>NC_134688.1:203268471-205668471 GCF_050947455.1 Rhinoderma darwinii
CCACCTGTCATTACGGGGCCTCATGCACACGACCATAAAAACACCCGTTATCACGGGTCGTAATTATGACCCGAAATAGCGGGCCCATAGACTTCTGTTAGCCACGGGTACCTTCCCGTTTTCTCACGGGAAGGTGCCCGTGCCGTTAAAAAGATAGAACATGTTCTATTTTACGGGCCGTGCTCGTAATTACGACTCGTAACTACGAGCACGGCCGGCCGGCCACGGGCAGCCGGCCGCTTTTGCGAACCGTGCTGTCATTATAATTATAGCAGCACGGCCCGTAAAATAGAAAAATAGAACATGTTCTATTTTTTTAACGGCACGGGCACCTTCCCGTGAGAAAACGGAAAGGTACCCGTGGGTAACAGAAGTCTATGAGCCCGTTATTGCGGGTCGTAATTACGACCCACAATAACGGGTGTTTTTACGGTCGTGTGCATAATGGGAGCACGGCTCGGAAAAACGAACGGCTGCCCGTGCTCATCTCCTGAAATACTCTGTGCTGCCTTAAACTCTGTGGACAGGTCAGGATCCTGTTTCTTTTAAATGCTGCTAGGGAACCCGCTCGATCCACTATATAAGGCTACGCTACAGTGCAGCATTTAAAAGAAACAGGATCCTGACCTGTCCATAGAGTTTAAGGCAGCACAGAGTATTTCAGGAGATGAGCGTGCAGATTCAGTGCTGCTGTGAACTCTGCTCTTACCATTACGTAGCTCTCAGTCTGTTACCTCTCCTCCACTCCTGTCCTCAAGAACACCTTCACATGATTGGCAAGTCACCACGTAATGGTAAGAGCAGAGTTCACAGCAGCACAGAGTATTTCAGGAGATGAGCGTGCGGATCTTGTGCGTGGTGGTGACTTGCCAATCATGTGAACGTGTTATAGAGGACAGGAGTGGAGGAGATGTAACAGACTGAGCTACGTAATGGTAAGAACAGAGTTCACAGCAGCACAGAGTATTTCAGGAGAGGAGCGTGCAGATTCAGTGCTGCTGTGAACTCTGCTCTTACCATTACGTAGCTCAGTCTGTTACCTCTCCTCCACTCCTGTCCTCAATAACACCTTCACATGATTGGCAAGTCACCACCCCGCACAAGATCCGCACGCTCATCTCCTGAAATACTCTGTGCTGCTGTGAACTCTGCTCTTACCATTACGTGGTGACTTGCCAATCATGTGAAGGTGTTCTTGAGGACAGGAGTGGAGGAGAGGTAACAGACTGAGAGCTACGTAATGGTAAGAGCAGAGTTCACAGCAGCACTGAATCTGCACGCTCATCTCCTGAAATACTCTGTGCTGCCTTAAACTCTATGGACAGGTCAGGATCCTGTTTCTTTTAAATGCTGCACTGTAGCGCAGCCTTATATAGTGGATCGAGCGGGTTCCCCAGCAGCATTTAAAAGAAACCGTGTTTGTGTATGTGTGTGTTTGTGTATATATGTGTGTTTGGGTATGTGACTTTGTCTGTTTTTGTTTTTATATGTGTGTTTGTGTATATGTGTGTGTATATATGGGTATGTTTGTGTATATATGGGTGTATTTGTGTATATGTTTGTGTGTAGATGTTTGTGTGTGTTTTTGTATGTGTGTGTGTTTGTGTATATGTGTGTATATGGGTGTGTGTTTGTGTGTATATATGGGTGTGTTTGTGTATATGTGTTTGTGTATATGTGTTCATGTATGTGTGTGTATAACTGTGTGTGTGTGTGTGTGTGTGTGTGTGTGTTTGGATATGTGTG
Organism: Rhinoderma darwinii; assembly: GCF_050947455.1. Taxonomy (NCBI): domain Eukaryota; kingdom Metazoa; phylum Chordata; class Amphibia; order Anura; family Rhinodermatidae; genus Rhinoderma; species Rhinoderma darwinii. Next base: position 203,270,218 of record NC_134688.1, read on the forward strand.
TTTTTGTTTGTATATGTGTGTGTTTGTCTGTTTATGTGTGTGTGTGTGTGTGTGTGTGTGTATATCTTGTTGTGTTTGTGTATATATGTGTGTCTGTGTATGGTTGTTTGTGTGTGCGTGTGTGCGTGTATATATGTGTGTAGGTGAGTAGAAGTATTGGTATTGTTCACATTGATAACTGTTTTTTTATGTTGTTGCAGATTTTGATGTACCGATTGGACTACATCTTCGATTCGTTGGACTACTGCGTAGATCTACGTTTTTTCAAATTTTAATAAAATGGTTAACGAGGGTTTTGTTGGGGATTTCTTATTTCAATAAAAAAGAATTGTCTTTGTGTTTTTTTTTAAACTTTATTAGTGCCTAGATAATGGCAGTTGGCTGATTGACAGCGTCCATTATTAAGGCGGTACTTAGTGTTAGCCGGTGCAGAGGCTAGCACTAACCACCCATTATTACCCCGGTACCCACCACCACCAGGGGTGCCGGGAAGAGCTTGGTACGATCCAGTACCCGACCATCTGTTGTGATGGTCGGGTACTGGGGCGGCCGTAGGCTGGTATTATGAGGCTGGGAAGGGCCAAAATCAGTGGACCTTCCCACCCTTGTAATGCTAGGCTGCTGCTGCTGTGTTGTATCGGGCTGGTTATAAAAATGGGGGGACCCCCACGTCGTTTTTTTCTTTGAATTTAACAAATTTAGCAATAGACGGGTCCCCGACATTTTTAATAACCAGCCATATACAAGGCCGCAGCAGTCTGGCATTACATTGGTGGGAAGGGCCACTGGTTTTGTCCATTCCCAGGCTAAGAACACTGTGTTGTATGTGGCTGGTTATGATAAATTGGGTGGAACCTCATGTCTTTTAAAAAAAAAAAAAAATTTAATAAATAAATAATTTAAAAAAATGACGTGGGGTCCCCCCCACTTTTATAACCAGCCAGATACAACACAGCAGCAGCAGCCTAGCATTACAAGGGTGGGAAGGTCCACTGTTTTTGGCCCTTCCCAGCCTCATAATACCAGCCTGCGGCCGCCCCAGAGCCCGACCATCACAACAGATGGTCGGGTACTGGATCGTACCTGCCTCTTCCCGGCACCCCTGGTGGTGGTGGGTACCGGGGTAATAATGGTGGTTAGTGTTAGCCTCTGCACGGGCTAACACTAAGCCTCGCCTTAGTAATGGATGTTGTCACTCAGACAGCGGCCATTACTAAAGTGGTAGCAATAAAATTTGAAAATAAAAAGACAAAGATATAGATAAAATATTTTATTGAAATAAAGCACCCCCAACACAACCCTCATTAACCATTTTATTGTAGAAAAAAAAACGTCATCTAAGTAGTCCTCGAAACCGACGTAGTCCAAACACCAAACCTGTAAAAAAAAAAAAAATTAAATAAAACATGTCGTAGGCTTAGATTCAGTTTAATGTGTGATACTGACTGTTATACCATGTATAGAAGCCTGCCGTGAAGTTGACTTAGATACAGGGCACCAGCAGACAGTATCATACATGGCCATACATACATATATACAAACATACATACAAGCATGCACATATATACATGCAAATATACATACATGCAAACATACACACATATATACATGAAAACTATCATACATACATGCATACACACACACACATGAAAACATACATACATACAAACAAACATGCAAAGATACATACATACATATATACAAGCATGCACAAATATACATGCAAACATAAATACATGCAAACATAATTACATACATGCACATATATATAAACATACATGACAACATACATGCAAAAATAAAAACATGAAAACATACATACATGCACATATATACATGACAACATACATACAAACATACATGACAACATACATACATGCAAACATACATACATGCAAACATACATACACACATGCAAACATATATACATGCAAATATACATACAAACATGCACATGTATACATACATGTCAACATACATGCACATATATACATACATACATACATGACAACATACATACATGCAAATATATACATGCAAATATACATACATACATACATACATACACACATGCACATATATACATACATGCCAACATACATGCACATATATACATACATGACAACATACATACATACATACATGACAACATACATATATACACACATGCAAATATACATACAAACATGCATACATACATACATGCAAACATACATTCATGCAAACACACATACATGCAAACATACATACATTCATGCAAACATACATACATACATACATACACACATATACATGCAAACATACATTCATGCAAACACACATACATGCAAACATACATACATTCATGCAAACATACATACATACATACATACACACATGCACATATATACATACATGACAACATACATGACAACATACATGTAAAAATACATACATGCAAACATACACACATGCAAACATACATACATACATGCAAATATATACATGCAAATATACATACAAACATGCACATATATACATGCATGCCAACATGCATGCACAGATATACATACATACATGCCAACATACATACCAACATACATACATGCCAAAAAAAAATAATAATACGTTCATACTTACTTTCCTCCTGTCCGGCCTCCAGCGATGACGTTTCATCCATGTCGCCGCTGCAGCCTGTGATTGGCTGCAGAGGCGGTCACGTGGGATGAAGCGTCATCCTGACGTGCGTGACCGCCACTACAGCCTGTGATTGGCTGCAGCGGCGAAAGGGATGAAACGTCATCGCTGGAGGCCGGACAGGAGGAAAGTAAGTACGAACGTATAATTTTTATTTTTTTATTACATTTAAATTGTATTTTCCGCGCGCCGAGCATGTACTGTGAAGGTTGCTGAAAGAGTTAGTGCAGCCCATTAACTCTATCAGCACCCCGGACAGTAGCATGCTCGGCGCACGGACGTGACAGGTTCGGTCAGAACTAGTTCGGTCCGAACCGAACTTTTTTGTGAAATTCGGCGAACTAGCCGAACCGAACTTTTGATAAGTTCGCTCATCTCTATTTGTAATAATAAATATTACCTTTATTTACTATACAATTGTATTCCATTGGTGCCAAATCAATTTGATTGATGTTAATGTAAGAAAAAGGTACGGGAAGCTAGGCATAAGCCTAGTGACCCTAATATAAAGGAGAATCAATATGTAGACTCCAAAAGAAATTGTAGTAAGGGCTGGGCATCGTTTATAACAAAAACATCCCCCCATATTTTATCATACAGGCAGCTCCATGTAATGATCCATACACAAAAGAGAACAATCAGAGCTTTTTAAGGCAATTTGTATATAAAAATTAGAATTTTATTAAGCACATATAACACACAATGTTAAAATCTATGAAGTCAAGACCCTAGTATGAACAACGGAGCTAGTAATTACAATTGCTGCATATAATATATGGTTATACAGGCTAAATTTTTTTAAGGAATATGCACCTACACCCAAAGGGGAAACATCCCATTCTTAATAAGTACACTTTGTAAACATATTTGGTGAATGTAAGAAAGAGGGGGTGAAATAAAGTGACAGTACTTCACAATAGTATTTATAACAGCAGCCTTACCCATAAAAAGCAAAAGAGAGGTAATCAGTGCTCATTCCTCCACATGAACCCCAACGCGCCTTTCGCCAAAAGTGCTTCCTCAAGGGGATGTGTGTATGTGTACTAACCTTAGCAGCCCTTAAATAGTCCATGGAGAGTGTGATTAGCATGATGAGTAACGGCTCATCTCCAATGGTGCGGCCGGAAACGAGGCTAGCCCCACGTCCGGCTCCAGACACTGCAGCACACATCGGGAATCCGGAGGGGGAGCCTGATTGGCTTGCTGTCAGTGAACAAATGACAGTTCTAATACATTGCACTACATAGGTAGTGCAATGTATTAGAACATCAAACAAACAGTTGGACCTTCAAGTACCCTAGTGGGACTAAAGAAAAGTTTAAAAAAAAAGTGTAAAAAAAAAAGTACAAATAAAAGTTGTAAAAAATACAATAAAAGTTTCAAATAATAACAATCGCCCTTTTTCCCTTATCAAGTCATTTATTATTGAAAAAAATAATAAAGCCATACATATTTGGTATCACTGTGACCGTAACGACCTTAACTATAAAAATATTATGTTATTTATTCCACACAGTGAAACGCCGTAAAAAAAATGTTTTGGTCACTTTGTCTTCCAAAAATTTAAATAAAAAGTGATAAAAAAGTCGCATGTACCCAAAAATGGTACCCATAAAAACTATAACTCATCGCACTAAAAACAAGCCCTCATACAGCTCTGTCGACGAAAAAATTAAAACTGTTATGGCTCTCACAACTTGGCGACAGAAAAAATCCATTCTCTTTACAAAAGTTATTTTATTGTGCAATAAGTTGTAAAAAATAAAAAGTGCTATAAATTAGGTATCACCGGAATCGGACTGACCTGCAGAATAAAGGTAACATGTAATTTATAACGCATGGTGAACGCTGTATAAAAATAATTTAAAAAAATATGCCAGAATTGCTGTTTTTTGGTCACCTTGCCTCCCAAAAAAAAAGGATAACTATTGATAAAAAAGTCGCATGTACCCCAAAATGGTACCAATAAAAACTACAGCTCGTCCCGCAAAAAAAACAGCCGTCATACCACTATGTCTATGAAAAAATAAAATGAGTTAAGGCTCCAATAAGCCAGGAAATAAAAATATGCAGTTGTGCCGGCCCGAGGGGAACGTTTCTTCTGTTTCAAGTGGCAAATTATCAAGGCCCCTAAAATTAGGGAACCAGGAAGGGGAGGGCCCAAACATATCTGCTGGAAGGGTGCCTGTATTATACTAGGACAACACTTCCCAGCACAATTCCTCAAACTGCAAAGATCCCGAGTGTGGACCAAAAGGTGAATAAGTAAAGACCATTTATTAGTGCGACACCGGCCTGTGCAGAAGGGATTATGTCACAGCGTAACACACATCTATGGATTATTTTATTGGATTTTTTACCCCATTATTATACCACCTGAATATGCCCCTTATATACTCTGCCCGGCTTACATGTACCCCCACATTATAAACGGAAACACCAGTAAGACTCCAAACAAAACTACTACAAGCAAAATCCACGCTCCAAAAGACAAATGGCGCTACCTCCCTTCTGAACCCTACAGTGTGCCCAAACAGCAGTTTACTTCCACATATATGGCATCGCCATACCCGGGAGAACCTTTTTAACAATTTTTGTGGTGTGTGTCTCCAGTGGCACAAGCTGGGCGCCACATATTGGCATATCTATGGAAAAAATCCCATTTTCACTCTGCAACATCGAGTGCACACCAATTTCTGCCAATCACCTGTGGGGTTAATATGCTCACTACACCCCTAGGTGAATACCTTGAGGGGTGTAGTTTCCAAAATGGGGTCACTTCTGGGGGGGATCCACTGATTTGGTCCCACAGGGACTTTGCAAATGTGACATAGCGCCCAGAAATCAATCCAGCAAAATCTGTGCTCCAAAAGCCAAATGGCGCTCCTTCTCTTCTGATTCTTGCCGTGTGCCCAAACAGCAGTTTATGACCACAAATCACAAATGGGGTATTGCCGTACTCCAGAGAAGTTGCTTTACAAATGTTGGGGTTCTTTTATTCCTTTATTTGTTGAGAAAATGAAAAATTGTGAGCTAAAGCTACGTCTTATTGGAAAAAAAAAGGATTTATTTTTATCTTCACTGCCCAATTCTAATAAAATCTATGAAACCCCTGTAGGTTCAAAATGCTCACTACACCCCTAGATGGATTCTTCAAGGGGTGTAGTTTCCTAAATGGAGTAACTTTTTTGGTGTTTTCACTGTTTTGGTCCCTTAGGGGCTTTGCAAATGCGATGTGGTCTCCGCAAACCATTCCTGCTAAATTTGAGCTCCAAAAGCCAAATGGCACACTTTCCCTTCTAAGCCATGCCGTGTGTCCAAACAGCCTTTTATGACCACATGCGGGGTATTGCTTTACTCGAGAGAAATTGCTTTACAAAAGTAGTGGTGCATTTTCTCCTTTTAGACCGTGTGGAAATTAGAAAAAATTAGCTAAACCTACATTTTCTTTGAAAGAATGTAGATTTTCATTTTCACGGCCTACTTCCAATAATTTCTGCAAAAAACCTGCGGAATCAAAATGCTCACTAAACCCCTAGATAATTTCCTCAAGGGGTATAGTTTCCAAAATGGGGTCACTTTTGGGGGATTTCCACTGTTTTGGTGCTGCAAGAGCCTTTCAGTCCCGACATGGTGACTAAAATATTTTCTAATAAAAAGGAGGCCCCAAAATCCTCTAGGTGTTCCTTTGTTTCTGAGGCCTGTGCTGCAGTCAATAAGTGCACTAGGGCCACATGTGGGGTATTTCTAAAAACTGCGGAATCTGAGCAATAGATATTGAGTTGCGTTTCTCTGGTAAAACTTTCTGGGTTACAAAAAAAATAGATGCCTTAATTCCTGTGAAACATCTAAAGGGTTAAGAAACTTTCTAAATGCTGTTTTGAATACTTTGAGGGGCGAAGTATTTAAAATGGGGTGACTTATCAAGGGTTTCTAATATATATATTTCACTTGATCCGACACAGACCGTCATGATGATTTCTCCCAGCCACAACTTATCTTTGCCAAATTTGCTGCCCAAATGTGTTTAGTGCTTCGCTTCCCATCCTGCTACCACCTTTACCAGTGTCCTATTGCTGGAAAAATAGTGCCACACAGATGCTAACCAGAAATAACAGTAGCAAACAGATAGTATCCCACACTGTAGTAGTGCCGCTTTAGTGCCCCATACAGTATTAGTGCCCCTTTGTGCAGTACACAGTTATAACGCCCCCACACAAAGAGCCCCCTTATAGAGAGCCCTGTAGACAGTGCCCCACATGGAGCCCCCTATAGACAGTGCCCCACAAAGAGCCCCCTGTAGAAAGTGCCCCACATAATGCCCCCTGTAGACAGTGCCCCACATATATATAGTTCCCCCATAGAGCCTCCGGTAGATATTGCCCCCCATAGAGCCGCATGTTTATAGTGTCCCCATAGAGCCCCTGTAGATAGTGCCCTACATAGATCCCCGTATAGATAGTGTCCACCATAGTTCCCACTCTAGATAGTAGCCCCTGTAGATAGTGCCCCACATATAGCCCCTGCTCATCACGGTGCATGCATCATTGAAAGACGCTGAATAACCATTCAGCGCTTATGAATATAATCTATAGGATGCAGATACAATTATAGAGCAGGAGGGGGCGGCGGCTGGTTTAAGTTTCGCTGCCGCCCTCTTAGAGCCACATGTAGATAGTGCCCCCAAAGTGCCCCTATAGATAGTGGCCCCCATAGATCCCACTCTAGATAGTAGCCCCTGTAGATAGTGCTTAATATACAGCCCCCTGTAGATAGTTCCCCATACATAGCCCCCTGCAGATAGTGTCCCACATATAGCCCCCTGTAGATAGTGCCCCACATATAGCCCCTGCTCATTGCAGCGCATGCATCATTGAAAGGCGCTGAATAGCAGGGCACAGAATGTGCCCTGCTATTCAGCGCTTATGCATTGAATCTATAGGATGCAGATAGAATTATAGTGCAGGAGGGGGTGGTGGCGGCTGGTTTCAGTGGCGCTGCCGACCCCTTAGAGAGGTAGCAGGCCGCTGCCTAAGGTGCCTTATGGATGGTGCGGCCCTGCTCTAGCTACACCAATCTATAGAATTAGAAAAGCAAAAAGTAAATGGAGCAGCACTGTAGCGGAAGAACCATACGGTTGGTGCAAGACTTGAAGGTAAAGTGACATCTACATGTGGTTAATATGGTTAATATGAAACAAGGAGCAAGGAAGCAGCACTCCAAAAAAAATGGATTTGTTCATCAAATAATAACAGCAATGTTTCACTTTCTCATGAGAGCATTTTCAAAAGTGTGTCAGTAACAACAAAGTATATAGAGGGTGCTTAGCTCAATTAGCAATTGTTACAATTAATACATCAATTACAAAAATAAAGTGTAAAAATATTACCAACAAATATATTCTATACCATCACATGTATAGATAAAGTGCAATAGTGTCAATAACAATTCATGTTAAAAAAGCGTCATACATAACAGCTCAGAAATTCATAATAATAGTGTATATAACCATAATTAATCTCATACAGTTCTCATCAAGCTGATTAAAAAAAACGCTGACACTCACCAATCCAAAGGAACAGTTCGATACCATATCATTCATTAGGTATACATTTCGGCGTTCACACCGTTAAACTGAACATGCCCTACTCTAACCTCGTCTATTGGGCAGAAAAAAAGCATATGGTCACTCACAGACTAGTGGATCGCAATGCAACTACTTGTTAAGTGCTGACTCCACGTCTTCTCACGAGATTGAGGAAAGATCCATGTGCACACAACCTATGTAGATCACCACCGCCACCATCTTCTCTCACTGTGTCCGCGAGAGAAAATCTATCCAATCAGTATCTCCGCACCACTTCACATTTCTTAAGAGAGCCGTCAGAGCATGAATACCCAACTGACATGTATACATTTCAAAACAGTGAAGTTACATATAACATAGAAAGAAAATAATAGTTGAATTCAGTGATCTCTCGATCTTAGGCTACATTCAGACGAGCGTAGCTAACCTGCAGTTTTTCACGTCCGAGGTTCACACGCACGGGATGCCTTTTCACGGATCCCTCATAGACTAGAGTCCATGGAGGGATGTGTGAAACGCAGGAAAATAGGACATGTCCTACTGTAGTTTTTCACGGATCCTTCACACTCTCGGTTGAAATACATGAGTCCGTGTATCGGCCATTGTTTTAACGGCCGTCACACAGATGAGATACTCGTCTGAATGAGCCCTTAAAGTTATTCAGCAAATCAGAGCATTATAGATCTGCAGAGCATTAGAGATTTGCACATAGAGTAAACGCATGTTTGTGTATAGTGTCCCAGATTCAATAACTGGTTACCTTATGATCCTAGGGAACGTGGTACCCCAAACTGTCGTTCTTGGCAGTGCCCCCACCCAAGGTCAACACACTAATTATGTGCGACTATATAACCCACACAGAAGTGTATGATGGCTGCCAGTGTTCCCTATAAGGTGCGCGGCGGTCACTGGCGGTGGGCAGATGCAGTGGCGTCGCTAGCACCGGAGGGAGCTCCAGTATTAGCGACAGTCGCATTCACTTGTATGTGCATTCCCAGGATGCACATACAAATGAATACTATAAGTCGCTGGGAGTCGAGCAAGCCGGCGTGATGACGTCACATCTTTTACACAATTTTACCAGTGAGAGATAAATTATATAAAATAAAAAAAACCTGAAAATCACATAGTCAAAATTATATATATTTATTTGCATTGTGCAGAGAAATAAGTATTTGATCCCCTACCAACCATTAAGACTGGGTTCACACGACCTATTTTCAGGCGTAAACGAGGCGTATTATGCCTCAATTTACGCCTGAAAATAGGGCTACAATACGTCGGCAAACATCTGCTCATTCATTTGAATGGGTTTGCCGACGTACTGTGCAGACGACCTGTAATTTACGCGTCGTCGTTTGACAGCTGTCAAACGACGACGCGTAAATTGACTGCCTCGGCAAAGAAGTGCAGGGCACTTCTTTGCAACGTAATTTGAGCCGTTCTTCATTGAACTCAATGAAGAGCAGCTCAAGATTTACGAGCGTCACAGACGCCTCGCATAATACGAGGAGGAGCTTTTACGGCTGAAACGAGGCAGCTGTTTTCTCCTGAAAACAGTCTGTCATTTCAGCCGTAAAAGCCTCTCATCGTGTTTACATACCCTAAGAGTTCAGCCTCCTCCAGACCAGTTACACGCTCCAAATCAACTTGGTGCCTGCATTAAAGACAGCTGTCTTAAATGGTCACCTGTATAAAAGACTCCTGTCCACAGACTCAATTAATCAGTCTGGCTCTAACCTCTACAACATGGGCAAGACGAAAGAGCTTTCTAAGGATGTCAGGGACAAGATCATAGACCTGCACAAGGCTGGAATGGGCTACAAAACCATAAGTAAGACGCTGGGTGAGAAGGAGACAACTGTTGGTGCAATAGTAAGAAAATGGAAGACATACAAAATGACTGTCAATCGACATCGATCTGGGGCTCCATGCAAAATCTCACCTCGTGGGGTATCCTTGATCCTGAGGAAGGTGAGAGCTCAGCCGAAAACTACACGGGGGGAACTTGTTAATGATCTCAAGGCAGCTGGGACCACAGTCACCAAGAAAACCATTGGTAACACATTACGCCGTAATGGATTCAAATCCTGCAGTGCCCGCAAGGTCCCCCTGCTCAAGAAGGCACATGTACAGGCCCGTCTGAAGTTTGCAAATGAACATCTGGATGATTATGAGAGTGATTGGGAGAAGGTGCTGTGGTCAGATGAGACTAAAATTGAGCTCTTTGGCATTAACTGAACTCGCCGTGTTTGGAGGAAGAGAAATGCTGCCTATGACCCAAAGAACACTGTCCCCACTGTCAAGCATGGAGGTGGAAACATTATGTTTTGGGGGTGTTTCTCTGCTAAGGGCACAGGACTACTTCACTGCATCAATGGGAGAATGGATGGAGCCATGTACCATCAAATCTTGAGTGACAACCTCCTTCCCTCCACCAGGACATTAAAAATGGCTCGTGGCTGGGTTTTCCAGCACGACAATGACCCGAAACATACAGCCAAGGCAACAAAGGAGTGGCTCAAAAAGAAGCACTTTAAAGTCATGGAGTGGCCTAGCCAGTCTCCAGACCTTAATCCCATCGAAAACTTATGGAGGGAGCTGAAGATCCGAGTTGCCAAGCGACAGCCTTGAAATCTTAATGATTTACAGATGATCTGCAAAGAGGAGTGGGCCAAAATTCCATCTAACATGTTTGCAAACCTCATCATCAACTACAAAAAACATCTGACTGCTGTGCTTGCCAACAAGGGTTTTGCCACCAAGTATTAAAGGGATCCTGTCATCAACATCTTACCTGTTAAACTCACCGGACCCCACAATGGCCGCAGCTGTCCAGAGTTCATTCCTGTTCTCTTCTTTCCTGAAGTCCTCCTCTGTCAGTAAATATAGTCGTTTAAACATTTCCCGCCTTTTATGGTAATTATTTTTCCACAAAAAAGAAACAGGTTATGGCTAAACCATACCCAAAAATCATACCCAAAAGTGCAATATACATATAGCACGGTGCCATTTCTGAAGAAGATATATACCAAAAAAGAAAAGAAAAAAGATCCAGAAATATATCAAGGCACTCTCAGGTAAACATAATTTATATAAAGTCAATTTTATTTAAACCTCCGAATATTTTCAGATACATTAATATATACATACAAAAAGTTTTAAAAAAAAATCTCCTTGCCAAGAGAGGAAGGATGACATATAATCTGATACACCTTTACATATTAATTCCCTCATATAATACGTTTGTTCTCCCTAAGCATAGGGACAGATAATAAGTTTAGAACAATCGCTAGGTTGTGTTCACACTTGCGTTTTTTGACAAAATAAATTTTATATCCTCAAGGTGGCCACCATACCTATTTATGACAAGTAGAAATATTTTTAAAGATATAATCTCCTATGTAGTGAAATTCCAATCCTGGGAGAATAACCATCCCATGGTACATAAGCTGTTTGGACTGCAGATTTTTATATTGTTTAGCTCTTCCCTCCTATTGCATACAGCCTTGGATTTTGGGGATGATAAATAATAATAGGCAGTCTATTTGGTAGACGCAAGGTCTAAATATATCCCCCTCGATCCTCTTTGTTCAAAAGGCAATCAATTTTCCAAGATTTCGTATGGTAACTTGTATTTTTACCTCTAATGTTCCGGTGAGCCTCTGTAATCCATGTGCGGGAGCAATCTGTTAACAGGTGGGACGAAAAGGCCATCCAAAGGCAAATTCCAGGCTATATATTCATCTGTTTCTCAGCCCACTTTGGAGCTCCACCGCAAGGTCGGATGGCTTTAGATTTTCTTCTGAATATCCGCTTATTCCACACCGTGCACAAGGAGGCACAAGGTCTGGGAGGGCAAGAGCATATGCCGGCAGTAAGGTGAATTACAATTCACATGATGTCTCCTTCCATATCATGTCTCCAGATTTAGTCAGGGATTTGCAGGGCCAGGTATGGCTGCAGCTGTTCAGAGTTCATTCCTGTTCTCTTCTTTCCTGAAGTCCTCCTCTGTCAGTAAATATAGTCGTTTCAACTTTTCCCGCCTTTTATGGTAATTATTTTTCCCTCTGGGATGCAGCTTCTTAACCACGCCCACTGCCACCACCTGTCCGGCCCTGACTGGCTAAGGAGCTGTCAATCAAAAAGAAGGAGGTGGAGTTCACTCTGAGATGCTGGAGGAATGAAAACCTATGCTCATTTGCATACGGTGTGGGACCACTGAAAAACGGAATACTAAAGGTACAGAGCTTACTTAGAACATATTTATAGCTTAGATGACAATGATTTTTCACCCACTTTCACCAGGTATTGCTGGCTTTATAGCTAAAATGCTGGTGACAGGTTCCCTTTAAGTATTGTTTGCCAAAGGGATCAAATACTTATTTCTCTGTGCACAATGCAAATAAATATATATAATTTTTTAGCACTGCACAATATCAGGGATTTTTTTTTCCAACCATATTCTAGTTGTAATCTCTGATTTTGACATGCATAAATAAAGATTAAAAGCTGCATATTTTTCAATTCTCCATTGACTACTATAACGGAGATATTGTACTAGTATTGACAATAAAAAAAGAATGCTGTGCACTCCACGGCAGCTATATCAATTAAGGGCAAACAGGGCAATAAGCCCTTATGTAAAGCGTACCATGTTCCCATGGCCTAAGAACAGATTAAACAATGTAAACGAAATAATATAGCCATGATTAAGTCCATCAAATAAAAACAGTGCCAACACAAATTCCCAAATTCATACCCTTATAACAAATTAATAAATCTGTGATATGTAGACTGCATTACCACTATTTGGCATACATCCTTATGCAAAAACAATACTAACATATATATATATATATATATATATATATATATATATATATATATATATATATATATATATATATATACATACCCCTATCCCTCTCTATTATAAAAAAAATATATGAGTAAAATTATGTCATATATATTTTCCAAAAATAATATCGTAATACACACAGTGAATACAAAATTCTTGATATATAAAACCAAGATAAATACATAAATCACCAGTGAGTCAGAAAGTGGCTACTAAATACTAAATACTGAAATAAGTGAAAAATATGTGACCACTCGTGCAAAAAAAATAAAAATAAATGAATAGAACGTCTTTGTTTAGAAGATTTATTAAGGACCCCCAACCTTAGGGCTCGTCCACATGCTGCGGAATTGCCGCGTTTTTTCCAGCCGGAATTTCGGTAGGAAAAAACGCAGCAGAATACAGTAGCAGCATAGTGGATGACATTTAACAAAGAATATAGAAGAATATATGCAGCCTCCCTGTCTGTAGGCCTATGGTTTCTCAGCTTATTTAGGAGAATATAGAGAGAAGGATAATCACAGTGTCCCCCAGCATGCAGAAATAGTATGGTCTTTAGCTGGTCATGTGATGCTGTGCTGAAGCATCATGGGATTGATAGCAAAGCAGAGAGTAAGAGAAAGCTGAGGAAATCTAAGAATCAGGAAGGAGGCTTTTTTAAAACACAGATAAGGCAGCAGTTGAATGGAAAGTAAGTACAGGATACGTAAAAGAAGTGTAGTGTGTGGTATATAGTCAGGTAGGGAATGCAGACATGGAAAGTTGTGTTACCACTGGAGGTCTTCCTTAATATTAGGTATGCAGATTTCCTATGAAAGGCTATAGTGCTAATGGTATGGTATGATATTCTTGGAAGAATTAAAATGAATATGATAAGATTTACTGGAGTTTAAAAGAAAATAATGCATGTTTACACTTATGTAGCTAAGAAAATTAGACTAGTTCAGCCAATTTTACATAATCAATCAAAAACTAACAATCTTTTATACCAAAACACTGAATTATAAACATTTATAGTAAATATTTCTAATGACAGGTATTTTTGTTCTATAATATACAAACTTCTGTATATTGTACATTATTCCTCACTCGTAAAGTGCTGCTTCATCTCGTTCCAAATTCCAATCGTCCAGAGTAAAATCTGTTTTCTGGTAGAAAGTGGGAAACATTACAACTCACACAGGGGGTTGTTACGCATCTTTCTCAGACCCTTTTTCCCACTCTTCTATCACTGTAGGTGTGCAATAAAGTATTAACCCCTTAGTGACCAGCCCATTTTAAGCCCTAATGACCAAGCTATTTTATTAGTTTTTCTATAGTCGCATTCAAAGAGCTATAACTTTTTTATTTTTTCGTCTACATAGCTGTATGAGGACTTGTTTTTTGTGGGATTAGTTGTACTTTTTAATAGCACCATTTTTGGGTACATATAATTTTTTTATTAACTTTTATTAACTTTTTTGGGGGGGATTATAAAAAAAACTGAAATTCCACCATTGTTCTATGCGTTTTTAAATTGACGCCATTCACTGTGCGACGTAAATAACATGTTACCTTTATTCTATGGGTCGGTACGATTATGACGATACCACATATGTAGAGGTTTTTTTATGTTTTACGACTTTTGCACAATAAAAACACTTTTGAACAAAAATTATTTGTTTTTGCATCGTTGCTTTCCAGGAGCCGTAACTTTTGTATTTTTCCATCAATGTAGTGATTTTTTTTTGGGCTTGTGTTTTGCGGGACGAGACGTAGTTTTGATTGGTACTGTATTGGGGTGCATGGGACTTATTGATTCATTTTTATTATGACTTTTTTGGGGGGCGATGGAAAAAAATTGCAATTTCGCCCCATTGTTTTTTGTTTTTTTTTACGGTGTTCACCTTGCGGTTTAAATTACATATTAACTTTATTAATGGAGTCACTACGGTCGCGACGATACCATATATGTGTACTTTCATTTATTTTTTACACTTTTACTATATAAAATCACTTTTTATGGAAAAAAAATGTTTGTTTTTTTTTGTTTTTTTTTTACTGTCATTTTTATTAATAATCTTTATTCGACATTGATGACTTATTTTATTAGTCCCACTAGGGGACTTTTTCTGTGCGATCGCTGCTATAATGCTTTGGTATACTTCGTATACCAGAGCATTATTGCCTGTCAGTGTAAATCTGACAGGCATTCTATTAGGACGTGCCTCCGGCACGTCCTAACAGGCATATGTCCAAGGCAGACCTGGGGGTTTTCATCAAGCCCCCGGCTGCCATGACACCCCATCGGAGACCCGTGATTGCATTTGCGGGCCGCCGATGGGTGACAGAGGGAGCGCACTCCCTCTGTAAACAAGTTAAATGCAGCGGTCTCTATTGACTGCGGCATTTAACAGGTTAAATGGCCGCGATCAAAGTAAACTTTGATCGCGGGCGTTGGAGCAGGAGCCCAGCTGTCATCAGACAGCAGAGCCCCGGCTCCTGCCTGCACGGGACACCCGTGCAGGACTTAGACTAGGCTCACGTGAAAAGGCGTCAGCCTAGCCTAAGGCCCCTTAGTGACCAACGTGAAAAGGCGTATTGGTGGTCACGAAGGGGTTAATATTAAAAAAGCATTAACAACGTATTATTATTATTATTAATAATATAAATATGAATAAATATATATATATGTATATATATATAAAATTATTTGCCAGGAAGATGAAAATATTTGTGTGTCGTTCCTGCAGTTTCAAGGTCATGTAGTCAAACTTTTAAATAAATCTATGTGCATTCCTATAACGTTAAAAACGAGTGTTCCGAATTATAAATGTAAATGATAAGAAGCTATAATTATATCTTACTATATTGTTTTAAAAAATAAATGGGAAAAATGAATATATTATTTTATGGTAATTTATATGGAACAGTGTCCAAACAGATTGCATAGATGCCAACATTTCAAAGATAAAAGTATAGTGTCTGTCAATGAATACATTCTGGCATCTACTGTACTTTTAAAGGTCAAGTATTAGGCATATTTGTTGCTACACTGTTGTTACGTAAGGCACCATGCACACGACCGTAAAATAAGCCATTTCTACATTTTACAAGTAATAAAGTTCTATACGGGAGTTACCATAACAATAAATTAGAAGAAAATAAATTAAAGAGGCCACACACAGCCCCCTTGTAGATGGTGCCAAACAGCCCCACCTGCAGATGTTGCCACACAGCAGTGGCCAGTGACCTCAGCACGCCGGCCTGCGCTGGGACTCTGTCCCAGTGTCTTATAGGCTGCAAGGATAATAAAGCCTGTAGCCTAGTGAAAGCGGAGCAGGGAGACACTCCGCTATGGTATTCAATTGTATCTGCGTCCTGAGGATCAATTGAATGTGGCAAGGACAAATTAGTCAGAGCAGATGTGGGTCCAATTAAAGCAAAAAAACAAAAGTTTTTGACTAAACCTAGAGTTGGCTGTTTTCCGTGTTTATGCTGTGTCAATTGCAGTCTAATGCATAAGGGCTTCCACTTGGAGCACCCCACCACAGGCAGACTGTTCCAGATTAGACATTATCTTACATGCAATAACGATTTTGTTATCTATGTTCTCCAATGTCCCTGCAAATTACTTTATGCGGGTGAAACCACCTTGGATCTTACAACTAGACTCAATCTAAACATTTTGCCAAATTGGGTCACACTGAGCAACAAATGAGATTTTGGATCTTAGACCACATCCCGCCACTTAGAAGGGGAGGTGACAGGACCAAACTCCTGAAAGTTAGGGAGCTACAATGGATAGGCAGGCTCGATACTCTAAGGGTATGTTCACACACACTATTTACGGACATAATTCGGGTGTTTTTGCCCAGAATTACGTCCGAAATAGCGGCTCAATAGTGTCGGCAAACATCTGCCCATTCATTAGAATGGGTCTTACGATGTTCTGTGCAGACGGTCATTTTTTTACGCCCCGCTGTCAAAAGGCGGGGCGTAAAAAAGACGCCTGCGTCAAAGAAGTGCCTGTCACTTCTTCAGACGTAAATGGAGCCGTTTTCCATGGACTCCATGGAAAACCAGCTCCATTTAACGTTCGTAATGGAAGCAGCAAAAAGCGCCTCAACATGTCATTACGGCTGAAATTACGGTGCTGTTTTCTCCTGAAAACAGCCCTGTAATTTCAGCCGTTACGGACGCTGCCGTGTGAACATACCCTAAAACCTAAGGGTTTGAATGTGGACTTCGCATTGGGAGGATTAGTATAGGTACCCCTGACACTGGTTCTCTGCGGTGATATAGGTTAACATCAATCTCGGTGTATATATTTGACATGATGATTGTATTTTACGTTATTGATACTAATTGTTCTTTTTTATTATAGATGATGTCACATCTATCAGGATATCACCCCTGTGGACTCATTGAATCACTGCTCCTTATCTTCTATATGGCTGGTTACCCTGCGATTGTGTTTTACTGTACTAAATTTTAATTATCTGGATGCTATCTAATCATGAGTGAGTAATGAGTTGGATAGAGGCAAACATAGTCTCGTTTGCCTGGACCCAATGTGACACTTGTGCTCTCCTACACTGCTTCCTATACGCTCACGAATATGGCAGGGACTTTTGGGAGCGCACTATTACACATATGTGTGACATTCACGCATATAAGTGTTGGTGCTATCCCTCTCTTTGGTGGTTGAAGACTGCGTTTGCGGTTTTCTGACCTCCTACTGTCCCTTGCGCTGTATGAGTGTGATTTTCCCCTATTGGATAGTAGCCGTCTTTTGTGTATGGGTCCCGGTGATTTAATAACACTTTAGTGCCTGCCTTCCTATACTATCCTCAGTGGGTATGCATTCAACCTTCGCTATTAAAATAATTTCATGTAAATTGGCACTTACTTAGTGTTGCATCGTGGTATGTGCCCTCTTGTTTGCCATTTCTCAAGATGGCGCCCGCATTATCTATCTACTTAGTACTCATGCGCGAATTCGCGCTACACATCCGGGACACCGTAGTATTCAGCCATTTTCCTCGCATGCGCAGAAGCGCCTCGTGTATGCCGCCATTGCGGCGCTATGATGTAGTCTCCTCAGGTGATATCATTTTTAACCATTATTTTTCACTATTATTACACAGGTGTAGGTTTCAATGGTTATTGATACTTTACACTACTTACACGTTCCTGTTGGATATGTTTATATTTACTACTGTTTGGTCACTATTGCATCTAATTCACTCCTATGGGAGTACATAATGAATGTCACCTTCTCAATTACCTTGCATTTTGATAATGTATGTAACTGATTACTAATTTTGTAATTTCTGATTGGCACTTTGTTTTATACTGCTGTGTATTCACATGTCTTTTGCTTGAGAAAGGCTCTAGTGCTTGGAGCTGAAACGTCGCACATGGGGCAATAAAGTACCTTCTTTTTCACTTTATACTAAGGTGTGCTGCCTTTTTTTTGGATTGATAGATAGATAGATAGATAGAGGGTCGGTGAAACAAGGGGGGCTGACAGTGGGAGTGCAGGGGTACCACGAGTGGGGGCGGGGAAGGGTGCCACGAGAGGGGGAGTGGGGGTTCAGCCACGAGAATGGAAAAGCCTGAGAGGATGGGAACTATGATGTAGAGAAGGGGTGCCCTGTATGCCGGGCGGCTGCAGCAACAATCAGCTGTTTTGATACAGCTACTCTGCGGCGCCCCCCTTCCCTACATCGTAGTTACGCTCGGGGCACAGGCCCGGCCTGCCCCCCCCCCCCATAGCTACGCCCCTGGCGTTATGGTCTGGGGAATTTTTTCAATGGCATTCCCTGGGCCCACTCATCCTTGTGGAAGGCACTCTGAACCGATCTGGGTATGAATCCATCATTGAAGATCACGCCGACCCTGGGGCAGATGCAATCTTCCAGCAAAACAATGCGACATGTCACACGGCTAAAAATATCAGACAGTGGTTGGAAGAGGACGACCAGGACTTCCAAGAACTTCCCGGCCCCCCTAATTCGCCAGACATGAACTCAACTGAGCATCTGTGGGACCAGCTCGATCATCTTGTTCGCTCTTTGGATCCTCCCCCATTCACCCCCCAACAAATGTGGGATGTACTGCAGTGGGCATGGCTCCAGATACCTGAGACAACCTACCAGCACCTTATTGAGTCACTCCCAGCCCGTCTAGCTGCTGTCCGTTCTGTCATAATAGCGTGACTCGACTGTATATATATATATATATATATATATATATGACATTTTTTTCATCTTTCTTGATCTTGGTGTGATCAGGAGCATTTTTAAGTGATCGCAGGGTAGAGATCAGGAAATCACAATAGACTTAACAGTAAGATCAATTCTGCTAGTCATAGAGTATTAGGTAAGCTACAGATCATGCTGTTCTCCAATATACAAACTCAATTACCTGTATACTGGAAGATCCTTTTAAATAATAGGAGGACCTTATCTCATAAGTATCAGATTCTATGGGGCAGATTTGCTAAGACTAGCGTTTTAAGTGTCAGTCTTAGATTTCTGCTCAGTTTCAGTAAGATGTGACAGATTTATTAAGAGACGCAATTCTCTTAATAAATCGGTTGCATCTTTCTACTGGCTGTACACCACAATTGGCGCTATACAGTTGTGGTTGCACTGGCGGACCCCATCTCTCTACACACCCCATCAGGACGTTATATACGATGCATGCACGCAACACACAATGTCCAGCATCAGGATGTTGTGTGCTGCATATAAGGTGTTTTGGGTCAGGAGGACCTTTTATGCACTCAGGCCTGATGTAGGAGCCTGAGGATATCTGGGGGGAGGAGGTGGAACAATGAGGTGAGTAAGTTATTTTTTTTAATTTTTCTTTATTTAATTAATTTTAATACCGATCACGGGGAGGGGAAAGTGATACAGGGTCTGGCACGGGGCCTGCCTGTGCCCTGTTACGCTCCTAGTCACAGAGTGAAATCTATCCCAGCCAGGAGAGCGTAAATTACCGCTATAATTTGTACCAATTTTTATGGTAAGTTATAATACATTTGTATGACCAGAGATGGACCCACCCTTTTTTCTAGGCTTCCTCCATCTTTTAGAAAAGTGAGAGCAGCGTAAACGGCCCAAATGTTGCAATTTTTCACACAAGTCATGTACAACTTTTCTATGCCATAAAACTGGCGTAGACAAGTTAATAAATTCCCCCTATGTGTTTACACAGGACACTCACTAGCCTACGGGGATAGCAGTCAAAAATATGGACAACATGCGACTTTGCTGGTCTGCTATAAATAGGTCGGCAATGATCGAGAAAACTTGCCGCGCCGATCCCAACAAGTCCTCGCATAAGCAGGAACAGCAAAAAATGCTGGGGGAAAGGAGAAATAAATCATAAATAATAAAATCTTCAGTAAGGCCTCATGCACACGACCGTAGCCATGTGCACGGCCGTGATTTTCGGAGTGTCAGCCGTGAGCCGCCTGCAAATCGTGGGCTGTGCACATGGCCGCGGACATTATTTTCAATGAGCCCGGACCGCAGAACACCGTGGCATATTTACACACATTATAATTATAAACCTCAGACATTATAAACAATAGGGCCTCAACTAATAACATAATGCTACCACCAATCTCATGCTATCACCCTCAGGTTTTGGGTCCCATCAGTTCATTGCCAGTCCTGTACATCATCGTCCCCTTCTTCTCCTGTCTTCTGCTCTTCACTGACTGTCACCCTCAGGGTAACCCACACAATTGTGGAGTCAGACTACGTTGGTGTCGAGTGGGGGAATTATTATTACCCCCTCCTAGCCACTTACTTATCAAAACACTTGATACTGCTGACGGATTCACTCAGGTCTTTGGTCTTTACTTTGATCTTCGCTGATGTCATCAGGACTTGGTTTGGTCCTTCTCATCTGTCAGACACTGTCTCCTTTAGTTTACGTCACCAGGCTGTGCATAGCACCTCATACTGTGAGCCTGGGGTGAGATCCCACGTAGGCGGATTAGTGGAGTTGTATTGTGACTACCACAAACCCTCCGCATCTGTACTCTTCCTCTGGCAAGTTACTTGTCTGGGCGGCTGCTTAGAATTGTGACACTGCCGTCAGTTCATGATAAAAGCGTTGTATTGGCTCAGGCTGTGCCTGCCGCATCTCAGTGATGGAGTTCATCGTGTTAAAAGTCTTTTAGTTCATATCTACTGGCACTTGCTGGGGACCCCCAACTCTTGTCAATTGTTAAAATAGATACTAATCTGGTGATAACATCATCCGCATACACTATAAACGTTGTTCTAAGTACATACAATAATAATGTCAGGCCCTTAAATGACATCAAACACCTTTATATAAGGAAAATAACTCCTCTGTTACAATGGACATAGCACCTAGAAGATGTGTAATTATTGGGTACATTTCATTTGCACTTGGTGATACTTTTTCAGCAGGATTTGTACCTTGATCTCAGCTGATTGCCTAGAACATCTCCACCTCACAGAAATATACACAGATTCCACATGTTTATCTGACAAGTGTCTCAAACCAATTTTTCTTACTCTAATCTGGTTCGTTCTACCTGGGAAGGCCTTTCAAGGTCAGTTCTCTTTGTGGGAGGCGGGTATGATAAGGTTGGCACCGGTCTGCCAGGACTGTTCTGTAGGCAAATCAAACAGCTCTAACAGAATTTAGCAGCAACAGCTGTAAAACCTGGGACATACCAATTAGAACTTACCACATCGATCCTTGCAGTCTTGGGGCATATGTGAGGTCACACACCATCAATACAAGTGCTAGCAAGAGTGCCTTGGGTGCTACCGGTTCACCTTCATTTATCCGTCCACATTCTGTCAGAATCTGGTTCTTACGCCTTCCGCTCCCAGTTGGACTCTTCCTGTGAAGAACAAGCTTTTCATAGCCTAATCAGTAATTGATCTTAATCAGATAATTAACTTGAAGAAAAACATTAACAATAACAGATTTATGTTAAACGTTCACACTGGTCAGAAACTAAAACTGATACCTATAAACTGATTCTTCTTCTTTATATATATCTATACATACACATATACACTGCACACAATTCTCTGCTCTAAAATTTCCCTTTCACAACAACAACAAAAATAAACAAATAAAATTTTTTTCGAATGGGAATATTCCACTTCTGTACCTTTTATCTGACACATCCAACAGTCCAATGCTGAGGCTGGTCTAGAACTTTACATAAAACTTAACCTCAGTATTTAATATTCCCACAACACTTCTTAAATACAGTTATTAAACAAACTAACTTTGGGATAACACTGTTCCCCTGTCACTTACACACAACGTCTGCAGTGGGGAAGATACCAGCCGGGCTTCAGGCCCCCCTGAGAACAGGTCTACACACGAGCACATTGTCATACACATCTACCTCTGGTAGTTGTATGTTCTTCAGTCACTGGGACGGGTAATCTGGCCGGGCTGCACTTTTCACAGGTACCTTTGCTGTTTAACCTATGTCATGCCGTGCGCACATCATGCCGGCTGCTACAAACCTAGTGGTGACATTATTGTATCCAGGGACAAGCCAATTTACTGACACCTGACTGCACATACCCTTGTTGTCAGTTCTGTCTTCTCTTGCTCTCTCAATTGGCTTACCCGATGATCCAATAAAGTTCCTACTACCAATGGGCCCATAATTGTGGGCGATGCCAAAAGCGTACCTAGAATCAGTGTAAATGTCGGCCGTCTTACCTTCTGCCAGGTTACAGCCTCAGCGAGCCCCTCCAGCTCCGCTCCTTGAGATGAACAAGAAGGTGAGAGTGGTTTCTAGGTAATTTATCTGGTGCCTCGTATCCTGTTTTGTACATACTGTATATAATGAAGTATTTCTACATTACAAATTTACATTAAAACCCATGTCACATATAGATAGAACATTTCAAGAACATTTCAAAAGGATGGCGTCTTCATTCTCTAAAATAAAACCAAATGTTATACACTTCTCCACACTCATCTTATAATCCAGAACACTTTTATTATTTCACTTTTATCAGGTTCTGTAAATACTGGATTAATACAAAAAAACGAAAATAAAAAATTCCTAAAAACTTTACATCAAATTAACAATGTTCAGACAATTTTCACCTCCTTCCTTACTAAATCTGTGAAGACTCATCTGTGAGTGACGTTACCTCTGCCTCCTGTGTAAATTTGCTGGAGGGGGATGGTCTTTTACACAATACCTCATATTGGGTGGAGACTACAGCACAGCTTACCCAGTGCCATATTCACCGTTCTGGAAAGATCTGGAACCAACTACACAGGAAAACCTCAACATTTAGGTTACTCTCATACACATTTAATCTGGATTACTCATTGGTGTCTCATACACATTTTGTAGATCTCCTGAAACCAAATTCATTATTCAAAACAAACCAAAATTGTACCTGATCAGTTCCTTCACCATTCCCCCCTTGGTGGACTCTGCGAAAGTAATGTAGCAGAGTTAAAAACTACATCTCAACATAACAAAGTCGGTCACAAGTTTAACCCCCTGTAATGTACAACCGTCTGAAACAAAAATTACTTTTTCCTGACGAAAATACATTTTATCTTTACAATGACATAACTCATGTGTGAAATCAAAAACAAAACAATTGTAGTTAGTTATTCAATAAAACATAAAATATTATATCTGATAACATTAATTACTGCAAACCAATAAACTATACATAAAAATAGGGAACGGTGGGGGGCACATACATTTTCAAAACCCTGTGTCTCACAGTAGCTATAGTTTAATACATCTGAATTAACATCAAAACACATTAAATCTGATCACATCATAACACATAAATATCGTAACTATTATAAACAACAGCGCATGCGCAAAGATAAGAAATTTATTTAGGTTTGTAGACATTACTGATATATATATATACAGTGGAGGAAATAAGTATTTGATCCCTTGCTGATTTTGTAAGTTTGCCCACTGTCAAAGTCATGAACAGTCTAGAATTTTTAGGCTAGGTTAATTTTACCAGTGAGAGATAGATTATATTTAAAAAAAAAAGAAAATCACATTGTCAAAATTATATATATTTATTTGCATTGTGCACAGAGAAATAAGTATTTGATCCACTACCAAGCATTAAGAGTTCAGCCTCCTCCAGACCAGTTACACGCTCCAAATCAACTTGGTGCCTGCATTAAAGACAGCTGTCTTAAATTGTTGCCTGTATAAAAGACTCCTGTCTACAGACTCAATTAATCAATCTGACTCTAACCTCTACAACATGGGCAAGACCAAAGAGCTTTCTAAGGATGTCAGGGACAAGATCATAGACCTGCACAAGGCTGGAATGGGCTACAAAACCATAAGTAAGACGCTGGGTGAGAAGGAGACAACTGTTGGTGCAATAGTAAGAAAATGGAAGACATACAAAATGACTGTCAATCGACATCGATCTGGGGCTCCATGCAAAATCTCACCTCGTGGGGTATCCTTGATCCTGAGGAAGGTGAGAGCTCAGCCGAAAACTACACGGTGGGAACTTGTTAATGATCTCAAGGCAGCTGGGACCACAGTCACCAAGAAAACCATTGGTAACACATTACGCTGTAATGGATTAAAATCCTGCAGTGCCCGCAAGGTCCCCCTGCTCAAGAAGGCACATGTACAGGCCCGTCTGAAGTTTGCAAATTAACATCTGGATGATTCTGAGAGTGATTGGGAGAAGGTGCTGTGGTCAGATGAGATTAAAATTGAGCTCTTTGGCATTAACTCAACTCGTCGTGTTTGGAGGAAGAGAAATGCTGCCTATGACCCAAAGAACACCGTCCCCACTGTCAAGCATGGAGGTGGAAACATTATGTTTTGGGGGTGTTTCTCTGCTAAGGGCACACGACTACTTCACCGCATCAATGGGAGAATGGATGGAACCATGTACCGTCAAATCCTGAGTGACAACCTCCTTCCCTCCACCAGGACATTAAAAATGGCTCGTGGCTGGGTCTTCCAGCACGACAATTACCCGAAACATACAGCCAAGGCAACAAAGGAGTGGCTCAAAAAGAAGCACATTAAGGTCACGGAGTGGCCTAGCCAGTCTCCAGACCTTAATCCCATCGAAAACTTATGGAGGGAGCTGAAGATCCGAGGTGCCAAGCGACAGCCTTGAAATCTTAATGATTTACAGATGATCTGCAAAGAGGAGTGTGCCAAAATTCCATCTAAGATGTGTGCAAACCTCATCATCAACTAATAAAAATGTCTGACTGCTGTGCTTGCCAACAAGGGTTTTGCCACCAAGTATTAAGTCTTGTTTGCCAAAGGGATCAAATACTTATTTCTCTGTGCACAATGCAAATAAATATCTATAATTTTGACAATGTGATTTTTTTTTTTTATATAATCTATCTCTCACTGGTAAAATTAACCTATCCTAAAAATTCTAGACTGTTCATGTCTTTGACAGTGGGCAAACTTACAAAATCAGCAAGGGATCAAATACTTATTTCCTTCACTGTATATCTAAAAGAAGTGCATATTGAAATCCTTTGTCTGCAGACTGCACCCAGTCAGCCCCCCCTCCTCTTCCCAAACACGGCATACCACAGGGGGAGGGGGGGCCACATACTCACTACTCACAGCCTCTAGTCTCACAATCTTAACACTTTCAATGCCGGCAAAACAACATACGTATCTGCAATCATTCATCACACCATTGTATAGGAATAAACTACGTTCAAAACATCAAACACATAATCTGTAACAGTCCAATCTGTCGGCCACCATCTCTATATTATGATGACATGTTGTTTCATCAGTGAACAGCGTCCAGCACACTAGAATGGAATCTAAAAATAGAAAAGACACTGTAGCATGTGTTACAAATGACAAAATTAACAAGGCGATTATTTCATACTGATTTGGTTGGGCCGGGCGTGGCCACATCAGGGGCAGTGGGGGGCAGCCTCTCCCATTGGAATCAACACACTCAACATGAGGTACAGACGCCATTATAAGGTGGGGGCTGCTCCTTACAGAGCCATTATAAGGTGGGGGCTGTTCTTTTGTTTTCTAATACATATAACATAATATAATACCTTTCTTATTCCTAACTTCCTCTTCTGCAAATCCCTCTAAAGCACTTTCCATCAACTTACTACCTTCCATCTTCCCTTTGTTCTCCAGAATACCTTTTGCCCAATCTCCGGCTTGCAGCCGCCCTCCTTTATGGATTCCACACACCTCCATCAATTTCTTCATTTTACTCACATACTGCTTCCCTTCCCTTCGCTTCACTAAATCATATGAATAGAACCAACCATCCATTCTAACAGTCTATATTATACACGTAATTTATATAACAATTTTCGGTCAACGACTCTCAGGCCTCGCCGGAAATATTAAAATTTCTCAGTCTACAGCTCTCCGGTCCGCCGAAATATTACAATTTTGCAGTCTACAATACATCCCTGTACATCTCGCTGGAATATAACAATCTTTATCTAGACTCTCCGGCCTCGCTAGAAATATTAAAATTTTGCAGTCTACAGCTCTCCGGTCTGTTATATAATCTTTATCTAGACTCTCCGGCCTCGCTGGAAATATTAAAATTTTGCAGTCTACAGCTCTTCGGTCTGTTATATAATCTTTATCTAGTCCCTAATTACCCAGAGGATGGTTAGTCTGGCGCGACTAAGGTCTCACAGGTTTGCGACCTCACAGCGGAAAATATTGCCTCTGTCGCCTGAGATAATCCAGGAAATCAACAAAAGGGTTCTACAGATCGCCACAAGACTGTCCACTAACACAGATAAGTCGAAGATTTATAAAATCAACTGACTTACCGTGCTTAGTATGGAGATGATCAGACTCTTTCAGTGGGCAACTTTGAGTCCTCTGTTTCACCCTGTGATTGTCGATTGTCCGGATTTTGATATTTCCTCGAGTGAGGTCCCTGTTCGGGCGACAAATGTCAGGTCCGTATTTCAGGGTGGCTTCCGTCCCCTGTTATTTCACACCGAATAACCACCTCTGCAAATTGAAAGCTGAAGGCATGCCTGGAAAGAAGTAAACCAGCCAGAGATGTTGATACACAGCTTTCCAAAATCAGACAGGAAGCGAACTACACTTTATTCAGAACAAAGAAACACACAGAAAAGACCCCTCCCTAGGGATGTGGGAGTGCCCAAGCCCCCACCGGCTTCTCAGCTGCAAATTCTTCTGTACACTCTTCTTGCATTCCAGGAGGCGGTGTCTTCCATAGGTGTGTCCAACATGAACAAAGAACTTGTTATATATATCAGTATATTACACAAAGAACTGAAATGTATATACATATGTGTGAGGATAATATTTTTCAAACAATATACATGGTAATGATCCCTGACAATGGGACAAATTGTACTTTCTTATGGTACTATTTAATATCATGTGTCATGTACTGGGAAGCTGGAAAAAATTCAGAATTGGTTGGAATTGGAAAAAAAAAACAGCGGTTCCGCCATATTCTTATGGGTTTAGTTTTTACGGTATTCACTCTACCGTGAAAATGACACATTACCTTTATTCTGCGGTTCAGCACGATCAGAGTGATACCAAATTTATATAGTTTTTGTTATGTTTTAGTAGCTTTAATAAAATGTAAATGTTTGAAAGAAACAAAATATATTTGCATCGCCATATTGTGAGCCCCGTAGCTTTTTTGTATTTCTGTGTACAGAGCTGTGTAAGGCGTCTTTTTTTGTACGTGGAAAGATGTAGTTTTTATTAATACCGTTTTGGTGAATGTCTGGAATTTCAAACACTTTTTATTAATTTTTTGGGGGGGGGCGGTGGTTGAAGTGGCAAAAAATCAGCGATTCGGATATTTTGACTTTTTTTCCCGCTAGGCATTCACCGTATTGGAAAAATATATTTATATTTTTATAGTTCGGGCATTTTCGAATGTGGGGATACCTAATGTGTTTCTGTTAATTTTGGTTTATTTATGTTTATATGTGATCTACGGAAAGGGGGGTGATTTGAATTTTTATAATTTTTTATTTTATTTAATATTTTTAAAAACTTTTTTGTATTTCAATTTTTTAGCCCCCCTAGGGGGCTTGAACCTGGGTTCATTAGATCTCTTATGCCATAGACTTCAAAATCACAATATTACAGTCTATGGCAAAACTAGTGCATTGCTATTGAGACCTGCCACAGGCAGGACTCAATAGAAATCTTCCTATAGCAGGGCTGGGAGCGTTCACAAGGCTTCCAGGTGCTATAGGAGCACACCGGCTTCCGCAATCTCACCGCACGGGAGCCGGTTACCGGCCCCGAAGTGAATGCCGGTGGTCACATCTGACGTTGACGTTGTTGTCACCCTTCAGATGCCGGTGGTCACATCTGACGTTTCTGATGGCAAGCATTGCCGCTGGATCCTGCTGTGCAACACAGCAGAGACATGGTGGCTATGGCACCCGCTCGGCTTCTGAGCGGGCGCCATTTTTAAAAACCCTTTCCCGACGTAAATCTACAGCGATGGAAAAGCTTTAATATATGCCCCAAAGTCAGTAGTGTCACTTAAAGATGCTGCATTTACACTCGTGTCCTGGTACTTGATACAACTGCCACATAAGAAGATAGCAGTATTATAAATGCCACTTGACTATTAGAGGCCATGGTACAGATTTCGCATTGGGACACAGGAGCCTTAAATATCTAAAAAAAAATAAAAATCCTTATAACACATTAGAGCCTTACTAAAGTTTATTAGGCACATGACTACTGTAATGACATGTACAATATATCAACTTATTTAAAGTTAAAGGAGTTAAAGGAAGACTCTGGGCAAAATTGATACACTGTGTTATGTGTAGGACACGTCCTGAGGGACGGTGCATGAATAAGGGATTTTCTCATTGATGTTCTTTGAATCCTGGTATCATATACTGCTGCCCCAGGCCCTGCAGTAGGCATAGCACAATGTTGCCTGGTGTCTTCATTCAATAATATGGGGTAAAAGTGCAGAGTAAAAGGAAATTGTAACTAGAGATCAGGTAAAGAATTTCGGTTTCGGCTTAATTTTTATAATCTTTTTATTTGCATCTGCAAATATAATTTTCTTCATAAATCACAAACTCTTCAGCTCCAAACATGGATGCTTTCACATATAAGAGTGGCATAGACCTAAATATACGAATAGTGATACAAGAGAATTGCCATCAAAGCACCCCTTCAACAACAGATGTTATTATGATGTTATGTATGGTTTGCTGTCAAGAAAAGTACAAAGTCTTGTTGCTAAGCACTCAGCGTTTCCAGGCAGATTTATCCACTTTTATTTTAAAAATTTCTACTTGTTGTTAGGCAGATTTTCACTTTTCCATAAAACAAAGATGCGGTCGTTTAATTTATTTACGTGCACAGATAATCACAGGCATAACTTTGAACACTTATAAGTGTTGTATGAGGACAATCTTATCTTTTTACTTTGTGTTTTATGCATTAGCTTAATGTGAGTAATTACTGTACTATAGAATTAGCATATTTCACTTAACTTCCTTTCCAGGTTTGATTGCATTTCCAAAAGTAAAATATGATTGTTATTCTGTAAAAAACAAATGTTTGATAAAAGCTAAACTTTACATTTAATAATTAATGATTTTTTTTTTTATCCTTTATACCATCGTTTCTCAACATTCCTAAGCCAAGTACTCCCTACTCAAATAAATTGCATCAAAGTTGTAAGGGGGTGATGCTGCCCCTGTAAATTGAACTGTCTGCCCTGTGCAGCCTCCATCTTTGTTGGTACCTGCGTTCTGTGTTCCTTTCTGTGTAAACTGGTGTTTGCATCTATGTGTTATCTGTTATGTCTGCAATGTTATCTGCAGCCACTAGGTGTCACTGCAGTATAAGCGACTTATAGATATAGAGCTGTATGGCAGTAAGTAGGAGTGTGTGTGTAGCACACATGGGAGTAGGAGAGGACTGCTGCAGCTTGATAGGGAGAGAGTATGGCCTCCCAGCGCCTGAGCTTGGCAAGAAGCTTCAGGATGGAGGTGCTCCCTACAAGAGAGGGACTGTGGGTTAACAAGGAGGCTTCCATGTGAGTAGAAGCAGACACCTAGAAGGAAGTAGATAGAGGCGACGATGCTGGAGCATCCCCCAGGACTCATAAATGGGAAGATATCTGTTGCCTGTACTATTGCATTATTGAAAAGAAACCTGTTAATGGGGGAATTAATATGAAGCAACTGTAATTATTTTGTGCGGTCCTTATAGAGACGGTTCCCTATTCAAAGACTTGAACTTAGAAATGTGTGAGCGTGTCACTCCGTGGCCTGGGACCGTTCTCTGAGTGCTGTGTGAACAGTACACGACGTGCACGTTGCACGTACACAGCCGAGGGACTCGGGATCCGTGAAAATAGTGGTGTAGGGTCCACTATAACCAGAGCAATTCTTCTCAAAAGTGACTTGTGTACTCTAGGCATAGCAAGGCAGGCTGTGGGTAGAGGGTAGCCCCTCAGCGACCCGTAGCAGCACAGTTAGAGCAGGCTGCAGAGCCTGCAGGTTGCTGGGAACTCCTGCGGAGTGGAGAGCCCAACTAATGCCACTTGTTTAAATAAAACCCATTTAAACTGCTGCCCTCTGTGATAATCGAAGAACCACCCTACAACATTGTACTCCAACGGCTATGATCATACAACACCTGAATGCCATTGCCTCACATACCCATGAAGAGACCGTTTCTACGCACCGCATGTACACTACCGTTCAAAAGTTTAGGGTCACTAAGAAATGTCCTTATTTTTGCAAGAAAACCACAGTTTCTTTCAATGAAGATAACATTAAATTAATCAGAAATACACTCTATACATTGTTAATGTGCTAAATGACTATTCTAGCTGCAAACGTCTGGTTTTTAATGCAATATCTACATAGGTGTATAGAGGCCCATTTCCAGCAACCATCACTCCAGTGTTCTAATGGTACATTGTGTTTGCTAACTGTGTTAGAAGGCTAATGGATGATTAGAAAACACTTGAAAACCCTTGTGCAATTATGTTAGCACCGCTGTAAACATTTTTGCTGTTTAGAGGAGCTATAAAACTGACCTTCCTTTGAGCTAGTTGAGAATCTGGAGCATTATATTTGTGGGTTCGATTAAACTCTCCAAATGGCTAGAAAAAGAGAGCTTTCATGTAAAAATCGACAGTCTATTCTTGTTCTTAGAAATGAAGGCTATTCCATGCGAGAAATTGCCAAGAAACTGAAGATTTACTACAATGATGTGTACTACTCCCTTCAGAGGACAGCACAAACAGGCTCTAACCAGAGTAAAAAGAGAAGTGGGAGGCCCCGCTGCACAATTGAGCAACAAGACAAGTACATTAGAGTCTCTAGTTTGAGAAATAGACGCCTCACAGGTCCTCAACTGGCAGCTTCATTAAATAGTACCCGCAAAACGCCAGTGTCAACGTCTACAGTGAAGAGGCGACTCCGAGATGCTGGCCTTCAGGGCAGAGTGGCAAAGAAAAAGCCATATCTGAGACTGGCTAATAAAAGGAAAAGATTAATATGGGCAAAAGCACACAGACATTGGACGGAGGAAGATTGGAAAAAAGTGTTATGGACAGACAAATTGAAGTTTGAGGTGTTTGGATCACACAGAAGAACATTTGTGAGACGCAGAAGAACTGAAAAGATGCTGGAAGAGTGCCTGACGCCATCTGTCAAGCATGATGGAGGTAATGTCATGGTCTGGGGTTGCTTTGGTGCTGGTAAAGTGGGAGATTTGTACAAGGTAAAAGGGATTTTGAATAAGGAAGGCTATCACTCCATTTTACAACGCCATGCCATACCCTGTGGACAGCGCTTGATTGGAGCCAATTTCATCCTACAACAGAACAATGACCCAAAGCACACCTCCAAATTATCCAAGAACTATTTAGGGAAGAAGCAGGCAGCTGGTATTCTATCTGTAATGGAGTGGCCAGCGCAGTCACCAGATCTCAACCCCATAGAGCTGTTGTGGGAGCAGCTTGACCATATGGTACGCAAGAAGTGCCCATCAAGCCAATCCAACTTGTGGGAGGGGCTTCTGGAAGCATGGGGTGAAATTTCTCCCGATTACTTCAGCAAATTAACAGCTAGATTTCCAAAGGTCTGCAATGCTGTAAATGGAGCATTCTTTAACGAAAGCAAAGTTTGAAGGAGAAAATTATTATTTGAAATAAAAATCATTATTTCTAACCTTGTCAATGTCTTGACTATATTTTCTAGTCATTTTGCAACTCATTTGATAAATACAAGTGTGAGTTTTCATGGAAAACACAAAATTATCTGGGTGACCCCAAACTTTTGAACGCTAGTGTAATTTATTTGCCGGATTGGCTCAGACAGAGAGAGTGGATATGATCTGCAGACGCATCCACTAAATATTTAGACTTTTGATAGGCAATGGCCACAATGTTCCTAATCCTTTGATACTTACGTGCAAGGATTGATACAGGTTATCATAGAGCCCTCAGGTAACATCTTTTTAAATGTGTGTGTTTTCTAGTTCTGAATAAAGATTATATTTTAGTATTGAGATTAAAGAAACTACTTTCTTAGTAGAGTGGGAAAAAGTGTATTATTTTGCCCTTGGGCAATTAGTCAATTCTATTATCTATAGTGATAAATGCCTACTGCTTGGATTCTATTACACCTAGTTTGACGTTTTTCCTCAGTAGCTGATTTTAGCAGAAACAGTTGATCGCTTCAAGAAAGGCTTAAATAATTTATATTCCCTTTTTACATCACATTTGTCCTTCCGTCGGGGGTATATGTCGGGAGGAATACCGCTGTATACCTCCAACAGAAAGGTGCAGCATTTCACACTGTATGGAATACAATGGGATACGTCGCCCGAGGACTCTCGCCCTGGGGAAACACCTGAAGTCATTGTCTATGTATGGACAGTCATGTCACAGGCTTCCTTAGGACTGGAGTTTAAGGTCAGAGTGATTCTTGATGCTTTCTCTGTCCGAGGACAATATGGATAGTGACGTCCGAAGCTTCCCCTGAGTCAGAGTCCCCAGCAAGACCATCAGCTAGCACTCTGCCCGAGTACTCCAGCCCTGTGAAAGCTCCTGACATCACTGTTTATAGAAAACGGTGACGTCAGGAGCTTTCCCTGGACTGGAGTCTCCGGTAGAGCGGCTGTGCAGGAAGCTCCAGTGGGATAACTGTCCATATATGGACAGTTATGTGGTTGGAACATTCCAACATATACGTTTAACGTATAGCTGTAACGGATTCCTACCAGTGGTATCCATCACCCATAGGCTCTTATGTAAAAAAAAACTTTATATATATATATATATATATATATATATATATATATATATATATATATTGCGTAATATATACGTTTTATTGTAGGATACCTAAGGATGGAATAGAGGGCCTTAGAGCAAAATAAGATAGACGCTTATGTATATTCATAGGATTCTTGTTTGAATGTTAATCCAGTTTGATCACCATTTGGGATCAGGAGGGACATTTTTCTAATTTCTTATTTGCAGTGTCTGTCATTAACACTTGATCTAGTTTCCAAAGAAATGTTTTTTAAACAGTAGCTATTTCTCATATCTAGAAAAGTTTCTTCAAGTCTTAACCTTAGTCTATCAAATTAGGTGCTGCAGTTTCCTTTTTGTCTACTCATGTATTGTTTCCTTTTTCTGAAATTGGCCTTTTGTTCATCTGTGGGAAAATATGGATTGTTCGTTTCTAATAGATCTATAATTAACAGGAAATAAGATAATTAATTTAATTAACAGATTAACTAATTACATTTTCATAGTGTTTTCATTTATCCTGTACTCTTGTGTCTACACTCTACAAAGAAGAAAGCTGCATCTATGTTTAACACCTTTGCAAATGGTTGTGAACACTCTGTTCTATTACTTTAACTTCCACATATGCTGTAATAGAGATAGTACCTGCAAGGGCTGCAGGTGGTCTGTGTTGCAGTGTATCCCTAGATAATTTTATTATATTTACTTAACGCCCTTGGCCGCCGACAAACGACATCCTATCTCCCCTGGCGGCCACCAGCGTCTCTCACCTCAATGCCGGCATCTCCCTCCTCCCCCCTGCGGACGCCGACGTGTGTTGCTTCCTGCTCTTCGCTCCCGCATGGTGCGCATGCTAGCTTTTGCGGTCGTGCTAGCTTTGGCTAGCTTTGGCCAGCGCGCACAAAACTAAAAGTTTCCCTAGCGTATCCCTGTTCAACCTGGGATATTTAATCTGGCCTGCCATCTCCTCCTGTGCCTGAGCAATGTTGTGTATTTCCTATGTTTTTCTTACAAATGGCTGCTTAGTTGTATCCTGTTTCCTGTATCCCGTATACTGAACCCCGTATCCAGTATCTGTGTCGAATTCTAGTGCCTAATTCGAGTGTCCGAGAAGACTTCCCCATCTGTGTCGGTACCCGTGCCAAACCGAGTGTTCGACACGACTACTCCATCTGTGTCCGATGCCCGCGCCAAACCGAGTGTCCGAGACAACTTCACCATCTCTGTCGGTGCCCATGCCAAACCGAGTGTCCGAGACGACTTCACCATCTGTGTTTGGTTCCCCTGCCAAACTGAGTATCCAAGGCGACTTCACCATCTTTGTCTGGTAGTAGCCAAGTCCAGTGTCCGAGACGACTGCACTACTCCAGTCCGGTGTCCTAGCCAAACTTCATTATCCTGCACAGTTCTGCTTCCCCCTGACTGTCTGGCAAATACCCACTTCTGACATTCCAGATACTTTAGCATTAATGACTCTCACAGACTCAGTTGTTCAGCAGCAGCTCCATTACAGCGGAGTGGTCCAGTGGGTCCAC
This sequence comes from Rhinoderma darwinii, assembly GCF_050947455.1. Taxonomy (NCBI): domain Eukaryota; kingdom Metazoa; phylum Chordata; class Amphibia; order Anura; family Rhinodermatidae; genus Rhinoderma; species Rhinoderma darwinii. Next base: position 203,305,189 of record NC_134688.1, read on the forward strand.
ATACCTGCCAGTTGTTACAGTTTGTTCAGGCCATGGATCCTGCTGGTCAACCCAAGACAGGAGTAGAGTTGATGCAAGCGGACATCCGTGACCTCTATGAACAACAGGATCAGCTCCTACCAGCTGTTAACTCAATTGTTACTTGTTTGGATCTTCTTTGTTGCTTCTTAACCAGTGGCATAGCTATAAGGGTCACAGCGTTAACAGTTGCGACAAGACACTGAAAGCAGGGCGGCACGTGGCCCCCCGTTCAATAGTTACTATAATAACTGGGACCTTTGTAGTAAACTACATGGGCTCCTGTTATTACAGTAACATATTGATATACTTACACTTCTCGCTCCTGATTCAAGCCCTCTTTGACTTTGGGCGCACCACTGTATGGCATCAGGATTGAAGCCGAAGAGGATCCAATAAAACCTGAAGCGGACGTGACTGAGGAGCGAGAAGGCTAAGCATATGGATACTGACTGCCTTGGTTCTATATTTAAGTCTATAATGTGTGATAATGACTGTTGGGGCCCCGTATTCACCATCTTTGTCTGGTAGTAGCCAAGTCCAGTGTCCGAGACGACTGCACTACTCCAGTCCGGTGTCTTAGCCAAACTTCATTATCCTGCACAGTTCTGCTTCCCCCTGACTGTCTGGCAAATACCCACTTCTGACATTCCAGGTACTTTAGCATTAATGACTCTCACAGACTCAGTTGTTCAGCAGCAGCTCCATTACAGCGGAGTGGTCCAGTGGGTCCACATACCTGCCAGTTGTTACAGTTTGTTCAGGCCATGGATCCTGCTGGTCAACCCAAGACAGGAGTAGAGTTGATGCAAGCGGACATCCGTGACCTCTATGAACAACAGGATCAGCTCCTACCAGCTGTTAACTCAATTGTTACTTGTTTGGATCTTCTTTGTTGCTTCTTAACCAGTGGCATAGCTATAAGGGCCACAGCGTTAACAGTTGCGACAAGACACTGAAAGCAGGGCGGCACGTGGCCCCCCGTTCAATAGTTACTATAATAACTGGGACCTTTGTAGTAAACTACATGTGCTCCTGTTATTACAGTAACATATTGATATACTTAAGGGCATGACCACACATGGCGGAATTCCTCCGCAACTGTCCGCATCCATGCCGCACAGAATCTGCGTTGCAGATTCTGCTGCGGATCTGCACAAAATGTGCAGTACATTGATGCGGACTAGCTGCTGCGGACTGCGGGAAAAGTGCTTCCCTTCTCCCTATCAGTGCAGGATAGAGAGAAGGGACAGCACTTTCCCTAGTGAAAGTAAACGACTTTCATACTTACCGGCCGTTGTCTTGGTGACGCGTCCCTCTTTCGGCATCCAGCCCGACCTCCCTGGATGACGCGCCAGTCCATGTGACCGCTGCAGCCTGTGCTTGGCCTGTGATTGGCTGCAGCCGTCACTTACACTGAATCGTCATCCTGGGAGGCCGGACTGGAGACAGACCCAGGGAGTTCTCGGTAAGTATGAACTTATATATTTTTTTACAGATACATGTATATTGAGATCGGTAGTCACTGTCCCGGGTGCAGAAACAGTTACTGCCGATCGCTTAACTCTTTCAGCACCCTGGACAGTGACTATTTACTGACGTCTCCTAGCAACGCTCCCGTCATTACGGGAGCCCCATTGACTTCCTCAGTCTGGCTGTAGACCTAGAAATACATAGGTCCAGCCAGAATGAAGAAATGTCAAGTTAAAAAAGCAAGACGCATCCGCAGCACACATGACATGTGCATGACAGCTGCGGACTTCATTGCGGAACTTTGAATCTCCATTGAAGTCAATGGAGAAATTCCGCCATGAGTCCGCCACTGCTCCGCAACAGACAGAGCATGCTGCGGACACCAAATTCCGCTCCGCAGCCTATGCTCCGCAGCGGAATTGTACGCATCGTGTAAACGAACACTGCTAAATTAAAGTGAAAGTCAATGGAGAAACGGCTCCGCTGCGGATTAACGCTGCGGAGTGTCCGCAGCGGAATTTAAGTGAAATTCCGCCATGTGTGAACCCGCCCTTACACTTCTCGCTCCTGATTCAAGCCCTCTTTGACTTTGGGCGCACCACTGTATGGCATCAGGATTGAAGCCGAAGAGGATCCAATAAAACCTGAAGCGGACGTGACTGAGGAGCGAGAAGGCTAAGCATATGGATACTGACTGCCTTGGTTCTATATTTAAGTCTATAATGTGTGATAATGACTGTTGGGGCCCCGTATTCAAGCCTATTAATGTATGACATTGTCTGCTGAAGCTATGTATCTAAGCCTATTATGTGTGATACTGACTGCTGGGGCCCTGTATCTAGGTGTATCATGTGTGATACTGCTGGGTCATGTATATAAGCCTATCATGTGTGATACTGACTGCTGGGTCCATTTATCTAAGCCTATCATGTGTGATATTAACTGCTGGGGCCCCAAATCTAAGCCTGACATGTGTGATACTGACTGCTGGAGCCCTGTATCCAAGCCTATCATGTAGGATAATGTCTGCTGGTGCCCTGTATCTAAGCCTATCATGTAATACTGTCTGCTGGGGACCTGTAAGTAAGTCTATAATGTGTGATATTGTCTGCTGGGGCCCTGTATCTAAGCTTATCATGTGTGATACTGTCTGCTGAGTTGATCTATCCAAGCTTATCACATGTGATACTGTCTAGTGAGCTTGCGTACCTAAGCATGTCATGTGTGATAATGTCTGCTGAGCCGCTGTCTCTAAGTTTATCATGTTTGCTACTGTCTGTTGAACCAATGTAACTAATCCTACCCACTAGCGTATCTACAGGGGTCGTATCCTTATAGATATGCTGTCTCCGATATAGATATATATATATATAGAATTTTGTTGGGGGGATGGAAAGATATGTCTTGGGGCTTGTGCCCCTGATCTTTTAACACCCTAGCAATGTCCCTGACTTCTAGTGCTGCATCGATGAGTCACTTAAGAAACCCAGCAATGCAGCTGAAATCTACGACGGGCCTCTCCTGTTGGTTGTGAAGAAAAGTTGGGGGGGCAATAAGAACTTTTGCACCTGGACCCATAAGTCTTTATCTGTTCTCCTGTTCTTAACCTGTTAATGCCCAATTATGTACATGTATATCATTGGCGGGATGTAATTTCCACAAGATGCCATAAATGTACGCATGGTGATTGCGCAGGCACAACAGATTCATAATATGGCCCTGTGCATGAGCTCTTAAACAACTGATATACTTGGGATATCGAAAACTAAGGGAGAGATTTCAATGATTATCATGCTTTAAATCAAATGAAGAATTCCTTGCAAACTGAATTGCTTTATAAAGCACCAAATAGCATTTTGACGTAAATATTCAAGATACAGTGTAGCTTTATGGAATGGAAGGTAATACCACCCTGCAAGAAATTGTGTAATGTGTAAGCAAAAGCATTTGGCATTTCATTAAAATGGGGTTTTAGAATTCAAAGACTGTGCAAAGGAAATCTAAACCGTGTAAGGGCCTGTTCACATGGAGTACTTTAACAAGCTTTTTGGAGCAGAAACCGCTCCGCAAAACTTGTCAAAAACTGGCCGAAAATGCCTCCCATTGATTTCAATGGGAGGCGGGGGCGGTTTTCTCCCGCTAGCGGTAAAACCACCGTGCGGGAGAAAGAGGGGATATGCCCTATCTTGGTGCGTTTACGCCTCTGACCTCCCATTGACATCAATGGGAGGCAGAGAGAGCGTATTTCGCAGAGTTTTTAACCCGTAGCACTCAATGGCCGCGGGCGAAAAACGCGGCGAATATCGCGGCAAACGACGTGCAGGAAGGACAAAATCTGCCTCAAAATCCCAAACTGAATTTTGAGGCAGAATTTTCTTCCTGCAAAAACTCTGTGTGAACACAGCCTAACATTTACCAAAGTGAGTGACACATTTTAATTGAAATAAAAAAATCATGCTTAAATACAAATTGAAAATATTGACATTGTGGACGTATTAGCTGAATATTCTTAATATGCATTAACATTTCTTCTCTGATGGATTGTAAATAGGATCATTTAGAATTATTTAATATTATAGTCTATATATAATTACTTCCTGCAAGTTTTAATTTTCAAATATTATAAACTGTATAAACTAAATATTAATTACATGTTGTCCTTGTCATCGCATTTCAGACAAACATACCCTCTCTTATAGCTATAGATTAGAACATATCTTTATTGTTTAAAATGTTTGCTGCTTGGTTCCTGCACAGGTTTCAAAACAACATAATAATAATAATAATAATAATAATAATAATAATAATAATAGTTTTAATAATAATAATAATAATAATAATAATGACCCTTGTCGCTGAATGTGAAAACGACTTAATTGTCCTTTCAACAGGAACTTATTATGGAATGAAGCCCTGTCACTATATGGTCACCCCAAATTTCCACATATCTTTCTATCCTCTCTTAACTCCAAAAAAAAGAGTATTAATAGATACTATAATAGATACTATTAAAGATATTAAAAGATACGATTGCATTTACAGTCAACCATGTTGTCACAGACACACAGGGTAGATACATTATATTTCTATGTGAGATAATTAACATCAAATATACACCAGTCAATGTGTATTCACTAAATACTAAACAAAACAAATTAATAGCCAGAGTACTTTCCGGAGTCAGATGATTGGCAATAGGTTCTATTGTTGTTGGAGGAGATTTAAACACAATTATTCATCCAGATATAGACTCCTCCTCAAAAAAGAAGTCGTCCCCTATCCATAAATTTGTAAAAAAAAGGAGGAGCTAATAGAGGTGCCAACAAAAGCTTCTATTCCTCTGTACACATCCAATATTTTTTTTTCCTTACAGATAGGCAAAGGTTTTTTTGTCCAAACTTTAAACTTTACTCGTTCACCCTTATAAAGATTAAACAAGTATATACACTTATCCACCCAGAACATAAATCTAAATTGAAGTCCACTTTAGAATAATAATTTGAAATGAATTCTCCATCAACGCAAAAAACTTTTACAGCATGGAACCCCCATAAGGCCTATACTAGAGGTATTTTTATGCTAAACCCCTCTAACATGAAAAAAGCTCCGTATTATACTCAGCTTTTGCCATTCCCACGAAAACATTAATGGAATTGCTCAATTTACAAGTAGGAACATTCAAATATCAAAATATACAGTAGATACTGAAGGGACAGCCTTCCACCAGACATAGTAGTAATGGAGAAGGACGCAAGTAAATATTTTTAATACTCTGCTGCACTGTGAGCCTTTTATTGTAACACCCATGCTTCTAAATTGAGCATTACAATAATAAGCATAGTATAATATATAAAAGTTTTCAAGTTTTACGATCAAGTGACACACAGCTTTAAAGCCTGTGTCCAAACTAGCATCATGATTTCAATTTATATTGGCGCCATGACGGCTATGTCGGATCTCTTTTGAAATAGATACCATAAAATCCTGATGATACCACTTACTTTAATTGGGTCCATGAGTTTTTTTTGGGTTCTGTTATTTTTGACGGCAAGAATAGCGACGTAGATTACACTATTCTTACCATCAAGCCTGATAGAAACTCTGATGAACCCAAAAAATTCTAGTGTTAAAAGTCTTAACTTAATATCTAAACCTTATTATCTAATCCTAAAACAAGGAAAAGAAACAATCGTATCCAAATGCATTTTGAAAGATTAGCAATATACTGTATAGACTATCTTCAATTAATCTAAAAACTGGGCTGCCTTTGCTTATAATATTAAAGTTTGTTAAAAGATCTTGCAGTGTAATGTGGAAGCCCATCATAAAATAATGTTGAAAAGTGTTTGCTCTCTAAACAAATTTATATAGCAAATAAACTCGATTTAGCAAACTGTAGGGCAAAGAGCCAATTCACTAATGGATAAATGTCTCAAGTTCAGAATTGATGTTAGAGTATCTTGGCAGCAATCTCTTTGTTGTAGACCACAAAAGTCACATTGCAAACCAAAAGAAAAAAAACCAACCCTAAATATTAAAAGATTCATATATCTTTTTGTACTTCATATTAGTTCTTCTTTAAAAAGGTAAAGTTATGCAAGAAAAATGTTAAAAAAAAGATGTAATACAGAAAAGCAAACAGTTCTAAACATTGATTGATAAGTGCAATTGCCCTACACGCCTTCCCCAAATGTCAGCCCTGCTAATTGTGCTTTCTATTGCACATTAAAAGCTACTTTTGAATATAGTTTGGAAGTAGTTTCCTAATTGTTCATTTTTCAAAAAGCAACTTTAACAAATGAAACCAGTGTGACATTTTTCAAAACTTTCCCACTGAGTCCTCACCATTTCATTCTATTTCTCTTCTCTGCACAACTGACTGATGGCACTAGCAGAAGAGCACCATTTGTTAGGATGGCAGCAGTGTGTGTAATGTGACCTATTATGTTTAATCTACAGCAAGTCACTTCTATGCTGTTTTTACACTATTTACTTCAAAGAGAATGAGAAAGCAGATGGAAGGAAAGGGAGCAAGTTAATTTTACACTCACTGAGCTTAATAAAAGAGAACAGCTAAAAAAAATATAAAATAGGCAGATGGTAAAATTACTTTATCAATATGAATGCACATATTTCTGGGATTTAATATAAAAATTAAATGTCTGTAACATTACCATTGTAAATTTAAAAAAAATCTACAGTACATATTGAAATGATTTTATGACTGGATTAACCAATTAAAATGGAAGTCATGATAGACTTCTTCCACATAAGATTGGAATGAGGAAGATAGAGCAGAGGGTCTATTTACCTATTAAGTGAAATCACTACTCCTGTAGTTATGTACTGGACTGGTCATATATACTCAGCTTGAAAGTATATCTAAATTCTTCAGCGTGCTTAAGGCAAAGAGTACAATATATATATATATATATATATATATATATATATACATATATATATATATATATATATATATATATATATATATATATATATGTATATATATATATATATATATATATATATATATATATATATATATATATACTGCATATATTTCATTCCAGACAATAATTGACATATTGTATTGCACAGTGAAATTGTAGGGGTGTGGCTGCGGGTACATGGAGTAAGATATGTGTCTTTGTGTGCATAGAGTGTGATATGTTTCTTTGTGCTACACTGATTTCGGATATCGTGTCTTCAAAGCATCAAAGACAATGGTATAACTAGCAAATTCCACTTTGTTAAGATCCTCTGCATGCTACCAGTATGGGGGAACTAAAAGGAAAGCTAGCACAGGTGGGTCCTCTCTATGCCTCCCCAGCATTCCTTTGCAGTGAATGCTCAGCAGCCTGTACATGGCAAGATGAAAATATTCAGCATTGGACACCTCTATAAGGTGAGACCTTTCCTTTTCTTTTCTTTCAGTGCTGCTGCTGTGGATGAGAACCGTTTGTCACGGCTGGAAGGCGATGTAGGGACCTGCGGCCGGAAGTGACAATACAGCGTGATCTCGCGATTGAAGCTGAGATCACGCTGGGCTGTGAAGAGGAGACCCGTATGACCCTGATTGGACAACGTCATACAGTTGTCTTTACACCACCCAGAGTGAAAATAAATGTCCAATTTGGCTATTAGAGACAATTTAGCATATGTATAAACAGGAACATAATTTTTAAAGTAATAAACATTTTTTTTAAATAAATCACACTGTAGTTATCAGCATCAAAGCACCTATTTGATTAGTTAGGAAATAGGGAATTAATAAACTGGTGACAGAGCCTCTTCAAGTACAAGGTTGCGTACATAGGCTGGCTTTTGAAAGTACTTTATCTATAAGTTTAAAAACCTATGTTAGCAGTGTAAAGCCAGGTTTTAGAATTATAAATACAGCAGAGTCTTAGTTTCTTTCAACATTTTGTCTTGCTGAGATTCATAGTTCTACAAGAATAAGTCCAAGGGGAGGGTGTGGTGAGAGGCTAGAGGCAAATGATTTGAGTACATTGGAGTGATAGAAGGAATGTCAAATATTCTTGGAAGACACAATTATATCTAATCTCCAGACACTGCTGTTCTATGTACCGCCCTCAGTAACACAGTATACTGAGAGGTGCTCCCTCTTGTGTCTGAAGGATAACACCACTGATATTGTCTCAACCATGATCTCATCATCATGATCCCACATGCTGATAGTTAAATACTACAACAAACTCAGATCAAGTATTTTTCTGCATAAAAGATTGACTACAAATGTGGACTGCTGTAAATATAGCGCTAGGGATGAGGTGTGTTTACTAGTAGGGGGTATGCCTCCCAACCGTCCCGGATCCGGCGGGACAGTCCCGGTTTCTCACCGCTGTCCCGCCGTCCCGGGCGGTCTGTAAATGTCCCGCTGGGGCAGCAGCAGCGATCATAAGAAGGCAGGAGTCTTGCGGCTGTGTTCTCATGAAGACCCTCCTCCTCCTCCTCTTCACATGAACTCTGCGATGTGAGGAGGAGGAGAGAGAGCGCGAGCGACGGAAGACACGGCCGTCACTCGGGACACATCCGGTGATGGCTGTGTATTACCCAACCCCATAGACTTCCATGGGAGCCGAGCGGCCGGTTAAACGGCCGAAAATAGGGCATGTCCCATTTTTTGACGGCCAGGTTTCCTGGGCTGTCAAAAAATCGGTCGTGTGAATAGCCCCATCACTCACCGTCAGAAGAAGGCAGGAGTCTTGCAGCAGCGTTCTCACTGGTGTCGATGCCGGCCCGTGAGTGGACCAGTCCAGTCACCTGACCTGTCACCTGACCTGTCACCTGACAGGTGACTGGACTGGTTCCCTCCGGAGCCGGCATCGACACCAGTGAGAACGCTGCTGCAAGACTCCTGCCTTCTTCTGACGGTGAGTGATGGGGCAATTCACACGACCGATTTTTTGACAGCCCGGGAAACCTGGCCGTCAAAAAATGGGACATGCCCTATTTTCGGCCGTTTAACCGGCCGCTCGGCTCCCATAGAAGTCTATGGGGTTGGGTAATACACAGCCATCACCGGATGTGTCCCGAGTGACGGCCGTGTCTTCCGTCGCTCGCGCTTTCTCTCCTCCTCCTCACATCGCAGAGTTCATGTGAAGAGGAGGGTCTTTTTTTTGCTCCCTGTAGGAGTCAGAATCCCCAATCCCCGGCCGGGGATTGGGGATTCCGCTACAGGAGAAGTGAGTGACTACACTGTCCATATATGGACACAGCGACGTCACTCACTTCTGAAGCGGAATCCTAAACTTTTGTATGAGCGTCTCCATAGTCAAAGTAAAAAGAGCTGGGGAGAGACTTTTTCCACTTTTTAATGTGGAACTGGTGATATAACGTGCCATTAACCCTAACTCGCACTGTCGGATATGAGTAGAGGGAGAAAATGGCTGTGACAAAACTGGGAAGGGAAGCCAAATTTCACTAGGGTAAAATGTATGAAGTGCCAATTCACACAGTCACAAGCCTTCTCAGCATCTGTGCTAAGAAGGACAAGTGGAATTTTGTGTTGTTTCGCATAAACCACTGCATGTATGAGCCTAGTGGTGTTTATTTTACCCTCTCTACCAGTGGTGTATCCCATCTGCTCATGACCAATCAAATGATGTAATATCCCAGAAATTCTGGCCGCCAGAATCTTTGACCACCATTTTAAGTCAGTATTAAGCAACGATATAGGCTGATAGCTAGAACACAGATCCGGATCCTTGCCATCTTTAGGGATAATGGATATATGTGCCTCAAGGGCCTGCATGAGCCAGAAAGTCACCGTTAAGAGGGAGTTACACACCTTTACAAATTTAGGAATCAGAATATCTGAAAACTTTTTGTAGTAAGCTATTGGATAACCATTTGGACCTGGGCTCTTACCATTAGGGATAGAGGACAGACCCATCATGAGTTCGGATGCTGTTCCAGGGGCAGATAGTTTAACTTTAGGTTCTTCCGATAATTTGGGTAAATTAACTGAATCTAGAAAAGAGGAAAGAGGGTCTGGGTCTGAACTGTGTTCTGTACTGTCCCCATCTGGTGAGATATTGTAAAGAGCCTGGCAATATTGACTGAAGTCTTTTGCAATATTTTCAGTGCTAATAATGCGTGACCCAGAGCGGGACTTCACTACATGGAGAACGGATCGTACCCTCTGATTTTAAGTAGTAATGTCGTAATCTTAGAGCCCTTTCCTCGTGGACGTAATGTTTATAATTGCATAAATGTAGTGCCCTAGCCACCTTAATATTTAACAAGTTTTTCAGTTGCTTCCGGAGTAGTAAGAGATCTCCCTGAGCATCCTGCACAGCAGTGTGCTTACTCAAGGTTTCCAGTATGGAATTCTGCGACAGGAGTGAGTTAATGTGTTTCACCTGATGGTTCTTCAAACCCGAGCTTACACTAATAAACATTCCACTGAGCACCGCTTTGTGTGCCTCCCATACAATGCTTTCTGAGATGTCTGGAGTGCTATTAATAGAGAAGAAGTCTGTTAGAGAGTCGCGTATAGTTTGGGAGACCCTAGAGTCCTGTAACAAAGTTTTGTTAAGGACCCATTGAATTTCCCGCTTTGGGAGACCATCAGGGCAAAAAGTCACAGAGACGGGGGCATGGTCTGAGACCAAAATCACCCCTATATCAGCCTCACTGACAGTTGGCACCATTTGTTCAGATAAGAACAAATGATCTATTCTATGATAAGTTTGATGAGTAGAATGTATAATCCTTCTTGTTGGCATGCAAGCTTCTCCAGAAGTCTCTGAGGTGTAGTGATGACAGGGAAATTTTCAGTTTATGTAACAATTTGTGTGGAGCGGTGAGAGTGCTCACCGATGATTATGTTGCAAGGTCCAAGACGGTATTTAAGTCACCCCCCAATACCACCGTGCCTTCTGCAAAGAGGGTAAGAACTTCTAAAACTTGTATCAGCCAAGAGATTGGCCTAAAGTTGGGGGCATTATCAATTCACAAAGGTGAATGACTGATTCGTGGTAGTCCCTTTGAAGAATAGCCAACGTCAGTCAGGGTCTAATTGAGTCACTAGTAGCTTAAAGGGTACGTGAGGTGCAAAGGCAATGCTAGTGCCTCTAGAAGCTGTGGAGCAGGCACTATGGTACCATGTAGCAAACGGAGAGTGCGATAAAGAATGTATATGGTTAAGGCGGAAGTGTGTCTCTTGTAAATAGACTAAATCCACCTTGGACTTCTTCAACAAAGAAAAACTTGACTATGTTTCTGGGGCGTGTTGAAACCCCGGACATTAAAGGATGTTACTTTAAGAGTACCCATAATGGATACCCAGCTTATTTGCAAATAATCGTTGTGGACTGGTAACTACATAACGTTGACTCCTTAGTGTGCAGGCCAGTCCAACAAAGAGTTTGAGTAATAACATTCGTTGACTAATGTTATATCATAACCAGATGATATATCTGTCTCGTTCTAAAGCTCACACCATGGATCTGAAAATGAAAAGTTAACAAAACCAACGATCGCAGAACAAAGCAGCAATTAAAACTCAAAGGTTAAAGTCGGTAGTCCATGATGTTTCACAGTTGCATCCAGTAGCGGATTATCATATAGGCGGTTTGGGCGGCCCGAACCGCACATAATTTTAAAAATCACTTCAGAGTACCATGCAGCTATGCAGCGTGCTAGCGCCGCTAATGGCCGCTGCTGATAGGGATTGAGGGGTGAACTGGGACAGAATAGAGCTCTGTTTATGGGGAGGAAGGGGAGGGACAGCAATAGCAGGGGCTGGATAGGACTAGCATATGTCCGTCTGCTAGTCATGGTAGAACACGCCCCTCTTTGACGCTGCACATACTGCCAGTGAGGAACAAAAGAGCAGGGCGGTGGTCGAGCGATGAGGAAGTTTGGTCTGCTATTCGCCTCCTGCCCCAAGCAACAATTGACTGATGGCAGACGCTAAGGGGGGATTAATTATACAGCGGGAGTGGGGGGGGGGTGTTGAGTATCTAACTCACTGCAGAGGGCTCTATGGGGGGATAATAATTTCCCCCATAGACACTCAGCAGTTAGTTAGACGCCCCCCCCCTGCTGTATAATAAATACTGAGGGCTCTATGGGGATGAGGGGGATTATTCCCCCCTTCATAGAGTCCTCTGCAGTCACTTAGATGGTTAGACCCCCCCATTCTGTATAATCCCCCCTTCCCATAGAGCCCTCAGTAGTTACTAACATATTGCAAGGGGAGCTCAGATTGTCTGACTGGCTGTTGGGGGCTCTATAGGGGGATCTGAGTGACTAACTGCTGAGGGCTCTATGGGAGGGCTATCTCCCCCCCCAGAGACGTCAGAATCAGACACTCAGACAACCTATAGAGCCCCCAGCATTAAGTCAGACAACCTGACCTCCCCTTGCAATACAATCTCCCCCATACAACCTTCAGTTTCCACATGAGAGAAATTTATGACATATCCACATGATCCACAGGATTTGTCATAAATGTCAGCTAGATGTAGGTCCCACCTCTGGGACCCGCACCTATCTCTAGAACGGGGCTCCCTAATCCCCTTACTACCTGTTTCTGCTCTTGCTGCCTCCCGGCCCCATCCTGATTACATGATCGGGAGTTACAGAAACAGCGTAGCCTGCTGAGCTACGCTGTTTCCGTAAGTCCCATAGATCTGAATGAAAGTTATGGAAAGTCCATGAAGTCAGGAAGTGGCCGGGAGGCATCTATAGCCGAAAGCGGTAGTACAGGGTTTAAGGGGCCCGGTTGTAGAGATAGGTATGGGTCCCAGAGGTGGCACTCACATCTATCTGACAGGATCCACAGGATATGTAATAAATTTCCCCCACGGGAATACCCCTTTAAAGTGTAACTAAACTTCTAAAAAAACTTCTGACATGTCATAGTGAAATGTCAGAAGTTTTAACATTCTTTTATTTATTTCGACATTTTACATTTGAATAATCAAAACAGCAAAGTAGCAAAAATACACTCCCAACGAAAAGAGTAATAACAAAATAAAACAAAATGGTTATGCATACACATTTCCAATTCACAGTGTACAGCAATCCTCTGACCCAGCGGAGTAAGGAAATACATTACAGCTGGAAAATAAGAGTATACCAAAATATATACATATCAAAGCAAAATACATTGCAATAATAAAAATGCAAACGAGGAAGTGGGCACCACCGCTACCAGAACCACCCATAATCGCACTTCTATAATAAACAAACCTTCACAGAGAGAGGATAGGAAATGGAAGCTTAACCAAAACCCAGGTAAATATAGCCGCTAATATCTCATAACCCACCTGAACAGACCCCCTTCCCCGGACAAGCTCCCCCTCTATTCCCATCAAAAAGGGCCAATTCACCAAACCTACTCCACCCTCCCCCCCCCCCCAGATCGGGACCTATGCGTACGATAAGTATTCATCGTACTCACAGAACTCCTTCCACTCCTTCAAAACTAAGCTCATCCTCCTAAATGACCCATCCTGAGGCTGCGTAGCCTCCTCCATTCTCTGCAGATGTAATATTTCCTGGAACCATTCCATAATCATTGGAGCACGAACTGTCTTCCAAAGTCGCGGTATAACCGTTCGAGCTGCAATCAAAAGGAAGCTAACCAGAGTTTTCATATATGTTTGAAGTGAACCAGGGAGCATGGAAAGAAGCAACACCTCCGGAGAGTTGGACAACACCTGACCCGCAATTTTACGAATCAGGTCCATCACCCTAGACCAAAATGCGTGTATTAAAGGACACTCCCACCATATATGCAACATCGTACCACCTGTGCTCTTGCAACGCCAACATTCATCTGGCACCGCTGGATAAAAGGTGTGCAACAGCGTTGGAACCCTATACCACTGGGATAAGATCTTATAATTAGTCTCCTGAGCTTTACAAGAAATAGAGAATTTATGACACAGGACGAATGTTTCGACCAATCAGCCACTGACGGGGTAGAAGCCAGGTCCCTCTTCCATCCCTTCACAAAGGATGGAAGAGCATCAATACTCAAGTCTTGTAAAAGATTGTAAATGAGAGATATAGTCTTAACCGCTGCAACAGAAGCAATACACAAGAGCCCCAGGGGAGTGAGGTCCCTATGCAGACGCAGCTTCATCTTATTATTATTGTGAAAATGTTGTAACCTAAGAAAATCCCAGCGTCTAACTATCAATCTTTCCAACTCCAGCACAAGCATATCAAATGACTTAAAGGGGTTGTCCGAGATACCAACATTTTTTCAAAAACTCTGTCATACATTACCCTTTATACAGACAACCTAAATAAAGCATTATTTTTAAAAAAAATTCTACTTAGCACATTTCTTCTTTGAATTTAGCACGGTTTGTTTACATGCAGTTCAGCTCTGGTTTGTTGATCTTTCCTTGTTATGAAACTTTTTTTCCCGTGCACGCTCATTGCAGGCTGCAATGAGCGTGCACGTACCTTCCAAGAGTTCACGTGAGCTGTCCCTGCTCCTCCCCGCTGACCTCCTTCACTGGACTTGTCTCCTTGCTGACATTCTTGAAGGATGATGAGCAAATGTTCTCCTCCCATTATGTTTTTCACATTTATGTTTTCTTTCTCTTTTCAGGTCTATAAACCTCTTCGTGTCTCCCCCAACCCTCGTCCACCCTCTTCTATCTCATGTCTCTCCACTAAGGCCATGTTCACACAGTTTTTTTGCAGGAAGAATATCTGCCTCAAAATTCCGTCTTGAAGTTTGCGGCAGATTTACCTCTCCCTGCACGTTGATTTTTGCGTCATTTTTCCCGGCGTTTTTTGTGCGCTGTTTGCGTATTTGTTTGCCGCTTTGTTCGGGGCGTTTTTCGCTTCGTTTATCTTGGCGTTTTTTGCTTGTTTGTTTGCATCTTTTTTTGCGATGTTTTTTGCTGTGTTTTCCATTGCGTTTATCGTAGCCTTTTTCACGTCGTTTATCATTTCTTTTTTTGCGTCGTTGTTTGCGCCTATTTTTGCTGCGTTTTTCGTTGCGTCTTTCGTGGCGTTTTCCCAGTTGATTTTTGCTGCGTTCTTTGCCTCTGTTTGCGGCGTTTCTCGCGTCTTTTTCCGCTATGTTTTTCGCAGCTTTTTCCGTGGCGTTTATCGTAGCCTTTTTTGCGTCGTTTTTTGCGTCTTTTTTTGCATTTTTTTTTCTGCGTTTTTCATTGCGTCTTTCGTGTCGTTTTCCCTGTCGTTTTTCGTGGCGTTCTTTGCCTCTTTGTTCGCGGCTTTATTTGTGATGTTTTTCGCGGCATTTATCGTAGCCTTTTCGGTGTTTTTTTTTTGCGTCTGTTTTTTGCGGCATTGTTTGTGGCTTTTTTTGCTGCGTTTTTTGTGTCGTTTTCCGTGGCGTTTTTCGCCCGCGGCAATTGAGCGCCGCAGGCATAAAACAACGCGAAATACGCTTTCTCTGCCTCCCATTGAAGTCAATGGGAGGTCAGAGGCGTAAACGCCCAAAGATGGAGCATGTCGCTTCTTTTTCCCGCAAGGCAGTTTTAATGCTCGATTTTAATGCTTGTTACAACAAATTGCAGCATAAATCACGCACCAAACACGCTTGTTTGGTGCATGGTTTTCACGCATGCATCTACTTGAGTGTAGGTGCATGATAACGCACCAATAGAGGACATGCAGTATGTTTCACGCAGCGGGCTCTCGCTGCGTGAAAACGGCCCCATTGAAATAAATGGGTCGCGTGTGCTGTGCGTGGTTTCGACGTGGTGTGAATGGGGCCTTATGCGCGATTTACACTAGCGTGAATCAAGTCTGTGTGCTGTGCTTTGAAAAAACGCACAACACACGCAACCCATTTATTTCAATGGGGCCGTTGACACATGTGTGACTTTTCACGCAGCGAGAGTCCGCTGCGTGAAACATACTGCATGTCCTCTATTGGTGCGTTATCATGCACCTACACTCACATTGAAGTCAATGCATGCGTGAAAACCACAAACAGCACACACGTGTTTGGTGCGTGATTTACACAGCAATTTGTTGTAAAAAAGAAGGTAAAAATGGGCTGGCTTTGTGAGTGCGTGAATAACACATGACAATCGAAAAGCACACTGATGCATAAGGGCGGATTTAAACGAGCGTGTGCGTTTTGCGCACACAAATACGGTGGCGTTTTGCGTGCGCAAAATGCACTTGACAGCTCCGTGTCACGTTCATACGGATGCGCGGCTGCGGTTTTCGCGCAGCCGCCATCATTATGACACTCTGGATGTTTGTAGCACGTGGTGCTTTTCTGTTTACATTCATTATTTTACTGCTGTTGCGCGAATCACGCTCGTCCCACGGAAGTGCTTCCATGGGATGCGCCTGATTTTCACGCACCTATTGACTTCAATGGGTGCGTGATGCTCGAAAAACGCAGAAATATAGAACATGTCGCGAGTTTACGCAGCGGACTCGCTGCGTAAAATTCACGGACTGTCTGCACTGCCCCATAGACTTGCATAGGTCCGTGCGACCCGCGTGAATACCACGTGGGTTGCACGGACGTATAGCACGTTCGTGTTAATCCGCCCTAACGCAAACACACGGATGGGATTGACGCAAGTTTTTCACGAGTGGAAAATACACACGCTCGTGTGCATGAAGCCTTACTAATGGACGCTGTTAGACAGTGGCCATTAATAATTCACTAGTAATACATTTTTAAATAAATGAGAAGGACATAGAAAAAATATTGTAATAAAATAACACACACAACACTGGTTAACGATTTTATTAAAAATAAAAAAGGTGTCATTGAAGTAGTCCTTGAACTTGATGTAGTACCAAGGACCCAACCTGTAAAAAACACCTAATAACTAAGAAAAAAAAAGAGGGATGCTTAGATACACTGCTCATGTGTGATACTGTTAGACCATGTATCTAAGCCTACCACAAGGTAGCCTTAGTAACATTACCCAAGCAGACAGTGTCACACATGGGCCATGTATCTAAGAATACCACATGTTAGGCTTAGATACAGGGCCCCAAAACACTAATCTTAGGGTATGTTCACACGGCAGCGTCCATAACGGCCGAAATTACGGGGCTGTTTTCAGGAGAAAACAGCCCTGTCGTTTCAGCCGTAACGGCATGTGCAGGCGCTTGAACGCAGCGTCCATTACGGACGTAACTGTAGCTGGTTTTCCATGTAGTCCATGGAAAACGGCTCCATTTACGTCTGAAGAAGTGACATGACACTTCTTTGGCGCGGGCGTCTATTTACGCGCCGTCTTTTGACAGCGACGCGTAAATATACGCCTCGTGTGAACAGACAAACGTCAGCCCATTGCTTTCAATGGGCAGATGTTTGCCAACGATTTCAAGCCGTAATTTCGGACGTAATTCGGGGATTAATACGCCCGAATTACGTCCGTAAATAGGCCGTGTGAACATACCCTAATACAGGAATAAAAAGAATGTCATCTGGGGTCCTGTATCTAAGCCTACATTGTGTTAGGCTTAGATACAAGCTCCATGTGTGACACTGTTTGTTAGACCCTGTATCTAAGCCTAACAATGTAGGCTTAGATACAGGACCCCAGAAGATCTTATCTAGTTCAGGACGGGGCACCGTTTAGCCATTTTTAGCACGTGTTAGTTAAATGGCTCTAACTTTTTTATTTGTTGCGCTAACGACGTTATTTTTGCGGCGTTTTTTCCGTAGACAATGCAGGTTTTTTTTTTTTGCGTTTTTATACACACCTTTTTTGCCATTTTAGAATTTTCATTCATAAAGTTTGAAAATAATAGTAAAAAAATAAGCTTTTTTACGTTTCAGCTATTTTTTTTGGGTAATAACATATTTTTACCCTAAAATAGACCTTTTATTTGTAATCGTCATTGTCTACCGTAAATTTCTATATATTACATGTCTATATTAGGGTAATTGGGTCAGCGCTAGCGTTACAACAATGATTGACAGGGGGAACGGTATTTTTTTGGGGTGGGTATTTTATGTGTATTTATTATTTAATTTTTTTTTGTACTTTACTATTTTTTTATTATTATTGTCTGTCCCTCAAAGGTCAAAAAAGACCTTTGGGGAACATTATATTTTTTTTTTACACCATCTTTTCCACTGTAACTGGAGCTGCACAGCAGCCCCAGTTACAGGGGAAATCAGCCCTCTCATAGTGACGATTGTCACTAATAGGGCTGTGCTGGGTCTGATTAGACCCAGCAGCAGTCTGCCACTAACGGCACCCGGTGATCATGTGACCAGTCACATGATCACCGGGAGGAATAGAGACAGCGCCGCTGCTGCTGTCTCTATTCCTATACACAGCGTTCATTGAACGCTGTGTAAAAAGACATCGGAGAAGACAGAAGCATCTTTTATCTTCTCCTCCGGGTCCCCGGCAGTCACTGACAGCCGGAGACCCGACATTCCCGCAGGTGCCGTCCCTCTTCACTTTTTTCACTGTGAACACGCATAGGCGCGCTCACAGTGAAAAAAAGCTGCATAGGCTGGGCGGGCACCCGCAGAAACGACACGTCTCCAGTGACGTGTCGTGTCCCATCCGAGGTCTCGCTGGGGCGAGACCATGTGATCGGGACACGACACGACAGTGGAAGAGGAAGAAAACGTGACGTCAGAAGACAGGTGATCGGAAGAAAAGAGCTGCCAGAACGGAGAACAGAAGCAAGATTGCACAGGTAAGTATATTAGGGAATATTTAATGTGTGTATTGTGTGTTTAACTTTTAAATAAAAATTTATCTCGGACAACCCCTTTAAGGCACATGGGCGTCAAAACATGGTGGAAGGTCAATGGAAAAGGTCTAGAAGAATAGGACAAAAAATGGTGACTTAACCCCGGGGGGAAATCATCATTGTTGGAGATCGACACCAATGGACCATCCGGAGGTATCACAACCGCCAACCCCCCAAACCTTTTAAACGTGAGAACTACCTGTCCTGCCACAAAAGGAAGTTGAGCATTTTTAGTAGCTGGATAAAATCGCAGTCTGAGCCAGGGTATAGTAACTAGGGGTATCGGTGCCAGGGAGTCCTCCAACATCACCCACAACTTAGATGATTTATGATGAAAACAATCCAATATTCTAGCACTCACCGCAGCAAAATAATAGGATTGACAGTCGGGGAGACCCAATCCCCCAATCCTTCCTCCTGACAAGAGTAGCCTTCAGAATCCTGGGGGGTCTAGAACGCCAGATAAACTGTTCAAAGCCCTACTCAAAAACTGCTTAGGAAGTACACTCGGAATCGTCTGAAATAAATACATCAAACGCGGAAAAACATTCATTTTAACTGCACTTATGCGCAACAACCACGAAAAATCATTATTCTCCCACTTGGCCAAATCAACTTGAAGAGCTTGAAGAAGAGGTAAGAAATTGAGAGAGTAGGAATCCGCATGATCCACTGGAATCTTCACCCCCAAATATTTAAATGAACCAACCTTCCAGGAGAAGGAATAATTACTTTGCAACTGTCTAATTTCCTCCGCCGGCAAAGAAAAGTTCATAGTCTCACTCTTAGAGAGATTCATCTTATAATTACTAAATTACTAAAGTAACTATACGTTCGTATTGTTCAGCAGAAACGGCAACGATAAATGCGGTTGTGTGATATAAAACAACAAATCATTCGCAAATGCCGATACTTTAAATTGCCTCTCGCCCACCTGGATGCCCCGTATGTCACTATTGTTCCTCACCGCAACCAATAAATGCTCCATAAATACGGCGAACAACAAGGGTGAGAGTGGGCAACCCTGCCTTGTGCCATTCCCAATGACAAAAGGAGCAGACAATGACCCATTGATACTAATGAGTTCTTGAGGTTGCGTATAGAGACAGTATGCGTGTTGTCATCAACCGACCAACCACCATCTGATGCAAGGCTGCCTCCAAGAATCCCCAGTCCACGCGATCAAAGGCCTTCTCAGCATCCAATGACAAGAGCATACAAGGAATGCTATTCTGCTTGACATGTTGTATCAATGAGAAGGTCTTGAGCGTATTATCCCGAGCTTCACGCTTTGGTACAAAACCCACTTGATCCGGATGGACCAGCGAGCCCAAGAACCCACCTAGTCTATTTGCTATGAGCTTTGCATACATCTTAGTATCAGTATTTAAAAGAGAGATCGGTCGATAATTAGCACAATGTTGCGGATCCCTACCCTCCTTCGGAATGACCGTTATATGAGACTGTAAAAATGAAGCCGGAAATTTAGTATGTTCAGATATTGAGTTAAAAGACTCCAGCAACGGTGGCACCTGCTCCTCCACTAGTAATTTGTAAAAACCCACTGTATATCCATCAGGCCCGGGGCGCTTTCCTGCTGGCAGGGTTTTAATAACCTGAGATAACTCCTCCCCAGTAAAAGGCGAATCCAATGCCATAGCGTCTTCTCGGGACAGAGTAGGCAGTGCGGTATCCTGTATATATTCGGACAAAGATATCAACGGCTCTGGTGGGGTATTGCCGGTAGATGGCGGGGGTAAATTCTATAAAGAGGAGTAAAAGGCACAAAAGGATGTTGCTATATCTTCCGTCTTATACACCAATTCCCCCGACCCATTTCTAATGGAAGGTATAAAAGAAATAGCAGCCCTATCCCTCATCGCCCTTGCTAACGCCTTACCCGCCTTATTACCCCATTCATAATAAAAGCTCAAACATACCTGACGAAGCCTAGCACCTTTTTTATCTAAGAGAAACTGAATGTCATGGCGTGTTCTTGTCAGCTCCCTAAGCGTAAATTCCTGTAACATCTGCTTGTGCTGAGATTCCAGAGCCTGTAACTGTGTTAGAAGAGTATTAAGCTGTACACCCTGCTCCCTCTTAATACGAGAACCATGCTTAATCAGAACTCCTCTGAGAACACATTTAAGAACCTCCCATTTAACTGCTGGATCAGTCGTGTCTCGTACATGATCCGCCTGAAAATTCTCAACCGTCTTCCTCATTTCCAACATACACAAGGAATCCTTTAATATAGATTAGTTGAGATGCCAGGTGAATTCCCTACGCCGTTGTGTGGAAAAGCGTAGAGCGCAATACACCAGAGCATGATCCGATAAAAACACATTACCTATAGAGTAATCAACCACAACAGAAAGTAAACTATGATGAACCATAATGTAATCAAGTCTACTGTATGAGTTATGTGCAAACGAAAAAAAAAGAGTAGTCCCTATCCTCTGGATGAGATAAGCACCACGCATCACATAATTGCATATCCTTGAGCCTCTTACTCAATTTATTCAACTTATTATAAGCCAATGATGTCCTGACCTGAAGAAGTATCAATTAAGGGGTTAGTGGCCAAATTAAAATCTCCACACAAAATCGGAGTACCTGAAGAAAAGGCACTCAATTCATCTAACATTTTAAGAAAAAAAGAAACTTGATTAGTATTGGGAGCATATACATTGGCAACCGTAACCATACGATCACCATATTCACATTTAATAAAAATATATCCTGCCTCCGCATCCATGTAATGTCGAGGTAGGGAGACAGACAGGTGAGCCCTAATCTACCCGCCACTCAGTCCCTGCCTACTTGCACGGCCCGTCCTAGGTGACGGCGTACAACTGGGCGACGGTCCCTACGCTCAATATGTGCACAACAGACAAACAGACAAGGGTACACAGAAGCTAAGGGAAATGGGGCAGTTGCCCACGGCAACACCGTGAGCAACAAGAGTAGTGACCGAGTCGAGTGTACGTGGTGCCAAACGCAGAGCAGGAGAGTAGTCAATAAAGCCAGGATCAATATGAAGCAGAGGTCAATGGGAAAAGCAGGAACAGCAGAGCCTGGTGACAACAGAATCACAGGCAAAGGACAAGCAGCAAATTAAGGTATAAGTAGACCAAGGGTGGGAGCTAGGACCGTCTGGCCAGGCTGTGATAGGTTCTCCCACTCCTCAGCCTACTAGCCTGAGTGGTAGCAGAACGAGTCACTCTAGCAGACCTAGGAACAGATGCAGGCTGATTAACCACGGGCGTTGACACAGAAGCTGTGACTGGCAAATCCTTTACAATCCATGAGGGAATCTACCACCTTACCCTGGAAGGATTTATGCAAAAATATAGGGAACCCTCAAAACTTACCAATCAGATTACTACAATGATAGCCTGTCGGGTAATATTTGTTTTTAATTATCGGCATGTGGTCAGTGTGGAAGTGGGTTTCCTGCAAACAGAGAATCTGGGTTTTACGTTTATGAAAGGAATACAAGGTCTGCAACCTCTTCTCTGGAACATTAAATCCCTTTACGTTAAGGGAAGCAATAGTAAAATCAGCCATTATCCAAGAACGCGAAGGAAACCAAGGTTTGACCAGCTAACAAACTCAAACCGGTCAGACCCGTTGCCGCGATGCCCAGCCTAACACAAATGACATAAATTTTCCACTTCAAATGCCCCTTATACATTGCAAGAAAATAAATCAGCATAATACAAATGAAAAAAAAACATACAGACAAGCAAAACATCCTGTCTAGAAAAATGATTATTACGTGCCTCTAAGCACTCGTATCACTCGTGAGAACCCGAGGATTCTCAGTGAAAATCCTATGTGGGGAACACGGAAGGCTACTGTCAAACAGAAAAAAATCCACTCAGAACAGTAAGATTCATGTATGGGCCTACACTCCTCGGCCTATCATACCATTGCAACCTGAAAAAAATTGCAATAAAAATACATTCAAAGGGACAAACCTTCATTACAATGAGAATATCAAGATAGGGGATGTAAACGAGCCGCATAGGGGTCAACAGAAACGCCTTCACACCTTAATAACTAAGAGTCCAGCACTAGGGGGGCGGAGCTAGCGCTGAGACTGCATGGACGTGTCTCGCTGAGCTCCGTACATCCAGAGACCCATAGAAGCATATATAAGCGGCATAAACTTCACTATGGTGAAATATGGAGGCAGTAAGGTGAGGGAAATACCGGAGACCACTGCTCCGACTCCAGCGCAAGCAAAAGTGGAGAAATACTTTGAAAAGAAGAACACTTCTCTGCCACAGAGAGGTCCCAAGATGGCGCCGTCCTCTCACAAACAACAAGGAGACGTGAGTGCAGACGCATCTGATGTGGAGGGAGAAGCTGCTGACGTGTCGGCTGCTGATGAACTACCTCTAACTAGACACTTCATTACCCAGGTACTTACCAAAACTCTAGAGCCGGCTATAAAGGATATTGCTGAGATAAAACAGGATATAAAACAGATTGGCCATAGAGTTGAGACCCTGGAGAATAATCAGGCGGCCATATTAGATTTTAATGCAGCAACTGTGCAGAGCTTTTCCTCCTGTCAACTCACATTCAACACCATCTTTAGATCGCTAGAGGATCAAGAGAACCGGAGCCGCCGAAATAATCTTCGCTTTCGTGGCATACCAGAATCGGTGTTGCCTGCAGAGATCCCAGATACCATTTTGTCTATATCCCGCTCTATCCTAGGTGAAACTTTTTCAGACGAAGAAATAGTTATTGAACGTGCTCACAGAGCATTACGCCCGAAGCCTAAGGGGAATGACCCACCTAGAGATATAATATGCAAATATCTCAATTTCAAAGTAAAAGATAAAATTATTTTTAAAGCCCGGGAAAATGCACCGTTACTATTTAAAGGCACAGCGATCTCCATCTACCAGGATTTAGCTGCGGTTACTCTTCAAAAGCGGAGAAAGCTTAAGCCACTAACTGACCTTCTTCAAGCACGGAAAATTCTATATCGGTGGACCTTTCCTTTTGGACTATCTTTTTTGGTCGAAGGACACAGATTTACCATCTCATCAGTGGGCGATCTTGCCGAAGTCTACGACCACCTGGGGATAGGCCCATTGCAGATTTAAGATTGTGACCTTGTCACAGATCTTGCCTCTCTCCCACCAATCACTCAGACCACTCCGTGGAAACAGAATCCTGCATTCAAGGCATCGAGACACAGAAAAAAGTCAGGTCGTATGACTCCGAGGAGATTGGTGGATGAAAATGACTGATTTATGTGTTTTTATATGAGCATGCTTCATATGAAGAATTATTTCTGTCACTCACTTGCCATAATATGATGTTATTTTGCTATAACTTTATATTCTCATTTCTTCATACCTTTATCTGTTGCCCTGTTCAATTGCCTCCATGGTGCCATTGTAGAGTCCTCAACCTATGGGTCCGGAATCTTTAATGGTTATTACCCCCCCTACACTCCACGGTTATACTTGTAATTGCTTTTTTACAAGAGTTACTGGAATACATATAGTTTCACGCATAGACCTGATTACACGTTCCATACAAGAACATGACACAATTTGGTCTATTATATTGTTACTGGTTGTAATGTTAACTGTCAAGTTTCTGAGACAGGTTTCTTTTCTAATATTTGTACATGTGTCCTTCAATTCTGTTGAATTTTCTGGAAATAACTCAATATGGCTACTTTAAAGGTAGTTTCATATAATGTCAGAGGATTTAACTCCCCCTCTAAGAGATGTCAAATTTTCTCCTTCCTTAGAAAAGCCACATGTGATGTTATAATGTTACAGGAAACTCATTATAAAAATAACCAGTTCCCTAATCTTTCCTTTTCACATTTCCCTGTCTGGCACCACTGCGGACTTCCGCACTCAGCTTCTAGAGGGGTGAGCATAGGCTTCCGCCGTAACTACCCCTTTAAATACTTATCTCATCTTCAAGATGTCGAAGGCCGATATTTATTTTTGAAAGGCACTATAGGAGATCAGACGTTCACCTTTGCGAACCTCTATGCCCCAAACTCGGGCCAAATTACCTGGCTGATTACCACGTTCGCTCTTTTAGAATCATTTTCAGAAGGCATGGTTCTTATTGGGGGAGATTTCAATTTAGCTATTGATCCATTGGTTGATTCCTCCTCCAAGAAGTCTACTTTATCGGTTAGAACATTATGTAGATTTAAATCTTTATTAATATCTTATGGTTTGATAGACGTTTGGAGATGCCTAAATCCGACTCAGTTGGATTACACTTACTACTCGTCTGTACACTCCACATACCACAGATTGGATTATTTTTTCCTCTCTAAATCTTCTCTTAAACATTGCTCCCAAGTAGAGATAGGTTCGCAATTACACTCTGATTATGCCCCCATTTTTCTAACTTTAAACTTCCCGAACAGACATAAGCGTTCATCTACCTGGAGGCTAAATGACTCTATACTTGGTTCGTCGGCAGTTAAGGAACACTTTAGATCTAAATTAGTTGACTATTTTCAAACCAATGAGACCCCGGAGGTATCCCCTAAAATAGTCTGGGACGCCCATAAGGCGTATATTCGTGGTCACTTTATTAGTCATTGTTCCCATCTACAGAAAGAAAGAAACAAATGTATTGATGAACTTTTACTTAAAATCCAGAAGGTAGAGAGACTGAACAAAGCATCTGTCGCTCTGCAGCATACTCAGGCGTTGACTTCCTTGAGAACTCAATTATTAAATAAATTGAACTTGTCTTCGGCCAATTCCTTTATGCATTCTAGGCATAAATTTTATGCACATGGTAATAAAGCTTCGAAATTTATGTCTAAAAGGCTTAAACAAAGACACACTCTTAACTATGTGCACATGTTGAAAGACACGACGGGTGCTTATGTTTATTCCTCAACTTCTATAGCTGAACAGTTTCGCTCATATTATAACAATCTTTATAACTTAAAAACAGTCGATCCCCCCTCCCCTATGACTGATAGACTCTCGCTTATCTCTACTTTTTTAGAATCTTTGTCTCTTCCGCAGATTTCTCCCTCTCAGAGTGAGCAGTTGGTTCAGCCATTCACTATGACGGAACTAGAAACTGCCTTGAGACAAACTCCTTCGTGTAAATGCCCTGGTCCGGACGGCCTACCGGTTATATATTACGCCTCATTCAGGGATATATTGTTGCCTCGTTTGTTATCACTGGCGAACCTCTCTCTACTGGGACATCCACTTTCCTCAGACATCACTCATGCTCACATCACTCTTATTCCTAAGGAGGGTAAAGACTTATCCTCCTGTTCCAATTATAGACCTATTTCTCTCCTCAATGCCGATTTAAAGCTTATCGCAAAACTATTGGCAACCAGACTTAAACATATTCTCCCTGACATTATTTCGCCGGATCAGGTGGGATTTGTCAAAAATAGAGAGGGGAAAGATAACTCTTTAAGAGTCCTTCACATCCTACACTACTCACGTAAACACAAACTCCCTATGGTTCTTCTCAGCACCGACGCTGAGAAAGCATTCGACAGAATTGATTGGGTTTATATGAAAAAAGTATTGTTATCCTTTAACTTTCCTATCCCCTTTATAGACGCTATATTTTCAATGTATGCCACTCCTTCCGTATCTGTCATGGTGAACTGTGTTTTGTCCTCCCCCTTTGGAATAAGAAATGGTACAAGACAGGGCTGCCCCTTATCACCTTTACTGTTTTTGACTGTTATGGAGACTATCATGCAAGCAATTAGATTGGATAATGAAATTCAAGGAATATATTTAGGGAATAGAATGCATAAAGTAGCAGCTTACGCTGACGACATGTTAATGATGATCACCAACCCCGAAATTGCACTCCCCAAACTTCAACACATTTTTGACATATTCAGCAATTTGTCTAATTTCAAAATTAATAAAGGGAAATCGCAAGCCGTGGGATTCTCCATACCAGACACCCGTAAGAAACAACTGGCAGAAGGCTCTGATTATGACTGGACCTCACCTTTTCTGACATTTTTGGGCATTAAAATAGGAAACAATCTTTATAATCTATTTTCTCTAAATTATGCCTCTTTTCTAGCTGCTTTGCCAGATCAATTGAAACGATTCGAGGTCCCCTTTATTTTATGGTTTGGCAGGAAAAATGTTTTAATGTCATTTATTCTCCCTAAACTTACGTATCTTATGCAAGTTCTTCCGTTACCGCTAAATAAGACATTCTTTACAGAGGTAAACAAATTATTTAGTAAATTCATATGGCAAAACAAGAAAGCTAGAATTGCTAGGGATATCTTGACCAGACAAAAATGCAACGGGGGGATTGGATTACCTGACCCTGGAAAATATTATCAGGCCATACATCTGTCAAGGATCTTGGACTGGATCCGCGCCCCTGCATACAAGTTATGGGTTTCAGTAGAAAATGACCTTTCCACAATTCCTCTACGTACAATGGTACTTTATAACGGAGACGCTATAAAAGAGGCTAAATTATACAATCCATTTACATTAGCAACGTTTAAGGTATGGAGATCGTTTCTAACGAATTCAGATAACTGCTCAATCCCCTCCTCCTTATTGCAAGTTAACGATATATTGGGTCTCGCCCAGGGGGCCTTAAGAGATAGTATCCCAAGTGCAATTACCTCCTCCTGTTGCTTGTTAACTCAGATTTTAGATGACCTAGGAAATATAAGGGATGATAATTCCCTGTCCTCCATAACAGGAATCCCTATACATCACTCTCCCCTACTCTCCTTTCTTAAACTCAAAATCAAGGCCTTGGGCCCAGAAATTATAGGTAATAGACCTTTACTATGGTTTGAAAAGCTTTTTGTACAGCCGTCTCCAGTTGTAAAACCCATTTCATTACTGTATAAAAGGCTCATATCGCCCACATTTTCTTCACCGCCATATTTTGTAAGATTGTGGGAAAGAGATCTTAACAGATCTTTCACTGATACTGAACTTCATAAATTGTGTTCAACTCCGCATACCTTGTCCAGATGTGTTCGTATACAGGAGAATGGATACAAGATCCTATCCCGATGGTATAAAACGCCTGATATTACCTCTATGTATACGAACTGCTGGGTCCATTTATCTAAGCCTATCATGTGTGATATTAACTGCTGGGGCCCCAAATCTAAGCCTGACATGTGTGATACTGACTGCTGGAGCCCTGTATCCAAGCCTATCATGTAGGATAATGTCTGCTGGTGCCCTGTATCTAAGCCTATCATGTAATACTGTCTGCTGGGGACCTGTAAGTAAGTCTATAATGTGTGATATTGTCTGCTGGGGCCCTGTATCTAAGCTTATCATGTGTGATACTGTCTGCTGAGTTGATCTATCCAAGCTTATCACATGTGATACTGTCTAGTGAGCTTGCGTACCTAAGCATGTCATGTGTGATAATGTCTGCTGAGCCGCTGTCTCTAAGTTTATCATGTTTGCTACTGTCTGTTGAACCAATGTAACTAATCCTACCCACTAGCGTATCTACAGGGGTCGTATCCTTATAGATATGCTGTCTCCGATATAGATATATATATATATAGAATTTTGTTGGGGGGATGGAAAGATATGTCTTGGGGCTTGTGCCCCTGATCTTTTAACACCCTAGCAATGTCCCTGACTTCTAGTGCTGCATCGATGAGTCACTTAAGAAACCCAGCAATGCAGCTGAAATCTACGACGGGCCTCTCCTGTTGGTTGTGAAGAAAAGTTGGGGGGGCAATAAGAACTTTTGCACCTGGACCCATAAGTCTTTATCTGTTCTCCTGTTCTTAACCTGTTAATGCCCAATTATGTACATGTATATCATTGGCGGGATGTAATTTCCACAAGATGCCATAAATGTACGCATGGTGATTGCGCAGGCACAACAGATTCATAATATGGCCCTGTGCATGAGCTCTTAAACAACTGATATACTTGGGATATCGAAAACTAAGGGAGAGATTTCAATGATTATCATGCTTTAAATCAAATGAAGAATTCCTTGCAAACTGAATTGCTTTATAAAGCACCAAATAGCATTTTGACGTAAATATTCAAGATACAGTGTAGCTTTATGGAATGGAAGGTAATACCACCCTGCAAGAAATTGTGTAATGTGTAAGCAAAAGCATTTGGCATTTCATTAAAATGGGGTTTTAGAATTCAAAGACTGTGCAAAGGAAATCTAAACCGTGTAAGGGCCTGTTCACATGGAGTACTTTAACAAGCTTTTTGGAGCAGAAACCGCTCCGCAAAACTTGTCAAAAACTGGCCGAAAATGCCTCCCATTGATTTCAATGGGAGGCGGGGGCGGTTTTCTCCCGCTAGCGGTAAAACCACCGTGCGGGAGAAAGAGGGGATATGCCCTATCTTGGTGCGTTTACGCCTCTGACCTCCCATTGACATCAATGGGAGGCAGAGAGAGCGTATTTCGCAGAGTTTTTAACCCGTAGCACTCAATGGCCGCGGGCGAAAAACGCGGCGAATATCGCGGCAAACGACGTGCAGGAAGGACAAAATCTGCCTCAAAATCCCAAACTGAATTTTGAGGCAGAATTTTCTTCCTGCAAAAACTCTGTGTGAACACAGCCTAACATTTACCAAAGTGAGTGACACATTTTAATTGAAATAAAAAAATCATGCTTAAATACAAATTGAAAATATTGACATTGTGGACGTATTAGCTGAATATTCTTAATATGCATTAACATTTCTTCTCTGATGGATTGTAAATAGGATCATTTAGAATTATTTAATATTATAGTCTATATATAATTACTTCCTGCAAGTTTTAATTTTCAAATATTATAAACTGTATAAACTAAATATTAATTACATGTTGTCCTTGTCATCGCATTTCAGACAAACATACCCTCTCTTATAGCTATAGATTAGAACATATCTTTATTGTTTAAAATGTTTGCTGCTTGGTTCCTGCACAGGTTTCAAAACAACATAATAATAATAATAATAATAATAATAATAATAATAATAATAGTTTTAATAATAATAATAATAATAATAATAATGACCCTTGTCGCTGAATGTGAAAACGACTTAATTGTCCTTTCAACAGGAACTTATTATGGAATGAAGCCCTGTCACTATATGGTCACCCCAAATTTCCACATATCTTTCTATCCTCTCTTAACTCCAAAAAAAAGAGTATTAATAGATACTATAATAGATACTATTAAAGATATTAAAAGATACGATTGCATTTACAGTCAACCATGTTGTCACAGACACACAGGGTAGATACATTATATTTCTATGTGAGATAATTAACATCAAATATACACCAGTCAATGTGTATTCACTAAATACTAAACAAAACAAATTAATAGCCAGAGTACTTTCCGGAGTCAGATGATTGGCAATAGGTTCTATTGTTGTTGGAGGAGATTTAAACACAATTATTCATCCAGATATAGACTCCTCCTCAAAAAAGAAGTCGTCCCCTATCCATAAATTTGTAAAAAAAAGGAGGAGCTAATAGAGGTGCCAACAAAAGCTTCTATTCCTCTGTACACATCCAATATTTTTTTTTCCTTACAGATAGGCAAAGGTTTTTTTGTCCAAACTTTAAACTTTACTCGTTCACCCTTATAAAGATTAAACAAGTATATACACTTATCCACCCAGAACATAAATCTAAATTGAAGTCCACTTTAGAATAATAATTTGAAATGAATTCTCCATCAACGCAAAAAACTTTTACAGCATGGAACCCCCATAAGGCCTATACTAGAGGTATTTTTATGCTAAACCCCTCTAACATGAAAAAAGCTCCGTATTATACTCAGCTTTTGCCATTCCCACGAAAACATTAATGGAATTGCTCAATTTACAAGTAGGAACATTCAAATATCAAAATATACAGTAGATACTGAAGGGACAGCCTTCCACCAGACATAGTAGTAATGGAGAAGGACGCAAGTAAATATTTTTAATACTCTGCTGCACTGTGAGCCTTTTATTGTAACACCCATGCTTCTAAATTGAGCATTACAATAATAAGCATAGTATAATATATAAAAGTTTTCAAGTTTTACGATCAAGTGACACACAGCTTTAAAGCCTGTGTCCAAACTAGCATCATGATTTCAATTTATATTGGCGCCATGACGGCTATGTCGGATCTCTTTTGAAATAGATACCATAAAATCCTGATGATACCACTTACTTTAATTGGGTCCATGAGTTTTTTTTGGGTTCTGTTATTTTTGACGGCAAGAATAGCGACGTAGATTACACTATTCTTACCATCAAGCCTGATAGAAACTCTGATGAACCCAAAAAATTCTAGTGTTAAAAGTCTTAACTTAATATCTAAACCTTATTATCTAATCCTAAAACAAGGAAAAGAAACAATCGTATCCAAATGCATTTTGAAAGATTAGCAATATACTGTATAGACTATCTTCAATTAATCTAAAAACTGGGCTGCCTTTGCTTATAATATTAAAGTTTGTTAAAAGATCTTGCAGTGTAATGTGGAAGCCCATCATAAAATAATGTTGAAAAGTGTTTGCTCTCTAAACAAATTTATATAGCAAATAAACTCGATTTAGCAAACTGTAGGGCAAAGAGCCAATTCACTAATGGATAAATGTCTCAAGTTCAGAATTGATGTTAGAGTATCTTGGCAGCAATCTCTTTGTTGTAGACCACAAAAGTCACATTGCAAACCAAAAGAAAAAAAACCAACCCTAAATATTAAAAGATTCATATATCTTTTTGTACTTCATATTAGTTCTTCTTTAAAAAGGTAAAGTTATGCAAGAAA
The DNA here is from genome assembly GCF_050947455.1 of Rhinoderma darwinii. Lineage (NCBI taxonomy): Eukaryota > Metazoa > Chordata > Amphibia > Anura > Rhinodermatidae > Rhinoderma > Rhinoderma darwinii. Next base: position 203,336,695 of record NC_134688.1, read on the forward strand.
AATGTTAAAAAAAAGATGTAATACAGAAAAGCAAACAGTTCTAAACATTGATTGATAAGTGCAATTGCCCTACACGCCTTCCCCAAATGTCAGCCCTGCTAATTGTGCTTTCTATTGCACATTAAAAGCTACTTTTGAATATAGTTTGGAAGTAGTTTCCTAATTGTTCATTTTTCAAAAAGCAACTTTAACAAATGAAACCAGTGTGACATTTTTCAAAACTTTCCCACTGAGTCCTCACCATTTCATTCTATTTCTCTTCTCTGCACAACTGACTGATGGCACTAGCAGAAGAGCACCATTTGTTAGGATGGCAGCAGTGTGTGTAATGTGACCTATTATGTTTAATCTACAGCAAGTCACTTCTATGCTGTTTTTACACTATTTACTTCAAAGAGAATGAGAAAGCAGATGGAAGGAAAGGGAGCAAGTTAATTTTACACTCACTGAGCTTAATAAAAGAGAACAGCTAAAAAAAATATAAAATAGGCAGATGGTAAAATTACTTTATCAATATGAATGCACATATTTCTGGGATTTAATATAAAAATTAAATGTCTGTAACATTACCATTGTAAATTTAAAAAAAATCTACAGTACATATTGAAATGATTTTATGACTGGATTAACCAATTAAAATGGAAGTCATGATAGACTTCTTCCACATAAGATTGGAATGAGGAAGATAGAGCAGAGGGTCTATTTACCTATTAAGTGAAATCACTACTCCTGTAGTTATGTACTGGACTGGTCATATATACTCAGCTTGAAAGTATATCTAAATTCTTCAGCGTGCTTAAGGCAAAGAGTACAATATATATATATATATATATATATATATATATATACATATATATATATATATATATATATATATATATATATATATATATATGTATATATATATATATATATATATATATATATATATATATATATATATATACTGCATATATTTCATTCCAGACAATAATTGACATATTGTATTGCACAGTGAAATTGTAGGGGTGTGGCTGCGGGTACATGGAGTAAGATATGTGTCTTTGTGTGCATAGAGTGTGATATGTTTCTTTGTGCTACACTGATTTCGGATATCGTGTCTTCAAAGCATCAAAGACAATGGTATAACTAGCAAATTCCACTTTGTTAAGATCCTCTGCATGCTACCAGTATGGGGGAACTAAAAGGAAAGCTAGCACAGGTGGGTCCTCTCTATGCCTCCCCAGCATTCCTTTGCAGTGAATGCTCAGCAGCCTGTACATGGCAAGATGAAAATATTCAGCATTGGACACCTCTATAAGGTGAGACCTTTCCTTTTCTTTTCTTTCAGTGCTGCTGCTGTGGATGAGAACCGTTTGTCACGGCTGGAAGGCGATGTAGGGACCTGCGGCCGGAAGTGACAATACAGCGTGATCTCGCGATTGAAGCTGAGATCACGCTGGGCTGTGAAGAGGAGACCCGTATGACCCTGATTGGACAACGTCATACAGTTGTCTTTACACCACCCAGAGTGAAAATAAATGTCCAATTTGGCTATTAGAGACAATTTAGCATATGTATAAACAGGAACATAATTTTTAAAGTAATAAACATTTTTTTTAAATAAATCACACTGTAGTTATCAGCATCAAAGCACCTATTTGATTAGTTAGGAAATAGGGAATTAATAAACTGGTGACAGAGCCTCTTCAAGTACAAGGTTGCGTACATAGGCTGGCTTTTGAAAGTACTTTATCTATAAGTTTAAAAACCTATGTTAGCAGTGTAAAGCCAGGTTTTAGAATTATAAATACAGCAGAGTCTTAGTTTCTTTCAACATTTTGTCTTGCTGAGATTCATAGTTCTACAAGAATAAGTCCAAGGGGAGGGTGTGGTGAGAGGCTAGAGGCAAATGATTTGAGTACATTGGAGTGATAGAAGGAATGTCAAATATTCTTGGAAGACACAATTATATCTAATCTCCAGACACTGCTGTTCTATGTACCGCCCTCAGTAACACAGTATACTGAGAGGTGCTCCCTCTTGTGTCTGAAGGATAACACCACTGATATTGTCTCAACCATGATCTCATCATCATGATCCCACATGCTGATAGTTAAATACTACAACAAACTCAGATCAAGTATTTTTCTGCATAAAAGATTGACTACAAATGTGGACTGCTGTAAATATAGCGCTAGGGATGAGGTGTGTTTACTAGTAGGGGGTATGCCTCCCAACCGTCCCGGATCCGGCGGGACAGTCCCGGTTTCTCACCGCTGTCCCGCCGTCCCGGGCGGTCTGTAAATGTCCCGCTGGGGCAGCAGCAGCGATCATAAGAAGGCAGGAGTCTTGCGGCTGTGTTCTCATGAAGACCCTCCTCCTCCTCCTCTTCACATGAACTCTGCGATGTGAGGAGGAGGAGAGAGAGCGCGAGCGACGGAAGACACGGCCGTCACTCGGGACACATCCGGTGATGGCTGTGTATTACCCAACCCCATAGACTTCCATGGGAGCCGAGCGGCCGGTTAAACGGCCGAAAATAGGGCATGTCCCATTTTTTGACGGCCAGGTTTCCTGGGCTGTCAAAAAATCGGTCGTGTGAATAGCCCCATCACTCACCGTCAGAAGAAGGCAGGAGTCTTGCAGCAGCGTTCTCACTGGTGTCGATGCCGGCCCGTGAGTGGACCAGTCCAGTCACCTGACCTGTCACCTGACCTGTCACCTGACAGGTGACTGGACTGGTTCCCTCCGGAGCCGGCATCGACACCAGTGAGAACGCTGCTGCAAGACTCCTGCCTTCTTCTGACGGTGAGTGATGGGGCAATTCACACGACCGATTTTTTGACAGCCCGGGAAACCTGGCCGTCAAAAAATGGGACATGCCCTATTTTCGGCCGTTTAACCGGCCGCTCGGCTCCCATAGAAGTCTATGGGGTTGGGTAATACACAGCCATCACCGGATGTGTCCCGAGTGACGGCCGTGTCTTCCGTCGCTCGCGCTTTCTCTCCTCCTCCTCACATCGCAGAGTTCATGTGAAGAGGAGGGTCTTTTTTTTGCTCCCTGTAGGAGTCAGAATCCCCAATCCCCGGCCGGGGATTGGGGATTCCGCTACAGGAGAAGTGAGTGACTACACTGTCCATATATGGACACAGCGACGTCACTCACTTCTGAAGCGGAATCCTAAACTTTTGTATGAGCGTCTCCATAGTCAAAGTAAAAAGAGCTGGGGAGAGACTTTTTCCACTTTTTAATGTGGAACTGGTGATATAACGTGCCATTAACCCTAACTCGCACTGTCGGATATGAGTAGAGGGAGAAAATGGCTGTGACAAAACTGGGAAGGGAAGCCAAATTTCACTAGGGTAAAATGTATGAAGTGCCAATTCACACAGTCACAAGCCTTCTCAGCATCTGTGCTAAGAAGGACAAGTGGAATTTTGTGTTGTTTCGCATAAACCACTGCATGTATGAGCCTAGTGGTGTTTATTTTACCCTCTCTACCAGTGGTGTATCCCATCTGCTCATGACCAATCAAATGATGTAATATCCCAGAAATTCTGGCCGCCAGAATCTTTGACCACCATTTTAAGTCAGTATTAAGCAACGATATAGGCTGATAGCTAGAACACAGATCCGGATCCTTGCCATCTTTAGGGATAATGGATATATGTGCCTCAAGGGCCTGCATGAGCCAGAAAGTCACCGTTAAGAGGGAGTTACACACCTTTACAAATTTAGGAATCAGAATATCTGAAAACTTTTTGTAGTAAGCTATTGGATAACCATTTGGACCTGGGCTCTTACCATTAGGGATAGAGGACAGACCCATCATGAGTTCGGATGCTGTTCCAGGGGCAGATAGTTTAACTTTAGGTTCTTCCGATAATTTGGGTAAATTAACTGAATCTAGAAAAGAGGAAAGAGGGTCTGGGTCTGAACTGTGTTCTGTACTGTCCCCATCTGGTGAGATATTGTAAAGAGCCTGGCAATATTGACTGAAGTCTTTTGCAATATTTTCAGTGCTAATAATGCGTGACCCAGAGCGGGACTTCACTACATGGAGAACGGATCGTACCCTCTGATTTTAAGTAGTAATGTCGTAATCTTAGAGCCCTTTCCTCGTGGACGTAATGTTTATAATTGCATAAATGTAGTGCCCTAGCCACCTTAATATTTAACAAGTTTTTCAGTTGCTTCCGGAGTAGTAAGAGATCTCCCTGAGCATCCTGCACAGCAGTGTGCTTACTCAAGGTTTCCAGTATGGAATTCTGCGACAGGAGTGAGTTAATGTGTTTCACCTGATGGTTCTTCAAACCCGAGCTTACACTAATAAACATTCCACTGAGCACCGCTTTGTGTGCCTCCCATACAATGCTTTCTGAGATGTCTGGAGTGCTATTAATAGAGAAGAAGTCTGTTAGAGAGTCGCGTATAGTTTGGGAGACCCTAGAGTCCTGTAACAAAGTTTTGTTAAGGACCCATTGAATTTCCCGCTTTGGGAGACCATCAGGGCAAAAAGTCACAGAGACGGGGGCATGGTCTGAGACCAAAATCACCCCTATATCAGCCTCACTGACAGTTGGCACCATTTGTTCAGATAAGAACAAATGATCTATTCTATGATAAGTTTGATGAGTAGAATGTATAATCCTTCTTGTTGGCATGCAAGCTTCTCCAGAAGTCTCTGAGGTGTAGTGATGACAGGGAAATTTTCAGTTTATGTAACAATTTGTGTGGAGCGGTGAGAGTGCTCACCGATGATTATGTTGCAAGGTCCAAGACGGTATTTAAGTCACCCCCCAATACCACCGTGCCTTCTGCAAAGAGGGTAAGAACTTCTAAAACTTGTATCAGCCAAGAGATTGGCCTAAAGTTGGGGGCATTATCAATTCACAAAGGTGAATGACTGATTCGTGGTAGTCCCTTTGAAGAATAGCCAACGTCAGTCAGGGTCTAATTGAGTCACTAGTAGCTTAAAGGGTACGTGAGGTGCAAAGGCAATGCTAGTGCCTCTAGAAGCTGTGGAGCAGGCACTATGGTACCATGTAGCAAACGGAGAGTGCGATAAAGAATGTATATGGTTAAGGCGGAAGTGTGTCTCTTGTAAATAGACTAAATCCACCTTGGACTTCTTCAACAAAGAAAAACTTGACTATGTTTCTGGGGCGTGTTGAAACCCCGGACATTAAAGGATGTTACTTTAAGAGTACCCATAATGGATACCCAGCTTATTTGCAAATAATCGTTGTGGACTGGTAACTACATAACGTTGACTCCTTAGTGTGCAGGCCAGTCCAACAAAGAGTTTGAGTAATAACATTCGTTGACTAATGTTATATCATAACCAGATGATATATCTGTCTCGTTCTAAAGCTCACACCATGGATCTGAAAATGAAAAGTTAACAAAACCAACGATCGCAGAACAAAGCAGCAATTAAAACTCAAAGGTTAAAGTCGGTAGTCCATGATGTTTCACAGTTGCATCCAGTAGCGGATTATCATATAGGCGGTTTGGGCGGCCCGAACCGCACATAATTTTAAAAATCACTTCAGAGTACCATGCAGCTATGCAGCGTGCTAGCGCCGCTAATGGCCGCTGCTGATAGGGATTGAGGGGTGAACTGGGACAGAATAGAGCTCTGTTTATGGGGAGGAAGGGGAGGGACAGCAATAGCAGGGGCTGGATAGGACTAGCATATGTCCGTCTGCTAGTCATGGTAGAACACGCCCCTCTTTGACGCTGCACATACTGCCAGTGAGGAACAAAAGAGCAGGGCGGTGGTCGAGCGATGAGGAAGTTTGGTCTGCTATTCGCCTCCTGCCCCAAGCAACAATTGACTGATGGCAGACGCTAAGGGGGGATTAATTATACAGCGGGAGTGGGGGGGGGGTGTTGAGTATCTAACTCACTGCAGAGGGCTCTATGGGGGGATAATAATTTCCCCCATAGACACTCAGCAGTTAGTTAGACGCCCCCCCCCTGCTGTATAATAAATACTGAGGGCTCTATGGGGATGAGGGGGATTATTCCCCCCTTCATAGAGTCCTCTGCAGTCACTTAGATGGTTAGACCCCCCCATTCTGTATAATCCCCCCTTCCCATAGAGCCCTCAGTAGTTACTAACATATTGCAAGGGGAGCTCAGATTGTCTGACTGGCTGTTGGGGGCTCTATAGGGGGATCTGAGTGACTAACTGCTGAGGGCTCTATGGGAGGGCTATCTCCCCCCCCAGAGACGTCAGAATCAGACACTCAGACAACCTATAGAGCCCCCAGCATTAAGTCAGACAACCTGACCTCCCCTTGCAATACAATCTCCCCCATACAACCTTCAGTTTCCACATGAGAGAAATTTATGACATATCCACATGATCCACAGGATTTGTCATAAATGTCAGCTAGATGTAGGTCCCACCTCTGGGACCCGCACCTATCTCTAGAACGGGGCTCCCTAATCCCCTTACTACCTGTTTCTGCTCTTGCTGCCTCCCGGCCCCATCCTGATTACATGATCGGGAGTTACAGAAACAGCGTAGCCTGCTGAGCTACGCTGTTTCCGTAAGTCCCATAGATCTGAATGAAAGTTATGGAAAGTCCATGAAGTCAGGAAGTGGCCGGGAGGCATCTATAGCCGAAAGCGGTAGTACAGGGTTTAAGGGGCCCGGTTGTAGAGATAGGTATGGGTCCCAGAGGTGGCACTCACATCTATCTGACAGGATCCACAGGATATGTAATAAATTTCCCCCACGGGAATACCCCTTTAAAGTGTAACTAAACTTCTAAAAAAACTTCTGACATGTCATAGTGAAATGTCAGAAGTTTTAACATTCTTTTATTTATTTCGACATTTTACATTTGAATAATCAAAACAGCAAAGTAGCAAAAATACACTCCCAACGAAAAGAGTAATAACAAAATAAAACAAAATGGTTATGCATACACATTTCCAATTCACAGTGTACAGCAATCCTCTGACCCAGCGGAGTAAGGAAATACATTACAGCTGGAAAATAAGAGTATACCAAAATATATACATATCAAAGCAAAATACATTGCAATAATAAAAATGCAAACGAGGAAGTGGGCACCACCGCTACCAGAACCACCCATAATCGCACTTCTATAATAAACAAACCTTCACAGAGAGAGGATAGGAAATGGAAGCTTAACCAAAACCCAGGTAAATATAGCCGCTAATATCTCATAACCCACCTGAACAGACCCCCTTCCCCGGACAAGCTCCCCCTCTATTCCCATCAAAAAGGGCCAATTCACCAAACCTACTCCACCCTCCCCCCCCCCCCAGATCGGGACCTATGCGTACGATAAGTATTCATCGTACTCACAGAACTCCTTCCACTCCTTCAAAACTAAGCTCATCCTCCTAAATGACCCATCCTGAGGCTGCGTAGCCTCCTCCATTCTCTGCAGATGTAATATTTCCTGGAACCATTCCATAATCATTGGAGCACGAACTGTCTTCCAAAGTCGCGGTATAACCGTTCGAGCTGCAATCAAAAGGAAGCTAACCAGAGTTTTCATATATGTTTGAAGTGAACCAGGGAGCATGGAAAGAAGCAACACCTCCGGAGAGTTGGACAACACCTGACCCGCAATTTTACGAATCAGGTCCATCACCCTAGACCAAAATGCGTGTATTAAAGGACACTCCCACCATATATGCAACATCGTACCACCTGTGCTCTTGCAACGCCAACATTCATCTGGCACCGCTGGATAAAAGGTGTGCAACAGCGTTGGAACCCTATACCACTGGGATAAGATCTTATAATTAGTCTCCTGAGCTTTACAAGAAATAGAGAATTTATGACACAGGACGAATGTTTCGACCAATCAGCCACTGACGGGGTAGAAGCCAGGTCCCTCTTCCATCCCTTCACAAAGGATGGAAGAGCATCAATACTCAAGTCTTGTAAAAGATTGTAAATGAGAGATATAGTCTTAACCGCTGCAACAGAAGCAATACACAAGAGCCCCAGGGGAGTGAGGTCCCTATGCAGACGCAGCTTCATCTTATTATTATTGTGAAAATGTTGTAACCTAAGAAAATCCCAGCGTCTAACTATCAATCTTTCCAACTCCAGCACAAGCATATCAAATGACTTAAAGGGGTTGTCCGAGATACCAACATTTTTTCAAAAACTCTGTCATACATTACCCTTTATACAGACAACCTAAATAAAGCATTATTTTTAAAAAAAATTCTACTTAGCACATTTCTTCTTTGAATTTAGCACGGTTTGTTTACATGCAGTTCAGCTCTGGTTTGTTGATCTTTCCTTGTTATGAAACTTTTTTTCCCGTGCACGCTCATTGCAGGCTGCAATGAGCGTGCACGTACCTTCCAAGAGTTCACGTGAGCTGTCCCTGCTCCTCCCCGCTGACCTCCTTCACTGGACTTGTCTCCTTGCTGACATTCTTGAAGGATGATGAGCAAATGTTCTCCTCCCATTATGTTTTTCACATTTATGTTTTCTTTCTCTTTTCAGGTCTATAAACCTCTTCGTGTCTCCCCCAACCCTCGTCCACCCTCTTCTATCTCATGTCTCTCCACTAAGGCCATGTTCACACAGTTTTTTTGCAGGAAGAATATCTGCCTCAAAATTCCGTCTTGAAGTTTGCGGCAGATTTACCTCTCCCTGCACGTTGATTTTTGCGTCATTTTTCCCGGCGTTTTTTGTGCGCTGTTTGCGTATTTGTTTGCCGCTTTGTTCGGGGCGTTTTTCGCTTCGTTTATCTTGGCGTTTTTTGCTTGTTTGTTTGCATCTTTTTTTGCGATGTTTTTTGCTGTGTTTTCCATTGCGTTTATCGTAGCCTTTTTCACGTCGTTTATCATTTCTTTTTTTGCGTCGTTGTTTGCGCCTATTTTTGCTGCGTTTTTCGTTGCGTCTTTCGTGGCGTTTTCCCAGTTGATTTTTGCTGCGTTCTTTGCCTCTGTTTGCGGCGTTTCTCGCGTCTTTTTCCGCTATGTTTTTCGCAGCTTTTTCCGTGGCGTTTATCGTAGCCTTTTTTGCGTCGTTTTTTGCGTCTTTTTTTGCATTTTTTTTTCTGCGTTTTTCATTGCGTCTTTCGTGTCGTTTTCCCTGTCGTTTTTCGTGGCGTTCTTTGCCTCTTTGTTCGCGGCTTTATTTGTGATGTTTTTCGCGGCATTTATCGTAGCCTTTTCGGTGTTTTTTTTTTGCGTCTGTTTTTTGCGGCATTGTTTGTGGCTTTTTTTGCTGCGTTTTTTGTGTCGTTTTCCGTGGCGTTTTTCGCCCGCGGCAATTGAGCGCCGCAGGCATAAAACAACGCGAAATACGCTTTCTCTGCCTCCCATTGAAGTCAATGGGAGGTCAGAGGCGTAAACGCCCAAAGATGGAGCATGTCGCTTCTTTTTCCCGCAAGGCAGTTTTAATGCTCGATTTTAATGCTTGTTACAACAAATTGCAGCATAAATCACGCACCAAACACGCTTGTTTGGTGCATGGTTTTCACGCATGCATCTACTTGAGTGTAGGTGCATGATAACGCACCAATAGAGGACATGCAGTATGTTTCACGCAGCGGGCTCTCGCTGCGTGAAAACGGCCCCATTGAAATAAATGGGTCGCGTGTGCTGTGCGTGGTTTCGACGTGGTGTGAATGGGGCCTTATGCGCGATTTACACTAGCGTGAATCAAGTCTGTGTGCTGTGCTTTGAAAAAACGCACAACACACGCAACCCATTTATTTCAATGGGGCCGTTGACACATGTGTGACTTTTCACGCAGCGAGAGTCCGCTGCGTGAAACATACTGCATGTCCTCTATTGGTGCGTTATCATGCACCTACACTCACATTGAAGTCAATGCATGCGTGAAAACCACAAACAGCACACACGTGTTTGGTGCGTGATTTACACAGCAATTTGTTGTAAAAAAGAAGGTAAAAATGGGCTGGCTTTGTGAGTGCGTGAATAACACATGACAATCGAAAAGCACACTGATGCATAAGGGCGGATTTAAACGAGCGTGTGCGTTTTGCGCACACAAATACGGTGGCGTTTTGCGTGCGCAAAATGCACTTGACAGCTCCGTGTCACGTTCATACGGATGCGCGGCTGCGGTTTTCGCGCAGCCGCCATCATTATGACACTCTGGATGTTTGTAGCACGTGGTGCTTTTCTGTTTACATTCATTATTTTACTGCTGTTGCGCGAATCACGCTCGTCCCACGGAAGTGCTTCCATGGGATGCGCCTGATTTTCACGCACCTATTGACTTCAATGGGTGCGTGATGCTCGAAAAACGCAGAAATATAGAACATGTCGCGAGTTTACGCAGCGGACTCGCTGCGTAAAATTCACGGACTGTCTGCACTGCCCCATAGACTTGCATAGGTCCGTGCGACCCGCGTGAATACCACGTGGGTTGCACGGACGTATAGCACGTTCGTGTTAATCCGCCCTAACGCAAACACACGGATGGGATTGACGCAAGTTTTTCACGAGTGGAAAATACACACGCTCGTGTGCATGAAGCCTTACTAATGGACGCTGTTAGACAGTGGCCATTAATAATTCACTAGTAATACATTTTTAAATAAATGAGAAGGACATAGAAAAAATATTGTAATAAAATAACACACACAACACTGGTTAACGATTTTATTAAAAATAAAAAAGGTGTCATTGAAGTAGTCCTTGAACTTGATGTAGTACCAAGGACCCAACCTGTAAAAAACACCTAATAACTAAGAAAAAAAAAGAGGGATGCTTAGATACACTGCTCATGTGTGATACTGTTAGACCATGTATCTAAGCCTACCACAAGGTAGCCTTAGTAACATTACCCAAGCAGACAGTGTCACACATGGGCCATGTATCTAAGAATACCACATGTTAGGCTTAGATACAGGGCCCCAAAACACTAATCTTAGGGTATGTTCACACGGCAGCGTCCATAACGGCCGAAATTACGGGGCTGTTTTCAGGAGAAAACAGCCCTGTCGTTTCAGCCGTAACGGCATGTGCAGGCGCTTGAACGCAGCGTCCATTACGGACGTAACTGTAGCTGGTTTTCCATGTAGTCCATGGAAAACGGCTCCATTTACGTCTGAAGAAGTGACATGACACTTCTTTGGCGCGGGCGTCTATTTACGCGCCGTCTTTTGACAGCGACGCGTAAATATACGCCTCGTGTGAACAGACAAACGTCAGCCCATTGCTTTCAATGGGCAGATGTTTGCCAACGATTTCAAGCCGTAATTTCGGACGTAATTCGGGGATTAATACGCCCGAATTACGTCCGTAAATAGGCCGTGTGAACATACCCTAATACAGGAATAAAAAGAATGTCATCTGGGGTCCTGTATCTAAGCCTACATTGTGTTAGGCTTAGATACAAGCTCCATGTGTGACACTGTTTGTTAGACCCTGTATCTAAGCCTAACAATGTAGGCTTAGATACAGGACCCCAGAAGATCTTATCTAGTTCAGGACGGGGCACCGTTTAGCCATTTTTAGCACGTGTTAGTTAAATGGCTCTAACTTTTTTATTTGTTGCGCTAACGACGTTATTTTTGCGGCGTTTTTTCCGTAGACAATGCAGGTTTTTTTTTTTTGCGTTTTTATACACACCTTTTTTGCCATTTTAGAATTTTCATTCATAAAGTTTGAAAATAATAGTAAAAAAATAAGCTTTTTTACGTTTCAGCTATTTTTTTTGGGTAATAACATATTTTTACCCTAAAATAGACCTTTTATTTGTAATCGTCATTGTCTACCGTAAATTTCTATATATTACATGTCTATATTAGGGTAATTGGGTCAGCGCTAGCGTTACAACAATGATTGACAGGGGGAACGGTATTTTTTTGGGGTGGGTATTTTATGTGTATTTATTATTTAATTTTTTTTTGTACTTTACTATTTTTTTATTATTATTGTCTGTCCCTCAAAGGTCAAAAAAGACCTTTGGGGAACATTATATTTTTTTTTTACACCATCTTTTCCACTGTAACTGGAGCTGCACAGCAGCCCCAGTTACAGGGGAAATCAGCCCTCTCATAGTGACGATTGTCACTAATAGGGCTGTGCTGGGTCTGATTAGACCCAGCAGCAGTCTGCCACTAACGGCACCCGGTGATCATGTGACCAGTCACATGATCACCGGGAGGAATAGAGACAGCGCCGCTGCTGCTGTCTCTATTCCTATACACAGCGTTCATTGAACGCTGTGTAAAAAGACATCGGAGAAGACAGAAGCATCTTTTATCTTCTCCTCCGGGTCCCCGGCAGTCACTGACAGCCGGAGACCCGACATTCCCGCAGGTGCCGTCCCTCTTCACTTTTTTCACTGTGAACACGCATAGGCGCGCTCACAGTGAAAAAAAGCTGCATAGGCTGGGCGGGCACCCGCAGAAACGACACGTCTCCAGTGACGTGTCGTGTCCCATCCGAGGTCTCGCTGGGGCGAGACCATGTGATCGGGACACGACACGACAGTGGAAGAGGAAGAAAACGTGACGTCAGAAGACAGGTGATCGGAAGAAAAGAGCTGCCAGAACGGAGAACAGAAGCAAGATTGCACAGGTAAGTATATTAGGGAATATTTAATGTGTGTATTGTGTGTTTAACTTTTAAATAAAAATTTATCTCGGACAACCCCTTTAAGGCACATGGGCGTCAAAACATGGTGGAAGGTCAATGGAAAAGGTCTAGAAGAATAGGACAAAAAATGGTGACTTAACCCCGGGGGGAAATCATCATTGTTGGAGATCGACACCAATGGACCATCCGGAGGTATCACAACCGCCAACCCCCCAAACCTTTTAAACGTGAGAACTACCTGTCCTGCCACAAAAGGAAGTTGAGCATTTTTAGTAGCTGGATAAAATCGCAGTCTGAGCCAGGGTATAGTAACTAGGGGTATCGGTGCCAGGGAGTCCTCCAACATCACCCACAACTTAGATGATTTATGATGAAAACAATCCAATATTCTAGCACTCACCGCAGCAAAATAATAGGATTGACAGTCGGGGAGACCCAATCCCCCAATCCTTCCTCCTGACAAGAGTAGCCTTCAGAATCCTGGGGGGTCTAGAACGCCAGATAAACTGTTCAAAGCCCTACTCAAAAACTGCTTAGGAAGTACACTCGGAATCGTCTGAAATAAATACATCAAACGCGGAAAAACATTCATTTTAACTGCACTTATGCGCAACAACCACGAAAAATCATTATTCTCCCACTTGGCCAAATCAACTTGAAGAGCTTGAAGAAGAGGTAAGAAATTGAGAGAGTAGGAATCCGCATGATCCACTGGAATCTTCACCCCCAAATATTTAAATGAACCAACCTTCCAGGAGAAGGAATAATTACTTTGCAACTGTCTAATTTCCTCCGCCGGCAAAGAAAAGTTCATAGTCTCACTCTTAGAGAGATTCATCTTATAATTACTAAATTACTAAAGTAACTATACGTTCGTATTGTTCAGCAGAAACGGCAACGATAAATGCGGTTGTGTGATATAAAACAACAAATCATTCGCAAATGCCGATACTTTAAATTGCCTCTCGCCCACCTGGATGCCCCGTATGTCACTATTGTTCCTCACCGCAACCAATAAATGCTCCATAAATACGGCGAACAACAAGGGTGAGAGTGGGCAACCCTGCCTTGTGCCATTCCCAATGACAAAAGGAGCAGACAATGACCCATTGATACTAATGAGTTCTTGAGGTTGCGTATAGAGACAGTATGCGTGTTGTCATCAACCGACCAACCACCATCTGATGCAAGGCTGCCTCCAAGAATCCCCAGTCCACGCGATCAAAGGCCTTCTCAGCATCCAATGACAAGAGCATACAAGGAATGCTATTCTGCTTGACATGTTGTATCAATGAGAAGGTCTTGAGCGTATTATCCCGAGCTTCACGCTTTGGTACAAAACCCACTTGATCCGGATGGACCAGCGAGCCCAAGAACCCACCTAGTCTATTTGCTATGAGCTTTGCATACATCTTAGTATCAGTATTTAAAAGAGAGATCGGTCGATAATTAGCACAATGTTGCGGATCCCTACCCTCCTTCGGAATGACCGTTATATGAGACTGTAAAAATGAAGCCGGAAATTTAGTATGTTCAGATATTGAGTTAAAAGACTCCAGCAACGGTGGCACCTGCTCCTCCACTAGTAATTTGTAAAAACCCACTGTATATCCATCAGGCCCGGGGCGCTTTCCTGCTGGCAGGGTTTTAATAACCTGAGATAACTCCTCCCCAGTAAAAGGCGAATCCAATGCCATAGCGTCTTCTCGGGACAGAGTAGGCAGTGCGGTATCCTGTATATATTCGGACAAAGATATCAACGGCTCTGGTGGGGTATTGCCGGTAGATGGCGGGGGTAAATTCTATAAAGAGGAGTAAAAGGCACAAAAGGATGTTGCTATATCTTCCGTCTTATACACCAATTCCCCCGACCCATTTCTAATGGAAGGTATAAAAGAAATAGCAGCCCTATCCCTCATCGCCCTTGCTAACGCCTTACCCGCCTTATTACCCCATTCATAATAAAAGCTCAAACATACCTGACGAAGCCTAGCACCTTTTTTATCTAAGAGAAACTGAATGTCATGGCGTGTTCTTGTCAGCTCCCTAAGCGTAAATTCCTGTAACATCTGCTTGTGCTGAGATTCCAGAGCCTGTAACTGTGTTAGAAGAGTATTAAGCTGTACACCCTGCTCCCTCTTAATACGAGAACCATGCTTAATCAGAACTCCTCTGAGAACACATTTAAGAACCTCCCATTTAACTGCTGGATCAGTCGTGTCTCGTACATGATCCGCCTGAAAATTCTCAACCGTCTTCCTCATTTCCAACATACACAAGGAATCCTTTAATATAGATTAGTTGAGATGCCAGGTGAATTCCCTACGCCGTTGTGTGGAAAAGCGTAGAGCGCAATACACCAGAGCATGATCCGATAAAAACACATTACCTATAGAGTAATCAACCACAACAGAAAGTAAACTATGATGAACCATAATGTAATCAAGTCTACTGTATGAGTTATGTGCAAACGAAAAAAAAAGAGTAGTCCCTATCCTCTGGATGAGATAAGCACCACGCATCACATAATTGCATATCCTTGAGCCTCTTACTCAATTTATTCAACTTATTATAAGCCAATGATGTCCTGACCTGAAGAAGTATCAATTAAGGGGTTAGTGGCCAAATTAAAATCTCCACACAAAATCGGAGTACCTGAAGAAAAGGCACTCAATTCATCTAACATTTTAAGAAAAAAAGAAACTTGATTAGTATTGGGAGCATATACATTGGCAACCGTAACCATACGATCACCATATTCACATTTAATAAAAATATATCCTGCCTCCGCATCCATGTAATGTCGAGGTAGGGAGACAGACAGGTGAGCCCTAATCTACCCGCCACTCAGTCCCTGCCTACTTGCACGGCCCGTCCTAGGTGACGGCGTACAACTGGGCGACGGTCCCTACGCTCAATATGTGCACAACAGACAAACAGACAAGGGTACACAGAAGCTAAGGGAAATGGGGCAGTTGCCCACGGCAACACCGTGAGCAACAAGAGTAGTGACCGAGTCGAGTGTACGTGGTGCCAAACGCAGAGCAGGAGAGTAGTCAATAAAGCCAGGATCAATATGAAGCAGAGGTCAATGGGAAAAGCAGGAACAGCAGAGCCTGGTGACAACAGAATCACAGGCAAAGGACAAGCAGCAAATTAAGGTATAAGTAGACCAAGGGTGGGAGCTAGGACCGTCTGGCCAGGCTGTGATAGGTTCTCCCACTCCTCAGCCTACTAGCCTGAGTGGTAGCAGAACGAGTCACTCTAGCAGACCTAGGAACAGATGCAGGCTGATTAACCACGGGCGTTGACACAGAAGCTGTGACTGGCAAATCCTTTACAATCCATGAGGGAATCTACCACCTTACCCTGGAAGGATTTATGCAAAAATATAGGGAACCCTCAAAACTTACCAATCAGATTACTACAATGATAGCCTGTCGGGTAATATTTGTTTTTAATTATCGGCATGTGGTCAGTGTGGAAGTGGGTTTCCTGCAAACAGAGAATCTGGGTTTTACGTTTATGAAAGGAATACAAGGTCTGCAACCTCTTCTCTGGAACATTAAATCCCTTTACGTTAAGGGAAGCAATAGTAAAATCAGCCATTATCCAAGAACGCGAAGGAAACCAAGGTTTGACCAGCTAACAAACTCAAACCGGTCAGACCCGTTGCCGCGATGCCCAGCCTAACACAAATGACATAAATTTTCCACTTCAAATGCCCCTTATACATTGCAAGAAAATAAATCAGCATAATACAAATGAAAAAAAAACATACAGACAAGCAAAACATCCTGTCTAGAAAAATGATTATTACGTGCCTCTAAGCACTCGTATCACTCGTGAGAACCCGAGGATTCTCAGTGAAAATCCTATGTGGGGAACACGGAAGGCTACTGTCAAACAGAAAAAAATCCACTCAGAACAGTAAGATTCATGTATGGGCCTACACTCCTCGGCCTATCATACCATTGCAACCTGAAAAAAATTGCAATAAAAATACATTCAAAGGGACAAACCTTCATTACAATGAGAATATCAAGATAGGGGATGTAAACGAGCCGCATAGGGGTCAACAGAAACGCCTTCACACCTTAATAACTAAGAGTCCAGCACTAGGGGGGCGGAGCTAGCGCTGAGACTGCATGGACGTGTCTCGCTGAGCTCCGTACATCCAGAGACCCATAGAAGCATATATAAGCGGCATAAACTTCACTATGGTGAAATATGGAGGCAGTAAGGTGAGGGAAATACCGGAGACCACTGCTCCGACTCCAGCGCAAGCAAAAGTGGAGAAATACTTTGAAAAGAAGAACACTTCTCTGCCACAGAGAGGTCCCAAGATGGCGCCGTCCTCTCACAAACAACAAGGAGACGTGAGTGCAGACGCATCTGATGTGGAGGGAGAAGCTGCTGACGTGTCGGCTGCTGATGAACTACCTCTAACTAGACACTTCATTACCCAGGTACTTACCAAAACTCTAGAGCCGGCTATAAAGGATATTGCTGAGATAAAACAGGATATAAAACAGATTGGCCATAGAGTTGAGACCCTGGAGAATAATCAGGCGGCCATATTAGATTTTAATGCAGCAACTGTGCAGAGCTTTTCCTCCTGTCAACTCACATTCAACACCATCTTTAGATCGCTAGAGGATCAAGAGAACCGGAGCCGCCGAAATAATCTTCGCTTTCGTGGCATACCAGAATCGGTGTTGCCTGCAGAGATCCCAGATACCATTTTGTCTATATCCCGCTCTATCCTAGGTGAAACTTTTTCAGACGAAGAAATAGTTATTGAACGTGCTCACAGAGCATTACGCCCGAAGCCTAAGGGGAATGACCCACCTAGAGATATAATATGCAAATATCTCAATTTCAAAGTAAAAGATAAAATTATTTTTAAAGCCCGGGAAAATGCACCGTTACTATTTAAAGGCACAGCGATCTCCATCTACCAGGATTTAGCTGCGGTTACTCTTCAAAAGCGGAGAAAGCTTAAGCCACTAACTGACCTTCTTCAAGCACGGAAAATTCTATATCGGTGGACCTTTCCTTTTGGACTATCTTTTTTGGTCGAAGGACACAGATTTACCATCTCATCAGTGGGCGATCTTGCCGAAGTCTACGACCACCTGGGGATAGGCCCATTGCAGATTTAAGATTGTGACCTTGTCACAGATCTTGCCTCTCTCCCACCAATCACTCAGACCACTCCGTGGAAACAGAATCCTGCATTCAAGGCATCGAGACACAGAAAAAAGTCAGGTCGTATGACTCCGAGGAGATTGGTGGATGAAAATGACTGATTTATGTGTTTTTATATGAGCATGCTTCATATGAAGAATTATTTCTGTCACTCACTTGCCATAATATGATGTTATTTTGCTATAACTTTATATTCTCATTTCTTCATACCTTTATCTGTTGCCCTGTTCAATTGCCTCCATGGTGCCATTGTAGAGTCCTCAACCTATGGGTCCGGAATCTTTAATGGTTATTACCCCCCCTACACTCCACGGTTATACTTGTAATTGCTTTTTTACAAGAGTTACTGGAATACATATAGTTTCACGCATAGACCTGATTACACGTTCCATACAAGAACATGACACAATTTGGTCTATTATATTGTTACTGGTTGTAATGTTAACTGTCAAGTTTCTGAGACAGGTTTCTTTTCTAATATTTGTACATGTGTCCTTCAATTCTGTTGAATTTTCTGGAAATAACTCAATATGGCTACTTTAAAGGTAGTTTCATATAATGTCAGAGGATTTAACTCCCCCTCTAAGAGATGTCAAATTTTCTCCTTCCTTAGAAAAGCCACATGTGATGTTATAATGTTACAGGAAACTCATTATAAAAATAACCAGTTCCCTAATCTTTCCTTTTCACATTTCCCTGTCTGGCACCACTGCGGACTTCCGCACTCAGCTTCTAGAGGGGTGAGCATAGGCTTCCGCCGTAACTACCCCTTTAAATACTTATCTCATCTTCAAGATGTCGAAGGCCGATATTTATTTTTGAAAGGCACTATAGGAGATCAGACGTTCACCTTTGCGAACCTCTATGCCCCAAACTCGGGCCAAATTACCTGGCTGATTACCACGTTCGCTCTTTTAGAATCATTTTCAGAAGGCATGGTTCTTATTGGGGGAGATTTCAATTTAGCTATTGATCCATTGGTTGATTCCTCCTCCAAGAAGTCTACTTTATCGGTTAGAACATTATGTAGATTTAAATCTTTATTAATATCTTATGGTTTGATAGACGTTTGGAGATGCCTAAATCCGACTCAGTTGGATTACACTTACTACTCGTCTGTACACTCCACATACCACAGATTGGATTATTTTTTCCTCTCTAAATCTTCTCTTAAACATTGCTCCCAAGTAGAGATAGGTTCGCAATTACACTCTGATTATGCCCCCATTTTTCTAACTTTAAACTTCCCGAACAGACATAAGCGTTCATCTACCTGGAGGCTAAATGACTCTATACTTGGTTCGTCGGCAGTTAAGGAACACTTTAGATCTAAATTAGTTGACTATTTTCAAACCAATGAGACCCCGGAGGTATCCCCTAAAATAGTCTGGGACGCCCATAAGGCGTATATTCGTGGTCACTTTATTAGTCATTGTTCCCATCTACAGAAAGAAAGAAACAAATGTATTGATGAACTTTTACTTAAAATCCAGAAGGTAGAGAGACTGAACAAAGCATCTGTCGCTCTGCAGCATACTCAGGCGTTGACTTCCTTGAGAACTCAATTATTAAATAAATTGAACTTGTCTTCGGCCAATTCCTTTATGCATTCTAGGCATAAATTTTATGCACATGGTAATAAAGCTTCGAAATTTATGTCTAAAAGGCTTAAACAAAGACACACTCTTAACTATGTGCACATGTTGAAAGACACGACGGGTGCTTATGTTTATTCCTCAACTTCTATAGCTGAACAGTTTCGCTCATATTATAACAATCTTTATAACTTAAAAACAGTCGATCCCCCCTCCCCTATGACTGATAGACTCTCGCTTATCTCTACTTTTTTAGAATCTTTGTCTCTTCCGCAGATTTCTCCCTCTCAGAGTGAGCAGTTGGTTCAGCCATTCACTATGACGGAACTAGAAACTGCCTTGAGACAAACTCCTTCGTGTAAATGCCCTGGTCCGGACGGCCTACCGGTTATATATTACGCCTCATTCAGGGATATATTGTTGCCTCGTTTGTTATCACTGGCGAACCTCTCTCTACTGGGACATCCACTTTCCTCAGACATCACTCATGCTCACATCACTCTTATTCCTAAGGAGGGTAAAGACTTATCCTCCTGTTCCAATTATAGACCTATTTCTCTCCTCAATGCCGATTTAAAGCTTATCGCAAAACTATTGGCAACCAGACTTAAACATATTCTCCCTGACATTATTTCGCCGGATCAGGTGGGATTTGTCAAAAATAGAGAGGGGAAAGATAACTCTTTAAGAGTCCTTCACATCCTACACTACTCACGTAAACACAAACTCCCTATGGTTCTTCTCAGCACCGACGCTGAGAAAGCATTCGACAGAATTGATTGGGTTTATATGAAAAAAGTATTGTTATCCTTTAACTTTCCTATCCCCTTTATAGACGCTATATTTTCAATGTATGCCACTCCTTCCGTATCTGTCATGGTGAACTGTGTTTTGTCCTCCCCCTTTGGAATAAGAAATGGTACAAGACAGGGCTGCCCCTTATCACCTTTACTGTTTTTGACTGTTATGGAGACTATCATGCAAGCAATTAGATTGGATAATGAAATTCAAGGAATATATTTAGGGAATAGAATGCATAAAGTAGCAGCTTACGCTGACGACATGTTAATGATGATCACCAACCCCGAAATTGCACTCCCCAAACTTCAACACATTTTTGACATATTCAGCAATTTGTCTAATTTCAAAATTAATAAAGGGAAATCGCAAGCCGTGGGATTCTCCATACCAGACACCCGTAAGAAACAACTGGCAGAAGGCTCTGATTATGACTGGACCTCACCTTTTCTGACATTTTTGGGCATTAAAATAGGAAACAATCTTTATAATCTATTTTCTCTAAATTATGCCTCTTTTCTAGCTGCTTTGCCAGATCAATTGAAACGATTCGAGGTCCCCTTTATTTTATGGTTTGGCAGGAAAAATGTTTTAATGTCATTTATTCTCCCTAAACTTACGTATCTTATGCAAGTTCTTCCGTTACCGCTAAATAAGACATTCTTTACAGAGGTAAACAAATTATTTAGTAAATTCATATGGCAAAACAAGAAAGCTAGAATTGCTAGGGATATCTTGACCAGACAAAAATGCAACGGGGGGATTGGATTACCTGACCCTGGAAAATATTATCAGGCCATACATCTGTCAAGGATCTTGGACTGGATCCGCGCCCCTGCATACAAGTTATGGGTTTCAGTAGAAAATGACCTTTCCACAATTCCTCTACGTACAATGGTACTTTATAACGGAGACGCTATAAAAGAGGCTAAATTATACAATCCATTTACATTAGCAACGTTTAAGGTATGGAGATCGTTTCTAACGAATTCAGATAACTGCTCAATCCCCTCCTCCTTATTGCAAGTTAACGATATATTGGGTCTCGCCCAGGGGGCCTTAAGAGATAGTATCCCAAGTGCAATTACCTCCTCCTGTTGCTTGTTAACTCAGATTTTAGATGACCTAGGAAATATAAGGGATGATAATTCCCTGTCCTCCATAACAGGAATCCCTATACATCACTCTCCCCTACTCTCCTTTCTTAAACTCAAAATCAAGGCCTTGGGCCCAGAAATTATAGGTAATAGACCTTTACTATGGTTTGAAAAGCTTTTTGTACAGCCGTCTCCAGTTGTAAAACCCATTTCATTACTGTATAAAAGGCTCATATCGCCCACATTTTCTTCACCGCCATATTTTGTAAGATTGTGGGAAAGAGATCTTAACAGATCTTTCACTGATACTGAACTTCATAAATTGTGTTCAACTCCGCATACCTTGTCCAGATGTGTTCGTATACAGGAGAATGGATACAAGATCCTATCCCGATGGTATAAAACGCCTGATATTACCTCTATGTATACGCCGACACTTTCAGACATATGTTGGAGATGTGGTTCTGCCAGAGGTACTTTTTTACATATTTGGTGGTCTTGTAGCATTGTACATAAATGGTGGAAAGATATTTTCTCCTTATGTAACGCTATATGTGGCTCGTCTATCGTGGCTTCCCCAGATTTATCTCTGTTACTGATCAATCGCGGTGACACCCAGACTATACCCTCAAAGTTATTTCAAATTTTGTTGGTGGCTGCTAGGCTACTGATTCCCTCTCTTTGGTTGTCTACTGAAACTCCAGTTATAGCACATTGGGTAGTGAAAGTCGCCCTGTAGATATAGCCCAGCCCTGTAGATATAGCCCAGCCCTGTAGATATAGCCCCCTGTAGATACATTCCCCCTGTATATAGCCCACCCCTGTATATAGCCCCCCTATGTATAGCCCACCCCTGTAGATATAGCCCACCCCTGTATATAGCCCCCCTGTGTATAGCCCACCCCTGTAGATATAGCCCCCCTGTGTATATCCCAGCCCTGTGTATAGCCCACCCCTGTAGATATGGTCCCCCTGTAGATATGGTCCCCCTGTAGATATAGCCCACCCCTGTATATAGTCCCCCTGTAGATATAGCCCACCCCTGTATATAGTATCCCACAAATAGCTCTCTCCATAGTGCTCCACAGAAAGCCCACCCCTGTATATAGCCCCCTTGTACATATAGTCCACCCCTGTATATAGTGCTCCACAGATAGCCCACCCCTGTATATACTATATACAAGGGTGGGCTATCTGTGGAGCACTATATACAGGGGTGGACTATCTAGTGGAGCACTATATACAGGGGTGGACTATATGTACAAGGGGGGCTATATACAGGGGTGGGCTATCTGTGAAACACTATACAGGGGTGGACTATATGTAGAGCTCTATATACAGGGGTGGGCTATATCTACAAGGGGCAATATACAGGGGTGGGCTATCTTTAGTGCACTATAGGGGGAGTTATTTGTGGGACACTATATACAGAGGTGGTCTATATGGGGGCACTATCTACAGGGGCTCTATGGCAGGCACTATCTACAGGGGGCACAGTGTGTTTGTGTGGGACACGGTGTATGGTGCTATTATAATTAGAGGTGCAGTGTATGTCACTATTATATTTAGGGGCGTGGTGTGTGGTATAATGATAACTTTATATTTATTTATAGGTGCAGAAATGTTGGAAAAGTGAGAAGCTGAAGACATGTGAGCGGCAAACTGCAGAAATGGACCGGGAGAAATCATCATAGAGGTCTGGACCAAATGGAGAAAAAGAACTAGAATCTGAGATGTCACCGGTGAGTCACTTAATGTAAATGTTCATTCTGCCTCTAATCAGCACTGTAGTCACTGTATGATCTGCAGCGAGATGATTATGATAGGATTTATTTTTTGTGAAACGGCATCTCCCAGCATATCCTTATCATTGTTCTGGGCTATGCTGGGAGCTGTAGTTTGACGCCGTACAAACCTATACGGCAGGGGTTGCACAGCTGTATTTGTTCTGGGGCTGTATATATGTACCGAGCTTGGTTCTGGTGTTGTGTATAGGACTATATTGCTTGTGAAATGTACAAATAATTTTATGCTCGCGTTACATAAAAAGAAATGACACGTCGATTGGTAGAGAAAACAAACACGGCGAGGGGGAAGGAGATGTCGGGAAAGAGGTTGGGGGGGGGGGGGCGCCAAACTGAATCTTTGCCCCGGGTGCTGGAGAACCTAGCTACGCCTCTGTTACAAGGCTTAGAACTTTAGCAGCAATTTCTCACATTTTCAAGATGAAATGTTAAGTACTTTTGTGTCAAAAAAGACAAAAGTATAATAGGTGTGATACCTTTATTGGCTAACCAATAAAGGTATCACACCTATTATACTTTTGTCTTTTTTGACACAAAAGTATTTAACATTTCATATTGTCTCTGGCTAACACGGTACTACACTATTTTTTACTGTACTTCACATTTTCAAGAAAATTTCAAAAGGCGATTCTTACAGGGGCCAGTTCAGATGTGAAGCGGTTTTTAAGGCCTTATATATTAGAAACCCCCAATAAGTCACCCCATTTTAAAAACTTCATCCCTCAAAGTATTTAAAACAGAATTTAGAAAGTTTCTTAACCCTTTAGACGTTTCACAGGAATGAAAGTAGAGGTGAAAGTAGAGGTGAAATTTTGAAATTTCATTGTTTTTTTGCAGAAATATTTTATCTATTTTTTTTGTAACACAGAAAGTTTTACCAGAAAAATGCAACTCAATATCTATTGCCCAGATTCTGCAATTTTTAGAAATATCCCACATGTGGCTCTAGTGTGCTAATGGACTGTAGCACAGGCCTCAGAAACAAAGGTGCACCTAGAGGATTTTGGGGCCTCCTTTGAATTAGAAAATATTTTAGGCTCCATGTCAGATTTGAAGGGCTCTTGTGGTGGCAAAACAGTGGAAATCCCCCAAAAGTTACCCCATTTTGGAAACTACACCCCTTGAGGAAATTATCTAGGGGTATAGTGAGCATTTTGACCCCGCAGGTTTTTTGCAGAAATTATTGGAAGTAGGCTGTGCAAATTCTTTCAAAGAAAATGTAGGTTTAGCTATTTTTTTCTCATTTCCACAAGGACTAAAGGATAAAAAGCACTGCAACATTTGTAAAGCAATTTCTCCCTAGTAAAACAATACCCCACATGTGGTCATAAACAGCTGTTTGGACACACGGCAGGGCTTGGAATGGAAAGAGCACCATTTGGCTTTTGGAGCTCAAATTTAGCAGAAATGGTTTGCAGAGGCCATGTCGCCCCGGAGAGACCAAAACAGTGAAAACGAAAAAAAAAAAAGACTCTTTTTAGGAAACTACACACCTTGAAGAATCCATCTAGGGTTGTAGTGAGCATTTTGACCCCACAGGGGTTTCATAGATTTTATTAGAATTGGGCAGTGAAGATAAAAAAAAAACATTTCACGTAGCTTTAGCTCAAAATTTTTAATTTTCTCAACAAATAAAGGAACAAAAGAACCACAACATTTGTAAAGCAACTTCTCTGCAGTATGGAAATACCCCATATGTGGTCATAAACATGTTGTTTGGGCACACGGC
Source organism: Rhinoderma darwinii (assembly GCF_050947455.1). Lineage (NCBI taxonomy): Eukaryota > Metazoa > Chordata > Amphibia > Anura > Rhinodermatidae > Rhinoderma > Rhinoderma darwinii. Next base: position 203,361,504 of record NC_134688.1, read on the forward strand.
AGGGCTCAGAAGAAAAAGGAGTGCCATTTGGCTTTTGGAGTACAGATTTTTCTGGATTGGTTTCTCTGTACCATGTCGTTTTCGCAAAGCGCGTAAGGTACCAGTACAGTGGAAACTCCCCAAAAGTGACTCCTTTTACGAAACCACACACCTTGAATAATTAATCTAGGGGTGCAGTGAGCATTTTGACCCCACAGGTGTTTCATAGATTTTATTAAAATTGGGCAGTGAAAATAAAAAAAAATTCATTTTTTTCAGAAGACGTAGTTTTAGCTCAAAAGTTTTCATTTTCTCAACAAATAAAAGAAAAAAAGCGCCCCAACACTTGTAAAACAATTTCTCCCGAGTACGGTAATACCCCACACATGGTCATTAACTGCTGTTTGCGCACACGGCCGGGCTCAGAAGGGAAGGAGCACCATTTGCTTTTGGAGTACAGATTTTGCTGGATTCGTTTCTGGGCGCTATGTCCTGTGGGACCAAAACAGTGTACCCCCCCCCCCCCCAGAAGTGACCCCATTTTGGAAACAACAGCCCTCAAGGTATTCACCTAGGGGTGTAGTGAGCATGTTAACCCCACAGGTGTTTGACAGAAATTGGTGGGCACTCAAAGTTGCAGAGTGAAAATGGGATTTTTTCCATTGATATGTCAATATGTAGTGCCCAGCTTGTGCCACCATAACAGGACAGCTCTCTAATTATTATGCTGTGTTTCCCTGGTTTAGAAACACCCTACATGTGGCCCTAATCTTTTGCCTGGACATTCCACCAGGCTCAGGAGTGAAGGAGTACCATGTAAAATTGAGGCCTAATTTGGCAACTTACACAGTATTGGTTCACAATTGCAGAGGCTCCGATGTGAAATGGTAAAAGAAACCACTGACAAGTGACCCCATTTTGAAAACTGCACCCCTCAAGGCATTTATTAAGGGGTGTAGTGAGCATTTTCACCCCACAGGTCTTTTCCATAAATTATTGCGCTGCGGAAGGTGCAAAGTAAAAATTAGAATTTTTACCTAGATATGCCATTTCAGTGGCAAATATGTCGTGCCCAGCTTGTGCCACTGAAGACACACACTACAAAAATTGTTAAAAGGGTTCTCATGGGTATGGCGATGCCATATATGTGGAAGTAAACAGCTGTTTGGACACGCTGTAGGGTTCAGAAGGGAGCGTGGCTTTTGGAGCGTGGATTTTGCTTGGTAGTAGTTTTGTTTGGAGTCTTACTGGTATTTCAGTTTATAATGTGGGGGCATACGTAAACCGACAGAGTACATCAGAGGCATAGTCAGGTGGTATAATAATAATAAGGTAAAAAAAAGAATAAAATAATCCATAGATTTGTGTTACGCTGTGAAGCAATCCTTTCTGCACAGGCCGGTGTCACACTGATAAATGTTCTTCCTTATCCCCCTTTTGGTCCACACTCCGCACATTTTCAGTTTGGGGAATTTTACTGGGAAGTGTTGTCCTGGTATAATACGGGCACCATCACTTCCAGCAGATATGTTTGGGCCCTCCCCTTCCTGGTTCCTTAATTTTAGTGCCTTGATAATTAGCCTCTTGAAACAGAAGAAATGTTGCCCTCTGATCTGCACAACTGGATATTTTTATTTCCTGACTTATTGGAGCCTTAACTAATTTTGTTTTTTCATAGTCGTAGTGGTATGAGAGCTGTTTTTTTGTGGGACGAGCTGTAGTTATTATTGGTACCATTTTGGGGTACATGCGACTTTTTGATCACTTTTTATCCTTTTTTTTGGAGGCAAAGTGACAATAAAACAGCAATTCTGGCATATTTTTTTAGTTGTTTTCATATAGCGTTCACCACGCATAATAAATGACATGTTAACTTTATTCTGCAGGTCAGTCCCATTCCGGCGATACTTAATTTATAGCACTTTTTTATGTTTTACAACTTTTTGCACAATAAAATTACTTTTATAAAGAGAATGTATTTTTTCTGTCGCCATGTTGTGAGAGCAATAACTTTTTAATTTTTTAGTCGACGGAGCTGTATGAGGGCTTGTTTTTTGCGAGACGAGTTAGAGCTTTTATAGGTACCATTTTTGGACACATGCGACTTTTTGATCACTTTTTATTTAACATTTCTGCAAGACAAAGTGACAAAAAAAACAGCAATTATGTGCAGGATATATAACATAATACTTTTATAGTTCAGGTCGTTACGGTCGCAGCGATACTAAATATATATGGCTTTATTATGTTTTTCAATAATAAATTACTTGATAATGGAAAAAGGGCGATTGTGTTTTATTTTATTACTTGAAACTTTTATTGTATTTTTTACTTGAAGCTCCAACTGTTTGTTTGATGTTCTAATACATTGCACTACCTATGTAGTGCAATGTATTAGAACGGTCAGTTGTTCACTGACAGCAAGCCAATCAGGCTTCGCCTCCGGACAGGGGCCTAATCAGCTTCTGTAATGGCAGACAGGATGCCATTGTTAAGCTTCCTGTTGCCATAGTAGCAGTCGCCAGCCTTGCCATTGCATGGCAGGCTGCTCATTTGCTACAAACCACTAAGATGCAGCGATCGCATTGGATCGCTGCATTGAAAGGGTTAATGGCAGGAATCAGAGCTAGCTCAGGTTCCTGCCAATACAGTTGCGTGTCCACTGTAACATACAGCAGGCACCCACTGCTGATGACGCCGGCTCAGCTCCTGAGCCGGAAGCTGAGCCAGCTCCATCTTGCCGATAGTACTGGAAGCCTTTTAGGCCCACTGCCGCCGAGCGGGGCACAGGAGGCTTTCGTTGCTGGCAGACCGGTAGGCCAGTATTAGGCCTCTGGTTGCCATTGCAGTCACCGGCAACCCAGGGATCTCAATTGAACGCAGCATCTGAGGGGCAATGCCGCACCTGCCATGAGGCCAGGTGACCCGACAGCCTCAGGCGGCACCACCTACCCAAACAGGGGGGGCGGCATTTTCATCCCGGGATGGACTGGACCGGGGGGGAGGGGCCATGCAGACGCACATAGCAGACGTGCCGAACGTCTAAAACACTCCTCCTCCTCTCTGACGAAGCACATGCCACCAGAGAGGAGCAAGTCTGCAGGAGGAGCGGTCGAGCGACGAGAAGCACAAGGTAAGTTCCTGCCTTGCTGGGACCGGGACCCGTGAGTATACTGCAAGGGGAGGTCTGGGCATTTTACCGACAGCAAAGGGCTCTATGGGGCTGGAATAATCCACCCCATAGAGCCCTCACATCACTATAATGGAAGGATTAGTGTGGAGGGTCTGACTGTCTGACTTACTGCAGAGAGCTCTATAGGGGGGGATTCTGCCCCCCCTTTAGAGCAGTCAGTCAGATGCTCAGACCCCCCTAACCTTTCAGTATAGTAACTAGTCAGGGCTCTATGGTGGGGGGATAATTCCCCCCTATAGAGCCCTCTGTTGTCAGTAAAACGCCCAGACCCCCCCCCCCCTTGCAGTATACTCCTGGCTTTGTAGCTTTCCTGTGCTTAATTAGCGTGGGAAAGCTACAAGCGGGTCTGTGACTGGTGAGTCTCAGTCACTCCCAGTGCACACTGCATGCGGCAGCAGCGGCCGCCAGTCTGACTGAGTCTCTGACCAGTCACCACCCACACGCAGCAGACAGACAGGATAGACTGATAGTGCCTGTCGTTATTGAATAAACCCTCAACTACTACAGTTTCACAGGCATTGACTATGATGGCTTCTATAGTGTAGTGGTCAGCGTGTCTGCCTTACATATGGAAGGTTGCTGGTTCAAAGTCCAGCTGTTTTTTTTTTTAAATATTATTAATATCTTACTTGTATTGGGCTTTGTTCACACTAGCATTAATATACGTTTACCTCTCTTCCGTCAAAAGAAGAGAGGATCGATACGTTAAACGGAAAGCAACGGCTCCATTAGAATTACCATTGCTTTCAATGGTAATTCTTTTGTATCAGTTGCTTTCCGTTTGTCTCCGTTCACTAGGTTTCCGTTCTTTTGAACGGAAATAAAAGTTCTGCAGACTGCACTTTTGTTTCCTTTAAAAAAAACGGAAACTTAGCGAACGGAGACAAACGGAAAGCAACTGATACAAAAGAATTACCATTGAAAGCAATGGTAATTCTAATGGAACCGTTGCTTTCCATTTAACGTATCGATCCTCTCTTCCTCTGACGGAAGAGAGGTAAACGTATATTAATGCTAGTGTGAAAGAAGCCTTAGGGCCTGTTCACATCAGCGTTGGCTTTCCGTTCTGGGGTTCCGTCGGGGGTAACCCCGCAACGGAAAGTCAAACTGAAAGCACAGCTTCCGTTTCCGTCACCATTAGCGCAGTCGACTGCGCTATTGATTCCGTCACAAAAACGGAAACCTGCTGGAATGGTGACGAACGGAAACCATTAGCAATGTTTCCGTCACCATTGATTTCAATGGTGACTGAAACGGAAGCTGTGGTTTCAGTTTGACTTACCGTTGCGGGGTTCACCCGACGTAAACCTCCCACGGAACCCCGGAACGGAAAGCCAACGCTGATGTGAACAGGCCCTAATCCTTCCCCATAAACATGCCCCCGCTAATTAAAATAAATATATTATATAATGTATATAGCCCTGTATCCGTCAGGTCAGCGGGACTGACTGATTTAGTGTCAGCGAGTCCTGCAGGATCGAGCTGTTACCGATCACATCTAAGTTCATAACTTAGATGTGATCGGTAATAGGCGACCTAATTTATTCAGGTCTCAGCGCTATATACAGCTGCTCTGTATACAGGATACAAAGCAGCTGTATCTCAAAAAGTGCAAAACATTTTCAATAAAAAGTAATTAAAACTTGCACCAATCGCATTAATAGATATCTTTATATATCATAGTGACATGTCCGAAGTTTTCATCGGTGGGGGACCGAGCACTGATGCCCCCACCGATCGCTAAAACGAAGCAGCAGAAGTGCTCGGGTGAGCGATGTGCCGCTTCATTTATGATAGACTTTCAGCCGAGTGAGCGGTGTACGGACTCCTAGACTTTCTATTGAGCCCGTACACTGCTCCAAGGAAAGCCAAACAGAATTGAAGCGGCACACCGCTCACCCGAGCACTTCTGCTGCTTCGTTTTAGCGACTAGTGGGGGGTCTCAGTGTTCGGACCCCACTGATCAAAACTTCTGACATGTCAAAAGTTTTTTAAAAAGTTGTTACACTTTAAAGAGAATCTTTCACCTGCCCACAGATTTGCATTTGAGTGCAGCATGTAATGGGGAGGGCTGCACAACTCTGGGGCACTTTATATTCCATTTTTCCTACCTTCTTTCCTTACTTAGATATCGGTGCTGTAATATTTGGTGCCCGATATTTAAATAACCCCAAATAACCAATGGGGCGGTAATTGGCAAGGGAACTGTAAAGGATCTGCCAGGCACAACTTCTGTGTATACTCCCATAGGTAATCAGTCTGCACCTGAGTCTATGTCTCTGAGACTGACTCCATCCTCCACCACTCAGGATGGCAGGCTTAGGAGTGGGAGAGCCTATCGCAGCCTGGCCAGACGGAGCTAGCTCCCGCCCTCTGTCTATTTATACCTGCTTTTCCTGTTCCTCCTTTGCTTGTGATTCTACTCGTCTGGTTTCCTGGCCCAGCTACAGCTTCTAACTATTTGATCCTGCTCCATACTGACCCTGGCTTACTGAATACTCTCCTGCTCTTCGTTTGGTACCTCGTGCACTCCTGGTTTGACTCGGCTCGTTCACCACTCTGTTGCTCGCGGTGTTGCCGTGGACAACTGCCCCTTTCCCTTTGCTTTGTGTTCCCTTGTCTGTGACAACCGGGGTAATAATAGGGGTTAGTGATAGCCTTTTTACTGGCTAATACTAAGCCCCTTCTTAGTAATGGACGCTCTCAATCAGACAGCAGCCATTACTAAGGCCATAATAAAGTATTAAAAAAAACAGACATAATAAAAACTTTTTTTATTGAAATCTAAACTCCCCCATGCAAAACTCTTTCACCATTTAATTTTTTTTTTAAAAGTAGATCATCGAAGTAGTTCAATGAATCTACGATGTAGTCCAAACACTCCAGCGGAACCTACCAAAAAAACGCAGTATAAAAATTTAAAAACCGTAAATTTGCCACAATAGAAACTAGAGGTCAAGGAAAAATAATTCCCCTTCATGTAACTGCTTCCTGTCAACTGAAAAGTGATCCGCCAGAGGGAAATGTGTTTCCCCATGGCGGAGTACAAGAAAGTCTAATTCCCAGGTCAGGCTTTCTAGTACTCTGCCATCAAGAAACATTTTTCCTCCTGGCGGATGATTTTTCCATTGACAGGTAGCAGAGTTCTTCCGCAGCGGTGTTAGGGGGGAAAAGTCGCCAATTGCCCAGTGCCCCCAGAACGGGCCGCTACTCTTGGGCCAGTGCTGTGTGCTTGCCCCGCAGACTAAAATTTGCCAGCCAACCCCTGGCCATTGGCTCCGTGCTCCGCCGTTTGCTCTTGTAGGCCACAGCCTGGTTTAGACCTAAGGCCTACAAGAGATCGGGAGCATGCTGATGACGTCAACTGCCCGGCACTTTGACATCACTGCATCATGCCATCCACGCCGGGCCACGGAACTCAGTTAAAATTCATAAGTCTATTAGGTAATAAAAAGGGGGCATAAAAAAGTGGCATACAAAAGGGGGCATCCTTATTGTGGGGGCAGGAAGCAGGCATTTGAGTGTGGCAGAAAAAGTGGCATTAGTACTGAATGGGGGCATAAAAGGCTGCATTACTACTGAGTGGAGAAATTATTTCTGTGGGGACATAAAGGGGTATTAGTACTGAGTGGGAATTCTATTACTGGGTGAGGGCCCTAAAAGTGGCTCTATCACTGAGTAAGTTATAAAGGGGACACTAACACTGTGTAGGGGAACAAAAGTAGCACTTACTGTGTGGGGCCTTTGGTGGAACAAAAGGGTGTGTGTACTATTACTGTGTGGGGCACCTAGTATAGTATGTATAGGGAGTTTGTGTAGAGGTAGGGAATAGTTAGGGAGTGCGCTAGAAAAGCAAGGAGTCAAAGATATCTGTGTCATATTCTGCAGGGCTTAGCAAATCGTGTCCGGGAGAAGTTGTCATTGCGGTCTTGGCTGGATAAAGAAGAAAAGGTGAAAGTGAGCGACTTCAATCTGAGAAGACGTCACCTGTGAGTCACTCGATATAACTATACTGTAATCACTTATATGGTCTGCAGATATCTTGTATATAACTGCATCTACCTCTATAAGGTCACTGTATGGTGGTAATATTGGTCTATATATAGTGTGTTTTATTCACTAACAGTATGGTGGGTTTTTTCTGACACTATGTTGTATTAATATGTGATCATGGTTTGGTAGTTTTTTTCAGTAACAGTATGGAGTTATTATTGAGTAACAGTATGGAGATATTATTCAGTAACTGTATGGAGGTATTATTCAGTAACTGTATGGAGGTATTATTCAGTAACAGTATGGAGGTATTATTCAGTAACAGTATAAAGGTATTATTCAGTAACAGTATGGAGGTATTATTCAGTAGCAGTATGGAGGTATTATTCAGTAACAGTATGGGGGTATTATTCAGTAACTGTATAAAGGTACTCAGTAACAGTTTGGAGGTATTATTCAGTAACAGTATGGATGTATTATTCAGTAACAGTATGGAGGTATTATTCAGTAACAGTATGGGGGTATTATTCAGTAACAGTATGGAGGTATTATTCAGTAACAGTATGGAGGTATTATTCAGTAACAGTATGGGGGTATTATTCAGTAACAGTATAAAGGTATTATTCAGTATTCAGTATCAGTATGGAGGAATTATTCAGTAACAGTATGGGGGTATTATTCAGTAACAGTATAAAGGTATTATTCAGTAACAGTATGGAGGTATTATTCAGTATCAGTATGGAGGTATTATTCAGTAACAGTATGGAGGTATTATTCAGTAACAGTATGGGGGTATTATTCAGTAACAGTATGGGGGTATTATTCAGTAACAGTATGGAGGTATTATTCAGTAACAGTATGGAGGTATTATTCAGTAACTGTATGGAGGTATTATTCAGTAACAGTATGGAGGTATTATTCAGTAACAGTATGGAGGTATTATTCAGTAACAGTATGGAGGTATTATTCAGTATCAGTATGGAGGTATTATTCAGTAACAGTATGGAGGTATAATTCAGTATCAGTATGGAGGTATTATTCAGTAACAGTATGGAGGTATTATTCAGTAACAGTATGGAGGTATTATTCAGTAACAGTATGGAGGTATTATTCAGTATCAGTATGGAGGTATTATTCAGTAACAGTATGGAGGTATTATTCAGTATCAGTATGGAGGTATTATTCAGTAACAGTATAAAGGTATTATTCAGTAACAGTATGGAGGTATTATTCAGTAACCGTATGGAGGTATTATTCAGTAACAGTATGGAGGTATTATTCAGTAACAGTATGGAGGTATTATTCAGTATCAGTATGGAGGTATTATTCAGTAACAGTATGGAGGTATTATTCAGTAACAGTATGGAGGTATTATTCAGTATCAGTATGGGGGTATTATTCAGTAAGAGTATGGAGGTATTATTCAGTATCAGTATGGCGGTATTATTTGTAATGTTGGTCTTACAATCTATGTAAATTACTGTGGTGGGGGCTGTGGGGAAGTTTGAGTGTGGCAGCAGATGATCAGTCTAAGAGACAGTCTGCAGAGTGGCATGTGATGTACTTTGACATGTAGGTGAGACTTAAGTGTAGGGTGTGGGCAGATAACGTATGCACAGCCCAGGGCCTAAGATCATATTAATCCACCACTGGCATTGAGCCAGCACAGGCAGACCACTACAATACAGCAGGTAGAGCAAAGAAACCAGCCCAGGCTGGCCACTTCAAAACAGGCCTTGAGGTTTCACCTGGTAAGAAGATGTGTTAATGCTAATAATTCAGTGATAATGCTGCATTGTTGATCTATGATACTAAAGTAATACAGTAAGAAGAATTCTTTAAATCTTTTCTATACTTCAAACAGCACTTTAACAAAAAACAACAAATGTTTTCCTATTTAAAAAATTTATATATTGCGTGTTTGTTGTGTAAAGATAGTAATGAGAAAAACTTAGATAGAATTGGGGGGGGGGCGCGTCTTTTTATAGTTCGCCTCAGGCAGCAGAGAGGCTAGGTTCATCCCTGCTGAGGGGTTAATTGGCCGGATCGGAGGCTAGCTCCAGTCCTGTTCGTTACATCAGGGTGCTAGCTGTAACATACAGCTGTCACCCGGCGGTGATGGCGCTGGCTCAGCTCCTGAGCTGGCTCCATTTCCTTCACGTACAGTTACGTGGGAATGCGTTAAAACACCAGTTCGCATCACGTAACTGTACGTGATTTTGCAGGGAGGGGTTAAGGCTTCTAGTAAAAATAGCATTTCCATATGAAATGTATCTATTCATCATCAGCAGCGGACTGGGATTCCTTGGGTCCACCTTAGGAGATGATTCTGAGGACCCACCCTCCATTTTTGCACAGTAGAACATGTACATGTCTACTTTTCATTTCATCTTACTCTCATTGAATGAGCAGGACATATCATCAATTAGGTCTTACAGGTAATTCGTGAATCATCCCAGAAGAAATAGATTTGTAGTCTACTCTTGCCTGTTAATTTCTCAGCAGATGCTGAAGAGTTACTTAAAAGCAGCAAATCTTTTTTTAATTTTTTTTTTAGATCTGCATTTTTTCTTTTTTTTTAAATTTGACCAAGAACTAGCGCCACCGAACTGGAATGAAACCAAACAGTAAAAAGTGTTTCCCAACCAGGGTTCCCTGGTCAGGTGTTCACCAGAACAGAGCAGCAAGGCCAGTCACATTCACAGTAAGGATGGCAAACTAATTTCAGTCTGCTATTAGATGCTTAGTTGAGTAGTCTATAAATATCCCAAAAATATAAAGATATGCATAAATTATAGAATACTTTACATGCCCTCACACCGAGCTTCTTTAAGATAGGAATGGTAGTAGGGGGTCTGCTTGAAGTAGAAACATTTTTCATCTCAACAAACAATGTTAAAAAACACAAAAGACAAACACTACAGTTACATTATGTAATGACCAACAGGTTTGTGGACCCACTGGGCTACTCCACCTCAAGGCAGTTGTCTAAGCAGCCTCCCTGGTCTGGTCTTCGCTGCGGGGAGACTGCCAGGTCGCTACCTCTTGAGGTGGTCCCGGCAAAGTACAGTAGCTGGATACAGGCAGGTGCCAGATTGCTGGAAGCAGGACGGTGCTGGTTTGCTGGAAGCAGGTTGGTGCCGGATTGTTGGAAGCAGTCTGGTGCCGGACTGCTGGAAGCTTGCTGGTGCCAGATTTCTGGAAGCACGTTGGTGCCGGATTGCTGGAAGCACGCTGGTGCCGGATTACTAGAAGTACCCACAGGATACAGGATACCGACAAGAAATGACCTAGGATACAGGATACCAACAGGTAACAGACTCAGGATACAGGATACTGACAGGTAACGGTCACAGGATACAGTATACCAACAGGAAACACTCAGGATACAAAATACGGAACTTTTGCAGGATAACTCAAGGTTTGTCCAACAAGGTGTGTCGGGGTTCCGTTCATGGCTTCTATCGGACCTTTCCATCAGGGGAACCAATGAACAGAAACCAAACTGAAACAAATGGAAATCATAGCTTTTTGTTTGCATTGCCATTGATTTCAATGGTAACGCATCTGTTACAAATGGTTTCTGTTTGTCACGTTCTATAAGGTTTCCGTTGTTTTGACGGAATCAATAGCGCAGTCGACTACGCTATTAATTCTGTCAAAACAACGGAAATCTTACAGAACGGTGACACACGGAAACCATTTGCAATGGATGCGTTACCATTGAAATCAATGGTAATGCAAACAGAAAGCTATGATTTCCGTTGGATTCCTTTCATGGGTTCCCCTGCCAGAAAGGTCCAACGGAACCCATGAACGGTAAAAAAAACTGCATCAAAACGGTGTGTGTATATGTGTGTAATGTCCCCCAAGACATTACTTGAGAGATAATGTGTTGTAACTGTATTTCATGACATTTTTGCACTTTTAGGTACTGTCACTTTAAAATAGGAAATGTAAAGTTACAATGCACTGTGTTACAGCCTATGCAGGAGTGTCTTATACGGGGAAGTTTCCAGAAGGTGGGAGGAGTTTAGGAGAGATGCCCTACAATTGCCAAGGGTAGTATCAGAACAGAAGCAGACAGAGAGGGTCTCCCACTCCTGCATCTGGTGCTGTATTGTACTTGATTGGACCGAGTTTACTACAAGGAGTTGTGCCTCCATTTCATGTGGAAGAATGTAACTGCCATTTTGGAAACTTAAGTAAAATTGTTGTGCGAGTGAGCCTGTTATACTGCCACTCTTCAGCCTCCTGTCTTATTTTGCACTCATAACACCAAGGACACCCCAAAACACCATCAGAACAGGAGCAGACACAGGGAGTGTCCCAGGGGATATATAAAGACTACCATCCTCATTAACCGCTTTTTTTTGGTAGGTTCCGCTGGAGTGTTTGGACCGCAGCATTTAAATCGTTAGAAAGAGGGGGGCGACCCCCTCTAACAGCTCATTGCCCCATGAGAGATCGCAGGGGCTGATGGTTGCTATGGCAGCCCTGAGGGCCTAATGAAGACCCCCAGGTCTGCTATTTTTGTGTTGCTAATAAGCCCTGCCTCTGGCAGGGCTCAATAGAAGCCTGTCAGAAAGACAATATACTGCACTACAATAGTATTGCAGTATATAGTGCAAGCAGTCCAACGATGGCTGGTTCAATTCCCCAAGGGGGACTAATAAAAAAAAAAGTAAAAATCAGTTAAAGTTTTTTTCTGTACAAAAAAAATATTAAAAGTTCAAAAAAAACTTTTTTCCCATTTTCCCCCCGAAGCATTGTAAAAAAAATAAATAAACAAACATAATTGGTATCGCCACGTCCGTAAATGTCTGAACTACCGCAATATATCATTATTTAACCCACACGGTGCACGCCGTAAAAAAAAAAAAGTAAGATGCAAGAATCTGTTTTTTGGTCACCTCATCTCATACAAAAAAATGGAATAAAAAGTGATAAAAACCTTGCATGTATCCCAAAATGGTACCATTAAAAACTACAGCTTTTTCCTCAAAAAATAGGCTATATATACCCGCAGAATCAGTCATTTTCATTTTCTACCCAACAAATATTTTTTTCCCGTTTCCTAGTACATTATATGGTACAATAAATCTTGCCATGAGAAACTACAGCTTGTTCCGCAAAATATCAAGCCCTCATAGGACTATATTGACAGAAAAATAAAAAAGTTTTGGTTTTTGGAATGTGGGGAGGAAAAAATTAAATTGAAAATCTTAAAAATGGCTGTGACGGGAAGGAGTTAAATTTACATATACATTGTGTGCTTGCATTATATCTTTAAGATATTTTCCAAAAAAGGCTTGAACATTTTCTCCAGCTTTGTGTTTACTCTGTAGGATCACAATTTATACGAATATCTATGACTGGAATAAATAAAACCTAACTAATAGCTTTTAGTGTCTCTAACTGATGGCTTTACTCCATTCCTATTTATAAGGATATACAATGTATATTATTATTAAGTGATTAAGGCTTCCGTGTAATATTTTCTTCCATAACAGAAGTAATAATCTGCTTCACAGAATCTGCAAGCCTATCCAGGAAATGATCCAGAGCCACAGATGACACATTTTCCTTACCCAATGTTTATGAGCACGCCACAACAAATTTTCTTTGGTCTTCAGGCTATTTATTCAAAAGCAGCACATAAGGTCATTGTAGACTTTGTTCTCATCTCTTTTAAGGGCAAAACATTATATATGAAAAACATAATAATGCTATAAACATAGGGACATAATCTAAGAAGAAGATAGTCTACATCTACAGTATTTAGCTGCTGGACTGACCACCTAATCTAATAGTATGGACGTGACCAATAGGCCAAATTGTAACTGGCCCATACAATAAGCCTTACCTGTGTACATTCATAATACTAAGCAGCCACCCCCCTCTTGAATGGTAGGTATGTGAAGGGTTTTCTATGAGTATGTTGTACCTGTCAGCTCCCTCCCCTATTTAGCACTGTGGTTTGTCTACGTCCTTCTGGGTATTAATTTATATTTTCCTGCACACCATAGTGTTCATCATATTGTGGTCCATATTATTCAGGTTTGTATACTGTATGTAACACTGTATTAATCTCTAGTAAACATTAAAGCAGTGCATGTCAGACTATGTTGTATCACTTAAAATACAGCAAAATCTGTCAAACTCAGATGGAAGCCACGTAAATATATATATATATATATATATATATATATATATATATATATATATATATATATATACATATATATATATATATATATATATATATATATATATATATATATATACACATACAGTGAAGGAAATAAGTATTTGAACAATGCTGATTTTTTAAGTTTGCCCACTGTCAAAGACATGAACAGTCTAAAATTTTTAGGCTAGGTTAATTTTACCAGTGAGAGATAGATTATATAAAAAAAAAAAACACAAAATCACATTGTCAAAATTACATATATTTATTTGCATTGTGCACAGAGAAATAAGTATTTGATCCCTTTGGCAAACAAGACTTAATACTTGGTGGCAAAACCCTTGTTGGCAAGCACAGCAGTCAGACGTTTTTTGTAGTTGATGATGAGGTTTGCACACATGTTAGATGGAATTTTGGCCCACTCCTCTTTGCAGATCATCTGTAAATCATTAAGATTTTGAGGCTGTCGCTTGGCAATTCAGATCTTCAGCTCCCTCCATAAGTTTTCTATTGGATTAAGGTCTGGAGACTGGCTAGGCCACTCCATGACCTTAATGTGCTTTTTTTTGAGCCACTCCTTTGTTGCCTTGGCTGTATGTTTTGGGTCATTGTCGTGCTGGAAGACCCAGCCACGAGCCATTTTTAATGTCCTGGTGGAGGGAAGGAGGTTGTCACTCAGGATTTGACAGTACATGGCTCCATCCATTCTCCCATTGATGCGGTGAAGTAGTCCTGTGCCCTTAGCAGATAAACACCCCCAAAACATAATGTTTCCACCTCCATGCTTGACAGTGGGGACGGTGTTCTTTGGGTCATAGGCAGCATTTCTCTTCCTCCAAACACGGCGAGTTGAGTTAATGCCAAAGAGCTCAATTTTAGTCTCATCTGACCACAGCACCTTCTCCCAATCACTCTGAGAATCATCCAGATGTTCATTTGCAAACTTCAGACGGGCCTGTACATGTGCCTTCTTGAGCAGGGGGACCTTGCGGGCACTGCAGGATTTTAATCCATTATGGCGTAATGTGTTACCAATGGTTTTCTTGGTGACTGTGGTCCCAGCTGCCTTGAGATCATTAACAAGTTCCCCCGTGTAGTTTTCGGCTGAGCTCTCACCTTCCTCAGGATCAAGGATACCCCACGAGGTGAGATATTGCATGGAGCCCCAGATCGATGTCGATTGACAGTCATTTTGTATGTCTTCCATTTTCTTACTATTGTACCAACAGTTGTCTCCTTCTCACCCAGCGTCTTACTTATGGTTGTGTAGCCCATTCCAGCCTTGTGCAGGTCTATGATCTTGTCCCTGACATCCTTAGAAAGCTCTTTCGTCTTGCCCATGTTGTAGAGGTTAGAGCCAGACTGATTAATTGAGTCTGTGGACAGGAGTCTTTTATACAGGTGACCATGTAAGAGCTGTCTATAATGCAGGCACCAAGTTGATTTGGAGCATGTAACTGGTCTGGAGGAGGCTGAACTCTTAATGGTTGGTAGGGGATCAAATACTTATTTCTCTGTGCACAATGCAAATAAATATATATAATTTTGACAATGTGATTTTCTGTTTTTTTTTTTTATATAATCTATCTCTCACTGGTAAAATTAACCTAGCCTAAAAATTCTAGACTGTTCATGTCTTTGACAGTGGGCAAACTTACAAAATCAGCAAGGGATCAAATACTTATTTCCTTCACTGTATATATATATATATATATATATATATATATATATATATATATATATTAGTCCTTCTGAATGAATTAGAATATAATCAAAAAGTTAATTTATTTCAGTAATTCAATTCAGAAAGTGAAACTCATATATTATATAAAATCACGGAAAAGGCCATACTTTCTCATGTGCTGGGCAGCTCGCCTTGTCTAATATTATTGGCGTGACTAATAGGCTGTAAGCCAGTATGGTGCACTATATGTACCCACGTTACTGACACACTCATAAAAGCTACATTTTGTGCAATGATAATACTAAGCAGCCACCCCCCTCTTGAATAGTGGGCGTGTGAGTGGGTGTTTCATTAGTATATCGCACCTATGTGATCTCCCTCTATGCGGCATTGTGTTTTGTCTGAATCCTGCCAGGAGGAGTTATGCCTGCCCTCATGTGTAAGTATGGCCTATTCTGTGATTTTAAACAAATATAGATCTTTGTCAGTGATTTGTTCATATATTCTATAGATTCATTACACACAGAGTGATCTATTTCCAGCATTTTTTCCTTTTAATGTTGATCATTATGGCTAACAGTTAATGAAAACCCAAAATTTTGTATCTCAGAAAATTATAATATTATATAAGCCTAATTTAAAAAATAATTTTTAATACTGAAATGTTAGAACAGGAGAAAATTACGTACAGTATATGCCCTCAATACTTGGTCGGGCTCCTTTTGCATGTATTATTGCATCAATGTGGCGTGGCATGGAGGTGATCAGCCTGTGGCACTGCTGAGGTGTTATCAATGCGGTGTGGCATGGAGGCGATCAGCCTGTGGCACTGCTGAGGTGTTATGGAAGCCCAGGTTGCTTTGATAGCAGACTTCAGCTCATCTGCAAGTTGGGAGACACCAGACCAAACAATGCAGACAAGCTGAAGGCATCTATCAAGGCAACCTGGGCTTCCATAACACCTCAGCAGTGCCACAGGCTGATCTCCTCCATGCCACGCCGCATTAATGCAGTAATTCATGCAAAAGGAGCCCCGACCAAGTATTGAGTGCATATACTGTACGTACGTTTCAGTAGGCCAATATTTCGGTTTAAAAAAAACATTTTTGAAATTGGGCCTATATAATATTCACATTTTCTGAGACTAAATTTTGGGTTCTCATTATCTGTTAGCCATAATCATCAATATTAAAAGAAAAAAATGCTGGAAATCGATCACTGTGTGTGTAAGGAATCTATATAATATATGAGTTTCACTTTTTTAACTGAATTACTGAAATAAATAAACTTTTTGATGATATTCTAATTCATTGAGAACGATTAGTAAATATATATATATATATATATATATATATATATATATATATATATATATATATATATATATTGTGACATCTTGGGGACCACTTAGCTCATAGGATCGCCATCCCCCGGGTGAGATGGTTGGCACACATATAAAGTTCACTCCAATTCGTTGAATAAAAGTTTAAACCGGCCGCAGCTAGCTTTATTGTCTTCACCACAGCAAGCAGTGTTACAACATTAAACATACAAAATAAACCCTAGGCCGTCCAGCCTCTAACTAACACATTCAGTGTCCCTCACTACGAGACACTGAGCCTTGTGCCCAGCACCTCACAACATAGGCAGCTTTACCTTACACGTTGGTGACTCTCACAGGCTAGCATGACTGTCTTCCCCAGACTGAGAGCCCTGTGTGAACAGCACACACCTCCATTAAAGAGCCACCTCAGGTGAAGCCTACCTAGGCTCATCAGACAGCCCAAGTCATGGGCTGTCTGTATGGAGTGGAAGCCGCCCTTCTCCTTCACACTCCAGCTAACCAGGCCCTATTCCAGACTTTACACTCAAGCAACAGCAGAGAAAACCCTCTCTGCTGTACATGCTCCCTGGTTGCTTAAAACCTGAGTTTCTGCATTGTCCAGTAGCTGCACTGCTACATATCCCCCCTTTGATAAAGGCCTTAGGACTGATCACATTTCAACCTCCCTCCAGGGTCAAAGCTCCTACATCGGGACATATTTACACTTAGGGTCACTTCTACAGTAACAGTTTGATAATCACCCGTGGGTGTATTATACGGGTGCTCCAACAACTCTTCTATGTTGGCAAGCATGGCATCCTCATCCCTTGTAGGCACTAGTAGCTTTTGCTGATCACAGCCGTATTTACATGTGTTGTGCCCTACATTCAGGGACCTTTCCGTATCCATGAAGTGGCTTTGTGTGTCACCCCTTGGTTTAAACACTGGCTCATTGTGTACAGTAACACTCATGAGTTGTGGTATACCCTGTATCATCTACAACACCACTTTCAGAAGCTATACTCCCCTCCATCTTGGAGTTTTGTGTCTCAGCATCTATACGCTCAGACCGTCCGTCCAGAGACAATTTTTCACCACACTGACTAGACCTCTCTGGCTTACTTCTATCTGACCCGGTAGTGGTCATCTCTGCAGCAGCGTTAGGACCCTCATCCTGCTTAGTTGTATAGCACCGCTTGTTGCCCTTAGCAACCTGTCTGGTGTCACATGAAACTTCCATGGGTAAGGCTCACTCTGTATTAGTATCCATTAAACAAGCCTGGAAGACCCCCTCCATTGCTCCCGTTACCTCCTGGGAAAGTGTGGGCGCTACATGGGTCTCAACGTACATGCTCCCTGGTTACCTGAGTTTCTGCACTGTCCAGTAGCTGCACTGCTACAATATATATATATATATATATATATATATATATATATATAGCAAACAAAAAACGTTCAGGCAGCACACCAAAGTAGTAAGTGAAAAAAGTGGATACAATTATATACCCCACAGGCCACGTTTCGATCCTGCTTAGTGGGATCTTTCTCAAGCCTGAGCCTAGGAGGAGTTGCACCCACTACAGGAGCTGTGCGGCTTTCCATATATATATATTTTCTATATATATATATATCAGTACTGTGCAAAAGATTTAGGCAGTTGTGGAAAAATGCTACAAAGTAAGAATGCTTTTAAAATTGGAAGTGTTAATAGTTTGTTTTTTTTATCAATTAGCAAAATACAAAGTAAATGAAGAGAAATCTAAATCAAAATAATATTTGGTGTGACCACCCCTTGCCTCCAAAACAGCATCAATTCTTCTAGATACACTTGTACACAGCATGGACAAAAAACAGAGGATTGGAGCAGCACTGTGATTATAAGCCTAACTAGGCTGGTGCTGTGCTTCAAATAAAGAGTGACCTCTCCTTGTATACTGAACGTCCAAATGAGGAGAAAGTGAAGCAGCACTCAGAAAAAAATGGATTTATTTATCCAACATCCAGTACAACGTTTCACCTTCTCTATGGATCATTTTCAAGCAATGTGTGTTAAGAATACATGAGTACATATAGAGGGCTAAGCCCAAACAATCAGTGCAAAAAATCAATACATAATTATATAATAATCAATATGTGCACTCCAAAAGCATTAGTACTAAGGGCTGGGCACGGTTCACAACAGAAGCGTCCCCCCATAATTTACCATATAGGCAGCTCCATATTGTATACCAAACACAGAAAAGAAAGACGAGCTTATAGCCAGATTATATATTAAAAGTAGAATTTATTTAACACACATGACAAACAAGATTTATAAAATGAAACCAAAGGACAAGACCCTAGTATGGACATAAGAGTAATTACTGACACTTGCAAAGTATTGTATATAGGTATATGGGCTATAAGTCATATATGGACCAAAAAGAGGCAGGCTACCCTATTTCATAGTTAGTGAACCATATATATGTATGTTCAGTCAGTAGTAGAATAGAAAAAAAGGGGAGACTGGTGATGGAATAAAGTGCTAGTGCATCAAAGTACTATTTGAATCAAAACAGCAATAGCTTACCCATAACAGCAAGGAAAGGTAGTAGTCAGTGCTCGCTCCTACACTTGAACCCAAACATTCAGCCAATGTCATTAGGAACTACATTTAGCGTGATGAAAAACAAGGAGCCTTGGAAGTCTCAACATCATTGAGTCTGTCTGGGATTACATGAAGAGACAAAAGGATTTGTGGAAGCCTACATCCACAGAAGATTTGGGGTTAGTTCGTCAACAAGTTTGGAACAACCTCCCTGCCAAGTTTCTTCAAAAACTGTGTGCAAGTGTACCTAGAAGAATTGGTGCTGTTTTGATGGCAAAGGGTGGTCACACCATATATTTTTTCATTTATATTTCTCTGCTGTTCATTCACTTTGCATTTTGTTAATTGATTAAAAAAAACTATTAACACTTCTATTTTTGAAAGCATTCTTACTTTGCAGCATTTTTTCATAACTCCTTAAAACTCTTGCACAGTACTGTGTATATATATATGCTTGCATTTTCAGATAGGAAAATAGTTTTTCTTTTTTGGTAAACACAGAAGCATCTGAATGACAAAAGTGGAGCTTTAAAACTACTCCACAGGATAGCGAACTCTACCCCTGTTGGGAGTCGTATAGCCATTTCATAAACCTTCTAATTTTAAACATTTCTTGAAATATAAAGCACAACAATATAGAATTAATTCTCTAATCAGCTTAAACTTGGATACGTGTTTTGGGGACTTTTTTGGTAAACCACAGCTAGCTAAAAGCAAATATAATCTTTTAATGAAAAGTAAAGTGCAAATGTTCTGAACACTAAAAAAAAACTGTATGGTGCTAATTTCTCTGTTTAATAAAATGTCACTGTGGTCATTGTTGTTCACAGAATAGTTTTTCGCACTTTTTTTGTTTGTTTGTTTTTTAAAACTGCTTCTTCAATGCTGTTTAAAGTAGACTCTGTAAAAAAAACCCTGGTGAGAACTTGATTACAGTTACGGTTATTTCTGGAGGAGTGCTGTAGGAAATGATAAGGACATCGAGTCACAATCTATACTTCTATTTTGTGTCGTAAAGTCTATGGTACATGATTTTTACAGGGGTCTATGCAGTTGTGACATAAAACCAGGTTTGCATCACCAAGTGATTGATTGATAACAGATAAAAGGGTATGCATTTTTTCTAGAAACAGTGCCACTCATGTGCATAGAGTGTGTTTGGTATTGCAGAGTAAAGCGCAACAAGCCGCTGCTTCTTGAGAAAAATAAAAAGGAGACCCTTTATACTTTCTTCTTTTTTTTAATCAATCCCACTAAACCTTTGTTCACATCCTTTTAGTATGAATAAAAGGCATTCACATGATGAGCATATTTCAATTTGCCCTCCAGCTTCTTCCAGGACATACTGGTCCATTTTATGTGTTTACCATTTACAGATACTTTTTTTTTATCTCTTAATCTAATTTTTACCCAGGTACATTGCCCCTTATTCCTTATGTAATGCATCTGTAGCTTTAGCACAAGCCTGTTGTGAGGTACCATGTCCACCTAATCTGTCCAGTGCCAGTGGAAACATATACCCTGTAGCTGTTTCACTGTTCCAATCCTCTTGTGCATGGGTGGGGATTGATTCCTGTTGTTATGCAGGCCAGCCAATAAGAATCGGTCCACTAGAAGCAGTTTTTTCTTGCATACACTGGACACAAAATATGGAAAAAAAAATTGTAATTATTCAAATTTAATCTTTTTTCTTTTTGCTTAATTTATCAGAGAAATGATATATTTTATTTTTAATCATGGGACAACCCCTTTAATATATCCACATCTTCAGTAAGCATGTTTACTGAAGCCTAAGTAAACCAATGTTGAGGGGGAAAAAAAGGAAATTGACTTTTTGCTTATGTGCATCTGTTCTGACCTGTCCATTTTTCTGTCCTTGAAATTGTCACATGCACTTTATAAATTTGGGGCATGCTTGTGACAGAATAACTATGTCCTCAAACTGAAAACTGCCAGAAACCTACAAACTCTGGTGGCCAGACATTTTCTAAATATAGTACAAGCAGATATGCCATTTTAAGCACCACATTTACTAAAAAAAAAAAAAAAAAACCTGTCTGTGAGAGTTTACATATAACACTAATTTAAAATGTAAAGGAAATCCAGGAATGTTTCCTATCTTTTTATAGGTGAGGGGTGGAACCAAGAGAGGAGCTGCAGATATGTGATAAGGTGGACAGCCGATCCTGCACTTAAATGGCGAGTATGTATTATAAATAAGAATACTAGAGATTGGTGGGGATTGGGGGTGATGGCAGGGGGCAATTAAAAAATGATATAAAACATATCCAACATTAAATAAATAATATCCAATAACTTCAGGAATCAATGCTGCTGGGGTACAATTTAAAAACACTGCATTCATTGGGCACTATATAGAAAAAAACAAAGATAACATTCTTAACTAACAGCCCTTTTAAATCATAATAATGGACCCTGTTGACAACATTCTTGTTACAGAACACAAATTATTTTACAAAGTTAAGCTTGTAAAACTTGAGTAAACCGTTTACATCCCAAATTTTATAGGATCCTCCTCAATTCACATAATTCTTGGTAAAATGTAAACATATCTTTCCTTTGGGTGCCACCATGTGGTATATTTTAGTATTAGTATACTTTACATTATTTGTTTTGCAGCCCTCTCACATTCTTTTCACTTAAATCTTTGCTTCTTGAAGAAAGCTACACTGATAACTGAGGCATATTGGGGCAAAAACTTTTCTTACTACTTTATATTTGAGACGTGTGAATCCTTAAAACATTAGAGAAATTAGTAAGACCTTTTAGACATGTATTACAACTGTGGCAGAATTTCAATATCTATATCAGACTATGATTCCGTACACTACTTGCTCGGTTTCCTTGAAGAAAGCCGATCAGAAACAAAGTGCCACAGCTCTTCTGCAGGCATCATTTATGCGATCGGTGGGGTCTCAGTGCTTGGAGCCCCACCGGTCAAAACTTCTGACATATCACTATGACATGTCAAAAACTTTTTTAAAGTTTAGTTGCCCTTTAAATAAAAGTGTTCTGTTGGCTTTATTGAACAGAAGAGACCAAGTGGCCTGCACACCAAGTCGAATGTAGGTTTTAAAGAAAGGGGCTACTCCGGTAAATGTATCAAACGGGGTTATAACAAAGCCCTCCACACTGACCGTGAATCACGTCTGCAAACGAAGAATAAAAATCAGTACAAAAAAATTAAAAGCTATAAATTCTAATCAATTACATTGCCCACTGACAAACGGAACAAAATTAGATATATTTCTCGTTTTGGCCAACATTGGGACATGGTAGGAAAGGTGTTAGTCAAAAATTGGTCACACCTTACCTTACGTGAATCCATACGTAATATGATAGGGGACTATCCAAGTTTGACTTCAAGACGTGCACCTAATCCACATAATTTACTTGTAAGATCTGAATTGAGAAAATCCTGTGTGAAAAGCTGGCCGACTCATCCATTAAAGGAATGTTTAAATGTGGTACATGCTCGTAATGCAAGTATGTTAAAAATTCAATACATTATTTAATTCCACCAATGAGAAGTTATTTTGGGCATGACCACACGTGGCGGATTTCCTCCGCAACTGTCCGCATCAATGCCGCACAGAATCTGCGTTGCAGATTCTGCTGCGGATCTGCACAAAATGTGCAGAAAATTGATGCGGACTAGCTGCTGCGGACTGCGGGAAAAGTGCTTCCCTTCTCCCTATCAGTGCAGGATAGAGAGAAGGGACAGCACTTTCCCTAGTGAAAGTAAACGAATTTCATACTTACCGGCCGTTGTCTTGGTGACGCGTCCCTCTTTCGGCATCCAGCCCGACCTCCCTGGATGACGCGGCAGTCCATGTGACCGCTGCAGCCTGTGATTGGCTGCAGCCGTCACTTAGACTGAAACGTCATCCTGGGAGGCCGGACTGGAGACAGAAGCAGGGAGTTCTCGGTAAGTATGAACTTCTATGTTTTTTTACAGGTTGCTGTATATTGGGATCGGTAGTCACTGTCCCGGGTGCAGAAACAGTTACTGCCGATCGCTTAACTCTTTCAGCACCCTGGACAGTGACTATTTACAGACGTCTCCTAGCAACGCTCCCGTCATTACGGGAGCCCCATTGACTTCCTCAGTCTGGCTGTGGACCTAGAAATACATAGGTCCAGCCAGAATGAAGAAATGTCAAGTTAAAAAAGCAAGACGCATCCGCAGCACACATAACATGTGCATGACAGCTGCGGACTTCATTGCGGAAATTAGAATCTCCATTGAAGTCAATGGAGAAATTCCGCCATGAGTCCGCCACTGCTCCGCAACAGACAGAGCATGCTGCGGACACCAAATTCCGCTCCGCAGCCTATGCTCCGCAGCGGAATTTTACGCATCGTCTAAACGAACACTTCTAAATAGAAGTGGAAGTCAATGCAGAAACGGCTCCGCTGCGGATTAACGCTGCGGAGTGTCCGCAGCGGAATTCTAGTGAAATTCCGCCACGTGTGAACCCAGCCTTTATGTTAACATTTTCCTGAACTATCGTTCCAATGTGGTTGTTTACCTAATTTTCTGCCCTTGCAAGAAATTCTATGTAGGGAAACCATTAGGGAGGTGCAACTACGCATATCGGAACATATACGTGATATCAGAAATGCAGATGAAAGCTATCCATTTTAGGGACTTTCATGGACAGTCACCTGAAGGATTGTCCTTTATGGCTCTCTACCAGCTTCCAAGGGACAATAGAGGCAGATGTCACGATCGTATGTTATTACAGAAAGAAAGTATGTGGATTTACACCTTGACATCTCTCTGCCCACTAGGGTTGAATAATGAGTTGAAACTACAAATCTTTCTGTGGGTGCAGCCAGGTTTTCTGGGACTTTGATCATGTTACTTTATTCAGTGCGTGCTATAACTCCTTGAACTTGGTTTGCACTCAATTACTCCTGTTTATCCGTATATATCTAGGATGTCTGGAATGTAGAATAGTGGAAGATCTCAATGCAGTTAATAACAAGGACTTTCATAAATAAACATCAGAAGTGCCTTCAGGGCCGTTCAGCTATCCAGAGTGGGAAGGGATGTAGTGACTGTATGTTATTGAAGACGTGTAAGGACATGTACCCTGTAATTTGTTAATTTATCATAATTTAAAGATATACTTACACTGTTTACATCCCTATTACTGCGGCCTGGTACTCTTGGGACGCGGTCTGCACTTTAATATTCCCATTTTAGCTGATACATCTGCGACATCTGGAACATAGAATTGAGTGGGTTTTAAATGTAGTTGATTAGGGACCATGCATGAATAAACCAAAAAAGGTTTCTTCACGACTGATCACCAATTTCGAATTGTGGTGGACTCTGTAAATATGTATCATCTTAACCCCTTTGAATATGTCATGGAAAGCTAGTTCTTCCCGCATTTTGCCACATCCATACGACAAATGGATGGCACCGGCTCAGAAGCAGAGTCGGTGCCACCATCGCCAGATGTCAGCAGTATCTTACAGCTGACATCCGGCTGTAATGCCGGGGACAGAAATTAGCTTAAATCCCTGCCATTAACCCCTTAAATGCAGCGCTCAAACGCGATCACTGCGTCTAAGCTGTTTGCAGCTCATTGGAACCACAGCAATGAAATTGCTGGGGTTCCAGTGGCTGCAATGGCAACCGGAGGCCTAATACTGGCCTCCCGGTCTGCCTAGCATGGAAACCTTCCAAGACCCGCCCGGCGGCGGAGCCTTAAATGCTTCCAAAGCCGATGGCAAGATGGCGCCGTCTGAGGAGCTGAGCCGGCGTCATCAGCAGCAGATGTCAGCTGTAAGTTACAGCTGACATCCACCTGTAACAGCAGGAACCGGAGCTAGCTCCGATCCCTGCCATTAACCCCTTAAATGCAGTGCTCAAACGCGATCGCTGCATTTAAGCTGTTTGTAGGTCATCGGAACCCCAACAATGAAATTGCTGGGGTTCCGGTGGCTGCAATGGCAACTAGAGGTCTAATACTGGCCTCCCGGTCTGCCTAGCATGGAAGCCTTCCAGGACCCGCCCGGCGGCAGAGCTTGAAATGCCTCTGTAGCCGACAGCAAGACAGCGCCTTCTCAGGAGCTGAGCCGGTGTCATCAGCGGTGGATGTCAGCTGTATGTTACAGATGACATCCACCTGTAACGACAAGAACCGGAGCTAGCTCAAATCGCTGCCGTTAACCCCTTAAATGCAGCGATCGCTGCATCTTAGAGGTTGTTTGCAGATCGCCAGCCCTGCCATGCAATCAGGGCTGGTGACTGCTGCTATGGCAACAGGAGACCTAACTATGGCCTCCTGCACTGCCATTATGGAAGCCGATTAGGCCCCGCCGGGAGGCAAAGCCTAATCGGCTTGCTGTCAGTCAATGACTGACAGATCTAATGCATTGCACTACATAGGTAGTGCAAAGTATTAGAAAAGAAAATCTGACAGTTGGATCTTAAAAAAAAGTGTAAAAAAAAAAAACCACATAATAAAAGTTTAAAGTAATAAAATAAAACACAATCGGCCTGTTTCCTTATCAAGTCCTTTATCATTGAAAAAAATAAAATAAACCATACATATTTGGTATTGCCGCGTCTGTAACCGCCTGAACTATAAAAATATTATCTCATTTATTCCACCCGGTGAACAGCATAAAAAAAAACCTGTAAAAAAACATACCAGAATTTCTGTTTTTTGGTCACTTTGCCCTACAAATATTGGAATAAAATGTGATCAAAAAGTCGCATGTATCCAAAAATGGTACCTGTAAAAACTATAGCTTGTCTTGAAAAAAACAAGCCCTCATACAGTGGTGTTTGATATGCCCTGGTTGGTAAATGTATGCACAGGTAAATGCAGGTAATATTGTATTTCTAGGGGATTACTGGAAGAACACATGACCATTTTTGTGTTTCTCAATGGAGATACAACTGTGTAATGGGAGGAGTACGCTTGATTATCATATGAACATCTTCCTCACAGTGACATCACCAGCTCCGTCATACAGCTCCGTAAATGAAAAAATGTAAACGTTATGTCTCTCACAACTTGGCGACAGAAAAAATACATTTTTTTTACAAAAGTAATTTTATTGTGCAAAAAGTTGTAAAACAAAAAAGTGCTATAAACTAGGTATCGCCGGAATCGGACTCACCCGCAGAATAAAGTTAACATGTAGTTCATAACGCATGGTGAAGGCTGTATACAGCGTAAGACACATCTATGAATTATTTTACTGTTTTTTTTAACCCAATTATTATACCACCTGACTATGCCCATGATGTACTCTGCCCGGCTTACATGTGCCCCCACATTATAAACGGAAACACCAGCAACACTCAAACTAAAATTACTACCAAGCAAATCCATGCTCCAAAAGCCAAATGGTGCTCCCTCCCCTCTGAACCCTGCAGTGTGCCCAATCAGCAGTTTACTTCCACATATATGGCATCGCCATACCCGGGAGAACCCTTCTAACAATTTTTGGGGTGTGTGTCTCCAGTGGCACAAGCTGGGCACAACATATTTGCCACTAAAATAGCATATCTAGGAATCATTTATGGAAAAGACCTGTGGGTCAAGATGCTCACTACACTTCTTAATAAATACCTTGAGGGGTGCAGTTTCCAAAAGGGGGCACTTCTCAGCGGTTTCATTTATTATTTCACATCAGAGCTCTGCAATTGTGAACCAATACTTTGTAAATCGCCAAATTAGGCCTCAATTTTACATGGCACTCTTTCACTCCTCAGCCCTGCCAAATGTCCAGGCAAAAGATTAGGGCCACATGTTGGGTGTTTCTAAAACCAGGAAACACAGCATAATAATTAGAGAGCTTTCTTGTTATGGTGGCACAAGCTGGGTACCACATATTGTCATACCTATGGAAAAAAATCCCATTTTCACTCTGCAACATCGAGTGCACAATAATTTCTGCAAAACACCTGCAGAGTTAACATGCTTACTACACACCTAGGTGAATACCTTGAGGGTGCAGTTTCCAAAATGGTGTCACTTCTGGGAGGTTTCCACTGCTTTGGTCCCACAGGGGCTTTGCAAATGGGACATAGCGCCCAGAAACCAATCCAGTAAAATCTGCACTCCAAAAGCCAAATGGCACTCCTTCCCTTCTGAGCCCTACTATGTGCCCAAATAGCAGTTTATTACCACATATGGGGTATTGCCGTACTTGGGAGAAATTGCTTTACAAATGATGGTTGTTTTTGTTCCTTTATTTGTTGAGAAAATGAAAAATTTTGAGCTAAAGCTACGTCTTATTGAAGAAAAGGGTTTGTTCTTATTTTCACTGCCCAATTCTAATAAATTCTATGAAACACCTGTGGGGTCAAAACTCTCACTTCACCCCTAGATGAATTCCTCAAGGGGTGTAGTTTCCTAAATGGAGTAACTTTTTGGGCATTCTCATTATTTTGTTCCCTCAGGGGCTTTGCTAATGCCACATGGCCTCCGCAAACCATTCCTGCTAAATTTTGATCTCCAAAAGCCAAATAGCGCTCTTTCCCTTCTATGTCCTGCCGTGTGTCCAAACAGCAGTTTATGACCACATGTGGGGTATTGTTTTACTCGGGAGAAATTACTAATTTTGCGGTGCTTTTTTTCCTTTAGTCCTTGTGGAAATGAAAAAAATGTGCTAAGCCTACAATTTTTTTGAAAAAATTTAGATTTACATTTTTACGGCCTAAGGGCGGATTTAGATGAGCGTGTGCGTTTTGCGCATGCAAAAAACGCTGCGTTTTGTGTGCGCAAAAGGCACTTAACAGCTCCGTGTGTCATGTTCATATGGTACGCGGCTGTGTGCTTTTCACGCAGCCGCCATCATTAATGACACTCCGTTTGGATGTTTGTAAACAGAAACGCATGTGGTGCTTTTCTGTTTGCATTCATTTTTTTACTGCTGTTGCGCGAAGTGCTTCCGTGTGGTGCGCATGATTTTCACGCACCCATTGACTTCAATGGGTGCGTGATGCGTGAAAAACGCCAAAATATAGAACCTGTCGTGAGTTTTACGCAGCGGACTCACGCTGTGCAAAAATCACGGACAGTCTGCACTGCCCCATAGACTTGCATAGGTCCGTGCAACCCGCGTGAAATTTACGCGGGTTGCAGGGACGCAAATCACGTTCATGTAAATCCGGCCTAATTCCAATAATTTCTGCAAAAAACCTGTTCGGTTAAAATGCTCACAATACCTCTAGATAATTTCCTCAATGGGTGTAGTTTCCAATATAGGGTCACTTGTGGGGGGTTTCCACTGTTTTATCCCCTCAGGGGCTTTGCAAACCATTCTTGCTAAATTTGAGCACCAAAAGCCAAATAGCTCTCCTTCCCTTCCAAGCCCTGTCGTGTGTCGAAACAGCCGTTTATGACCACATGTGGGGTATTGTTTACTTGGGAGAAATTGCTTTACATATTTTGTAGTGCTTTTTTTCCTTTAGTCCTTGTGAAAATGAAAAAAAAATTGCTAAACCTACATTTTCTTTGAAGTAGATTTTAATTTCTGCAATGAACCTGTGGGGTACAAATGCTCATCGTACCCCTAAATAATTTACTTGAGGTGAGAAGTTTCCCAAATGGGGTCACTTTTTTGGGATTTCCACTATTTTGGCACCGCAAGAGCCCTTCAAACCTGAGATGGTGCCTAAAATATATTCTAATAAAAAGAAGTCCCCAAAATCCTCTAGGTACTCCTTTGCTTCTGAGGCCGGTGCTTCAGTCTATTACGACACTAGGGCCATATGTGTGATATTTCCTTAATCTGCAGAACCTGATCAATACATATTGAGTTGCATTTCTCTGGTAAAACTTTCTGTGTTAAAAATGGATTAAAAATGAATTTCTGCAAAAAAAAATAATTACATTTGTACATTTCTACTTTGCTTTAATTCCTGTGAAACGTCTAAAGGGTTAAGAAACGCTCTAAATGCTGTTTTGAATACTTTGAGGGGTGAAGTTTTTAAAATGGGATGACTTATTAGGGGTTTCCAATTAATATAAGGCCCTCAAAGCCACTTCACAACTGAACTGGCCCCTGCAAAAATAGCCTTTTGAAATTTTCTTGAAAATGTGAGAAATTGCTGCTAAGTTCTAAGCATTGTAACATCCTAGAAAAATAACAGGATGTTTAAAAAAACGACGCCAATCTAAAGTAAATATATGGGGATGTTAATTGGCAACAATTTTGTGTGGTATTACTATTTGTCTTACAAGCAGATACATTTAAAATTCTAAAAATGCAAATGTTTGCAATTTTTCGCTAAATTTTGGTGTTTTTCACAATTAAATACTGAATGTATCGAGCAAATTTTGCCAGTAACATAAAGTACAATGTGAGAAAACAGTCTCAGAATCGCTTGGATAGGTAAAAGCATTCCGAAGTAATTACCACATAAAGTGAAATATGTCAGATTTGAAAAATGAGGTTCTGTCAGGAAGATCAAAAGTGGCCAAAGAGGGAAGGGGATAAATACGTAACGATGTGCATTTTTTACGCATCAGTTTTGAATGAGAAAGAGGGACTGCCTATGTTTCTAAATGTATAGCCTGGCGCCTGGAACTTTGATTGTGACACTTCAGTCCACGATCCGACTCCTGCGACCCAACCTATACCTTGTCATCTCTATCTATTTAATTTTGTATTTGTTTACATCTGTTATTATTTTTTTCTTTTTCATTATTTTCATTTATATCTATATCAATCTTTGTTTTATTTTTATTTATATTTTTATTTATATTTATTTTTATGTTTCTTATGTGTAGTCCAATGGGGTGAGAATAAAGTAATTATTTTATTTGTACATTGATATGTAATTTCTGTATGCCTTATAGGGGTTAAATACGTCTGTTTACCAACTAGGCTGCTTATTGGTTGCATGCCTCTGTAAATATCTAGCTTGTACTCACCTGGTTACGCTCTGAAAAGTCACGTGGTGACGAAACGTGTCAGCACACGTAACCTATGCTTTGGCGTCACACGCCTGGGATCCCGCGAGTCAAACCATACTTGTATATGGACTGCCCTGCATACTACCTCATACGATCAGTCTGCCTGACTGCCTGACTATGCTGCATTAAATCCGTCTATTGGCGACAGCTGAGGTTGTATCTTGTGCACCTCGTTCCACCTTCCTGACTGCCTCGGCATTGCCCTATTTAACCGGACGGTTACCCCGCTACACTGCTTTCCGCAGTGATAAGACAAGTGAGGATACCTGCACATTGGAGGGACTATGATCTACTCTACAATCTAACTGACTCCACCAAGTCTGACAAGCTTGCACCGCATGGTCTGTCCAGCTTACTTACGTTGGCTAATGTGCATCACTCACTGATGAGTATTCCCTCCTTGACTTGATTTCTTTCTACCCTGGTTGTGTGTTGCCGATTATCTCCGATTTGCACATCAGTAAGGTTTTGTTCTATTTCTTTTATCCCTTTTATTTTTATATTATTGATATAATAACATTTTAAAAACATAATCATGGTAATATTGTTTTAATATAAAAACAGCAACATTTCCTACCCTTCCTTCATCTACATCTAGCTTTCTTTTACATTTTATTTAATTTACATCACATATTGCATCACTGGGATATATGTTACTACTTTCTTAATTTTTTTTGTATATCTTGATTTCAATTATCAAATGCCAATATTGCAAAGATGTAGAAAAATATTTAAAGCTCTGGGGTACAATAATTCATTTTTTTGTAAGGAATTCCATATGACCCAATTCCAGTTTACTTTTACACTGTAAATCTTTAGCTTGAATAGTTTTTTTTGGTTTGTTTTTTTTGCAGCAGCACAGTCTTCAGAGGATAGGTTCTTGTAGCTATGTTGTATTTTATCCTGAAAGTATCAAACTTTATATATCATAGACATATTCACCTTTTCTTTGAGTTGTACAAAAATCAAAACATTTGTCTCATGTTTGTGTACAAAAAGCAGCAGGTCGTTAGTCACTTACTTTGCTGAAGACCAAAATTTAGAGTTAGTATCCAACCGGGAAGTGGGTCATGGAGAGTCACATAAAAAGAGGAATGCAATTAATTTCAAAAGCCTAATTTCACTCTGTATAGTTTATATACTATTGTCCTGGACAAATTTCTGAAAGCATTTACACAAAATATAAAATACTAATACTAATATTCTTTACTTATAAACTGTAGCCAGGGCCGTATTTGCCACTAGCCACTTTTTTGTATTTTTTTAAAAACTTATCTGGTGACCTGACCTACCTGACGTGCGCTTCTTAGGCTTAAGACACGCCCTCTGTTAATGGATTGGCCAGAACTGCTGACGTGAGCAGCTGTGGCCAATCCATGAATAGTAGGCATGTCTTAGACTCGGACGGCAGAGCAGGACAGGACGGCACTGACGCAGGTCAGGTAAGTAAATGTTTAACAATGTGGGGTTGAATACCGTTACTTCATGTGTTTTATTACTAAGCTGCTTAGTCGCACAGCTTAGTATCAAAATACATGCATGTAGTTAGCGGTACTGCGACTGTGTGATACAGCCATTCCCCCTGCTCCTGAGTCCCGACAAGTGTACGCGCACGGTCAGCATGATGTGATGCGACTGACTCTGCACTAATGAGCGCTGGCACTGAAGACAGAGAACATGGCGTGCGCACTGCAAAACACCCCTATGTTCTGTCTGCAGTGCCGTCGCCGCCGCTCACACACTTGTTGGTCAGGAGCGGGGCAATGGCTGTATTACACAGCCGCAGCCTCGCTCTAACGGCGGAGATCAGAAAAACCTCTGATCTCCGCCATTATTCCCCTGAATGCTTTGATCAAATCTGACCGCAGAATTCAAGGGGAAAATGCAAAGGGAGATGCCCCTTGGATCGCGTCACATGGATTCCCTGCGTTGCGATTGAGGGACATACTATATACAGTGAAGGAAATAAGTATTTGATCCCTTGCTGATTTTGTAAGTTTGCCCACTGTCAAAGACATGAACAGTCTAGAATTTTTAGGCTAGGTTAATTTTACCAGTGAGAGATAGATTATATAATAAAAAAAACAGAGAATCACATTGTCAAAATTATATATATTTATTTGCATTGTGCACAGAGAAATAAGTATTTGATCCCTTTGGCAAACAAGACTTAATACTTGGTGGCAAAACCCTTGTTGGCAAGCACAGCAGTCAGATGTTTTTTGTAGTTGATGATGAGGTTTGCACACATGTTAGATGGAATTTTGGCCCACTCCTCTTTGCAAATCATCTGTAAATCATTAAGATTTCGAGGCTGTCGCTTGGCAACTCGTATCTTCAGCTCCCTCCATAAGTTTTCGATGGGATTAAGGTCTGGAGACTGGCTAGGCCACTCCATGACCTTAATGTGCTTCTTTTTGAGCCACTCCTTTGTTGCCTTGGCTGTATGTTTCGGGTCATTGTCGTGCTGGAATACCAAGCCACGAGACATTTTTATTGTCCTGGTGGAGGGAAGGAGGTTGTCACTCAGGATTTGACGGTACATGTTTCCACCTCCATGCTTGACAGTGGGGACGGTGTTCTTTGGGTCATAGGCAGCATTTCTCTTCCTCCAAACATGGCGAGTTGAGTTAATGCCAAAGAGCTCAATTTTAGTCTCATCTGACCACAGCACCTTCTCCCAATCACTCTCAGAATCATCCAGATGTTCATTTGCAAACTTCAGACGGGCCTGTACATGTGCCTTCTTGAGCAGAGGGACCTTGCGGGCACTGCAGGATTTTAATCCATTACGGCGTAATGTGTTACCAATGGTTTTCTTGGTGACTGTGGTCCCAGCTGCCTTGAGATCATTAACAAGTTCCCCCCGTCTAGTTTTCGGCTGAGCTCTCACCTTCCTCAGGATCAAGGATACCCCACGAGGTGAGATTTTGTATGGAGCCCCAGATCGATGTTGATTGACAGTCATTTTGTATGTCTTCCATTTTCTTACTATTGCACCTACAGTTGTCTCCTTCTCACCCAGCGTCTTACTTATGGTTTTGTAGCCAATTCCAGCCTTGTGCAGGTCTATGATCTTGTCCCTGACATCCTTAGAAAGCTCTTTGGTCTTGCCCATGTTGTAGAGGTTAGAGTCAGACTGATTAATTGAGTCTGTGGACAGGAGTCTTTTATACAGGTGACCATTTAAGAGAGCTGTCTTTAATGCAGGCACCAAGTTTATTTGGAGCGTGTAACTGGTCTGGAGGAGGCTGAACTCTTAATGGTTAGTAGGGGATCAAATACTTATTTCTCTGTGCACAATGCAAATAAATATATATAATTTTGAATATGTGATTTTCTTTTTTTTTATATATATAATCTATCTCTCACTGGTAAAATTAACCTAGCCTAAAAATTCTAGACTGTTCATGACTTTGACAGTGGGCAAACTTACAAAATCAGCAAGGGATCAAATAGTTATTTCCTTCACTGTATGGGCAGAAAATCCAGGGTCCATTATTTATAAATAATTTGAGAGTTCTAGTTTTAAAACAATACAAATAATATGATTTCTAATTATGTATGTAATATATAACACCCATTTGGCCAGAAATGCCATTGCTCTGCGCAAGGAGGGTCAATAAGCAGTTAAGCAAAACATTCTTTCACTAACCAATAAAAACAGCGTTACCCTATATAAATGATCACTTTAACTGGTTGCCGACACAGGACGAGTATGCTCGTCCTTTGCGGCGAGCACTCCGCGCATTAGGACGAGCATACTCGTCCTGTGTGACAGCCGTCCCTGCGCGCGTCTGTGCGCGCGATCGAGAGCGGGGCAACGGCTGTAATACACAGCCACGGCCCCGCTCTGACAGCGGAGAGGAGAGAAACATCTTCTCTCCGCTGTTAACCCTTTGAACGCCGCGATGACAGCTGATCGCGGCGTTCAAGGAGAGGGGACTGCACATTGATCGAGTCACAGAAAATAACTGTGACGCGATCAAAGCCAACAACTCGTATGGCCAGACAGCCCAGGGTCCAGTGAAGGACCCCAGGGCTGTCTGACCATATTTCCTATTGTTAGGGCATACTGATATATGTCCTAACAACTGCCTGTGTACTATCAGTACAATAAAGTAATGTTAAATTTAATTATTATTATTATTTTTTTTTTAAAAAGCAACAATTTTTTACAATAAACATTAAAATAAGTTTCAATACATAAAATATACACACATTCAGTATTGTTGTGACCGTAATAACCTGCACAACAAATTTATAGCGTCATTTATAATGTGAACACTAAAAAATATATATAAAAACTGCTTTCTTTCCCTTATTAGGGTATGTGCACATGAGAACTGTCTTTTACGTCTGAAAAGACAGACTGTTTTCATGAGAAAACAGCTGCGTCGTTTCAGACGTAAAAGCTCATCTTCGCATTATGCGAGGCGTCTTTGACGCCCGTAATCTTGAGCTGCTCCTCATTCACTTCAATGAAGAACGGCTCAAATTAGGTTGCAAAGAAGTGTCCTGCACTTCTTTGCCGAGGCAGTCAATTTACGCGTCGTCTTTTGACAGCTGTCAAACGACGACGCGTAAATGACAGGTCGTCGGCACAGTACGTCGGCAAACCCATTCAAATGAATGGGCAGATGTTTGCCGACGTATTGTAGCCGTATTTTCAGACGTAAAACGAGGCATAATACGCCTCGTTTACGCCTGAAAATAGGTCGTGTGAACCCAGCCTTAATGTGAGGCACAAGGTATTATGAATTTCGAACCTCCATGTGCCTCAAATTAACAGTAATTAGCCCCATCCTGTACCTCACTCATTAACCTAATGTTGTCCATTATGACTAAGAGAAACACTATGGGGTTAATTACTATTAACGTGAGGCACATGGAGGTTCAAAATTCATCACACCACGTGCATTACATCAGAAATTGTAAGAACTTTTTTTTTTCCATTATTATTGTTGGCAAATATCGTTTTGGTATTGAGAATCGCAATACTACACAAAGTATCGGTATCAAAGGTCCAAATTCTGGTATCGTGACAACCCTAATGTAATGTACTGTCTTGAATTGTATCCACGTCCTTAGGAAGCTGATACAATTGAAAGCGCCGTTGAAGCAAGGGAACTATTAGTTCCCTTCCTTATCATTCGGCACTTTCTTGTGGCGCAGGTGGTGCAATGACATCATCGTGCCGCCTGCCGTCGTTTCGCTGAAGCAGGCCTGATCTGAAAAGACCAGGCCTGCATCAATGGAAACATTATTGCTGAGCCCCCACAATGCTAGTATCTCCTAGCGCGAGGACTCCTTTGTATCTGAAGGAGTCCCCGCACTAGGTTTATAGTGGCACACGCACCCGAGATGCGTCAAAATTCTGGCTCATCTCAGGTGAGCCTGCGCCATTTATAAGGCTCAGTAACTAAGCAGTGACAGCTCTAAGCTGTCATTGGTTAGTTTACATCACATGGTGGCCGATTACCTAAGTTCATTGGCCTAAGTAGGGACGTGATGTAAACTACCTAATGACAGCTTATAGCTTAGTTTACTGTCACAGACCCGAGAAGGTAAGTATAATAATGGTTTTGCTTTTTTCCTTATTAGTGTTACTAATGTTTTTTTTGTGTGTTTTTTTACAGGTTCGGCCGTTGGACTATATCGGATTCGAGGACTACTTCGATGATGGAGTTTTGTTTTTTCAATAAATTGGTTAACAACAGACAACTGGGGTTTTATTTTAAGAAAATATTTTTTATGTATTTTTTTTAACTTTATTACTACTGCCTTAGTAATGGTGCCTGTCTGATAGACAGCATCCATTACTAAGGTGGAGCTTAGTGTTAGCAGGTGAAGAGGCTAACTCTAACCCCTCCATTATTACCCCGGTAACCACCGACACCAGGGGTGCCAGGAAGAGCCGGGTACGATCGAGTACCCGACCATCTGAAGTGATGGTCGGGCACTGGGGTGACCGCAGGCTGGTATTATTAGGCTGGGAAAGCCAAAAAACAATGGGCCTTCCCACCCTGGTAATGCTAGGCTGCTGCTGCTTTATTGTATCTGGCTGGTTATAAAAAATGGGGGGGATAATAAATAAATGAAAAAAACAACATGGGGTCCCCCCATTTTTCATAACTAGCCAGATACAACACAGCAGCAGGCTAGCATTACCAGGGTGAGAAGGGCCGCTGTTGTTGGTCTTTCCCATGCTAATAATACCAGCATGCAGCTGACCCAGTACCCGACTATCACTACAGATGATCGGGTACTGGTTTGTACCGGCTCTTACCGGTACCGCTGGTGGTGGTGGGTACCGGGGTAATAGCGGGGGGCTAGTGTTAGCCTCTTCATTGGCTAACACTAAGCCCGGCCTTAGTAATGGACGCGGTCAATCAGACTGCCACCATTACTAAGACAGTAGTAATGAAGTAAAAAAAAAACACCCAAAACATAAAAAATATTTAATTGAAATAAAATCCCCCCACACAACCCTCGTTAACCATTTTATTGAAAATAAAAACGCCGTAATCAAAGTTGTCCTCAAATCCGACGTAGTCCAATGAATAAACCTGTAAAAAAAAAACACAAAAAAGAAACCCCATTAGTAACACTAATAAGTAAAAAAGCAAAGCCATTGTTATACTTACCTTTCTGGGTCTGTGACAGTAAATTAAGCAGTGACCGCTCTAAGCTGTCATTGGTTAATTTACATCACATGGTCCCTGTTATCTCAGTTCATTGGGCTACTTTCCATAGTAGGACAATGTACTGAGGAAACCGGCAGGGCGTAATTTGATCCA
Source organism: Rhinoderma darwinii (assembly GCF_050947455.1). Lineage (NCBI taxonomy): Eukaryota > Metazoa > Chordata > Amphibia > Anura > Rhinodermatidae > Rhinoderma > Rhinoderma darwinii. The sequence continues at coordinate 203,398,230 of NC_134688.1, forward strand.
GTCTGAAAGGGGGGGCCACTGAAGGAGTGTTTTTTTTTCTTCTAAAAAATGATAAACTGTGACCTGATCAATAATAGAGGAAATGGGTCCCAGTGTTCATGTGGCGAGCAGGAGAGGGAATGTTAATGGGGTATCACTGAGCATTTATTTTAGGGTATGTCCACACATAGTGTAAACACTGCAGATTTTCCGCAAGGATTTGATTACAAAAAATATGCAGCATAATACAGTAGCAGCAAAGTGCATGAGATGTAAACAAATCTCATCCACACGCTGCATAAAAAAACCCACCAAAACACCATTCATAAATTGACCTGCGGTGCGTTTTTTTAATCTGCAGCATGTCAATTTATGCTGCGGGATCGCTGGCTCTCTGTTACAGGTTTTCCTTATTGAATTCATTGGGGGAGGTAAAACCAGCAACAATTAGCACACGTAGTGATTTTTGCAATGGAAAATCTGCATTATCGGGTGCGTCAGCCCTAAAAGTGCCTAGGGCAGCACAGACTCATATATATATATATATATATATATATATATATATATATATATATATATATATATAAAGAAACTAACGTCTCATATACAGTAGTCTCTAAGACCCCATAGGTCTACATATTTGTGGGACAGAGCTTTCCAATACATTATTCTCTCCAAATGTATTTGTTTGACAACAGCCTTCTTCTAGCTACATACCTCAGGGACTGGGTGTGAAATCAAATTCAGCAGTAATATTTTGCTTGCTAGATACAACGCTCTTGCTATTGCGCTGTAGTTATTTTAGTTATCTTTAGCTCCTTAATTACTCCGAAGATACATACAACTGGATCATTCAGAATCTTTAATGCATGAATACTATTTAATGTATCCAACACCTCTTCCCAGTATCTTTGCAATTTAGGACAGTACCATAGAAGATCTGAAAGCTCACCTTGTCCTTTTACACATTTTGGGCAATCGTCTAAATTTCTCAATCCCATTCTGTATAGCTTAAAGGGAGTATAATGTGCCCTATGTGCAATATATAATTAAGAGCTTCTTTTGCAGGGGCGGATTGGGAATTTATAGTGGCTCTCTCTCTACAGGAAAAAAATCTAAATGTTGGCCGAAGTTGGGTCCAAATTGCAAGCAAGTGGGGCAGCACAAGTTGGCAGGGTCAGCAAACTTTTAGCCGTAGCCACATTGGTGGTAGGTGGGTTTGAGCAATCCTCACCAAAACAGAGAAGCAGTACTGAGCAATCCTCAACAACACAAAACTTCTCAGTGTTGATAAGGATTGCTCAGTACTGCATCTCAATGTTGAGGAGGATTACTTTAGTACCACCTCCTTCTGCTGGGGAGGATTGCTCAATAATGCTTCTCAGTGTTAGGCCTCATGCACACAACCGTAACCATGTGCACGGCTCTGATTTTCGGGTCGGCCGGCCGCGGAGTGTCACCCGTGGGCCGCCCGCAAATCGAGAGCCGTGCACATTAATTTCTATGAGCCTGGACCGCAAAACACGGCCGTAATAAGACATGCCCGTTCTTTTTGCGGCTCCTGGGCCATGCACGGACCATAGAAACCACGGTCACGTGCATGGGCCCATTGAAATGAATGGGGCTGCAATTCACCGGCAGATTTGCGGGTGAATTGCGGCCACAAAAATACGTTCGTGTGCATGGGGCCTTAGTGAGGATTACTCAGTACTGCTTCTGTTTTGGTGAGGATTGCTCAAAACTGCTTTTCAGTGTTTAATGAGGACTAGTCAATACTGCTTCTCAGTGTTGGTGAGGATCGCCCAGTATGGCATTTCAATTTTGAGGAGGATTACTCAGTATTACCTCCTTATGTTGGGGAGAATTGCTCAGTACTGCTTCTCAGTGTTGTTGAGGATTGCTCAATACTGCTTCTCAGTGTTAGGCTATGTTCACACTACTTATTTCCGGATGTTTTTTGGGCCGTAAACGGCCAACAAATCTGAAGCATAACGCTTCCAAACATCTGCCCATTGATTTCAATGGGAAAAACTGTGTTCTGTTCCAACGGGGCGTTTTTTTACGCAGCCGTTATGAAAAAACGGCACGTAAAAAGACGCCCCGTAAAAATAAGTGCATGTCACTTCTTGAGACGTTTTTGGAGCCGTTTTTCATTGACTCTATAGAAAAACAGCTCTAAAAACGTACTTCAAAAATATTGGAACAAATAAAAAAATCCTGCAACTGAAATATTGGTATTGTATTTAGAGCTACCCCAAAAATAATCACCGATAGTGATAGTGATAGTAATATCTATTATTTTATGATGATGTTTATTATTTCTCTCTCTACTGGAAAAAACAGCGGTCTTGTTCTGTAGTCTTGCAAGAGGAGGCAACTGCACACCAGCACCATGGCCACTTTCTTAAATAACTCCAGCACAGCGGTATGCACTCCTGACCAAGCGCCATGAGTGGTAAATAGAGAGGGGGCAGTACTACAGTAGGGTGTTAATACAGAGAGGGCAGGAATAAAGAAGAGGGGTAGACAGATATGGGGCAGTACTACTGGAGAGGGGCAAACAAAGGGGGCAGTACTGCAGGAGAGAAGTAGACAGAAGGGGCAGTAGTGCAGCAGAGGGATAGATAGATAGATAGATAGATAGATAGATAGATAGATAGATAGATAGATAGATAGATAGATAGATAGATAGATAGATAGATAGATAGATAGATAGATAGATAGATAGATAGATGTTTAGAAGTGGTCAGCCTTCTGTAAGGTTTGTTTAATTTCTTCACAATTCACTACTTGCTGTCAGTGAACTGAAACATTCTTGAGTCATTAATCAATATAGTCCTGCTCACAACTGAGGTTGGTCATAATTTATCAGTCTGGCAGTCTTCCCTGAGATTAAAAGGGTTGTCCAGCATTAGAAAAAAAAGTTACTCCTTTCTTCCCAAAAGAGCACCACACCTGTGCACAGGTTTTGTGTGAGGTTGCAGCTTAGCGAAATTCCCTCCAATAGAGCTTAGCTGCAATACCAGACACAACCCATGGACAGGCGCGGTGCTGTTTCTGGTAGAAAGAAGCCATGTTTTTTTAATCCTGGACATCTCCTAGGCATCCTTCACACAGGATTTTTTATGTATTTCTTTTTGTGGAAAAACGCATAAAAAAAACTTCATACCTTCAGCATGCTGCATTTTCACAAAAATGACACTGACCCGAAACATTCCACTGAAACACGACAAACAAAAACGCTATGTTTGTAGACATTTTCATATTTTACTATAGACTTTCAACTCTCATCATGCAGAAGCTTTTAAGACCCCCTAAAAAAATGAAATGCTTTAATGCCATGAAAAACACAGCTAAATTCTGTGTGTGAAACTGGCCTAATGGTATTTACACATAATAATACCATTAACCAACCACATGTGAATATACTCTAACACTGTAACGGAAATCTTTCTCCTGTACTGTACTCAAAACTGATATATTTTAGGCCCCGTATACACTTGCGCTATGGGGTTCAGTTGGCCTTTCTGGTATATTGACAGGAAGAATATCGCAGTTTGCAGGGCAATTCCTGTTGTCCAAAAATACCAGAACCTTGCCACTCCCTATTAAAGTTAATGGGGTTCGCTGAAATCTGCTGGTATTGCTTTAAAAACTGTTCCGTTAAAACCTGTCACGGCTCTGTTATAAACAGAAGAATTATAATCACATCAAGAAATTTTTATCAGTTTGCCAGTACATTATATGGTACTTTAAATAGTGCTGATAGAAACTACAACTCCTCCTGTAAAAAATAAGCCTTCACACCACTCCATTGAGAAAAATAAGAAAGTTATGGCTCTTGGAATGCGGGGGGTGAAAAACGAAAACGAAAAAGCAAAGAATTGCTTGGACTTCATTGGGTTAAACATGACTGTGGTGTTCTATAATATTGTTGAATTTTCTGATACATTTTTTCATAATCTGGGTGAAAAAAGAAATAAACATTTTAGCAAAGATTGCTAAATATTTAGATGACATGTAAATAACCAAACAGCTACAGAGACAATTATGATTCTCTAAATCACCTAGGCATAAATAACTTGCTGCAGTTTCTTTTCAAGCACTTTGTACCACTCTAACTTTGCCAGCAGATGGTGCTCCCTGAACATATATTTTCATATTTGCCTAGAAAGATAGATAGATGATAGATACTGTAGATAGATAGATAGATAGATAGATAGATAGATAGATAGATAGATAGATAGATAGATAGATAGATAGATAGATAGATAGATAGATAGATAGATGGCAAAAAAAATCTAATTATATAGAAAATACAAGGCAAAAATACCTTAAATTCCACACTACACTAATACCTTTATTAGAAATCATTATAAAGTAGCTAAACATTGGTGTACGCAAAGAAAAAACGTAAAAAAATATGGTAAGTTAACCTGCATTTATAGGTATAGAATCTTATCCTTTCATATTAAGTACTAAGTGTGCTATAAATTCAGTATAATATACGTGTAGATTGTTAACTCCGTGTGGCTAACTGCTTAGACGCCGTGGCAAATATGCTTTGACCAGTGGCATCTAAAGGGTTAAATAGCTGGGATCGGGCTAGCCTCATTGCTAGCCATTGCAGCAGTGTGTCAGCGGCAGGTTACAGCTGACGTCTGCTGCTGATTGCACAAGCTCAGCTCCTGAGCCCGTGCCAACACTGTGCCATACAAATATGGTAGAATAAGCTGACCCTTTGGCAGTATTTTATATATATATACGGCGGATATTGCTAAGAGTTAAAGGGGTTATCCTACCAGTAAATGTTACATTTATCTGTTAGATCACACAAAACATAACAATTAATAAAGTCTCCTATTGCTTTTACATACTTGTTATGGCACCTTTTTATTCCCTCTCAGAATGTCCATCTAAGAACCAGCACTAAACACATTGGGTGGTTATTCTGAGTAGGAATCTATAGTAAACCAGGGGATGTCATTACAAGTATGTAACAGCAATATCTAGACATCAGCATTTTTAATAAAATTATTCCAATTAAAAAATTGTTATTATGTCATCTAATAGAAAAGCAGTGATGAGTGAATTTTGCAGCTAATCGCAAGTGCACAATTGCCCTGAAAACTCGTGTCTAACTCTGTGATGACTTTAAGGCTGGATTCACACGAGCATGTTCGGTCCGCAATGGATGGAACATATTTCGGCCGCAAGTCCCGGGCCGAACACACTGCAGGGAGCTGGGCTCCTCACATCATAGTTATGTACGATGCTAGGAGTCCCTGCCTCGCTGCCGGACAACTGCCCCGTACTGTAATCATGTTTTCAGCACGGGACAGTAGTGCCATGGAGAGGCAGGTACTCCTAGCATTGTACATAACTATGATGCTAGGAGTCCAGCTCCCTGCAGTGTGTTCGGTCCGGGACTTGCGGCCGAAATACGTTCCGTCCATTACGGACGTAACATGCTCTTGTGAATCCAGCCTTAGGACTGTACCCAACCACTTTCAAGCTCTTCAATACCAAAAAAGCAGTAGCATTAGCAGCAGCGGTAGCATTTCCTGGTTCGGGTTTTTATAGTGAACATGAGTAATCCACTTATTCCCCCTGTGCTAAAGGCAGGGATAACTGCAGTGCATTTTGGAAAGGCTGTCTGTAAGGCATTATGGGGAAGCACGCCAGAGGTCATGTGATCGTTCTTGTAATTAGAAAAATGGCAGCCGCCGTTTTGCCTTGATTCGTGCATTGAAAAACCCTAAAAGTTTAGGATTTCGCGAATCCCAAACTTTTGGGACATGCGGACCGAATTCCATTCGTTTCACTCCTCTTTACGGAGAAGTGTAATATTTAATCGTGGGACAACCTTTTAAAAAAAATTCAAAAGAAGAAGATACAAAGAAACGCAGAGTACTAAAAGTTTGCTCAGCTCCCTTTTTATCTTTATTTATTTATTTATTTAACTTAAAAAGTCTCAGAATATGACACATAATTTTTTTTTAATTGGACAAAGTACGGGTAGGAAGCTTAGCTGATCCACTCCAGCCATGCCCTATAGATTCACCTGCTATCACCATTGTGAGCTTTATGCTCAAAAAGTGGGGCTGATATGTGCTAGGCCAATGAAAATCTAGCAACCCTATTTGTACCACTTTCTGCCACTTACAGTATCTGGTGCCAGTTCTAGTGGTTAATTTTTATTTCCGGTATTTCTAAGACTTTAACTATTTTATGTCTTTACCTGTGTCTTCTTGCTGTAGATCTGTCTGGTAAGTATTACCCGATTCGCTCTTTTGCTCCGACTCCGCACATTGCTCTGTTTAATTATTGTTGACACTCCTCTTTTTCGACTATGACTCGATTTCTCTGTTTCTGCCTTGGCCTCGCCAACCTTAAACAACTAGGTTAGACGATTAAACTTTTGTGTCATTGCTAACATTTACCCAGATGAGTGTTATTTTGTCTCAGGTACTACCAATTCATTCGGAGACTGAATCCCCGGTGAAACAGCTGGTGCTGAAGTCATGTGGCCAGCAAGACTAAAATAGAAGTTGCAGAATGGGTCCTGAACCGAATTATTATTTCCATTTTGCGTCTCTCTGAGTATCAGTAATACCGTGATCATTACATTACTGAGGCTATACTTAGATTTACACCCTGTTGTATTTCATTTTTAACAGAATATGATAAACCTTATAGAATACTACACATTTAAAATATGCACAAAAATCTAAACATAAATATTACAGGTAACAAAGACGTCACTTTTAATTTGGATTCTGTTAAAATTTATTTCTTTGTAAATTATTCTAAAAAACTCATTTTCTTTATTCACTCGGTTGGAACTGTTGTTAAAAGAACTCGAAGAGTTTTTGTTTTGTTACTTCATCCATAAAAATGTGTTAGTCATGCAAAATCTGCACTATAGCATAAATCTGCATGACTTCCATGAAATAATACATGAAAACCTTTAATTTGAAACACTTCTCCAGCTACTAAGTCAAGTATACTGCTTAATGAAACATTAACTTGGCGGCCCATGAAAGCACTAGAAAGTTAATTAAAATCTGCCCGAGCATTGTGGGAACTTTAGAATGAAGTTGATTGTTTCTCTTTTTCAAGACCATCTCTATGTACCTGCTCTAAGCTATGTGTAATTACTGAAGACAATACATTGTCTCACTGGTGAATTTATCTATCCAAAAGAATACTGATCAGATATATGGCTAAAATAGACTATAATATTTGTAAGCCACATCACAAGATGATTCACTTTGAATAAAGAATTTTAAATGTACGAGAGCTTTTTATACATGAATCATGCATTTATATTCTGTTAATAGCATTTCTGGTTGATAATACAGAAAGGGAAAGTTGTCTAGATAAATAATCAAAATACTTTTTTCCACTTCACCATTGCATCTACGCAGAATATTAAAATATTGCACATTACAATATTTGCATAATCTCTACTAATCTCACAGTTTACCTAAACTTTGGCACAGTGTAAGCCTCTGTTCACATTAGCGTCATAGCTAGAATAGTTGCCAAAAATAGTTCTGCAGACTACGCTATTTTTGCTGTCTAAAAATAATGGAAACCAGATGAAATACAGTATAACCAAAACAAGTATGTTTCTTGAAGTGTGAAAATAGGAGTCAGGCATTATATCCTGTGCTACAGTAGCTTTTCTGTGGGATTGGATCAGACGGGCACCATGACGGAAACCAGATGGACACCCATTAAAGTCCATAGGGCCATAGGGTACCATTGGTATCCGTCATGTGACGGATCGGGCACTTTTATAAACACAGATTTGAACTCAGCCCACATGCACATTTGGAGCTGCTAAGCTTGTAGGTCATATGTCTGTACATGTAACATCTATAGGTATGCATAGTTGTGTGAGAAAAGCATTTTTAAATTATATTATACTTTTTTTATTCATATCTATTAAGTTTCGACTAATAGAAACTTGTGAATTTATCAGGAGATAGGACTAAAGCTAATGGTAGAAACCTTCATTCTTTATCAACAGGGGACACAAATCTGTCCTGGTCATGTGATGTCTGAGAAGAGAAAAATGTACACAGTGTCACATAGTGCAAGATAAACCTTGATAGGTAGGGCAATGAATGGTGGAGGTAAGTAGTTAGGCTCACCATAAAAGCTCGTACTGGCAGGTACAGCTTAGTGCAGAAGGCAGTTTGTAGTAGCCAGGTTGCAGCATTCCGTATCCAGGTACCGGCGTCAAGAAACTTGAGCCGCAGGAAAATAAAGGTTATATATTTTTTGAAAAAAAATAATATTTTTTAAAACTGGATATTTTGGAGAGCGCTCCTCAGTAAGAAGAATAAGCCAAGGGGTGCTGGTAAGCAGGTTTATTTGTACAACAAAGGATGGGCAACGCGTTTCAACGCAGAACATGCGTCTTCGTCAGGCCAAAAATTGGTATGAGAGAAAAGCATAACATACAATTTAAATACACATGTGGGTAGGGGGGGGGGGGTAAAAAAATGCCAAACATGTAACAATCAGGAATGTAAACAAAACCAGATCTGACTGACGTCATCAGGTAAACAGTCACAGTTGTAAAAAACATGAAATGCAAAAGATATGTATATATATATATCTCACAGGCACTGGCAACAGAGATATCTCTGTTGCCAGTGCCTGTGAGATATATATATATATATATATACATATATATATATATATATATATATATATATATATATATATATATAACCATATCTTTTGCATCTCATGTTTTTTACAACTGTGACTGTTTACCTGATGGCGTCAGTCACATCTGGTTTTGTTTACATTCCTGATTGTTACATGTTTGGCGTTTTTTTTACCCCCTCTCCCCCCCCCTACCCACATGTGTATTTAAATTGTATGTTATGCTTTTCTTTCATACCCATTTTTGGCCTGACGAAGACGCATGTTCTGTGTTGAAACGCGTTGCCCATCCTTTGTTGTACAAATAAACCTGCTTACCAGCACCCCTTGGCTTATTCTTCTTACTGATGAGCGCTCTCCAAAATATCCAGTTTTAAAAAATATTTTTTTTTCTTCAAAAAAATATATAACCTCTACTGGTCATGTGATGGACATGCAGGTGCAGGACTGATTACAGTTACAGTGTGTGCACCAGAAATCTCTTTTGTAACAAGCCGTGTACCTGTGTGCCCATCTCATGTCCGCTTTTTCGCTATAAAATGATACCGGAATCATAGTAATAGTAATATTCTGGGCGCATCACTCATTTGATTTTGAGGAGTAGAATAAAAAGTTTTACTTACTGCTTTTGTGTCACTGTAAGGGTATGTTCACACGGCCTATTTACGGACGTAAATCGGGCGTTTTTGCCCCGAATTACGCCCGAAAATAGCGCCTCAATAGCGCTGACAAACATCTGCCCATTGAAAGCAACGGGTAGACGTTTGTCTGTTCACACGAGGCGTGTATTTACGCGCCGCTGTCAAAAGACGGCGCGTAAATAGACGCCCGCGTCAAAGAAGTGACCTGTCACTTCTTTGGCCGTAATTAGAGCCGTTATTCATTGACTCCAATGAATAGCAGCGCTAATTACGGCCGTAATTGACGCGGCGTTCAAGCGCCTGCACATGCCGGTACGGCTGAAATTACGGGGATGTTTTCAGGCTGAAACATCCCCGTAATTTCAGCCGTTACGGACCCCCGCCGTGTGAACATACCCTTAGGGTATGTTCACATGGCCTATTTTTAGCCGTTTTTCGGGCCATAGACGCCCTGAAAAACGGCTGAAAATACGAGGGCTGAATGCCTTCAAACATCTGCCCATTGATTTCAATAGGAAAAACGGCAATCCGTTCGCACGGAGCGTTTTTTTACGCGGCAGTTTTTTAAAACGGCGCATAAAAAAAACCCATAAAAAAGAAGTGTATGTCACTTCTTGAGCCATTTTTTGAGCCGTTTTTCATTGGGTCAATAGAAAAACAGCTCCAAAAACGGCCGTAAAAAACGCATCAAAAAATGCTTGATGCTTTAAAAACGGCTCAAAAACAGAGGCTGTTTTCGATTGAAAACAGCTCCATATTTTACAGTCGTTTGTTGTTAAGCATGTAAACATACCGTAAGGGAGAGGTGGGAGAGGGAAAGCTACAAGTGACTGCAGGAAGAAAGATTACATTCTGTTAGTGACATCTGTCCCCTTGTACAGCCTCAAGTTACCCCAAGATGGGGGAGGATCATTGGGTCTTTTTATTTTCTACAAAAGGAGTAAGAAATTGAGTAGCTTCACATCTAATCTGCTCCTCCGCCTAATCAGAACATTTACGACTCTGTGATCTGAATGTTTATTGTATCCTCCTGGTTGCAGTCCCCACCGCCGGGTCTCATACATCATCCGGGGGCCTGCCTCTCTCCAAGGCAGGCCCCCGTATGTAAACAATTAAAAAAACATTATTGGTATTGCTGCGTTGGTAATTACTGTTACAATATACAGATGTGTCCTCCCTTTACTATCTTTCTAAATCCGACATAACCCAAGATATATGGCGTATACTTCCGGATGCCTTTGAGAGATGACCTCCGTCACCCATAGACTCCCATGTTAAAAGGCGAGGAATGGTATCCATCAGAGTCATCCGTCAGTCATCCATCGACCATAGACTCCAATGTTATAAAAAAACCTATACGTTTAACGTATTCATTTTTGCTGGATGGCTGCAACGGATGCGTCTGGCGGATGCCATCCATCACCCATAAGCTCCCATGTTAAAAAACATGAAATAGTATTAAAACGCTAGATAGTATTGAATTGGTATCATGAAAAATTTGTTTAACTTAATGCAATTGAAGAAGCAATAAGGGAGGACACATCTGTAACAATACTTGTCCCACAAAGTGAATGCCGTAAAAAAAACAACAAAAAAAAACAAAGCGCAAGAATTGCTATTTATTGGTCACTTTGCCTACTTAAAAAAATGGAATGAAAAGTAATACAATTTGTATGAACCCTAAAATTTGTATGAATTCCAAATTAAAACTGCAGCTCACCCTGCAAAAAACAAGGCCTTACAGAGCTCCATTGACCGAAAAATAAAAAAATCCTTTTGTACGTTTTATATTTAGATTTTTTATATATTCTGTGTAGCCAGATGATAGGATGTTATGTTATTACATCCCCAAATGCGTGTTTGTGTATGGCTTTGTCAGGTATCAGGGTTTTGTCGTAGTTAGACCATTCCATCTTTTGCCCTTCTCCCCATGCTCTCTTTTTAACTGATTGTTTCTTTTTGTACATACTATATGTGTGATCTAATAACATTTGGTGCTTTTTATTTATTGTTGTGGCCATTTTTTACATTCTTTGTGCTTTTCTTCTTGGTCTATCCGCCCTGCTGTTGCCCTGGTATTTTATGTCAGTGGATCAGTGGCGGATTAAGTAGACCATGGGCCCTGGGCTGTTACCCAAACTTGGGCCCCCCTTCCTCACCGCCGCCCTGCCGCGGCGTAACTATTTTTGACACTACTTTTTTGGGCAAGCATTAACAGTGTTACGATTTCCCTTGTCCCAGGGCTGTGTCCCTACATACTGAGAGTATCACACTGTGCAGGGACACAACCTCCTGACAAGGGGAATTGTCTATCAGTCCTGGACTGCAGAAAGACTTTTTGTGAAATACAAGGATTCCTATAATAAACATGTCAGGAGAGGTGACAGATTCTCTATAAATCTAGTGACTCACAGGTGACGACGTCTCAGATTCTAGTAGTTTTTCTCCTCTTTTCTTCTCCATCCGGTCCAGCGCTCATGACGACTTCTCCCGGCCATGACTCATTTCTGCCGAATTTGCCACTCAGACGTCTCCTCACTTTTCCAACATTTCCACACCTATAAACGAAAATAAAGTTATCATGGTGCCACATACTGTGCCCCTAAATATAATAGCACCAAACACTGCGTGCCTGAATATAATAATACCACACACTGTAAAACACCACATACACACAGCCCCCTGTACATAGTGCCACACACAGCCCCTGTAGATATTACACACCCCCATAGATATCGCCATACACAGCCCCCTCTATATATCACACATCCTCCCCGTAGAGAGCGTTACACACAGCCCCATATAGATAGTGCCATACAGCCCCCTGTAGAGAGCGCCACACAGCCCTCCCCCTCTTGTAAATAGCATCAAAAAGCCCCCCCTATAAAGAGCGCCTCACACATACCACTGTGGATAGCACTACACAGCCCCCCCTTGTATATAGTGCCACACAGCGCTCCCCCTTGTATATAGTGCCACACAGCGCTCCCCTTGTATATAGTGCCACACAGCGCTCCCCCTTGTATATAGTGCCACACAGCGCTCCCCCTTGTATATAGTGCCACACAGCGCTCCCCCTTGTATATAGTGCCACACAGCGCTCCCCCTTGTATATAGTGGCACACAGCGCTCCCCCTTGTATATAGTGCCACAAGGTTATGTACACATTTAAAAACTTTATATCATAATTTTATATATATATATATATATATATTACCCAATTACCCTAATATAGACATGTAATATATTACAATTTACGGTAAACAATGACGATTACAAATAAAAGGTCTATTTTAGGGTAAAACTATGTTATTACCAAAAAAAATAGCTGAAACGTAAAAAAGCTTATTTGTTTACTATTATTTTCAAACTTTATGAATAAAAATTGTAAAATAGCAAAAAAGGTGTGTATAAAAACGATAAAAAACTAAACCTGCATTGTCTACGGAAAAAACGTCGCAAAAATCACGTCGTTTTTATTTTTTTTTTATAAAAATGTGTGTTTGGTGCAACTTTGTAATTACGTTTTATTAAAAAATATTTTTACTTTTTGAGATACAGCTGCTTTGTATCCTGTATCCGTCAGGTCAGCAGGACTGACAGGATCAGTGACACGCAGGATCCACCTTAAATCTATCACATCTAAGATTATAATTTAGCGCAGGGCCCGTTTCACTGATCCCGTCAGTCCTGCTGACCTGACGGATACAGGATACAAAGCAGCTGTATCTCAAAAAGTGAAAATATTTTTTAATAAAACGTAATTACAAAGTTGCACCAAACACACATTTTTATAAAAAATAAATAAAAACGACGTGATTTTTGCGACGTTTTTTCCGTAGACAATGCAGGTTTCTTTTTTTTTATCGTTTTTATACACACCTTTTTTGCTATTTTAGAATTTTTATTCATAAAGTTTGAAAATAATAGTAAAAAAATAAGCTTTTTTACGTTTCAGCTATTTTTTTTGGTAATAACATAGTTTTACCCTAAAATAGACCTTTTATTTGTAATCGTCATTGTTTACCGTAAATGTTAATATATTACATGTCTATATTAGGGTAATTGGGTCAGCGCTAGCGTTACAACAATGATTGGCGGGGGGGACGACGGTTTTTATTGGGGTGGGTATTTTATGTGTATTTATTATTTCATTTTTTTTTGCACTTTACTTTCCTATTTTTTTATTACTGTGGTCTGTTCCTCAAAGGTCAAAAAAGACCTTTGGGGAACTTTATATATATTTTTTCTTTCTTTTACACCATGTTTTTCCACTGTAACTGGAGCTGCACAGCAGCCCCAGTTACAGGGGAAATCTGCCCTCTCATAGTGACGATTGTCACTAATAGGGCTGTGCTGGGTCTAGTTAGACCCAGCAGCAGCCTGCCACTAACGGCACCCGGCGATCATGTGACCAGTCACATGATCACCGGGAGGAATAGAGACAGCGCCGCTGCTGCTGTCTCTATTCCTATACACAGCGTTCATTGAACGCTGTGTAAGAAGACATCGGATAAGACAGAAGCAGCGAAAGCTGCTTCTATCTTCTCCTCAGGGTCCCCGGCAGTCACTGACAGCCGGAGACCCGACATTCAGCTGCCCGATCGCGCGGGCAGCAAGTTAAAACCTGAGCCGTAGAAAGTCTATGGCTCGGGTTTTAAGGACCCGTCCCTGACCGCTGGCCGTAAAAATACAGCCAGCGGTCGGGAACCAGTTGGGCAGGAGGATAAGCCTGCTGTACTGACCTCAGCGCCGGTGACCGACCGCCCGGCTCTTGTCTTGCAGATTCGGAGTAACAGAACAGCCGTCCGTCGCTGTTCTGTTACTCAATGGTGGCGGCCCGCACTTGTCAGGGAGGCGTGTCCTACCCCTTTCCCGGCCAATTCCCTGCTCCTCCCCTCCTCATCTTCGTTAGTTAGCAGCGCTAGCGCGCTGAATAGGTACCTTTGCAAGATGATGTGCGGTTCGGGCTGCCATGGGCCCCCTGGTAGCCTCGGGCCCCGGGCGGCCGCCCGAATCGCCCATATGATAATCCGCCACTGCAGTGGATATATTTGTAGGTTTTATACGTAGGTTTTATATTTGTAGATTTTATATTTGTAGGCTTTATATGGCAGGTGCAATGCATGGGTGTCAACTTCAAGGAAAAGTCAGTAGATTATCATAGACTCCAGAAAACTATGGATTACAGTCTTTTCCCACAGAGACCCGGAAATGACAGCGGCATGCATACAGTGCCTTATAGTGTAAAGTGTACAGTGTCGCTTTCTCCTTTATCTATGTCTCTAAGGGATACTTCACATGGCGTTTTTTGTCGCTGATTTTGATGTGAAATCCACGGCAGAATCATCGATAAGAAACGTCCCATATAGCCCCCACAATTATTTCAATGGGAGACATAGGCTTTTTTCCAGGACGGCCTTTGGCAATTTGCAGGGAAAAAAGCGGCATGCTCTTTCTTTGAATGGTTTCTACCTCTGACCTACTGATGAAATCAATGGAAGACATAAAAAGCAACAGCTCTCATTTGGATTTTTGCATTCGATATAATGGATAAAAAAAATATGCGTGCAAAAAAACGCAGCAAAAAAGGCGTCAAAGAATGCTAGCAATTCAAATCCTGACAGCTTTTTCTCTGCCTGTCAAAAAATGCTGTGTGAACTCCCTCTAACAGTACTAAAAAGTGAACTGCAGATCACAGAAAATGTGTGCTCTCCAATTAGAAAAAATATTTATAAAACAAAACCTGATTCAAATATTGTGACAGAAGTTTCTTTTTAAATTGTAAGGAACTAAAAGATACACAATAAAAGAAGTTCAATAACTCAACAATATAGACAATACTTTCATTCACACCTATTAATTCCATGGATTTTCTTTTATTTATTTTTTCTATATTGTAAATTTATATTGAAGACATGGAAACTTTGAAGCAACACATATATAATTAATGAAAAAAACACTTGAGAACAGGGAGTCTTTACGCCATAGTCATAGAAAAATATCCATCTTTATTCTTTATTACATACAATAATATACATATACAATATATAAAAAACTCAACAAGGTTCTAAAAAATTAAGGTCTATTTGTGGATCAGTCACAAAAAACCATACAAAATGGGTAAGGTAACACTGCTGTACAGTACAAATTTCACTGCTATTCAAGCCAGGATAATTTTGACAACCACAGTCTATGTAAGTTGGTAATGAGTAACAGACTATCATACACTGTAACCATCCATAGCCTTATGATGTTAAGTGCATATTCAATCTTTTTTAGTCCTCTGCATAATCATGGACACAGATCAAAAGAAAAGGCAATAACCTAAGGTAATAAGGAATCAACAACTATGTCCACCTGGTAACACCAGGGGAACCAGTAAAGGCAGTCTTACCCATGAAGTTGGGGATGAGAGTGGTCCACACGGTAGTTTAGGCACCCCGACGCGTTTTGCCGGTATCGCTTCCTCAGGGGGTGTGTACTGCTGTGTAATCTGTCCGTTTAAATAGTGTCAACAATCATCACTCAGTGTGTTCCGGTCTGTCTGAGTTCCCGGTCTACGGCGCATGCGCGGGATTGCCTGAGACCACGAGATCTCAGTCTCCCGTCGTCATGCGGACACTGCACCTGCGCGCCCCCAGAGACGCGTCTCCAGGGAAACAGCGCAGGTGCACCACCCGCATCTAGAAGAGAGGAGACAGAGGGCGGGCACTCGGCATCACAGCGACACGCGCAACCCCAAGGAAAGCGGTATAGCAGTGGCGAGTCTGCCTGTGTCTGTCTGTGTCGATCACCTCAAACAGCGTTTCCCCATGCTCTGTGTCCAGATCAGAAAAGAAGAGGAAAGAAAAGTGAAAGTGACACCCCGACATAAGTTGGGTTCATATAGTAACACCATGTGTACAATCGAAGTTGAATTAAAGTGAAATATATTATTAACAAATAAACAGAGTATGAATATATAAATGTACAAAGTGAAGATAAATACATTATTGACAAATAAACAAAGTGTGAGTAAATAAATAAGACAGTAAATGTAGAAATATATAATTCAAATGGATGTGAAAAAAGTGAATAAACCTAGGATCAAAAAAGTTAATAATTTATAACAGTGAGTTAGGTACATGAAAAATCATGTAAAAAGACATCTAGTAATGAATATAAAAAATAATAAGACATCAGTATAGAATATAAACAAATATTATTATAGGTGATGTGCCGATACCCATATCAAGGACATGGGAAGGAAAAAAGGGGGAAGAATTGTAATTTAGTGACATACAGAAAACTGGACCAGAAGCATAATCCTTTTGGGAGTAATTAATATAGAAGACATCTCCTCTTAGTAGCATCTTTCTCCAATGATCAACCAGACTCCCGACAGATTCTCATCACCAGTGCTATACCACAGACATCCAAAGGGTCAATTATATAAGGTATTACTCGAAGTCTAAACATGGACACAAAAAGAGACAATTAATATCATATATCAAACAATAAGTCTCGGACAGAGAACCACAGCTAGCTAAAATCACTTAAAAAACAGCAATGGACAATTAGAATATTATAAGAAAGCAGAAAAGCTCAATTGTTCATTAAGCCCAAAGGGGGTCAAAGTACCCAGGGTGGTAATCCATCTGCATTCTTTCTGCTCCAAAATCTTTTTCGCATTACCACCTCTGACTCCACAATGCACCATGTCTATGCCCCATGCCAAAAAGGTTTTGGGGTCACATCCATGGTATAGCTTAAAGTGTTTCGGGATCGTTTTTAGTACTGATAAATCATCTTTAGAAAAGAGACGTGCGTCAACTCCCTTTTACATGCATCATCATCACATCTATACTCCACACTGAAGGCTGTCCCAGTTGGTCAGTTCCTTAGAATGAAGCGGATCTGCTCGTCTGATGAGAATTTTGAGAAACAGTCATGCGATCTGAAAAGTAGATTCCAAGACAGAGGATACAGCCACAGATGTATCAAGCAAGGATACAATCGGGCCAAAAGAACTGAAAGGAAGAAATTACTACATCCGACTGGAGTAAAAAAAGAAAATACAGCCAATAATAAGATCTGATTTATCTCTACCTAGAATAACCAGTGGCAAACTATGAGATCTATTCTAACAAAACACTGGCCAGTTTTAAATACAGAACCTACCTTTGGGACATCCTTGACAGTAAGACCTCAGATGACGGCTAGAAGAAGCAAAAATCTTAAGGACATGTTGGTGAAAAGCCATTATGTACCTTTTCAATCAAATCCCTTTTCAAAAAGAGGTCCAGTTCAAGGCTGTTACCCTTGTGGTGACTGTGTGGCATGTGCTAATATAGCACGGAAAACTGCCTTCACCTCTACAAAAAACGGACGTCAGTTTAAAATCTTACACTAGATTTCATGTAGTTCGACTCACGTCATTTACTACGCAACTTGCGGATGCTCAAAAGCTTATGTCGGTTTAACATCTAGACAACTTAGAATCCGTATCCGGGAACAAGTTCGAGACATAAGGGCCGCCAAAGAAATTGATGATTTATCAGTACTAAAAACGATCCCGAAACACTTTAAGCTATACCATGGATGTGACCCTAAAACCTTTTTGGCATGGGGCATAGACATGGTGCATTGTGGAGTCAGAGGTGGTAATGCGAAAAAGATTTTGGAGCAGAAAGAATGCAGATGGATTACCACCCTGGGTACTTTGACCCCCTTTGGGCTTAATGAACAATTGAGCTTTTCTGCTTTCTTATAATATTCTAATTGTCCATTGCTGTTTTTTAAGTGATTTTAGCTAGCTGTGGTTCTCTGTCCGAGACTTATTGTTTGATATGTGATATTAATTGTCTCTTTTCGTGTCCATGTTTAGAGTTCGAGTAATACCTTTTATAATTGACCCGTTGGATGTCTGTGGTATAGCACTGGTGATGAAAATCTGTCGGGAGTCTGGTTGATCATTGGAGAAAGATGCTACTAAGAGGAGATGTCTTCTATATTAATTACTCCCAAAAGGATTATGCTTCTGGTCCAGTTTTCTGTATGTCACTAAATTACAATTCTTCCCCCTTTTTTCCTTCCCATGTCCTTGATATGGGTATCGGCACATCGCCTATAATAATATTTGTTTATATTCTATACTGATGTCTTATTATTTTTTATATTCATTACTAGATGTCTTCTTACATGATTTTTCATGTACCTAACTCACTGTTATAAATTATTAACTTTTTTGATCCTAGGTTTATTCACTTTTTTCACATCTATTTGAATTATATATTTCTACATTTACTGTCTTATTTATTTACTCACACTTTGTTTATTTGTCAATAATGTATTTATCTTCACTTCGTACATTTATATATTCATACTCTGTTTATTTGTCAATAATGTATTTCACTTTAATTCAACTTCGGTTGTACACATGGTGTTACTATATGAACCCAACTTATGTCGGGGTGTCACTTTCACTTTTCTTTCCTCTTCTTTTCTGATCTGGACACAGAGCATGGGGAAACACTGTTTGAGGTGATCGACACAGACAGACTCGCCACTGCTATACCGCTTTCCTTGGGGTTGCGCGTGTCGCTGTGATGCCGAGTGCCCGCCCTCTGTCTCCTCTCCTCTAGATGCGGGTGCTGCGCCTGCGCTGTTTCCCTGGAGACGTGTCTCTGGGGGCGCGCAGGCGCAGTGTCCGCATGTCGACGGGAGACGGAGATCTCGTGGTCTCAGGCAATCCCGCGCATGCGCCGTAGACCGGGAACTCGGACAGACCGGAACACACTGAGTGATGATTGTTGACACTATTTAAACGGACAGATTACACAGCAGTACACACCCCCTGAGGAAGCGATACCGGCGAAACGCGTCGGGGTGCCTAAACTACCGTGTGGACCACTCTCATCCCCAACTTCATGGGTAAGACTGCCTTTACTTGTTCCCCTGGTGTTACCAGGTGGACATAGTTGTTGATTCCTTATTACCTCAGGTTATTGCTTTTTCTTTTGATCTGTGTCCATGATTATGCAGAGGACTAAAAAAGATTGAATATGCACTTAACATCATAAGGCTATGGATGGTTACAGTGTATGATAGTCTGTTACTCATTACCAACTTACATAGACTGTGGTTGTCAAAATTATCCTGGGTTGAATAGCAGTGAAATTTGTACTGTACAGCAGTGTTACCTTACCCATTTTGTATGATTTTTTGTGACTGATCCACAAATAGACATTCATTTTTTAGAACCTTGTTGAGTTTTTTATACATTGTATATGTATATTATTGTATGTAATGAAGAATAAAGATGGATATTTTTCTATGACTATGGCATAAAGACTCCCTGTTCTCAAGTGTTTTTTCATGATAAAATGGAGTTTGCTGTTTTGTAAGATTATTCTGGAGGTGTTGTAATATAACCGTTCTGGTGACACCTAACCAACTACTATACCTGAGAGACATTCTTGTTGTTAAACATGTATAATTAAGTGGTAAACAAAAACGTGTTAAACAAATCAAAATTTGTTTTTTATTTTAGATTTTGCAAAGTATCCCCATTTTGCTTTGATGACTGCTTTGGACACTCTTGGCATTCGCTCAATCAGCTTGATGAGGTAGTCACCTGGAATGGTTTTCAATTAACAGGTATGCCTTGTTAAGAGTTAATGTGTTACATTTCTTGCCTTCATAATATGTTTGAAACCATCAGTTGTGTTGTGCAGAGGCAGGATTGGTACACACTTCCATACAGTGACTAGCCCTATTCAACTACTGTTCTAATCCACATTATGGCAAGAGACACCCAACTAAGTAAAGAGGAACGAGAGTCCATCCTTACCTTAAGATATGAAAGTCAGTCAATCCGGGAAATTTTAATGAACTTTGAAAGGAATCAAGTGCATTTATGAACACTATCAAATGCTATGATGAAACTGGCTCTCATGAGGACCACCCCAGGAAAGAGTTACCATCCTCAGAAATTGCAAATTAACAGCACCTCAGATTAGAGCCCACATAAATGCTTCACAGAGATCAAGTACCAGACAAATCTCAATATCAACTTTTCAGAAGAGACTGCAAGAATCATGATCGAATTGCGGCAAAGAAGCCACTACTGATGAACAGTGGTGACATTGTTGGTGAGTTATTCAAAATTCAGGGAACACTTAACCATCATTGTTTACCACAGCATTTTGCAACGACATGCCATCCCATCTAGTTTGCGCTTAGTGGGACCATCATTTGTTTTCCAACAGAACAATGACCCTCAAAAACACCTCTAGGCTAGATAAGGACTATTTGACCAAGAGGAAGAGTGATGGAGTGCTACGTAAAATGGCATGGCCTCCACAATCACCCAATCTAAACCCAATTGAGATGGTTTGGGATGAGTTGGACCTCAGAGTGAAGGAAAAACAGTCAACAAGTGCTCAGCACCTCTGGGAACCCCTTCAAGACTGTTGGCAAACCATTGCATGTGACTACCTCATAAATCTGATTCAGATAATGCCAAAAGTGAGCAAAGCTGGTATCAAAGCAAAAGGGGGCTACTTTCGAGAATCTAAAATATAAAACATTCTGGTTTGTTAACACTTTTTTGTGTACTACTTAATTCCATATTTGTTCCTTCGACTGGTACAGTATATATGTATTTTACTATACTGTATTTTAATATCATTTTGTGATAAAACATTCTGTAATTTCATGTAGTAAGTCTATATAAATGTTAAATATTATTGATAGTTGTTGATGATGATGATGATGATGATGACGATGGTGATAATAATAATAGTAATAATAATAAATAATAATAATAAATATTGGATACTTAGACACAATACTAATAATAGTAATAATAATAAATAATAAATATTGGATACTTAGACACAATACTAATAATAGTAATAATAATAATAAATAATAATAATAATAATAAATATTGGATACTTAGGGCATGACCACACATGGCGGAATTCCTCCGCAACTGTCCGCATCAATGCCGCACAGAATCTGCGTTGCAGATTCTGCAGCGGATCTGCACAAAATGTGCAGAAAATTGATGCGGACTGGCCGCTGCGGACTGCAGGAAAAGTGCTTCTCTTCTCCCTATTCAGTGCAGGATAGAGAGAAGGGACAGCACTTTCCCTAGTGAAAGTCAAAGAATTTCATACTTACCGCCCGTTGTCTTGGTGACGCGTCCCTCTTTCGGCATCCGGCCCGACCTCCCTGGATGACGCTCCAGTCCATGTGACCGCTGCAGCCTGTGCTTGGCCTGTGATTGGCTGCAGCCGTCACTTACACTGAAACGTCATCCTGGGAGGCCGGACTGGAGACAGACGCAGGGAGTTCTCGGTAAGTATGAACTTATATTTTATTTTACAGATACATGTATATTGAGATCGGTAGTCACTGTCCCGGGTGCAGAAACAGTTACTGCTGATCGCGTAACTCTTTCAGCACCCTGGACAGTGACTATTTACAGACGTCTCCTAGCAACGCTCCCGTCATTACGGGAGCCCCATTGACTTCCTCAGTCTGGCTGTAGACCTAGAAATACATAGGTCCAGCCAGAATGAAGAAATGTCATGGTAGTAAAAACAATACGCTCCGCAGCACACATAAGATCTGCGGACTTCATTGCGGAATTTTGACTCTCCATTGAAGTCAATGGAGAAATTCCGCCATGAGTCCGCAACCAGTCCGCCACTGCTCCGCAACAGACAGAGCATGCTGCGGACACCAAATTCCGCTCCGCAGCCTATGCTCCGCAGCGGAATTGTACGCATCGTGTAAACGAACACTGCTAAATTAAAGTGAAAGTCAATGGAGAAACGGCTCCGCTGCGGATTAACGCTGCGGAGTGTCCGCAGCGGAATTTAAGTGAAATTCCGCTATGTGTGAACCCGCCCTTAGACACAATACTTAGTATGATGTAGGCTAAACCCTTGGTTTTCACTGGTACAATTTCTAAGAAGACTTCTCCACTACAGTATACTTGAATTTAATCTGGCACACATTCAGCATACAATGAATAGAAGTAGAGGAGTGAGCTGAAATTTTCAGCAGAACACATTTCTCTAAAGCTTCTTCTCTACATCTTCCACAGTAAAACCATCTTTGATTGCAAATGTACTGTGCAAAATATTAATGCACTCATTAGAATGCATAAAAATAATTTGAAATAGCATGAAATTTTTTATGGCAACCTATAGGAATATTGGCCTACAGCAAGAATATTAGGCGTAAACACATAAAAGTTTAAAACACAAGCCCCTGATGTAAATATCCCCTATCTGTGTTTTCAAGACAAATGTTGATCATTATCACAGCAAAGTACTGAAAATACCAATTCCGTCCTGGCTAATATGAAATTATTTTTTCAAGCTTCCCTAAGGCAACCTTCATTCACCGTTTTAGGTATCTCCTTAGAAGTGTTTATAGTGAGAAATAGTTATACTATGGGAAAAGAAGAAAATAAAACACAAATACATTGTTGAGATGAAACTATTGTATTTTGTAATGCATCCTAGTATTCATTAGATATGCCGTAAGGATTTGCGCTTCATAATTAATGTGTCTGCATTGTTATTGAATCCTAACACGCTAGTAATCTCACTGTATAACTGTGCGCTCTAGTTTAACTTTATGTCGAATATATCCAGATGTAAAGTCAATTTTTAACACCTGGTAAACAAAGGAGTAGAGAAAGTCCAGTCTCATTGTTAGATTTATAGGCTTGTCAAATGTTCATGATTTCAGATATTTTATCCATCCTGTTGTCCTTTTTCTCTTTGAGTTGTCTTTTGTCCTCCAAGAAGAAAGTCTAAAATCAAAGTTTCAAAACATATACAATAAGCTCACTCAGGAGTAGATAATGGTGCACAGGCGGCAGTTGCGACATGCTTTGGACCTGTTCACACAGAGTTTTTTGCAGGCTAAAAAAATCTGCCTCAGAATTCCTGAAGGAATTTTGGGGCATTAACCCCTTTCCTCCACAAGCATTTTTTGGATTTTCATTTTTGCTTTTTTTTTTTTCCTTCCCACTTTTCGAAAGCCACAACTTGTTATTTTTTAGTCGATATAGCAATATGATGGCTTGCGGGATGAGTTGTAGTTTTTCAAGGCACCATTTATTGACATATTTATGTATAATAAATCTTCTACAACAGAAAATATTTGTTTTTCCTTGTTTCTTTCAATATTTTAGATAAGATGTTATTCTTCCTTTAGGTCACATCATATCATAAATTGCTAAGCATAATTCAAGTCCTTTAAATAGCAGCCAGCTGATTAAGATCTATGTAAACGTCAGATTTCCAGAGGTGAAGACAATTTAATTTAAGAACTTGAGACCAATTAGTTAAATTAAAAATATTTAAAACAAAAAACGATGTGTCTCCATGGTTACACAAAGGAGTAACACATAACTGCAGGATAAATGGCTATTTGGGGTGGTATGTTTGTAGTCTGTTACCATGGAGACACCTAGGTTTTAATCAAGACTATTTTTAAAGCTGCTTTTTTATTCCTTTGATATACATTAGAGAGGAATATACTATGACCATACCGTTATACACTCAGTGATACAAACAGTATGTAGAGTCGTGGACAAAAAACTGATCTTAACGAAATACCTTGCAGATTTGGGGTTTTAAAACTTTTCTCTTAAAAAGAAGAGACTGCTGCAACAGAGATTAAAGGTGAGTAAATAGCAATTACGCCAGTATACATACAGTTAGTGCGATATTAAAATTTTTTTAAAACAATTTCATTTAAAACTTTAATTTGAAAAATGTGGATGTCTATAGAACCGTGCTGATTGTCCCTGGGCATATGCTACATCATTATTATTTCCTCAGTCACTGCAATCAGTCATAGAAATTTCCAATTCAAGTCAGGAAGGAAAAGGCAGAAGATCACAAATGGCTTCAGATAATTAAGTTATAATGATAAGTTTTCTCTAAGCTGCTAAATCCCTTCTCTTCAAGTCTAACTTGAGCACCTCAGCTTTATTACTTACCAGTTGTAAATACAATACTCTGCAGTCAAGAAAGCAAGTTAGTAAAAAAACTCAAAGCTGCAAAGTCTACGTTTTGGAACACAAACTGTTTTTGTGATTCTTACATTTTAAGTCCAGTAGTTTAAATTGGTGAGGTTTTGTATCTCTCCAATTTAATATTTCAAAGGTAAAATCATGTGATCTGAGTGACCGTTAATGCGGCACAAATGCAAAACGCTGTGTTCGAAGTAAAAAGAACACTGCACACCAACACCAAAACCTCATCCCAACTGTGACGCATTGTTGAGGGAGCATCAAGGTTTGGGGCTGCTTTGCTGCCTTATAGTCTGGGCAACCTTGCGATCATTAAGGGAACAGTGAACTCAAAGGTGTATGAAAACATTTTACATGCGAATGTAAGGGCAGCAGTCCACGACCTATAGCTGAAGAGAAATTGTTTGTATGACGCAACAAGACAATGACCCGAAGCACACAAGTAAATCAACTAAAGAATGGTTGAAAAAAAAAAAAACATGTTTTGGAATGACAAAGTCAGAGACCTAAAAAGGACTGTGCACACAAGGCATCCCAGAAATTTTGATGAACTAAAACAGACTCTGAGGGAGGAATGGTCCAAAATTCCTCCTCGACTTTGTGCAAATCTAATTTTTAGCTACAGGAAACGTTTGGCGGTAGTGATTGCAACTAAACGGTGGAACTACAGGTTATTAAATTCAATGGTTCACTTACTTTTTCTCCCTGCACTGTGGATGTTTAGTAAATGTGCTTAATACAAGACATAAATAGTACAACTGTTTGTGCTATTAGTTTAGTTACATTGTGTTTGTCTATAATTGTGACTAAAATAATAATCAGACCACATTTTATTAGTAATCAATGCAGAAATCCAGGTAATTCCAAAGGGTTCACTCACTTTTTCTTCCAACTGTATAGTACTTGCCTTATTTTACTTTGTTTAGTATACCTTTAGTGACTTCCATGACTGTGAATAGATTGAATAGTCCATACAAAGGTAATTTCTTGCTTTATAAACAAGACATAGTCTTGTGTTCCAATCACAAATTCCTTCATATTTTTTTCTTCTAATTTTAGAAAAGATAAATGTATTTATTGTTATGAGGGAGTCTGTGAACTTTTAACGTAATCAACTCATTTCTTACCTCCAAGAGATTCATTATATTAATCTGCATAAATAACAGTATAACCTATACACAGGGGTTAACGTTTATTTCCTAAATTCAAAGAAGCCTCAATATTTTTTGTATCTGCTCTCGAACCAGGGTAGCAGAGGATCCTGTGGCGGACCCAGGCTTTTACACAATAATGGGCCCCAAAGTTCCAACAGAAGGCAACCCCATTTAAAACTGAGTTTGGAGCAAATCACTTGCCACTAAGGGCTATTTCTTATGGGTTTATTCACATATAATGTATTAACCCTTATTGATATGTCTTGTGTGTGCAATGACAAGAAAAGTTTAAAATGCAATGAAAAGTAAATGCATATGTTCTGCATAAATTAAGGTTGAACTTTCAGAATGATTTCCTCTGGCGTGCCGAGAAACCCCAGTCCCACATTGTCCCCAACTTAACAATACAAATATAATTTACCTGTAGTGCCCCGACACAGTATCATGCCCCCAGAGTGCCCCCACACAGTATCATGCCCCCAGAGTTCCCCCACACAGTATCATGCCCCCAGAGGGCCCCCACATAGTATCATGCCCCTAGAGCGCACCCACACAGTATCATGCCTGCATAGTTCCCCCAAAAAGTACCCTGCCTTCATAGTGCCCCCACAAAATATAATGTTCTTATAGGGCCTGCATACAGTATCATGCTCTTATAGTGCCCCCCACATAGTATAAAGCCCTCATAGTACCCCTACACAGTATTATGTGTAGCGTCCGTGTAGCGCTCACTTCCGCTCTGGTCCGCTGTGTCCCGCTGTATCCCGTGTGCGCACATGAAAATAATCATCATAATGAACTCACATGATTTCCTGGACTATAAGAAGGTCCCTGCCCTTCTGATCCTTGCCTGAGCGTTGTTAGTATATCCCAAGTCTGTCTTGCAAAGGGCCCTTAGTGTTTTCCCGTTCCAGTTGTTACCCGTGCCCTGTTACCCGTATCATGTATTCCGTGCTGTGTTCTCGTTTCTGAGCCTCTTAGTATTGGAGTCGTGTCCTACTGCATTTGCTGTCGTTTGCCACGTCCAGTGTCTTCTGCCCCGTCCAGTGTCTTCTGCCACGTCCAGTGTCTTCTGCCACGTCTTGTACTGTCCACCACGTCTGGCGCAACCTGCTGCACCTACCTCCATCCGTGCTGAAGCCACAGCCACTGTCTGGACTAGTTCAGGTACCCATGTGTTACGAAATGCTATAGACTTTTGTATAGACTGTGACTAGGCCAGCTGCCTCTCCGCTACGGTGGAGCGGCCTAGTGGGTCCACATACCCTGTGAACGTGACATTCTGCTCCCATAGTACCCCCACACCGTATTATGGCCCCATAAGGCCTTTATGCAGTATCATTCCTCCAGAAATCCCCCACACAGAATCATGCCCCAGTAGTGCCCCCACATAGTATAATGCCTGCATACTGCCCCAACCACAGTATAATGCCCCTATAGTGTCCACACATACAGTATAATGTCCCGATAGTGCCCCTCACACCCACAGTATAATGTTTACTCTGTAGAAAGCAACAACAAGTGTAAATAGGTGACAACAGAAGAATAAGGTAAAGGCTGTTACATAGGTGTTGCAGGGGTTTGCCGACTAAGCACATTTATCACCTATACACAGGATAAATGATAAATGTATGATCGCTGGGGGCCACACCACTGAGACCCCACTGATCACTAGAAAGGGGGTTCCCAACCACATTTCATTCTCACTGCACAATCGTAGTGAGTGCAGTGCTCGGCTGTTTCCGTCGGCCCCATATACATTGAATGGAGCAGCAGAGGACTTGCACGACCGCCACTCCATTCAAAATCCCACTGACTGCGATTGTCTACTGAATACTGCTTTTCTTCTACTGAATCCGGTCAATAGGTGATAAATGTGCTTAGTAGGAAAACCCATTTAAAATTTGGATTTGCTGTATTAAAGTTAGTAAAAGGTGAAACTTCATTGTAATTCAAAAGGTCATGTATACCTATAGCAACTTTCCAAATAGTTTTGTAGTCTTACCCTACAGTCATAGGGGGGGGGGGATTTAACTACGTTTCTATGCCATTTTTTTTAATGTGACTATTGGTCCATCTCTGCCATTCTCTGCACTTCTCACTAAAATAAGCAGAAATTTGCGTAGATTCTAGCATAAATCTATGCCAGTTCCTGGCTGGCATAGATTTCACTCAGTAACAGACGGACAGCCAAAGAAGTGAAACATTTTCTAAGAGGCATGCAACTCTTATTAAAGAGGATCTGTCACCAGATTATAAGTGAATTTATTAAACTGGCATTTCATACGCCAGTCTTAATAGGAAACAAGCTGGAGTAAGATGCCATAAATTTAAAGAGGCTCTGTCAACAGATTATAAGTGCGCTGTAGATCACAGCAGTGGTTTTTATTTTGAAAAACGATAATTTTTGGGCAAGTTTAGAGCAATTTTAGATTTATGCTAATTCGTTTCTTAATGACCAACTGGGCGTGTTTTTACTTTTGACCAACTGGGCGTTGTACAGAGGAATGTATGACGCTGACCAATCAGTGACCAATCAGCGTCATACACTTCTCATTGTTCCAGCCAATTGTTACAGTGTGATTGTGCAGTGAATGAGTGTATGACGCTGATTGGTCACTGATTGGTCAGCGTCATACACTTCTCTTTTCAACGCCCAGTTGGTCAAAAGTAGAACACGCCCAGTTGTCTATTAAGAAAGTAATTAGCATAAATCTAAAATTGTGCATAACATGCTCAAAAATTATCTTTTTTCAAAATAAAAACCACTGTTGTTATCTACATTACAGCGCCGATCACATTATGTAGGAGATAGGGCACTTATAATCTGGTGACATAGACTCTAAATTTATGGCATCTTACTCCAGTTTGTTTCCTATTAAAGAGGCTCTGTCACCAGATTTTGCAACCCCTATCTCCTATTGCAGCAGATCGGCGCTGCAATGGAGATAAGAGTAACGTTTTATTTATTTTTTTAAAACGAGCATTTTTGGCCAAGTTATGACCGTTTTTATATTTATGTAAATGAGGCTTTCTAAAGTACAACTGGGCGTGTTTAAAGTAAAAGTACAACTGGGCGTGTATTGTGTTCGTTACATCTGGGCGTTTTTTCTTCTTTTACTAGCTGGGTGTTGTGTATAGACGTATCATCCACTTCTCTTCACAACGCCCAGCTTCTGGCAGTGCACAGACACAGCGTGTTCTCGAGAGATCACGCTGTGACGTCACTCACTTCCTGCCCCAGGTCCTGCATCGTGTTGGACGAGCGAGGACACATCGGCACCAGAGGCTACAGTTGATTCTGCAGCAGCATCAGCGTTTGCAGGTAAGTAGCTACATCGACTTACCTGCAAACGCCGATGCTGCTGCAGAATCAAATGTAGCCTCTGGTGCCGATGTGTCCTCGCTCGTCCGACACGATGCAGGACCTGGGGCAGGAAGTGAGTGGCGTCACAGCGTGATCTCTGGAGAACACGGCTGTGTCTGCACTGCCAGAAGCTGGGCGTTGTGAAGAGAAGTGGATGATACTTCTATACAGAACGCCCAGCTAGTAAAAGAAGTAAAAACGCCCAGATGTAACGAACACAATACACGTCCAGTTGTACTTTTACTTTAAACACGCCCAGTTGTACTTTAGAAAGTCTCATTTACATAAATATAAAAACGGTCATAAATTGGCCAAAAATGCTCGTTTTTAAAAAAAAAAAAACGTTACTCTTAGGGGGGATTCAGACGAGCGCGATTTGCGCGCGTGCAGGCCGCGTATTTTCTGCGCATCACGCACAGCACTATAGAAGTCAATGAGGCAGTTCAAACAGTGCGTGATTCTTGCGCAGCGTTTGTTCGCTGCGTACTATACGCGACCGGTTCAAAAACTCTGCGTATTTCACGCATCACGCACCCATTGAAGTCAATGGGTGCGTGAAAATCACGCGCACCACACGGAAGCACTTCCATGGGACGAGCGTGATTCGCGCAACAGCAGTGAAAAGGATGAATGAAAACCGAAAAGCACCACGTGCTTTTCTGTTTCCGAACATCCAAACGGAGTGTCTTTGCGATGAGCGAAGCCGGACAAGCGTACCGAACTTCACCGGGTTCGGCCAAACTCGTTTTGGCCGATCCCGGCAAAAAAATTATCGGTACGCGACGTCAGGAGATAGTCACTGTCCATGGTGCTGAAAGAGTTAAACTGTTTCAGCACCATGGACAGTGACTTGCGATCCCAAAATACATTAACCTGTAAAAAAAAACCGAAGTTCTAACTTACCGATTACTCCTGTCTCCTTCCTGCAGTCCGACCTCCCGGGATGACACTTCAGTTCAAGTGACAGCTCCAGCCAATCACAGGCCAAGCACAGGCTGCAGCCAATCACAGGCTGCAGCGGTCACTTGGACTGCTGCGTCATCCAGGGAGGTGGGGCCCGATGTCAAGAGAGGCGCGTCACCAAGGACGCGTCACCAAGGACGCGTCACCAAGGCAACGGCCGGGAAGTTCTCGGTAAGTAGGAACTTTATCTTTTTTTTTTACAGGTTTTTCGCTGTTGTGTTCGGCATTCACTGTCGAGGGTGCTGAAAGATTTAGCTCTTTCAGCACCTTGGACAGTGACGGGCGTCGACAAGCCTCATCTCTATGATGCCGGCTGCGCGAAAATCACGCAGCCGCGCATCAGACACGCATGACACACGCAGCTGTCAAATGGTTTTTGCGCTCGCAAAACGCTGCGTTGTTTGCGCGCGCAAAAACGCAACGTTCGTGTGAATCTCCCCTTATCTCCATTGCAGCGCCGATCTGCTGCAATAGGATATAGGGGTTACAAAATCTGGTGACAGAGCCTCATTAAGACTGGCGTATGAAACGCCAGTTTAATAAATTCCCGCCACAGTTCCATTTATCTGTCCTCTGATTCTGCGGATGTGTCCTTCCTTAACTTTTTCATATCTAAATATACACTGAGTTATGTGGCGCTAGATGAGCAGCTTTGAAAAAAAAACATGATTTTGCAATACTTTGTCATGAGATATCTATGCTATATTGCCACCCAGTGGTTCTGATGTGAATTACAGCCTGTAATGGGTTTTGCTAGCATGTCGCAATATCATATTGAATTTGTTTCTTGAGAATCTGGAGTTCGTAACCAAATTCAACTAAAGGTAAAAGTGGACACATCTGCACATTCATTAGGTTAGCAAGAAGCAGGAGTATTGCTGCAGGATCACACTATACATGGTTTATTTGCAGTCTGTTACCATAGAGTTGCATAGGTTTGCATAAGATCTGTAGACACAAAACGGTAGGAAATTTTGAAACAAATCTATTTGCCAAGTTGCCTTCTTTTTTAAGAGCTGACACAGTACAAAAAAAACTTGTTGTGAAGGGGTTACATACCCTTTAAATAAACTTAATGAATATTTGAAATAACATTTTAAAATAAAATATCACAATAAACTGGAATAAATATATAATAATGACCTACCTATTACTACTAAACCATGAAATGACATTTGCAACATACACTATAAGAACTACAGCAACATATGTTGACTAATTGATCAATACATCGGGGGGAAAAAAAGAAATGGCTACAAGATGAAAAAGTGCTCATGTAAATATTAAAAGCAGTGATAAAGATCACAAATAGAGATGAGCGAACCGGGACAACCGAACCCGGTTTCGGTCCGAACTTCCGGTAAAGTTCGGTTCGCAGCGAATCCGAACTTCACCGGGTTCGGCCGAACCCGTTTTGACCGAACCCGGTCAAAAACATTATACAAATCGGGAGCCACTTATCTCTATCAATCACTGATAGAGAAAAGAGGCTGCTGATTAAAAATAAAATAAAAAGCATTTCATACGTACCCGGTCGTTGTCTTGTTGACGAGTCCCTCTTCTTCCTCCAGTCCGACCTTTTCTGACGCGGCAGCCTGTGATTGGCTGCAGAGGCCTCTGCAGCCTGTGATTGGCTGCAGAGGCCGCGGCAGCCTGTGATTGGCTGCAGCGCTCACAAGGCTGCATCGTCATCAAGGAATGTCGGGCCGGATGTCGAGAGGGACGCGTCACCAAGGCAACGGCCAGGAGACCGGACTGGAGGAAGCAGAAAGTTCTCGGTAAGTATGAACGTCTTTTTTTTTACAGGTACTGTGATCGGTAGTCACTGTCCAGGGTACTGAAACAGTTACTGCCGATCAGTTAACTCTTTCAGCACCCTGAACAGTGACTATTTAGTGTATGTGCACACACACTAATTACGTCCGTAA
The DNA here is from genome assembly GCF_050947455.1 of Rhinoderma darwinii. NCBI lineage: Eukaryota > Metazoa > Chordata > Amphibia > Anura > Rhinodermatidae > Rhinoderma > Rhinoderma darwinii. The sequence continues at coordinate 203,429,996 of NC_134688.1, forward strand.
ATGACGGACGTATTTCGGCCGCAAGTACCGGACCGAACACAGTGCAGGGAGCCGGGCTCCTAGCATCATACTTATGTACGATGCTAGGAGTCCCTGCCTCTCTGCAGGACAACTGTCCCGTACTGTAATCATGTTTTCAGTACGGGACAGTAGTTCCACGGAGAGGCAGGGACTCCTAGCATCGTACATAAATATGATGCTAGGAGCCCGGCTCCCTGCAGGGTGTTCGGTCCGGTACTTGCGGCCGAAATACGTCCGTCAATTACGGACGTAATTAGTGTGTGTGCACATACCCTTACTGACGTCGAGTAGCAACGCTGCCGTAATGACGGGTGCACACATGTAGCCACCCATCATTACGGGGCCTCATGCACACGACCATAAAAACACCCGTTATCACGGGTCGTAATTACGACCCGAAATAGCGGGCCCATAGACTTCTGTTAGCCACGGGTACCTTCCCGTTTTCTCACGGGAAGGTGCCCGTGCCGTTAAAAAGATAGAACATGTTCTATTTTTTTATTTTACGGGCCGTGCTCGTAATTACGACTCGTAAGTACGAGCACGGCCGGCCGGCCACGGGCAGCTGGCCGCTTTTGCGAACCGTGCTGTCATTATAATTATAGCAGCACGGCCCGTAAAATAGAAAAATAGAACATGTTCTATTTTTTTAACGGCACGGGCACCTTCCCGTGAGAATACGGAAAGGTACCCGTGGGTAACAGAAGTCTATGAGCCCGTTATTGCGGGTCGTAATTACGACCCGCAATAACGGGTGTTTTTACGGTCGTGTGCATGATGGGAGCACGGCTCGGAAAAACGAACGGCTGCCCGTGCTCATCTCCTGAAATAATCTGTGCTGCCTTAAACTCTGTGGACAGGTCAGGATCCTGTTTCTTTTAAATGCTGCTAGGGAACCCGCTCGATCCACTATATAAGGCTACGCTACAGTGCAGCATTTAAAAGAAACAGGATCCTGACCTGTCCACAGAGTTTAAGGCAGCACAGAGTATTTCAGGAGATGAGCGTGCGGATCTTGTGCGTGGTGGTGACTTGCCAATCATGTGAACGTGTTATAGAGGACAGGAGTGGAGGAGATGTAACAGACTGAGCTACGTAATGGTAAGAACAGAGTTCACAGCAGCACAGAGTATTTCAGGAGAGGAGCGTGCAGATTCAGTGCTGCTGTGAACTCTGCTCTTACCATTACGTAGCTCAGTCTGTTACCTCTCCTCCACTCCTGTCCTCAATAACACCTTCACGTGATTGGCAAGTCACCACCCCGCACAAGATCCGCACGCTCATCTCCTGAAATACTCTGTGCTGCTGTGAACTCTGCTCTTACCATTACGTGGTGACTTGCCAATCATGTGAAGGTGTTCTGGAGGACAGGAGTGGAGGAGAGGTAACAGACTGAGAGCTACGTAATGGTAAGAGCAGAGTTCGCAGCAGCACTGAATCTGCACGCTCATCTCCTGAAATACTCTGTGCTGCCTTAAACTCTATGGACAGGTCAGGATCCTGTTTCTTTTAAATGCTGCACTGTAGCGCAGCCGTATATAGTGGATCGAGCGGGTTCCCCAGCAGCATTTAAAAGAAACCGTGTTTGTGTATGTGTGTTTGTGTATATATGTGTGTTTGGGTATGTGACTTTGTCTGTTTTTGTTTTTATATGTGTGTGTGTATATATGGGTGTGTTTGTGTATATGTGTTTTGTGTATATGTTTGTGTATATATGGGTGTATTTGTGTAGATGTTTGTGTGTGTTTTTGTATATGTGTATATGTGTGTATATGGGTGTGTGTTTGTGTGTATATATGGGTGTGTTTGTGTATATGTGTTTGTGTATATGTGTGTTTGGGTATGTGTGTTTTTGTTTGTATATGTGTTTGTGTATATGTGTTTGTGTATATGTGTTCGTGTATGTGTGTATAACTGTGTGTGTGTGTGTTTGGATATGTGTGTTTTTGTTTGTATATGTGTGAGTTTGTGTATATGTGTGTGTTTGTCTGTTTATGTGTGTGTGTATATCTTGTTGTGTTTGTGTATATATGTGTGTGTCTGTGTATGGTTGTTTGTTTGTGTGTGCGTGTATATATGTGTGTAGGTGAGTAGAAGTATTGGTATTGTTCACATTGATAACTGTTTTTTTATGTTGTTGCAGATTTTGATGTACCGATTGGACTACATCTACGATTCGTTGGACTACTGCGTAGATCTGCGTTTTTTCAAATTTTAATAAAATGGTTAACGAGGGTTTTGTTGGGGATTTCTTATTTCAATAAAAAAGAATTGTCTTTGTGTTTTTTTTTTCAAACTTTATTAGTGCCTAGATAATGGTAGTTGGCTGATTGACAGCGTCCATTATTAAGGCGGTACTTAGTGTTAGCCGGTGCAGAGGCTAGCACTAACCACCCATTATTACCCCGGTACCCACCACCACCAGGGGTGCCGGGAAGAGCTTGGTACGATCCAGTACCCGACCATCTGTTGTGATGGTCGGGTACTGGGGCGGCCGTAGGCTGGTATTATGAGGCTGGGAAGGGCCAAAATCAGTGGACCTTCCCACCCTTGTAATGCTAGGCTGCTGCTGCTGTGTTGTATCGGGCTGGTTATAAAAATGGGGGGGACCCCCACGTCGTTTTTTTTTTGGAATTTAACAAATTTAGCAATAGACGGGTCCCCCACATTTTTAATAACCAGCCATATACAAGGCCGCAGCAGTCTGGCATTACATGGGTGGGAAGGGCCACTGGTTTTGTCCATTCCCAGGCTAATAACACTGTGTTGTATGTGGCTGGTTATGATAAATTGGGTGGAACCCCATGTCTTTTTTAAAAAAAAAATGTAAATAAATAAATAATTTAAAAAAATGACGTGGGGTCCCCCCCACTTTTATAACCAGCCAGATACAACACAGCAGCAGCAGCCTAGCATTACAAGGGTGGGAAGGTCCACTGTTTTTGGCCCTTCCCAGCCTCATAATACCAGCCTGCGGCCGCCCCAGGGCCCGACCATCACAACAGATGGTCGGGTACTGGATCGTACCTGGCTCTTCCCGGCACCCCTGGTGGTTTTGGGTACCGGGGTAATAATGGTGGTTAGTGTTAGCCTCTGCACCGGCTAACACTAAGGGTATGTTCACACGGCCTATTTACGGACGTAATTCGGGCGTTTTTGCCCCGAATTACGTCTGAAAATAGCGCCTCAATAGCGCTGACAAACATCTGCCCATTGAAAGCAATGGGCAGACGTTTGTCTGTTCACACGAGGCGTATATTTACGCGCCGCTGTCAAATGACGGCGCGTAAATAGACGCCCGCGTAGAAGAAGTGACCTGTCACTTCTTTGGCCGTATTTGGAGCCGCTATTCATTGACTCCAATGAATAGCAGCGCTAATTACGGCCGTAATTGACGCGGCGTTCAAGCGCCTGCACATGCCGGTACGGCTGAATTTACGGGGATGTTTTCAGGCTGAAACATCCCCGTATTTCAGCCGTTACGGACCCCCGCCGTGTGAACATACCCTAAGCCTCGCATTAGTAATGGATGTTGTCACTCAGACAGCGGCCATTACTAAAGTGGTAATAATAAAATTTGAAAAGAAAAAGACAAAGATATAGATAAAATATTTTATTGAAATAAAGCACCCCCAACACAACCCTCATTAACCATTTTATTGTAGAAAAAAAACCGTCATCGAAGTAGTCCTCGAAACCGACGTAGTCCAAACACCAAACCTGTAAAAAAATAAAATAATGAAATAAAACATGTTGTAGGCTTAGATTCAGTTTAATGTGTGATACTGACTGTTATACCATGTATAGAAGCCTGCCGCGAAGTTGACTTAGATACAGGGCGCCAGCAGACAGTATCATACATGGCCATACATACATATATACAAATATACATACATATATACAAACATACATACATATATACAAGCATGCACATATATACATGCAAATATACATACATGCAAACATACACACATATATACATGCAAACTATCATACATACATGCATACACACACACACATGAAAACATACATACATACAAACAAACATGCAAAGATACATACATACATATATACAAGCATGCACAAATATACATGCAAACATAAATACATGCAAACATAATTACATACATGCACATATATAAACATACATGCAAACATACATGCAAAAATAAAAACATGCAAACATACATACATGCACATATATACATACATACATGACAACATACATACAAACATACATGACAACATACATACATGCAAACATACATACATGCAAACATACATACACACATGCAAACATATATACATGCAAATATACATACAAACATGCACATGTATACATACATGCCAACATACATGCAAACATACATGCACATATATACATACATGACAACATACATACATGCAAATATACATACATACACACATGCACATATATACATACATGCCAACATACATGCACATATATACATACATGACAACATACATACATACATACATGACAACATACATACATATATATATATACACACATGCAAATATACATACATTCATGCAAACATACATGCAAACATACATACATACATACAAATATACATACACACATGCACATATATACATACATGACAACATACATACATACATACATGACAACATACATGCAAAAATACATACATGCAAACATACATACATGCAAATATATACATGCAAATATACATACAAACATGCACATATATACATACATGCCAACATACATGCAAACATACATGCACAGATATACATACATACATACATGCCAACATACATACATGCCAAAAAATAATAATAATACGTTCATACTTACTTTCCTCCTGTCCGGCCTCCAGCGATGACGTTTCATTCATGTCGCCGCTGCAGCCTGTGATTGGCTGCAGAGGCGGTCACGTGGGATGAAGCGTCATCCTGACGTGCGTGACCGCCACTACAGCCTGTGATTGGCTGCAGCGGCGAAAGGGATGAAACGTCATCGCTGGAGGCCGGACAGGAGGAAAGTAAGTACGAACGTATAATTTTTATTTTTTTATTACATTTAAATGGTATTTTCCGCGCGCCGAGCATGTACTGTGAAGGTTGCTGAAAGAGTTAGTGCAGCCCATTAACTCTATCAGCACCCTGGACAGTAGCATGCTCGGCGCACGTAAGTGACAGGTTCGGTCAGAACTAGTTCGGTCCGAACCGAACTTTTTTGTGAAATTCGGCGAACTAGCCGAACCGAACTTTTGATAAGTTCGCTCATCTCTAATCACAAACTAAGCTCTATGCATTCTCAGGCCTGTTGTATTTATAGAGGCTCTGTCACCACATTATTAGTGCCCTATCTGGTACATAATGTGATCGGCGCTGTAATGTAGATTACAGCAGTGTTTTTTATTTAGAAAAATGATGATTTTTGACAGAGTTATGACCTATATTAGCTTTATGCTATAGACTTTCTTAATGGACAACTGGCCATTGTGACCAAGTGGGCATTGTGGAGAGAAGTGTATGACACTCACCAATCTGCGTCATACACTTCTCTCCATTCATTTAAACAGCACATAGTGTTCTTACTAAATCACTATGTGAGGCCACATACACACACACTAACGTTACTGAAGCATCCTGAGAATTAGTCCCCATGCACACGACCGTAAAAAACCTCCGTTTTTGCAGACCGCAATTGCGGTCCGCAAAAACGGAGCCATTCACTTTCATTGAACACTGACACCTTTCCGTAGCACTACTGAAGGGTGTCAGTGCCGTGGAAATGTTCCGGGAATTATGGAACATGTCCGTTCTTTCGCAATTTGCGGGCCGTGCTCCCATACTTTGTATGGGAGCACGGCCCGAAAATGCGGCTGTCAGTCAGCGGCCGGCCGTGCCCACAATCGCGGGCCGTGATTGCGGGCACGGTCGTGTGCATGGGGCCTTAATAGACATCACTACCAGCCGGGACGGGATGTCTATTCGAATCCTGACACTTCGGTAACATTTGTGTGAGATTTACAGCAAGGCAAGCGTAATCTCGCGAGATTACGCAGTAAACTGTCATTTAAAACGAAATTACGCTTGCCTTGCTGTAAATCTCACACAAACGTTAGCGAAGTGTCAGGATTCTGAATAGACATTCTGTCCTGGCTGGTAGTGATGTCTATTCACTCTCAGGACACTTGAGTAACGTTAATCTGTGTGTATGTGGCTACACTTAGTGATATAGTAAGATTACTATGTGCTATGTAAATGACTGGGGAGAAGTGTATGACGCTGATTGGTCAGCGTCATGCACTTCTCTCCACAATGCCCACTTGGTCAAAAGGTAAATCACGCCCAGTTGTCCATTAAGAAAAAGTCATTAGTATAAAGCTAAAATAGGTCATAACTTCGTAAAAGATGATTGTTTTTCTAAATAAAAAACACTGCTGTAATCTACATTACAACACCGATCACAATATGTACAAGATGGGGCACTTATAATGTGGTGACGGAGCCTCTTTAAAGTGATCATTGATATAAGGTAACGCTGTTTTTATTGGTTAGTGAAAGAATGTTTTGCTTAACTGCTTATTGACCCTCCTTGCGCAGAGCAATGGCATTTCTGGCCAAATGGGTGTTATATATTACATACATAATTAGAAATCATATTATTTGTATTGTTTTAAAACTAGAACTCTCAAATTATTTATAAATACACAGATGTGTCCACCCTTACCAATTTGGTTAAGGACTCTAATTTCTCATGGAACCAATTCAATACAATATCGCAAAATGTTAGCAAAAAACTTGACCAGCTGCAATCTACATCACAATTGCTGGGTGGCCACACATAGACACATTTAGCATATGCACCTCGTGACAGAGTATTGCGAAATCATGTTGGTTTTCAAAGCTGGTCTTCTCATACCACACATGCAGGGGCGTAACTAGGAAAGACTCGGCCCCATAGCAAACGTTTGACTGGGGCCCCCCTCCCCTGGGTGTCACACAACCCCCCCCCCCCTTTGTAGATAGGGCTGTATGGCGTTCTCTACAGGGGGAGGGCTGTATGGCGTTCTCTACAGGGGGGGCTGTATGGCGTTCTCTACAGGGGGGCTGTATGGCGTTCTCTACAGGGGGGGCTGTATGGTGTTCCCTACAGGGGGGCTGTATGGCGTTTCCTACAGGGGGGGCTGTATGGTGTTCCCTACAGGGGGGACTGTATGGTGTTCCCTACAGGGGGGGGGCTGTATGGCGTTCCCTACAGGGGCGGGCTGTTTTGGCGTTCCCTACAGGGGGGCTGTATTGCGTTCTCTACAGGGGGGCTGTATGGCGTTCTCTACAGGGGGCTGTATGGCGTTATCTACAGGGGGGCTGTATGGCGTTATCTACAGAGGGGGCTGTATGGCACTAACGCCATACAGCTCCCCTGTAGAGAACGCCATACAGCCCCCCCCCTGTAGGGAACGCCATACAGCCCCCCTGTAGGGAACGCCATACAGCCCCCCAATGTAGGGAACGCCATACAGCCCCCGCTGTAGAGAACGCCATACAGCCCCCCTTGTAGGGAACGCCATACAGCGTCCCCAACCCCCCAAAAAAATGCGACCTACAGTGTGTCCTACAAATAACATGTATCCCCCTATCCACAGGACAGGGGATACATGTGTGATCGCTGGCAGCGATAGGGAGAACGGGGGACCAAAAGTCCCCCGAAGTTCTCCATGACTAACCTCTGACTTCCGGCGTCTGCACAGCTCAATAAAAATGAAAGGAGCGCCGGTCATGCATGAGCACAAGCGCGACCGGCGCTCCATTGATTTCTACGGAGCTGCCGACACAGACCCCGGAAGTCCGAGGTTTGTGATGGAGAACTTCAGGGGACTTTCAGTCCCCCGTTCTCCCTATCAAAGCCAGCGATCACACATGTATCCCCTGTCCTGTGGATAGGGGATACATGTCTTTTGTTTAATGGCAGAGCGGGGAGATACCTCCCTGCTCTGCCGTAGTGTTAAGTGGCGTCGCGCTGTAGCAGCCATAGCGGCTGCTAGCGGAGCCTCCGGCCTTGGTGGGGGCCCATGCCGGCGGGCGACACGGGCCCCCTCATGCCTCGGGCCCTGTAGCAGCCGCTACGGCTGCTACGGCGGTAGTTACGCCACTGCACACATGCATTTACGCAAATATAAAATGATAATAATTCTAATATTCTTTTCTCATATACTGTTGCACCAACAATTTCCTCAGAACTTTCAAACCAGGGGAAGCAGTGAACATACGTTTTTTCATTTTTTTTCATTTTTCAATTTTATTTTGCAGTCTGATGTATCAAAAAAAAAAAAAGGTGTATATACAGTACTGTGCAAAAGCTTTAGGCAGTTGTGTAAAAATGCTGCAAAGTAAGAATGCTTTCAAGAATAGAAGTGATAATATTTTTTTTTATTAATTAGCATAATGCATAGTTAATGAACAGAAAATAAATCGGTGGGGGAGTGGCCGAATGCCGAGGAGTGAGGTCGCATAACTCGGAGCTCCGCACCTAACCTTCCTCAAACCGGCTCACACAGCAACTCCACTGCAGAAAATCGGGAGATAAGTTACAGGAATCCTTTGACAAGGCTCCTAAAACATTACAATGGGGAAAGGCAGACCCAAAACACCGGGTCCGGCAATGCTCACTTCTTACTATCTGCCAGCGGGAACTGCACAAAATGGCGCCGGACGCTCCGGCAATGAAGAAATGAAGGAGAGTGCCGCTCCTCTACTGACTCACCAAGCCACAGACATATCTCCCAGTCCAGAGTGCTCCTCGGATAGCCCACCTCTGCTGCAAAAAACAGAACACAGGTCAGTGCCATCTTCATCTAGAGCATCTAAACTATGTGACCTGCCTGTACTTACTCCCCATGAGGGATCGGTTATCAGTCTGGAGAGCATGAGGGGCTTGATGTCTGAACTGCGCAGTCTTTTACAAAAAGACTTCCACACTGCATTTACCTCATTGTCTAAAGATATTAAAGACATAGGGGACAGAACATCACATCTTGAAAGTAAGATGGATGATTTTACTTCTGCATACAACACTTTAGTAGACGCGCAGAATAAAACAGACGAAGATATAATGGCGGTTAAACTAAAACTAGCTGACCTGGAGGATCGTTCACGCAGAAACAACATCCGATTTCGTGGCATCCCTGAGACCATTCTACCTGCTCAACTTAGAGAATTTCTGACTGATTACTTTACCATCATTCTACCTGAAGCAGAACAGAGAGATCTAATCATCGACAGAGTGCATAGACTGCCTAAACCCAAACATCTCCCACAAACGACACCAATCCACTTTTACCAGACGAAAGAATCCATTTTAAAATTTGCCTTCAAAAACGCAAAACTTCCTGAACGTTTCGTCAGTATATCTATGTATGCAGATCTGTCATCAGCCACTTTGAATCGTAGCTAAGAGTTTGCTCCATTTACTAAACAGCTACGTGACCATGACATATCATACAAATGGGGATACCCACTCGAGCTCATTTTTACCAAAAATGGCGTCACTCACGTCCTCAACACACCTAAGGAGGCTGAAATTTTGCGGGAGAAATGGTTTCCGGAATCTTCAATGTCGGATCAGCAGTCGCTTAAAAGAAAGACTCCTTCAATGTCTCCAGAGTGGACCAAGGCTGGTTCATCAAAGCAATCATCTACTCGCCCGAAATAAGGAATTAAGATAGCAGTATAATATCACTACGACTTATACTTATATATTGTATGTATGGTTTCCTGGCTCTAACCTACTCTCTTTTCCAGCATTTCAACTCCTGAGAAGGTTAGGTAGGCACTGCTGTTACATTTTGTTATTGTAATATACTACCACCCTCACCACTCGCCAAAAACCCAAACAAGGTTTTGGTATGTTCACTTTGAACACATTTCTTTGTTTACTTTACGGTTCCACTGTTATACTGTTCCGCCTACACTTTGTGAAATGAATAGTTTGCAATGTACATTACTCGGGGAACTCAATGGGGCAAGATATGATCATCCCCTATGGGAGATTGGTGTGGAATCTCAACGCATCTTACCTCCATACACTGCATCCTACAGTCTCAAATACAATGGTCTTTAAAATTTCTTCCCTATATGTTAAGGGCTTCAATAGTCCGTTCAAACGTTCACTTATGTGGAGGGAATGTAAAGCACTTAATTGTGACATTTTGTGTGCGCAGGAAACACATCTTTTAGACAGAGACTCTCACATGGTTAAACACACCCAATTCCCCCATATTTTCTGCACTCCCAATGCACACAAAAAGAAAGGTACCTTAATCGCTATCAAAAATTCATTGGCTTTTAATTGACCCATGTTACTTATGACAAGTGGGACAGATATATAATTCTACAATGCATTATTAACAATGAAAAATTCACTATAGTACCGCTATATGCTCCAAACAAACATCAGGGTAGATTTCTTAAGCATCTACTCAAACGCATTGAGAAGTTCAGATATGGAGCCCTCGTTATATGTGGAGATTTCAACAGGAAACGAGAAACGAGAAAAACACTGATGTATACAATATTACTTATAGGGAAAATCTCTATGATACATGGAGAACGTTCAACTCTTCTGAAAGGGACTATACTTTTTTTTCACACCCCCATCAAAACTATTCGAGAATTGACTTTATTATGGTAGATCAATGGTTACTTCAACGAGTACTTAACCCTTCAATAGGCCTCATAACCTGGTCGGATCATGCCCCGATATCAGCCCTTTTTAAAGAAAAATGTAATAATGTTCCCACCTCTCCCTGGCGGATAAACAACTCCCTTCTAAACAATGTAACTAGCAGCGACCAGATAGAAAAAGCACTGACCGACTTCTTTGATCTCAACGATGCAAAGCCACCTCAACTTTTAATAATTGGTGTGCCCATAAAGCCGTTATCAGGGGACATCTTATCAAATTGTCATCAACCGCCAAAAAAATAAGAGTCAAAAACTCAAGAACTATTAACAGACATTAAAAAACTAGAAGACCTCAACAAATCAGCAATGTCCAGAAAGCTAGTTTTAGAATTAAAACAATTAAGAAACCAACTCCACCAACTGTTATACCACAAATGTGAATATGCATTTAGAAGAACTAGAATGCAATATTACTGGCAACAAGGCTGGGAAAATGTTGGCCAACAAATTTAAAAATAAAACTATTAAAACCAAAATCCCCTTTATTTTTTATAAAACAGGGGGGAAAATTATGAACCCCTTAAAAAATAGCTGACTCCTTCACTGATTACTATGGTAACTTATACAACCTACACAGCGACCCAAACACTATCCAACCTACACAGCAGGTGATAGACAATTTCCTCAAATCTGTTAGATTACCTCTAATAACAAGTGAACAACTATCCAAATTGAATGCGCCCTTTTCACTTCTAGAAGTTCAAATGGTTCTTAACCCCTTCAGGACACAGCCTGTTTTGGCCAATTTTTCCAAATCTGATATGTTTCACTTTATGTGGTAATAACTTCGGAATGCTTTTACCTATCCAAGCGATTCTGAGATTGTTTTCTCGTGAGACATTGGACTTTATGTTACTGGCAAAATTTGCCCGATACATTAAGTATTTAATTGTGAAAAACACCAAAATTTAGCGAAAAATTGCAAAAATTAGCATTTTTCTAAATTTATATGTATCTGCTTGTAAGACAGATGGTAATACCACACAAAATTGTTGCTAATTAACATCCCCCATATGTCTACTTTAGATTGGCATTGTTTTTTGAACATCCTTTTATTTTTCTATGACATCACAAGGCATAGAACTTTAGCAGCAATTTCTCACATTTTCAAGAAAATTTCAAAAGGCTATTTTTACAGGGGCCAGTTCAGTTGTGAAGTATTCAAAACAGCATTTAGAAAGTTTCTTAACCCTTTAGATGTTTCACAGGAATTAAGGCAAAGTAGATGTAAAATTTTCAAATTTCTTTTTTTTTTTGCAGAAATTAATTTTTCATCAATTTTTTTTGTAACACAGAAAGATTTACAAGAGAAACACAACTCAATATCTATTTCCCAGATTCTGCAGTTTTTAGAAATACCCCACATGTGGCCCTAGTGCACTTATTGACTGCAGCACCAGCCTCAGAAGCAAAGGAGCACCTAGAGGATTTTGGGGCCTCCTTTTTTATTAGAAAATATTTTAGGCACCATGTCGGGTCTGAAAGGCTCTTGCGGCGCCAAAACAGTGGAAATCCCCCAAAAGTGACCCCATTTCGGAAACTATACCCTTTGAGGAAATTATCTAGGGGTATAGTGAGCATTTTGACCCCGCAGGTTTTTTGGAGAAATTATTGGAAGTAGGCCGTGAAAATGAAAATCTACATTCTTTCAAAGAAAATGTAGGTTTAGCTAATTTTTTCTAATTTCCATAGGGGCTAAAAGGAGAAAATGCACCACTACATTTGTAAAGCAATTTCTCCCGAGCAAAACAGTACCCCACATGTGGTGATAAACGGTTGTTTGGACACACGGCAGGGCTTAGAAGGGAAAGAGCGACATTTGGTTTTTGCAGCTCAAATTTAGCAGGAATGGTTTGCGGAGACCACGTCGCATTTGCAAAGCCCCTAAGGGACCAAAACAGTGAAAACACCAAAAAAGTGACTCCATTTAGGAAACTACACCCCTTGAAGAATCCATCTAGGGGTGTAGTGAGCATTTTGAACCCACAGGGGTTTCATAGATTTTATTAGAATTGGGCAGTGAAGATAAAAAAAATACTTTTTTTCCAATAAGACGTAGCTTTAGCTAAAACATTTTTAATTTTCTCAACAAACAAAGGAATAACAAAAAAAAAAAAACATTTGTAAAACAACTTCTCTGGAGTACGGCAATACCCCATTTGTGGTCATAAACTGCTGTTTGGGCACACGGCAAGGATCAGAAGAGAAGGAGTGCAATTTGGCTTTTGGAGCACAGATTTTACTGGATTGGTTTCTTGACACCATGTCACTATTGCAAAGCTCCTAAGGTGTCAGTACAGTGGAAACTCCACAAAAGTGATTCCATTCACAAAACTACACCCCTTGAGGAATTCATCTAGGGGTGTAGTGAGCATTTTGACCCCACAGGTGTTTCATAGATTTTATTAGAATTGGGCAGTGAAAATGAAAAAAAATCCTTTTTCTTCAATAAGACGTAGTTTTTGCTGAAAATGTTTCATTTTCTCAACAAATAAATGAAAAAAAGCACCACAACACTTGTAAAGCAACTTCTCCTGTGTACGGCAATACCACATATGTGGTCATAAACTGCTGTTTGGGCACACAGTAGGGCTCAGAAGGGAAGGAGCGCCATTTGGCTTTTGGAGTACAGATTTTTCTGGATTGGTTTCTGGGCGCTATGTCGCATTTGCAAAGTCCCTGTGGGACCACAACAGTGGATCCCCCCCAGAAGTGACCCCATTTTGGAAACTACACCCCTCAAGGTATTCACTTTGGGGTGTAGTGAGCATATTAACACCACAGGTGATTGGCAGAAATTGGTGTGCACTCGATGTTGCAGAGTGAAAATGGGATTTTTTTCTATAGATATGCCAATATGTGGCGCCCAGCTTGTGCCACTGGAGACACACACCCCAAAAATTGTTAAAAGGGTTCTCCCGGGTATGGCGATGCCATATATGTGGAAGTAAACTGCTGTTTTGGCACACAGTAGGGTTCAGAAGGGAGGTAGCGCCATTTGGCTTTTGGAGTGTGGATTTTGCTTGTAGTAGTCTTGCATTGAGTCTTACTGGTGTTTCCGTTTATAATGTGGGGGTACATGTAAGCCGGGCGGAGTATATAAGGGGCATAGTCAGGTGGTATAATAATGGGGTAAACAAAAACAATAAAATGATCCATAGATGTGTGTTACGCTGTGACACAATCCTTTCTGCACAGGCCGGTGTCGCACTGATAAACTGTGTCCTTTCTTATCTCCCTTTTGGTCCACACTCCGCACCTTTGCAGTTTGAGGAATTTTGCTGAGAAGTGTTGTCCTGGTTGTCAGCAGATATGTTTGGGCCCTCCCCTTCCTGGTTCCCTAATTTTAGGGGCCTTGATAATTCGCCACTTGAAACAGAAGAAATGTTTCCCTCGGGCCGGCACAACTGCATATTTTTATTTCCTGGCTTATTGGAGCCTTAACTAATTTTATTTTTTCATAGACGTAGTGGTATGAGGGCTGGTTTTTTTGCGGGACGAGCTGGAGTTATTATTGGTACCATTTTAGGGTACATGCGACTTTTTGATCACATGTTATCCTTTTTTTTTTGGGAGGCAAGGTGACCAAAAAACAGCAATTCTGGCATATTTTTTTAGTTATTTTTATACAGCGTTCACCACACGTTATGAATTACACGTTACCTTTATTCTGCAGGTCATTCCGATTCCGGTGATACCTAATTTATAGAACTTTTTTATGTTTTACAACTTTTTGCACAATAAAATAACCTTTGGAAAGAGAATGGATTTTTTCTGTCGCCATGTTGTGAGAGCCATAACGGTTTTAATTTTTTCGTTGATGGAGCTGTATGAGGGCTTATTTTTAGCGAGACGAGTTATAGTTTTTATAGGTATCATTTTTGGGTACATGCGACTTTTTGATCACTTTTTATTTCAATTTTTGGAAGACAAAGTGACCAAAAAATAGCAATTATGTCAGTATTTTTTAGGTTTTTTTTACGGCGTTCACTTTGCGGAATAAATAACATAATATTTTTATAGTTACGGTCGTTACGGTCGCAGCGATACCAAATATGTATGGCTTTATTATTTTTTTCAATAATAAATGACTTGATAAAGGAAAAAGGGCGATTGTGTTTTGTGTTATTATTTGAAACTTTTATTGTATTTTTAGAACTTTTATTTTTACTTTTTTTACACTTTTTTTTACACTTTTCTTTAGTCCCACTATGGGACTTGAAGGTCCAACTGTTTGTTTGATGTTCTAATACATTGCACTACCCATGTAGTGCAATGTATTAGAACTGTCAGTTGTTCACTGACAGCAAGCCGATCAGGCTCCGCCTCCGGGCGGGGCCTAATCGGCTAACGTAGTGGCAGATAGGAAGCCTTTGTTAGGCTTCCATTTGCCATTGCAATCGCCCCCCCGCAACAATCGGCCCCCGCAATCGCGTAGTGGGGTGCCGATGTTGCTATAAGAACTTAAATGCGGCGGTCACTATTGACTGCCGCAATTAAGGGGTTAATCGGTTCGGATCACCGCTGTGATCCGACCCGATGTTTTCCCCCAGTACTAAGGCTGCTAGTAGCAGCCTGTACTGGGAGATGCCGGGCTGCGGGGAGCGCCTGTGTGCTCTGTTAGGAGCACACGTGGATTAACGGGCTGCAGGCACAACGACCAGCTTTGCAACCCGTTAATCTACGTTGGGTGGTCGTGAAGGGGTTAAACACCGCAAGCTCAATAAGTCTCCCGGGCCAGACGGTCTAACAAACGTATATTTCAAAATTATTTCCCATATTCTTTCATCACATCTTGTTTCAGTGTTCAACCAAGAAACCGAAATTGGCACTTTTCCTCAGGAAATGCTTCGAGCCCTCATAATAACCTTACCCAAACCTGGTAAAACACCAGATAAACCTGAAAACTTCAGACCGATATCACTACTTAATAGCGATGTAAAAAGCTAACAGATTTGTTGATATTTTACCATTAGAGATGAGCGAACCGGGACAACCGAACCCGGTTTCGGTCCGAACATCGTGAAAAGTTCGGTTCGCAGCGAATCCGAACTTTACCGGGTTCGGCCGAACCCGTTTTGACCGAACCCGGCTACATTTTGGCGCCTGCCACATGTTAGATGTAAAATGGAGGATTTCAAAATATCACCTCACATCAGGCTACCCCATAATGCCTTGCAAACGGCTCCCCCAGCTAATCGGGAGGCAGCATAGGGGCGGGCTCAAGCCTGCAATAAAAGTCTATGCACTTAGCTCAGCGGCCATTTTAGAGACAGGAGCTGTAGGGATAGCATCTCTGTGCAGTAAGGGAAAGCTTTAAGAATCTAAAAGCCAGGAATCCAGCAATCGAAGGGGCTCATCCACTACAGCGGGAGTCTACTCTACTCTCAACAATAAACATCCAAATTGCAATACAAATTCTCCATTTGCCAAGCCAGTGTGGGAATAAGCTTTTATAAGGGGCTCATCACCGTTGCATGGGTTAACATCCAACTTGCAATCCAGGCTGCGTTTGTAGTACTACAACGCCCAGCATTCCCTGAGTGCACAGTGGCTGATAGAAATTCTCATTCATTGCCATTGGCCAACCCAGTGTGTGAATAAGCTTTTAGAAGGGGCTCATCTCCGTTGCGTGGGTTAACAATCCAACTTGCAATACAGGCAGGCAGCTGTAGTACTACAACGCCCAGCATTCCCTGAGTGCACCGTGGCTGATAGAAATTCTCATTCATTGCCATTTGCCAAGCCAGTGTGTGAATAAGCTTTTAGAAGGGGCTCATCCCCGTTGCATGGGTTAACAATCCAACTTGCAATCCAGGCAGCCTTTGTAGTACTACAACGCCCAGCATTCCCTGAGTGCACAGTGGCTGATAGAAATTCTCATTCATTGCCATTTGCCAAGCCAGTGTGTGAATAAGCTTTTAGAAGGGGCTCATCCCTGTTGCATGGGTTAACAATCCAACTTGCAATCCAGGCAGCCTTTGTAGTACTACAATGCCCAGCATTCCCTGAGTGCACAGTGGCTGATAGAAATTCTCATTCATTGCCATTTGCCAAGCCAGTGTGTGAATAAGCTTTTAGAAGGGGCTCATCCCCGTTGTATGGGTTAACAATCCAACTTGCAATCCAGGCAGGCAGCTCTAGTACTACAACGCCCAGCATTCCCTGAGTGCACAGTGGCTGATAGAAATTCTCATTCATTGCCATTTGCCAAGCCAGTGTGTGAATACGTTTTTAGAAGGGGCTCATCCCCGTTGCATGGGTTAACAATCCAACTTGCAATCAAGGCAGGCAGCTGTAGTACTACAACGCCCAGCATTCCCTGAGTGCACCTTGGCTGATAGAAATTCTCATTCATTGCCATTTGCCAAGCCAGTGTGTGAATAAGCTTTTAGAAGGGGCTCATCCCCGTTGCATGGGTTAACATCCAACTTGCAATCCAGGCAGCCTTTGTAGTACTATAATGCCCAGCATTCCCCGACTGACTGGCACCTTATGAGTCACTGATTTTCCGCCAGTCCGAATAACAATTTAAAAGGGCCTCATTTCTGTCTAAGGGTTTAATTCAATGTGCCAATTAAGTACAGCCGGTGCCTTTGGTGCTATTATACAAGTCACACCATACACTGACTGCCACCTATTCACAGTCACTCATTTTCAGCCAGTCCAATAATATTTTATAAGGGCCTCATTCCTCTAGTAGGGGAAGGGGTTTTGATTCAACTTGCTGCACTCCAGCACAGCAGTGAAATGTCTGGTAAAAAAATGGTTGTGAAAGGACGGGGTAGAGGAAAAAACACCCATGCCATGTCCTCTTCCAGTCCAAATGTTGGATCTGTTGGTGCCAGACCCAGTACCAGCATTTGTGACACAAGACATGTGCCCAGTTCTACTAGTAGCAGCAGCCATGTGCCTGCTGGTAGTATTAGCAGTATCAGCAAGCCAGACTTGTCCATCTCCTCCAGTGGGCGGGTTACTTTAGACAATACGGCCATTGTGGACTGGTTGGCTGGCTCGCGGTCATCTCAGCAGGAAGACTCTGACGAACTGGCTTCAAGCCAGGTATCGTTGGATTCCAGATCCTCTACAGTTCCTTGGCACAGTGACAGTAGTAATATGGTTATTTCTAGCGTTTCCATTCCATCATCTATGTCTTCACTCCCCCTTCCTAGTGGGAAGCCATCTTTCCTGAGAGTCCTAAGAGACATCTCCTCGGGTGCGAAGGAAGATACTGAACAACATAGTGATGATGATTTGTTTTCCGCGAGTCAGCCAACGGAGTGTGTTGCGGCGGTGGTGGAGGTGGAAGCGGTGTCCGAGACGCATAGCTGTGGTAGTGGCGGTGTTGGTGGTAGCCGTGGTGGCAGACGCAGTAATGAGGGGGGGCATGGGGCCCGCCATGATGTCACATCACATTCACAACACAGTGACAGAAGTGGCGGGGATGATGAGGAGGGCTATGATGATGTTGTTTTAGACAGGATGTGGGAACCAGGTGACGAGGTGATGACGGCGTCAGAAAAGGAGGGTAGTAGTGGCGGCACTGGCAGTGATAAACAGCCAAGCCGAGGTAGGGGCAGAAGTCAATCTGCAAAACGTTGCAGCGGTAGGGTCAGCTCAGGAGCCGGTGACGGCGACACTGCTGCTACTGGTGTAGGCTCCCAAAAAAAGCCTGCCAGACAAGGGGCAAGCTTGGGTGGTGGTGGAGGTGGTGGACGTGGTACTACCTCTTTACGGTACTCTGCCGTGTGGCAATTTTTCTGTACCTTCCCGGAGGACGAAAACATGGCACAGTGCCGTA
The DNA here is from genome assembly GCF_050947455.1 of Rhinoderma darwinii. NCBI lineage: Eukaryota > Metazoa > Chordata > Amphibia > Anura > Rhinodermatidae > Rhinoderma > Rhinoderma darwinii. Next base: position 203,448,558 of record NC_134688.1, read on the forward strand.
TCTGCAAGCAGAAAGTAAGGCGTGGGCAGGGCAGCAATGTAGGAACTACCGCTCTACGTAAACACATGGAGCGGCATCACAAGGCCATGTGGGACAATCGACATGCCCCACCATCATGTACATCTAATGAAGACACCTCTGCCGCTGCTGCTGCTGCTGCTGCTGCTCCGAGTCCCTGTCATCTAAGTAGTAGTCAGTTATCCATTACGGAATCGTTGTCCAATAAGCAACAATATATACCCAGTCATCCACTTGTCGTGCGGCTTAATTCACACCCGGCTAAGTTGTTGGTGGTGCAGTCGCTGCCGTACCACCTGGTTGACTCCGCCGGCTTCAAGCAATTGATGGCGTGCTCTCAGCCTAGGTGGCGAATACCTAGCCGCCATTACTTCTCCAAGAAAGCTGTCCCTGCCTTGCACAAGCACGTGGAGGAAAAGGTGTGCCAGTCCTTGCAATTATCCGTGTGCAGCAGGGTACATGCCACCGTCGACACGTGGAGCAGCAACTATGGGCAGGGACAGTACATGTCTTTCACGGCCCACTGGGTCAATATTTTGCAGTCCGATGCACCACCGCAGCAATGCCAGGCATTACCACCTCCACGCTTGTATCTTTCTGGTTCAACTCCGGATACCAGGCACCTACCATCCTCCTCCTCCTACTCCTCCTCCTCCTCCTTGCCCTCCTCAATGGAGGTCTTCCCGTTCACGACAGGACACAGCATATCTTCCACTCCTCCTCCCTCCTCGTTTCATAGGTGCAAGCTGAAGCGCCACAACGCTGTCTTACACCTGCTGAGCCTGGGCGAGAAAAGCCACACAGGGCAGGAGCTGCTGCTGTGCATCTGTAATGTCGGGGTAGGGAAACAGACAACTGAGCCCTAATCTACCCGCCACTCAGTCCCTGCCTACTTGCAACGACCCACCCTAGGCGACGGAGTACAACTGGGCGACAGTCCCTACACTCAATAGGTGCACGACAGACAAACAGACAAGGGTACAAAGAAGCCAGGGAAATGGGGAAGTTGCCCACGGGAACACCGTGAGCAACAAGCGAGGTGAACGAGTCGAGTCAAACAAGGAGTTGAGCGAGGTACTAAAACGCAGAGCAGAAGAGTGGTCAGAAAAGCCAAGGTCAATCACAAGCAGAGGATCAGTAGTTCAAGAAGCTGCAGCAGAGCCAGGAAACAAACAGAGAAGAGTCACAAGCAAAGGAGGAACAGGAAAGGCAGATATAAATAGACAGAGGGTGGGAGCTAGCTCCGTCTGGCCAGGCTGTGATAGGCTCTCCCACTCCTAAGCCTGCCATCCTGGGTGGTGGAAGATGGAGTCAGTCTCACAGACATAGAAGCAGGTGCATACTGATTACCTATGGGCGTCGACACAGAAGTTGTGTCTGGCAGATCCTTTACAGTATCCCCCCTTTTATGAGGGGCCACCGGACCCTTTCTAGGTGGACCTGGTTTATTGGGGAAACGAAGGTGGAACCTCATGAGCAATACCCCAGCGTGAACATCCCGGGCAGGTACCCAAGTCCTCTCCTCAGTCCTGTATCCCCTGCAATGGACCAGGTACTGGAGGGAGCCTTGGACCATCCTGCTGTCCACAATCTTGGCCACCTCGAATTCTACCCCCACAGGGGTGAGAACTGGGACCGGAGGTTTCCTCGAGGGAGCCAAGGACGGGGAGCAGCGTTTAAGGAGGGAGGCATGAAACACGTCGTGTACTCGAAAAGACGGGGGCAACTCCAGTCGAAAGGAGACAGGGTTAAGGACTTCAATGACCTTGTATGGCCCTATAAACCGGGGAGCAAACTTCTTGGATGGGACTTTAAGGCGCAAATTCTTTGACGATAGCCACACCAGATCCCCGACCACAAACAAGGGGTTAGCAGAACGTCTTCTATCTGCCTGAGTTTTTTGTATGCTCTGGGACTCCTCTAGGTTCTTCTGAACCTTGGCCCAGACTGTGCACAGTTCCCGATGAACGACATCTACCTCGGGATTGTTGGAACTACCAGGTGAAATGGAGGAGAACCGTGGATTAAACCCAAAATTACAGAAAAAGGGGGAGACACCTGACGAGTTACTGACCTGGTTATTTAGGGAAAATTCGGCGAGGGGAATGAATGAGACCCAATCATATTGACAGTCAGAGATAAAACACCTTAAATATTGTTCTAGAGACTAATTAGTCCTCTCAGTTTGGCCATTAGTTTCAGGATGGAAGGCAGAGGAGAAGGACAGATCAATCTCCAACTTTTTACAGAAGGCTCTCCAAAACAATGAAACAAATTGTACCCCTCTGTCAGAAACAATATTGACAGGGACCCCATGGAGACGGAGGATGTGTTTGACAAACAAGGTAGCTAACGTCTTTGCATTGGGTAGTTTCTTGAGGGGCACAAAGTGGCACATCTTACTGAAGCGGTCTACTACAACCCACACCACCAACTTGCCTTGAGATGGAGGCAAATCGGTGATGAAATTTATGGAGATATGGGTCCAAGGTCTCTGGGGAACGGGCAAAGAACATAGTTAGCCCGCTGGTCGGGACCTGGGAGTCTTGGACCTAGCACAAACTTCACAAGCGGCGACGTAGGCCTTAACGTCTTTGAGCAACCCAGGCCACCAATAGTTTCTGGCAATGAGGTGCTTGGTACCCAGGATGCCTGGATGGCCAGATAGTGCAGAGTCATGATTTTCCCTAAGTACCCATAGCCGGAATTGCAGGGGAACAAACAGCTTGTTCTCAGGAAGGTTCCCGGGAGCTGAACCTTGATCAGCCGCAATTTCAGAGACTAAATCAGAATCAATAGAGGAAATGATTATACCTGGAGGCAAAACACAAGCAGGATCTTCCTCCGAAGGAGGGCTGGCCATGAAGCTACACGACAGTGCATCAGCCTTAATATTTTTAGACCCAGCCCTATAGGTGACCAAAAAGTTGAATCTCGTAAAAAATAACGCCCATCGAGCTTGTCTCGGGTTTAGCCTCCGGGCAGATTCTAGGAAAACCAGATTCTTGTGGTCGGTAAGGACCGTAACCTGGTGCCTAGCCCCCTCCAGGAAGTGGCGCCACTCTTCAAATGCCCATTTAATGGCTAAGAGTTCGCGGTTGCCAATATCATAGTTACTCTCAGTGGGCGAAAACTTCCTGGAGAAGTAGGCACAGGGGCGGAGATGGGTGAGGGACCTGGTACCCTGGGACAAGACAGCCCACACTCCCACCTCGGAAGCATCAACCTCCACGATAAATGGCTCCATTTGGTTGGGCTGAACCAGCACTGGGGCCGAGATAAAGCACTTCTTAAGGACCTCAAAAGCCTGGACAGCCTCAGGAGGCCAGTGGAAAAGATCAGCACCCTTGCGAGTGAGATCCGTAAGAGGCTTAGCGATGACCGAGAAGTTAGCAATATATCTATTGTAATAATTAGCGAACCCCAGGAAGCACTGTAACGCCTTCAGGGAGGCAGGTTGGACCCATTCCACCACAGCCTGGACCTTGGCGGGGACCATGCGGAATTCATGAGGAGTGACGATTTGACCCAAAAATGGTATCTCCTGCACCCCAAACACACATTTTTCGGTCTTAGCAAACAGTTTGTTTTCCCGAAGGGCCTGGAGCACCTTCCTGACATGCTCAATGTGGGAGGACCAGTCCTTGGAAAACACAAGTAAGTCATCATGGTACACTACAAGAAATACCCCCAGGTAGTCTCTTAAAACCTAATTTATGAAATTCTGGAAGACCGCGGGAGCATTACACAACCCAAAGGGCATGACGAGGTATTCTAAATGACCTTCGGGCGTGTTAAACGCAGTCTTCCACTCATCCCCCTCTTTGATGCGGATAAGGTAATAAGCCCCCCGTAGATCAAACTTAGAGAACCATTGGGCCCCCTGAACCTGATTGAAGAGATCAGGAATCAAAGGAAGGGGATACTGGTTCCTTACAGTGACCTTATTCAACTTTCGGTAGTCAATGCATGGCCTAAGACCACCATCCTTCTTCCCTACGAAGAAGAAGCCAGCACCTACCGGAGAAGTAGAGGGGCGAATGTAACCCTTGGCCAGGCATTCCTGGATATACTCTCTCATGGCTTCACGTTCGTGACAAGAGAGATTAAATATCCTACCCTTAGGGAGCTTAGCTCCTGGTACCAATTCAATTGCGCAATCATATTCTCTATGAGGTGGTAACACTTCGGAGGCCTCTTTAGAGAAAACATCAGCGAAGTCCTGAACAAACTCAGGTAGAGTGTTCACCTCCTCAGGGAGAGAAATATAATTAACAGGAAAACATGACGTCATGCATTCATTACCCCATTTGGTAAGATCCCCAGTATTCCAGTCAAAAGTGGGATTATGCAACTGCAACCAGGGAAGGCCTAAAACCAAATCGGATGATAATCCCTGCATCACCAGTACAGAGCACCGCTCCAAATGCATGGAGCCCACAAGGAGTTCAAAAACAGGGGTATGCTGTGTAAAATAACCATTAGCAAGAGGAGTGGAGTCGATACCCACTACCGGGACAGGTTTAGGCAAATCAATCAATGGCATAGCTAGAGACATAGCAAATTCCACAGACATAATATTAGCAGAAGACCCTGAATCCATGAAGGCACTGCCGGTAGCAGACCTACCACCAAAAGAGACCTGAAAGGGAAGCAAGATTTTATTACGTTTCATATTTACGGGAAAAACCTGTGCGCCCAAGTGACCTCCCCGATGGTCACTTAGGCGCGGAAGTTCTTCCGGCTGCTTATTCTTACGCCTAGGACAGTTGTTCACTTGATGCTTGTCATCCCCACAGTAGAAGCAGAAACCATTCTTCCTGCAAAACTCTCTACGCTGTTGGGGGGACACGGAGGCCCCGAGTTGCATAGGTACCTCCGAGTCTTCCGTGGAAGAACAAAGCAACGGAACCTCGGGAGGCATCATGGGGGAGTCAGAGGAGAAAACACAAACACGTTCAAGTCGTCGTTCCCTGAGACGTCGGTCAAGTCGTACCGCTAAAGCCATAACCTGATCTAGGGAGTCAGAAGAGGGATAGCTAACTAGCAGGTCTTTCAGGGCGTTCGACAGACCCAATCTAAACTGGCACCTTAAGGCAGGGTCATTCCACTGAGAAGCTACGCACCACTTCCTAAAGTCAGAACAATACTCCTCAACAGATCTCTTACCCTGACGTAAGGTCACCAGCTGACTCTCGGCAAAGGCAGTCTTGTCAGTCTCGTCATAAATGAGCCCGAGAGCAGAAAAGAAAAGATTAACGGAGGAAAGTTCAGGGGCGTCAGGAGCCAAGGAGAAGGCCCATTTTTGGGGCCCGTCCTGGAGCCGGGACATAATTATACCCACCCGCTGGCTCTCAGAACCAGAGGAGTGGGGCTTTAAGCGAAAATAGAGCCTACAACTCTCCCGAAAGGAGAAGAAAGTCTTCCGGTCCCATGAGAACCGGTCAGGCAACTTGAGGTGGGGTTCAAGAGGTGAGGGGCACTACCAGGGTAGCATCAGGCTGGTTGTCCCTCTGAGCCAGGGCCTGGACCTGTAGGGAGAGGCCCTGCATTTGCTGAGCCAGGGTCTCAAGGGGGTCCATAGTAGTGTCAGGGACCAGGGTAGACTAGGTATATGGGCTTGTGATTATGTTATTTCGGGGTAGGGAAACAGACAAGTGAGCCCTAATCTACCCGCCACTCAGTCCCTGCCTACTTGCAACGACCCGCCATAGGTGACGGGTACAACTGGGCGATGGTCCCTACACTCAATAGGTGCACGACAGACAAACAGACAAGGGTACAAAGAAGCCAGGGAAATGGGGAAGTTTCCCACGGGAACACCGTGAGCAACAAGCGAGGTGAACGAGCCGAGTCAAACCAGGAGATGAGCGAGGTACAAAAACGCAGAGCAGAAGAGTGGTCAGGAAAGCCAAGGTCAATCACAAGCAGAGGATCAGTAGTTCAAGAAGCTGCAGCAGGGCCAGGAAACAAACAGAGAAGAATCACAAGCAAAGGAGGAACAGGAAAGGCAGGTATAAATAGACAGAGGGCAGGAGCTAGCTCCGACTGGCCAGGCTGTGATAGGCTCTCCCACTCCTAAGCCTGCCATCCTGGGTGGTGGAAGATGGAGTCAGTCTCACAGACATAGAAGCAGGTGCAGACTGATTACCTATGGGCGTCGACACAGAAGTTGTGTCTGGCAGATCCTTTTCCAGCATCAAGGAGGAAATCGCACGCTGGCTGTCTCCTCTGAAACTCACACTGGGCAATGTTGTCTCTGATAACGGGAAGAACGTTGTGGCTGCACTGCATCTAGGTCACCTGACACACGCTCCTTGCATGGCACATGTGATCAATCTGGTCATAACACGCTTCTTAAAGTCATATTTTAGTTTGAAGGGTGTGCTGGCCATGTCCAGGAGGGTTTGCATTCGCTTTAGACGTTCGTATGCATTTAAGCACGCCCTCCTGGACTTGCAGCGTCAAAACAATCTCCCAGAACACAGCCTGATTTGCGACGCTCCAACACATTGGAATTCCACCCTGCACATGTTGGACCATCTGTACGAACAGCGGAAAGCCGTGAATGATTTCCTGATGCAGCAGACGGGCAGCGTTTGGAGCCAGTGTAATTTCGAGCTCAGGCACTGGCAGCTGGTTAGAGACGCATGTCGCGTTTTGAGGCCGTTTGAAGAGGCCACACGATTTGTGAGCCGTGACACTAGCGGAATGAACGATGTTATGCCGCTGATATTCATTATGGAGCAAATGCTCACAGCGATGATTCAGCAAAGGATGGAGGAAGGATCACATCTGGCTATGGATGTTGAGGAGGAGGAGGATGAGGATGAGGAAACAGGACCTGAAGAGGAGCTGGATTTGGAGATGGAATCACAGGAAGGGAGAGGGGACGAGGCAGCCGCACAACATGATAGTGATGGTGATGATGACGAGTCTGACGACGACCTTGATGACAGACAACCATGGCAGTATGGGGCGGAGATGGAACCAACCAGGCCCTCTGAAACGCTGGCCAGGATGGCGAGCTGTATGCTTCGTTACTTGCGCGCTGACTGTCGTATTGTTAGTATGAAGCAAAGAGATGAGTACTGGATAGCCACACTTTTAGACCCTCGGTATAAAGCCAGAATGGGGGAGTTTTTTGCGCCTTCCGAGAGGGAGGCAAAATTGGCTTATTATCGACAGAAGCTATGCAGCCAGCTTGTCACGGCTTTCAAACGGCATACACCTGCTGCAAGCATGTCTGACCGGGGGGCCACTCTCCGCTCCCCACTGTCTCATCATTCCACCACCTCTGGCAGAGCTGCATCTGCAATAGGCGGCAGCAGCGGCAGCAGCAGCAGCCAATTCAGTTTGGAAAATATTATGACAACATTTTTACATCCAATACCCCGACCTGACACACATCGTTGTCACCAAAGGGATGTTCACCATCACCAGCAACTAAACAAACAGGTTCACTCGTACATGGACTGCGCCCTTTCTCCGTCAGAAATCCTGATCCCAGACTCCATGGACTTCTGGGTCAGCAGATTGGATCATTGGCAAGAACTGGCCCAGTTTGCCATGGGTGTACTGTCTTGTCCACCCTCCAGTGTAGCTTCAGAGAGGGTATTCAGTGCGGCAGGGGGCTTCGTCACCCCTAAGCGAACACCACAGGGCTTTGTCTGTGACTGTCCAGTCTGTTTTAATGTGCTGCTACTACTACTACTACTACCACCAACCGTGCTGTCTGTTGGCTACCTCTACTACCACCAACATACCTCCAGTGCCGTCTGCTACAAGCAGGCCTGCCCCACCACAGGGCTTTGTCCTGTGACTGTCCAGTCTCTTTTAATGTGCTGCTACTACTACTACCACCACCCTTGCTGTCCGTTGGCTACCTCTACTACCACCAATACACCTCCACTGCCGTCTGCTACAAGCAGGCCTGAGGCCTGCCCCACCACAGTGCTTTGTCCTGTGACTGTCCAGTCTCTTTTAATGTGCTGCTACTACTACTACTACCACCAACCGTGCTGTCTGTTGGCTACCTCTACTACCACCAACATACCTCCAGTGCCGTCTGCTACAAGCAGGCCTGCCCCACCACAGGGCTTTGTCCTGTGACTGTCCAGTCTCTTTTAATGTGCTGCTACTACTACTACCACCACCCTTGCTGTCTGTTGGCTACCTCTACTACCACCAATACACCTCCAGTGCCGTCTGCTACAAGCAGGCCTTCCTCACAACAGGGCTTTGTCCTGTGACTGTCCAGTCTCTTTTAATGTGCTGCTACTACTACTACCACCACCCTTGCTGTCCGTTGGCTACCTCTACTACCACCAATACACCTCCACTGCCGTCTGCTACAAGCAGGCCTGCCCCACCACAGGGCTTTGTCCTGTGACTGTACAGCCTCTTTTAATGTGCTGCTACTACTACTACCACCACCCTTGCTGTCCGTTGGCTACCTCTACTACCACCAATACACCTCCACTGCCGTCTGCTACAAGCAGGCCTGAGGCCTGCCCCACCACAGGGCTTTGTCCTGTGACTGTCCAGTGTCTTTTAATGTGCTGCTACTACTACTACCACCACCCTTGCTGTCCGTTGGCTACCTCTACTACCACCAATACACCTCCACTGCCGTCTGCTACAAGCAGGCCTGAGGCCTGCCCCACCACAGTGCTTTGTCCTGTGACTGTCCAGTCTCTTTTAATGTGCTGCTACTACTACTACTACCACCAACCGTGCTGTCTGTTGGCTACCTCTACTACCACCAACATACCTCCAGTGCCGTCTGCTACAAGCAGGCCTGCCCCACCACAGGGCTTTGTCCTGTGACTGTCCAGTCTCTTTTAATGTGCTGCTACTACTACTACCACCACCCTTGCTGTCTGTTGGCTACCTCTACTACCACCAATACACCTCCAGTGCCGTCTGCTACAAGCAGGCCTTCCTCACAACAGGGCTTTGTCCTGTGACTGTCCAGTCTCTTTTAATGTGCTGCTACTACTACTACCACCACCCTTGCTGTCCGTTGGCTACCTCTACTACCACCAATACACCTCCACTGCCGTCTGCTACAAGCAGGCCTGCCCCACCACAGGGCTTTGTCCTGTGACTGTACAGCCTCTTTTAATGTGCTGCTACTACTACTACCACCACCCTTGCTGTCCGTTGGCTACCTCTACTACCACCAATACACCTCCACTGCCGTCTGCTACAAGCAGGCCTGAGGCCTGCCCCACCACAGGGCTTTGTCCTGTGACTGTCCAGTGTCTTTTAATGTGCTGCTACTACTACTACCACCACCCTTGCTGTCCGTTGGCTACCTCTACTACCACCAATACACCTCCACTGCCGTCTGCTACAAGCAGGCCTGCCCCACCACAGGGCTTTGTCTGTGACTGTCCAGTCTGTTTTAATGTGCTGCTGCTACTACTACTACTACTACCACCACCCGTGCTGTCTGTTGGCTACCTCTACTACCACCAATACACCTCCACTGCCGTCTGCTACAAGCAGGCCTGCCCCACCACAGGGCTTTGTCCTGTGACTGTCCAGTCTCTTTTAATGTGCTGCTACTACTACTACCACCACCCTTGCTGTCCGTTGGCTACCTCTACTACCACCAATACACCTCCACTGCCATCTGCTACAAGCAGGCCTGGAGGGCTTGTGAAAAGCCATTTCTTGTTGCTTTTTACATCCATGTATGGATGAACCCCGGCAGGCATCTGCCAATAAAATGGGTACATTTTTGGAGGGCTTGTCAAAAGCCATTGCTTGTTGCTTTTACATCCATGTATGGATGAACCCCGGCAGGCATCTGCCAATAAAAAGGGTACATTTTTGGAGGGCTTGTCAAAAGTCATTGCTTGTTGCTTTTACATCCATGTATGGATGAACCCCGGCAGGCATCTGCCAATAAAAAGGGTAAATTTTTGGAGGGCTTGTGAAAAGCCATTGCTTGTTGCTTTTACATCCATGTATGGATGAACCCCGGCAGGCATCTGCCACCATAAGGGGGAAATTTTTTGAGGGCTTGTCAAAAGCCATTGCTTCTTCATTTACCACCTTATATGTATGAACCCTGGCAGGCATCTGCCGCCAAAAATGGTTAATTTTTGTACCTTTTTTAACAATACATTAAGCATACAACATGCACAAGTGCAATGGTTTCTGTTAGTTATCACTGTGTCCCATCCCTTTTCCAATAGCCATACATGTTGGCGTAACTTTGACACTAACTTTGCCTTAAAGACAGCTCAAAAGTACTTGGATACACTCATGGGTGACCTAAGAGTGTTATACAGGGCTTCTAGGGCTTTTAAACAGTGTTATACACGATTTTTAGGGGCTTTCTTGAATTACAGGTTCGGTCAGAACTAGTTTGGTCCGAATCGAACTTTTTCATGAAATTCAGCGAACCAGCCGAACCGAACTTTTCATAAGTTCGCTCATATCTATTTACCATCACTAATCAAAAATGACCAGGTCGGCTTTATTAAGAATAGACAAACAGTGGATGGCACCAGAAGGATTATAGATCTTCTCCATTTCGCTGAAACACATAATGTGCCTTCCTTGCTCCTGTCGCTTGACGCAGAAAAGGCATTTAAGGCATTCGATAGGGTGCATTGGGGATACCTGAAATCGGTTTTAGATAAAATAGGTATTACAGGTCCAATTGGACGTGCCATCTTGGCTCTTTACTCGGGAACTTCCGCAGCAGTACACACGGCTGGTTTCCTGTCTTCTAGCTTCACAATCACAAATGGCACTAGACAGGGATGTCCACTCTCTCCACTGATCTTTGCCTTGCTCATGGAACCTCTAGCCGAAAAGATCAGAACATCCGATCTGATTAAAGGTATAACTATTGGTACATATGAACATCGCATAGGCCTTTTTGCAGATGACATCATCATAATATGCGCCTCCCCGTTGACATCTCTCGCAGAAATAGAAAAAATCCTGTGGGACTTCAGCAAAACTTCTTACTAGAAAATGAACACAACAAAATCCCAAATATATTAAACATGGGTCTTCCTAAGACAACTGTTAAATATCTTAAGAATAAATTCCCTTTCAGATGGGTAGAAGGGGTCCTGCCTTACTTGGGTATAAACCTAAGGGTATGTTCACACGGCCTATTTACGGACGTAATTCTGGCGTTTTTGCCCCGAATTACGTCTGAAAATAGCGCCTCAATAGCGCTGACAAACATCTGCCCATTGAAAGCAATGGGCAGACGTTTGTCTGTTCACACGAGGCGTATATTTACGCGCCGCTGTCAAATGACAGCGCGTAAATAGACGCCCGCGTAGAAGAAGTGACCTGTCACTTCTTGGGGCGTAATTGGAGCCGCTATTCATTGACTCCAATGAATAGCAGCGCTAATTACGGCCGTAATTGACGCGGCGTTCAAGCGCCTGCACATGCCGGTACGGCTGAAATTACGGGGATGTTTTCAGGCTGAAACATCCCCGTAATTTCAGCCGTTACGGACCCCCGCCGTGTGAACATACCCTAACATTTCCTATTTCTTGCATGTTTAATCAAAACTACATACCTTTGCAAAAAGGTAGAGAAGAGGATTTACGTAACTTCAAACATCTTGGAGTGTCTTGGTTAGGTAGGATTGCAGCGATCAAAATGTTATCTCTTCCCAAAATACTTTATTTCTTTAGGAATGTTCCTATAAGTGTGCCTCTTACATATATTACAAAGCTACAATCTGTACTGATGAAATTCATATGGGGCAAAAATAAACTGAGAGTAAAGGCAGAGATTCTTTATAAACCATTGGAGAAGGGAGGACTGGGCTGCCCATCGGTATTACAACATTATTGTGCCTCTATAATGGACAAACTAAAGTCTCTATGGTCTAATGCTCTATCGAAGTTATGGGTCTCTACAGAATCCTTTCTACTGGGTAGAGTACACATCTCGGATATTCTCACTGCTTCTTCTCTCTTTGGTACCCATGTACAATCTACGCATCCTACTATTAAAGCAATTATGGATTTATAGAATAATTTTGTACGCAGAACTGGCTTGTTCTCAACAAATAATAATAAATCAAATGTTATCATCTTAATGGCCCATATACCAGATCTTGACATATCAAACTGGATGGCCAATGGTCTACATGTATTGTCAGACTTATGGAAAAGGGACCTGTTCATAACCTTTGAAGATCTTGCTCAAACCTATTCTATACATAAACATGACTTCTATAAATACTTACAGATCAGACATGCGACCTCCTCTTTACCCTTTCCTCTCCCTTCCACATGCTCATCCTTACACAAATGGCTAACCTCCAACTCCACTTCCAAAGGCAACATCTCACATTGCTACAGACTGATACTCAGCTCATACCCTGATGCCCTTCAAAATTATATTCAGAAATGGGAACAGGAGTTGAATATTACATTCACAGAAAACCAATGGGCACTAGCGTTTACCGCTATTACCTCCATTTCCAGATGTACTAACCATATTGAAACGGCTAGAATGCTTTTATATAGATGGTATCTTACCCATTCGAAACTTTCTAGATATTACAACGTTTCAAGCAGTTGCTGGAGATGTAATGCCATAGGAACCATGAAACATATTTGGTGGGACTGCCCTCCTATTTTAGCATTTTGGAAAAGAATTGGTAAATTTTTATCTTCAATTTGCGGGTATCCGATAATTCTGAATGCACCCCTGACTCTTCTAACCATAGATGCAGATAACTTCGACCGGACACATAGAACAATCATTCTACACACTATAATTGTAGCAAGGTCCAAAATTGCACAAAATTGGAAATCCAACAAAATCCCTACTATGTCGGAAATTATACAGGGTATAAACAATAATTGTTGGTTTGAATCCATGATTGCTTCCTCACTGAATAGGAAACAGGTGTTCGATGACAATTTGGATGTGTCGATTACCAGCCGACATTGTAAAGTGTTACATTGACTATTCAATATATGATTTTGTTGCATCTGCATTCTAACTATAACTATCTATTGTGCAAAAAATTGCGGAACTGTTAAAATGTTAAATTTTGTTTTTTCTTATTTTCTTTTCTTTTACTTCTTTCATAATCAAATGTCATTGACATACTTTTGAGTGATGTAACTCAATGTATGAACTTCATTACCATGTTATTTTATAAATGTACTTGCAAAATGCAATAAAAATAAATGTGATTAAAAAAAAGAAGTAAATAAATCTAAATCAATCAATATTTTATATACACCGTTCAGGCAAAACATTAAAACCACTGACAAGTGAAGTGAACAACTTTGTTTATCTTGTTACAATGGCAAGGGATGTAATATATTAGGCAGCAAATGAACAGTTAGTTATTGATGTAGATGTATTGAAAGGAGTAAAAATGGACATATGTCCAAATTGTGATGACTTGATGCCTCGGTCAGAGCATCTCCAAATGGCAGATCTCATGTGGTGTTCCCCGAATGCAGTGGTTAGTACCTAACAAAAGTTTCCAAAGGAAGACAACTGGTAAACAAGTGACAGGGTCATGGGCAGCCAAGGCTCATTGATGCATGTGGAAAGTGGAGGCTAGCCTGTCTGGTCCGATCCAACAGAAGAGCTACTGTAGCATAAATTGCTGAAAAAGTTAATGCTGGCTGGGATATAAAATGAGTCAGAATACACAGTGCATCACAGCTTGCTGCATTTGGAGCAGCGTAACCGCATACCGGTCAGAGTGCCCATACTAAGTCCTGTTCATCGCTGAAAGCGCCTACAATTGGAATATGAGCATCAGAACTGGACCATGGAGCAATGGATATAGGTGACCTGGTCTGAAAAATAACTTTTTATTTTATGTCATGGGGACGGCCGGTTGCGAGTGCGTCGCTTACCTGGTGAAGAGTTAGCACCAGGATGAACTTCTAGAAAGACGGCAATCCGGCAAAGACGCCTAAAGCATATCCCACAGAGAAGCACAAGTATTTTGTTCATTTACCAGACAATGTACGGCATCACCGACAGATAACATCATACTGTATGTTATCTTAGTAATAATAGTAATATTATTGACACTAAAGCCCTGCTCACATTACGTTTTGAGTCTACGTTTAGATATATATATATATATATATATATATATATATATATATATATATATATATAGATATATATATATCCAATAAAAAGAGAACGAAGCAGCACTCAAAAAAACTTGGGTTTATATATATATATATTGTTTACTGGACAAAGCTTCATTCACACACCCCCCCCCCCCTCCACGCCAGCAATTCTCAACCTTAGGTATTCCGACTACTTTTAGACCTAAAGGGTTTTTATTATGTTTTACAGCAAAGTGGCCAATTACACTGTGGGATTAAATTCCTTTCCCGATGTTAATAAGATATTCATCAATGCCGTTTTTTAATCTCCAGTGCAGCCCACATACTTTATCACACCCACCCTCAAGTAAATATACAACATTAATCTTACTACAATCTATATGGTCCTTAATTTAATACTGCTTTTAATTGATCAAATTTAAGCAAAAACAATTTTTTCACTAATTTTAGTGTTCTACACACTTTTCAATTCCTGCAGGATTAGAAATTCTTTATCGCATTTCTGTTGTCTTTAACTATTCTTTTTAAGGAGCAGGCCACCAGCATAATTGTCTGAGCTCCCTGTAAATAATTCTAGGTTTTTCTGGAATGTTGGGTTCTAATATGTTTTCACTTCTAAGGATGTGCCAGTGTTTGCTTTTATTTTATTTCCGTCCCTAGAAAAAATTGTTAGAAATGCAGGTAATCCCTCATTTTCTCTCTTCCTTTTTTATCAGTAATGAATTTCAATCTACGTATACTTTAAACCTGTGTCATTAATCTCTCCAAGATGACAGTCAGATCGTTCTTTTCAATAAACCTTTTCTTCAGAACCTCACTCTCAACCGAAAATCTTTGTTTCTTTAGATGCGTGTTACTTCTCTTATGCGTGTTATTTTTTTAGGGATATTTGTCATCCACACATTGAAATGGCTACCTGTGCTATCAATAATGCCAATTCGATCCGTAGGTTTAAATAATGTTTTCATATATAAGTGGTAATTTTGTTTAGAATATTGTAAGGTCCAGGAAGTTAATTTCATTCTCTTTTCACTATTCTCCCAGGTTAGTCTCACATTCCAATCATTTCTATTCATTTTTCCCAGAAAGTCCTCGAACAGGTGACGACTGCTCTCCCATAGAAGAATGGCGTTGTCTATGTATCTCCACCAATTTTTAAGCTATTTAAATTGCTCCCAATAGATCCACTGTTCCTCCCACATGGGCATGAATATATTTGCATAACTGTGGTGAATTTTACCCCCATTGCTGTTCCAGTGTTCTGTGAGTGGACTTTCCCCTCACACCAGAAGCAGTTATGGGTCAAAGCAAACTAAGGACAGTCCTTCAAAAAATTCTTCTGTTCTATGTTTATTAAGGGGTTTCTATTTAAAATTATTTAAAACTGTATTCAATAGCTTTAATCCCATTTACATGGTGTGTAGTGGTGTAGACAGAAGCCACATTTTCTGTACATAATATATAGCATAGTCATGCTCATAGCAAACGGTTTCCAGTTTGCGGATCACCTCCACTGAGTCCTTTATGTATAACGGCATTTATTTTATACATTTCTGAAGAAAAAAGTATTACAATACAAAAATGTATTGTCTAAAATTAGCACATAACAAAATGATTCCAGAGACAATGAGTTTGGAAGGAGGGTCCAACATATTTTTGTGGACCTTAGACAAATAATATATAATCTGAATTTTTGGATGTTTATTGTGCATGAACTCATGTTCTTTTTTCTTCAAATTCCCAATTGATTTACAAATACTCTAGTATTGACTGGTAGGGTAAGATTTCAACTTCTTATACACTGTGTGCACAATTATTAAGCAAGTGAGTATTGTGACCATATCCTAATTTTTTTTTGTCCAAATTTTTTTATTGAACATTTTTACATTTTTTTAAACAGAAAACAAGGTAACAGGACAACAATCTGGTGAGCTCTAAACAGTTCGAGACCACCAGAGACATGTAAAATACATGAAAGTAATAACACTACAGTATAGAAGAGTAAACAGACTGTGCCATGTATGAGGAAAAGGAGTCATAAACTATTCAGAAAGTTAGAGATCTTAACATCATGAAAAATATTGAGAACTCATCCAGGGTTGCCAAGCCTTCAATGCACGTTGGTGCGAGGTAATGGTTTGCAAAATCAGAGTTTTGTGATGGCAGTTATAATTTACCCTTTTGATTATTCCATTATGGAAGGAGAGATGGGAGATTTCCAGGATTTGGCTATAGATAATCTCGTAGCTACGGGAATATGGTTTACAACCACTATTAATGTTGAGGGAATATTCTCCAGGCCTGGTACTGCCAATTCCTGACTAGCAGGCACAGGTATTCCAGAGATTTTTTAGATTAGTTGGAAGACCTCTTTCCATAGAGAAGATTCTGTTGGGCAACACCACCACATATGTAAGGCAGTACCCATGTGGCCACAACTCCTCCAACAAACGTTAGATGACCCATCAAAAAAGTGAGAGATCCTCGATGGAGTTAGGTACCATCTAAGGTGTATCATAAGTTCTAAATGATTAATACTTTTGGTATGTCTAAATATCCAGTTGGATGCTTTCATCCACTCATCTAAGGAAAACGATTCTCCCATCTCTCCCTCCCACCTCAGCATATGAGATGCCTTGCCATGTAGATTTTTATTCAACAGTAGAGCATAACCACAAGTGAGACCCTTGGGGAAGCCATGCCATATAAACAAGAATTTATGAAAGGATGACAGTGTGCCCTGTTTTGTTGAAAAACACAAAGATTGTAGGAAATGTCTTATTTGTAGATAGTGACGAAATACATGAGAAAGGTCAAATTCAACCGCTAGGTTTCCAAAGGACTGGAAGGTACCATTATTGTAGAAGTCTGAGAAGACTGCTATTCCCGTTGTCATGGATAGTAAGAGCAAATGAAGTAGTTTGGCTCCTAGGTAAGAGGCAGCCAAAAAGGACTTCATCGAGACATTTGGAATCATATCATCTTCCAGTTTTAACCATAAATTAGGGGACGGAGAATTCCAGGGAGAACCTATCTGATCCATGATAGATGTAATGTTATACGGTACCACGTCCGGTACCCCTAGTCCGCCCCCCTTAACCTTACGAAACAGTAGATGTTTTGCCACTCAAATCCTCGTATTGTTCCAAATAAAACTAAGAATCAGTTTTTGAATTTGTGAGGTAATGGAAGTAGGGTGTAATGGCCGGAAGGAGGTGAAGGGAAAGTGAGCCCTAATCTACCCACCGCCCTGTCCCTGCCTACTTGCAACGACCCGCCCTAGGCGACGAGGTACAACTGGGCGGCGGTCCCTACGCTGTCTAAGTGCACAGGAAAACAAACAGGGAACATGCAAGGGAAGGGGCAGTAGCCACGGAACGCCACGGCGAACGGACAGTCAGGACCAGGACGAAGTGAGTACACCCAAGCGGGCAAGGAGACAGAAGCAAGCCAGGGGCAAAGCAAGGCAGGTCAAGCAGAACTGCAGCAAGGCAGAAGCACGGCAGACGCAGGCTGGAGCAAGCAGCAGTGGGGCCAGGAATCCAAAAGAATTACAAGCACTGAGGGAGAGAACAGGGCAGGTAATAAAGGACAGGGGGCGGAGCTAACTCCGACAGACCAGGCCGCGATAGGCTCTCCCACTCCTGAGCCTGCCACCCTGGTTGGTGGGAGATGGTGTCAGTCGAACAGGTCTGGCCTCAGGTGTGGATTGATTAATCCCAGGAGTATACCTAGATGAAGTACCTGGCAGATCCCTAACAGTACTCCCCCTTTTATGAGGGGCCACCGGACCCTTACTAAGGGGACCCGGTTTAGTGGGGAAGAGAAGGTGGAACCTCCTGATGAATACCCCAGCGTGAACATCCCGGGCAGGTACCCAAGTCCTCTCCTCCGGCCCGTATCCTCTCCAATGGACCAGGTACTGGAGGGAGCCCTGGACCATCCTACTGTCCATAATCTTGGCCACCTCGAATTCCACCCCCTCAGGGGTGAGAACGGGAACAGGAGGTATCCTCGAGGGGGACCAGGACGGGGAGCAGCGTTTAAGGAGGGAGGCATGGAAGACGTCATGTATGCGAAAGGATGGGGGCAGCTCCAGACGGAAGGATACAGGGTTGAGGACTTCAATGATCTTATAAGGTCCAATAAATCGGGGAGCAAACTTCCTGGACGGGACCTTAAGGCGCAAGTTCCTGGACGACAACCAGACCAAATCCCCGACGACAAACCGGGGGTTAGCAGAACGTCTACTATCCGCCTGAATCTTTTGTGCGCTCTGGGACGCCTCTAGGTTCTTCTGAACCTGGGCCCAGACAGTGCACAGTTCCCGATGAACATCCTCTACCTCAGGATTATTGGAACAACCAGGGGAGACGGAGGAGAATCTTGGGTTAAACCCGAAATTACAGAAAAACGGGGAGACCCCTGACGAGTTACTGACCCGGTTATTCAAGGAAAATTCAGCAAGGGGAAGGAATGAGACCCAATCGAATTGACAGTCAGAGATGAAACACCTTAAATATTGTTCCAGGGATTGGTTGGTCCTTTCCGTTTGGCCATTAGTTTCGGGATGGAAGGCGGAGGAGAAGGACAGATCAATCTCCAACTTTTTACAAAAAGCTCTCCAAAATAAGGAAACAAATTGTACCCCTCTGTCAGAAACGATATTGACTGGGGCCCCATGGAGACGCAGGATGTGTTTCACAAACAAAGAAGCTAACGTCTTGGCGTTAGGTAGCTTCTTAAGGGGCACAAAGTGGCACATCTTGCTGAAGCGGTCGACTACCACCCACACCACCGACTTGCCCTGAGATGGAGGCAAATCGGTGATAAAATCCATGGAGATATGGGTCCAAGGTCTCTGGGGAATGGGCAAGGAACGTAATAGGCCCGCAGGTCGGGACCTAGGGGTTTTGGACCTAGCGCAAACCTCACAAGCGGCGACGTAAGCCCTAACGTCTTTAGGCAACCCAGGCCACCAATAGTTTCTGGTAATGAGGTGTTTGGTGCCCAAGATGCCAGGATGACCAGATAGAGCGGAGTCATGGTTTTCCCTGAGTACCCTCAGCCGGTATTGCAGGGGAACAAACAGTTTGTCCCCAGGGACGTTCCCGGGAGCTGCACCCTGATCAGCCGCGATATCAGAAGCTAAATCAGAATCCGTGGCAGAGACGATTATACCAGGGGGTAAAATACAAGCAGGATCCTTCTCAGAAGGAGGATTGGCCATGAAACTACGTGACAGAGCATCAGCCTTAATATTCTTGGACCCAGCCCTATAGGTAACCAAGAAATTAAATCTGGTAAAGAATAGTGCCCACCGAGCTTGTCTAGGATTAAGCCTCCGGGCCGATTCTAGGAAAACCAGATTCTTGTGATCCGTAAGGACCGTTACCTGGTGTCTGGCCCCCTCCAGGAAGTGCCGCCACTCCTCAAAAGCCCATTTAATGGCTAGAAGTTCGCGGTTGCCAATATCATAGTTACTCTCCGTGGGCGAAAACTTCCTAGAGAAGTAAGCACAGGGGCGGAGATGGGTGAGGGAGCTGGTACCCTGGGACAAGACAGCCCCCACTCCCACCTCGGAAGCGTCAACCTCCACAATAAATGGCTCCTCTTGGTTGGGCTGAATCAGCACGGGGGCCGAGATAAAGCACTTCTTGAGGGTCTCAAAGGCCTGGACGGCCTCAGGGGGCCAATGGAGGACATCAGCACCCTTGCGGGTAAGGTCCGTAAGAGGCTTAGCGACGACCGAGAAGTTGGCAATAAATCTCCTGTAATAGTTGGCGAACCCTAAAAAACACTGTAACGCCTTAAGGGAGGCAGGTTGGACCCATTCCGCCACAGCCTGAACCTTGGCAGGGTCCATGCGGAATTCATGAGGAGTGAGGATTTGCCCTAAAAATGGTATCTCCTGTACCCCAAAGACACATTTTTCAGTCTTAGCAAACAGATTATTCTCCCGAAGGACCTGGAGCACCTTCCTGACATGCTCCACGTGGCAGGACCAGTCCTTGGAAAACACCAGTATGTCATCAAGGTACACAACAAGAAAATTACCCAGGTACTCTCTCAGGATTTCATTAATAAAATTCTGGAAGACAGCAGGGGCATTACACAACCCAAAGGGCATGACCAGGTATTCGAAATGACCCTCGGGTGTGTTGAACGCAGTTTTCCACTCATCCCCCTCTTTGATGCGGATAAGGTTATATGCCCCCCGTAGATCGAACTTAGAAAACCATTGGGCTCCCTGAACCTGATTAAAAAGATCCGGAATCAAAGGAAGTGGGTACTGGTTCCTTACGGTGACCTTATTCAGGTTACGATAATCAATGCACGGCCTAAGACCACCATCCTTCTTCCCCACGAAGAAGAAGCCAGCACCTACAGGAGAAGTCGAGGGGCGAATGAAACCCTTGGCCAGGCATTCTTGGATATACACCCTCATGGCTTCACGTTCAGGACATGAAAGATTAAATATCCTACCCTTAGGAAGCTTGGCACCAGGCACCAAATCGATAGCGCAATCGTAATCTCTATGGGGGGGCAACACCTCGGAGGCCTCCTTAGAAAACACATCGGCGAAGTCCTGAACAAACTCAGGAAGCGTGTTTACCTCCTCCCGGGGAGAAATAGAGTTAACAGAAAGACATGACATAAGACATTCATTACCCCATTTGGTGAGATCCCCAGTATTCCAATCAAACGTGGGATTATGCAACTGCAACCAGGGAAGGCCTAAAACCAGATCAGACGATAATCCCTGCATCACCAGTACAGAGCACTGCTCCAAATGCATGGAGCCAACAAGGAGTTCAAAAACAGGAGTATGCTGAGTAAAATAACCATTAGCAAGGGGAGTTGAGTCGATTCCCACTACCGGGATAGGATAAGGTAAATCAATACAAGGCATCTTTAGAGACATAGCAAAATCCGCAGACATGATATTAGCAGATGACCCTGAATCCACGAAAGCACTGCCCGTGGCAGCCCGGCCAGCAAACGAGACCTGAAAGGGAAGCAAAATTTTATTGCGTTTCACATTAACGGGAAATACCTGTGCGCCCAAGTGACCTCCCCGATGATCACTTAGGCGCGGAAGTTTTCCGGCTTCTTATTCTTGCGCCTGGGACAGGTGTTCAGTAGATGCTTGTCGTCCCCACAGTAGAAGCAGAGACCATTCATTCTGCGAAACTCCCTACGTTGTCGAGGGGACATGGAGGCCCCGAGTTGCATAGGTACCTCCGAGTCCTCCGTGGAGGGGCGAGGAGACGGGACCTCGGGGGGGATCGCAGAAAAGTCAGAGGGGAGCACACTGAAGCGTTCTAGCTGACGTTCCCTGAGACGTCGGTCAAGTCGTACTGCTAGGGCCATAACCTGGTCAAGGGAGTCAGACGAGGGGTAGCTAACCAGCAGATCCTTCAGGGCGTCAGATAATCCTAACCTAAACTGGCACCTTAGGGCCGGATCGTTCCACTGAGAAGCTACGCACCACTTCCTAAAATCAGAACAGTATTCCTCAACCGGTCTCCTACCCTGACGTAAGGTCACCAGCTGACTCTCAGCTAAGGCAGTCCTGTCAGTCTCGTCGTAAATGAGTCCGAGGGCAGAGAAAAAACGATCAACAGAGGAAAGTTCAGGGGCGTCAGGAGCCAAGGAGAAGGCCCACTCTTGGGGCCCTTCCTGGAGTCGGGATATGATGATACCCACCCGCTGGTTCTCGGAACCTGAGGAGTGGGGCTTTAGGCGGAAATACAGTCTGCAACTCTCCCGGAAGGAGAGAAACGTCTTACGGTCCCCTGAGAACCGGTCAGGTAACTTGAGGTCGGGTTCTAGAGGTGAGGTGAGGGGTACTACTAAAGCAGCGTCACCCTGATTGACCCTTTGGGCCAGGGCCTGGACCTGTAGGGAGAGGCCCTGCATCTGCTGGGCCAGGGTCTCAAGGGGTAGGAGAAATGGTAGACTAGGTAAGGGCTTGTAATTATGTAATGGCCGGAAGGAGGTGAAGGGAAAGTGAGCCCTAATCTACCCACCGCCCTGTCCCTGCCTACTTGCAACGACCCGCCCTAGGCGACGAGGTACAACTGGGCGGCGGTCCCTACGCTGTCTAAGTGCACAGGAAAACAAACAGGGAACATGCAAGGGAAGGGGCAGTAGCCACGGAACGCCACGGCGAACGGACAGTCAGGACCAGGACGAAGTGAGTACACCCAAGCGGGCAAGGAGACAGAAGCAAGCCAGGGGCAAAGCAAGGCAGGTCAAGCAGAACTGCAGCAAGGCAGAAGCACGGCAGACGCAGGCTGGAGCAAGCAGCAGTGGGGCCAGGAATCCAAAAGAATTACAAGCACTGAGGGAGAGAACAGGGCAGGTAATAAAGGACAGGGGGCGGAGCTAACTCCGACAGACCAGGCCGCGATAGGCTCTCCCACTCCTGAGCCTGCCACCCTGGTTGGTGGGAGATGGTGTCAGTCGAACAGGTCTGGCCTCAGGTGTGGATTGATTAATCCCAGGAGTATACCTAGATGAAGTACCTGGCAGATCCCTAACATAGGGATAAGGAAAGGAATCATTCCACACAGGTATAGATATCTGGGTAATAAAAGCATTTTAATTAAATTAATTCTAGCAATCCATGACAACTAAAATTTGTTTAATCTCTCACACTCCATCTTCATTGAAGATAGGAGTTCCAAATAATTATTGGAACTGACTGAGAGGTGGGAAACAGTTTTATGCCTAAGTAGGGGAGTCACGAGTCAGCTTAGGTGGAATGCGGACAACTTAGCTCTAAGTAATGGGTTGATATGAATCGGTAACATCAAAGACTTGGAAATGTTTAATTTATAATATGAGATTTTAGAGTATTGTGAAATGATATTCAAAATCTCTGGTAGGGATGATAATGGGGAAGTACAGGATAAGATAACATCGTCAGCATACATCCTGCCGAGTACCATTGGAGATGCTTATGGGTTTGGATACAAATCCGGAAGAGAGAACTACAGCCGAGGGAGAGATATATAGGGAGAGAATTGCAGTTTTGATGAATGGGTGAAACCCAAATTTATCCAATATACCTTCTAGGTAACGCCAATTAGGGTCAAAAGCCTTTTCGGCATCAAGGGAAATAAACAATGTTGGGTTAGAAGAGTTTCTGGCTAATTGATTAAGATCTAAAATCCTACAAGTGCCATCGCTGGCTTGACGGCCCTTGACAAAGCTAGGGAAGGCAGGCAGTCGTTCAATCTGGTAGAAAGGAGTTTTGCATAGAGATTTATGTCGCAGTTTAGGAGGGATATTGGACGAAAATTGGTTGGAGAATTCGGAGGCTTTCCCGGTTTAGGGAGAGTTACAATTGTAGCTTGTAACATTTCAGGCGGAGGCTGTGCGTTTCCCATTAAGGTATTTCGTAAATGAGGCAATAAAATATCAGAGAAGGCTCTGTAATATTCATTCGGTAAGCCATCAGGGCCATGGTATTTACTTTGTTTTGACTGAAGAATTATTTTACGAATCTGATCAATCGTTAAGGGAGCATTTAGTTGAGAAAGTTGTGTGTCGGACAATTCAGGGAGTTTCATGTGAGCCAGGAAAGCATCCACATTCTCTTTGATTATTTCTGGGAGGGAGTTATCTTCCCTAAGGTTGTATAACGTACTATAATATTTAGCAAAAGCCTCAGTTAATGTAGAGGATTGTATATCTTTGAGCCATCTGGGGATGTTACATTTTCGACCTAGCCACATATTGTTTCACTCTTTTAGCTAAGATCTTGCTCGGTCTGTCCCCCTGAACATAAAAATTAAAGTTTCATTTTTTCAGGTGCTTTTCGTATGAAACTAGGTGGAGTAATCATAATTTGTCTATAAGGTTTCTCAAGTCATTTCTACATGGATCTGTAGGACAAGTTTTTCGTTTTATTTCTAAGGAATGAATATCAGCAATAGGGACTCTAGGGTTTTATTTCTCTCCCCCTTAGCTCTTGCAGCTGCTCTCACGTAGGCCTTATGTGTATACCATAGGATTTAATGAGAAGAAGTTGTATGAGAGTTAACTTGAAAAAATTCTTTCAGAGCAGTACCTACAGATGAAAGTAGCGATGGGGATTTTAACAGAAATGTATTACATCTCCAAGAGAATCCAGGGGGATTACAATATTGGTCGGAAAGTACCAGTTCAATTGGGGCATGGTCAGACCAAGTTATCAATCCAATTTTAGAAGAGGCCGAGTTAAGTAAGACCGCCCTATCTACAAGGAAAAATAAATAAATTCTAGAATACACTTTGTGTGGAGATGAGTAAAACATGTAGTCTTTCTCGGATGCATGCTGTTATCTCCAAATGTCATGTAAGCTCTCTTCCATGACTAGAGAGAGCAGATCAGGAGATAATCTATTACCTCCCCTAGTGCAGTCAAGTTCTGAGTTAATTACTACATTAAAGACACCGCAGAATATCAGACCTACATTCTTAAGAGAATTAACTTTATCTAGCACTTTCTTTATAAAGGAGATTTGTCTTTTATTCGGGGTATATAGAGAAACCAGTGAATACATTTTATTATTAATTTCACAAATAAGGATTATGTACCTATCCTGTGGAACAGAATGTGTGTCAAGGGATTTGAAAACAACAGTTTCCTTAATAGCTATGATTACCCCAGCCTTTTTAACATCTGTTGATGCAAATATGATATGCGGAAATTTATTATTTTTGAATAAGTGAGAATCTCGGGTAGATAAATGAGATTCTTGCACACATAGAATGTCACAAGAAGATCTGAAGGCCTCTTTCCATAGTAGGGATCTTTTGAATGGGGAATTTAAGCCATGGGCATTAATGGATAATATCTTAAACCCTATCCCTGCTTTTAGAGAAAGTATCAAAAAAATTTCCTGATTGATAAGGGAATCTAAAAGAAGAGATTCATGTTCAAAAGAGAAAAATGGCACAAGAATATAATACCAATAAAACACGTAAAACATTAGCAACAGAGTCATTGTTAACGCAGTATGCATACACAAGTACTTTCCTCTTTCAGGGAAAAGGAGTAAAGAGGCAAAGTCTGGCCAAATATGTATCCAATAAAGAAAGGACAGCAGAGAAGAGGATTTACACTCAAGCAGATGGCGAGAAGCCTTGTAGTTAGACCTGCAACTTAAAGGATCTGCTCATCAGTCATTGTTTTTCCGTCTCGATCTGCTAACGTTGTCCGACCAAAGGGGAGTAATGAATTCCGGGCGAGCAACAGTATTGTGAGGGGGACTCTGTGGAGGAGACATAATCAGGTACCGGGACTGCAGAAGATCCTTTGGCATGTCTGGAGACACGTAAACGTGTTGATTTCCATTTTTGGAGATAATGAGCTTCACCGGAAATCCCCGTTTGTAGAGAATGCCTTTATCTCTCAAGATTTTTGTGAACGGAGCATATTCTTTGCACCTCATCATAGTCACTGCAGATAAATCAGGATATAGAGATATGTCGTTGAAGCGATCTGGCAGTTTAGGACAGGATTTGAATGCTCTCAGGAATTCATCCTTCACATTAAAGAAGTGGATGTGAGCAATCGTATTTCTGGGAAGGTGAACGGCAATATGACGAGGTTTTGGGATCCGGTGTATCCTATCAATCATGAGGTCCAAAGTGGATTTATGAGGGAAGACTATGGCCATCAAGTCCGTGAGGTATTGAGAAAGGAGTTCAGGAGAAACTGTCTCAGGAATTCCTCTAATACGGACATTGTTTCTACGGGAACGGTCTTCCAGATCTAAAACTTTATTAGAGAGCCGTAGAACCTCCTCCTCCAAAGTCAAAGTCGCATCAATGAGCAAGTTGGGAGATTTCACAAAGTTCTCCATCTTATGCTCAATATGGTCCTTTCTTGTGGCAATTGATTGTATGTCAGAACTTAATTCCCCCATTACTTGTCTCAAATCTGATTGAAAGGAATCCCTTAGCGAGCTCAGGAGTTTTTTCATTGCGGCTTCTGAAGCGGGTTGAGAGTCAATATCATCCAGTGTATCATTGTTCACTGATTCAGCCCTGGACAAGGGGGAAGAAGAAGAGGGTGGAAGAGGAATGTGTCTGTTCCCCTCCTTGTGTTGGGATGAGGAGTTATCGAAGAACTCTGTGAGTTTAGTTGGTTTAGCCTTGGTGTTCTTTTTTGAAGTACATGCCATTTTGCTTAAAGAGGCTCTGTCACCACGTTTTTGTGGGACTTACAGAACAGCACATCGAGATCACGCTGTGCTGTCATTAAGTTCCACACAAACGTTACCGAAGTGTCGGGATTGTGAATAGACATCGCGTCCTGGCCGGAGGTGATGTCTATTCACTCTCAAGGCACTTCAGTAACGTTAATGTGTGAGTAAGTGACAATCACGATGTCTGAATACATGAATGGAGAGAAGTGTATGACGCTGATTGGTCAGGATCATACACTTCTCTTTACAACGCCCACTTGGTCAAAAAGTAAAAACACGCCCAGTTGTCTACTAAGAAAGTCATTAGCATAAATGTAAAATAAGTCATAACTCCGTCACAATTGATAGTTTTTCTAAATAAAAACCACTGCTGTGATCTACATTACAGCGCCGATCACATTAAGTAAGAGATAAGGCACTTATAATGTGGTGACAGAGCCTCTTTAATGTGGAGACTTAATATAGCTCAGTATAACAATAGGTGGTCACCTCTGACAGGGTATTATAAAACTCAAGCATAGCTACTTGCAGAGGTTAACAGGAGGAAAAATTTAAGCAGAGTCTGGGAGGATTTTTATGTGTATAAAAAATTAGATAAGTATTTTCTCCAATAAAGAAGATGGTCAGGAGAAGATAAAACAGTCACAAACTTCAATACAATCTCTTTCAGTAGAAATTAAGGTTACCTCCGTGAACAGCTCCCAGATCCTCCTAATCCCGCTACCAGAAGAGAGGGAACACTATTGCAGCTGCGATGACGGCAACTTACTGTTGCAGCAGGGCTGTGAACTCCTGGCTTGCAGCCTTAGTATCCAAGATGGCCGAAGAAAAAAATGAGAGCCCCGGCTTC
The DNA here is from genome assembly GCF_050947455.1 of Rhinoderma darwinii. Taxonomy (NCBI): domain Eukaryota; kingdom Metazoa; phylum Chordata; class Amphibia; order Anura; family Rhinodermatidae; genus Rhinoderma; species Rhinoderma darwinii. Next base: position 203,475,743 of record NC_134688.1, read on the forward strand.
AGCAAAGGCAGCAGGTATGGGGTCTGCACAATGAGGGCCCCAGATGCAAACTTTGGGGGCCGGACAGTAAATGACTCCCTCACTCTTAGTTCATGCCAAACCCCGGGAGGAGGAAGTTGTCAGCCGGGCAGGCTCTATGAAGGCACGTGGAGCATCTATGCTCCGGCCGAGGATACAGGTCAGTGCCTGATGTTCTCCTGTCCCAGGTTGATCCACGAGAACCGGAGGATTAAGGATGGGTCCTTACTTGTTGAGGTGTCAGTGATAATCGGTAGGAGCAAAATCTGCATGTGCAAGGATTATTTGAGCTGTTTAAGGCTTCAGTACAGAGGAGCTGAGCCGCTACACATCTTCGTCCATGCGCTACCAGGCTACGCCCCCCATATCATCATTTTTATGCATATTTTCAAACTCAAAGCTGTATAAACTTGACTGCTTATTGGATTGAAGCATATCAGGTGATGTGTATTTGTGTAATGAGAGAGGGTGTTGCCTAAGGAGATCAAAACCCTATATTAAGGTGTATAATTATTAGGCAGCTTGTTTTCCTCTGGCAAAATGGACCAAAACAGAAATTTAACTGACTCTGAAAAATAAAAATGTGTTAAAAGTCTTTCAGAGGGATGCAGCACTCCTGAAAATGCTAAGATATTGGGGCATGCTTACAGAACCATCAAACGCTTTGTTGCAAATTGTCAGCAGAGTCACAAGAAACGTGTTGACAAAAAAAATGCAAATTAACTGCCAAAGATATGAGAAGAATGAAACGTAAAGCGACCAGAAACCCATTATCCTCCAGTGCTGTATATTCCAGAACTGCAACCTCCCTGGAGTGCCCAGAAGTACAAGGTGTTCAGTGCTCAGGGACAAGGCCAAGGTAAGGAAGCCTGAAACCAGACCACTGGGCAAAGAAATATCTGAAGACAGATTTTTCAAAGGTTTTATGGACTGATGAGATTAGAGTGATTCTTGACGGACCAGATGGATGGGCCCGTGGCTGGATCAGTAACAGGCACAGAGCTCCACTCCAACTCAGACACCTGCAAAATGGAGGTGGGGTACTGCAATGGGCTAGTTTTACTAAATATGAGCAGGTTGGACCTTTTCGTCTTGAAGATGAGCTAAAATCCACTCCCAAATCTCCTGCCAGCTTTTAGAAACCACTTTCATCAAGAGGTGGTTCAGGAATAAAGTCTCCATCTTTCAAGAAAACCATGGTTTTCATGCAGGACAATGCTCCATCGCATGCAACGAAGTACTCCACGGCATGGCTAGCCAGTAAAGGCCTTAACCCCTTCCCGACATTTGTCGTAAGTATACGTCATGGAAAGTCAGTGCTTCCTGCAAAATGTCTTACGACAAATGCATTGCACCGGCTCAGAAGATGAGTCGGTGCCATCATCCCCGGATGTCAGCTGTTTCTGACAGCTGACATCCTGCTGTAATGGCAGGGACCGAAGTTAGCTTCGATCCCCACCATTAACCCCTTAAATGCAGCCGTCAAAAGCGATCGCTGCATTTAAGGTGTTTGCAGCTCATCGACACCCCAGCAATGAAATCGCCAGGGTGTCGGTGGCTGCAATGGCAACCAGAGGCCTAATACTGGCCTCCCGGTGTACCTAACATGGAAAACTTTGAGCCCCCACCCAGAGGTGGGGCCTAAAAGGCCTCCGCAGCAGCCGGCAAGATGGCGCCGGCTCAGGAGATAAGTCGGCATCATCAGTGGTGTTAAAACTGACATCCACCTGTAATGGCAGGAACTTGAGCTAGCTCCGGTATCTGCCATTAACCCCTCAAATGCAGCAATCGGATGCGTTCGCTGCATCCTTGTGTTTGTTAACAGATCAGCAGCTGTGCCCTGCAATCGCACGGCTGCCGGCTGCTATTATGGCAACAGGAGACCTAGCAATGGCAGGAGGCCATTACGGAAGCCGATTAGGCCCCGCCCGGAGGCAAAAGCCTAATCGGCTTGCTGTCAGTAAATGACAGACATATTGCACTAAATAGGTAGTGCAATGTATTATAAAAATAATCTGTCAGTTGGACCTTCAAGTCCCCTAGTGGGACTAAAGAAAATAGTAAAAAAAAAGTGAAAAAAAGTTGTAAAAAATATAATAAAAGTTTCAAGTAATAAAATAAAACACAATCGCCCTTTTTCCATTATAAAGTCCTTTATTATTGAAAAAATGAATAAACCATACATATTTTGTATCGCCACGACTGTAACGGCTTAAACTATAAAAATACTATGTTATTTATTCCACGCGGTAAACGACGTAAAAAAACCAATGCCAGAATTGCTGTTTTTTGGTCACCTTGCCTCTAAAATAATAGGATAAAAAGTGATTAAAAAGTCGCATGTACCCCAAAATGGTACCACTAATAACTACAGCTCATCCCACAAAAAACTGCCCTTATACCACTACGTCTATGAAAAAAACACAATTTGTTAAGGCTCCAATAAGTCAGGAAATAAAAATATGAGGTTGTGCAGATCATAGGGGAACATTTCGTCTGTTTCAAGAGGCGATTTATCGGGGGCCCTAAAATTAGGGAACCAGGAAGGGGAGGGCCCAAACATATCTGCTGGAAGCGAGGGTGCCCGTATTATACCAGGACAACACTTCCCAGCAAAATTCCCCAAACTGCAAAGGTGCGGAGTGTGGACCAAAAGGGGGATAAGTAAGGAAACCATTTATCAGTGCGACACCGGCCTGTGCAGAAAGGATTCTTCACAGCGCAACACACATCTATGGATTATTTTATTGTTTACCCATTATTATACCACCTGACTATGCCCCTGATGTACTCTGCCCAGCTTACATGTACCCCCACATTATAAACTGAAATACCAGTAAAACTCAAAACAAAATTACTACCAAGCAAAATCTACGCTTCAAAAGCCAAATGGCGCTCCCACCCATCTGAGCCCTACAGTGTGCCTAAACAGCAGTTTACTTCCACATATATGGCACTGACATACCTGCGAGAACCCTTTTAACAATTTGTGGGGTGTGTCTCTCCAGTGGCATAAGCTGGGCACGACATATTTGCCACTGAATTGGCATATCTGGGGAAAAATTGAAATTTTTACTTTGCACCATCCGCAGCGCATCTATTTATGGAAAAGACCTGTGGGGTGAAAATGCTCACTACACCCCTTAATAAATGCCTTGAGGGGTGTAGTTTCTAAAAAGGGGTCACTTCTCAGTGGTTTCTTTTATTACTTCACATCAGAGCCCTGCAATTGTGAACCAATACTTTATATGTCGCCAAATTAGGCCTCAATTTCGCATTATACTCTTTCACTCATGAGCCCTGTCGAATGTCCAGGCAAAAGATTAGTGCCCCATGTAGGGTGATTCTAAACCGGGAAACACAGCATAATAATTAGAGGGCTGCCTTGTTATGGTGGCACAAGATGGGCACCACATATTGGCATATCTATGGAAAAAATCCCATTTGCACTCTGCAATATTGAGTGCACACTAATTTCTGCAAAACAACCTGCGGGGTTAACATGCTCACTGCACCCCTAGGTGAATACCTTGAGGGGTGAGTTTCCAAAATGTGGTCACTTTTGTGGGGGCTTCCACTGTTTTGGTCCCACAGGGGTTTTGCAAATGCTTAATAGCGACCAGAAACCAATCCAGCAAAATCTGTACTCCGAAAGCCAAATGGCGCTCCTTCTGTTCTAAACGCTGCTGTGTGCCAAAAAAATCAGTTTATGACCACATATGGGGTATTGCCATACTCGGCAGAAATTGTTTTACAAATGTTGGGCTTCTTTTTCTCCTTTATTTTTTGAGAAAATGAAAACTTTTGTGCTAAATCTTCGTCTTATTGAAAAAAAAAACATTTTTATTTTCACTGCCCAATGCTCACTACACACCTAGATGAATTCCTCAATGGGTGTAGTTTCCTAAATGAAGTAAATTTTTGGGGTTTTCACTGTTTTGGTCCCTCAGGGGCTTTGCAAATGTGACATGGCCTCCGCAAACCATTCCTGCTAAATTTGAGCTCCAAAAGCCAAATGGCGCTCTTTCCCTTCTAAGCCCTGCCGTGTGTCCAAACAGCCGTTTATGAACATATGTGGGGTATTGTGGTATTGTTTTACTTGGGAGAAATTGCTTTACAAATGTTGCGGTGCTTTTTTTCCTTTAGTCCTTGAGAAATTAGAAAAAATTAGCTAAACCTACATTTTCTTTGAAAGAATGTAGATTTTAATTTTCACGGCCTACTTCCAATAATTTCTGCAAGAAACCTGCGGGGTCAAAATGCTCACTATACCCCTAGATAATTTCCTCAAGGGGTGTGGTTTCCAAAATTGGGCCACTTGTGGGGGGTTTTCACTGTTTTGGTCCCTCAGGGGCTTTGCAAATGTGGCATGGCCTCTGTAAACCATTCCTGCTAAAATTGAGCTCCAAAAGCCAAATGGCACTCGTTCCCTCCTGAGCCCTGCCGTGTGTCCAAACAGCTGTTTATTACCACATATGGGGTACTGTTTTACTCAGAAGAAATTGCTTTACAAATGTCGCAGTGCTTTTTCTCCTTCAGTCCTTGTGGAAATGAGAAAAAATTTGCTAAACCTACTGTACATTTTCGATATTTACTAAAACTGCAGAACCTGGGAAATAAATATTGAGTTGCGTTTCTCTGGTAAAACTTTGTGTTAAAAAAAAATGGAATAAAAATGAATGTCTGCACCAACAAAAAATTGAATTTGTAAATTTCACCTCTACATTGGTTTAATTCCTGTGAAACGTCTAAAGGGTTAAGAAACATTCTGAAGGCTGTTTTGAATACTTTGAGGCGTGAAGTTTTTAAAATGGGGTGACTTTTTGGACGTTTCTAATATATAAGGCCCTGAAAGTCACTTCACAACTGAACTGGCCCCTATAATTTAGTAATGAAATTGCTGCTAAAGTTCTAAGTCTTGCAACGTCCTAGAAAAATAAAAGGATGTTCAAAAATCGATGTCAATCTACTGTAGACATATGGGTGATGTTAATTAGCAACTATTTTGTGTGGTATAATTGACTGTCTTACAAGCAGATACATTTAAATTTAGAAAAATGCTAATTTTTTGCAATTTTTCGCTACATTTTGGTGTTTTTCAAATTTAAATACTGAATGTATAGAGCAAATTTTGCCAGTAATATAAAGTCCAATGTGGCTTGAGAAAAAAAATCTCAGAATCGCTTGGATACGTTAAAGCATTCCGAAGTTATTTCCACATAAAGTGAAACATGTCAGATTTGAAAAATGAGGCTCTGTCAGCAAGGTCAAAAGTGGCTAAAGAGGGAAGGGGTTAACAGATGAAAATAAACAAGTGGGGCTTTGCCGACATCTGCGTCAGGGCTCCGTTCATGGGTTCCGTCTGAGCTTTCTGTCAGGAGAACTCATGAACGGAACCCTGACTGAAACAAACGGAAACCATAGGTGCAAATTGTTTCCGTTTGTCACCGAATCCATCACCATTGAAACCTACGGTTTCCGTTTGTTTCAGTCAGGGTTCCGTTCATGGTTTCCCCTGATGGAAAGCTCAGATGGAACACATGAATGGAGCCCTGACGCAGATGTGAACGAAGCCTGAGATGGGAAAATTTTCCTTTTTCGTTTAGTTACATAATAATTCTGCACACTAATAGTTGCCCAATAATTATGCACACATAGATATACATTAATTAGACGGGATGTCTCACAGGACAAATACGTATAAAGGTGGGAAAAACACTCAACCACCCATATGGAAAATTAGAGATAAGGACTCTAACAATATATGATAAACCAGAGAAACAGAGTCCATATATATCAATGTATGAAAAAACTAAACATCTTTATTGAAAAAATACAATAAAATACATTAAATGACAAAGACAGAGAATCTAAAAATAAATCCTTGTACGGATCACAATTGTATACATTGAGTCTATATATGTATTTTATAATACACTGATAGTATACACAGTTATTATAACTCGATGTAGCTCCAACATGGGGTGCATCAAAATAGGAATAATTTAAAAGTATAAGTTGTGTGAAGAAAGACAATAAGCCTAACTCTGAAAAGGCCTATAGTGACTAAAAGGTAAGTAATTAGTGCCTGGAAAAATGGCAAAAAAAAGCCAAATTTAAGTCCAATGTGTGCACTTACCCATGTATGGGAGGTTGAGTGTGACCCAGCGGTATAGGCCTTTTCAGAGTTAGGCTTATTGTCTTTCTTCACACAACTTATACTTTGAAATTATTCCTATTTTGATGCACCCCATGTTGGAGCTACATCGAGTTATAATAACTGTGTATACTATCAGTGTATTATAAAATACATATATAGACTCAATGTATACAATTGTGATCCGTACAAGGATTTATTTTTAGATTCTCTGTCTTTGTCATTTAATGTATTTTATTGTATTTTTTCAATAAAGATGTTTAGTTTTTTCATACATTGATATATATGGACTCTGTTTCTCTGGTTTATCACACATAGATATACTCTTAAGAAAGCCAAAACCTCACTTTTACTTCCTTAAATATTTCTTAAATATTAAGGTTTATTAACATTTTGGATTGACCAACAGCACTGTAGTTGTTCAATAATCCACTTAATCCTCAAAAATACAATTTGTCTAATAATTGTGCACACAATGTATGTCACATTATCCCCTAGCAACATATTTATAACAGACACATATTCATCACTTTTTAGGATCACCACCTACCTCCCTTAGGTAATGTTTAAAGGGGTATTCCCATCTCAAAGATCATATTTAAAGGTGTTCCTTATGTGAAGTTATGAAAACTTGCCAATATATATCTTTTTCTTTTTTTGTTCCGTTCTTGAGATATCGTTTCTATTGTATCCCAGGTCCCTTTGTGAGTTTACAATCTGTTTCCTATGGATACTACCACCGCCGAGATTCTGATTCTGTGGCCTCGCTTGCGCAGATGCTACTGAACAGTTTGAGGAGTATGGCCGGGTTCTCGGGAGTGAGCATTTGAAGAGCATGCGCAGTAGCTCCTGACCCGACCACCTCTCTGCTGTGCTATAGAAGTGAATAGGACAGCACTCAGACATGCGCAGTAGCCAGGGAGCCGTCCTATTCAGAAGTTCAGCTAATGTCTGCACATCCCAGCTAAGATGTAGCAGAGTCCTTACCAAGGCTGTTACAACTCTCTGAAGCACTGTTATCTCTATATGTAAATATACTATGTACCTTTTATGGCAACCTTATACGTGTGGTTGCACTCTATTGGCACTACTTTTTTATAATTGGTTCTCCTATATATGTGTGGTCATGACATGAATCTGTTCACTTGAAAAAGGCTCCTGTGTTGAGCTGAAACGTCGTGTTTATATGGACCAATAAAGCACCTTTTTCTATTTTGTTCATACTTCGGAGTGCTGCCTGATTTTTGGATCCTATATGTAAATATAGAGATAACAGTGTAAAGTTTGCAAAGTAAGCTCATGGTGACGGTCCTGATAACGGGCTCTGCTACAGTCATCTCCTCACGGACAGAGGTGCACAGATCAGCTGAAACAGCTGCTGACCGGAAAGTCCACCAATGTTTATTACTGACGTTATTACACTGAAACAGGAGAAGGTAACGAGAGGGGAATGGGAAACCTCCTTTACCATTCCTGTTAGAACACAGTGGCACAGAATTGTACCCCCTGATGCTGCATGTAGTAATATTCATAGCGGCAGTGTCGGGAGCGCGCACATGCCGACAAGCAGTGGTGTGATAATATCGCAGCGCCACTTGCTGGATTTGTACAGAAAACGGGCTTAGTACTGCCCACTAAGTCACAAAAGCCAGGGAACGAGGAGCAGGACCATGCCATGAAAAAGTGGAAAAGGAGAGGTAAGAAAACATTATGAAGGGGTATAACATGATTATTTTTAATAGACAATTAGTTTTGGGGAAGATAATTTTTAAAAGTGAAGATGGGAATAACCCTTTAAATCACTATTTGAGCATTATATTCCAATTTCCCAAGCACCATGTTTTCCTTTTTGGTCAAATTAAAGCATCTATGTTTTTTTTATTTCAGACTTTTTTACCCTATCCAGGCTGAGTCTTCTGTTTCTTGTTCCTTCCTTAAAGGTAATGTGTCGCTAGAAATTTTATTTTTATTTTTTTTAGTTAAACAGTTAGTGTATAGGTGATTAAACATTGTTCTAATTTTTTTAATTTTTTCACGAGTCAGGAAATATTATAAATTAGATTCTAATTTATAACATTTCCCAGCGCTGGTCACTAGATGGAGCAATTCCCAAAATTGCAGCATTGCATGTGGTAAAGCAACCACATTGCTTTATGCTGCAAAATTTGAGAAAACTCACTCGCTCTAGTGAGCTCTCAGAATCCCCCCTCCTTTATCCTGGCTAGTGCCGGGAGAAACGAGGGGATTGAACGGTCAAACCTCCTACACTGTGTGTCGCCATTTTTTGAGCTAACACACAGTGTAGTAGGTTAACATACAGTAGTAAACACAGTAAAACACGTACATACACAGACCAAACTTACCTGCTCCTGCCGCCGCCGCTCCCTCCGGTCCGTCCGCTCCGTCTGCTACCTCCGCTCCAAGTGCACAAGTCCGGAAGCCGCGACCGGAAGTAGTAATCTTACTGTCCGGCCACGACTTCCGGTCTACTAGAAAATGGCGCCGAACGTCGCACAGTTCAATTTGGACTGTGTGGGAGCGGCGCATGCGCCGTTCCCACACAGACAGCGTACAGCATAGTGTATGGAACGGGCCCCGTTCGCATTCACTATGGGACTGTATGTGCCGTATTCCATATCTGTATGTGTCGTTAATCGACACATACAGAGATGGAAAAAAAAATGGCAGCCCACACGGACAAGAAAAAGTGAAAAAATAAAAAAAAGTAAAACACAAACACACAAATAAATAAAAAAATGTTTAATAAAACACAAAAAGAAAATTGATGTAAAAATTTTTGACACTGGTACTTTAAAAACCATCCTAATCCTCTACATTTCCGAGTGGAGAAAAATGATTGGAGGTAGCTACTGGTTTGGATGATGATAAATTTGGTATTATACCTCTCTAAGATGGGACTAAACAACATTCCTCCCATGTGACCGCTGCAGCCAGTGATTGGCTGCAGCACTCACATGGGACAGCTATGTTATCCCACCTGCCAGCAGGGACACGTCGCTACAGGAAACCAGGGGAGGTGGTGAGTATGGCTTTATTTTTGTTTTTTTGGAATCGCTTGTACCCTGATCGCCTAGTTTAACTCTCTATTATCTTCGAGGACTGTATCTCACTTAGATACAGTCGTAGAAGACATCAGAGAGGAGGAATTTTGGAGGAATTTGGAGGAATTTGTGGCAAATATATTAGGACCGAAACAAATTTCAGGAAATTCGCTTATCACTATTCTCAATCAATCCGTCCTGGTCTACTTGAAAATGTATCGTTCTCTTCTCCATTTTGTAATGCTTTGGCTTTGACAGAATTCTCTATAAGCCAAGTTGGAGAAATGTCTGTTTCAAAAATCGGAACTACCATTCCTGGGCTATATCGTCTCCACTAAGTGCCTCCCAAGGTTTCCTCTATTCAAAATTGGCCACAACATGTTAGTCTAAAGGATTATGCAATTCAAACCTTCTGCAATCTCAAGACTTCTCTTCAGCTCCGGTTCTCCATCCTCCTGACCCAAATAAGCCATTCTTCTTGGAGGTCGATGCTTCCTTTTTCAGAGCTGGAGCGGCTTTCTTCCAACAATCTAAGGGTAAAATTAGCATTCAATATGGCCTCTTCTCCAATAAGTACTTTTCTGCCAAGAAAAAGTCTTCCATTAGAGAGCAAGGGTGTCTGGCAGTGAAAATTGGAAATTTCCTGTCACATATTATTCAAATTGTATTCTGGCTGCTACCAATATTTTTCCTGAAATTCCTCCCAGTGCAGTTCTTGTACCTCCTGATCCCACTGAAAGGTGTTATTTTGGGCTCATTCTTCACTGTAATTGGGAGATACTGGAGTCAAGTGCATGAGCAAATTACTCTTGGGATACTATTAGTGGCCTGAATATGAACAAGAATTGAAAGAGTTCAATGCCTCCTGTACCACCTGTGCTCAGTTCAAACCATCAAGGCAAGCAGGATCAGGTGTTCCCATCCCAGCCCTTTTCCATTCCAACCGAACCTTGGACCGAGATCTCATGAGATTTATCACAAATTAGCCTCCTGCTCAGCGATGTACTACCATCTGGGTCGTGGTAGATCGCTTCTCTCAAATGGTAAATTTTGCACCATCGTCTGGTTTAGCTACTCAGTTAGCTAAGATATTTTTCACTGAAATATTTTGCCTCCATGGACTTCCATCTCATATTGTCTTAGAATGTGGAGTTGTAATGGAAGGGTAGGGAGACAGACAGGTGAGCCCTAATCTACCCGCAACCCAGTCCCTGCCTACTTGCACGGCCCGTCCTAGGCAACGGCATACAACTGGGCGACGGTCCCTACACTCAATATGTGCACGACAGACAAACAGACCAGGGTACACAGAAGCTAAGGGAAATGGGGCAGTTGCCCACGGCAACACCGTGAGCAACAGGAGAGTGAAAGAGCCGAGTCAAACCAGGAGATTGCGTGGTAACAAAAGCAGAGCAGAAGAATAGTAGTCAGTCAAGCCAGGGTCGATATGAAGCAGAGGTCAATTGTATATAGCAGGAACAGCAGAGCCAGGAAACAGGAGACTCACAGGCAAAGGACAAGCAGCAAATTAAGGTATACATAGACCAAGGGCGGGAGCTAGAACCGTCTGGCAAGGCTGTGATAGGTTCTCCCACTTCTCAACCTACCAGCCTGAGTGGTAGCAGATCGAGTCACTCCGGCAGACCTAGGCACAGATGCAGGCTGATTAACCACGGGCGTCGACACAGAAGCTGTGTCTGGCAAATCCTTTGCAGTACCCCCCCCCCTTTATGAGGGGCCACTGGACCCTACCTAGGTGGACCTGACTTGTTGGGGAACCGAAGATGGAACTTCCTGAGCAATAGCCCGGCGTGAACATCCCGGGCGTTTACCCAAGTCCTCTCCTCAGGCCTGTATCCTCTCCAATGGACCAGGTACTGGAGGGAGCCTTGGACCATCCTGCTGTCCACAATCCTGGCCACCTCGAATTCTACCCCTTCAGGAGTGAGAACAGGGACCGGAGGTTTCCTCGAGGTAGCCAAGGACGGGGAGCAGCTTTTCAGGAGGGAGGCATGGAACACGTTGTGTATATGAAAGGATGGGGGTAACTCCAGCCAGAAGGAGACAGGGTTAAGGACCTCAATGATCTTATATGGCCCTATATGCCGGGGAGCAAATTTTTTGGACGGAAATTTAAGGCGCAGATTTTTGGGATGAAATCCATGGAGATATGGGTCCAAGGTCTCTGGGGAACGGGCAAAGAACATAGAAAGCCCGCTGGTCGGGACCTGGGAGTCTTGGACATAGCACAAACTTCACAAGCGGCGACGTAGGCCTTAACGTCTTTGCAGGGGAACAAACAGCTTGTTCTCAGGAAGGTTCCCGGTAGCTGAACCTTGATCAGCTGCAATTTCGGAGGCTAAGTCAGAATGAACAGAGGATATGATTATACCTGGGGGCAAAACACAAGCAGGATCCTCCTCAGGAGGAGGGCTGGCAATGAAGCTACGTGACAGTGCATCAGCTTTAATATTCTTAGACCCAGCCCTATAGGTGACCACAAAGTTGAATCCAGTAAAAAACAACGCCCATCGAGCTTGTCTCGGGTTTAGCCTCCGGGCAGATTCTAGGAAAACCAGATTCTTGTGGTCGGTAAGGACCGTTACCTGGTGCCTAGCCCCCTCCAGGAAGTGGCGCCACTCTTCAAATGCCCATTTAATGGCTAAGAGTTCGCGGTTGCCAACATCATAGTTACTCTCAGTGGGGGAGAACTTCCTGGAGAAGTAGGCACAGGGACGGAGATGGGTGAGAGACCTAGTACCCTGGGACAAGACAGCACCCACTCCTACCTAGGAGGCGTCAACCTCCACGATGAATGGCTCCATTTGGTTAGGCTGAATCAGCACTGGGGCAGAGACAAAGCACCTCTTAAGGACCTCAAAAGCCTGAACCGCCTCTGGAGGCCAGTGGAGGAGATCAGCACCTTTGCGAGTAAGGTCCGTAAGAGGCTTAACGATGACCGAGAAGTTAGCAATAAATCTCCTGTAATAATTAGCGAACCCCAGGAAGCACTGCAATGCCTTCCGGGAGGCAGGTTGGACCCATTCCGCCACAGCCTGAACCTTGGCAGGGTCCATTCAGAATTCGTTAGGAGTGAGGATTTGACCCAAAAATGGTATCTCCTGCACCCCAAACACACATTTTTCAGTTTTAGCAAAGAGTTTGTTTTCCCTAAGGGCCTGGAGCACCTTCCTGACATGCTCAAAGTGGGAGGACCAGTCCTTGGAAAACACAAGTATGTCATCAAGGTACACTACAAGAAATACCCCCAGGTAGTCTCTTAAAATCTCATTTATGGAATTATGGAAGACCGCGGGAGCATTACACAACCCAAAGGGCATGACGATGTATTCGAAATGACCTTTGGGCGTGTTAAACGCAGTCTTCCACTCATCCCCTTCCCTGATTCGGATAAGGTTATAAGCCCCCCGAAGATCAAACTTAGAGAACCATTGGGCCCCCTGAACCTGATTGAAGAGATGAGGAATCAAAGGAAGGGGATACTGGTTCCTTACAGTGACCTTATTCAAGCTCCGGTAATCGATGCATGGCCTAAGACCACCATCCTTCTTCCCTACGAAGAAAAAGCCAGCACCTAACGGAGAAGTAGAGGGGCGAATGTAACCCTTGGCCAAGCTTTCCTGGATATGTTCTCTCATGGCTTCACGTTCAGGACAAGAGAGATTAAATATCCTACCTTTAGGGAGCTTAGCTCCTGGTACCAAATCGATTGCGCAATTGTACTCTTTATGAGGAGGTAAATCTTCGGAGGCTTTTTTAGAGAAAACATCAGCGAAGTCCTGAATAAACTCAGGTACGGTGTTCACCTCCTCAGCGAGAGAAATTAAATTGATAGAAAAACAGGAAGTCATGCATTCATTACCCCATTTAGTAAGATCCCCAGTATTCCAGTTAAACGTGGTATTATGCATCTGCAACCAAGGAAGGCCTAAAACCAAATCAAACGATAATCCCTGCATCACCAACACAGAACACTGCTCCAAATGCATGGAGCTAACCATGAGTTCAAATACAGGGGTATGCTGCGTAAAATAACCATTAGCAAGTGGAGTGGAGTCGATACCCACTACCGGGACAGGTTTAGGCAAATCAATCAATGGTATAGCTAGAGACATAGCAAATTCCACAGACATAATATTAGCAGAAGATCCTGAGTCCACGAAGGCACTGCCGGTGGCAGACCTTCCACCAAAAGAGACCTGAAAGGTAAGCAAGATTTTATTAGGCTTCATATTTACGGGAAATACCTGTGCGCCCAAGCGACCTCCCCGATGGTCACTTAGGCGCGGAAGTTCTTCCGGCTGCTTATTCTTACGCCTAGTTCTTCCTGCGGAACTCTCTACGTTGTTGGGGAGACACGGAGGCCCCGAGTTGAATTGGTTCATACGAGTTTTCCATGGAAGAACGAAGCAACGGAACCTCTGGAGACATCATTGGACAGCCAGAGGAGAAGGCACAAAAATGTTCAAGTCGTCGTTCCCTGTGACGTCGGTCAAGATGTACCACTAAAGCCATAACCTGATCTAGAGTGTCCGAAGAGGGATAACTAACTAACAGGTTTTTCAGGGCATTCGACAGACCCAATCTAAACTGACACCTCAAGGCAGGGTCATTCCACTGAGAAGCTACGCACCACTTCCTAAAGTCAGAACAGTACTCCTCAACGGGTCTCTTACCCTGCCGTAAGGTCACCAGCTGACTCTTGGCAAAGGCAGTCTTGTCAGTCTCGTCATAGATTTGCCCGAGAGCAGAAAAAAAAAGGTCAACAGACGAAAATTCAGGGGCATCAGGAGCCAAGGAGAAGGCCCATTCCTGGGGGCCGTCCTGGAGCCGGGACATAACTATACCCACTCGCTGGTTCTCAGAACCTGAGGAGTGTGGTCTTAAACAGAAATAGAGCCTACAACTCTCCCGGAAGGAGAAAAAAGTCTTCCAGTCCCCTGAGAACCGGTCAGGCAACTTAAGGTGGGGTTTAAGAGGTGAGGTGGGGGGCACTACCAGGGTGGCATCATGCTGGTTGCACCCCTGAGCCAGGTCTTGGACCTGTAGGGAGAGACCCTGCATTTGCTGAGCCAGGGCCTCAAGGGGGTCCATAGTTGTGTCAGAGACCAGGGTATAAATGGTATTTGGGCCTGTGATTATGTAATGGCGGGGTAGGGAGACAGACAGGTGAGCCCTAATTTACCCGCAACCCAGTCCCTGCCATCTTGCACGGCCCGTCCTAGGCGACGGCGTACAACTGGGCGACGGTTCCTACACTTAATATGTGCATGACAGACAACACAGGGCAAGGGTACACTGAAGCAGGGAAGTGGGGCAGTTGCCCACGGCAACACCGTGAGCAACAGGAGAGAGAATGAGCTGAGTCAAAGCAGGAGAGTGTGTGGTAACAAAAGCAGAGCAGAAGAATAGTAGTCAGTCAAGCAAGGGTCGATATGAAGCAGAGGTCAATTGTGTATAGCAGGAACAGCAGAGCCAGGAAACAGGAGAATCACAGGCAAAGGACAAGCAGCAAATGAAGGTATACATAGACCAAGGGCGGGTGCTAGAACCGTCTGGCAAGGCTGTGATAGGTTCTCCCACTTCTCAACCTACCAGCCTGAGTGGTAGCAGATCGAGTCACTCCAGCAGACCTAGGCACAGATGCAGGCTGATTAACCACGGGCGTCGACACAGAAGCTGTGTCTGGCAAATCCTTTACAGGAGTGCAATTTGTTTTCAAATTCTGTGGTGCATTGTGTAAGTCCATTAACATCTTCCTGGACTTTTTCTCAGTATATCATCTTCAGATTTAGGGTATGTTCACACGCCCTATTAACGGACGTAATTCAGGCGTTTTACGCCTCGAATTACACCTGAAAAAACGGCTCAAAACCGTCTGCAAACATCTGTACATTGAATACAATGGGTCTTACAGTGTTCTGTTCAGACGAGGTGTATTTTTACGTGCCGCTGTCAAAAGACGGCGCGTAAAAAGACGCCCGCCTCAAAGAAGTGCATGTCACTTCTTGGGATGTAATTGGAGCCGTTTTTCATTCACTCCATTGGAAAACTGGCCCAATTACATCCGTAATGGACGCCGCGAAAAACGCGTGCACTTGTCAAAACGTCTGAAATTCAGGAGCTGTTTTCGCCTGAAAACAGCTCTGTAATTTCAGACTTATTTGGCGTTGCCGTGTGAACATACCCTAACGGTCAAACAGAACGGATCAAGCAGTATCTTAGAACTTTTGCTATGATCCTTATGTAAATTGGTCCCAGGTACTAACTTGGGCTAAGTTTTTCCACAATAACCACGTCTCCAAGACATTCGGGGGAAACTCTATTTGAGACGGGAAGTCCAGGTATTCCTTTTCTGATTACAGCACAGTTTCAGGTACCTGCTGTCATGTATATTTATAAATGTATTCCGCACATCTGGACAGAGGACAACAAGGCTTTGTAAGCTGATGCTGCTAAGGCTAAAAGGGGCGCTGATAACCACCACTGTCCAGTTCCCAAATTCTAGCTGAGGAAAGAGTCTGGCTGTCCACGACAAATATCCAACTTAAAGTCCCATTTTTAAACTTGTTTCATGTTTTATTGGGCCATTTCATGTGCTTCAGCAGATTAACCATGATACCTTCCACTTGAAGCTGCCGCCTTTTCTCCACATTCCTCACAGTTTTCGTATCTCCCTACTTCAACCTCTGATCATCAACAGGTTTTCTATGAAGGTTAAGTCTTCTTCTGCCTCCGCTCTCAAATCCTCATCAGATTACGAGGTTAAGCAAATACTAGATTGTAAGAAAATTTGTGGGAACTTATTATCTAATTGACTGGAAGGGATATGGTCCTGAGAAGAGAATCTGGATGCCTAAGGAGGACAATCATTCTCCACAGATCGTCAAGAAGATTTTCTTGTAGTATCCTCTCAAGCTTCTCAGGACCCCTTTCTGGGAGGGGCTCTAAGAGGGGGAGTACTATTACTTACCTCTATTTGCTCCTGCACTGGGTCCCCGCTGGTGGTCGTGGCTCCAGTAGGCGTTCCTTAGACTCCACACACCAGTCTAGCCAGCACCAAACCAGCTTAGAGTAGCAATTTCTTCGGCGAGAAACATAACACACAATAGACTCAAACTCAAACAAAAAGGGGAGCCATTGCCTATAGCGACTAATCAGATTCCAACTTTATAGTACAGGTTAAATAGTATAAGCAATGAGCTGATTGATTGCTTTGAGCAGCTCCTTCACTTTTTTCTGCATTATTTATTATACAGCGTGGGCCATTTATATGGATACACCTAAATAAAATGAGAATGGTTGGTGATATTAACTTCCTGTTTGTGGCACATTAGTATATGGGAGGGGGGAAACTTTTCAAGCTGGGTGTTGACCATGGCGGCCATTTTGAAGTCGGCCATTTTGTATCCAACTTTAGTTTTTTCAATGGGAAGAGGGTCATGTGACACATCAAACTTATCGAGAATTTCACAAGAAAAACAATGGTGTGCTTGGTTTTAACGTTACTTTATTCTTTCATGAGTTATTTACAAGTTTCTGACCACTTATAAAATGTGTTCAAAGTGACACCCATAATGACATAAATAACTCATGAAAGAATAAAGTAACGTTAAAACCAAGCACACCATTGTTTTTCTTGTGAAATTCTCGATAAGTTTGATGTGTCACATGACCCTCTTCCCATTGAAAAAACTAAAGTTGGATACAAAATGGCCGACTTCAAAATGGCCGACATGGTCAACACCCAGCTTGAAAAATTTCCCCCCTCCCATATACTAATGTGCCACAAACAGGAAGTTAATATCACCAACCATTCCCATTTTATTTAGGTGTATCCATATAAATGGCCCACCCTGTATACATATTGTGAGAAAAATTGACACACTGATAAAACAAAAATGCATTGGCTTATAAAAGTGTCACCCGAATTACTCTGGCAGTGAAAGGATTAATAACAGAAAATATGTTCTTTTTTGTCATTTATTGCTTCTACTGGTACATGATCTGTCTTATATCTTACACAAGAAAAGATCATGTCACTTCCACAAATCCTAGGTAGTTCCATTCTCAACAATATTGTTATACTTACTAACAAACGCATAAAGTCTATGCACCGAGGACGTCTGGAATAGCTGTCTATCAAAGTAGCAAATGACAGGTTTGTTAGTAAGAGATGCCAGAAGTGGTTTACACTTTAACAGAACGGTTATTAAAAGTAGGGATGACTGACTTGTCCTTGAAATGTACCATAACTTCTTGTTGCTCTTGGTACTAGCAAATTGATTTTTATTTTAATATGGCTTTCTAAAAAGAGAGCTATGTAGCTATTTTAGAAATAAAATTGATGTATTTAATATCTAAACAGAGTACGCTGCTTTTTTGTGTGTTTTATGTTTATGTTTTTTTCCAGATAAAGGTGTACTGATAATTATGTGTGCCAGAACGCTGACAGAACAGTTCTTCTAAGAACTTTGTCTTTATCTTAAATGAGGCATGATATCAGTGAGAATGAACAAAAAGTCCCTACAAATAAATAATATTTGAAGACTTGTATTATAAAATGATAGACATTAAAAAAAAAATACTAATAACTTTTACCTTTCTTCCTTTCCCACATGTCCTATGTATCATTTCCCAGTGATAGTGCATAATTCAAATATGCTGGAAAGTCATGCTCCAATACCACCCTTGCAGCTTAAAGGGTAATTAAATGTTCAACAAACTTCTGACATGTCCTAGCGGCTTTTTCGGGAAATCAATGTAGTGGTGTACGGACTCAATAGAAAGTCTATGGGCCCGTACACCGCTACATCGGCTTTCCGGAAAAATCCGAACAGAAACTAAGCGGGGAAGCGCTCACAAGGGCGCTTCTGCTGCTTCGCTTTAGCGATTTGTGGTGGTCTCAGTGCTCGGCTCCCTACCAATCAAAACTTCTGACATGTCAGAAGTTTGTTTAACATTTAGTTCCCCTTTAAACAGTAAAAGAGAATATATTGGGTACCTCAAAGCTTTTTTTTTGTAGAATCCCTTTAGTAATAGGACTATGGCTACATTAATGTATATTTTTTTTTAATATATCTTTTACAAGATTAAAGGGAATGTGTTGCCAGAAAAACATGTTTTTTTTTTTAAAAAATTAAACATTTAGTGTGTGGGTGATTAAACATTGTTCAAATTTTTTTTATTTTTTTCACGAGTCAGGAAATATTATAAATTAATTCTAATTTATAATACTACCCATTTTTGGTCACTAGATGGAGCTGTCCCCAAAATTGCAGCTTTGCAAAATTGGGTAAAAAGCCCTCGCTCTAGTGAGCTCTCAGCATCCCCCCCTCCTTTATCCTGGCTAGTGCCGGGATAAACGAGGGGTTTGAACGGTGTAACCTCCTACACTGTGTGTCGCCATTTTTTGAGCTAACACACAGTGTAGTAGGTTTACATACAGTAGTAAACACACACAAACACGAACATACATTGAAATCTCTTACCTGCTCCTGCCGCCGCGGCTCCCTCCGGCCCGTCCGCTCCGTTTGCTGCCGCTGGTCCAAGTGCACAAATCCGGAAGCCGCGACCGGAAGTAGTAATATTACTGTCCGGCCGCGACTTCCGGTCCACAGGAAAATGGCGCCGGACGGCGCCAATTTCGAATTGGACTGTGTGGGAGCGGCGCATGCGCAGTTCCCACACAGACGCCGTACACTGAAGTCAATGGGACGGGAGCCGTTCGCAGTCCCTATGGGACTGTGGCTGCCGTATTCCATGTCTGTATGTGTCGTTAATCGACACACACAGAAATGGAACAAAAAATGGCAGCCCCCATAGGGAAGAAAAAGTGTAAAAATAAGAAAAAGTAAAACACAAACACACAAATGAATATAAACGTTTTTAATAAAGCACTAACATCTTTAACATATAAAAAAATAATTTGTGATGACACTGTTCCTTTAAGATCTTACTCACACAGCTTTATTACAGCTTTGTTGTGTACAGAACCATAATAGGGCACCCATAGAAATGCATTAGGCCCTAACTGTACTTCTGTATGCCTCCAATTTACGTTTATTCTGAATTTTTTTTGTTAGATTTTGTTCCTTCGAAAAGTTCAAAGCTAGATATTGAATTCCTGTGAAGATGAGATGATTATTATTTCCTGTTACATGCATCATGTCACCTGGCCTGAATTTGTGGGATAAGCAGTACAAATGGATAATATCTCTTTAGAGTCCTCAACTAGTGGCATGGCAGATAAAATTGTTCTTTGACATCGCTTACTAAGTATGATAATGATATTCTTTATAAGGTAACTTTATCTTAGATCTTATTCAGAGATCATCTAATTCAGAATATATTTTTCCACAGAATTGGCTGAAAGAGAATTGATTTAAAGAGGTGTTTTTTCCACCTTGGATAAGGTTGATCCTATCCTTAGCATATCTGTATTCCTAAACACACTTGGCTTTTTCTAGTTCTTTCATTTAGTTCTAGCTCTCAGCAGGGGCTGGATGGCAGGCAAATTTAAGCCTGGGGCAAGCACACAGCACTCGCCCATGAGTAGCGACCCATCCCCAACCTGTTTAGAGTCGACAGAGGTAACTGGACTTTAAATCAATAAAAGACAGCAGCTGGTGGTGTTGTTTTCAGGTTGGGATCGCACATGAATGTGCAATCCAAGATACATGATTGAGCTGGTAAAGTAGCAACAGCTAAATTATTAGAGTATCAGGAGAGGGATTACTGCATTTTTGTTTTTGAAGTTTAAATACTGAAACATTTTTTTTCTAAAATTACAATAAAAAAAACATGTAATACTATTCGCACAACACATTTACCTGAGATGATGACAGTAACCTATTTATATCCAGGCCAGACCAGTAACTGATTCTGATGGCTTCCATCTTCCATCTGGTTTCTATATAGACTGATATCACACTTGGAAATGTAACAGATTAAAAAGGAGATTACATTTTTTTTTCAATGTTTAAGACACCCAAATAATCTGAAAAAATACATACATGGCAATACACATAAATAATATACACAAAAGTAGGAAACAATTTACCCCATGGAAATCTTTTTTACTATTGAAGATAACTTGCAGTGTTATACCCCTTTAGTGTTCTTGCACACGACTGAGATCGGGCCGCGAGAGAGTGGTTTTCCCAGCCCGACCATGGTACAGGTGAATGGGACTCACCGTGTTCCAAATTATTATGCACATTGGATTTAAGTGTCATAAACATTTAAAGAGGCTCTGTCACCAGATTTTGCAACCCCTATCTGCTATTGCAGCAGATAGGCGCTGCAATGTAGATTACAGTAACGTTTTTATTTTTAAAAAACGAGCATTTTTGGCCAAGTTATGACCATTTTCGTATTTATGCAAATGAGGCTTGCAAAAGTACAACTGGGCGTGTTGAAAAGTAAAAGTACAACTGGGCGTGTATTATGTGCATACATCGGGGCGTGTTTACTACTTTTACTAGCTGGGCTTTCTGACGAGAAGTATCATCCACTTCTCTTCAGAACGCCCAGCTTCTGGCAGTGCAGATCTGTGACGTCACTCACAGGTCCTGCATCGTGTCGGCACCAGAGGCTACAGTTGATTCTGCAGCAGCATCAGCATTTGCAGGTAAGTAGCTACATCGATTTACCTGCAAACGCCGATGCTGCTGCAGAATCATCTGTAGCCTCTGGTGCCGATGTGTCCTCGCTCGTCTGACACGATGCAGGACCTGTGAGTGACGACACAGCGTGATCTCTGGAGAACACGGCTGTGTCTGCACTGCCAGAAGCTGGGCGTTCTGAAGAGAAGTGGATGATACTTCTCATCAGAGTGCCCAGCTAGTAAAAGTAGTAAACACGCCCCGATGTACGCACATAATACACGCCCAGTTGTACTTTTACTTTTCAACACGCCCAGTTGCACTTTTGCAAGCCTCATTTGCATAAATACGAAAATGGTCATAACTTGGCCAAAAATGCTCGTTTTTTAAAAATAAAAACGTTACTGTAATCTACATTGCAGCGCCTATCTGCTGCAATAGCAGATAGGGGTTGCAAAATCTGGTGACAGAGCCTCTTTAATTATTAGTTTTTCAATTAAACTCATGGATGGCATTGTGTCTTAGGGCTCTTTGGATCATTGTAATCAATCTCAGACACCTGTGATAATTAGTTTGCCAGGTGTGCCCAATCAAAGGAAAACTACTTAAGAAGGGCGTTCCACATTATTAGGCCACAGGTTTCAAGCAATATGGGGAAGAAAAAGGATCTCTCTGCTGCCGAAAAGCGTGAAATAGTGCAATACCTTGGACAAGGTATGAAAACATTGGATATTTCAAGAAAACTTAGGCGTGATCATCGTAATGTGAAAAGATTTGTGGCTGATTCAGAGCACAGACGGGTTCGTTCAGATAAAGGCATAATGAGTAAGGTTTCTGCCAGACAAATTAATAGGATTAGGAGAGCAGCTGCTAAAATGCCATTGCAAAGCAGCAAACAGGTATTTGAAGCCGCTGGTGCCTCTAGAGTCCCGCGAACCTCAAGGTGTAGGATCCTCCAGAGGTTTGCAAGTGTGCATAAAGCTATTATTCGGCCACCCCTAAACAATGCTCACAAGCAGAAACGGTTGCAGTGGGCTCAGAAATAAATGAAGACTCATTTTCAAACTGTGTTGTTTACTGATGAGTACCGTGCAACCCTGGATGGTCCAGATGGATGGAGTAGTGGATGGTTGGTGAATGGCCACTATGTCCCAACAAGGCTGCGACGTCAGCAAGGAGGTGGCGGGGTCATGTTTTGGGCTGGAATCATGGGGAGAGAGCTGGTAGGCCCCTTTAGGGTCCCTGATGGTGTGAAAATGACCTCTGCAAAGTACGTAGAGTTTATGACTGACCACTTTCTTCCGTGGTACAAAAAGAAGAACCGTGCCTTCCGTAGCAAAATTATCTTCATGCATGACAATGCACCATCTCATGCTGCAAAGAATACCTCAGTGTCATTGGCTGCTATGGGCATAAAAGGAGTGAAACTCATGGTGTGGCCCCAATGTTCCCCTGACCTCAACCCTATTGAGAACCTTTGGCGCATCCTCAAGCAAAATATCTATGAGGGTGGGAGGCAGTTCACATCAAAACAGAAGCTCTGGGAGGCTATTCTGACATCCTGCAAAGATATTCAAGCAGAAACTGTCCAAATACTCACAAATTCAATGGATGCAAGAATTGTGAAGGTGATATCAAAGAAGGGTTCCTATGTTAACATGTAACTTGGCCTGCTAAGATTTTTTAGATTGAAAGAGCTTTTGATTTCTGTAAATATGACCTCCTGATGCTGCAAATTCAACAAATTACCATTTTAGTTCTCTTTACAACCTTTAAAATGTTTTGATCTCTGTTGTGAATAATAATTTGAAACAGTGCATTTTGAGTTTTTTACTTCTAAAAAAAAATCTGTTATCATTAAGAGATTTGTTCAATAAAATTTGCATTATACTCCAACGGTTGATGGCTTGAAGATTATACTGACTGTCATTTGCATCGACTATTTAGGAAAATCAGCGAAAAATAACATTTGCATAATAATTTGGAACGCGGTGTATTGTGCTTTTTGCTGTCTTCTATTAAGCTCTTCATTGTGCCCAAAGGCTGCCATGACAACCATTGGAAACATGCGTCCGCATTGCTGGGGGTAGATGATGGGAAGACAAAGGGGGCCCTTCCTCTGTCTAATAACTTAGATGATATGGTCGCGATTCACCGCAGCATCTAAGTGGTTGAAAGGCTGGAATCATAGTTATTTACGATCCTGCTGTTACAGTGAGGTGTCAGCTGTATTGTACAGCTGACACCCGCAGCGTATAAAACAAGCTTGGCTCATTAGCCTGCTTCATACTCCTCCCCCTACCGACTATGACTTACCTATTTGTCAAATGTTTGGAAGGGATGAAACTTGTTTGGTGCCTGAATGTGATTGCCACACCATAAGATTGTGAAGGAAAAGACCAGCGTGGCTATGCTTTGTCCTCTTGCTGGGGGCGGTACTTTACACATAAAAGGTGGCTATTGCCGTCCTGACGGAGTTCAGTGCACTGGCTATGGCCCATGGAGAACGAAATGCTGCTGTAGGGCACGAGAGGGGACCGTAATTGTTGGAGTTCGTCCGGAGCATCAGCTCTCATGTGTCAATGTGTCAGGTGAAAGTATAAGGAGCCTCCCCATGTGTGATGGCGTGAGCCTTCCCATAAGCTAGCAGTAGTTTGGGCCTAGTGCAAAGCCTGAAGTTAAAGAGGACGTACCCATGTTTCAGGGAGGATTGCCCTTTACTCTGTCTACTTGCCTGAATCAAGTTACAAAATCATACTTATCATTGTTAAAGAACTGAGCCTTTTAAGTTTTTAGAAGTATTATTGCTGTTGCTGGGCCCAGGTGTGAAGTAATACAGATCTGAGTAGAGATCTGAGTTTTGCCAACACTCCTTGATTACACCATCTAGGCCACTCGTTACTGAACATACAGCGATAGTAGTGTATACAGTGCGGCTGACCTCCTTTCACAGTGGATTCTACTGGAAAGATACTCTATGTGACATAGTATTGCTTCAGTGTGAAGAAATAAATAGGAAGAAAGGTGTACTCAGAAAGGTTTTAATCAGTAAAAATAGAATTCCATGGAAATAATTTTGGAGCAGTAATAAACACTGATCCAAAAATGTATTGTTTTAAATGTAATGTATTTTACTGTGTATTATGTATAAATAATCAAACAGTAGGGCACAATACCATGAACATCCAAATAAAGAACAATTTATATTTTATTAGAACCAATACACAATTAAAAACACTGTATACAGATAAGCAACTCTATGATACGGTACAGCATAACGTTGTGTATATATATCCCTAATGTACTTAGCTGCTGGATTATAAATACATTGAATACTCAAAACATAGACATGTGTGCTCCTGGACTTAGTACATCAAGCCCTATTTCTGTCCCTTGTACAGCCTGGATCTCAGTCTCTCTCTCAAAAAAGAGTCCCAGCATCGCTACCTAGCCCAAGTCCCTGGAAAATATTTGTATTTCATTTCCATCCTCTCCAACGTGTTTCACACTACATTCCGAAATTCGTCAGGGATGGATAGGTTGTGTATTCTTTTTTTTAAATCAAACAACTGTTTATTGAAAATACACAATATACATCTGTCATCTGCTATAAATCCACTTTCAGCACAGAAATAGAATTTACATTATACATATCATCTTTTCGTATAACTTCTGTGTATACATAACATATTTCCCATATGGTTCTTTAATAACATCCCCACCCCCCAACCTTAACTCCCTTCCACCCCCCTTCCCCCCCTGCGCGTCCATGTCTCTATCTCTTGATATATCTCACTCCCCTTTTATTGACCTCCCAGTCCATAGTATTGTGCCCATTTACCCCATTGCTTATCATATTTATGAATCGCTCCACGTTTCATATATATTCTTCGCTCCAAAGCCACCGTATAAGTAACATAACTCACTAGTTCAGACACCTCCGGGGGATCCCCCTGTAGCCAGTATTTAGCAATCAATTTTCTTGCGTGATATAGTACTTTTTTAATGGATAACAATTCAGCCCTATCTTCTTCCACCCCTCCCATGCAGCCCAACAGGTATATCTTAGGATCCAGTGGGAATTCCCTGCCATATATCCGAGACACCATTTCTTTAATCTCTCCCCAGTATCAGTGCAACCTCGGACAACTCCAGAACATGTGTTTCAGATCTGCCCCATCCAATAAACATCTTTGACATTCCATTGTAGATCTAAGCCGCATTTGCCAGAGCACCCTAGGTGTTCTATACACTCTGTGTAGGAGAAAAAGCTGCGACCTCCTATGCGCCACACTAAGGGAGAGGACTTTCGGTGACTCTAATATTTCCCCCCACTCATCCTCTGTCAATGTTCCCACATCTCTTTCCCATTTTGCTTTAACTTCTGCCATCGGATCTCCTAGAAATTTGAGAAGCAGCGTGCCATATACTAGAGATATAAGCTCTTTTGTGTCTCTTGCCCCCAGTATCTTTTCCACCACTCCCATACTGGAACAACCCATATCCAGCACCCTTGCCTGTGCCTGTGCCGCATGTCGCAGTTGAAGGTATTGATAAAATAACCTATGAGGGAGGCCAAACTCTTCCTGAAGCTGTGAGAAAGGTTTAAAAATTCCCTCATCATATAGCTGACTCACCATTCGAACTCCTTTTTGCTCCCACTCCTGAAATCCCTCCAGTGTGCTAACCTCCCCAAGGTATGGATTGCTCCAGATGGGCATGTAATTAGAGCACCCCGTAACTCCCAGTAAGGCCTTACATTCCCACCAAAGCCTATGAAGCAATAACAAGGTAGGTTTTCCTCTCGCCTCCCTCTTCAATTTATGGGATTCCAAGGCCTCTAGCATACTCATGCGTTGCCCCAGGTAAAATAGCAGCTTCCCCCTGGAATCCCAATCCTCTCTATCTTTCCATCCTGCAAAGTGCTGCAACTGCGCCGCCAAGTAATATATCCACGCATTCGGGATAGCCAACCCACCTTGCTCCTTTGGTAACTGCAATTTTTCCATTTTAATTCGAGGAATCCCCCTTTTCCACACCAAGTCCCTGAACAGGTTATGAATCCTCCTGAACCAATACTTAGGTAACCACATTGGAGCGTTGTGTATCACATAAAGGATCTGGGGCATTAAAATCATTTTAATTAAGTTCGCCCGTCCCAGTGCTGAGAGCGGTAACTTCAACCAGATTTTTGATCTATCTCGGATTTTTTCCAATAGGGGTTTCACATTTAGGGCAACAAAGTCCTGCACCTTTGCCGAAACTGTAATCCCCAGGTACTTAAATTCCTTCACGCAGGGTATATTCACCCCTCTCACCACCACCGGCAGACTCAAAGGGGTAAGCGGCAGTAGCACTGACTTATTCCAGTTGATTCTCAACCCCGAGAATTTACCAAAGCTTTCCAGCACATTCATAACTGCCGGCAACGACCGATCTAGTCCCCTTAAAAATAACAAAACATCATCCGCATATAAGGCTATACGCTCCTCTAAGTCCCCATATCTAAATCCTTCAATATCCGGATGCTGTCTCACAACATTCGCTAAGGGCTCAATTGCTAAAGCAAATAACAACGGGGATAATGGGCATCCCTGACGCGTCCCCCTTTCCAGAGCAAAGACCTCAGACATCCTTCCATTAGCTCGAATTCTTGCCATTGGCTGTTTGTATAACAGTCGTACCCAAGTAGTAAAGTTGTTCCCAAACCCCATGTGTTTCATCACCGCCCACATATATCCCCACTCTACACTATCAAAAGCTTTAGCGGCATCTAGGGATAACACTGCTCTAGACCGAGCATCGTCAGTATCTGCCTGAATATTCAGGAACAGCCTTCTCAGATTAACTGCCGTAGATTTTGATGGCATAAACCCTGACTGGTCTGGGCCGACAATGGTGGTCACTACTTTCGTCAGCCTATTAGCAAGAATTTTTGCAAGAATTTTAACATCTGAGGTCAACAGTGAGATTGGCCGATAGGATTCAGGCATAGTCTTGTCTTTCCCCTCCTTAGGAATAACTACTATGGCAGCCTCAGACATTGACCGGGGCAGACACCCCCTCTCAAAACCATCCTGAAACACTGTCAATAACTCTGGCAGAAGCACATCCCCGCAGGTTTTATACAGCTCCACTGGTATGCCATCTAGCCCTGGTGCCTTTTCATTTGCCATTGAACTCACCGCTTGTTGTATTTCCTCCAGAGTTAGTGGTGCCTCCAGCCCCTCCCTATCCTCTGCCTTCAGTGTGACCCATGTCATACCCTCTAAATAGTCTGTCAATAGCGCCCCCGTATAGTCAACTTTAGAGCTATATAGTTCAGTATAATAAGATTTCAACACCTTCAGCACAGTTCCTGTGTCTTTGGCCACCCCCCCTTTCCCGTCCTGTAAGCAATGAACAAACGCACTATCTTGTGCAGGCCTAGCTATAGTGGCCAACAATCTACCTGTCATTTCCCCCTCATAATATTTCTGTTGCATAAAAAGTCGTTTATTAGCCGCCTGTTCCATCACATGTTCCCTCAATAGTTTCTGGGCATTCTTCCACTGAGCAAGCGTATCTGCCGTGCAGTATGTAACATGACTCTCTTCTGTTAGTGTTACCCTATTTGACAATTCCACACCCATTTGTTTAGTCCTATTCTTAATGGCCGTAATCTCTCGTATATATACCCCTCTAATATATGCCTTCATCGCATCCCACAGGACGTCTACAGGCACCGTGCCAGAATTAAATTCAAAATACTCCTGGAGACTCGAGGCTATTTTTTCCCCCCCTACCAATTGAATCCAGAACGGATTTAACCGCCAATGCATTCTAAGTCCTCCCTCCTGAGGACTGGTGTTGACTTTCATTAGCATTGGAGAGTGATCTGACAGCGATCGCGGCAAGTATTCCACCTCTTCAACACACACAACTCCCAGACTATTACTAAATATCAAATCCAACCTGGACAGTGATCCATATGTAGAAGAGACACAGGAATATTGCACAGTAGATGGCCATTTAGCTCGCCACACATCCGTAAACCCCACCTCCGTCATATATTTTCCAAACGATGTCATCCCGGCTTCCATTCCCCCTCCATTCCCCAGGAATTTATCACGCGCCTTATCCATTATATTGTTAAAGTCCCCCATTAGTATAGTGGGGACCATTGGCCAGCCAGCCAATTTCTCGAACACTTCCCGTATGGGGACCACAGAGTATGGGGGAGGTACATACAGTATCACTATAATACATTCCCAGTTAAAAAGTTTGCAATGTACCCCTACATATCTACCTTCCCGATCACTGAATGAGTCCAGGCAACTAAACGGCAGGCTCCTATGTACCAAGAGACTAACCCCTCTTGAGTATGTGGAATGAAAGGAGTGGAAACTGTGCCTAATCCAGGTTCTATGCGCCTGATGAGCCGTGTCTTTGGTCAGGTGAGTCTCTTGTAATCCCATCACCCCAGCAGACTGTCTTTTCAATGAATCAAAAATAGCCCTGCGTTTTGTAGCCTCCCCCATACCCCTGACATTCCAGGACATAAAATTTACCCTTCCCCCCATCTAATCAAGACTTGGATTTGACATTGAGATATACCATATAGTACAATACACTTCTGAATACGGCACGCTTTAACCTCCCACCCCCCACCCCCCCCCCCCGCAACACATCCCCTTCCCCCCTGTTATATCCCTCAACTCCCCACCTTGCCATAAACTTACCCTCCTAAGAGGGCCAGGGCAGGCGAACAATTCGCCCTTATCGAGACATTTCAGCACCTTATTCACAGTGTATAAATACATGTAAAATATTCTATGCATTGTACTTCAGAAGCTCCGATCCTCCCGCCACCAGAATACAGCATATACATATTATCATCACATTTCAAGTAATCATATCACGGTCAACCTTCCAATATTCCCCCCCCTTCCTTCCCTATTTCTAAAATAAAAGGATTTCAACTCCTCTCCAACAATTCAGCGTTTCAACGTACACCCGCATTTCTTTCTCCTCTCCCTCCATCAGCAACAGTCCCATCAGGAACCTTCAAGTGCGCACAGCAACTTCTTCCCTCTCCTGACGAAGACGATCTTCATGGCTGTCCAGCCATCTAAGCACATCCTTTGGGTTTTCAAAGAATTGGACAGTCCCCAGCGCCACCACCCGCAGCTTCGCTGGGTATAGCATGGAGTATTGGACTCGAAGATTCCTCAGCCGTTTTTTTATATCTAGGAACTGCAGTCGTCGCTTCTGTATCTCAGCTGAGAAATCTGGATAAAAGGAGATTTTCGCCCCGTTCACACTAATATCTTGGCGTTCCCGGGCTTTCCTAAGAATCAGATCTCGGTCTTTGTAATGAAGCAATTTCACCAAAACTGGCCTGGGCGGTCTTCCAGGTGGGCCAGGTCGAGTGGGAACTCTATGTGCTCTTTCCACTGCAAACAATGGCGTCAAGGATTCTTTGCCAAACACTTCTATTATATAGCGATTCTTTGCCAAACACTTCTAGCAGCCATTTTTCAAAATAAGAATCTGGATGGGCCCCTTCCACTTTCTCCGGGATCCCCACCATCCTCACATTATTTCGGCTTAAACGATTCTCCAAGTCGTCCGTTTTGGACAAAAGGTAATTTACATCCACAGCCGTTGCATTCACATCTCTCCGCATTGGCAGCATTCTGTCTTCCAGCTCACTGACCCGACCCTCCACCGCCGTTGTACATTCAGACACTTTCTGCAGGTCATGTCGTATAATAGAAATGTCCTCTTTGATCCCCCCCACCTGGCAGGTAAGCTTGGCTAGAGTAGAATTGCACTGGCTTACCGCCAAAAAAACGTCTGCCAAGATGGGTCCAGGCACTGCCTTGTCATGTATGCCTCCTTCCGATCCGCCTGTATGGTTATCCGGCACCCCTTCTCCATTTTCCTCCTCATCCGACTCCATCTGCGCCCTCAGTGGCTCAAATTGGGACCCGGAGCCTGAACCCTCCGCCATCCTCTCCCTACTGCTCATCTGCCCTCTGATTACAGCAGGCTTCGTAGGTGTGTTCCGGGCAAAGCGCTCTAACCTCGATGCTGCCGCCCCTTTCACATCTCTGCGCTCCGTGAAGGAGCCCGCGTCGGCGCCATCTTGCTTCTTCAGCTCCTCGTCCTCTGCCGCCTTTGACTTCCGAGATCGGGTCATTATGAGTGTCGGTTTTGTTCCGAAATATCGTCCCCGGGTTCTCCACCACTTCACCTCTCGTGCTAAGTGGTTCACCGTGCAAATTAACAACTGCAGGATATAGTTTAAGGATAATGGCAGCGGGAGCTCCGGATCCTGCTTCTTCTCACATGCGCTGCTAGGCCACGCCCCCTAGGTTGTGTATTCTTAATAAAAATGTACTAGAAAGTTGCACCAAACACACATATTAAAAAAATATATATATTTTTCAATGGTGTACATAGCCTTTAAGACCATTATCATTATGATTGTTAGCTTATTTAAGTGATACTATACAGGTTTCAACACACTGGTACATTTTGTAGGATTTCTAAAAAGTGCTCCCCTTAGACTATTCAGAAAATGTAGCCATAATTGCTGCACTTGGCAAGGGACTATTTTCTGCTGTCATGGTGAACATGATTGTAATCAGAGGATTCATAATCAGAATGATTTAATATACCTTCTGGAGACTATTATACTTTTGAGTAAAAAAATTGTTTATGGCAATTCAGCGAACTTGACTTTCAAGATGGATTTGTGCTAAATAATTGGCTGGTGAAGCGGGAACAATTCTCATAGTTTTTTCGTATACATCTAATTTTTTCAAAGGGAGTTTTCCCTGTATTTTCTCTTATGTTAGTTTCTCTTTTAAAGATAACATAAAGTCAGTCACATTGGGAGTTGTTGGGAGAATACAGCTGAAGCTTGCTTTTAATATTGAAACGATGAAGTAGTTAAAGGGGCAGTATTGTGCACAAAAGAAAAGCGGAGAATTTAACCCCTTCAGGACCCAGCCTGTTTTGGCCTTCAGGTCACAGCCGATTTTTTCAAATCTGACATGTGTTACTTTATGTGGTAATAACGTTGGAATGCTTTTACCTATCCAAGCGATTCTGAGACTGTTTTCTCGTGAAATATTGTACTTTATGTTAGTGAAAAAATTTGGTTGATAATTTTGGTATTTATTTCTGAAAAACACCAAAATTTAGAAAAATTCGCAAAAATTAGCATTTTTCTAAATTTAAACGTATCTGCTTGTAAAACAGATAGTAATACCACACAAAATAGTTACTAGTTAACATTTCCCATATGTCTACTTTATGTTTGCATCATTTTTTGAACGTCCTTTTATTTTTCTAGGACGTTACAAGGCTTAGAACTTTAGCAGCAATTTCTCATATTTTAAAGACAATTTCAAAAGGCCATTTTTTCAGGGACCAGTACAGTTCTGAAGTGGATTTGAGGGCCTTATACATTAGAAAATCCCCAGAAGTCACCCCATTTTGAAAACTGCACCCCTCAAGGTATTTGAATCAGCATACACAAAGTGTTTTAACCTTTAGGCGTTTCACAGGAATTAAAACAAAGTAGAGGTGAAATTTACAAATTTTATTTTTTTTCTAATACATTTTTTTTTGTAACACAGAAGGTTTTACCAGAGAATTGCAACTCAATATTTATTGCCCAGATTCTGAAGTTTTTAAAAATATTCCACATGTGACCCTAGTGTGGTAATGGACTGAAACACAGGCCTCAGAAGCAAAGGAGCACCCAGTTTATTTTGGGCCTCCTTTTTTTTTTAGAATATATTTTAGGCACCTTGTCAGGTTTGAAGAAGTCTTGTGGTGCCAAAACAGTGAAAACACCCCAAAAGTTACCCCATTTTGGAAACTACACCCCTCAAGGAATTTACCTAGTTGTATAGTTAGCATTTTGACCACACAGGTTTTTCGCTAAATTTATTAGAATTAGTCTGTAAAAATGAAAATCTACTTTTTTTCTGAAAAAACATAGAAATGTTTAATATTTACAAGGAATAATAAAGAAAATGCACCCCAACATTTGTAAAGCAATGTCTCCCGATTACGGCAATATCCCATATGTGGTAATAAACTGCTGTGTAAGGGCTTGTTATTTGTGGGACGGGTTGTAGTTTTTATTGGTACTATTTTCGGGTACATGCGACCTTTTGATCACTTTTTATTCTATATTTTGAGAGGGGTGGTGACCAAAAAATAGTGATTCTGGTGTAGCTTTTTATTGATTTTTTTTGGGGTGTTCATCGTGCGGGAAAAATAACATTATAGTTTTATAGTTGGGGTCGTTACAAATGCGGTGATACCAAATATATGTACTTTTTTTAACGTGTTCATTTTTTTCCTATAATGAAAGATTATAGGAAAAAAAGCAGTTCTTGTTTATATAACTTATAACTTTTATTTTTACACTTTTTTAAAAAACATTTGTATTACTTTTTTTTTACACTTGTCCCACTAGGGGACACGTAGACTTGCAGCTTTGATCGCTGCTAGAGTACATTACACTACACACGTAGTGTAATGTGTTCTAACTGTCATTGTGATATAACTGTCACACTAACAGGAAGCCGAGGTGGACCGGCCGGAGGCTGTTCCTCCGAGGCTTCCGTACATGGCAACCCGGAGGTCATTGTCTGGCCTCCAATTGCCAAGACAAGCATCGGCAGCCGCCACAATCACTTAGTGGGGGCTGCCGATGTGCTTCAAACCCCTTAAATGTGGCGAACGCAATCTGTCGCCGCATTTATGGGGTTAATTGCTGAAATCAGCCGCGATGGTCCTCTGACCGGCAAGACTGGAGTGTCAGCTGTCGGGAACAGCTGACCTCCCGGTTCCCGGACACTGTCCGTTAGGACAGTGTGCGCCGGGCACTACTCCGCAACTGTACATCCTGATGCGGGAAGCAAGCCCTCTGCAGGACGTACTATTGCGGAGCAGCGCATGAAAAGGTTAAACACTGATAGACGTTATATTACATTAAAGGGAACCTGTCACCAGCATTTCACCTGTTGAACTCTACTTACCCCTCTCTAGACACAGCTGTCCAAAGTTTATTGCCGTTATCCCCTCACCTAAACTCCCCCTCCGAACGTAAATAACCGTCTGCAAACATTTTGCGCCTTTTATGGTAATAATCCGACATTCTCGTTTGTTCCTCTTCTTATGTCTGCCCACCGTTGAAAAGTGGCCCACCCTGAATGCTATCAATCAAAATTAAGCTGTCACTCAAAAGAAAGGAGGCGGGATTAACTCGGAAAAGCTTGAGGAATGAAGATATGACTCTTTTCCAACGAAGATACTCTTTTATGCTCATAGTCATTAGCATACAGTGAAGGAACACTAAAAAACTGAATACTATAGGTAAAGAGCCGACTTAGAAGATAATTATGGGATACATACAAATGATTTTTCACCCACTTCCACCAGGTACTGCTGGTTTAATAGGTGAAATGCTGGTGACAGGTTCCCTTTAAGAACCCTTTACACAGGCCAATAATCGGACGATTGATCGTTCTGACAAACACTCTCTCTCGATCATTGCTCTGTGTAAAGAGGGCAGCGATCAGCCGACAAGCAAACAGACACTTGTCGACTGATCGGATCTTTTATGCGGCTAGAAACATTATGCTTTGTCGGCAGCAAATGTGTACGATGTGCTGCAGTCAAAATGTACAATATATGGGGACTAAAAACCGTATTACCGATCATTCAGCTCCATACATTCCGATCATTGCTCCATTTGAATATGAGCGCTGTTCAACATGCTGTATCTGCCTCTGCCTGTGTTAAAGGGCTTTTAGTGACAGAGGTTTTTGTCCAATTGTCAGATAGATAGATAGATAGATAGATAGATAGATAGATAGATAGACAGACAGACAGACAGACAGACAGACAGACAGACAGACAGACAGATAGATGATAGATAGATAGATAGATAGATAGATAGATAGATAGATAGATAGATAGATAGATAGATAGATAGATAGATAGATAGATAGATAGATAGATAGATAGATAGATAGATAGTAGATAGATAGATAGATAGATAGATAGATAGATAGATAGATAGATAGATAGATAGATAGATAGATAGATAGATAGATAGATAGATAGATAGATAGATAGATAGATAGATAGATAGATAGATAGATAGAGATAAATATCTGATTGTTGTGGGTCTAACCTCTGGGATCCAGACCAAACCTGAGAATGGGCTTACCTGGTTGTCCCTGTGCGCCTCATATGAATGGAGCAGTACTGGGCATGCTCGGCCCCATTCATTTTCTAGGGGTCTGCCGGATGCTATCTCTGGCAGCCCCATAGAAAGGGAATGGCATGGATAGGTGATAAATATTGATTATTGGAAAACCGTTTTATTGGTTTTGTAGACTGGAAATTTCAAAATGAATACCTAATCTCTGAAGTGTCAAAAGTATTATATACTCTAATGTGTGTCTGTGCTTCTTCTCTATGTATATTAGGTTCCTGTCAGCTACGCCACCAACCAAACAGAGCATGTATTAAAAAAAATTTTTAACAAATGAAATATAAACAGTTTTTATAAATGTAAGTAAATGTGACAAGTCTTCATTCTGGTTCCTGTCTGCTACACTACAAACTGGAAACAATATGTATTAAAATAGAAATGTTATATCATCTTGAAAATAAACAGTTTTTAGCATTTGCAAGTTAAAAGCTATGAAAACCTTTGTGCAGGAAAAATCAATATACATGTATGTTACTAAGTCTCTGCAGAAAAAAAAGTTGCACTTCTCTGTTTCATAAATTGAGCTTTCCTTTTATGGCTTCAGCAGATTTCATAACCAGTTTGCAACTTTTTCTCCATTCAAACTTCTTGCCTAGGGGCATTCCCTAGCACTGGTCACATGCTCTCTTCTCTAGGGACGTTCCCCAGCACTGGTCACATGTTCTCTTCTCTAGGGACGTTCCCCAGCACTGGTCACATGTTCTCTTCTCTAGGGACGATCCCCAGCACTGGTCACATGTTCTGTTCTCTAGGGGCGTTCCCCAGCACTGGTCACATGTTCTCTTCTCTAGGGGCGTTCCCCAGCACTGGTTGCATGTTTTTTTTCTCTGGGGACGTTCCCCAGCACTGGTCACATGTTCTTTTCTCTAGGGACATTCCCCAGCACTGGTCACGTGTTCTCTACTCTAGGGGCGTTCCCCAGCACTGGTCACATGCTTTTTCTCTAGGGGCGTTCCCCAGCACTGGTCACATGTTCTCTTCTCTAGGGACGTTCCCCAGCCCTGGTCACATGTTCTTTTCTCTAGGCGCGTTCCGCAGCACTGTGGGACTTACAGCACAGCACATCGAGATCACGTTGTGCTGTCATTTACAGCGTGATCTCGCGAGATTACGCTTGCTGTGCTGTAAGTCACACACAAACGTTACCGAAGTGTCGGGATTGTGAATAAATATCCCATCCTGGCTGGAAGCGATGTCTATTCACTGTCAAGACACTTCACTAACGTTAATGTGGGTGTATGTGACAGCACATAGTGAACAATGCAGGATCACTATGTGCTGATTAAATAAATGGAGAGAAGTGTATGACGCTGATTGGTCAGCGAAATACACTTCTATCCACAACACCCACTTGGTCAAAAGCTAAAAACACACCCAGTTGGGCATTAAGAAAGTCATTAGCATAAAGCTAAAATCGCTCATAACTTGGTGAAAATAGATTGTTTTTCTAAATAAAAAACACTTTTGTTACCTACATTATGGCGCCAATCTCATTATGTAAGCGATAGGGCACTTATAATGTGGTGACAGAGCCTCTTTAACTATTAACCCCTTAACGCACCATGACGTAACTGTACGTCATGGTGAGCAGTAAGTTCGCGCACCTTGACGTACAGTTACGTCAGTGCTTTGACAGTTAACCGCCGCGCGGCGCTACACCGCAGCGGCGGTTAACTGTGCAGGGTGTCAGCCCTGCTCTCCCCGTTGCCGATCAGCGGCCTGTCGCCGCTGATATCGGCAGTTAACCCCTTAATTGCGGCGCTCGATTTTGAACGCCACAATTAAGGTCTTTAGCGCCGATCGGCAGCCCCCATGTGAAATCACGGGGGCTGGCGATGGTACCCATGGCAACCGGACGCCAGACAATGGCTTCCGGGTTGCCATGTACAGAAGCCTATGAGGACCACCCCGAGGGTGGTCGTCGTAGGCTTCCTGTCAGTGTGACTGTCACGTCACAATGACAGTTAGAGTACATCACACTACGTGTGTAGTGTAATGTATTCCAGCAGCGATCAGAGCTGCAAGTCTAAGTGTCCCCTAGTGGGACAAGTGAAAAAAGTAAAAAAAAGAATAAAAATGTTTTAAAAAAAGTGTAAAAATAAAAGTTATAAGTGACATAAACAAGAACTGCTTTTTTTCCTATAATAAGTCTTTCATTATAGGAAAAAAAATGAACACGTAAAAAAAAAGTACACATATTTGGTATCACCGCGTTCGTAACGACCCCAACTATAAAACTATAATATTATTTTTCCCGCACAGTGAACGCCGCAAAAAAAATAAACGAAAAACAATGCCAGAATCACTATTTTTTGGTCACCACCCCTCACAAAATATGTAATAAAAAGTGATCAAAAAGTCGCATGTACGCCAAAATAGTACCCATACAAACTACAACCCGTCCCGCAAAAAACAAGCCCTTACACAGCTTTTTTGACTGAAAAATAAAAAAGTTATGGCTCTCAGAATATGGTGACACAGAAAATACATTATTTTCTAAATAAGTTATTTTATTGCTCAAACGCTGCAAAACATAAAAAAACGTATATACAAATGGTATCGCCGAAATCGTACCGACCCGCAGAATAAAGTATAATAGTCATTTATAGCCCAGGGTAAACACCGTCAAAAATAAATAAAAATCATTGTCAGAATTGATGGTTTTTGGTCACCTGGCTTGCCGAAAAATTGAATAAAAAGTGATCAACAAAATCGCATGTACCCCAAAATGGTACCAATGAAAAATACAGATTGT
Source organism: Rhinoderma darwinii (assembly GCF_050947455.1). Classification (NCBI taxonomy): domain Eukaryota; kingdom Metazoa; phylum Chordata; class Amphibia; order Anura; family Rhinodermatidae; genus Rhinoderma; species Rhinoderma darwinii. The sequence goes on from NC_134688.1 coordinate 203,512,653, forward strand.
CCTGCAACAAATAAGCCCTCACATGGCTCCGGTGGTGAAAAAATAAAAAAAGTTCCGGCTCCCAGATTATGGCGATGCAAAATGTGCAGAGTGTTCCAAAAGTGGATAAGATCGGGCACCATTTATCAGTGCGACACCGGCCACATATCTGTGGATTATTATTTATTTACCCCATTATTATACCCTCTTATTATGCCCCTGATGTACTCTGCCAAGCCTACATGTGCCCCAACATTATAAACTGAAATACCAGCAAAACGCCAGAGCTACTACCAAGCAAAATATGCGCTCCAAAAGCCAAATGGCGTCCCTCCCTTCTGAGCCCTACAGCGTGCCCAAACAGCCGTTTATGTCCACCGATATGGCATCTTACCAAAAAATGGTACCAATAAAAACTACAGCTCGTCCCGCAAAAAATAAGCCCCCACACCGCTCTATTGACAGAAAAATAAAAAAGTAGTGGCTCTTGGAAAGCGGGGAGGAAAAACGAAAAAGCAAAACATGAATCAGTTCGTAAAGGGTTAATTACTTTCTAATGAAAAAACATTTATGACCACATGTGGGGTATTGCCGTACTCGGGAGAAATTGCTTTACAAACGTTGGGGTGCATTTTCTCGTTTATCCTTTGTGAAATTGAAAAAATTCAACATTTTAGTGGAAATAATGTTGATATTAATTTTCACGGCCTAATTCTAATAAATTCTGCAAAAGACGTGTGGGGCCTAAATGCTCACTATACCCCTAGATAGATTCCTTAAGTGGTGTAGTTTCCCAAATGGGGTTACTTTTGGGGGGCTTCCACTGTTTCTGTCTCTCAGGGGCTTTGCAAATTCGACATGACACCCAAAAACATTCCAGCAAAATTTGAGCTCCAAAAGCCAAATAGCGCTCCTTCCCTTCTAAGCCCCGGTGTGGGTCCAAACAGTAGTTTATTACCACATATGGGGTATTTACGTAATCAGGAGAAATTGTTTTACAAATGTTGGGGGGCTTTTTCTCCTTTATTCCTTGTAAAAATTAAAAATGGCTACCTTTTTTCAGAAAAAAAGTAGATTTTCATCTTCACATACTAATTCAAACAAATTTAGCAAAAAAACTGTGGGTTCAAAATGCTAACTATACCCATAGATAAATTCCTTGAGGGGTATAGTTTCCAAAATGGGGTCACTATTGGGGGGTTTCCACGGTTTTCTTCCCTCCAGTGCATTGCAAACGCGACACGGCACTGAAAACTATTCCAGCAAAATCAGAAATCCAAAATCCAAATGGTGCTCCTTCTCTTCTGAGGCCTGCTGTGGGTCCAAACAGCAATTTATTACCACATATGGGGTATTGCTATAATCGGAAGACATTGCTTTACATATGTTGGGGTGTTTTTTCTACTTTATTCCTTGTAAAAATTTAACATTTCCTAATTTTTTCACAAAAAAAGTAGATTTTCACATTCACATACTAATTCAAATAAATTTAGCAAAAAAACTGTGGGTTCAAAATGCTAACTATACCCCTAGATAAATTCCTTGAGGGGTATAGTTTCCAAAATGGGGTCACTTTTGGGGTGTTTCCACTGTTTTTGCAGCACAAGGCCTCCTCACACCTGACATGGTACCTAAAATATATTCTAATAAAATAGAGGCCCAAAATCCACTAGGTGCTCCTTTGCTTCTGAGGCCTGTGTTTCAGTCCATGACCGCGCTAGGGCCACATGTGGGGTATTTCTAAAAACTGCAGAATCTGGGCAATAAATATTGAGTTGCATTTCTTGGGTAAAACCTTCTGTGGTACAGAAAAAATTTATTACAAATGAATTTTTGAAGAAAAAAAATGAAATTTGTAAATTTCACCTCTACTTTGCTTTAATTCCTGTGAAACGCCTAAAGGGCTAAAATACTTTGTGAATGCTGTTTTGAATACTTTGATGGGTGCAGTTTTCAAAATGGGGTGATTTATGGGGACTTTCTAATATATAAGGCCCTCAAAGCCATTTCAGAACTGAACTAGTCCCTGAAAAAATAGCCTTTTGAAATTTTCTTGAAAATATGAGAAATTGCTGCTAAAGTTCTAAGCGTTGTAACGTCCTAGAAAAATAAAAGAATGTTCAAAAAACGACGCAAACATAAAGTAGACATATGGGAAATATAAACTAGTATGTATTTTGTGTGGTATTACTCTCTGTTTTACAAGTAAATACATTAAAATTTAGAAAAATGCTAATTTTTGCTAATTTTCTCTAAATTTTGGCGTTTCTTACAAATAAATATTGAATTTAATGACAACATTTTTTCAGTATCATAAAGTACAACATGTCACGAGAAAACAATCCCAATCCCAGAATCGCTTGGATAGGTAAAAGCATTCTGGAGTTATTACCACATAAAGTGACACATGTCAGATTTGCAAAAATGGGGCTGGTCCTGAAGGCCAAAACAGGCTTAGACACTAAGGGGTTAAAGCACTAGAAATTTGTTTCTGTTAAATTAAATAGAAAAATAATTCTAAGGATGACAATTAAACATCACAGATTTCAGAAGACTCCTAACTTTCAGAATCCTATTGTAAAGGATTTACCAGACACAGCTTCTGTGTCGACGCCCGTGATTAATCAGTCTGCATCTGCTCCTAGGTCTGATAGAGTGACTCGATCTGCTACCACTCAGGCTGCCAGGCTGAGGAGTGGGAGAATCTATCACAGCCTGGCCAGACGGAGCTAGCTTCCGCCCTCAGTCTATTTATACCTTCATTTCCTGCTTTTCCTTTGCCTGTGATTCTGTCCTGTTTCCTGGCTCTGCTGTTCCTGCTTGTACTATTGTCCTCTGCTTCAATTTGACCCTGGCTTTACTGACTACTCTCCTGCTCTGCGTTTGGTACCTCGTACACTCCTGGTTTGACTCGGCTCGTTCACTACTCTTGTTGCTCACGGTGTTGCCGTGGGCAACTGCCCCATTTCCCTTAGCTTCTGTGTACCCTCGTCTGTTTGTCTGTCGTGCACTTATTGAGCGTAGGCACCATCGCCCAGTTGTACACCGTCGCCTAGGACGGGCCGTGCAAGTAGGCAGGGACTGAGTGGCGGGTAGATTAGGGCTCACCTGTCTGTCTCCCTACCCCGACATTACACCTATAATGGAAAGATCTGATCCTTGTAATTTTTATCATCAGCAGTTATGTGCTGTTGAATGTCTCCTGCATTGAATTTTAAAAGCAACTTAGGGACCATTCCCATATGGCCATCTGGCAAAGATTCCCTCTGGGATGATGCCAGTACTGATCCTATGGTCAGATCAAATAATAATTCATGCAGCATTTTTCGATACAGCTCGTTGACAAGTCCAGCACTGTATCACGTCATCCTATAGAGTGCCGAAGAGGACGTCGTAGTGCACCGCATCTAGCTTGTGAATCTGGCTATCTCATTCGTAGCAGCTGATTTTCTGCACTCCTCTCACCATCATTGTTTGTGCCCCACGTTGTGGCATGCATGTGCCCATGTACTGTGTGAGGGCTGATTGACATTACAGGGTAACAGCTCCTTGCACTCTGTATTCCATATGAGAAGCACAATGAGAATTTGTTTACACATGCTCACTCTGCAGGACAGCTGGAGGTCTGTAGTAATTCCCAGCTAATTGGAAAGCTCCAATTGCTATGCTGTGCAAACGTGGAGTTATGTACATTTTCCTGGGGCATCAGTGGCGTAGCTATAGGGGTCGCAGTGGTCGCAATTGCGACCAGGCCCCAAAGTCAGGGGGGCCGCCGACCCCGCACCACATAAAAAAAATTACTATAGTAACTGTGGCTGCGGGCCCTTGTTACTATAGTAACTGACAGTACTTTCCCGCCAGGTTCCTGAGCGCAGCGGATGTCCTGACGTCACAGCGCTGTGCACAACATCCTGACCTTGGATAGACTCAGGACCTCCGCTGAGGCTGAAGAGGAGGGAAAGATTAATATCCCTGTCTTCTGGAGCTGATGGGTCGTGGTCCAACTCCCGGGACCCCGCCAATCAACTGCATGGAAGGGGCCGCAGCGCTCGTACGAGAGCTGATTCCCCTTCATTCCGGTCACTTGCTGACACTGTGAATCCGTGCCGGCGACTCACAATGTGAGCAAGTGAGGGAAATGAAGGGGAAGCAGCTCTCGTACGAGCGCTGTGGCCCCTTCTAAACCGCTGATTGGCGGGGTCCCGGGAGTCGGACCCGACCCATCAGCTATTGATGGCCTATGCTGAGGATAGGCCATCAATGTTTAGGGACTGGACAACCCCTTAAAACCTATGATGCATCAGGCTTAGAGGGCCCATGAGACAGGATCACAGATTGTGTGATGCTGTCTGCTGGGACCTGTATCTAAGCCAATCACAGCAGGCTTAGATACACGGCCCATGTGTGATACTGTCTGTTGGACCCTGTATCTAAGCCTACCACATGATAGGCTTAGATTCAAGGCTCCAGCAGACAGTAATCTTATACTGTATACGATTACTGTCTGCTGGACCCTATATCTAAGCATCTTACATAACCACATGGTAAGCTTAGATACAGAGCCCATATGTCATACTGTATGTTGGACCCTGTATCTAAGCCTACCACAAGGTAGGCTTATATACAGGGCCCATCAGACAGTATCACACATGGGCCCTGTATTTAAGCCTATCATATGTGATACTAATAGTTTTTTTTGTGTTTGATTTTTTTTTACAGGTTCGTCGTTGGGCTACGTCGGATTCGGGACTACTTCAATGACAGCTGTTTTTTATTCTCAATAAAATGGTTAATGAGGGTTGTGTGTATTTTTTAATTTAAATAAAATAATTTTTCTATGTCCTTGTATTTTTTTAAGCTTTATTATTACCACCTTAGTAATAGCTGCTGGCTGATTGACACCATCCATTACTAAGGCGGGGCTTAGTGTTAGCTGGTGCAGAGGCCAACACTAACACCCATTATTACCATGGTACCCACAACCCCCAGGGGTGCCGGGAAGAGCCGGGTACGATCCAGTACTTGACCATCTGTAGTAATGGTCGGATACTGGGGCGGCCGCGGGCTGGTATTATCAGGCTGGGAAAGGCCAGAAAGAGTGCCCCCCGTTAATGCTAGCCTGCTGCTGCATTTTTGTATCTGGCTTATAAAGTCCAAACGGTGTGTAAGAAAGAGCTCTGATAGGATGAAAGCTGTTGCGGTGCCGGAGCTTAAGGATGAAGCAGCCATGTCCTTCGGTTGCCAAGTCAGTGTTTTATTTGGGGGGCAGTGAGGCGCTATCTACAGGGGGGGCTGTATAGCGCTATCTACAGGGGCGCTGTATGACACTATCTACAGGGGGCTATATGGTGCTGTCTACAGGGGGGCTGTATGGCGCTATCTACACGGAGGCTGTATGCCGCTATATACCGGGGGGCTGTATGGCGCTATCTACAGGGGGCTGTATGGCGCTATCTACAGGGTTGCTGTATGGTGCTATCTACAGGGGGGCCTGTATGGCGCTATATACGGGGGGCTGTGTGTGGCGCTATCTACAGGGGGCTGTATGTGGCGCTATCTACAGGGGGCTGTATGGCGCTATCTACAGGGGCCTGTATGGAGCTATTTTCAGGGGGGCTTTATGACGCTATCTAAAGGGGGCTGTATGATGCTATCTACAGGGGGCTGTATGGCGCTATCTAAAGGGGGGCTGTATGGCTCTATCTACAGGGGTGGCTGTATGGCGCTATCTACAGGGGTGGCTGTATGTGGCGCTATCTACAGGAGGGGCAGTATGGTGCTATCTACAGGGGGCTGTATGGAGCTATCTTCAGGGGGCGTTTTTGGCGCTATCTACAGGGTGGCTATATGGCGCTATCTACAGGGGGCTGTATGGTGCTATCCACAGGGAGGGGGCTGTATGTCACTATGTACAGGGGGGCTGTATGACACTATCTACAGGGCGGTTGTATGGCGCTATCTATGGGGGTTCTGTATGGCACTATGTACAGGGTGGGGGCTGTATGGCACTATCTACAGGGGGATGTATGGCGCTATCTACACGGGGCTATATGGCGCTGTCTACAGGGGGCTGTATGATGCTATCTAAATGGAGGCAGTATGGTGCTATATACCGGGGGGGCTGTATGACGCTATCTACAGGGGGCTGTATTGCGCTATCTGAAGGGGGGCTGTATGGCGCTATATACAGGGAGGGAGCTGTATGGCGCTATCTACAGGGGGAGGCTGTATGGTGCTATCTGCAGGGGGGCCTGTATGGCGCTATCTACAGGGGACTGTATGGCGCTATCTACAGGGAGGGGGCTGTATGGCACCTTCTACAGGGGAGGCTGTATGGTCCTATCTACAGGGGGGGCTGTATAGCGTTTATATACAGGGGGCTGTGTGTGGCACTATCTACAGGGGGCTGTTTGTGGCGCTATCTACAGGGGGCTGTATAGCGCTATCTAGAGGGGCCTGTATGGAGCTATCTTCAGGGGGGGCTTTATGGCGCTATCTAAAGGAGGCTGTATGGTGCTATCTACAGGGGGGCTGTATGGCGCTATCTACTAGGGGGGCTGTATGGCTCTATCTACAGGGGTGGCTGTATGGCGCTATCTACAGGGGTGGCTATATGTGGAGCTATCTACAGGGGGGCTGTATGGTGCTATCTACAGGGGGGCTGTATGGAGCTATCTTCAGGGGTGTTTTTGGCGCTATCTGCAGGGGGCTTTATGGTGCTATCCACAGGGAGGGGGCTGTATGTCACTATGTACAGGGGGGCTGTATGGCACTATCTACAGGGGGGTTGTATGGCGCTATCTATGGGGGTTCTGTATGGCACTATATACAGGGAGGGGGCTGTATGGCACTATCTACAGGGGGGATGTATGGCGCTATCTACACGAGGCTATATGGCGCTGTCTACAGGGGGCTGTGTGGTGCTATCTAAATGGAGGCTGTATGGTGCTATATACCGGGGGGCTGTATGACGCTATCTACAGGGGGCTGTATTGCGCTATCTGAAGGGGGGCTGTATGGCGCTATATACAGGGAGGGAGCTGTATGGCGCTATCTACAGGGGGAGGCTGTATGGTGCTAGCTGCAGGGGGGCCTGTAAGGCGCTATCTACAGGGAGGCTGTATGGCGCTATCTACAGGGAGGGGGCTGTATGGCACCTTCTACAGGGGAGGCTGTATGGTCCTATCTACAGAGGGGGGCTGTATGGCGTATATATACGGGGGGCTGTGTGTGGCACTATCTACAGGGGGCTGTTTGTGGCGCTATCTACAGGGGGCTGTATAGCGCTATCTACAGGGGCCTGTATGGAGCTATCTTCAGGGGGGCTTTATGGCGCTATCTAAAGGAGGCTGTATGGCGCTATCTACAGGGGGGCTGTATGGCGCTATCTACTAGGGGGGCTGTATGGCTCTATCTACAGGGGTGGCTGTATGGCGCTATCTACAGGGGTGGCTAAATATGGAGCTATCTACAGGGGGGCTGTATGGCGCTATCTACAGGGGGGCTGTATGGAGCTATCTTCAGGGGTGTTTTTGGCGCTATCTGCAGGGGGCTGTATGGCGCTATGTACAGGGGGTATTTAAGACGCTATCTACAGGGGGGCTGTATGATGCTATCTACAGGGGGCTGTATGGCGCTATATACAGGGAGGGGGCTGTATGTCACTATGTACAGGGGGGCTGTATGGCACTATCTACAGGGGGGGCTGTATGGTGCTATCTACAGGGCCTGTGTGTGGTGCTATATACAGGGGGGCTGTATGGCGCTATCCACAGGGGGCTGTATGGCGTTATCTACAGGGAGTGGGCTGTATGGCGCTATCTACATGGAGCTGTATGGCACTATCTAGAGGGCGGCTGTATGGCGCTATCTACAGGGGGTGATGTATGGCGCTATCTATGGGGGGCTGTATGGGACTATCTACAGGGGGCTGTGTATGGCGTTATCTACTTGGGGTTCTGTGTGGCAGAGGAGGCACTATCTACAAGGGGGAGTTGTGTGGCACCCAGGGGAGGGGGGCCCGGTTAAAAGTTTTCTATAGGGCCCAGTCTTTCCTAGTGACACCCCTGGTTCCGTTCATGGGTTCCCCTGATGGATAGCCGAGATGGAACGCCTTAACGGAGCCCTGACGAAGATGTGAACGAAGCTTAACAAATTTAATCCACTACTTGAATACCTCACTACAATTGGTAAACTGAACCTATACTCGCAAAGGAGAGAAACATAGATTTAGACCAGTTTGTCTGAATACCCGACAGGGCCCCAAACTCCTGATACACCCAAATAACATGCTCCACATCCGATGAATGCCTAAGATACAGGAGCATGTCGTCTGCGTATAAAGAGATTTTTTCCTCCTCCCTCTCAAATATAAAACATCTTATACATGGATCTGTCCTTATCTTCAACGCAAGAGCTCCAATAACGATTGCAAATATGAAAGCAGATAATGGGCTTTTCTGTCGGGTACCTCTAGGTAACGCAAAAAAGGGTGAGTTTACCTTACCAACACCCACCTGTGCCCGAGGGGACCTGTACAGAAGCTTTATCCAGGAGACAAAAATGTCTCCAAACCCAAACCTTCTGAGAATTGCTGACAATAATTCCCAATTTACAGAGTCAAAGGCCCTAGTAAAGACCTTGCGTAAATTATAGTTGATAGCTTTACCTGGAATAAATCCTGTCTGGTCTGGATATAGGCACATTCCTAATGATAACTTTTTTATTTTTCTATCGACGTAGCTGTTTAAGGTCTTGTTTTTTGCAAGATGCTTGAATGGGAGGAGAATGGAAAAACAACATAATTTCCGCCATTCACTGTGCAGTGTAATTAACATTGTAACTTTTTTCTATGGGTCGGTACTATTAGGCCAATAGCAAATATGTATAGGCTTTTTTATTTTTTACTACTTTTTTAGAAAAAAAACCTTTTAATAGAAAATAATTTGATTTTGTGTCGCCACATTCCAAGAGCCATAACTCTTTTCTTTTTTGCCATCGATGTAGCCGTATGTGGGCCTGTTTTTAGCGAGACGAGATGTAGTTTATATTACTACGATTTTGGGGTAGATGGGACTTTTTTTTAAGGAGGTTGTAGTTTTTTGTGTTTCTTTTGTATGACGTTCATCATGTGGCTTAAGTAATGTGACAGCATTATTTTTCCGGTGGTTGCAATCGAGGTGATACCATATATACCGTATGTATTTTAACAAATTTTTATGTGAACATTTTTTCTTAATAAACTTTATTTTTCTTCAATTAATAATTTTTTTGGTCCCACTATGGGACTTCACTATGCAATTTTGTGATCGCTTCTATAATGCTTTAGTATACTTAGTATATCAAGGAATTTTTGCCTGTCAGTGTAAAATGCTGAAGGGTGACATAGATTAATCCATTAATGACAGCCCATACGTGTTTTTACCGCGGTCACTAACAAGTTTTATTCTGATGCAGTAGCCTTTTTACGGCGCTCCATCAGATTAAACAGCGCCACTGGGAGCAGTAAAAGCAGATTTAACCCCCCAGATGTGGCGGTCAATAGCACTGACAGGCAATGATGCACTGCAATACAGAAGTATTTTCTGTGTATTGTAAAAGCAACCAAATGACTGCATAGTGAAGTCCCCTAGTGGGACTAAAAAAAAAGTAAACAAAAAATATTAACCCCTTCAAGACAGCCTGTTTTGGCCTTGAGGACCAAGCCGATTTTTTAAAATGTATTACCTTATGTAGTAATAGCTTGGGAATGCTTTTACCTATCCAAGTAATTCTGAGATTGTTTTCTCATCACATATTGTACTTTATGTTAGTAAAAAAAACATTTGGTCGATAAATTCAATATTTATGTGTGAAAAATACCAAAATTTAGAGAAAATGTGCAAAAATTAGCATGTTTCTAAATTTAAATGTATCTGCTTGTAAGACAGACAGTAATACCACACAAAATAGTCACTATTTCATATATCTCATATGTCTACTTTATGTTTGCATCGCTTTTTGAACTTTCTTTTATTTTTCTAGGACGTTACAAGGCTTAGAACTATAGCAGCAATTTCTCATATTTTCAAGAAAATTTAAAAAGGCCATTTTTTCAGGGACCAGTTCAGTTCTGAAGTGGCTTTGAAGGCCTTATATATTAGAATGTCCACATAAATCACCCCATTTCGAAAACTACACCCCTCAAAGTATCGAAAACAGCATTCAGAAAGTGTTTTAACCCCATAAGCGTTTCTCCAAAATTAAAGAAAATTAATTTGTAATACAGTTTTTTCTGTAACACAGAAGGTTTTACACGAGAAATACAACTCAATATATATTGCCCAGATTGTGTAGTTTTTAGAAATATTCCACATGTGGCTCTAGTGTCCTAATGGACTAAAACACAGGCCTCAGCAGCAAAGGAGCACCTAGTGGATTTTAGGGCCTCCTTTTTTTTGTATATATTTTAGGCACCATGGCAGGTTTGAAGAGATCTTGTGGTGCCAAAACAGTGGAAGCCCCCAAAAAGTGACCCTAGCATTTTGACCCCACAGTTTTTTTGCTAAATCTATTTGAATTAGTCTGTGAAGATGAAAATCATCTTTTTTTTCTGAAAAAACGTAGAAATGTTAAATTTTCACAAGAAATAAAGAAGAAAAAACACCACAGCATCTGTAAAGCAATTTCTTCAGATTACGGCAATACCCCATATGTGGTAAGAAACTGCTGTTTGGACCCACAGCAGAGTTTAGAAGTGAAGCAGTGCTATTTGGCTTTTGGAGGTCAAATTCAGCTGAAAAGCTTTTCGGGTGTCATGTCGCATCTGCAAAGCCCCTTAGGAACTAAAACAGTGGAAACCCCTCAAAAGTGACCTAATTTGGGAAACTACACCACTTAAGGGATCTATCTAGGGGTATAGTAAACATTTTGACCCCACAGATCTTTTTCAGAACTTATTAGAATTAGGTAGTGAAAATGATTATCAACATTATCTCTACTAAAGTGTTGAATTTTTTTAATTTTCACAAAGAAAAAAGGAAAAAGCACCACAACTGTAACGTCCGTGGTCGCTGACCACGAACTCCTCCCATCCTGTCGACGCCCTTCTTTCCAGAGATGTCTGCACATGCGGCCGTCCTATTCCGCAGTGACTACTAGGGTGCGCTCGCGAGCTCAGTCCAGCCTTAAGGAGCCAGAGCACACACATGTGTGAGATTGAGCTGATTGCTCCCAGATCACCCTGGACTATAAGAAGGGCTCTGCCCCTTTATTGCCTGAGCGTGTTTGCATCTACCCGTGTCTGTTTTGTAAATGGATCCTTGAGTGTTTTCCAGTTCCAGTGTTCCCGTTCCTGCTACTTGTTTCCTGTTTCCCGTGCTACCGTGTTCCTATGCTATACTGAGTTGGAGTCGTGTTGTCTCGCCTACTACACCCGCTGTGTCTCTCTGCAGCTGTTGTCTGCCTGCTGCCAGAGTTCCATCCAAGCCTAAACCATCGCTACTGTCTGAATTGCCACAAGTACCTTTATCCGAACAATAGACATTGACTTTGTACCCTCTTTGGCCAGCTGATATACCGCTACGGCGGTACGGCCCAGTGGGTCCACATACCCACAGATCCTGACAACAACATTTGTAAAGCAATTTCTCCCGAGAACAGCAATACCCCACATGTATTCATAAATGTTTTTTTATTAGAAATTAATTAACCCTTTCTGGACTGATTTTTCCGTCAATAGAGTCGTGTGAGGGCTAATTTCTTGCGGGAGGAGTTGTAGTTTCTATTGACACCATTTAAAGTACTGGGAAACTGAAATAAAATTCTTTGCAGGCTGAAATTGGAAAAAACTGAGATTCCTCCATTGTTTTTTTTGTTTTTGTTTTTACATCGTTCACAATGCAGTAAAAACGACAACTTAAATTTTTTCTGCGACTCCATACAATTACGGTGATACCAAATTGATATTTTTTTAATATATTTTACTACTTTTACAAAGTAAAAACGATTTGTTAAAAAAATTAATTGTTTTGTTACACCACATTCGGAGAGGCATCACTTTTTTTAGTCGATTCAGATGTGTGAGGGCTTATTTTTTGTGGGACGAGCTGTAGTTTTTATTGGTACCATTTTTTGGTACATACAACTTTTTGAGCACTTTTTATTAACATTTTCTTGAGAGCTAAGGTGACCAAAAACCAGCGATTTTGGCATTTTTAATTCTTTATTATTTACCGCGTTCACCGTGCGAGTTAAATAATGGTATATTGTAATATTTCGGACTTTTACAGACTTTTACAGACGCAACGATACCAGATTTGTGTATTTTCTTTACATTGTTTTAGCGAAAAAATGGGAAAAGGCTTTTCTTTTGCACTTTAAATATTTATTTATTTTTTTCACTAATAACTTTATTTCCTTTTTTTTTTACACATTTTATTAGTCCCCCCCACACCATGACATACTATTAAGTCATGGTGCACGAAGGGCTTAATGCGCATCTAATGGTGCGGAGTGAAAATTAAAATTAAAATTTTCCACTGATATGCCATTTTAATGCACAATACGTTGTGCCCAGTTTGTGCCACTGAAAACAAATACCTCATAAACTATTAAGCGGGTCCTTCCGGGTATGGCGATGCCATAAGTGTGGACGTAAACTGCTGTTTGGGCACGCTGTAGAGCTCAGAAGAGGGGGAGCGCCATTTGGCTTTTGGAGCACAGATTTTTCTTGATAGTTTTTCTGTTTGGGGTTTTACTTGTATTTCAGTTTATAATGTGGGGTTATATGTTTGCTGTGCGCAGTACATCAGGGGTATAATAAGAGGACATAATAATGGGATAAATAAATAATAATCCGCAGATGTGTGGCTGGTGTCGCACTAATAAATGGTGCCAGATCTTATCCGCTTTTGGAACACTCGCCATATTCTGGGAGCCAGAACTTTTTTATTTTTTATTTTCTGGAGCTGTGTGAGGGCTTATTTGTTGTATTACAATCTGTAGTTTTCATTGGTACCATTTTGGGGTACATGAAGTTTTTTTTTATTACTTTTTATTATTTTTATTTGCAAGCAAGGTGACCAAAAAGCAACAATTCTGACAATGTTTTTTATTTAAAGAAAAATGACGGCGTTCATCCTAGGCTATAAATGACAAATTTACTTTATTCTGCAGGTTGATACGATTACGGCGATACCATACAGTGCAGGAAATAAGTATTTAATCCCTTGCTGATTTTGTAAGTTTGCCCACTGTCAAAGACATGAACAGTCTAGAATTTTTAGGATAGGTTAATTTTACCAGTGAGAGATAGATTATATTTTAAAAAAAAACAGAAAATCACATAGTCAAAATTATATATATTTATTTGCATTGTGCACAGAGAAATAAGTATTTGATCCCCTACCAACCATTAAGAGTTCAGCCTCCTCCAGACCAGTTACACGCTCCAAATCAACTTGGTGCCTGCATTAAAGACAGCTGTCTTACATGGTCACCTGTATAAAAGACTCCTGTCCACAGACTCAATTAATCAGTCTGACTCTAACCTCTACAACATGGGCAAGACCAAAGAGCTTTCTAAGGATGTCAGGGACAAGATCATAGACCTGCACAAGGCTGGAATGGGCTACAAAACCATAAGTAAGACGCTGGGTGAGAAGGAGACAACTGTTGGTGCAATAGTAAGAAAATGGAAGACATACAAAATGACTGTCAATCGACATCGATCTGGGGCTCCATGCAAAATCTCACCTCATGGGGTATCCTTGATCCTGAGGAAGGTGAGAGCTCAGCCGAAAACTACACGGGGGGAACTTGTTAATGATCTCAAGGCAGCTGGGACCACAGTCACCAAGAAAACCATTGGTAACACATTACGCCGTAATGGATTAAAATCCTGCAGTGCACGCAAGGCCCCCCTGCTCAAGAAGGCACATGTACAGGCCCATCTGAAGTTTGCAAATGAACATCTGGATGATTCTGAGAGTGATTGGGAGAAGGTGCTGTGGTCAGATGAGACTAAAATTGAGCTCTTTGACATTAACTCAACTCGCCGTGTTTGGAGGAAGAGAAATGCTGCCTATGACCCAAAGAACACCGTCCCCACTGTCAAGCATGGAGGTGGAAACATTATGTTTTGGGGGTGTTTCTCTGCTAAGGGCACAGGACTACTTCACCGCATCAATGGGAGAATGGATGGAGCCATGTACCGTCAAATCCTGAGTGACAACCTCCTTCCCTCCACCAGGACATTAAAAATGGCTCGTGGCTGGGTCTTCCAGCACGACAATGACCCGAAACATACAGCCAAGGCAACAAAGGAGTGGCTCAAAAAGAAGCACATTAAGGTCATGGAGTGGCCTAGCCAGTCTCCAGACCTTAATCCCATCGAAAACTTATGGAGGGAGCTGAAGATCCGAGTTGCCAAGCGACAGCCTCGAAATCTTAATGATTTACAGATGATCTGCAAAGAGGAGTGGGCCAAAATTCCATCTAACATGTGTGCAAACCTCATCATCAACTACAAAAAACGTCTGACTGCTGTACTTGCCAACAAGGGTTTTGCCACCAAATATTAAGTCTTGTTTGCCAAAGGGATGAAATACTTATTTCACTGTGCACAATGCAAATAAATATATATAATTTTGACAATGTGATTTTCTTTTTTTTTTTTTTATATAATCTATCTCTCACCGGTAAAATTAACCTAGCCTAAAAATTCTAGACTGCTCATGTCTTTGACAGTGGGCAAACTTACAAAATCAGCAAGGGATCAAATACTTATTTCCTTCACTGTATATATATAGTTTTTTTTTTTTGGTTTTGCAGCATTTGCGCAATAAAATCAAGTTTCTATAAAATTATTTATTTTTTGTGTCACCATATTCTGAGAGCAATAACCTTTTTATTTTTCAGTCAAAAAAGCTGTGTAAGGGCTTGTTTTTTGCGGGACGGGTTGTAGTTTTTATTGCTGCTATTTTGGGGTACATGCAACTTTTTGTTGTATATTTTGGGAGGGGTGGTGACCAAAAAATAGTGATTCTAGCATTGTTTTTTACTTATTTCTTTGCAGTGTTCACCGTGTAGGAAAAATTACATTATAGTTTTATAGTTTGGGTCGTTATGAACGTGGTGATACCAAATATGTGTACTTTTTTTAAGAGTTCATTTTTTCCTATAATAAAAGACTTATTATAGTAAAATTTGAATTTTTTTATTTATGTAACTAATAACTTTTATTTTTAAACTTTTATAAAACATTTTTATTAACTTACTTATAGTTTTTTTTACTTGTCCCACTAGGGGAATACGAGACTTGCAGCTCTGATCGCTGCTAGAATACATTACACTACCTATGTAGTGTAATGTATTCTAACTGAAAGGGTATGTTCACACGGCCTATTTATGGACATAATTCAGGCGTTTTACGTCTGCAAACATCTGCCCATTGATTTCAATGGGTTTTACGATGTTCTCTTCAGACTAGGTGTATTTTTACGCGTCGCTATCAAGGAAGTGCATGTCACTTCTTGGGACGTAATTAGAGCCGTTTGTTATTGACTCCGTTGGATAACAGCTCCAATTACGACCGTAATGGACACCGCGAAAAACGCGTGCACTTGCAAAAACGTCTGAAATTCAGGAGCTGTTTTCGCCTGAAAACAGCTCCGTAATTTCAGACGTATTTGGCGTTGCTGTGTGAACATACCCTCATTGTGACGTGACAGTCACTCTGACAGGAAGCCTATGAGGACCAGCTCCAGCTGGTCCTCATAGGCTTCTGTGCATGGCAGCCTGGAGGCCATTGTCTGGCTTCCGGTTGCCATGGCAGCCATCACCAGCTCCCGTGATTTCATATGAAATTACTGCTCACCTTGACATACAGTTAGGTCAAGGTGCGGGAAGGGGTTAATAGAGTTTATAATAAATAAATAAAAATCCCAAGTAAAATAATAAAAACCCACTTTTTCCCCTTACATAATGCTTTATTATGAAAAAACAAAAAAGGAATTGCTATTTACTGTTCATCCTGCCATCAAAACAATTTGATAAAAAGTGATCAAAAAGTCGTATGTACTCCAAAATGGAACCAATAACAACTAAAATGCGTCCCACAAAGAGCCCTCATACAGCTGCATCAGCAGAAAAATAAATAAGTTATGGCTCTTAAAATATGGCGACACAAAAACAAATTATTTTGAATAAAAAGTTTTACTGTGTAAAAGTAGTAAAACATAGAAAAACTATATAAATTTGGTATTGCCGCAATCATAACGACCTGCTGAATAAAGTTATCATGTTATTTATACCGCACGGAAAATAATGTAAATTTAAGATGCAAAAAATAATGTCAAAATTCCTGTTTTTTTTTCTATTCCCCCCAAAAAAAGTTAATGAAAGTTAATCAATACATTATATGTACCCCAAAATAGTGCTATATAAGAATACAACTTGTACTGCAAAAAAAAAGTCCTTATACAGCTGTCGACGGAAAAATAAAAAAGTTATAAATCATAAAAAATTTCTTAGTCATTGATCCCTTCCCACTCTGCGCAGTACTATTACGTCAGGCTGAGCACGTTGTTCGCGCTCAACTCTGTAATAGTATGTTGCGGATTTAATAAAGCAGCATTTTTCCCCAGGGGGTGCCTGAGCTGTGATGCTCAATCCCCAGAGACCCAATTACAGTGGTCCCGCCTCGGCGATCACCGCTATTGGTTAGTCAGTGACTACTGACCAATAGCGGCTATCGCTGACATGAGATCCTGCAGCTGATATCAAATCCTGCTGCACCCGCTCTGAACTTCTCTGTTGGTGTTAGTGAGTCAGTCAGAGCGGGTGCTAGGGGGCGTTTTTGAAGAGAAAAAATTGTGATGTGCTTTGCTAAGAGCATTTTTGTCCTCCATCCACTTCCCACTCCTGTCACCCTCCTCCTTGTGCACCCCTTGTGTCCCTCTTGTCATCCGCACACTTTTGGTCAGTGATCTCCTATCACTGACCACGTTAGTTAGTTAGTTAGTTAGTTAGTTAGTTAGTTTAGTATTAAGGTTAGTTAGTGTCAGGGGATCGTCACAAAGTGAAGAAATAATTATAATTTGGGTAATTTAGGTAGCAGCCTATTGCTCCTAGTTAGGGAAGTATATTTTTATTTATTTTTAAGTTTTCTATGTTTGTTTTTTTTTTGCTGTATACCCAATACCAATTTAATTTTTTTATTTACACGTGTCCTTGCACAACACTAATAATAAACATGTCCCAACGGTCATTTACTGACGAAGAGGCATATGCATTTCTTGCCTCCGACACAGACTTGTCGGATGGTGAGACTCTTTTTTTTTATTTGTCAATCTCCTCAACTAGTGATCAAGAGGAGGGACCCCTAGGTGACGCCCCAGGACCACCATCCCAAGAGAAGTGACCCTGCCGCAGTTGAAACTCTGAGTGATGTGACCCCATTTGGACCCCTACACCAGACAATTATGAGCCCCAAATCCCCGAGCACACGGGCAGCCCGGGGATTACATTTTATACGGCGCTAAGTGGTGTCCCAGACAAAATTATATGCCCAACAGTATATCACCAAAAACCCCACATCATTTTATGCCCAATCCCACAGGTGGACTTCTGTAGACGCAGCAGAGTTGGGCAAATTCTGGGGACTGCACTTGAACATGGGACTTCGGAAGAAGCCATCCATTAGGGCCTACTGGAGCACGGACATCTTCTAGCCACCCGATCTACTGCATAGCCATGTCCAGGATGCGTTATGAGGCAATACTTCGCTTCTTACGTTATGCTGATAATGAGCATTGCCCACCCCGAGATAACACCAGTTTTGACTCTTTGTATAAACTGAGACCCCTATTAGACCATTTCAGTGCCCGGTTTGCCCAAGCATACACCCTCAGGAAATGTAATTCTACTGATGAGTCCCTGGTACATTTTAAAGGGAGGCTTCAATTCCGCCAGTGCCAGGTATGGTGTGAAGATGTATAAGCTGTGTGAGAGTACATCAGGGTATGCTTGCAAATTTAGGGTATATAAAGGAAATGACACCAGTATTCAGCCACCAGAATGCCCCCCCTTATGTGGGATTCGTGCATCCACTGCTACACCAGGGTTACCACCTCTACCTGGATAATTTTTATACAAGTGTCCCACTCTTCAAATGCTTTTTGAGCCCTGCCATGTGCCCAGGCAGCAGATAACAGCCACATGTAGGGTAATGCCATACCCAGGAGAACCCATTTTACAATCTATGGGGAGTATTTCACTGGTGTCTCATGCTGGCAACAATATATTGGTCACTGAAATGGCATACATGTATAGAAAATTGCAAATCTCACTCTGCATCATCTGCATTGCGTTACCTTTTACACAATACCTGTGGGGTCTAAATGCTCACACCTCTCGATGAATGCCTCAAGGGGTGTAGTATGTTAATATGGGGTCACTTCTCAGGGGTTTTAACTGTACTGGAGCCTCAGGGGCTCTGCATACATGACTTGGCACCAGGAAAGCAACAGTAGGCCAAATGGTGGTCCTTCGGTTCTGAGCCCTGCCGTGTGCCCAGGCAGCGGAAAACAGCCACATGTAGGGTATTGCCATACCCGGGAGAACCCACATTCAAAAAGTTATTGCCACATAAATTGACACGTCAGATATGAAGAATGGGGTCTCAGCCTTAAGGCCCAAACTAGGCTGCGTCGTTAAGGGGTTAAGGCCTAAAATAGGCTGGTCAATAGGGGTTAAATATCTTGACCACAGCATTTTAGTAGTTAAACTGCTGATATTAGAGTCATCTCCGATGCAGCGGATGGCTGAATAATTAGAACAACTTTGATAATATTTTTCGGGGGAAAATATGGTAAAAGAGGCAAATCCGGCATTTTTTTTTTTCAACGTATGCCATGCGGTATAAATATTACGTTAACTCTATTCTATGGGTTGTCATGATTGTGATGCCCAATATGTATATTTTTTATTGTTTACTATTTTTAAACAATAAAATATTTTTTAATGAAAACAATAATATTTACTATTTTTAAACAATAAAATATTTTTTAACGGAAAGTTTTTTTACAGTTTTTTTTGTCCCACTAGAGATCTTGACGCTGCAGTCGTTAGATCGCTTGTATACTATTTTTGGAATACATAGTAGTCATGTTATCATGATGACCCATCGCTCTGTGAATATCTTTATATGCTGTGGTCGCCATTGATTGCAGCATCAAGAGGTTTTAATGGCTGGGATCAGAGGTTTCTAAATTCCCAGAAGCCCGGCTTTCAATCACCAGTGGGCTCCTTTTGTTGATCGCACAGTTCCTGTCCCTGTGTAATTACCGTGACGTACATGTACATCTTGAAGGCTTTAGTTCAGGCAATTCATGACGCACATGTACAATATGGTGGCTCATGGGGTTTAAATGCATTGTAATCTCTGTTGTTATCATTGTAGACACATAACATATCACCAATAAGGTTTAATAGAAAAAGATCCTAGTGGCAGTGTTTGACTCCAAAGACAGCTCCAAGTGGGGCTGTCTTCTTCTGGAACTTTGGAGCCAAACATAGTGTGAGGGCCTGGGCCCACCAGAGGATCCTCTGGTACTCTGGTGGACCAGTACAACCATGGTCGCACCCAGTTCTCCAGGTCTTATTGGCAGCTCTCCAATCTGGCTAATAATGGCCACATGGATGGACAACACTTTTAAAATGAAACTCTGGCTGCTTGTAAGGCTGTAAACCCTTGGATCTGGGGGAAAAATGAATGGTTCAGTCCCCTACCTGGTCCTACACATGCAGCAGTCTTACAGAAGCTGTTACATAGACTTTTGCATATACTTCTACATGCATTCAGCTGTGAGTATGAAGCAGCATACAAAGAAATCAATGGAACTGTTTCAGGCTGACTTCTGAATGTCAAGACGCCAGAGGCCTAAACCATTTGTTCCTACTTTCATCTTTGTATTGACAGCCAATCAGTGTTGCCAATTTTTTAATTATTGTTTATTGCAAAGTACAAGTACATGAACTCATTTAATGCCTGAAATGCAATATATTTAAACAATACCCTCTGCCTTAAAGAGGCTCTGTCACCACATTATAAGTGCCCTATCTCCTACATAAGGAGATCGGCGCTATAATGTAGGTGACAGTAATGCTTTTTATTTAGAAAAACAATCTTTTTTCACAACGTTAGGAGCGATTTTGGTTTATGCTAATGAGCTTTCTTAATGCCCAAGTGGGCGTACTTTTACTTTCGACCAAGTGGGCGTTGTACAGAGGAGTGCATGACGCTGACCAATCGGCATCATGCACTCCTCTCCATTCATTTACACTGCACTAGCGATATAGTTATATCACTATGTGCAGCTACATACACAAACCCTAACATTACTACAGTGTCCTGATAATGAATACACATGACCATCCAGCCTGGACGTCATGTATACTCAGAATCCTGACACTTCTGAATCTTTTTTGTGAGATTCCGGCAAGTGAAACCAAATCTCGCGAGATTACGGAGCTAAACGAGATTTGGTTTCACTTGCCGGAATCTCACAGAAAAGAGTCAGAAGTGTCAGGATTCTGAGTACACATGACGTCCAGGCTGGATGGTCATGTGTATTCATTATCAGGACACTGCAGTAATGTTAGGGCTTGTGTATGTAGCTGCACATAGTGATATATCTATATCGCTAGTGCAGTGTAAATGAATGGAGAGGAGTGCATGATGCCGATTGGTCAGCGTCATGCACTCCTCTGTACAACGCCCACTTGGTCGAAAGTAAAAGTACGCCCACTTGGGCATTAAGAAAGCTCATTAGCATAAACCAAAATCGCTCCTAACGTTGTGAAGATCGTTTTTTTTAAATAAAAAGCATTACTGTCACCTACATTATAGCGCCGATCTCCTTATGTAGGAGACAGGACACTTATAATGTGGTGACAGAGTCTCTTTAAAGGTAACCCCTGTCCCAATGCTCTATTAGGGCATATTGACTTTGTAGGGGGGGGGGGTTTATATGAGCAAGAATGGAGAGCTACTGTAGGGCAATTGACCTGAGCCAAAGATTACAGATGTGCTATTTTCCTTTTCAAAATGGGTTTTCTTCATAAAACAATCCCTTTTAAGTACATTTCTTCAGTATTTATAAATTTTCATTTAAAATATGTACCTTGGAATTACAGAGATTAAACAAATCTGTATATGTACATCAACATCCACTTGGACAGCTTTAAGTGCGCGTAACTCATGTTGTTGCACAGGACATCTATCGCTATTCAGAAAGACGCAAGTGGACCTGATGGCCTGGGCGCCTTGATCTTGCACCCCAGATCTCAGACTTCATGCCTGAAGCAAACCCAAGTTTATTGATTGGACAGTGTTATTTGGGCACCTTATAACAATGTTATTTGGACACTGTATGAGTGTATCATTTGGCCACTGTATGGTAAACAATAAAGGGGCGTCATTATATGGTGCACAGGGCATCAACTAACACTGCATACAGATAGAAATTTTTTTTTTGCAAAACTTCCCTCAGTGACTTATCTATAATTACATTTAAAAAAAATAATCTGCAAACAAGAATGGTTATTTGTTCCAAAAACTTTACAGTCTGTAATAGACATGCAGACATGAACACAGTATTTGTTGGTATATTTAGTGACACTGACTAAAGTAATAGGTGGTTGGAGGGGTTGTAAATAAAAAAAAATTTAAATCTCCTCCTGCTGCTCAGATACTGTGTTTATTATCCAAGAAAGCCTGAGAACATTCCTTACAATAAATATATATTAAATTATTATTTTCCCAGAGTTTAATCCTAAAAATATTTGTTGTTCATCTATAAATATTCAAATTTCGGAATATTCAGTACAGTAAATAAAATTGAAAAAGAAGCAAAAAATATAATCTGTAAACAGCTAAGGGAAAAAAATCCACAAATAATAAACAGCTTGAAATATATTTTATTTTATAGACAGAAATGAAATCTCTAGGCACAGTATTAGGCATTAAAAGAACACAGAGGCAAAAGTTTAGTGTGTACTCTTCTGTACAAAAATACAGTCTGAATAAATTACATTGCTAGCTATTAGATTGGACTTCACTTATTGGTCAGTTCATTGCATGTTTAATATTATACAGTCACATGCTATTCCGTATATATCAGTTTTAAACACATATTCTTTCTATATTTTTTATTTGTACATACAAAAATTTAACATAGTTGTGCAAGAGTTTGAAGCAGGTTATGTAATGCTGGCATCCAAATATGTGATGCCATACAAATTGGAATTATTAATGGAGCCCTGATGGCATTCTCTTGTCAATTTGCATTTACTCTATAAAACTAATTACGAATCTCATGTATTTTTAACTCTAAAAATTAATTCATGTCAAAAACAAGAACAAGACCAATAAACATACCAAAGGAAAAAAGATACAAAGTAGCATAAAGCTAATCTAATATAGAACATACAGTGGCTGAATGGTCAAGATACAACAGTAGTTACAAGGGGGCTTCAGCCACCACCTTTTTTGCATACTATCTAGGTTTCTTCAGTTAAAAGCAACAGTTACTACTTTTACAAATACCTACAGTATCTTCCGTATATATATATTTGAATATATATCACATAGATTAAAACAAAGTTTAAAAAACAAACTAACTTTAGTTTAGAATTTGTATAAGTACCATATTACTTGAAAAACTAAGTAAATGTACAAGATATAATGAATAATTTATAAATATTTTTTTTTAATAAAAAATGATACACAGTAGTGCTATAAGCATTTAAGTGAAGAATGCCATAAGTTTCAATAACAAAATATTTTATGATTTAATCTATGGTAACATTTTGAGTTATTCATAATAGTTCTTTATTCTCTTGTGTAATGGAGTTGAAAATTACTCTAAGACAGTAAGTAGTAAAAAGGAAAATAAAACAACGCTATGTAAGTAAACAATGAGCAGAAGATGGATTATAACAAAAACATACAAATATAGTATGTTATTCAGATGTGAGATAAATTGACTGTGGTTTAACTGTGGTTAATACAATAATTGTGAAGCTAACATAGTAAAATAAGAACGGCAAAGGAGAAATAAGGCTGAAGTATGTAATATATTTGTTACATCCTAAAGATCTGACACATTTTACACATATTTATCATCCTTACAACACTTTCTTAGAATTGCAATATATCTTTCCAGCATTCTTGGAAATGGGTCATCATTTCTCCATATATCTTGTGGTAAGAATTATCTTCTTTGTCTTATCTCCAATTATGTACTTGTTCCATTTTTATAGATTTCTAAAAGCAGTTCAAACCACCAGGTTTATTTCTATAGTGTTGCCGTGTTTAGTCTCTAAAATGCCTTTTACAGTAATACTAATGTGAAAAATTTTTGGTTAAAATGTTGAATGGGTGAGGTAAGCTAATATATAAGGAATTCATTTTTGTAGCTTTGTTGCAAAACTTTTAGAGATAAGAAAAACTTACTGTAATTAAAGCCGTTCTCTTGGAATCCATAAATCTAGTTCAAAAGGGCAAGGGATTCATTAAGATTTGCAGGACCACAACTACATAGACTGTAGAATTCTATGTACATATACCACATCTATGGACATACAGTAGTAACACAACAGAGTTGTCTGTGTTGCTAAGGCCCACAGGATCTGCTATTGGGGGCCAAATGAAAGCATAAAATGTTAGCCCATCAACTAGCATACTCCAATTCCCAGATAATAATTAAATATTCCCATCTTAAAATAATGGGTGTAGATTAAAGAGGTTGTCCCATCTGGATAAGCCCTACCCATATTCCCTATTAGAGTATATGGGCATCATAGAGGGAGGGTCCCCACTTGATTGATGTGGTTTACAGCTTTATTCTGAGAAGTGGAAATCCAATTGGGACAAACCCCTTTAATATTTATTAGAGGTGCCAATTGTAGTTACAAAAGGCCAGCAATTATACATACCGTATTACATTTACATTAAAAATAAAAGGTATATAATAAATTGAAAAAGACTGGTACATACACAATAGTTGGGTCTATTTACCACAATTTGATGATATTCTAGATGTTAGGAAATTGTGTATATAGTACACATGCATGAATAGGCCATACTGTTACATTTATTTCCAGATGTGAAATGAGAATCAAGATATCATACAATGTAGACAAAAGTTAGATTGATTGAGTTTATTATTTTATGTGTCTACTTTCCCTCTAGTTTAATTTCTTTAGATATCAGTCATAAAAAATAAAACTTTCTATATTTGGCATTTTTCTATATTCCTACAAGCATAATAAAATATTTCCAATATCCATTTAGAGGCACGAAAATAAAAGCTAATTGTATGAAACTAGAGGCGAGTTTATGTGCTTTCTATCTTTTAATCTATATTTATTTCTGTAATCTCAGGATTTAGTTAGGAATGCATACTGTACAACAGTATGACCAAAATATAAAAAATATTCTGTGCTTATTCATCGGAGGGCACTTATCAAAGTACAGATGGAGAACATTATGTTTTAACATTTTTAAGTTAAATTTATATGTGGAAAGAAATTACACATACTTGTGAGCACTTCTATACATGTTCTCCAAAACGTCTGTGTTTCTACCCAAACTGTATAAGCCTGACATGCCATGTATTGTGAGTGCAATGGAATACTTTTAGAATATTTTGGCCATTTTCCTGTAGCCACACATCTTAAAGAAATAATAATATTATTGAGTTTTATTTAGATTTTTGCTGAAAATTAAGGTTAATATAACAAACATTAAAGGGAAATTACATTTCCCCCGATCTGGTCGATTATTTATTTTCTATTGTGGCATTTGAATAAATCAAAGTGGATGCCCTACCTCATGGACTGGTTACTTTTCATCAGTGGGGTCCAGCAGAACACTTGTTAAGCAGAAGGAGTCTGGCCCTATACCAAGCAAACTGGGGTCATTTTTTGGGTCCAAGATTCCAATCCCTTCATCAACACTTGCGAAATCCTTTAGTGGTATTTTAACTTCACTACCAGAGGATAATATTTCACTTAATAGAACTGAATTGTTTAAAATATAGTGCTACATTTGGCAACGTGAAAAAAGTGACTTATTTGTAGAATTGCTATTTTATCCATCTATATTCTCCACTGTTTAGTCAGTCACATATTTACTGCACTTGTAGTCAAACAACAATTCAATCACAATTTATAAAAGACTACAACAGTGCTGTAAAACACTGACTTATATTTTACTATATGAGGGAAAAAGACTAGTGACACAGTCTTTTGTTACCGAGTGTGTTAGAAAATAACAATATCTTACCCAATTTAGAGAAAGGTGCCTTATGCTCTTTTATGCTGAGTCATTCTTCTAATCAGCTAACATAGTATTTCAGTACCAACATATTACTAAACAAAACGTGTATATTTTCTCCATACATTCCACTGACAGAATTCCTTAAAGCAAGTCATTTTTTAATCATTTTTTGACAGGTCACTGAAATGTATCAGAAGATAATATTGGTGGTGGTCTGTGAGCTTGGACCTTGATTGATTAATTAACGTTGTTCTATTAATTCTGTAAACGAAACAATATAGTTTTTGTAGTTCCCAAATACTTGTTAATATGCCATAAAGTCTATGACCAAAATTGGAATTCAACAGATGTGGATATTATATCATCCAAAGCCATGAATTAAGAGAAAACATGAACAGCACAGGTTATGAATTAGAGGATAAGATAGCTAAGATAGTAGATAAATCTGTAGTAAGGATCTCCTAAATGTATAATAATTTAAGGTACAGCAGTAAAAATTTTATTATATTTATTATATTCAACTTAAAACAGCTTAAACTGCTGACATCTGTGAGATTGTCCTTTAGACTGGAAAGCTAAATGCCAGATACATGTACTGAAAGTATTGATTTCAAGAAGAAATATAAAATTGTAGAGTTACTCTTGGTTTAAAGGTTATACTTAAGTACACTAGTACATATCCGCTTATTTAATGGGTAAGGTTCTTGGTATTTAATAGTTATCCTGCCTTATATTTGTCTGTTTCCACGCTTCTAAAATTCCAATGAATGAAATGCTTCTTTTAATAACTAATAAATTTACTGCCTGGATAGAACGATTTTAATCATTCTATCCAGTCAGTAAATTTACAATTTAACGGAACGTAAACAATCTTATCAAGTGATACTATTATTTTAATAACTAATGGAACAAATTAAATAGAACGCACTTGAAGGCTGGGTTCCCACTTAGCATTTTCAGTAGCAGCAAAGTGGATAAGATTTGAATACAAATCTCGTGCACATGCTGCAGAAAAAAATCTGCCGCAAAAACATTCATAAATTGACTTGCGGTGCATTTTTTAAATCTGCATCATTTCTATTTATTCTGTGGATTTGTTGCTCTTTTATTTCAGGTTTTCCCCATCGAATACAATCGGGAGGTAAAACCTACAACAAATAGAATATGTTGCGACTTTTGCGGCAGAACCACAACTATTTTGCTGCAAAAATCTCAAATAAAAAAAAACAACAACTTTTTTTGTGGTTTAAATGAAGAAAAAAGTTAATACTTGCCCCCAGGTGTTGTCATAGAGATGCATTTCTCTGTTCTCTCTCCAGCCCTGCCACCTGGGATGACGTTTCATCCCATGTGACTGCAGCAGCCAATCACAGACTGCAGCGGTTACATGGACTGCAGCGTCGTCCCGGGAGGCTGGGCTGCATGGAGAACAGAGGGGCACGTTTCTATGACAATGGCCAGGTGTAAGTATTAGCTTTTTTTTCTTGAACCACTGCTTTCCGCGGCAGAGATTCCACCTGGAAATCTGCACCACAATTTGGTGTGTTTCATTGGGCAGAATTCCCTGCAGATACACTGCGTTGCAGATACGCTGCGTTGCAGAAACGCTGCATACTTTTACCTATGGGAACCCAGCCTTAGGCACCTCAACTAAAATAAACAAGGAGCTTAATATGATTGCTTAGTAATTTGTTATGGGTAGAGTGACTAATGTACCTAATATCAGATCTTTCCTGCATGCAAATGCATTTAAAACGATTCTCTCAATGAGACAACCCCTTACGATATATCCTATTAGGGCATATGGAAGTCATGTAGGGTTGTCACCTACTTGAATCTCCACTTCAGTCAGAGTAGAGATCTGCAAACAAAGAAAAGCTCTCTCTCAGATTTAGCAGATTTGGTTTAGCTACCTATTACATGATCGGGGACTCATTTGAATGGCTGGAATGTAATACAATGTTATATAGTAATGATTGCTGGGAGGTATAGAAGCAGGACCCCTCCCACAGTAATAAGCAAATCTGGCTTTATTGTATCTTGATTAGATAACTGCTTTATTGTCTCTTGATAAGACAAACCCTTTAAGCTTAAATGGAGAGTAGAGTAAGGGCTCATTCAGACAAGCGTGTAACTCATCCGTGTGATGGGCGTTAAAACAACGGCCGTCACATGGACACATGTATTTTAATGGGGCAGTTCACACGGCCATTGTTTCAATGGAACGTGTGAAGGGTCCAAGGAAAGATAGGACATCTCCTATTTTCTTGCATTTTAACGCATTCCTCTATAGACTCTAGTCTATGAGGGATCCGTGATAACGCATTCCGCACGGGTGCATCTTGGACGTAAATAACGTCCGTTTTCACGTCCGAGGTTGCGCACACTCGTCTGAAAGTAGCCTAAATGATTTCAGCTGCACTTGTTTTTGTTTTATTTTAAAAAACACCTAATTCATTGCACTATTTCATAGTTGAACAATGGCTTCTTACGAAATTCTTAAAATCCTTTTGTCCAATTGCAACATTTATGTTTAATAAATATGGTGGAAATTAAATTTTTCACTTTTTCTTTTGTAATGAAGTCTAAAATTATCAATTTAAAGTGTAGTTTGTCAATCAATCAGAAATAATTAGTGTGATAATGTGTTACCATACAAATGATTAATTCTGAAGGTTTAGTGATATGTTATGTTTCGTCTTCTCATCAACATTTAAGCATAAATTGGATCTTCTGGTAATTATTAACAGTGTGCTCTAATTGAATTAATAAATTCTATAGGCATTTAGAATACTGCCAAACATTTTCTTAGGGACATGGTACATTAGAATGTTGCTCATATACAATGCTACAGCTACAGTATATACCATCCTTGAAAGATAGTTATGTAAAAAAAGATATTGACTTTCTAGCTATTCTTGAAGACTTAGCTATAATCCCGCTACGGTATTCACAGTTCAAAATAAATCCATAAATCTATTTCTATTTTATTTTCATGGAAAACAGATGTCCATTTTTTATACTTCGAACAAAGGTGAATTTCAGCCACTAATTACAAGCATGCGCCTTCAGATGTCGAAAAATGTGGCTAAGCTGCGTACTGTTATTCAGTGCACCTTGCATCTCGCGTATTCTGATTTGTAGTTTTTCTTCTAACATCTGTAATTTCACAGCATTTGTTTTCCTCAGTACCTGGTCCGATAAAATGGAGACCACAGCAGTATGACAGGGGATAAACTATTCTTGTATTCTCTTTCCGTTGCATTCCAGGGATAATTGGGCATCTATCTCTGTACTAATTTCATTATACAATTTATACAATGATTGCGTTAGTATAGTTTCTTTACTTCTACCAAAAAAGTTAATATTGGAACAAATTGCAGCGATGAGCTATAGTTATTGGTATCGTTCATTCAATCAATCCTTTTTTAGCTTTCTTTTTTTCTGCATTTTTTTTTTCTTTAGGATGGATGTAATGCTGGCTATATTATTAGCAGCCAAAAGGCAAAGGGAGATTAAATCAACTGAGCCGACTGTTTGAAGCTCCATGTGTCTTCTAGAAAAGGGAGGTACAAAAACTCGAGTAAATCTATTGTTTCATTAGTGTTTCCTCAGATAGCTAGTAGTAGTCCTCGTAGTTCTTCGGGTTCAAACAATAAAGTATGGCGCCTCCAAATGAAAATATTGTTGCTCCCCATGCTAAGCCATAACCCCAGTTGAATTCATGGTATATTTTTAGTGTGACAGTTTCAATGAACTTGATTGGATACAGCACAAGACCACATACTTGAAGGACAACTGAAAAACAGAAGAAAGAAAAACGTACATTAGTATTAACAAAAACATTCTATTATTCAAAATAGCTCATATCAGCCAAACTAGGGACTCATCCAAAAGGTAGAGCGATCCATTCGTAGACAGTACTATTTCAGGGATCTTGCCCCCTTATCAGTACAGATCAGGGTACTGGCTGGCTAAATAAGATGCATTCGATGCAGTTTGGGGACCCAGCAGGTCTCTTCAATGAGAGACAGTACCCCCTAAACATTATACTAGACAGTGTGCACCAAGCCAGATTAAATATCCTAAATTAACTTCAAAATCCACAGTAAAATGGAGGAATATGTTTTTTTTTCTTGAAATGTAGGATTACCTTTAGAAACAGCAATACCTTTATATATTCTATTATTAGAATTTTTCCCATTACAAGCCGAACTGGGGACCTATGGATCCATCATGTAAGATTTTACAGGCTGCTAAAAGTTGTTCCTCTATTCACTGATACATTTACATTGCAACTCCAATAAATATTCACTATAGCCTTAAAAGTTTAGTATGTGAATGCTTGAAATGCAAAGGAGTCTGATAATAAACATATATTAGGAAACTGCGATTAATTTAACAGCCTACAAGATACAGCATACATTGGTCTATCAAATCTAGACTGAACCATTATGTATCTGAGTTTGCTTAAATGGCATTAACCACCACACAGACCTTATCATATTATAATTGTTTGTAAGGCCAAAAAGGATATACATCCATCCAGTTCAGCCTATTAATCTATAATGTAGCAAAATGAAAAAGAAAGCAGGACAAAATAAACTAGCGTGAACATCTAACCAATAAAGAAAAGATAACAATTTTATTCATGACTAGAAAACAATTAAAAACACTGTATACACATGTATAAAAAGCAATCCATTATAAGATCCACCATTAGCCTTCAAATAAAATATGACCTGCCGGAATATAGTGTTATAGTCTTAATCTGAAGTGGAATTTTTATTGGAAAAATATGTCTTTGGCCTACAGAAGCTGAACTTCCCGCCTAGTTTGGTAATTCTGAATGGTTTAAAATAGATAAGCTCTGTCTTGCCTTGTATGTTGACATATGATTTTAATTTGATATGGAATTCTAATAACTCACTTCCCAGCTTCTCAGCTTTATCTAAAGAAGCTTACTGAAGTTGTGGGTATTAAACTAATCTCCCAGTGTCCCACATCAGTTTTCGCTTCTTCAATGATCACCTCTAAAGCTCTACATAAGTTTGGCTTATATGGTTTACAAAAGTTCTATATTAGTAACCATGTCTAGGACTATATAACTTATGACTCACAAGAGTTTTCGGTGTGTGTGTGTGTGTGTGTGTGTGTGTGTATGTGTTGTCCACACACAGGGGTTAAGTGTAAAGTGAGGAGAAGTATAACTGAAAACCTTACACCTCCCCTTTAATAATACTGTATTAACAGTACAGTATGAACTAAACCTTGAAGGGGTGTTTGGTTAAGAAAACTCATATTTTAAATACCCTTTTAGGGAATTTGGAGTTAATATATGGAGGTTTCGAGTTTAGAATCCTCATCTATTAACCAAAGTGTAGAGTGACTAAAAAGAGAATCTTCTGCTCTGGATGACCCAGCATAGCCATGCATTACACAGACAGCCCATTGACTTCAAAAGGAAATGTGTAATACTTAATTTTCCCTGTGGTCGTGCTACAGGAAAATTGAACACTTGCTGTCAGGTTTTCTTACAGATTAAAGCTGATTGCTGGGGTCCAAGCAGTGGAGTATCTTGTGAGCAGCTTATTTCGGGGGAAACCTTCTAATAAGAAGAGATTTCATAATACAATATGTTTTTTTTTATTCTACTTTATTTCTATTGATAAAAAAGGTATAATATTTTCTCTACTTCAATACCAAACAAAAAAAATTAAGTTGCATTATATATTTCCATTCGTATATTATTCGAGAGGCTTCTAAATCGCAGTACACAAGACATTATTATTTTAATTGTTCAGGCTCAATTGCAGTTATTAGAACAAAAAATGACTATTCAGTGTTTCTTTGAATGCGTCTCTTAACTTCTTGCCTCACCCTTTGACTATTGGTAGATGACATGAACTTCATGATAGTTACGTAGAACTTATGTTACAACTAGGAATGTCACATTCATCTCAGGAGCATTATGCTAAGATGAGTATGTCATGATTGATGAATGCTTTTATATAGTTCTTAATTTTATAGGACATTTGTATTAAAAGAGACACTATAAGACATAGGTCTTTCAAGGTTACTGAAAATGTTGACAGATAAGACTATGAACAAGAGTTAAGATGGGTGCTGTAATAATAATGTGTTTCTTGAGTGGTTTTGTAAATAGCCTTTTTAATGTCATAAGAGTCCAAGAGCGTCTTTCTGGGATAAAAAGAAAGATGTATGAAAAAAAAAACCCATGTAATTTCTATCCAACTGTGAGAAACATTTTAAAAATGTTTGTAATCTATCTTAGCTTGTGACTGTCAAAGTGGGTTAAATTGACGATGAACAAGAAAATTATTACTTTGAACTGATAAGAACTGAGCAATACAAAGCTTTTTATGCAAAATCTATTAAAGACCGCTTTTTATTCACACCTGCAAATGCAGTCAAGATGTGCATTCAGCATCATTATGGCCTGATTAAAATGGAATTGTGTTCTTTTTTTTTTCTTTCAAGAAGTACTACAGCTCTTTCCTTACTTTTGTTTTTTTTTTCTCTTATGATATAAAGAACAGCTTGTCACTGTTACAGTTGTCTTCTAGCATCAAAGTTCAACACATTTTGCTGCTAATGCTTAGTGAACATCCACCTTTTAACACCACTTTTTTATAATTCCATGTTGATTAATCTCTTCATATATCTTTATAACGGACAGAGATCCTTCCTTATAGAGAACACCGAATCCCCTACATGATCATCGAGTAAAAAAAGCTAACATCAAGAAAAATGGAGCTATGATCATTATGAAGATATACATATATACAGTGACTTGTGAAGTATTAACCCCTTGGTGTTTTTTTCTGTTTTGATGCATTACAACCATGAATTATAATTAATTTTTGGTGGTTTGTACCATTTGATTTACACAACATGCCTTCCAATTTGAAGAAGAAAACTAATTTACTGTGAATCAAACAATAAATAAGACACTAAATAGAGAACGCTAATGTGAATAAGTATTCAACTCCTGAAAGTGAATACTTTGTGGAGTCACCTTTTCTTGCAATTATAGATGCGAAACTTATTGAGTGGCTTCTTTCAAAGCAAAAAAAAACTGTCTCTAACATGCAACTTATATTCAAAATGTCAAAAAGTCAAAACTCCTGTTTGGCTTAATAGATATCCAGATCTTTGCTCTGTAACGATGACATCCAAAGAAAATCTAAAACAATGACCTGCATTTACTAAGCAGTTTACACAAGTTTTTGGCATAAACTGCGCCAAAAACATTGCAAACGGGCTGTGCAATATATTTACATTACTATTTATAACTTTTCTTATTACTCAAATTTGAAAAGTGACGAGAAAAGTGGGATGGTCTCAAAGATTGTGCCTTTTAATAAATTTGGCCGCAATTCACTCCAATTACCTCGTTTACGTAGACCAGCATAAAATCACCAGCCTTAATAAAGGTGGTCTAATATGTCTACAATGTACCAGACTCTCTAATACCTTAACCCTTTAAGAACCAGACTAATTTTTGTTTTTCTGCTGTTGTTTTTTCCTCCCTGCCTTCAAAAAGCCATATTTTTTTTTTTGTTGACATAGCCATAATTTTCACAGGATAAACTGTACTTTCTGATGGTACTATTTAATATTATGTGCGATGTAGCTGGAAAAATAATCAAAATGGGGTGGAATTGGAAAAAAACATAATTTCCACCATGTTCTTATTGGTTTCCTTGTTACGGTGTTCATTGCACAGTGAAAATGACACATTACCTTTATTCTGCGGGTCAGTACGATCACGGTGATACCAAATTTATATGGTTTTTGTTATGTTTTAGTGCCTTTAAAAAAATTAAAATGTTTGAAAGAAACAAAAATTGTTTTGCATCGCCGTTTTGTTACAACCCCCTTAACTTTATATTTCTGTGTACAGAAGCTGTGTAAGGTGTCTTTTTGTACATGGAAAGATTTCGTTTTTGTTAATAACATTTTTAGGAATGTCTGGCATTTCGATCACTTTTTATTCAATATTTTTTTGGGGGGGGGGGGTTAAAGTGGCCAAAAAACAGCGATTTGGCGATTTTGGCCTTTTTTCCAGCTACGGCGTTCACCGAATTGGAAAAATATATTTATATTTTTATAGTTCGGGCATTTTCAAACACGGGGATACCTAATGTATTTATGTTTAGTTTTTTTATTTTATATGTGATCTAGGGAACGGGGTGAATTAAATGTTTTAATTTTTGCTATATTTTTGTAACATTTTTTCATTACAATTTTTGTAGCCCCCCTAGGGGGCTTAAACCTGCGATCATTAGATCGCTTATGCCATAGACTGAAATTTCACAATATTGAAGTCTATGGCAAAATGAGTACATAGTTATTGAGACCTGCCACTGACAGGTCTCAACAGCAATCTTCCTAAAGCAGGGCTGGGAGCATTCACAAAGTTCTCAGCTGCTATAGGAATACATCGGCTGCCGCAATCTCGCCACGCGGGAGCCGGTGACTGGCCCCGAAGTGAAAGGGGCAGTAAAAAACCCTCAGATGCCGGTGGTCACATCTGACACCGGCATTTGAGGGGTTAAATGCTTGCTATCAAGCAGAGACCCAGCGACAAGTATTCTAAACTAGCGCCATTTTTAAAAACCCTTTCACAACGTAAATATTAGTGATAGGAAAGGGTTAAAGGGTTTTTCCCATAATCAATATATATCACATATCCACAGGATATAAATATCTTAACGGTTGGGATCTGACCCCACAGGCATGAATAGAGCGGTGGTCGAGAATGCGCACTACCGCTACGTTCCTATGGGGCTTCCAGGAACGGCAAGGTAAGCCCGTTCCAGTGATCGGTGTGGTCCCAGCGGTCAGACCCCCACAATCAGATATTTATCTATTTTTTTTTAATAATTTTAATTAAGTATTTCATTATTTTTTAAGGATCACCATGGTATAAGAGATTGTTTTTATAAATAGGCCATTTTTTTCCCTTTTCGAGATGAGGTATATTATTTGCATATTTTTCCCAGGGATTATATCTTTCAGACTGCAACTTTTTGCTTTATCTCCAAACAGAAAATTAGCATTTCGGAAAGACTTTATGCTCGAGACAATATTTCCTGCCTAAATATACAATCTAACATGTATTTTATTCTTTGAACAATACAGTACACTGTTATAGGAGCAAATATATTTGAGTACTGCACCTGTATTTGTGAGAAATGACAAAATTATTGAATAAACAAATGAACTGCCTTTTCCTGTAACCACACATGGAGCTAAGATACCCTAACCATATGAATTACAATAACCCAAATCACAGTTTCTCTATCGAGTTGTCACTCTGCTTATCCCATATGGGAGTCAATGAGGAACTAGAGGTCCTTGGCGGGCAGAAGCCCCATCCAGGATCAGAGTTGTTTGAATATGGGAGAATTAGGTAAATCAGGGACCATAAAGTTTTCTTTAATCAACTTTACGCCACTTTCACAAGGCAGTACGTTCACATGGTCAGTATTTTCCTTCAGTCTTTATAAGCCAAAACCAGGAGTGGATCATAAACACATAAAAAGTATAATGAAAAGATTTGAATGTCTTCTGTGTTTTGCACCAACTTCTGCTTTTGGCTTCCAAATACTGATGAAAAATAGGGACCAAAATACGCGCGTGTGAAACTGGCCTTAGGTTAAATTCTTGCATAGCAGAGGTCATGGGAATTAGAGATAATTCCTGACAATAAGGGAATAGATTAAAATGAAATCGCAACTAGTCTTAAAAAGCTTGGTGCATTTATGTCAATGTAATGTGAGACTGGAGAAGCCAAGAAAGATCTAGTTAAACCATAGCATGGATGCATCAAGATATGTTCTGTAAATTCATTTCATTGTCTTCATCCAAGTGTAATTGGCAATTGGCTTGTAAAATTTTATCATCTCATTTCAGTAACTGCTCAGAACTCAGCGATACTGTGACAGTATGAATCCAAAATATTTCAGGCATGCTAAAGGCCAATGTTAGTAATCCCTTCAAGAAAAATATCCAGTTTATTATCACAATAGGCATTTTATACACAATTTCACTGGACAGATACATTCACAGATACATGTTTGTTCAGAATGCATAAAACGGAATATTTGTTCACTCAACTATGTACTGTGGTACTCCCTGATATTTTATTTATTTTGAGGAAAAAGAAAGATAAGTACAGGAAAAAATAATAATAATAAACATATCTACAGTCTTTGCACAAAAACTATATGGACAAAAGTATTGGGACACACTACTTAATCAGTGAATTCAGGTGTTTCATTCAGTCCCATTACTACAGGTGTATAAAATCCAGCACCTAGCCATGTAGTCTGCCCTTAGAAACATTTGTAATATAATGGGTTGTTCTAAAGAGCTCACTGAATTCGAGCGTAATAGGATGCCACCTGTGTAACAAGACAGTTCATGAAATTTCTTCCTTCCTAGATATTCCTCGATCAACTGTGACTGGTATTTTTGCAAAGTGAAAGCTTTTAGAAACCGCAGCTATTCAGTCATGGAGTGGCAGACCATGTAAAGTTACAGAGCGGAGTCGCCGAGTACTAAGGCGCTTAGTGCATAAAAGTTGCCAACACTCTGCTGACTCAATAACTGCAGAGTTCCAAACCTCCTCTAGCATTAACATCAGCAGGAAAACTGTGTGCTGAAAGATTCATGGTATGGGTTTCCATGACAGAACAGCTGCATGAAAGCCTTACATCACCAAGCACAATGCCTAGCATCAGATGGAGTGGTGTAAAGCACAGACGCCACTGGATTCTGGAGCAATGTGTTCTGTGAAGCGAGGAGTCACGCTTCTCTATCTAGCAGTCTGATGGATGATTCTGGGTGTGGCGAATGCCAGGAGCATGTTACCTGTCTGACTGCATTGTGCCAACTGTAACATTTTGTGGAGAAAGGATATTGTCTTGGGGTTGTTTTTCAGGTGTTGGCCTAGGCCCCTTAGTTCCAGTGAAGGTAAATCTTAATGGTTCAGCCTACCAAGACATTTTTTACATTGTATGCTTCTAACTTTGTGGGAACAGCTTAGGGAAGGCCCATTTCTGTTCCAGTATGACTGTGCCCCATGCACAAAGCAAAGTCCATAGAGGCATGGTTGGGTGAGTTTGATGTGGTAGAACTTGACTGGTCAGCAGAGAACCGTGACCTCAACCACCTTGAACATCTTTGGGACAAACTAGAACGGAGATTGTGAGCCAGACCCTCTCACTTCAGTGTCGGACCTCCATAAATGATCTTCTGGATGAATGGGCAAAAATTCCCACAGACACACTCCAAAATCTTGTAATAAGCCTTCCAAGAAAAGTGGAAGCTGTTTTAGCTTCAAAGGGGGGACCAACGCCATACTAATGCCTATGGATTTAGAAAGGGATGTCATAAAAGTGCCTGTAGGTGTAATGTGTAGGTGTCCCAATAGTTTGTCCATATAGAGTATCTATAAATACGTTTATTTTAGATGTATGTGTTGCACTCTAATACAGTTAATATATCCCAGATAACCTTTTCTTTTGTGATCACAGAATGTTGTATCTTTTGTACAATATGCACAAAATCCCTCCCATCTAAAGGGGTTTTCCAGATGATAAAAATTGATGAACTATCCTCAGGATAGGCCATCAATATGTAATGGCAGGAAGGAGGTGAAGGGAAAGTGAGCCCTAATCTACCCACCGCCCTGTCCCTGCCTACTTGCAACAACCCGCCCTAGGCGACGAGGTACAACTGGGCGGCGGTCCCTACGCTGGCTAAGTGCACAGGAAGACAAACAGGGAACACGCAAGGGAAGGGGCAGTAGCCACGGAACGCCACGAGGAAACGGGGCGGCGAACGAACAGTCAGGACCAGGACGAAGTGAGTACACCCGAGCAGGCACGGAGACAGAAGCAAGCCAGGGCAAGCAAGCAGGTCAAGCAGAACTGCAGCAAGGCAGAAGCACGGCAGAAGCAGGCTGGAGCAAGCAGCAGTGGGGCCAGGAATCCAAAAGAATTACAAGCACTGAGGGAGAGCACAGGGCAGGTAATAAAGGGCAGGGGGCGGAGCTAACTCCGAGAGACCAGGCCGCGATAGGCTCTCCCACTCCTGAGCCTGCCACCCTGGTTGGTGGGAGATGGTGTCAGTCGAGCAGGTCTGGCCTCAGGTGTGGATTGATTAATCCCAGGAGTATAGCTAGATGAAGTACCTGGCAGATCCCTAACAGTACTCCCCCTTTTATGAGGGGCCACCGGACCCTTACTAAGGGGACCCGGTTTAGTGGGGAAGAGGAGGTGGAACCTCCTGATCAATACCCCAGCGTGAACATCACGGGCAGGTACCCAAGTCCTCTCCTCCGGCCCGTATCCTCTCCAATGGACCAGGTACTGGAGGGAGCCCTGGACCATCCTACTGTCCATAATCTTGGCCACCTCGAATTCCACCCCCTCAGGGGTGA
This sequence comes from Rhinoderma darwinii, assembly GCF_050947455.1. Lineage (NCBI taxonomy): Eukaryota > Metazoa > Chordata > Amphibia > Anura > Rhinodermatidae > Rhinoderma > Rhinoderma darwinii. Next base: position 203,550,431 of record NC_134688.1, read on the forward strand.
GAACGGGAACAGGAGGTATCCTCGAGGGGGACCAGGACGGGGAGCAGCGTTTAAGGAGGGAGGCATGGAAGACGTCATGTATGCGAAAGGATGGGGGGAGCTCCAGACGGAAGGATACAGGGTTGAGGACTTCAATGATCTTATAAGGTCCAATAAATCGGGGAGCAAACTTCCTGGACGGGACCTTAAGGCGCAAGTTCCTGGACGACAACCAGACCAAATCCCCGACGACAAACCGGGGGTTAGCAGAACGTCTACTATCCGCCTGAATCTTTTGTGCGCTCTGGGACGCCTCTAGGTTCTTCTGAACCTGGGCCCAGACAGTGCACAGTTCCCGATGAACCTCCTCTACCTCAGGATTATTGGAACAACCAGGGGAGACGGAGGAGAACCTTGGGTTAAACCCGAAATTACAGAAAAACGGGGAGACCCCTGACGAGTTACTGACCCGGTTATTCAGGGAAAATTCAGCAAGGGGAAGGAATGAGACCCAATCGAATTGACAGTCAGAGATGAAACACCTTAAATATTGTTCCAGGGATTGGTTGGTCCTTTCCGTTTGGCCATTAGTTTCGGGATGGAAGGCGGAGGAGAAGGACAGATCAATCTCCAACTTTTTACAAAAAGCTCTCCAAAATAAGGAAACAAATTGTACCCCTCTGTCAGAAACAATATTGACTGGGGCCCCATGGAGACGCAGGATGTGTTTCACAAACAAAGAAGCTAACGTCTTGGCGTTAGGTAGCTTCTTAAGGGGCACAAAGTGGCACATCTTGCTGAAGCGGTCGACTACCACCCACACCACCGACTTGCCCTGAGATGGAGGCAAATCGGTGATAAAATCCATGGAGATATGGGTCCAAGGTCTCTGGGGAATGGGCAAGGAACGTAGTAGGCCCGCAGGTCGGGACCTAGGGGTTTTGGACCTAGCGCAAACCTCACAAGCGGCGACGTAAGCCCTAACATCTTTAGGCAACCCAGGCCACCAATAGTTTCTGGTAATGAGGTGTTTGGTGCCCAAGATGCCAGGATGACCAGATAGAGCGGAGTCATGGTTTTCCCTGAGTACCCTCAGCCGGTATTGCAGGGGAACAAACAGTTTGTCCCCAGGGACGTTCCCGGGAGCTGCACCCTGATCAGCCGCGATATCAGAAGCTAAATCAGAATCCGTGGCAGAGACGATTATACCAGGGGGTAAAATACAAGCGGGATCCTTCTCGGAAGGAGGATTGGCCATGAAACTACGTGACAGAGCGTCAGCCTTAATATTCTTGGACCCAGCCCTATAGGTAACCAAGAAATTAAATCTGGTAAAGAATAGTGCCCACCGAGCTTGTCTAGGATTAAGCCTCCGGGCCGATTCTAGGAAAACCAGATTCTTGTGATCCGTAAGGACCGTTACCTGGTGTCTGGCCCCCTCCAGGAAGTGCCGCCACTCCTCAAAAGCCCATTTAATGGCTAGAAGTTCGCGGTTACCAATATCATAGTTACTCTCCGTGGGCGAAAACTTCCTAGAGAAGTAAGCACAGGGGCGGAGATGGGTGAGGGAGCTGGTACCCTGGGACAAGACGGCCCCCACTCCCACCTCGGAAGCGTCAACCTCCACAATAAATGGCTCCTCTTGGTTGGGCTGAATCAGCACGGGGGCCGAGATAAAGCACTTCTTGAGAGTCTCAAAGGCCTGGACGGCCTCAGGGGGCCAATGGAGGACATCGGCACCCTTGCGGGTAAGGTCCGTAAGAGGCTTAGCGACGACCGAGAAGTTGGCAATAAATCTCCTGTAATAGTTGGCGAACCCTAAAAAACACTGTAACGCCTTAAGGGAGGCAGGTTGGACCCATTCCGCCACAGCTTGAACCTTGGCAGGGTCCATGCGGAATTCATGAGGAGTGAGGATTTGCCCTAAAAATGGTATCTCCTGTACCCCAAAGACACATTTTTCAGTCTTAGCAAACAGATTATTCTCCCGAAGGACCTGGAGCACCTTCCTGACATGCTCCACGTGGGAGGACCAGTCCTTGGAAAACACCAGTATGTCATCAAGGTACACAACAAGAAAATTACCCAGGTACTCTCTCAGGATTTCATTAATAAAATTCTGGAAGACAGCAGGGGCATTACACAACCCAAAGGGCATGACCAGGTATTCGAAATGACCCTCGGGTGTGTTGAACGCAGTTTTCCACTCATCCCCCTCTTTGATGCGGATAAGGTTATATGCCCCCCGTAGATCGAACTTAGAAAACCATTGGGCTCCCTGAACCTGATTAAAAAGATCCGGAATCAAAGGAAGTGGGTACTGGTTCCTTACGGTGACCTTATTCAGGTTACGATAATCAATGCACGGCCTAAGACCACCATCCTTCTTCCCCACGAAGAAGAAGCCAGCACCTACAGGAGAAGTCGAGGGGCGAATGAAACCCTTGGCCAGGCATTCTTGGATATACACCCTCATCGCTTCACGTTCAGGACATGAAAGATTAAATATCCTACCCTTAGGAAGCTTGGCACCAGGCACCAAATCGATAGCGCAATCGTAATCTCTATGGGGGGGCAACACCTCGGAGGCCTCCTTAGAAAACACATCGGCGAAGTCCTGAACAAACTCAGGAAGCGTGTTTACCTCCTCCCGGGGAGAAATAGAGTTAACAGAAAGACATGACATAAGACATTCATTACCCCATTTGGTGAGATCCCCAGTATTCCAATCAAATGTGGGATTATGCAACTGCAACCAGGGAAGACCTAATACCAGATCAGACGATAATCCCTGCATCACCAGTACAGAGCACTGCTCCAAATGCATGGAGCCAACCAGGAGTTCAAAAACAGGAGTATGCTGAGTAAAATAACCATTAGCAAGGGGGGTTGAGTCGATTCCTACTACAGGGATGGGATAAGGTAAATCAATACAAGGCATCTTTAGAGACATAGCAAAATCCACAGACATGATATTAGCAGATGAGCCAGAATCCACGAAAGCACTGCCCGTGGCAGACCGGCCAGCAAACGAGACCTGAAAGGGAAGCAAAATTTTATTGCGTTTCACATTAACGGGAAATACCTGTGCGCCCAAGTGACCTCCCCGATGATCACTTAGGCGCGGAAGTTTTCCGGCTTCTTATTCTTGCGCCTGGGGCAGGTGTTCAGTAGATGCTTGTCGTCCCCACAGTAGAAGCAGAGACCATTCATTCTGCGAAACTCTCTACGTTGTCGAGGGGACATGGAGGCCCCGAGTTGCATAGGTACCTCCGAGTCCTCCGTGGAGGGGCGAGGAGACGGGACCTCGGGGGGAATCGCAGAAAAGTCAGAGGGGAGCACACTGAAGCGTTCTAGCTGACGTTCCCTGAGACGTCGGTCAAGTCGTACTGCTAGGGCCATAACCTGGTCAAGGGAGTCAGGCGAGGGGTAGCTAACCAGCAGATCCTTCAGGGCGTCAGATAATCCTAACCTAAACTGGCACCTTAGGGCCGGATCGTTCCACTGAGAAGCTACGCACCACTCCCTAAAATCAGAACAGTATTCCTCAACCGGTCTCCTACCCTGACGTAAGGTCACCAGCTGACTCTCGGCTAAAGCAGTCCTGTCAGTCTCGTCGTAAATGAGTCCGAGGGCAGAGAAAAAACTATCAACAGAGGAAAGTTCAGGGGCGTCAGGAGCCAAGGAGAAGGCCCACTCTTGGGGCCCTTCCTGGAGTCGGGATATGATGATACCCACCCGCTGGTTCTCGGAACCTGAGGAGTGGGGCTTTAGGCGGAAATACAGTCTGCAACTCTCCCGGAAGGAGAGAAACGTCTTACGGTCCCCTGAAAACCGGTCAGGTAACTTGAGGTCGGGTTCTAGAGGTGAGGTGAGGGGTACTACTAAAGCAGCGTCACCCTGATTGACCCTTTGGGCCAGGGCCTGGACCTGTAGGGAGAGGCCCTGCATCTGCTGGGTCAGGGTCTCAAGGGGGTCCATGATAGCGTCAGCGTAGGAGAAATGGTAGACTAGGTAAGGGCTTGTAATTATGTAATGGCAGGAAGGAGGTGAAGGGAAAGTGAGCCCTAATCTACCCACCGCCCTGTCCCTGCCTACTTGCAACGACCCGCCCTAGGCGACGAGGTACAACTGGGCGGCGGTCCCTACGCTGGCTAAGTGCACAGGAAGACAAACAGGGAACACGCAAGGGAAGGGGCAGTAGCCACGGAACGCCACGAGGAAACGGGGCGGCGAACGAACAGTCAGGACCAGGACGAAGTGAGTACACCCGAGCAGGCACGGAGACAGAAGCAAGCCAGGGCAAGCAAGCAGGTCAAGCAGAACTGCAGCAAGGCAGAAGCACGGCAGAAGCAGGCTGGAGCAAGCAGCAGTGGGGCCAGGAATCCAAAAGAATTACAAGCACTGAGGGAGAGCACAGGGCAGGTAATAAAGGGCAGGGGGCGGAGCTAACTCCGAGAGACCAGGCCGCGATAGGCTCTCCCACTCCTGAGCCTGCCACCCTGGTTGGTGGGAGATGGTGTCAGTCGAGCAGGTCTGGCCTCAGGTGTGGATTGATTAATCCCAGGAGTATAGCTAGATGAAGTACCTGGCAGATCCCTAACACAATAGCTGATGGGTCAGTGTCCGACTCCCGGGACCCCCGTTGATCAGCTGTTTTGAAGGGGCCGCAGTGCTCGTATGAGCGCTGCTTCCCCTTCATTTCTACTTGCTCACTGTGAATGTTCGACACACATTTAGTGGAGATTCACAGGTATTGCAGCCTTTTCTCCCATTGACTTCTATGGGAGAAAAGGCTGCAATACCTGTGAATCGCCACTAAATGTGTGTCGAACATTCACATAGAGAGACATAACTGCAGTTTAAATTATTATTTTTTTTGCAAAACTTTAGCTACGCTTTAAAGGCTATGTACACTTAAGACATATTTCATTGTATTTTTTTTTTTATAAAAATGTGTATCAGTGAGTTTTGCGCAACTTTCAAAATACTTTTTATTAAAAATTATGTTTTACTTTTTCAGATACAGCTGCTTTGTATCCTGTATACACATTTCTCCAAAAATAAATACATTTGTATTTCTAATAGAAAACAGTATTTGCAGAGGTTAAAAGTTGTGAAGTTACGTGCAATTAACATAGTAATATGAATGTAGCCATCTTTAACTTGATTCTGATAACTTGCTGCAGCGTGATATCACACAAAAAAGCCATTGAAAAGTCATTGAAAAAGTCAAGATAAGAGATCTAGCCATTGTTTAGTTAATGCGTTAAAAGTCAAGGTAAACACCGCTACATCTGTATATGTTAAAAAGTTATTTATATAAAGAAAATAATTTATTAATGAAGCACTCCCATAATTTTGTTTATTGCTTTGCCCGTTTGTAATGGGCATCTTGTACACGTATATGATACTTATTTCCTCACCGAGCATCTGGCTTTCAATACATAGACTTATATAGAGAAACTTATATAGAGATTACGTGACCACATGGGGGAGCCGAACGGAGTCTATGTATTGAAAGTTAGACACTCAGTGAGGAAATAAATATCATATACGTGTAAAAGATGCCCATTACAAATGGACAAAGCAATAACATTTTTCATGAGAGTTCTTCTTTAAATTATCTCTTGGTATTTTTTCAGCTCATTTAATAATAATAAGAAAATCAAGATTCAAATCGAAAATCGCCCATAGGGTTGAAAAAAAATCTAGATTTAATTTTTGGGCAAAACCGCCCAGCCCTAAACAGTATGTGTTGCAAATCAAATTGACAAAATATGCAAAGGTTTGAGGTTGAAAACAATATATAGTAATAGTTTCCATTGACATTTCTGCTTATAAGTCCTAAAACATCAGACACGTTTTGCAAAGGATATGCTACTGCAATTAAGCTAAGTGAATATGTGAGGATTTGGTTGCTATGTAAATAATAAATGATTTCTATTGATCCATGTCCTTGCTGTGAGCACCTGCAGTGATTTATATCACATGAAATTAATCAGAAGTGCAGGAGACAAACATACACTTGTTCAAAGAATAATTCAAGACGTTTTACCACCTGCTGCCTTGTAAAAAACAGTGCTTATTAAATGACATCTGTGCATAGCTTGCTGTTTATTGTTATTAATGCATTTGGTGGACTGCAATTCAATAAGAAGCACAACTGCAAAGTATATATAGAGTTTTAATAATGCTCGCTGTCACTGTATATTTTCTACCAAAATTTTGCACAGTCTGGAAATTTTCGTTTCCTCTCCACAACAGACATTGCAGGTGCCCAGCGTTCTCCCAGGGCGGGACAAATAAAAAAAATGACATTTAGAAATGATGTATCCTTTAAAATAATTGAAAGTAATTTTACATTTTTCAAGTCTAATTTTCACTGGCGTCTAATTGGTACCCTGCATGTGGCTTATCATTGTAAAATTAAGTAATGAATGTAATGTTTACTTACCATCAGGAACACACCTGGTAAATTCCTGGAAGGCCATGTTCACACAGGGTGGATACGCTGCGTAAAAGTGCACAAATGGAACCTGCAGGAAATTCTGGCTGAAAACCACAACCAAATTGTGGTGCAGTTTTTCGGGCGGAATGTCCGCTGTGGAATACATATAAAAAAAAAAAAATACTAACCCCGTTCTCCTTAGTTGTTGCGAAGCGTCCCTTTGTTTTCCATTTAGCCCGGCCTCCTGGGATGATGTTTCATCCCATGTGACCGCTGGAGCCTGTGATTAGCTGCAGCAGTCATATCGGATGAAATGTCATCCCAGGAGGCTGGCCTGGATGGAGAACAGAGGGACATAAGGTAAGTATAAGCTTTTTTATTTCTTAGTCACGATTTTTGCGACGCAATCGCAGCTTTTCCACCGCAAAAATTGCAACATTTGCTATTTGTTGCGGATTTTACCTTGCATTGAATTCAATGGGGAAAACCTGCAACAAAAAAAGCAGTGATTATGATAAAAAATTGGCATGCTGCGGATTAAAAAAACGCACCGCAGGTCAATTTTCTAACATTGTTTTTGGAGGATATGTGGATATATGTTCAAAATTCATCCACTCTGCTGCTACTGTGTTACGCTGCGGATTTTCCACAATAAAATCTGTTGCAGAATATCCGTAGTGTTTATTTACGCTACGTGTGGACATTCCCGAACAGTTTTTTTGTTTTTATTTAATATTTTTCCACTGTTCTGTCAACCACTATAGTTAGGGCTTATTCAGATGAATGTATAATACGTCCGTGGGACGCGCGTGATTTTCACGCGCGTCGCACGGACCTATGTCAGTCAATGGGGCCGTTCAGACAGGCCGTGATTTTCACGCAGCGTGTGTCCGCTATGTAAACCTCATGACCTGTCCTATATTTTTGCGTTTTCAGCGCATCACGCACCCGTTGAAGTCAATGGGTGCGTGAAAATCACGCGCAGCACACGGAAGCACTTCCGGGTGCCGCGTGTGATTCGCGCAACAGCAGTCAAATCTATGAATGAAAACAGAAAAGCACCACGTGCTTTTCTGTTTACAAGCATAAAGACAGAGTGTCATAATGATGGCGGCTGCGCGAAAATCACACAGCCACGCATCATATGCAGCTGACACACGGAGCTTTTATGGATCTTTTGCGTGCGCAAGACGCACACGCTCGTGTGAATCCGGCCTTATTCTGATAGGAACCAGGAAAACTTGCATTATTCATGACTATCTAAATATTCACCATATGGGTCAAGAGAATATTAGCACTTTAGCAATTCAAGCTGAAAGATAACCACAGCGAATCAGTGGATTAGAGCATTCACTTCTCAATTTAGAATGAAGTAAGAAAAAGAGGAAAACATTTGTGCTATCTTTTTTTTTTGTCCTATGAGATTTATTTTTCTGTTAGTTTTCAAACTAGACACACATGGATAGTTGGGAAGTGTTCATGTATTGTGGACAAGCAAGGTCAGAACCAGGAGTAGCAAGAGAAGGAAATCAGTGAATTGGGGATATTTACTAATAGGGTTTGTTCATACGGCAGCGTCCAATACGCCTGAAATTACGGAGCTGTTTTCAGGCGAAAACAGCTCCTGAATTTCAGACGTAATTGCTCGTACTCGCGTTTTTCGGACGTAATTGGAGCTGTTTTTCAATGGAGTCAATGTAAAACGGCTCCAATTATGTCTCAAGAAGTGACATGCAGTTCTTTGACGCGGGCGTCTTTTTAAAAAAAGCATGTGTGCACAGAACATTGTAACCCCATTGATTTCAATGGGCAGATGTTTGCCGGCGGTTTGGAGCCGTATTTTCGGACGTAATTCGAGGCGTAAAACGTCCGAATTACGTCTGTAAATAGGGCGTGTGAACATACCCATACTGTCTTAAATTCAGACAGCTAAGGCTTCATGCACACGACCGTGCCCGTAATTACGACCCGTAATTACCGGCACAGCCGGCTGTTTTTGCGAACCGTGCTCCCATTATAAATTATAGGAGCACGGTCCGTAAAATAAAAAACTAGGACAGGTTTCTATATACGGGACATACGGGAAGGTGTCTATCGGCCATAGAAATGAATGAGCGATTACAGGTGATTTTACGGTCGTGTGAATGGCCTTGTTCACACAACTCTCAAAAAAAACTATGTGAAAACGTTTTAAATACTAGTATTTTTGTAAAGAACTTTTTAAAATCCAGGCGTTTTTTTACACATTTTGTGCATTTTTTTGGTGCGTAATTAGGACTCCCATTGACTATCGGAATTAGGCGTGTTGTTAGCGCATTTTACTCGCCAAAGACTTGCCCTGATGCTTATTTTTTTACGCAACGCATTTTTTAATACGTATTTAGGCTTTATTGAGACGAACGGGAAATACGCGCGTGCAACGCGCGTGATTTTCACGCGCGTTGCACGGACTTATATTAGTCTATGGGGCCGTGCAGACATGTGCGTGAGTTTTGCGCTGCGTTGGTCCGTTGCAAAAAACTCACAACATGTCCGTTGATTCAGCGTTTTCAACGCATCACGCACCCATTGAAGTCAATGGGTGCGTGAAAACCATGCATGCCGCACGGAAGCACTTCCGTGCGAACTGCGTGATTCGCGCAACAGCTGTCAAAAGGATGAATGTGCTTTTCTGTTTACAAACATCCAAACGGAGTGTCTTTGAGAAGAGCGAACCCGGACAACCGAACCGAACTTCACCGGGTTCGGCCGAACTCGTTTTGGCCGAACCCGGCAAAAAAATATCCGGTACGCGACGTCAGGAGATAGTCACTGTCCAGGGTGCTGAAAGAGTTAAACTGGTTCAGCACCCTGGACAGTGACTTCCGATCACAATATACATGAACGTGTTAAAAAAAAAAAAGTTCTAACTTACCGATAACTCCCGGCTTCTTCCTCCAGTCTGACCTCCCGGGATGACAATTCAGTCCAAGTGACAGCTGCAGCCAATCACAGGCCAAGCACAGGCTGCAGCGGTCACATGGACAGCCGCGTCATCCAGGGAGGTGGGGCCAGATGTCAAGAGAGGCGCGTCACCAAGGGCGCGTCACCAAGGACGCGTCACCAAGGCAACGGCCGGGAAGTTCTCGGTAAGTACGAACCTCTTTTTTTTTTTAACAGGTTGCTAGATATGGTGATCGGATTTCACTGTCGAGGGTGCTGAAAGAGTTACTGCCGTGCATTCATTTCAATGAGCCTGGACCGCAAAATATGGGCGTAATAAGACATGTCCTATCTTTTGCGATCCAGGCTCCCGTGCAATGCATGGACCGTGGAAACCGCGGTCATGTGCATTAACCTATAGAAATGAATGGGACCGCAATTCACGCGCAGATTTGCGGGTGAATTGCGGCCGCAAAAACATGTTCATGTGCATGGGGCCTAAGACTAATCCGTCAGTCAGCTGGACTGACGGCTCGGCTAACTGCGGCACCTGTGTGCTTTTGACACAATCTAACCCTAAGGCTGGGTTCACACGACCTATTTTGAGGCGTAAACGAGGCATATTATGCCTCGATTTACGCCTGAAAATACAGCTACAATACGTCGGCAAACATCTGCCCATTCATTTGAATGGGTTTGCCGACGTACTGTGCCGACGACCAGTAATTTACGAGTAAAATGAATGCCTCGTCAAAGAAGTGCTGGACACTTCTTTGAAACGTAATTTGAGCCGTTTTTCATTGAAGTCAATGAAGAACAGCTCAAGATTACGGGCATCAAAGACGCCTCGCATAATGCGAGGAGGAGCTTTTACGTCTGAAACGACGCAGCTGTTTCAGACTTAAAAGGAAGCTAGCGTGTGCACATACCCTAAGGGTATGTTCACACGCAGTGATATCAGGCATATTTCGGGGCATTTACGGAAGCTGAAGACCTACAAACATCTGCCCATTGAAATCAATTGGAAAAAAAGAATTTAGTTCATATGGGGCGTCTTTTTACTAAAAAACGGAGGGTAAAAAGACGCTCCATAAAAAGAAGTAGCATGTCACTTCTTGAGGCGTTTTTTGGCGCTGATTTTCCATTGAACACTATGAAAAACGCCTCAAAAAAACGCCTCAAAAGAAGCCTGAAAAGAAGCCTCAAAAGAAGCTCCAAAGGAATCTTCATTTTCAGCTTCAAAAAATCCTGAAAATCAGAGGCTCCGTATTTTCAGAAGTTTTGAGTTTGCGTGTGAAGATACCCTAAGGGCATGACCAGACGTGGCGTATTTCTTCCGCCACTGTCCGCATCAATGCTGCACATAATCTGAAAGTGGTTAGTCATAAACTCTACGTACTTTGCAGAGGTAATTTTCACACCGTCAGGGACCCTAAAGGGGCCTACCAGCTCTCTCCCCATGATTCCAGCCCAAAACATGACTCCACCACCTCCTTGCTGACATCGCAGCCTTGTTGGGACATGGTGGCCATTCACTAACCATCCACTACTCCATCCATCTGGACCATCCAGGATTGCACGGCACTTATCAGTAAACAACACGGTTTTAAAATTAGTCTTCATGTATTTCTGAGCCCACTGCAACCGTTTCTGCTTGTGAGCATTGTTTAGGGGTGGCCGAATAATAGCTTTATGCACACTTTCAAAGCTCTGGATAATCCTACACCTTGAGGTTCGCGGGACTCCAGGGGCACCAGCGGCTTCAAATGCCTGTTTGCTGCTTTGCAATGGCATTTTAGCAGCTGCTCTCCTAATCCTATTAATTTGTCTGGCAGAAACCTTCCTCATTATGCCTTTATCTGAACGAATCCGTCTGTGCTCTGAATCAGCCACAAATCTTTTCACAGTACGATGATCACGCTTACGTTTTCCTGAAATATCCAATGTTTTCATACCTTGTCCAAGGTATTGCACTAGTTCACGCTTTTCGGCAGCAGAGAGATCCTTTTTCTTTCCCATATTGCTTGAAACCTGTGGCCTGCTTAATAATGTGGAACATCCTTCTTAAGTAGTTTTCCTTTGATTGGGCACAGCTGGCAAACTAATTATCACAGGTGTCTGAGATTGATTACAATGATCCAAAGAGCCCTAAGACACAATACCATCCATGAGTTTAATTGAAAAATGAATAATTAAATGTTTATGACACAAATCCAATGTGCTTAATAATTTGGAACACGGTGTATATAGTGGGCAAAGCAGTCTAGTTTCTATCAATCAATCTGATACATATGCTTACTTTGTGTCTCTGCTAATTAGTATTTCGATTAGTATCAAGAGTAAACTATTCTGAATGGGTTGCGGACCTGGTTGGCTCATTTAAACCTTAAGGCCGGGTTCCCACAGGTCGGATACGCTGTGTAAAAATCACGCAGCGTATTTGACCAGGAACCCGCAGTGCATTCCATGTGAAAAAGCGCACTATATCGTGGTGCGGTTTTTCTAACGAAATTTCCGCTGCGGAAGAAAGCGCTCATACTTACCCCTGCCGTCTTATCTACGCATAGTGATTCGCTGCAGCGGTCACATGGGATGAAACGTCATCTCATGAGGCCAGACTGCAGGAAGAAGATAGGCGTTCTGGGTTAAGTTTTATTAATTTTTTTCCAGAGTTGCAATTTTTGCGCCGAAATGGCTGTGATTACGCCGCAAATGTCGCAACACTTGGCTTTCTGTTGCAGGTTTTGCATCCCTATTGCATTCAATGGGAAAAACCTGCAACAGAAAATCAACAAATCACAGCATAAATTGATGTGCTGCAGATTTAAATTTTTCACCGCAGGTCAATTCATTAACGTTTATTTTCTAAATCTCATCCACTTTGCTGCTACTGTAATTGCTGCAGAATTTCCGCACACAATTCTGTTGCGGAAATTCCACAGCATTTACGCTACGTGGGAACCCGGCCTAAGGCCTTGTTCACCTAGTTCAGATTTTCTGCAGATTTTGAATGCATTTTCTTAAACAAAAAACAGGAACCTAAACAGAAGAAAAATATAAAAACAAATATAAAGGAAGGACTTATGGAGGTCTGCTCTCCTGAATTCAATTTGGTTTAAAAAATGCATGCAAAACCAGCAGCATATCAGCAATGTGTAAACAAGGCCTAAGATCCAATGTCAGCCCTTCTCATTAACAAATGCATACATTAGCCTATTGAGTGCACTTTCTAACCCTAAAATTACTTAGTAGATGCACACAATCCATAATACGATTTGTCAACATTAACCAGCTTGTTGATCGTTTCCACTGTGTTCTTTCATACAATGAAAGGATATAGTAAATAAATTAATAAAGATACGTTGCTCAGATAGATTTTACATTTTCTAACTACCGTATGTAGTCAACATAAATTAAAAGTGGAGCTTAAATTGAAAACATGTCGCTAGTCATAACATAAATTACCATTTAAAGTTTTTCTTTATTAGCCAGTTGAGCACAGAAATTACAATTACGCTAATGCTAGAATTCTAACAGCTCACTTATTTTCCCATGTTGGTTCAAGGTTTGCCGCTCTGATTGTCATAAAAGAGACCCTGCTCAGGGTCCACCTTATGAGCCAGATAGGAGAGCTGCTCTCGTTCTGGCAGATCCAGCCCATCAATATATCCAGCATATATATACATGCACTGTATGCTATTGTTTTTTTTAATCACCAGAAATAAATGCTTGTGTACAGGACAGCATAGTTTAGATAAGAATGTCTTATAGACTTGAATTGTAGGTTATGTAAAGTTTATGCTCTCAAGAGTACTTAATGTTCTGTTTATCTGGAAGGTTCTAAAACATTAGATAGATAGATAGATAGATAGATAGATAGATAGATAGATAGATAGATAGATAGATAGATAGATAGATAGATAGATAGATAGATAGATAGATAGATCTATATATAGATCTATATATATATATGTGTATACAGTCCAGCAGTAGATGAACACAGCACTCCAATGGTTTCCAGAAAATCAGGCCATGTGCTCGTTACCTGGGGGTGAATCAATTCCCCAACCTCCAATAGAAAGAAACATAGAACACAGCAACGGCACCAGGACTTCAGAGTAGATGAAAGCAAAAAGTGGATTTATTCACCTCAATAAAGCAACGTTTCGGTTCAACAGGAACCTTTCTCAAGCCAAAAAGACTGCTTCCAATAAATCTTCAATTGTCCCTACTTACAGTGTTTTCTATGATTATCACCACACCTGTTATGCATACTGTATTGCTCCTATATGTTTTATAGTGGATGAATTATGTGCACTCTATGAATGCTTTTTTACAATATTGATATGCACTTTTCCTTATGTTTTGATGGAATTATGCATATAATTGTTTTATTGCCGATTTATGTATGCTCCTCCTATAAATATTTGACACTTTGTTTAGTTTGTTATGGCTTGAGAAAGGTTCCTGTTGAACCGAAACATTGCTTTATTGAGGTGAATAAATCCACTTTTTGCTTTCATCTACTCTGAAGTCCTGGTGCCGTTGCTGTGTTCTATGTTTCTTTATATATATGTATATATATCTATATATGTATATGTATATATATATATATATATATATCTATATATATATATATATATATATATATATATATATAGATATATATAGATATATATCTATATACAGTGAAGGAAATAAGTATTTGATCCCTTGCTGATTTTGTAAGTTTGCCCACTGTCAAAGACATGAACAGTCTAGAATTTTTAGGCTAGGTTAATTTTACCAGTGAGAGATAGATTATATAAAAAAAAATTAAAAAAAATCACATTGTCAAAATTATATATATTTATTTGCATTGTGCACAGAGAAATAAGTATTTGATCCCTTTGGCAAACAAGACTTAATACTTGGTGGCAAAGCCCTTGATGGCAAGCACAGCAGTCAGACGTTTTTAGTAGTTGATGATGAGGTTTGCACACATGTTAGATGGAATTTTGGCCCACTCCTCTTTGCAGATCATCTGTAAATCATTAAGATTTCGAGGCTGTTGCTTGGCAACTCGGATCTTCAGCTCCCTCCATAAGTTTTCGATGGGATTAAGGTCTGGAGACTGGCTAGGCCACTCCATGATCTTAATGTGCTTCTTTTTGAGCCACTCCTTTGTTGCCTTGGCTGTATGTTTCGGGTAATTGTCTTGCTGGAAGACCCAGCCACGAGCCATTTTTAATGTCCTGGTGGAGGGAAGGAGGTTGTCATTCAGGATTTGACGGTACATGGCTCCATCCATTCTCCCATTGATGCGGTGAAGTAGTCCTGTGCCCTTAGCAGAGAAACACCCCCAAAACATAATGTTTCTACCTCCATGCTTGACAGTGGGGATGGTGTTCTTTGGGTCATAGGCAGCATTTCTCTTCCTCCAAACACGGCAAGTTGAGTTAATGCCAAAGAGCTCAATTTTAGTCTCATCTGACCACAGCACCTTCTCCCAATCACTCTCAGAATCATCCAGATGTTCATTTGCAAACTTCAGATGGGCCTGTACATGTGCCTTCTTGAGCAGGGGGACCTTGCGGGCACTGCAGGATTTTAATCCATTACGGCGTAATGTGTTACCAATGGTTTTCTTGGTGACTGTGGTCCCAGCTGCCTTGAGATCATTAACAAGTTCCCCCCGTGTAGTTTTCGGCTGAGCTCTCAGATTCCTCAGGATCAAGGATACCCCACGAGGTGAGATTTTGCATGGAGCCCCAGATCAATGTCGATTGACAGTCATTTTGTATGTCTTCCATTTTCTTACTATTGCACCAACAGTTGTCTCCTTCTCACCCAGCGTCTGTCTTATGGTTTTGTAGCCCATTCCAGCCCTGTGCAGGTCTATGATCTTGTCCCTGACATCCTTAGAAAGCTCTTTGGTCTTGCCCATGTTGTAGAGGTTAGAGTCAGACTGATTAATTGAGTCTGTGGACAGGAGTATTTTATACATGTGACCATTTAAGACCGCTGTCTTTAATGCAGGCACCAAGTTGATTTGGAGCGTGTAACTGGTCTGGACGAGGCTGAACTCTTAATGGTTGGTAGGAGATCAAATACTTATTTCTCTGTGCACAATGCAAATAAATATATATAATTTTGACAATGTGATTTTCTTTTTTTTTTTAAATATAATCTATCTCTCACTGGTAAAATTAACCTAGCCTAAAAATTCTAGACTGTTCATGACTTTGACAGTGGGCAAACTTACAAAATCAGCAAGGGATCAAATACTTATTTCCTCCACTGTATATATATATATATATATATATATATATATATATATATATATATATATATATATATATATATATATATATATATATTTATATATTAGTTTATAATAATGCATTGTAAATTTGGAGTACACAGTAAATTATAACAATAAACAGTAAATTGTGGACTATGCTCGTACAGTACAACCAAACACTGTTTGCTTAATATATTATTTATTACCTAAAAATCCATGTCAGCAAGTCATTCAAGGACAAACTAGAATTTATTTATGCCATGTGAAATAAGAAAATTCTACACAACAGGGTATTGTAACATTGTGTATTTTCATCATTGCATTTCCCAAGAAACGATTTACTAAAAGCATTGCAAAATGTCATTGTACTACAAAGAAACAGGTTTATTAGCAAATTGGGAAGAAACATTGCAGCGTTAAATAATTCCTCAGGCAAAAATAAACAAAAACACTAAATTCTAATATAATAAAGCAGTCAAATATAATACATTGAAATGGAATGTATTATATGGTTTGGTTATTTGGTTCCTTTACGAGATTTCAATTATTTTCATTAATGTTAATGCAAACCGACCGCCAATTTTATGGAACACTGAATAAACAGCAAAACTGTGGGGAGATGAATCTACAGTTACAACTTTTTTTTCAGTCCCTTTCCCGCGCTGCTGGATCATTGGTGGTGGGTGAGCAATGGCCAAACCCCCGTGTAGATAGTGCAAACATGCATCTAACATGTGTGCAAACCTCATCATCAACTACAAAAAACGTCTGACTGCTGTGCTTGCCAACAAGGGTTTTGCCACCAAGTATTAAGTCTTGTTTGCCAAAGGGATCAAATACTTATTTCTCTGTGCACATTGCAAATAAATATATATAATTGTGACAATGTGATTTTCAGGTTTTTTTTTATATAATCTATCTCTCACTGGTAAAATTAACCTAGCCTACAAATTCTAGACTGTTCATGTCTTTGACAGTGGGCAAACTTACAAAATCAGCAAGGGATCAAATACTTATTTCCTTCACTGTATATGGACAATGACTTCAGGGGCTCCTCCAGCAGAGGATTCCTGGCCCGAGCGTTGGCAACGCTCTGGCCGGGGAATCCGGTCCATGAGGATCCCCTGACGTCCCTGTCCATACATGGACAGTGACGTCGGGGGCTCCTCCAGCAAAGGAATCCCCGGCCAGAATGCTCTGGCTGAGGATTCCACTTCTAGAGGGAGCCCCAATGGGGCTATCTATAGGGGCTGTGTGTGGCACTCTCTATAGGGGTGTGTGTGAGGCATATCTATAGTTGTGTGTGTGGAACTATGTACATGTGGGTGTGTGTGGCACTATCTACATTTGGGTGTGTGGCACTATCTACAGAGGGCACTGTAGCATTATCTACAGAGGGCACTGTAGCATTATCTACAGAGGGCCCTCTGGCACCATCTACACAGGACACTGTAGCACTATCTACAGAGGGCACTGTGGCAGTATCTACAGAGTGCACTGTGACAATATCTGCAGAGGGCACTGTGGCATTATCTACAGAGGGTAATGTTGCAGCATCTACAGAGGGCACTGTGGCATTATCTACAGAGGGCACTGTAGCATTATCTACAGAGGGCTCTCTGGCACCATCTACACAGGACACTGTAGCACCATCTACAGAGGGCACGGTGGCATTATCTACAGGGGGTGTGGCACTATCTACAGAGGGCACTGTGGCCTTATCTACAGGGGGGTGTGGCAGTATCTACAGAGGGCACTGTGGCAGTATCTACAGAGGGCACGGTGGCAATATCTACAGAGGGCACTGTGGCAATATCTACAGAGGGCACTGTGGCATTATCTACAGAGGGCACTGTGGCACTATCTAAGAAGGGGCTGCCCAATCTTGACATTCTTGTATCTGCTAAATGCTGCCAACTGAGCAGCCAGACTGCATTTAGCGACACTTAAAATGGAAAACTGGATTGTTAAAATAAGCACGTGGAGTAAACTCGAAAATTTCCGGTAAGTTTAAACCTAGCAGTATTATTATAGTAATGTAGTATTGTTATAATAGTTCAAATTACTAATTGATTAACAGTAATTTTGAATTGTATCAAATTTGAAAGTAATGTGGCCCATCAACTTGAAATTTTTTCTATGTGCTCGGCCCATTTACCCGGCCGATTTTGAGACCCCTGGTCTAGAGCATCTAAAATTGCATTGGTGAAGATGGGGGTTTTTACCCAAGTCCTGCATTTCTTGGTAAATGCACCAGTATGGATTCCACAGTATATATTTAGAACCGTAAAATCTATGGTTAATTATTTCATTTGGTACGAAAAACGACCACGAATGAAACAGCGTGCACTACCCCTACATATTAGGACTTACTTTTCCAAATGTTATGCTGGTTAACTCCAACAATTTGTGGGTTTGGAGGAGATACCAAGAAACAGAGACACCTTAACTAAAGCAGGAAAATGTGGAGTCAACAATATTTTCATTTTTGGAATCTGGGTTTTTATAATACCAAACATCTAAAAATTGGTCAGTGTATAAATTACAAAAATAAATATGGACTATTGCTTAGAAAATTGAAGTAGTATATAATTTTCTGGATTTCTCCCCCTTTGGTTTAGCTTTGACATCCTGCAATTTGGGCTTGTCATTGATTGTAGGTTTTGATATAAATTTAATATTACTCAAATGAAGCACTTTTTTGTAAAGAAGAATTTAAAATCTTTTGAAGTACTGCAAAGGGAACATTTTGTTCCATCACAAGGGTACCTGCACGATGCACACATTTATCACTCTTTTAAAAAATAAATAAATAAATCTAAATTTGTTAAACAAACACAAATTTTTAATATACAATTTATTGAGTAAATAGAGTAAAAGCAAAAGTCTGATATCTGCTTTATACAAAATAATGTTTCTAAATTACAAATTCACAAGAGTAAGGCTGCATGTACACTTCCGTCGGCCGTTGTACGGCCGCTAATGACAGTTCCGTGAAACACGGACCGCACACGGATGGCTTCAATGTGCAGTCCGTTGTTTCACGGACCAAATCAATGAAAAGAGCACCGTTCCATTAAAAAAACGGTAGTGCGCATGGCTTCATTGAAATGAATGTGTAAGGGTGCTATCAGTTAAATAAACGGACAGCACCCTGACGAAAAATCTGAAGTGGGCATGAGGCCTAAGAATAGATGTGTTAAGGAAATAAAGCAAAATGTGGAGGTAAACTGCAAAACTGTTTATAGGGGCACCATACACGTCTCATTAAATTATGCACATCCTGTATCACAGTAAATTATTAATCATACATTAGACTACATTCCATAGTTTTTGTCTGCATGAAATGTTTATTACCCATGGCTGGTCTTGTTCATGTGTTATGGAAATGTCCAAAACAGCAAAGATACTGAATGGGAGTGCTGCTATGGACCGATGAAGTCCTTGATTGAATCATCAGGGAGATTCGGAAATAGTAGAAGATTTCTGTTAAGAGATCTTAAACTGCTTTTGCAATTATTGTTTTAGGTCATTTGTGCCTAGACTATCTACCAGTCCTGAAGGAGTGTTAAAGACAGGATACTAAAACAAGGATATATGAAATATCATATTTATCTAGTGCACTCTATTACTCTCCTGATTGGACAGCTCTCATGCCAAACCCTTTCGATGGAGGCTTGTCTCGTTTCAGGCGATTACATTGGCTCTAAACACAGGCGGACTCACCTGTTTGCACGCCCGAGATTTTAAAGGAAGGGATACTCGAGCGCGCGGTCATTAGCCCAATTTGATCCCCTGAGGACGCTGCTTTTGCAGTGAAACATGTCGGGGGGCTATTTTGCTTTTAACATCATTGTTAGGCTAGCATCTATACCGAAACTTCACTGTGATACAGCGGGCAGTTCAGCAGTCTGTAGCTGCTGACCGAAGCATTCACACTCAGTCATCACAGATCCATCCATGCTATAGCAACACACACTTTATTTACACGTTGTGCTAGCCTACCTTGGATAAATTTTAACCATTGTATATGTCATTTGTTTCCTTTGGACATCTTAAATTGATGTAATTAAAAGTTAGATTTTATTTTCATTAATTTAGTAGTTGGGAACTAGGGTTTCATTGTGCCTCAGGCACATTCGTTTTCTGATTCATTCATATACCTGCCAACTACTAGGGTCACTTTAGTCCTTCATGGTATAGTATTGGTCACCTGATATAATTACGTGATCTCTTCAACCCTGACACATTTATGTACAGATTCCAATGTCGGAAAAGAAGGTCACGTGTTTATTTTAAATCAGCGCTGTTACCCTACGACACATGGACTAGCTGCGTCACAAGCCATATTGTTTAGATACAACCATGGAAATTATAAAACGAGAGATTTTTGCAGGATTAAAACACATATAGGCCTCATGCACACGAACGTAAAAAGCCGTAATTACAGCCCGCAATTACGGGCCCATAGACTTCTATTGGCCACGGGTACCTTACCGTTTGCTTACGGAAAGGTTCCCGGGCCATTGAAAAACATGAAACATGTCCTATTTCAGGTCGTAATTACGGCACGGGCAGGCCCATAGAAGTCTATGGGGCTCCCATAATTACGGGTGGCTACGTGTGTGGACCCGTAATTACGGGAGCGTTGCTAGGTGACGTCAGGGGATAGTCACTGTCCAGGGTGCTGAAAGAGTTACCTGATCGTCAGTAACTCTTTCAGCACCCGGGACAGTGACTACCGCTGGAGTTAATAGTATTAAAAGTTAACTTACCTGCTTCTTCCTCCAGTCCAGCCTCCCGGCATGACGTTTCATCCCATGTGACCGCTGCAGCCAATCACAGGCTGCAGCGGTCACATGGACTGCTGCGTCATCCAGGGAGGTCGGACTGGATGTCAAAAGAGGGATGCGTCACCAAGACAACGGCCGGGGTACGTATGAACTTCTTTTACTTACAATCGCTGCGTTCCGCTGTGGAAACTCTGCCTAAAATGGCTGCCCCTTCTCTCTATCCACCACTGATAAAGAGAAGGGGCTGCCGATTAGTGCAATGCAATTTTGCAGAGAAAACGGGTCCGTAAATATTGGTGGAATACTGGTGACATCGGGCCCGTATTTACGGAAACGGTCCGTAAATACTGGTGGAATACGGGTCGAATACGTGTGACAAAGTACCCGTATTTACGCCAGTATTTACGGGAGGAAAAAAAATACGTTCGTGTGCATGAGGCCTTAGTCTGTAATCCCACATGCAGCATTCGTGGTAGTATTGTGGCTGTTTTATTGGCAGTTTTTTAGTCAAACACAGGAGTGGATACAAAAGAGAGGAGTATCCGTCTATCCTTCTTCATTTTCTTTCTTTTTCAATCCACTCCTGGCACAAAAACTGCATAAAAATCTGCCACAAAACTGCATGTGTGATTCCAGCCTATAGAGGACATGACTTAATTTTGCATAAATAGTTAAAAAGTAAACGCATAAAATCTATTTATTAATTATATGTTGATGATGATGATGATAACAATAATAATCAGTATAAGAATAAATATACCAATGATATACATTTATAAAAAACATTTATATAGTACCTGAAAGTTATTAAATTCATGGATATAATTCTAAAGACATATTTTAATAGTTAAATCTGACAGAAAAGATCAAACAGCAGAAAATAACGTGCGCCGTATGTATTTTTTTTAAAATTAAAGTAGATACAATCTTTTAATATAGTGGCCTCTCTCTCTCATCATTATTTTTGATACAATATAATTCTATGTCTATATCACTAGATCTTTTGTTTTTGTTTTATTACAAAGTATCTTTTTTATCGGCTTCTTGGAAATAACGTGTTTCCTTATCAGTCACTGTAGGTGGCCTCTTTTCTCACATAGTACAGGTTTATTACTACAGAGGTTTATTATTTGCACATAAAAAAAACTCAGTCTGACACTGTATGGTGGGTCTTATGGCACCAAAGTATTTAGAACATCTGCATAATACAGAATTTGATGGAGAATGGCACAATTTTTTTTCTGTCAGATTGGTATTGAGTCCCTTTGTATGTCTGTATGAAATCGGAGGCATACAGAGGAACAGTAGGCCATCCTAGAAGTCTATAGGCACTATATTTTGGCAGTACACTAGTATGCATGAGCTCTCTTTTCATACAACTAACTCAAAATCTTAACATATCACTAGTCACAAATTGGAGTTGTTTAGCTTAGAAAAAAGTCGGCTGAGGTGTGATCTAATAACTATGTTCCGTATTTTTCGAACTATAAGATGCATCTGACTATAAGACGCACCCAGGTTTAGACAACAAAAAAATTGGAATAAATATATTTTTTTACTACTTTTACAAAGCAAAAACTATTTGTTAAAAAAAAAAAATTTCTTCTGTTTCACCAGTGCCATTTTTTGGTACATACGATTTTTTTAATTTCATTCCTTTGTTTTTTTACATTGTGCTTGGGGAAAAATGGGAAAAAGTGTTTTTTTAACTTTTAATATTTTTTTACACTCCTGAAAATGCATCAAATTTTTTTTTTTACACATTTTTTTATTTCCCCTAGGGGACTTGAACCAGCGATCATTAGATCGCTGGTACAATACACTGCAATACATGGATGAGTTACAGAAACAGCGTAACTCGCTGAGCTACGGTGTTTCCGTAACTCCCATAGTAGTGAATGGCAGCTACAGAAGCAGCGTAGCATGCTATGCTGTTTCCGTAACTACTATTCAGTTCTATGGGAGTTACGGAAACAGCATAGCTCAGCGATTTACGCTGTTTCCGTAACTCGACCATGTACCCTGTTTTTGGAGCTACCGAGTTCTGGAAACAGCGTAGCTCACGATGCTACGCTGTTTCCGTAACTCCCGTTCACTTCTATGGGTGTTACGGAAACAGTGTAGCTCAGCCTGCACTCGTCTGTTTCTGTAACACCCGACCATCTAACCAGGAAGTGGCCGAGAGACAGCGAAGCGAGTAAGCTAGAACGGGGTTTAGGGGGCCCCGTTCTAGAGATAGATGCGGGTCCCAGAGGTGGGAACCGCATCTATCTGACATTTATGACATACACTATGTATTTGTCATAAATGTTCTTTATGGGAAAATCCAATAAATGCAGCGGTCGCTATTGACCGCGGCATTTAACTAGTTAAGCAGCCAGGAACAGTGCCATCGCTGTTCCTGGCCGTTAGAGCAGCGTGTCAGCATTAAAGCACAGCTGACACCTGCAGTGTATGGAGTGGGCTCAGCGTGTAAGCCCGCTCAGCTCCAAACATCATCCCCTGCCCGCTCCATGATGTGCCGGCACATCATGTGTCAAGAAGGGGTTAAGTAAGAAGCGGTCAGGGGGCCCGGCACTGCTGGGTCCCTTGACTGCCGACTATAAGATGCAGGGACTTTTTTGCAAGATTTGCTCTAGCTAAAAACTGCATCTTATAGTCTGAAAAATACGGTATATATATATATATATATATATATATATATATATATATATTTGATCTCAAAGGTCAATACAGAAATCTCTCTCATGATCTATTTATACCCAGGACTGTAATTATAACAAGGGGGCATTTACTACACCTAGACGAAAGAAGGTTTCTACATCAACATAGAATGGGTTTATTTTCTAGTGGTTAGACTATGGAACTCTCTGCCAGAGGAAGTTGTCGTAGTTCCTTCAAAAGGGCTCTGGATGCCTTTCTGGCTATTACAGACGCACATTTTCCAGGCATTTAAATGAATGTGCGACATGTAAAGAGTGGGAGCTATTCTTAAGACACTGTTTTAATTCAATAGCATAAAATTATTTCTTCAAATAACCATTGGCTTTAAGATCTTTACCCTCCAATAACTGTGTCATTTAAGCACACTTAAGGTCTAGTTATATAAAAATCTATTTCTGGCATAAGAGGCAGACCCACTGTTACGTTGCTTATGACAAATTTAAAAGTGTTTTCCAGAATATAAAAAATAAGCTTAAATATGCTTAAAGGACAGGTGTCGCAGAATTTTTTTTTTTTAAATATAAACTTGCTTTTAGTGTGTTATTAAAATAAATTTTATTTATTTGTGTTTTTGTGTTTTACTTTTTTCTAACTTTTACTTCACTACGGGGGCTGCCATTTTTTTGTTCATCTCTGTATGTGTCGATTAACGACACATACAGAGATGGAATACGGCACATAAATCCCCATAGAGAATGCTAACGGGAGCCGTTCCATTCACTATGGTGTACGCCGTCTGTGTGGGAACGGCGCATGCGCCGCTCCCACACAGTCCAAAAGGAAGGTCTTCGGCCGAGCGACATCCGGCGCCATTTTCATGTGGACTGGAAGCTGCGGCCGGACAGTAAGATGACTACTTCCGGTCACGGCTTCCAGACATGTGTTCAGAAGCAAGGACTAGGAGCGGAGGGAGCGGACGGAGCGGAGGGAGCAGCGTCGGCGACAGGAGCAGGTAAGTTATGTTTGTGTATGTTCGTGTTTTACTGTGTGATTACCACTGTATGTAAGCCTACTACACTGTGCATTCGCTCAAAAAATGGTGGCACACAGTGTAGGAGGATTGAACATTCAACCCCCTCCTTTCTTCTGGCACTAGCCAGGATAAAGGAGGGAGAATAATTGAGCACACTAGAGCGAGAGTGTCTTCTCCATTTTTGCAGCATAAAGCAATGAGGTTGCTTTACCACAAGCCAATGCTGCAATTTTGGGAATTGCTCCCTCTAGTGACCAGCACATGGAAATGTTATAAATTAGAATCTAATTTATTATATTTCCTGACTTGTGAAAAAAAAATTAAAATTAGAACAATGTCTAATCATGT
This sequence comes from Rhinoderma darwinii, assembly GCF_050947455.1. Taxonomy (NCBI): domain Eukaryota; kingdom Metazoa; phylum Chordata; class Amphibia; order Anura; family Rhinodermatidae; genus Rhinoderma; species Rhinoderma darwinii. The sequence continues at coordinate 203,574,904 of NC_134688.1, forward strand.
ATATACTAACTGTTTAACTAAAAAAAAAAAAAAAAAACTTTCTAGCGACACATTCCCTTTAAATTGTCAAAAGAAACTGATAGCTAATATACTTTTCTTATTAATTCTGAACCATTCCAGGGCCACCTAACCATGCTGATCCGAAGTCCTTGTTTATAGCAGTATGGGATGATGTTATGCTCGTGTGATTTCAAATTACATGACCAGAGTAGACGATGACCGCTACATGACATGATGGCAGCAGGCATGAACCGTCACCGCTGCGGGACGTGACCTCATATGTCATCCTGCACTGCCATAAACAACAGGGACCAGGGACCAAGGTAAGTTTATTATATTTTGGTTTCTTTATGAAATTTGAGGGATATTTAAAATTTATTTAATATTTAAAAGGAAGTTTATTTGTATATCCTAGAAAATCAATTTTAGTGAAACAATATATACAGCTTTGCATTGTGTAAAATGCAGAAAAAATATTTTAGTAAACAAATTTCACTAGATTAAACACTTTCTTGGGGATTAGAGTACAGCTCAGTGTAAAGTCCAAGCAGCAGAAAGCCCATCCTGGATAAGTGTGATTAATACTTGAAATGTCTAGGAAGCAACTGGAAAAGAATAAACGTTCTTTGTGTAGTGTTAGGAAAAGGGCTATTTTTGGACTAAATTCTGCTAGGCATTGTTGCCTCAAGGGCTTGCACTTACAAATTCATTACTCTGTCTTAAGTGGTTAAAGGAGTCACAACAAAAGCAGAAAATATGTGAATATAAAATGAGAAATGCTGTCAGCTACAGCAATGCTGCTTTCAGTAGACATGTATATGCATTATCAGTATCCACATAATTTCTTTTATAAAAGGCCTGGGTTATATGAGGTCATCTTTCAAAGTCCTGCCATTATCTTATATTAACTGGCCTGTAGCTGTAACATTATGGAAAACAAAATTTCATTGAACTACTGAACAAAGCTTTACTTTAACCAGACCACCAATCTGCTATTGCTTTTATTTAAAGAAAATAAATACATTTTAATTGGAGGGTGGGGGGGGGGGCATTTACAAAAAAATACAAACTGCTCATTTGACGTGCATACTGTAGTTGAAATTATATAATAAGGATAATTTTAATTTATGTACATATCTGACCACCTTACCTTTGCTTAAAATTATCATGAAACTATTTCAAAGCAATATCACGACATGTTAGTAAAATTCTTAAAGGTTGCAATTCACATCACAACCACTGGTTCGCCAAACATAGACACCATTGTTTTTTCACATACAGTTATCTCAGGATATGTTAATATATGAGCACCATACATTTTCAGGGTTTGTACAAGAAGTATCAATACATAATGTTAGTGAACATATAAGCAAATAAAGTACCTGACAAACATACAGAATGAAAAGACTAACACAGAAGTAGAAATTACACCTATAAAAACAGCTTCCAAGACCACTTGCCTACTTCTGGGCATCCTCTATTTAAATTCCCTTTCAGGACTTGCACACATCATGAGGTGGTACACCACTCAACAAGACACTGTAGCGTCCATGGCCGCAGGCCGTCGGGTCTACTCACCTCCTGATGCCCGCAGCATCTGGATCTGTGAGCACTGGTCCCCATTTCCTTCCCAGGAGACGCCAGCGCTCACTTCCGCTCCGGTCTGCTGTGTCCCGTAGGGTGCGCACGCACGCTCGTGCCCGCTCTTAAAAGGCCAGCGCGTGCACATGAAGAAAATCATCATCATCAACATACATGATTTCCTGGACTATAAGAAGGCCCCAGCCCGTTTGAACCTTGCCTGAGCCTTGTTAGTATATCCCAAGTCTGTCTTGCAAATGGTCCCTTAGTGTTTCCCGTTCCAGTTGTTACCCGAGCCTTGTTACCTGTTCCTGTATCTCGTGCTGTGTTCTTGTTCCTGTGCCTACTAGTTGGAGTCGTGTCTACTGCACCTGCTGTTGTTTGCCACATCCTGTGTCATCCGCCACATCTAGAGGGATTCGCCACGTCTGGCGCAACCTGTGGCACCTGCTGTCATCCGCCACGTCTGGCGTTACCTGCTGCACCCACCTCCATCCGTGCAAGAGCTGCGGCCACTGTCTGGACTATCCAGGTACCCTTGTGCGGGACTTTGTATTGCTGGGGTTCCCTGTTGTTTGGCCAGCTGCCTCCCAGCTACGGCAGTGCTGCCTAGTGGGTCCACATACCCACAAACCGTGACACACACCATTAGCTGTGTTGGAATTGAGTAAAGCAGGACGGAGAACAATAGAAAAATAGAAACAAAAAACAACATGACCACTATTGATTATGAAGAGCTGCCTTTTGGGTTCTTGTTTTCCATGAGGTTAAGGTCTGATTTGGCATAGACAAAGGGCAACAAAGCTGTTGTATAGTTTTGTGCTAGTTTTCATGCCTCTGTACATTTCACAACTATTGTGTTTAGAACTGACTGTGTAAGCATAATTCCACTTTGCTTATTAGCAGTAAGATGGATTACTTTATGTCAATGTAATTTATTTTATTTAAAGCGTACTTAACCTTTCAGGGGACCTTTCAGAATAAGCTGTAATGTTTGAGTATACATGGAATAATACTATTTCTGGCCATTATATGATTTTAATTGTTATCAATAAAATCAATAATCAGCCTTAACACTGCTAAATATATTGCATAGCTCTGTATGTTCCGGCATGTTATAAACTTACCTGCTGCAAAGAGCATGACAGCCACTGGTCTATAGAATCGCCTGCGGGAACCCATGCAGATGGACACTAAGCCAATAAGGAATGCAATAAGTATAATGGCAGCACCACCAAGTAGTAAGGCAAGGGTTGCAATCTGCCAATCTGCAGAAGAGAGGAAAAACGTAAAACATGAGTAAATATGCATTTTAAAAGAGTATTCTATTATGAATAATCTTGAGTAGGATTATTATTTCAAATAAATACATAGGGAAAACGGTATTAACTTTCGACACCATTTTTCTTGCGTAGAAGAGTCGTAAATGGCACAAAAGTCGCAGTTTGCAGTGAAAATTTTTACTTTTGGCCATTTCTGAAGCTCACGCTACTTTTTTAAAAAGTGGGTAGAGTTAAGTGGAAGAGTGCGGGGCTACACGCAGCCTGATAAATTTATCATAGTTTACGTCAGATACTGGTGTAAATTATGGTGCAAATCTACACTATCTCATGGTTGGCATAGATTCCACTTTCTGGCGCACTAACGGCCAGTGATGCCCCTAGTCTTAATAAATTGACCCTATAGAGAAATAGGAAGAAATAGCAAATCATACAACATATGACTCATGCTCCCCTGGCATAGCTCTGGAGGAAAATGCCTATACTTTTAATGCTAGATATTAAACAAATTGAATCCTTATGTCATTCATTTAAGGTGTAAGACTTTTTGAACAATATGCACATATTATGAGAGTCAACACGTGTCATCAGAGAAAATTTTTGGATAAATAGTTAAATTGTTCAACTGAGGCAGGTTCTCTTTAAATCCTTCAAATCCTGATATTTTATTAGTATAAACATGTAAATATATATGAAACTTTGTAATATATCTTATTAGGGGTAAGTGACATCTTGCCCTTTCACTGCCTGCAGACTCTCTGTTTATGTTCAAAAACATTCCTAATTTCCCTCCATAAAGACTAATAGAGTAAAAAGAAAACACAGAGGAGGGGGTGCAGCTGAAGTTTTTATCTCTGTGTTTGTGAAACATCATACTCTGGGAGGGAAGCAGAAGAGACATCTGATTGGCTCAAAGTGTTGCACCAGTGGCGTAGCTAAGGTTTTAGCATGGGGGGGAACACATCTGAGTGTGCCCCAAACCAGTGGGTCCCCCAAGACATTTTTACAACAGCAGAAGCGCATCCGACAGTTGTAAAACTTAGTTTGCTGTGCTACTTTGTTTCAGTAAACTTCTATAGAAGTGAATAGGTGTTATGGAAACAGCGTAGTATAGTGAGCTACGCTGTTTCCGTAACTTCCATTCACAGTATCATACCTACCCTCAAAGTATAATGCCACCCACATAGAATAATGTCCCTATAGTGCATAGTATACACAGTATAATGCTTCCTTAGTAGCCCCCACACAGTATAATGACTGTTTAGTGGACCCACATAGTTTAATGTCCCTACAGCTGCCACACACATAGCTACCCTCACACAGGATAATGCCGAATAGCTGCCCTCACACGGTATAATGCCCATAGTGCCCCCACACATAAAAATGCACCCATAGCTGCCCCCCACACAGTGTAATATCCCCTATAGCCGCCCTCCATTTAGTATAATTTTCACATAGCTGGCTCCATTCAGTATAATGCCCCATAGTTTCCCTGAAACAATATAACGCCCCCATAGCTGCCCCCATACAGTATAATGGCCACATAGCTGCCCTCATACAGTATAATTCCCCCATAACTGCCCTCACACAGTATAATGCCCCCCATACAGTATAATGTCACCATAGCTGCCTCCCATACCCAGTATAATATCCCTATAATGCCTACTAAAAAAATAATAAAATGAATAGTCACCTATCCCCATTCCCATGGCAAGTGGAGGAGATTCCTCTGCTCCTCCTGTCTGTGGTATGAGTGGCCTGGTGCAAACAGGCGCGATGACGTCACTGCAAGGCGCCTGTCTCTGCTGAGCCGCTCACGGACGCCATTACAGTGAATGCTGGCGCAGGAAGCTCATAGTTCCTTGCTCCAGCATTGGATTCAACTGTATCTGCGTCCTGAGGAAACCAGTTGAAATCGGGACATGCCACTGTGGCCCAGCCCGTCCCTGGGCCCCGGCTTCTCAGTGGGCCCGGGGCCACTGGCCCCTGCTAGCTACGCCTCTGTGATGCACACAACGCTACCATCATGCCAGGAAAAGCCAAAATATTGAGGAATGAAATAATATTATAGTATTATCAGGATCTGCTAGAGTTGACATTAAATAAATAAAATTATTTATATAAAATATATAAGATTCACACATTTCTGTTTCACTGTATGGGAACTAAATACACAGTAATTACTGCACAGTTTCAATTTTCAGTATGGTAGTAGAAAAATGACAACTATGAGACCTTATTCTTGGGAAAGAATTTACCATGTAAACTATGCCAATTTTTCTGTGAATTGAAGTAAATCAATTTTAAGCAGATATGCATTCTGGCAATCTTAGACAACTGGTGCAAGCATGAGTTATAACAGGCAGAAAACAAAACAACAGACACATTATTTCTAGTGAAATGTAACTCTGGGAAATAAAAAAAAAAAGAAATATATCAGAAGTGTTAAAGGCTGTATTTGACAAATCCCCCACGCTGAGAACATGTACTGCATGGTTTTCCAAGAGACAGCATAAGTAATCGAGTCTGCTCTTATCTGCAACCAAATATTCCATTTAAAGTATGCCAAAGAATGTGTGATAATAAAAAAATATGCAAAAAATAAGGGCACAGTTACTCTTCCTAATTTATAGTTAATATAGTAAGGTATTGTTTTGCTTTCATAGTCTTTAATTGTAATTTCCCTATAAATAAGGAAGAATATCACTTACATACTTTGTCTTTACCTAATTACAGTGATTTATTTTACTTTACTCTCCCAAAAATGTAAAAGCATAGAAAAGTAAAAAATTTACATTTTCTCCCCAAACCGGTATAATAATTTTCCTTGGCTTTATATTGTTACCTGTGAATTAAACTCCTACCAAATATAATAGCTTACATCCTATCTTATTAGAGTAGATGGTTCTGAGCTCAGCATCACAGGAAATGTATGATGGAAAGAGGGACAAATCCATATATTTATACTTGGGAATTGTATAAATAGCAATTCTCTAAGATACACTCATAAATAATTCCTTTACAAGCAGGAGTGATCTGCTAATAATATTGGAGAGCTGCTACAAATTCATCAACAGGCTTTGCTTATGGCTTGTAAAGGGACATATAGGAATATATTAGGGAACTATTGTGTGTATACAAGGGTTAGGTTTACTTTACTTTCAACTTTTTGGGACAGCTTGTTGTATGTACCTGGAAGCAATCGACCTGCTATGAAACAGCCAGTTCTTGAATTCTAGTCCAGTCACAAGACAGGTGCATTTACATATTGCGTTCTGCACACAAATATGATTACAGTACATGATAAATACTGCTAAAGAAGAATACTATTAACAATAGAGTGATAGTAATAAGCCTCAATTTCTAGTTAAAAAATATCCACCTAAAACTGAAAACTATTTGCAAAATGATAGCTAAAGCATAATGTAAGAAGGATGCATTTTAAAATGTGCAATAGTATCTTGACCAATATATACAGAACATAAAACAACATCTTTGCCCCTATATTAGATATCCCAGATGACAGTATAAACAGCTACTTTGATGAAAATTATTGAGATTACTATAACTGACATGATTATTTGCAAATTTGCACTACATATAAGTCCCGGGGAGAATACAGTAAAATAGTATATGATAATAAATCCCAGCGGCCACTATTATACAGAGTAGAAGCAATTAGGTAATGCATGACAAATATCAAATGTGAAAGACATCAGTAGGTGACCTGGAAATAGTGCTGCTAAATTATGAAGAAATCAACCATAAAATGTCAGGAAATGCAGCGTAAACAAAATGTAAATAATAATAGAAAATTGAAATCCAACATAGAAAATGGTGTGTTCATTAATAAAATGGGTAAGGTGAAGCGCCGGGAAACGTTATCATCATGGAAGTAAAATTATTCTGTGTACAAAAGAGCTGAGTAATTGGAACTAAATGTTCACTATATATATCCAGATGGGTCCATACTTATCACATATTCTCATTAGTAACAGTAATTAACTGCAAATGCAGATATGTGTTTGCCACATGTAATGCTAAGGTTCCCTTTCAAAGAAACTGTGCGTGACCAGTGAGAACATCTGTGCGAAAAACTGTAATAAACCACCATAATCCAGTGCTGTACAGACACACAATATCACGGCACACAGAATGCCAAAAGATCCACAGTACGGAACTGTAGGGACTCCATGTGCTGCCATGCAGGCTCCATGTACACAGCTCCACCATGTACATGAGGCCTAACAGTATATGGAACTGTGGCAAAAGGGACAAACAAAACTGTATGCACACAACACATAGCGATACTCACTTAAACTCCAGTGGAGAAGATGAAGAATTGTACCTATACTTCTACCTGCTTATGAATTAATTATACTTCTTCCTGCTTATTAATAAAGATAAATGTTTCAGAATATAAATTGTATATTTTATTTGTACTGTATCTATGCATTCTTTTTAATAATTAGTTGATTATGTATTAAAGAGAACCTAACTTTTCAGGTGACTTTTCAAACAAGCTATCATATGTGTGTACATGAGGAATAACACTATTTGTGGCCATTATATGACTTGGATGGGGCATTATTTAGCAGTTTTCCCCTTTGCAGTCTCTATCTCTAGTTTTCAGTTGTCTCAAAGCTAGTGGGTGGAGCCTAACAGCTATCATATTTTCTATACAATGCACACGTAGAAGAGGAGAATCCTGCTCTCCTATCTCTATCTGTCACATATATAGAAGCTGCTGCAGCATGGAGGACATTATACAGCAGTAATGAGCAGTGTATCTGAGAATCCAGCACTGCGGCTTTACATCTAAGGGTATGTGCACACGACAACGCCAAATATGTCTGAAATTACGGAGCTGTTTTCAGGAGAAAACAGCTCCTGAATTTCAGACGTTTTTACAAGTGCATGCGTTTTTCGCCGCGTCTTTTCCGGATGTAATTGGAGCTGGTTTTCATTGGAGTCAATGAAAAACGGCTCCAATTACGTCCCAAGAAGTGTCCTGCACTTCTTTGACGCGGCCGTAATTTTACGCGCCGTCTTTTGACAGTGACGCGTAAAATTACAGCTTGTCTGCACAGAACATCGTAAGACCCATTGCAAGCAATGGGCAGATGTTTGCCGACGTATTGGAGCCATCTTTTCAGGCGTAATTCGAGGCGTAAAACGCCTGAAAAGGGGTCATGTGCACATATCCTTACCAGCAGCCTGCAGCAGCGTGTCTGTGTGATTCTCTCTGCTCCTACTTCCTCCCCTTGCTCACCCCTCCATAGACTTACATGCAGAGTGTGTTGCTGACTCCCACTCTCTCTCTCTCTCTGCTCACTCCTGCTTTTCTCCCCTCCCCCTGCATGGATTTCTATTAACAGGCAGTGAAGTGACCAGCAACTTCTGCAAATGTCTCTTCTGCTCAGTAATGACTGTCAGCCAAAGCTTGGCAACAGGGGGTGGACAGCAGATTACAGGAAGGGAGATACCTAGTGGCAGTAACTTTACACAGAATTTGCATGGATAAAGAAACTAAATTTTACATACCTCCCAACTTTCAACGAACGCAAAGAGGGACAACCGATGTGGCGTGCCTAAAGCACCGCGGCAAGTTTTTTTTCCTTTTAAGACACGCATCTAATCCCACCCAATCCCCGTCCATGCACACCCTGTTCTGCCCACAGTATCATGCTCAAATAGTGCCTCCCACACAGTATAATACCAAATAGCTGCCTTATACAGTATAATGCCCCATAGCTGCCCCATACAGTATAATGCCCCCAAAGCTGCCCCATACAGTATAATGCCCCCATAGCTGCCACCATAAAGTATAATGCACCCACAGATGCCCCCATACAGTATATTGCCCACACAGATTCCCCCATGCAGTATAATGCCCCCACAGATGCCCCATACAGTAAAATGCCCACATAGATGCTCCATGCAATATAATACCCAAACAAATTCCCGCATACAGCATAATGCCCCATAGCTGCCCCATACAGCAAAATGCCCACACAGATGCCCCCATGCAGTATAATGCACCCATCACTGCCCCATACATTATAATGCCCAATAGCTGCCCCCACTCAGTATAATGCCCATAGCTGCACCCATACAGCATAATAGCTGACTCATACAGTATAATACCCCCATAGCTCCCCTCATACAGTATAATTCCCCCAAAGCTGCTCTTATACAGTATAATTCCCCCTATAGTGCCCTCTACACAGTATAATGCTTCCATAGTGGCATCCACACAGTATAATGATCTTTTAGTGGACCCCACATTGTATAATGTCCCTATAGCCGCCACACACACAATATAATGCCCCATAGTATCCCCCACACAAGATAATGTCCCCATAGCTGCCCCTACACAGGATAATGCCCAATAGCTGCCCCCACACAGTATAATACCCATTGCTCCCCCATACATTATAATGCCCCCGTAGCTGCCCCACATACAGTATAATGCCCCCTTAGCTGCCATCATACACTATAGTGCCCCTTTAGCAGCCACTATACATTATAATGCCCGCTTAGCTGCCCCCATACAGTATAATGCCCCCTCAGATGCCACCATACACTATAATGCTCACTCAGCTGCCCATACAGTATAATTCCCCTATAGCTTCCCCCATACAGTATAATGCCCCCATAGCTGCCAAAATACAGTATAATGCCCCATAGCTGCCCCATACAGTATAATGCCTCCTTAGCTGCCCCTAGTGCAAGTGCCCACATATAACATGACAGTGCCCACGTAGATAGTGCTACAGTGCCCATGTAGATAGTGCTACATCCCCTTAAAGATAGTGCCACCCTCATGTAGATAGCGCTACCCCCCTGTAGCCATTGGCACTCCCTCTAGGTGTGGAATCCCCAGCCAGAGCATCGGCCACGCTGTGGCCACAGATTCCACTCCTGGGGAAGACCCTGACATCACTATCCATATATGGACAGTGACATTATTGGCTCCTCCTGGAGCTAATCCCCGGCCAGAGTGGCGGCAACGCTCTGGCAGGGGTTTCCGCTCCAGGAGGAGCTAATGATGTCACTGTCCATATATGTAGCGCTGTGCTCGGAGAGTCCTCTGTCCTAATGCCGAAGCAGAGAGCTAACGGGTCCCTGCTTAAGCATTGGGTTCAACTGTATCTGAGGATGCAGATACAGTTGATACTTGGAGTCCGGCACATACCACCGGCCATCCGGGACAGCGGGACACCGCCCGAAACCCAGGACTGTCCTACTGAATCCGGGATGGTTGGGAGGTATGAATTTTAACAATAAGTAAATTACAAAGTTCATATATATCAGGTATTCTATTAGATCAGCATAAGTTATTTGAAAAATTTGTGTCCATTTAAAGGGGTTGACTCACCACAAAAAATCATTTTAATATGGAAATTATTCCCCTAACAGCTTATTTTGCTGAGGGAAGCCGGGGCCATCCAAACATTACCCCTGCAGCAGCTGCTTCTAGAGTAATGTAGTATCACATTTCAGACATTCAACGTTTGTTGGTTCTTTGGCTGGTTGCTGGGCTTGTTGCAGGGGCCGATGATTGATTGAGAACATGCGTTTGAAAATGCACTCGTTTGCCCCCGATCATCAGCCTGTGTAAAAGGGCATTAACAGTATTAGCAGCCAGACTCTTAATATGGTTTTACACATGCAGATCACTTCATGGCAACGAGCGCCGATCGATGATAATATCATATTGATTAGTGATCGTTTGCTCTATTTACATGGATAAATGATTAGGAGTATTAGATCAACCAACAAATGAGTGTTTGCTCGTTTGTCACCTGATCGCTGCACTGTTTACACAGGGAAATGTTCGGGAACAAGCATTCATACAGGCACTAATTCAGCTGATAATGTGCCTGCAAAAAGGGCTCTTATACTCCAGGCTTGTAACATTAGTATATTTACTTAAATAACTCAATAGATAAGCAATTTCCTTCCGCTGACTTGTTTTCTAACTTTGCTTTTGACCCACTCTGGTTATATTTAGGTTTTTAGAAGTAACCCAGAAGTTCAAATATAGAAGCCTGACTGTTTACATAGTACAGTCTTGACCAAAAGTTTTGAGATGGACACAAATTTTGCTTTTCATAAAGCTTGCTGCTTCAGTTTCCATAGTGGAAATTTGCATTAACTCTAGATTGTTATGGAAAGTGATCAGATGAATTTCAATTAATTGCAAAGTCTTTCTTTGCCATTAAAATTAATCACAAAAAAACAATTTTCACTGCATTTCAGCCCTGCCACAAAATGACCTGCTAACATCATTTCAGTGATCTTCTCCTTAGCTCGGAAGAAAGTGTTAGCGAGGACAAGGCAACTGATACCACTCTGTCATGCTGATTTAATTATAAGAGCATACTGGTTGCTTTAAAAGGGTGATAATGCTTGAAATCATTATCTTCTTCTGTTAACTATGGTTACCTCCAAGGAAACACGTGCAGTCATCATTGCTTTGCATTAAAAGGGCTTTACAGGCAAGGACATTGCTGCTTGTAAGATTGACCCTAAATCAATCATTTATTGGATCATCGAGAACTTCAAGTCGGGAGGTTCAATTGCTGTGAAGAAGGCTTCAGGGCACCCAAGAAAATCCAGCAAGTGCCAGAACCGTCTTCTAAAAAGGATTCAGCTATGGGATCGGTTCAACACCAGTGAAAAGCTTGCTCAGGAATGACAGAAGGCAGGTATCAGTGCATCTGTACGCACAGTGAGGCAAAGGCCTTTGAAGGCTGGCCTGGTGTCATGAAAGACATCAAAGAAGCCAATTCTTTGCAAGTAAAACATAAATTACAGACTGACATTCTGAAGGAAGTACAGGAATTAGACTGCAGAGGACTGGGGAGAAGTTATTTCCTCTGATGGAGCCCCCTTCAGACTATTTGGGACATCTGGAAGAATGATTGTCCAGAGAAGAAAAAACGAGCGCTACCATGAGCCCTGTGTCATGCCAACAGTAAAGCACCCTGAAACAATTCCTGTGCGGGTTGCTTTTCATCCAAGGGAGTACGCTTACTCACAATATTGCCTAAGAACACTTCTATGAATAAAGAATTCTAGCTAAACATCCTCTAGGAGCAACATCTCCCAACGATCAAGGAGCAATTTGGTGATGAACAATGCTTTTTCCAGCAGGATGGAGCACCATGTCACAAGGCAAAAGTGATAAGTTGCTCGGTGAACAAAACGTTGAAATTTTGGGTCCACGGCCAGGAAACTCCCCAGATCTCAATCCCATTGAGAACTTGTGGTCAATCCTCAAAACGTGTGTGGACAAACCAAAACACAGAAATTGTGATAAACTCCAAGTACTGATTAGGCAAGAATGGGTTGCTATCAGTCAGGATTTGGCACAGGAGCTGATATCCAGCATGCCATGGCGAATTGCAGAAGTCTTGAAAAAGAAGGGTCAACATTGTAAATATCGAGTATGAAACTAACTATGTAAAAGCCATTTATACAGTGAATCAGAAATCCACATCATCCAAATCATCTGTATTAGATATTATGCTCAAAATTAAAAGAATATAATGCTGTGTAAGAACAAAACAAAATTAAAAAAAACGATGAAAGCAAGCAAATAAATCACTGAACTGTAAATTCTTCCAAAGAAAAACAATTAACCTCTCTTATTTTGTACGTCCATATCAGGCAAGCCTAAGGGTATGTTCACACGGCCTATTTACGGACGTAAATCGGGCGTTTTTGCCCCGAATTACGCCCGAAAATAGCGCCTCAATAGCGCTGAAAAACATCTGCCCATTGAAAGCAATGGGCAGGCGTTTGTCTGTTCACACGAGGCGTATATTTACGTGCCGCTGTCAAATGACGGCGCGTAAAAAGACGCCCGCGTCAAAGAAGTGACTTGTCACTTCTTTGGCCGTAATTGGAGCCGTTATTCATTGACTCCAATGAATAGCAGCGCCAATTACGGCCGTAATTGACGCGGCGTTCAAGCGCCTGCACATGCCGGTACGGCTGAAATTACGGGGATGTTTTCAGGCTGAAACATCCCCGTAATTTCAGCCGTAACGGACGCCCTCGTGTGAACATACCCTTACTGTTTCAATGCAAAAGTGACAGTAACAGTGTAGCCCAGGTATCAGCAACCTATAGGAGCAGCAGGGGGCGTTGCTAGGGTTTTAAAAGATATGGGGGCACAAGCCCCGAGACATATATTTACCCCCCCATATTCTTATTTTTTTATATATATATATTGGCGATAGCATATCTATAAGACAAGGGCTCCTATAGCTACAGTAAAATACATGATAGGCTTAAATACATGCCACAGTAGACAGTATCACACATGATAGGCTTAGATACATGGCCACAGCAGAGAGTATCATACATGATAGGCTTAGATACATGGCCCCAGTAGACAGTATCATACATGTTAGACTTAAGATACATGGTCCCAGCAGTCAGTATCACACATGATAGACTTAGGGCTCATTCATACGAGCGTGATTCTCATCCGTGGGCTGTGCGTTGAAACAATGCACAGCACAGGTTCCCATTGATTTCAATGGGGCTATTCACACATGCGTGAGTTTTCACACAGTGAGTGTCCGTTGCGTGCAACTCACTGCATGTCCTATATTAGTGCATTTTCACGCACCTAGCCACCGATTGAAGTCAATGGCTGCTTGAAAACCATGGACAGCACACGGACGACATCCGTGTGCTGTCCGTGTTTCATGCCTTAATTACATTGAAAAAAAAAGTTCTTGCGAGTGCGTGAAAAACACCCGCCACGCGCCAAGCACACTGATGCAAAAATGCATCACACATGACCAGATTTACAGGCGTTTTTTACGTGCGTAAATCTGTCATGCTCGTGTGTACGTAGCCTTAGATACAGGGCCCCAGCAGTAAGTATCTTTGTACTAACCCTCAGGGGCAAATTTGGCATTTCTAGGGCCACAAGCAAAGTTATGTCTCGGGGCTCTAATCAAAGACACCTGTAGAGAGTGCCCCACACAATGCCCACTGTATATAGTGGAACAAACCCCCCTGTATGGTTCCAAACACAGTCCCCCTGCCATACATTCCCCTTGTAGACAGTGCCATGCAGTCTCCTGTAGGTAGTCCTACATAGCCTCCGTGTCTCAGCAGAGAGTATCATGCATGATAGGCTTAGATACATGGCCCCACAGACAATATCACAAATTATAAGCTTAGATACATGGCCCAGTAGACAGTATCACACATCATAGACTTAGATACAGGGTATCAGCAGTAAGTATCCTTGAAATAACATATGTTCAACCCCCAAAATATATTGTGTGTGTGGATGTATATGTGTGTGTGTATATATGTATGTGTGTGCATATATATGAGAAAGCATATCTGTAGCACTCTGACCCTATAGCTATGGATAGGATTAGATACAGTGGCTCAGCAGACAGTTTCACACATGATAGAATTAGATATAGGGCCCAGCTCGCTGACATTGCGGCTCCAGCGCTGTACCTAGGAAAGGTAAGAATAATAATTGTTTTGCTTTTTTATGTGTTACTAATTATTTTTGTGTTTGTGTTTTTTACAGGTTTGGTCGTTGGACTACGTCAGATTCGAGGACTATTTCGATGACAGCTTTTTTTATTCTCAATAAAACGGTTAATGAGGGTTGTGTGTTTTTTTTTATTTCAATAAAATATTTTTTTATATCCTTGTATTTTTTTAAACTTTATTACTACTGCCTTATTAATAGTTGCTGTCTGATTGACAGCATCCATTACTAGGCAGAGGCTAACACTAACCCCCATTATTACCCCGGTACCCACCACCACCAGGGGTATCGGGAAGAGTTGGGTATGATTCAGTATCCGACCATCTATAGTGATGGTTGGGCACTGGGGCGGCCGCAGGCTGGTGTTATTAGGCTGGGAAAGGCCAAAAACAGTTGCCCTTTCCCCCTGGTAATGCTAGGCTGCTGCTGCTATGTTGCATTTTTTCTGGTTATGATAAATGGGGCGGGGGTTTATCCGTTTTTTCCAATTATTTATTTAAAAAATAAATAAATAAAAAAATGACATGGGGTCCCCCCCCCAATTTTTGTAACTAGCCGGATACAACATAGCAGCAGCAGCCTAGCATTACCAGGGTGGGAAGGGCCACTTTTTTTGGCCTTTCCCAGCCTAATAAATGTGGACTTTATCACTAAAAACATGACTATACAGTAGTGTGAAGACATAAGACTGGGCATTCTGAGCAAACATTATTTTTATAGTTGACTGTAGTCAAAACTGACTTGATATAAAAGGTACCAGACATGCATATTTTGGTAAACCTATGTAGTTAAGATCTGCCACAATGTATCTTATACCTATCCTTATTTATTTCCATAAGTAAAAACCCGACTTCGGAGAAGGATTTTAAAAATTACTGGAGAATCTGCACAAACATAGCATACAAAAAAAAAGCATACCAAAAATATCAGTATATTAAAATATGGAATGTAAATGGGGCAATATTGCACTGGCCCACCAAAGTACGAGAGAATCTTCAGGAGGAACCAGGCTCTGATTTAATGATGGGCTCCAAAGGTCCAGCAGAGGACGATCCCATTTGGAGTTGACTTTGAACCAATCACTTGCAACTAGGATCTATATCTTATGGGACAATTCATAAATAACCTAGTAGAACTTATAGATTATATGTGCTGCATGTACTATGGCAACAACATTTACAATGGAACTTAGTGAACATGTACATGTACTGTATAGATGGGGGAAGGACCCCAGAATAATTCTCATTGGTGGGTCCAAGGTACCCCAATCCATTACTGATGGGGAGAATGCATTTCATATACAGTCAGATTTGCCAGTTGTTTTCTATGGTGACTCGGTTTATAGTTGCACAAAACATTTGCTAATAGCTGTAATATTTTAGCTGCAAATAATGTCTGTAAGTGAAGGGGAAAGGATGTTACGAAATAGTCTGACGGCTGCCATATTTAACTGGCTTTTAAACAAAGGTTAACTTTTCATATAAGAGCATATAACACAATTATGATCGTATAATGTGTCTATAAAGAGGAGGGCATATGCCAACTTTTCATGTTATTTGTAATTTAATGGAATATGATCCTCCTGAGCCTATCTTAATATTCAATGTCCTAGATGGATATTATGTGAAGGCTCGTCTATAATTTTGTTCATTCATTTTTCATTCAGCCTCACATCTGTCTCTTTTATACTGCAGAACATAAAACGAAAAGGAAAGTGCTGCACATTTCATCTGCCCTAAAGCTTTTCTTTGCAGAATGCAGTTTGGGAAGAATTCAATAATTAGTTTACGTGCTGTTGATTAGATTTTATCTTATTGCATTTTGGATCATTCTTTCCACGTCATAAACTGAAACAGATGATGTAGACATTGCTAATTCTATGCTATGCAAACAATGAAGCAATAAGAGAGCCGGAACAAAATGGGCACAATGAGACCATTCTAAAACAAACATAAGAAATGGAGGAAATTATCAAACAATCAGCATCTGGCAGACTGAAATACATAAAGAATGTTCACTATATTACTTGCCTTTGTGGTTGATGGAAAATAATTTCTATTGAGCATGAACCAAACACAAGGCATTAATAAAGTATTACCTTTGAATGGCGGTCTAGGCAGGTTTTATATACTGCAGCCTATGAATAGGACACAATTACAGAAGTACAATTACGCAGTGCTTTTTGTTATGTTACAGTGTCATCTCATTATCTACCTGCTGGAATGCTCAGTGGACTGGCGTAAGTGGCTGGAATTACAATGTCATTCCCACAAGTGATAAGAGAAGATAAAAGTGAATTAGAAATGGGCAACATTAAATCCTGTATCCCTACACGATTCAGGAGGCTAAACTATAGTTCATCTCGGCTGTACTGCTGTGCTTTGGAATGCATGGTATTCTTTGCTTAATAAGGAGGTATAGCTGGTAGTATAATCACTTTAATAAGCCAAGAAGAAAAACTGCATCTCTCATTTATGCATCAAACAACTTAAGAAGAAATAAAGACATCACTATGGCTTTGAGGTGGGCCCTGAATGGGGTTCATTAACATTTTTAAGCTAATGGGCATCTCAGTGGTAGGAAAGCTAACAAAACAGACTAATTTTACAGAGACCAATTATTGGGCAAACGAGCGCCCACAGAATGCCCGTTCCCGATCATAGCCCTGTGTAAACAGGGCAATGATCAGCCGATGAACGAGCCAACGCTCGTTCACCGGACGATTGCATTGTTTACGCTGCTCAAAATATTATCATTATCAGCAGAACATCCTTCTGTGTAAACTGGAAGACATGCTGCTGACATGATGGAAATGTATGATGACGAGAGATTGTAGTTCACTTGTCCCCATACATAGCTCCGTGTGAAAGGAACAAACGTGCACCGATCAACGAGGAGGTCCTTAAAGCGTTTGTCCAACTTCTGACAACTGATATCCACCGGATAGGTCATCAGTATGTCATCGGTACGGGTCCGACTCCAGGACCCCGCACGGATAAGCCGCTCCGGTGGCCTGCGGGCACCAGATGTTGTGGCACATAATGCTATGTACGGAGCCTGGGAAGCAGTTGGCTCCATACATAGCATAGCGGCCATGCTGCAGAACTGCAGGTCTGCTCCTATTCACTTGAATAGTAGCAGAGCTGCAGTACTGCAGCTCGGCCACTATTCCGTGGCCGGAGCTAACTGCTTCCGGCTTATATGTCCGGTGCACAGAGGGACCGGACCAGCTGATCTGTGCGGGGCCCGGGTGTCGGACCCCCGCAGATCATGTACTGATGACCTATCCGGTGGATCATCAGTTGTCAGAAGCTGGAAAAACCCCTTTAAGGGTATGTGCACACACACTAATTACGTCCGTAATTGACGGACGTATTTCGGCCGCAAGTAGTGGACCGAACTCAGTGCAGGGAGCCGGGCTCCTAGCATCATACTTATGTACGACGCTAGGAGTCCTTGCCTCTCTGCAGGACAACTGTCCCGTACTGTAATCATGTTTTCAGTACGGGACAGTAGTTCCACGGAGAGGCAGGGACTCCTAGCATTGTACATAAGTATGATGCTAGGAGCCCGGCTCCCTGCACTGTGTTCGGTCCGGTACTTGCGGCCGAAATACGTCCGTCAATTACGGACGTAATTAGTGTGTGTGCACATACCCTAAGGTTGACATGATGCTATTTAATTCTCTTCTGTTGTTTTTACTGAAGAATATAGAGACATGTTTCCTTTAACACTCATTAATTTCAATGGGTTTGTCAAGCATGCCATCAGCTGGCTTCAGATAGCCACCATTTCATCAGGTTTCCATTTATTTAGTTGGCAAAACTACTAGTCTACTTTTTTATTACCCAGTAATAAATAAAAAAAGGACAAAAATCTTGTGATTCAATATTCTTACCAATAAAGCTAATAGATCCTAACCAAAGACATACATTGCTTTCCATTACAATTCACTATGCTTTCAGTTTTGTTTAGTTAGTAACTGATCCATGAAAAATTGTGGGACAAGTGTGAACAGAGCCACTTTCAATGGATGTTATGGGCTTTTCTTTTTTATAAAAAAAAATCCATAATAAAAAAAAGGTAGAAAAAAAGCTTGACACTATATTCCATGTCATCACAAAGCAATATAACACACTAATGTAGTCATAGGGATTCATCATATTCAAAACAGGGACATTGTAGCCCTGTACCATTATTAAATAGATGGTACAAATGAAAATAACAAGCAAGCTTACTACTCCTATGATAGATGTTAACATGTTTCCCTAGTCTATATGACACTTTTTATTATAGCCACTTTCCCTTCCCTTATCTAGCTGTAAAGTGTATCTGACACCAATTTTTATGGTATAATTCGTATCAGTTTATGATGTGACTCCCAACTAGTATTCCATATCAGCAAGCCATGTCATTTTCACAGAAGGGATGGCAAATTGATTTTAATATTCCCTAAGATGCTTGGCATGGGGGCAGGCAAAGAATGATAAGGTATAAAATGCTTTACCAGCCCCTACACAAAGCTTCTTTGAGCTAGGCATGTGAATAGGGGTTCCCAGAAAGTGAAAACACTTTTTTTAGGGGTTCCCTCATGGTAATAAGATTGGTAATCACCAGGGGACAATCAGTTAAATTATATCAATTACTTTTTTAGCAACTTTTTAGGTAATTTTTCCATTACATTCAATAAAGTCACAGAGTGCAGAATATATTTATCTTATGATTTTCTAATTATTGCTCTAAAGACACAGGAAAGGAGCATATTGGTGATAGACGCTCACTAAAGGGGTTGTATGAGTGCCATCCACAGTGCCCTCCATAGCATTGCCTCCCACAATGCCCCCATAGCAGTGCTAACCTAGTTTCCCCCCCAAAAAACAATAGTGCCCCCCATTATTGTATGTAATAATAATAATAATAATAATAACAATAATACTTATCTGAAAACCATTGTAAAATCCATAATAACATATTGAGCTCATGCTAGAATGCATGTTGAATATATTGTCAACTACATAAAACTTATTGCAAACTTTGGAGCCACTTCAATGCTATCGTTGGTGTCTTTGTTGAATCTCTGATTAAAGGGGTTATCCGGGATGTGATTTGTTTTTGTATTGGGGGATGGAAGTAAAATACATAAGCCAAAAAAGAAATACTTACCTATCCTTGCCCCTGGCGATCCGGTGCTGTTACTCCATCAGAACTCCTGGTGGCTGTTTACATGCACGTAGCAGCCAATCTGATGGCTCAGTGGGGCTAACTGGTGACAAATCACATTTCTTTCATAATGCCACAAATACAACACATGACTGCTAAGCCCCGCTGAACCCTCTGATTGGCTGCAGCAGTCACATGATACAGGCATGTAAACAACCACCGGGAGTGTCGCTGGAGCGCCAGATCGATGCAAGGACAGGTAAGTATTGCCTTTTTTTTAATTTCATTTTTAGTCCCAAATAAAAGAAAGTTCACATCCCAGATATTCCCTTTAAAGGCTGTGTACACCTTTGAATTTTTTTTTTTTTTAATAAAAATATCTCAGTGTGATTTGTGCAACTTTCAAAATACTTTTTATTAAAAATTATTTTTACTTTTTGACATACAGCTGCTTTCTATTCTGTATACAGAGCAGTTGTATCGTGCACTAAGACCTGAATCCGTCTGACGGGTTCAGTGAAAGCTGGTCCTGCGTATCTCCACCTGTAATCGATTACATCTAAGTTAGAAACTTAGATGGGATCGATAGCAGCACGATCCTGCATGTCAGAGACACGCAGGACCCACTGACACTGAACCCGTCAGTCCTGCTGACCAGACAGATTCAGGTTTCAGCGCTAGATACAGCAGCTCTGTATACAGTATACAAAGCAGCTGTATCTCAAAAAGTAAAAATTATTTTTTAATAAAGAGTAATTTGAAAGGTGCAACAATCCCACAGACATTTTTATTTAAAAAAATTGATTTCAAAGGTGTACATAGCCCTTAATGCCTTCCTTGCCATATCTGTGAGCCTACTTGTAATGACAGGGATAGGGAATCAGACAAGTGAGCCCTAATCTACCCGCCACTCAGTCCCTGCCTAATTGCAACGACCCTCCCTAGGCGACGGGGTACAACTGGGCGATGGTCCCTACACTCAATAAGTGCACGACAGACAACAGACAAGGAAACATAGAACAAAGGGAAATGGGGCAGTTGCCCACGGCAACACCGTGAGCAACAAGAGTAGTAAACGAGCCGAGTCAAACCAGGAGAGTACAAGGTGCCAAACGTAGAGCAGGAGAGTAGTGAACAAGCCGAGTCAAACCAGGAGTGTACGAGGTACCAAACGCAGAGCAGAAGAGTAGCCAGGGTCAATACGAAGCAGGGACAAGTAGTTCAAGAAGCTGCAGCAGGGCCAGGAAACCAACAGAGAAGAATCACAAGCAAGGAGGAACAGGAAAGGCAGGTATAAATAGACAGAGGGCGGGAGCTAGCTCCGTCTGGCCAGGCTGTGATAGGCTCTCCCACTCCTAAGCCTGCCATCCTGAGTGGTGGAAGATGGAGTCAGTCTCACAGACATAGAAGCAGGTGCAGACTGATTACCTATGGGCGTGGATACAGAAGCTGTGCCTGGCAGATCCTTAACACTACTCTTGTCAGGATATTAGTTGTGCCATATTTTTTCCATTTTGTTGTAATGGATTTAATGGTGCTCTGGTATGTTCAAAATTTGAGATATTTTTTTCCTTACGCAAACCTGATCTTTACTTCTCCATAACTTTGTCTCTGACCCAGGGGCGTAGCTAAAGGCACATGGGCCACGATGCAAAAGTTCTTATTGTGCCCCCCCCCACATACTTTTCATGGCTGACAGCCAGCAGCTTTCAGTTGCATCGCTGGGTCTCCTAAGTGACAATGCAGCACTAGCAGCCAGTGGCGTCACTGAGGTCTTAAAATGTCCCCAATCCATATGTCCCCCCCCACGAAAATGTGTGTGTATATGTGTGTATAGGAGACAGCATAACTATAGCACTACGACCCTATAAACTATGGATAGGATTAGATACAGTGGCTCAGCAGACAGTATCACACATGATTGGATTAGATACACAGCTCCGCAGACAGTATCACACATGATAGGATTAGATACAGTGGCTCAGCAGACAGTATCACACATGATAGGATTAGATATAGGGCCCAGCTCGCTGACATTGCGGCTCCAGCGCTGGACCCAGGAAAGGTAAGAATAATAATTATTTTGCTTCATTATGTGTTACTAATTATTTTTGTGTGTTAGTGTTATTTTAGAGGTTCGCTCGTTGAACTACGTCAGATTCGAGGACTACTCCAATGACAGTGTTTTTTTTTATTCTCAATAAAATGGTTAATGAGGGTTGTGTGTGTTTTTTTTTATTTCAATAAAATATTTTTTCTATGTATTTTTTTAAACTTTATTATTACCACCTTAGTAATAGCTGCTGGCTAGTTGACAGCGTCCATTACTAAGGTGGGGCTTAATGTTATGCCGGTGCAGAGGCTAACACTAACCCTCATTATTACCCTTGTACCCCCCTGCCACTAGGGGTACTGAGAAGAGACGGGTACAAACCAGTACCCGACCATCTGTAGTGATGGTTGGGCACTGGGGCGTCCGCAGGCTGGTAGTATTAGGCTGGGAAAGGCAAACACAGTGGCCCTTCCCACCCTGGTAATGCTAGGCTGCTGCTGCTGTGTTGTATCAGGCTGATTATGAAAACTGGGGGGGACCCCACATAGTTCTTTACAATTATTATTATTATTATTTTTTTTTTTAAAGTGACGTTGGTTTTTCATAACCAGCCAGATACAATAAAGCAGCAGCAGGTTAGCATTACCGCAGGGGGATAGAAGGGCCACTATTTCTGGCCTTTCCCAGCCTAATAATACCAGCCCCATTATCTGACCATCACTACAGATTGTCAAGTACTGGATCGTACCCGGCTCTTCCCGGCACCCCTGGTGGCTGTGGGTACCCGGGTAATAATGGGGGTTAGTGTTAGCCTCTGCACCGGCTAACACTAAGCCCCGCATTAGTAATGGACGCTGTAAATCAGTCAGCGACCATTACTAAGGCGGTAGTAATAAAGTTTAAATAAATCACAAAAACATAGAAAAAATATTTTATTGAAAAATATAAAAAAAAAAACACACAACCCTCATTAACCATTTTATTGATACTAAAAAAGCCGTCATCGAAGTAGTCCTGGAATCCGACGTAGTCCAACATCCGAACCTGTAAAAAAACACAAACATTAAAAAAAACAATTAGTAACACATGTTTAGATACAGGGCCCATGTGTGATACTGTCTGTTGGACCCTGTATCTAAGCCTACCACAAGGTAGGCTTAGATACAGGGTCCTGCAGACAGTAATCTTATACAGTATAAGATTACTGTCTGCAGGAGCCATGTATCTAAGCCTACCATGTGGTAGGCTTAGATACAGTGTCCAACAGAAAGTATCACATATGGGCCCTGTATCTAAGCTTACCATGTGGTTATTTAGGATGCTTAGGTACAGGGCCCCAGCAGACCGTAATTTATACAGTATAAGATTACGGTCTCCTGGGGCCCTGTATATAAGCCTACCATCAGGATGTTGTGCCCGGCGCATAGCGCTGTGACGTCAGGACCTCCGCTGCTCTCCAGAACCAGGTGGGTAAGTACTGTCAGTTACTATAGTAACAGGGGCCTGAAGCCCCAGTTACTATAGTAACTTTTTATTGATGTGGTATGGGGGGCCGCGCGCCCCCTTGCTTCGGGGCCAGGTCGCAATTGCTGCAACCCCTATAGCTACACCACTGCTCTGCCCTGTTTGGAGAGCTGCTTGTCTTCATGTTGCTTGCTTGGTGGTGTAGACACAGGAGCCTTCCAGAACAGGTGTATTTATACTGACATCATATGACCGATCATGTGACACTTTGATTGCACACAGGGGGACCACTTTCAACTAATTATGTGACTTCTCAAATTGATTGGCTTGACCAGACCTTATTTAGGGATTTCTTAGAAAAGGGGTGAATGCATATGCATTCATAGCTTTTCAGTTTTAATGAATTAACAAGGTTTTGGTTGTTTTTTTCGCAAAGGAACTGTATATTGACATGGATTCTTACCTACGCTTACCTGTAATATCTAAAGCCCCTATGCATTATTGAAATTACTAAAGTCATTTGTAGTTCTTATTTGTATGTTGATCTGCTGAAATTCAATAATTCTCAACATTTGGTTGTCTTTATTTAATTCTAAATATGAAAGTTATTATTTCTTCTTATAATCAATATTTACAGTAAAAAAAACACTAGGTCTATACTATGTAATTAGGTGCAACATCCCATGGCAGTCCAACTAGTTTATACAAAGCAATTTCCTTTATGCTCTGTTTCCCATGTCTCTGGCAGCCGGATTATAGTTTACTGCTGATTTTCCCAACTTTAAAATATAAAATCTTGGCTACATCAATTATTGTTCAAAAAAAACTTTGAAAAGTGACCCTTTGGGGTCCAAACCAACATCATGTGATTGGTGTGCTCAGCAGACTTTCCAAGGTCTATACTATTATAATTGCTAAGGTCAGACCCTTATTGAACTAATATCACTGAACTATAATAGGAAAAAAATATTTCATTTTCACTGTCTGATCAATCAAAAAGAAAGATGATATCAGATAGTTTGCTGCACGCCAGTACTCTCAGCATTACTGACAAAATCTGGCAACAGAAAAAGATCTATTCACATTACAACAAAAACCTTTAAAGTTTACTATTGTTTTAACCTATTTAATCTAAATAAGTCCAAACTCCAAAACTCTGTGCTGATTCATTTGTCAATACACTGTTCTGTCATAACATGAAATACACTGATAGGTGAAGTTAAAAACATAAACTATCTTGTAACATTGGCACCTGTCAAGGTATATTAGACAAAAAGTGAACGGTCAGTTTGGGAATTTGATGTGTTGGAAGCAAGAAAAATGGGCAAACATAAGGATGTGAGCGACTTTAACAAGAGCTAATTTGTGATGGTTGGATATCTGGGTCAGAGCATCTCCAAAATGACAGGTCTTGTGGGGTGTTGCCGGTATGCAGTGGTTAGCACCTACCAAAATTTACCCGACAACCGGTGAACCGGCGACAGGGTCATGGGTGCCTAAAGCTTATTGATGCGTATGAGGAGCAAAGGCTGGTCCGTGTAGTCTGTTCACACAGAAGATATACTGTGGCACAAATTGCTGAAAAAGTTAATGCTAGTTATAGAGAAAGGTTTCAGAACACACAGTGCATCGCAGCTTCCTGCGTTTGGAGCTGTGTATCCCATGCTGACCACTGTCCACCATCAAAAGTGCTTACAATGCATTTGAACTAGACCATGCAGCAATGGAAGAAGGTCGCCTGGGCTGATGAATCACGTTTTCTTTCAAATCATGTGAACGGTTGGGTGTGGATTTAGGATGCACTATGAGAGTAAGACAAGCCGGCGGTGGCAGTGTGATGCTCGGGACACTGTTCTTCTGGGAAACCATGGGTCCTGGTATTCATGTAAATGTTACTTTGACACGTACCACCCACTTAAACATGGCAATGGTATTCCCTAATACCCCTTAGATGCCATGGTCAATGCTGACCGCTTCATCTAAGAATTATATAGAGGGAGGGAGCTCCCTCTGTCAGCCCATCACCGCCCCCACATTGCAATCGTAGGTGTTGATGGGTTGCTATGGCAGCTAGGGGCCTGACAATGGCCACTAGGTTTGCCACTTTACTACACCTATTGGCAAAGCCTAATGGAATGCCTGTGAGCATTGTGCTGACAAGTATAACACACTGCAAAAAAGAACATTGAAGTGTGTTAGATGAGCGATCAACAAATCACATAGTCTAGTCCGCTAGTTGGACTGAGCAAAAATTAAAAAAAAAAACTAAATATTTAAAAATATAAAAAAACAAGAAAAACTTCTTCCCCATTAAAAATGCTTTATTATGTCAGTCAAGTATACATAATTGGTATTGCTACTTACGTAATGAACTAAACGATAAAATTATCATGTTATTTAACCCCCATAAAAAGAAAAAACAATGCCAGAATTGCAGTTTATTTTGTTCATCCCACCTCCCGAAAAACGTAAATAGTGATGAAAAAATGCTAAGTACCTCAGAATGGTACCAATGAAAACGTCAACTTATGCCATAAAAAAAAACAATGCTACAGACAACTCTGTCGATGGAAAAAAATAATTTATGGCTCTCAGAATATAGCTTTTAAAGTGTAGCTAAACGTTTAACAAACTTCTGACATGTTATAGTGACATGTCAGAAGATTTGATTGGTGGGGGCCCAAGCACTGAGACCCAAACCAATCGCTAAAACGAAGCAGCTGAAGCTCTTGTGTCAGCACTCTGCCGCTTCGTGTCTGTTCATCACATGGAGAACCATTAAATCCATTATAACAAAATGGTAAGAATATGTAACAACTACAAACATAACAATAGAAGGCCGCCAGTCTAAACCCATGATAACACTGAAGAAGCTGTAAAGATCCACAGCCGTGATCTAAGTATCTGTCCATCGGACCACTATAAGCCGTACACCGAGTTGGCCTTTATGGAAGAGTGTCCAGAAAAAAGACATTGCTCAAAAAAACCCCATAAGAAAACACATTTTGAGTTCACCAAACAGCATGAGGCAGACTTACCAAACACGTGGAAGAAGGTTCTCTGGTCAGATGACACTAAAATTTAAATTTTGGCCATTATGGAAAACGCTATTTGTGGCACAAACCCAACATTTCCCATTACCGCAAGAACACTATTCCCACAGTAAAGCATGGCGGTGACAGCATCATGCTGTGCTGAGTAACTGGCTTGGATTGAAGATAAGATGTATAAATACAGGGCAATTCTTGAGGGAAAACCTGTGTTAGTCTGCCAGACATTTGAGACTGGGACAGAGGTTCACCTTCCAGCAGGACAATCACCCTAATATGCTGCTAAATCTACACTGGAGTTCTTTAACCTCTTCCCGACATTCGCCATATATATAAGGAGTATGTCAGGTTGGGGAGTATGGAGCGGGCTCATGGGCTGAGCCCGCTCCATAGAACGTGTGTGTTGGCTGTGTTACAGCCGCCACTTCCGAGTAACGAGCGGGATCGTTAACCTGTTAAATGCCGCGGTTAATAGCGACAGTGGCTTTTAAATCACTGATAACATCACTTTAATGTTCCAACGGCCCCCCCGTGTCGAGATCTGGGGGTGCCGTTGTTTGGCATGGCAGTTTGAAGGCCTGATGAATGCTCCCAGGTCCGCCTCCGGCAGGGCTTCATGGGGCACTAGGACAAGTAAAAAAAAATAAAAACAGTCAAATAAAGTATTTTTAATAAAAAAAAATTAAATATTAAAAAGTAAAAAAAAAAACGTTTCCCATTTTCCCTCAAGCACAATGTAAAAAATAATTAAAAATTAACATAACTTGTATCGACGCATCCGTAAAAGTCTGCACTATTACAATATATCATTATTTAGTCCGCACGGTGAACGCCGTAAAAAATAAAAAAATAAAAACTTCAGAATTGCTGTTTTGTGGCCACTTCATCTCCCACAAAAACTGAAACAAAAAGTGATCAAAAAGTTTAATGCACCCCAAAATGGTACCAATATAAGCTACAGCTCGTCTCACAAAAAATAAGACCTCATACCACTAAATCGACAGAAAAATAAAAAGTTATGGCTGTCAGAATATGGCGACAAAACTGAAATTTTGTTTTTAACAATCAGTTTTTTCCTTGTAAAAGTAGTAAAACAAAAAAAAACTATATAAATTTGGTATCGCTGTAATCGTATTGACCC
Organism: Rhinoderma darwinii; assembly: GCF_050947455.1. Classification (NCBI taxonomy): domain Eukaryota; kingdom Metazoa; phylum Chordata; class Amphibia; order Anura; family Rhinodermatidae; genus Rhinoderma; species Rhinoderma darwinii. The sequence continues at coordinate 203,602,175 of NC_134688.1, forward strand.
GCAGAATAAAGTCAACATGTCATTTTTACCACACGGTGAACGACGTAAAAACAAAATCAACCAAAAGATTGAGGAATCACTGTTTTATTCCAATTCCACCCCACAAATATTTTTTTTTCCAGTTTCCCACTACATTATATGGTATAATAAATGGTGCTGTGAAAATCTACAACTCGTCCTGCAAAATATAAGCCCTGATATGGCAAAAAGAAAGACAGCTTTTGGAAGGTGGGGAGGAAAAAACAAAAGTGAAAATCCGAAAAAATGGCTGCGGTGGGAAGCGGTTAAGGAGAAACATTGAAATGTCCTGAAATGGCCTAGGCAAAGCCCAGACTTCAATACAAGTGAGAATCTGCATGACTTGTAGACTGCTGTACACCAACGCAACCCATCTAACTTGAAGGAAGCGTAGTTTTGCCTGGAAGAATGGGCAAAAATCCCAGTGTCTAGATGTGCTAAGCTAATAGAGACATATTCAAAGAAACTTTCATCTGTAGAAGCAATAGATGACTCCGCAATGTATTGACTTTCAGGGGATGAATAATTATGCACATTAAAGATCTGTTTTTGTCTTAATTATTTCTTGTGTCATAGTAAAAAAAATATTTTGCATCTTCCAAGTTGTAGGCATGTTGTGTAAATCAAATGGTACAACCAACCCCCCACAAAAAAAATAAAATAAAAATAAGACAATTTTAATTTAAATCAATGACTTTTGGCTTTTTTTGTGTGTTGCAAGTTATTAGAGTCAAGATAAACTTGGCTACATCTGTACAACTCACCCGCCCAAAAAACAAGCCTTTATACGGCTATATCGATGAGAAAATAAAAAATCGTATGACTTTCAAAATGCGGAGATTAAAAAAATGGCTGCGTCCTGAAGTCCAAAATAGGCCGCACCCATATGGAGTTAGGGATTGGTAATTTCGTTTATTGAAATTTTATGCTACCATAGCTTTAACACGACAAAATATTTAAATTTTTTCTAAGAAATATAATCATTTTTCTCATTAGTGAATTTACTATATAGTTTATGGTACTTGTTAATTACAACTATCAATATTCATTTTCTGTTATTTATTACCTAATCTACACTCAGTCCCTAACCATGCTGACTCTTTATGCATGTCAAACTCATCAAATTGCTTTAGGTAACTCACATAGGGTAATATGATTTATTAAACTTCACCTTTAGGTCTCATGTACACGAGCGTAGCCATGTGCACGGCCGTGATTTTCGGGTCGGCCGGCCGCGGCGTGTCACCCGCGAGCCGACCGCAAATCGCAGACAGTGCACATGTCCGCGTCTATTATTTTCTATGAGCCTGGACTGCAGAACACGGCCGTAATAAGACATGTCCGTTCTTTCTGCGGTCCAGGCTCCCGGGCCATGCACGGACCGTGGGAACCACGGTCGTGTGCATGGGCCCATAGAAATTAATGGGGCCGCACGCAATTCTCCCGTGGATTTTCGGGAGGAATTGCGGCCGCAAAATCACGTTCATGTGCATGGGGCCTTACTGTACATATACTCATAACCTGACCATGCTACTTTACCTGGGAATTGAACAATATAATATTGAATTGACCAACATGATATTGATATTGAACAACATAATATATGACATTGAACAACATCATGTTGGTCTCCTGGGTTGCTCCATCTGCAGGTGCTGTGTTGCCACGGCATTGGTTGCATGGGATACTGCACTTGATAGAGTAGGGACCCACTTGAAAGAGGTCCCTGTGAAGTGGTAAGTGGGCTTATACAGTTTGATAAAAATGTTTAAGTGACAGGATATCCTGGCCCACCCTTCACCAACTCTTCAACATATAGGACTAGGACCTTCCTTTATGAGTAAAATAATGGCCCTTTATCATTCTCCATCCACCCAATTAAAAATAAACGGCTCCCTCTCTGCGCCCTTTTGGTACCAGGCAGGGTTGCCCTTTATCCATTGTTGTATGTCCTCATTATGGAGCATCTCATAGCACGGATATTAAGGGTATTCTCATAGGCGGGACAGATTATAAGTGCTCTGCATTTGCTGATGACCTATTGGTTTATCTCACGAACCCGCATATATCTCTTCCATCGTTGAAGTCCGAGCTGTCCCGTTTTGGAACATGGTCCAATTTTAAGATCAACTTCTCCAAGTCTGAGGCTATATATGGTACCCGTTTGTACCTGACATCACATGTTTTTAAAATTGGATGAGATCAGGTCAATTGGCCTCAGCTATATAAGGGCTCCTGGTGCTCTGCTGATTTTACCAACATGCCCATGCCCATTAGTCTCTCAACATCGTCTAGACTGAAACTGCACAAAGAGCACATTTTAAACGCAGATATCCTATTTTATATAAATTGTCAGCAATTTCTTAGCTATATCTGTATCTAGGAAAGCTACATGATAACTTTTATGACTACATTTACAGTTTCTACTGCTAATAAAAAGAAAATCTTGTCTTGTCAAGTCTTGTTAACCCCTTCCCGACATCCTCCGTATATATACGGCGCATGCCAGGTGGGGGAATATGGAGCAGGCTCACGGGCTGAGCCCGCTCCATATAGCGAGTGTGTCGGCTGTGTGCGATACTTCCGGGTAACGAACGGATACAGGTCAAGCGTGATCCCACTTGTTTAACCCGTTAAATGCCCCGTTCAATAGCGATCGCGGCATTTAAATGACTAAAAACAGGGGGGTGACCCCTGTAATGTCCCAACGCCCCCCCCCCGCAGCGAGATCGGGGGGTACCGTTGGTTGGCATGACAGCTTGGGGGCCTGACGAAGTCCCCTTGGTCCACCATCTTTGTACTCCTATGGGCTTCATAGGAGACTGTCAGAATTATGATATACTGCAATACATTAGTATTGCAGTATATCGTGCAAGCGATCTAACGATCGCTGGTTAAAGTCCCCTAGGGGGACAAGTAAAAAAAGTAAAAAACAGTAAAATAAAGGTTTTTTTTTAAAAGGGAATGTGTCACAAATTAAACCTTTTATTTTAAAGTATGTTACTTATTTCTATTATATTTTTTAAGTTTTTTGCTGTATTTTTTATTTTTTCTTCCACATGGTGGAAAGTATTAAAAATTAAATACATATATATAGACATGTTTTCCTATGTTGGCCACCAGAGGGAGCACTTCCCAGAATTACAGCAAGGTGAATAAGGCAAAGCAACCTGACTCACAGCTGCCATAAATGTGGGAGTGAATCTCACCTCACCTCCTACAAGCCAGGAAAAGGTGTCTTCAAATTGCTAAGAAGTGTCTGGCTGCCATTTTGGGTGTGATTGTTGAAATGCAACTGGCAGAAGCTATAGGACACACCAAAAGGCTAAGGGTATGTTCACACGCTTACTAAACAAAGGGAAAACCGCTCCTGATGTTCAGCCATTTTTTAATCAAACTCGCGTTTTTGGCTGCGTTTTTTACGGCAGTTTTTGGAGCTGTTTTTCTATAGAGTCAATGAAAAATGGCTCCAAAAAGACCCAAGAAGTGATATGCACTTCCTTTTGGCGGGCGTCTTTTTACGTGCCGTTTTTGGAAAATGGCCGTCGGTACAGAACGCCATATTTCCCATTGAAACCAATGGGCAGATGTTTGTAGATGTTCTGCTTCCGATTTTTTTAGCCGTTTTTCGGGACGTTTACGGCCCGAAAAACGGCTTAAAACACTGCGTGTGAACATACCCTTAGAATGATGAAAGTGAAGTGAATGACTTTTCAGTTGACAGGTTCACACGGCGTGTATTTGACACGGTTTCTTTTTGTGCATTTTACATGCCTCTCCTGCTAAATGTCTTTATCCCTCCATCCTGCTGACAGTCTCCTCCAGGATCACCACCCAATACTGCTGACAGTCTCCTCCAGCGTTCCCACCCAATCTTGCTGACAGTTTCCTCCAGCGTCACCATACAATCTTGCTGATAGTCTCCTCCATCATCACCACCCAATCTTGCTGACAGTCTCCTCCAGCGTCATCATACAATCCTGCTGACAGTCTCCTCCAGCATCACCATACAATCCTGCTGACAGTCTCCTCCAGCATCACCAAACAATCCTGCTGACAATCTCCTCCTACATCACTGTCAGCAAGATTGTATGGTGACGCTGGAGGAGACTGTCAGCAGTATTGGGTGGTGATGCTGGAGGAGACTGTCAGCAGGATTGTGCGGTGACGCTGGAGGAGACTGTCAGCAGGATTGTATGATGATAAACACCCATAAATTAATTTAAAAAAAATCATGATACTGTTCCTTTAACAAATAATATAAAATAAAAAAAATTAAAAGCTAAAAAAAAAACTAACGTAACTGGTATTGACGAGTCCGTAAAAGTCTGAACTATTACAATATATCATTATTTAGTCCGCACGGTGAACGCCGTAAAAAATTAAAAGTTAAAAACATCAGAATTGCTGTTTTTTGGTCCCTTCATCTCCCACAAAAAAATGAAATAAAAAGTGATCAAAAAGTCTTACGTACCTCAAAATGGTACCAATATAAGCTACAGCTCGTCCTGCAAAAAATAAGCCCTCACACGGCTAAATCGACAGAACAATAAAAAAGTTATGGCTCTCAGAATGTGGCGACAAATCTCAAATTTTATTTTTAACAATCAGTTTTTTCCTTGTAAAAGTAGTAAAACATAAAGAAAACTATATAAATTAACATGCCGTTTTTACCGTATGGTGATCGCCGTAATAACAAAACCAACCAAAAGGTTGATCAATTGCTGTTTTTTTCCTATTCCACCCCACATACATTTTTTTTCTCGTTTCCCACTACATTATATGGTACAAAAAATGGTGCTGTGAAAATCTACAACTCGTCCAGCAAAAAGCAAGCCCTCATACGGCAATATTGATGGAAAAATAAAAGAGTTATGGCTTTTGGAATGTGGGGAGAAAAAAACAAAAGTGAAAATCAGAAAAATGGCTTCGGAGGGAAGGGGTTAAAGTAGGTAGTCATTTCAAAACTTTAGGGTATATAACTGCATAACTAGGAGCGTTCTTATTCAGTAGTCTGGGAAAGCTAGATGACAACCAAAAATTGCAAAGGAATTGCCACACAAACTTCCTAAAATCCATTATAGCACATCTGACTAGATGATGACTTACTGCATAACTAAAGGCATTTAATAGTCTGAAAAAAACAGGTAAAAATCTCAGAGGAAAATCTATAAACGGCAGTATGAGGCTGGGTTCACACGACCTATTTTCAGACGTAAATGAGGCGTATTATGCCTCGTTTTACGTCTGAAAATACGGCTCCAATACGTCGGCAAACATCTGCCCATTCATTTGAATGGGTTTGCCGACGTACTGTGCAGACGACCTGTTATTTACGCGTCGTCGTTTGACAGCTGTCAAACGACGACGCGTAAAAATACAGCCTCGTCAAAAGAAGTGCAGGACACTTCTTTGGACGTTTTTGGAGCTGTTTTCTCATAGACTCCAATGAAAACAGCTCCAAAAACGGACGTAAAAAACGCAGCGAAAACGGCGCGAAAAATGCGAGTTGGTCAAAAAACTTCTGAAAAGCAGGGTCTGTTTTCCCTTGAAAACAGCTCTGGATTTTCAGACGTTTTTGGTCACTACGTGTGAACATACCCTGAGGGTATGTGCACACGATAGCAGGCATTTACGTGTGAAAAGACAGACTGTTTTCAAGAGAAAACAGCTGCCTCGTTTCACACGTAAATGCTCCTCCTCGTAATATACGAGGCGTCCGTGACGCTCGTAAATCTTGAGCTGCTCTTCAATGAAGAACGGCTCAAATTACGTTGCAAAGAAGTGCCCTGCACTTCTTTGCCGAGGCAGTAAATTTACGCGTCGTCGTTTGACAGCTGTCAAACGACGACGCGTAAATTACAGGTCGTCTGCACAGTACGTCGGCAAAACCATTCAAATGAATGGGCAGAAGTTTGCCGACGTATTGGAGCCGTATTTTCAGACGTAAAACGAGGCATAATACGCCTCGTTTACGTCTGAAAATAGGTTGTGTGAGCCCAGCCTCATACTGCCGTTTAAGATCGACTTACCTGCAAACGCTGATGCTGCTGCAGAATCAACTGTAGCCTCTGGTGCCGATGTGGCCGACACGATGAAGGACCTGTGAGTGACGTCACAGATCTGCACTGTCAGAAGCTGGGCGTTCTGAAGAGAAGTGGATGATGCTTCTCTTCAGAGCGCCCAGCTAGTAAAAGTATTAAAAACGCCCCGATGTACGCACATAATACACGCCCACTTGGACTTTTACTTTTAAACACACCCACTTGGACTTTTGCAAGCCTCATTTGCATAAATACAAAAATGGTCATAACTTGGCCAAAAATGCTCGTTTTTTAAAAATAAAAACGTTACTGTAATCTACATTGCAGTGCCTATCTGCTGCAATAGCAGATAGGGGTTGCAAAATCTGGTGACAGAGCCTCTTTAATCTAGTTTGAGTAAACTAGGATTGCTCATGAAAAACGAACAATGTAAAGATTTTATCATTTGAAATTGAGGTATGTATTGTGATGTGCTGACAGCTCTCAATACAGTGATTATGTTATACTTGCCTATATTCCATTTCAAATATTGGATTGTAAACTGGAGCCTTGCACTATCTACCTCAATTTACTAAATGCTTTTCAAGTCTCTGAGCCTGTGTAATGATGATTGAGCTGAAATAATTTTATTCCCGAAATTGGTTTTCTGCAGGTATAAATCAGCCAAGCTACAATCAAGTACAATATTGATTACCCGGCACTCAATCATGTAGTGGAAACTGTCAAACACAGGAAACAAAAAAACACTTTAATATCAGGCCTCACAGAGAAATATTGCCACCGTTTTAACTGTAGGCCAAAGTCCACGAAAGTTTATAAAGGCTGAAGGCCCGCTAAGATAAAAATAAATTGGTAAAAACAAGAATTAAAATAAATAGATAATTTCTTAGCCTTTTAGGCCAAATAATAGTCCGTTGGGCACTCCAAGTTATATATTTGCAAGGAAAACGCAGCTTGGTCGCTTGTTTTGCTCACTCTCACCCACAACACTTTGGATTTCATGGTGGAAGCGTCAATTCCCAAATGACAATGTTACCTCGTTTTCAAAATCCTTTTTAGGCCTCATTTACACGAGCGTGTGCGTTTTGCGCGCGCAAAAAACGCTGCGTTTTGCGCGCGTATGCATGGCGTATGCACTGCGTATACGCAGCCTTGTTGCGTTTTAAACGCGCAAAAGGCATTTGACAGCTCCGTGTGTCATGATGCGCGGCTGCGTGATTTTCACGCAGCCGCCATCATAGAGATGAGGTAGTCGAGGCCCGTCACTGTCCAAGGTGCTGAAAGAGCTAACCGATCGGCAGTAACTCTTTCAGCACCCTCGACAGTGAATGCCGATCACAATATACACCAACCTGTGAAAATAAAAAGACTTTCATACTTACCAAGAACTTCCTGCTTCCCCCAGTCCGGGCTCCCGGCCGTTGCCTTGGTGACGCGTCCCTCTCTTGTCATCCGGCCCCACCTCCCAGGATGACGCCGCAGTCCATGAGACCGCTGCAGCCTGTGATTGGCTGCAGCCTGTGCTTGGCCTGTGATTGGCTGCAGCTGTCACTTGGACTTAACTGTCATCCCGGGAGGTCGGACCGGAGTTATCGGTAAGTCAGAACTTTTTTTTTTTTTTACAGGTTCATGGATTTTCGGAGCGGAAGTCACTGTCCATGGTGCTGAACCAGTTTAACGCTTTCAGCACCGTGGACAGTGACTGTCTCCTGACGTCGCGTACCCGAACATTTTTTACCGGTTTCGGTCAAAACGAGTTTGGCCGAACCCGGTGAAGTTCGGGGCGCTCATCTCGAATTTGACACTCCGTTTGGATGTTTGTAAACAGAAAAGCACGTGGTGCTTTTCTGTTTACATTCAGGAGTTTGACAGCTCTTGCGCGAATCACGCAGTTCGCACGGAAGTGCTTCCGTGCGGCATGCGTGGTTTTCACGCACCCATTGACTTCAATGGGTGCGTGAGTGCGCGAAAAACGCACGATTATAGAACATGTCGTGAGTTTTTTTCTGCGCACACGCAATGAGCGCAATTCACGCATCGTCTAAACAGCCCCATTGACTAATATAGGTGCGTACGACATGCGTGCAAAGCACGCGCGTCGCACGCGCGTATAATACGTTCGTGTAAACGAGGCCTTAATGGGCATATAAACTCTGGCTGTATTTTTATGTGTGGCTTGTTATTAGAGTTTTTTTTTTCCTCTGCTTTTCAATTTCCAATGCGTGATTGAGGGTCAGGAAATCAATATTCACACAGAATTTTTTGGCGCTGATTTTGATGAGGAAACCGCGTCAGAATTAGCGCCAAAAAACGGCCCAAATTGACACATATTGATTTCAATGGGAGGCAGAGGAGTTTTCTTTTCCTGGGGGCTTTTGGACACTCGTGGGAAAAATTTGCTTTCTTTGAGCGGCTTCCGCCTCTGACCTCCCAGTGAAATCAATGGTAGGCAGAATAAACCTGTTGCTCATTCTTGATTTTTGGAGTTTTGATTGACCTTACCATTGCTATGGCAGCATCATAGTAATGTAACCAATGGTTCTGTGTCCCTTCTCTTACATAGCTTCAAGAGTTGTATGAGATCAGAAAAAGGGTCCACAGTACAGCTCTTGTCCCTGGGCTGTGTCTGTCATTAACTTAAATGATGAGGCGCTAAAATGCCAGCCTTAGCCCATAAAAAAAGAATGGCACTGTTTCTGGCAAAAAAACAAACAGGAGTTGTTTCTCTAATGTCATGCAACTTCTTCAAAAGATAACGGATAGACACATTAGGGGAGATTTATTACTACTGGTGCACCTTGCTGTGTACACCAGATACACCAACAGGACGAATTAAAACCCCCATTTGGCAGAACGCTAAAGTGGCACAGGCTTTGACCGGCTAATTCTGCAGGAGCTGGGGTTAGCCATGTAAAGACTTTCTACGAGCACGTACACTTTTTACCTATACTTTTATCACTTTCTAAAGATTAGTGTACCTCAATGTGTCCCAAGTGATATGCTGAAAACACAGAACAGAATCCCCATCCCCACTATAACTATTACATGTGTTAACACACTGATATAGCCAATGCTAGCTTGCTGTCTATAAGTTACTCAATAGAAAAAAAGGCTATTTGGGCGTTTTGATTATGATATTCATTAAATAATAGACTGTAATGATAAAATATAATTAAATAGACCAAGGTTATCAAGACTTAGACTTACACCTCTCAGAAAAACATGATGGTCTGCTCTAGTTTCTATGAATTCCTCGCAATTTCACATTTCCAGTCTTTCTTTGTGAAATAGCATTTTTGGACTCTGTTCACCTCAGATTTTTGCCTCCTGTGGAAAGGTACAGTAATTTTTCTGATATTTTTTAATCTAATTTACCTTTAAAATAAATTGCTGGACACAAATATGATGCAGGCTGCTTTTTTTCTGTCCTGTTGTAAGATCAGGATCCAGACGGATCCTGTTTTTTTGACAATACAACAGTTGTCAATGGTAGTAGAGTGCGCCAGGAAGGGAATTCTATTTTAAAGGTACATTTTTTTATACCGTTTATTAAGAAAAAAAAAACGTTGATGAACCAAGACGTAGGCATTGCAAAATTAAGTCTAAAAACCTCTAAGCTCTAAGTATCTATATCCTTTATTTTTTTCTCATCTTTGATGCTATATAAGCATGAAGAAATAAATACATACTATATTGAGAGCTATATCGTCTGTTAGCTGGCAACTGATATAAGCCAAGTCTCTGTTTTCATTTGAAAAGGTCATTGTTCTATTTATGGTGACAACGACAAGCCTCTTTTGAGGAGGTCAATATTTTTGATATTACATGGGCCATTCCCCTCTCCTCCCACTGCCCTTACTCCAAATCCACTCAGCAGGTTTTTTTTAACTGCACGTCAAAGACAAAGTAGCATGGAAGGGCTTAAGAAAAGATCCCCTACCATTTGTCCTTTTAATAAAAATACATTAGAGGTTATGTAATAGAAAAAAAATTGCTTTAAATGTTGACTGGTATTTTTCCCTAAGCCATCTGTTTTCCATGCTCAGAAAAGTAATTCTGGATCTTGAATGGAAATATTTTCTATTAAGATAATAAGTAGCCTGTATGGTCATACATTATTTGACTGGGTTCTTTGTTTGCTACAGTTCCCTGCAGCTTGTCACAATAACATTATTAGCAGTTAAGAAATGTCAGCCAAAAATTAGACAGCGAATACAATGAATGACAGTTTGCTATTTAACAGTATATTGTTTATCATGAACTGCTATTCAATAACGCCAAAAGGAAAGAGTCTATGAACTTATGATTCTAGGGGAGCTTTTTTTTCTTTTTAATTCTGTAATTTTAAGGATATTTTTAAACATAAGTGCAAAGTAAAATGATTATTCCAGGATATTCTTCCTCAACCGGTGTCTCGTTATCCCCATAAGACTCTCACGCCTTTTGCTCCTAGAGCACAAGTAATAGAACAATACGTTTCCTAATGTGTGTTAGTGCTGTCTCTTATACTCGAATGTGGTTCTTAAGCTGAAAAAGATTGGCAACCTCTGATGTAGCCAAAGGCAGCCGAGATTTTACAAATCAGTTTATTCTATTTTAGCTATTGAAACTAAGCCATGTCATATAATATAGGCTGATGGTGTGACAATTTCACATCTAAATACAAGGTGTTGTCCAATTATTATTATTATTGTTTTTCTATTTATTTGTAGAACAGGAAATTATACAGTTTTCTAATATACATGTATTAGAAACTCTGCTCACATACATTTATTATAGTACATGAGACCCCTGTCACAGAAGAATCGTATAGCCCACAGATTAGTCCTGGGTAATGCATCCACAGGTTAACTGAATATGACTAAAAATGGCGTCAGTCATGTTACCCCCCAAATACATCATGTGACCCCCTACCATTCAGTTAGCAGCATGGTTACATGACATACATGTGTTGGGGCGACATAGAGGACACATGCATGGGCTAAGCGAATAGCAGTAATGGTGAAATAGTGATAAACAACTTCTTCACTATGCATGTATATACTGTCTCTAGATCAGGGCCTGTTGCCTTTCTGAGGGGGCAGTTGCGCCACTGATACCAGCCAGCACCACCCCCTCCTGCACTATAGTTGTGCCTGCGTCTATAGGACGCAGATGCAATTACATGCATAAGTGTTCAGTGCCCTGCTATTCAGTGCGTTTCAGTGATGCAAGCAGCATGGCACCCTACTGATCAGCGTCTTTCAATGACGCAATGAGCGCAATGTCGTCATCGCACTGCTTGTGTCGTTGAAAGGCGTTGATTGGCAGGGCAGAATGCAAAGTTGTTTTTATTCTCTTAAAAGTGTGAGTGGCATTATCTACAGGGGGGGCGCTATCTACAGGGGGCACTATCCATAAGGGGCTATATGTGGGGTACAATCTACATGCGGGCTATATGTGGGGCACTATGTACAGGGGGGCTATATGTGGGGCACTATCTTCAGGGGGGCTTTATGTGGGGCACCATCTACAGGGGTGGACTATATGTGGGGCACTATCTACAGGAGGGCTATATGTGGGGCACTACCTACAGGGGGCTATATGTGGAGCACTATCTACAGGGGGCTATATGTGGGGCTCTAACTACAGGGGAGCCATATGTATGGCACTAACTACAGGGAGCTATATGTAGGGTATTATCTACAGGGGGCTATATGTGGGGCACTATTTACAGGGGGAACTATATGTGGGGCACAATCTACAGGGGGCTATATGCGGGGCACTATCTACAGGGGAGCTATATGTGGGGCACCATCTACAGGGACTACTATCTACATGGGGACCTATGGGGGCACTATCGACAGGGGGCTCTATTGGGAGCACTATCTACAGGGGGCTCTATGGGGGGACACTATCTACAAGGGCTCTATGGGGGGACAGTATCTACATGGGGCTCTATAAGGGCCACTATTTACAGGGGGATCTATGTAGGGCACTATATAAAGGGGCACTATCTACAGGGGGCTCTATGTGGGGCACTATCTACAAAGGCTCTAAGTGGAGGCACTATCTACAGGAGGCTCTAAAGGGGACCCCTATATGTGGGGCACTGTCTATAGGGGGCTTTATGTTGGGCACTGTCTACAGGAAGCTCTAAGTAAGGCACTGTCTACAGGGGGCTCTATAAGTGGGGCACTATCTACAGGGGCTCGATGGGAACACTATCTACAGGGGGCACTATATACAGGGGGAACTGTGTGTGTGGGACACAGTATGTGGCACTATTATAATTAGAGGTGCAGTGTATGGAGCTATTATATTTAGGAGTGTAGTGTGTGGCACCATGAGAATTTAATCTTAATTTATAAGTGCTGAAATGTTTGAAAAGTGAGAAGCTGAAGACGTCTGAGCGGCAAACTGCAGAAATGGGCTGTGGCCGGGAGAAGTCATCAGAGAGGTCTGGATCAGATGGAGAAGAAAAGAGAAAAAGAACAACTGGAATCTGAGAGGACATCACCTGTGAGTCACTTAATGCAAATGTTTATTCTGGCTCTAATCAGTACTGTAGTCACTGTATGATCTGCAGTGAGATGATGGGTGGTATGATATTTTCGTTTTTATGAAACAGCATCTCCATGCTGGGAAATGTAGTTTTACGCCATACAAACCTGTACAGCAGGGGTTGCACTAAATTGAGCTGTATTGATGCTGGTGCTGTATTTATGTACTGAGCTTTGTTCTGGTGCTGTATTTATATATTGGGCTTGTTTTAGTGCTGTATTTATGTATTGAGCTTGGTTCTAGTGCTATAAAGCTGTACTGAACTTTGTTCCGGTGCTATATATATGTACTGAGCTTGGTTCTAGTCCCGTATTTATGTACTGAGCTTGGTTCTAGTACTGTATAAATATATATTGAGCATGGTTCTGATACTTATTACATGTACTTGGATCTGGTGTTGTACATATGTACTGGGCTTTGTTCTGGTGTTGTATTTATGTACTGAGCTTTGTTCTGGTACTGTATTTATGTACTGAGCTTGGTTCTGTTGTTGTATATATGTACTGAGCTTGGTTCTGGTGTTGTATTTATGTACTGAGCTTTGTTCTGGTGTTGTATATATGTACTGAGCTTGGTTCTGGTTTTGTATTTATGTACTAAGCTTTGTTCTGGTGCTTTATATATGTGAGAGCTTGGTTCTGGAGCTGTAATTATATAGGTTATATTTATAATAACTAAATTGCAGTGCAGATGGAACTGTTTTAAATTCATTGTCTATTTAATGGGAACCTTTCAGGTAGTTTAAACCCCTTGAGCCACCACCATGCAGTAATACATGACCTGACAATATTTCGAAACATTTCCCTGTATGTTATTTTCAGATGCAGCAAAATCTATAAAATCAACTTTAAAAACGGCGCACACTATATGCTATTTACTCATTAAATGGTCATGGGACGGTGCCGCTATCCTGAAGAGCCACATAGTCCTGCCTTCAAACCCACCTTCCCATGCTTGATTTACATCCCCAGCACTAACACAATCCTCCAACTTTCTCAGATGCACCATTGCCTTGTACTACTTGGGCACGCGCCATGCAGCGAGGTGTGTTCTGCCCGCCTTCATCAATCCAGTAGTACAAGGCAACGGTGCATTCGCAAGAGTTGAAGGAGGCTGGTAGTGATGTAGAACAGCCAGAGGGATGTGAATCAAAATCTGGGGGGGCGCCATTTCAATTTCCGCCTCAGGCAGAAGAAAAGCCAGAATCGGACCTGCTCTTGATGATTTATAAAATGGATGGCTGTCTCTAGGTGATATTTTTATGTTGTTAAAAAAGTTAACTGTTAAAAATAAAAACACACACAGAGAAAACAGTGAGAAGAATGTAAGTGCTGACCCTCACAAACATGGCCAGAAATGATGATGATGAGATGTTGCTGTAGGTAGAAATACTCTATAACTTCTTCTCTTCAATAATCTATTATTCACCTCATAACTTTTGAACGGCTCGAGGTAGAGGGTTGAAATTTGGTGGGATTTAATGGGGTCATAAAATCTGCCAGTTAAGGCCAAAAAAAAACACCCCCAACCCCTTGCAGCAAAATCTTAAATGGCACGGGGAGTCGAGTCCTAAATACATTTTATTAAAAAATATTTTAAATTTTTGAGATATCTTGCACTGATTCCTGTATCCATCAGGATTGACACGCAGGATTGAGATGTTAACGATCACATCTAAGTTTATAACGCAGGACCCGATTTCACTGAACCCGCTGACCTGACGGATTAAGCTCTTAGAGAACGATATGTGAATAGGGCCTAACAATGTATTAAAACCTTAATGTTGCCTTTAGATATATTTAATAAGTTACAAACAATTGTTTACATCAGTCTATAGTCTGCAATTTAGACACGGACTATAGATTGTTTCAAAAGAGTCTGCTGACATCTACATCAATCAAATCAATCCCCTCTCGATTGAGTTCTTGTTCATCCTTCCATTTAGTTATGGATCTGAAAGAATGTTTAGCTAAGAAGAAACCATTACTGAGAAAAGAGAATAGACAGAGAGGATTGCTAGAACACTGAAACTGGACGTCTGAGGTGTGCAGTAAGGTTTAACCCCTTCCCTCCGCAGCAATTTTTTGTATTGTCATTTTCGTTTTTTCCTCCTCGACTTTCAAAAGCCCTAACTTATTTATTTTTCTAATGCCAGTGGCTACATGTGCAACGTTTCGGTCGTAAGACCTTCGTCGGGCACTGAGCCGTACTGGGGACTGGTTTAACGATTTTGCTGGCGCTGTTATTATGGTAATGGCGGCTTACCGCCCTTAATGGCGCTTAATTACGACCGAAACGTTGCACATGTAGCCACTGGCATTACGAAAAGATTGGAATAAAATTGAAATAAATTTACGTTAAATATTCCAAGAGTATGCTGAATACAATTCTTTCTATCTGCAACTGGGTTGGGGTCCTATTTCGAGCACCTGAGAAAAACTAGTGCTGTCTGAACAAAACCACACGCTTATTTATTTTTCTGTCAATATAGCTGTTTGAGGGCTTTGTATTTTGTGGGACGAGGTGTAGCTTTTCACGGCACCATTCAGTGTATCATATAATGTACTGGAAAACTAGAAAGAAATTCTATGTGGGGTTGAATGGTAAAAAAAACTGTGCGGTAAAATAAAAAAATGTACTTTATTCTGCGGATCAATAAGATTACGGTGATACCAAATTTATATAGTTTTTTCTATGTTTTACTACCTTTACAAGGAAAAAAGCATTATGAGGACTAATTTTTTGCAGGGCAAGCTGAAGTTTCTAATGGTACCACGTTGGGGTAAAAGGGACTTTTTGATCAGTTTTTAGGCATCTGGCAGGGCTTAATAGGAGTACAAAGATGGCAGACCTGGGGGCCTTAATTAGGACCCCAGAATGCCATGACAACCATCGGCACCCCTTGATTGGGCTGCCCCCCAGTTTTCAATGGATTAGATGCTGCGGTCACTATTGACAATGACATCTAAGGGGTTAACGGCTACGTAAACCTTTGGAAGTGATTTTTTTTAAATAAAAATGTTAGTATGTTTGGTGCAACTTTCAAATTCGTTTTTATTAAAAATGATTTTACTTTTTGAGATACAGCTGCTCTTTATCCTGTATACAGAGCAGCTGTATCGTTTGCTGAATCCTGTACCCGTCAGGTTCGCGGGACTGACGGGTTCAGTGAAAGTGGGTCCTGTGTGTCTGTGACATGCAGGATCCACCTGTAATCTATTACATCTAAATTCATAACTTAGATGTGATGGATTACAGGTGGATCCAGCGTGTCTACTCGCTTTCACTGAACCTGTCAGTCCCGCAGATCTGATGGATACAGGTCTTAACGAACGTTGCAGCTGCTCTGTATACAGGATACAGGGCAGCTGTATCTCAAAAAGTAAAAATTTATTTTAATAAAAACTAATTTGAAAGTTGCAATAAACACACTGACTGACATTTTCTATTAAAAAAATAATAATAATAATCACTTTCGAAGGTGTACATAGCCTTTAAATGAGCATTATTACGCTCATTTTACTGAAATGTCGGCTGTAATATACAGCCAAGACGCTTGTTCTATGGATCGGGCCCAGCGCGTGAGCCCGCTCTATACTGCCCCACCCAACCTGTGCTTTATATATATGACAGATTTTGGGAAGGGGTTAATGGATGGTTGAGTCTAATTATAAGGTCTCTGGAATTTACAGAAAGCAATAGAAATGCTCTTCGGCTCTAGAAACCATGTCTACAACTAGGGATGCACGGTGCATCGAAACTTCGATACTGTTTCGATACTGTGCATCCCCAAACGGTTCGATACCGCTATTTCCTGTATTTTGATACTTAGCTGTATAGTAATACATGACTGTATGAGAGCGAGGCTGCCAGTGCCCCGATCCTGAGTCCTGACATATGCGCGCGGGGTCAGCATGATGTGATGAGACCAGTGCTGCACTAATGATCTGCGGAACTGAAGACAGAACATGGCGGGCGCACTACAAAACACTCCCATGTTCTGTTGTCAGTGCCTGAACCGCCGCTCATTAGTGCAGCGCCGGCCTCATCACCTCATGCTGACCGCGCGCGCACTTCCTGTCAGGAGCGGGGCAATGGCTGTATTACACAGCCGCAGCCCCGCTCTATAACGGCGGAGATAAGAGAAACCTCTCATCTCCGCCGCTATTCCCCTGAATGCTGCCATCAAAGCTGACTGCAGCATTCAGGAGAAAATGAGAATGGGGGATGCCCATGCATCGCGTCACAGGAATTCCTGTGACGCGATCGAGGGACATACCATATATGGGCAGACAGCCCAGGGTCTATTGATGGACCCCAGGGCTGTCTTACCATATTTCTTGTTGTTAGGGCTTACTGAGGTATGTCCTAACAACTGCCTGTGTGCTATCCATCCACAGGCTAATGTACTGGCACATATCTGATATGTCAGTATATTAAAGTTTAAAAATAAAGTAAAAACAAAGTATTGTTAAATTTAAAAAAAATACACATACACCTTTTTTACAGTAAACATAAAAATAAGTCTCAATACATAAAATACACATTCAGTAATGGCGTGGACAACAATGTTTTTGCATCATTTATGATGTGTACGCTGTAAAAAAAATGAAATAAACACTGCTTTCTTTCACTTATTAATGTGAGGCGCGAGGTGCGATGAATTTAACCTCCATGTTCCTCACATTAAGGCCTCATTTACACGAGCGTGTGCGTTTTGCGCACGCAAAAAAACGCTGCGTTTTGCGTGCGCAAAAGGCAATTGACAGCTCCGTGTGTCATCCGTGTATGATGCGCGGCTGCGTGATTTTCGCGCAGCCGCCATCATAGAGATGAGGTAGTCGACGCCCGTCACTGTCCAAGGTGCTGAAAGAGCTAACTGATCGGCAGTAACTCTTTCAGCACCCTCGACAGTGAATGCCGATCACAATCTACACCAACCTGTGAATAAAAAAAGACGTTCACACTTACCATGAACTGCCTGCTTCCTCCAGTCCGGTCTCCCGGCCGTTGCCTTGGTGACGCGTCCCTCTCTTGTCATCCGGCCCCACCTCCCAGGATGACGCGGCAGGCCATGAGACCGCTGCAGCCTGTGATTGGCTGCAGCCTGTGCTTGGCCTGTGATTGGCTGCAGCCTGTGCTTGGCCTGTGATTGGCTGCAGCTGTCACTTGGCCTGAATTGTCATCCCGGGAGGTCGGACTGGAGGAAGAAGCCGGGAGTTATCGGTAAGTCAGAACTTCTTTTTTTTTTTACACGTATATGTATATTGTGATCGAAAGTCACTGTCCATGGTGCTGAAACAGTTTAAGTCTTTCAGCACCGTGGGCAGTGACTGTCTCCTGAAGTCGCGTACCCGAACATTTTTTGCCGGGTTCGGTTAAAACGAGTTCGGCCGAACCCGGTGAAGTTCGGTGCGCTCATCTCTAATTTGACACTCCGTTTGGATGTTTGTAACCAGAAAAGCACGTGGTGCTTTTCTGTTTACATTCATCCTTTTGACAGCTCTTGCGTGATTTTCGCGCATGCAACGCAGGACCGTCAGTGTGGCATGCGTTGTTTTCACGCACCCATTGAAGTCAATGGGTGCGTGTTGCGTGAAAAACGCAAGAATATAGAACATGTCGTGAGTTTTACGCAACGCACTCACGCTGCGCAAAATTCACGCATCGTCTAAACAGCCCCATAGACTATTATAGGTGCGTACGACACGCGTGAAAAGCACGCGCGTCGCACGCGCGTATAATACGCTCGTGTAAATGAGGCCTAATAGTAATTAACCCCATCGTGTACCTCACACATTAACCCATTATGACTGAGAAACATGATGGGATTAATTACTATTAATGTGAGGCGCATTCAAAATTCATCACACGTCGCGCCTCACATCAGAAAACGGAAGATCTTTTTTTTTTTATTACTGTTGGCAAAGTATTGAAATTGGTATCGAAATCGCAATACTAAACGAAGTATCGGTATCGAAGTCCAAATTCTGGTATCGTGACATCCCTATCTACAACCATCGTCAAGCGTGCTGTAGGATTAGAGAAAGTGCATACATTAATAACAGTATCTGGCATTGTTTGTTTATCATTCAAGGCATCAGGAAAGCAAAGATAATACCTTATGCAATACCTTCAAAAAATGTTTCCTCAGGAAAAAGGAAAAAAAAATATTCTACAGATAACAACCCAAGCACATTGAAGTGAAGATCAAAGATGCTGCTGGTGTTCTCAAAGAATGGATTTGTCACTCCAGAGCTAAAGCCTCAACATCATTGATTGTGTTTGGGATTAATTGGATTGTAAGAAGACTGAGGATTGAAGGTGTTTAGAAGAAAGCAATCCTGGCAGATTTCATTGAAAAAACGTAAAACAAGTTTCCCGAAAAAGAATGGAACCTGTAAAGGATGGGCAACAAATGTTTTTTTGGTTTTGTTTTTTTTTACATTCCCTGGCAGCGTTTAAACAGCTTCACCTCATATAGGGGAGCATAGGAAACCTGACAGAGTTGCTTTAGTTACTTAATGACTGTTTCGACTTGAAATTAAATGAATGAAATTGTGATCTCTGATTTTTGCATATTATAGTACACATGAAAAGTTTTAGCATAATTGTTTATTTAAATAGTTTAAAAAAAAGTGTCAACCTACGCAAGAAATACAAAAAACACGAGTAATACAGTTGCTTAAAAAGCATGTAAATGTCCTAAAATTGGTTGTTTCTAATTATCAAGGCATGAAATTACTAGTTTACTAAAAATATCATTTTCTGCACTTAGTCTCTAACTGATTTCAAAGATGGGTGAGCAATGAATGCTAATCTTGTGCAGCAGACATTTTGTTTAGCATTTAACTTTATTAATTAATTTTATGCTATACTTAAATGAATTGCGGTGTCATAATGTAAGCTTTTAATTTAAATATTTTAACTTCTCTTACTGAAATGTTATACAGTCATTTTTAGAATTTACTGCCAATTAAATTATAATTTTACATTTACATCCAAAAACAAATCTAATTGAACACACATAAATTATACAGTTGTAGTGTATGTGCTGATAAATAAAATACCAGGGAATTAAAAGGTAAAGGCTTCAGGCATGGGAAATTAAATGTAAACCATAATAAATTGTATTTATATCATAGGCAAAATATTTTAGCAAGTGTTGCCTACCCAATACGTAATTGTACATTATATTTTGTTTCAAATTTAAAGGCTCAAATTTCAGTGTTGTATACATCTAAACTCAACCTCACAGAAATAGATAGGTGGACAGTATTTTTGTTAATAATGATTTAGCAAATTAGTTAAAATTAAAACAAATTTTTAGATTCAGGTAATTGAAACAAGATAATAGTTTCCCATTATAGAACAACTCTCCTCATGCCAGCGCTGGGTCTTCAGGCGTCATCTGTTGCAACAGTCAATACTTGATGGTGTTATCAGATCTTGGCTCTTCTGGTTTTTACACTGATTGTTGGGACTAGAGATGAGCGAACTTATGAAAAGTTCGGTTCGGCTAGTTCGCCGAATTTCACGAAAAAGTTCGATTCGGACCGAACTAGTTCTGACCGAACCTGTAATTTCCGTGCGCCGAGCATGGTACTGTCCAGGGTGCTGAAAGAGTTAATGGGCTGCACTAACTCTTTCAGCAACCTTGACAGTACCATGCTCGGCGCACGGAAAATACAATTTTAATGTAATAAAAAAAATAAAATAATACCTTCATACTTACATTCCTCCTGTCCGGCCTCCAGCGATGACGTTTCATCCATGTCGCCGCTGCAGCCAATCACAGGCTGTAGTGGCGGTCACGCACGTCATGTGACCGCCTCTGCAGCCAATCACAGGCTGCCGCGGCCTCTGCAGACAATCACAGGCTGCCGCGGCCTCTGCAGCCAATCACAGGCTGCCGCGGCCTCTGCAGCCAATCACAGGCTGCAGCGGCCTCTGCAGCCAATCACAGGGTTTGTTTGTAATCGGTTACCGTAGAGACACACATTGTGTTTTTAACTGGGCGTGTTTATGTGTATGACGCTGACCAATCAGTGATCAGTCAGCGTCATACACTCCTCAACATCTGCACGCTCCTCTCCTGAAATACTCTGTGCTGCTGTGAACTCTGCTCTTACCATTACGTAGCTCTCAGTCTGTTACCTCTCCTCCACTCCTGTCCTCAATAACACCTTCACATGATTGGCAAGTCACCACCCTGCACAAGATCCGCACGCTCATCTCCTGAAATACTCTGTGCTGCTGTGAACTCTGCTCTTACCATTACGTAGCTCTCAGTCTGTTACCACTCCTCCACTCCTGTCCTCAATAACACTTTCACATGATTGGCAAGTCACCACGTAATGGTAAGAGCAGAGTTCACAGCAGCACAGAGTATTTCAGGAGATGAGCGTGCGGATCTTGTGCGGGGTGGTGACTTGCCAATCATGTGAAGGTGTTATTGAGGACAGGAGTGGAGGAGAGGTAACAGACTGAGCTACGTAATGGTAAGAGCAGAGTTCACAGCAGCACAGAATATTTCAGGAGAGGAGCGTGCAGGTGTTGAGGAGTGTATGACGCTGACTGGTCACTGATTGGTCAGCGTCATACACATAAACACGCCCAGTTAAAAACACAATACACGCCCAGTTGGACATAACGAAAAAAAAACGCCCAGTTGTCCATTTCAAAGCTCATTTGCATATATGCACACGACCGTAAAATCTCCCGTCATTACGGGTCGTATTTACGACCCGTAATAACGGGCTCATAGACTTCTATTGGCCACGGGTACCTTCCCGTTTTCTTACGGGAAGGTGCCCGTGCCGTTGAAAAAGATAGAACATGTTCGGCACGGGCAGCCCATAGAAGTCAGTAAATAGTCACTGTCCAGGGTGCTGAAAGAGTTAACTGATCGGCAGTAACTGTTTCAGCACCCTGGACAGTGAATTCCGATCAGAATATAGAGTAACCTGTAAAAAAAAAGGACGTTCATACTTACCGAGAACTTCCTGCTTCCTCCAGTCAGGTCTCCACGCCTTTGCCTTGGTGACGCGTCCCTCTCGACATCCGGCCCGACATTCCTGGATGACGATTCAGTCCAAGTGACCGCTGCAGCCAATCACAGGCCAATCACAGGCTGCAGCCAATCACAGGCCAATCCCAGGCTGCAGCGGTCACATGGACTGCCGCGTCATCCCGGGAGGTCGGAATGGATGTTGAGAGGGACGCGTCACCAAGGCAACGGTGACGCGTCCCTCTCTTGACATTCAGCCCGACCTCCCTGGATGATGCGGCAGTCCATGTGACCGCTGCAGCCTGGGATTGGCCTGTGATTGGCTGCAGCCTGTGATTGGCTGCAGCCATCACTTGGACTGAATCGTCATCCCGGGAAGTCGGACTGGAAGAAGAAGCAGGGAGTTATCGGTAAGTAGGAACTTCTATTTTTTTTACAGGTTGATGTATATTGTGATCGGTAGTCACTGTCCAGGGTGCTGAAACAGTTACTGCCGATCGTTTAACTCTTTCAGCACCCTGGACAGTGACTATCTCCGTAGGGTTCGGTCAAAACGTGTTCGGCCGAACCCGGTGAAGTTCGGATTCGCTGCGAACCGAACTTTTCCCGATGTTCGGACTGAAACCGGGTTCGGTTGTCCCGGTTCGCTCATCTCTAGTTGGGACATACCATGGTCCTTGTTCTGGCTCGTCCTTAGCGTCTGTTATCTGGATTCTGTTATCTTCTAGTTATGATTCTTTGTTATGTTTTTCGGTTTATTTCCAGTTCATCTAGTGGCTCCAATTCTGGTTTCCATTTCAGCTTCTGTATTGTCTAGTCTAATGATTTCACGCTGTCACTACACTATACTAAACATTAGTCTTGTGTCTGAGCAGCTGCCATCGTATGGAGACTACTCTGAGGGCCATGTTCCCATCCTTAGCCGCTGCACCTCATTCTAATCTCGGTCAATACAAGCATTGAACAAAGTGTCCACTGTGCAGGTCATAACATGCAAGCTTTTATTTTCTGAAATAATTGCTTCCCTATAAGGCCTCGTTCACATCAGCGTCGGGTTCCGTTTGACCTTTCCGTCGGAGGTACCATGAACGGAAAGCCGAATGGAAACCATAGCTTCCACTTCAATTACCGTTGATTTCAATGGTAATGCTTCAATTATAAATGGTTTCTGTTCATCTCCATTCCATAAGGTTTCTGTTTTTTTAGCGGAAACAATAGAATGGTCGACTACGTTATTTTTTCTGTTAAGAAAACGGAAACCTTACGGAACGGAAACAAACGGAAACCAATTGCAACGGAAGCATTACCATTGAAATCAATGGTAATGCATATGAAAGGCTATGGTTTCCGTTTAGCTTTCCGTTCATGAGTTCGTCCAACGGAAAGGTCTAATAGAACCCATGAACGGAAGATTGACACTGATGTGAACAGGCCCTAATTCATATACATTAAAATGACTGAAGAGCATGATAGCTACTCTGTATAGGTTTTTCCTTGTGTAATTTGAGGAGCACATATATTCACGGTTCTCATTTTCCACACCTAGTACAGATATGTTTATTCAAAACCCTTTCTAAAAGTCTCTTAACACTATGGAAAAGAAAGAGACTGTGATCCAGCGTTTGTGCGTAAATAAATGGAATCAGAGTTCCAATTTTATTGTATATCAAATTTAAAACTATGAATCAAAGTGCTGAAGGGTGTATCGCAATTATATTTCACATGGTGAAATATAATTGCGATATACCCTTCAGCACTTTGATTCATAGTTTTAAATTTGATGTACAATAAAATTGGAACTCTGATTCCTTTTATTTACGCACAAGCGCTGGATCACAGTCTCTTTGTTTTCCATTATTGACCGCTGGCAGTGCGGAGATCCGAGTGCTATCTGGATAAAGTCTACAAACGGTGAGCTGGAGGATTCCTCCCCCCCCCCTCTTTTCCCATATGGTCTTCTTGTTTATCTCTTAACACTATTTAAGAAAATATACAGGTCCATTAAGATAAAACAGCATGCAATGTAATTCTTTACAGGAAATACCAAACTACATATCTGCGCATGACCATGTAGAAATTATAAATACCACGCACGAAAAACACTTTTTTTGTATCCGAGGGGTATTTTTTTACTTGTTTTATAATTACAACTATCTTCAATTTTCCTTCCCTCCTCAGTCTTTAAAGCGGTATTACCGTCTTAGACATTTATGACATGTCCACAAGTCCCCGCCTGGAATCTGCAGGCAGTGGCCGCCCTACCAGACGAAACAATTGTTGAACGACCCAGATTCTCAATATAGGAGAGGGTACCAGAGCTGGGCCCCCCATCTATCAGACATTTATTGTTTATCCTGTAGATATTCCATAAAAATCTAAGATGGGAATAAGTTATCCTTCTATGTAGTAACTAAAAGATACGCTACATAACCTCAACCATAACATGTTTACGTTTGTATAGTTTGAGTCCACACATGGAATTTTCAATACTTGAATGAATACAGGGTGGGCCATTTATATGGATACACCTAAATAAAATGGGAATGGTTGGTGATATTAACTTCCTGTTTGTGGCACATTAGTATATGGGAGGGGGGAAACTTTTCAAGCTGGGTGTTGACCATGGTGGCCATTTTGAAGTCGGCCATTTTGTATCCAACTTTAGTTTTTTCAATGGGAAGAGGGTCATGTGAAACATCAAACTTATCGAGAATTTCACAAGAAAAACAATAGTGTGCTTGGTTTTAACGTTACTTTATTCTTTCATGAGTTATTTACAAGTTTCTGACCACTTATAAAATGTGTTCAAAGTGCTGCCCATTGTGTTGGATTGTCAATGCAACCCTCTTCTCCCACTCTTCACACACTGATAGCAACACCGCAGAAGAAATGCTAGCACAGGCTTCCAGTATCCGTAGTTTCAGTTGCTGCACATCTCGTATCTTCACAGAATAGACAATTGCCTATAAAAGTCTAAGGGGGTCAGATCGGGAGGCATTTCTTCTGCGGTGTTGCTATCAGTGTGTGAAGAGTGGGAGAAGAGGGTTGCATTGACAATCCAACACAATGGGCAGCACTTTGAACACATTTTATAAGTGGTCAGAAACTTGTAAATAACTCATGAAAGAATAAAGTAACGTTAAAACCAAGCACACCATTGTTTTTCTTGTGAAATTCTCGATAAGTTTGATGTGTCACATGACCCTCTTCCCATTGAAAAAACTAAAGTTGGATACAAAATGGCCGACTTCAAAATGTCCGCCATGGTCAACACCCAGCTTGAAAAGTTTCCCCCCTCCCATATACTAATGTGCGACAAATAGGAAGTTAATATCACCAACCATTCCCATTTTATTTAGGTGTATCCATAGAAATTGCCCACCCTGTACATTCAACTTTAACAATGGTTAAATATGCTAGAAATCAGACAACCATAGCTCTGAGCCGTACATCTGAGTAATAGTCATTTTCTTTACCTCCCAAAAGCCAGTAAGAAGGAAGAGAATACTTTTAATCCATCTTTGAAATCAGAAACTAAGTGCAAAAAATTTGTTACTTCATTACTTGACAATTAGAAGCCGACAATCTTAGGACAATGATTTGCTTTTTACATTCTTTGTAATCAGTTGAATTACTTAATAGTGGCGACTACTCTGAGCATGTTGTAGCTTAGTGCTGAGGATCACATTTCTAGCTAATTCAACCACTGCAGTTATAGGCTAAGTTGAAATTGATAGCCTGCTGTGTAAAAACATGTTCTTGACATCTCATCCTGGAAGTATTTCTCTATGTACAGACGTGCCTATGATATAGATTCCTATAAAGAATCATGTGCACACAGAACAAAGGTTATTGGATTAGACACTCCAGTTTTCTTTTACTGCAAGCCTTTGGTGCATCATGGCAGAAACAGAACAGGGTTTATGTAGTGGTTCAGAGCTCACAGGATCCGGTAGGTGCACAAATAGGGTCCCAACCCAATTACGTAGTAAAGAAATATTCGGCACACAAAGTGATGATTTAGCAAATCTTTCGCTTTTATTTTATCAAAAATTAATAGAAGAGGTTTAGTGCAACGTTTCGGTCGTATATTAGACCTTCATCAGGCTCTTGTACCTCCTGGTGTCTGGTTCATCCCATCGTTTGCACTGCGTAAATTAGTAGCAGTTTACTGCTTTCTTATGGTGCCATAAACCTCTGGCATTAATTTTTTATAAAATAGAACAGGGTTTATGTTAGACAGTTGTATTCCATCCTGATTCTAGGATCTGGGGCACCATTTTTATAGCATAGAACCCCATCAATTATACTACCAAGGCTTCCTATTTTCTCCATAACTCAGTATGTAGCACCAACTGCTGATGTCATCACAGTATGTACTTCCCACCTTCTGCTCTATGACTGTGCCATTTGAACAGTACTGGGATATCTGGGTGTTGTTCAACTCAAGCTGGGAAGATTGCATCAAATTCATGTTCTAGTATACACCAAATTAATTTCATAGCCAAGAAATAATCCCATTTTCCTAAACATTTTAATCTGCAGGTTCTGACCTAGAGGGCTTGTGTACCCATCTGGAAATCCAATTGCATTGAAAATAGATGGACAATTTTTTTATGGTCTTCTTCTTCTCTGCTGTCATGTTGATGTCCAGAAGAAAGGCCCAGTATGTCAAGATCAAAATTTGCTGTATATAGGATAGCATTTTGGTGTGGTAAAACCCAGGAATCTCCCTCATATAGAATCACTTATAGAAAGAACATCATGTGTCTACATACTCTTCCAAAAGACCTTATGTAAATTAATAAATAAATATACAACTTAAATCATTTTTTTTGTTTATTAAATCCCCTTTTTTAATATTACATATTAGAGAAAGCGCATCTAATGGAGTCCTACGATGACTTTTTGGTTCCTTTATGTTCTATTCTACTTTACCTTGAATACTATCTACCCACTGACTGAGGTTTAGTGCATGCATCACTGTTACTAATGGAGTAGACCCTATATTAGCCACTCACTTTAGAAATATTTGTTACTTGTAATCTTGTGCAAAAATATACAAACCAAGCCATGATACGTTTCTGGTTAACATTGGCACATTCGTATAAGTCGGTCAAACACTAGTGAGATTTGAGATAGCAGTGGGAAGTTTCCAAAACTATTATAAAACTTTTTTAGTTGTGGCTGGTAATGACCTTGGAAGATATACTTTTGTGAACTGAATGTTCAAAAAAAATTCTACTTTTGAAAAATCTGCTAATACAGCATCATGTTCGTCTCATGGATACTACATTTTTATGTAACATTTCTGGGTTTATAGGAGAGAAATGTACTCAGCACAACTTCCTCTATGTTGTGGATTACATTCTGAGATGAAAGGAGGGACACAAATGTCACATTTTTTTGACTGGAACTGTACAAGTTACTGTTGCCCCATTATGGTATTTTATGGGAGTGGCCTATCACTTTATGGTGGATTTATATATATTTACATTGTCATGTGTGGTCATGATAGGGCAGGCATCCTCCTGCATCGGTATTTATATTTATAAATTGACAGGTTCTGATTTGTACGTCCGCTTCTTAAAATAGGGTCAAGGGCTCACTGGGGTATTTTTGTTGTATTCCACATATTTGCAGTGTTGATATCATTAATTGAAGCACATGTTTTGTCTATTTTTCACTTAGCACAACACAGAGGGTTCTGATTATTGCACTTAATAACCACATAGCTATTATATCTAATTGAAGAGCACGGTGTATGCAGTGTTTTGGTTATCGCACCCATATTTCAGGGGACAAATACACTATAACAAGATCACAGGATATTTATATGTTAGTTATAGGATCACATTTTTTATTTCATCATTCTAATACACAATATCACTATTAAGCTAGATTCACACGAGCGTGGGGACACTCAGACGTGAAAAAATTAAAGTTTTTCCTACGTCCGAGGTGCCCCCGTGCGGGTCCTGTTTACACGTATCCCCATAGACTTGAGCCTATGGAGGGATCCATGAAAACGGAACAAAATAGGACAATAGGCCTCTGATTTTCAGCCGCTTTTGAAGCTGAAAGCGTTTGAGGCGTTTTTTACACAATGAAAAACAGCTCCAAAATGCATCAAGAAGTGACATGGTCCTTCTTTTTCAGGGTGTTTTTTTCCGTAACATTTTTTAAAACAGCGGCTTAAAAAAAAACCCCGTCAGAATATAATGCAATTTTTCCCATTGATTCAATGGGCAGATGTTTGCAGGCTTTTAGCTACCTTTTTTTTAGGCATATTTTCAGGCGTTTATGCCCCGAAATACACCTGAAAACATTGCGTGTGAACATTCCCTTATAGTGTATCAATTCCACATTCCTTAATTTATTTACAATGAGTTGCATATGCATAACAGGATCTGGTAATTTAGCACTATTTAGTCTCACAGCCCATATGGCATTTACAGTACGTATCTTCCCCTTTCTTTGTTTTTCCTCCACAGCAGAGGCTTATATACCTGCTCCAGACATATTAATTTGTACATAACATATAACTTGCCCTCCTATACTGATAGTCTTTTTTCTCACATATTGACTCACAATAATTACCTTTGTATAGTTCATGTTTCCTCTAGAAGGGCATTGTTGTATGTGGTATGGAGCCATACAACTTACAGCCTGGTACAGCAGTACATGTATGCACCATATCACTATCTATATATTCTCACACGCATACATAATGTTAACTCGGGGTACATATAGTATCAGTCCAGAATTGTCAGTTTGGGTATATATAGTATCATTCCATGACCTTCCTAAGTAGAGTCGTGTGTTAATGAACCTTCCCTTACCCATCTTATCCCTCCACCCCCACCTTTAGGAAAGACACGTGACACCGAGGTTGGATGTGAAATGGCCACAGCAGCCGTTTATTAATTTCACAGTTTTATCAAAACAATTTAAATCCGAAACATTCGGATAACTAGTTAGGAATCCACCAGAGAATTCCTCCTAATAATTCACATGACCCAACATGGGTCAGAATCGTACATAACAATTTAACGTTAACATTAACCCGAGCAGAGGAAGTCCTTGAAGCCCCTTCAGATGTTCCTTTTTAAGAACACACCGAATTAGCCATCTGCAAACCACCAATTACCTCCAGCCGTAAACCAGCTCGGAAGCACCGTTCACCTCTGCAGATGGCTCCAACCACTAGAAGTCCACTTCAAGGGGATAACACCCGATGAAGCCCTCAAGTGATATACCGACCACTAGAAGTCCACTTCAAGGGGATAACACCCGATGAAGCCCTCAAGTGATATACCGACCACTAGAAGTCCACTTCAAAGGGATAACACCCGATGAAGCCTTCAAGTGATATACCTTCTACCAGAAGACCACTTCAAAGGGATAACACCCGATGAAGTCTTCAACCATGTACCTTTTTTGGGGGACGCATACCCCCGATGCGACCCCCCCACCATTTTGTACTGACTGGCCTCAAGGACTCCCCCCGCCAGCTGCCATGACAACAGAACCTACTCCGGGAAAAAAGGAAAAACATGTTAAATAAGCACACAAAACAAAGACAACACTCATAAACGGACGTACATAAAGACCCACAGGGGTAACAAACAAAGGGCGGGAGGGTGGGAGCTTGTCTCTCCCTGTGTTACTCCTCCCGCTGCTTCCGGCTCAATGCCGCAAACTGCGGGAAGCTCAGCAACGGCCCCCTGACTCCTCCTTGTCCCTCCTCCACCTCCTCCTAACTCTCCCTCCAACTCTCCCTTACCTATTAACCCTTTCCCTACCAGTGAGGTCATGGAGGCTTCCCCTTAAGCCCTGCAGGCTGCGTCCAGCCTCTTCTGGAAATGCATAATATAATTTATATACATCTGTTAGGTGTGCATATCCTTCTTCTATTCTTGATCTTCTGATATGCACCCACAAAGCTAAATTTATACCATCTACTGGGGGGATTTAATTCTTTACAGATTTGGTGTACAGTATATATCTAATAATTAGGACATCTCTTACTTTTAGGTCTGAGTCCACAGTACATGTTAAATAGGATCAAATTTGATCTCCGATATCCACGATGTGCATTAACTATGTGTTGGGCACTGTTGCTCTCAATAGACTTACATTGCCCACAAGCAATATGGCCAACGTGGAGCGCATGTGTCTGACGCATGCGCACTCCTGCTCTTCCAGCCCGGTGTTAACTCTGGGGGGGAACATGGAGGCTGGGTACACATGCCATATAGTGAATGGCGGCTCATTATTAGACCAGCTGGATCCATAGCTTATATTTAAGCTATACTATTAACAGCTATTGTCAACTAACCATCGCCACATGCTGATATTACAGTGCTTGGTCAAATGTGATTGGTTTGCATAGGAGGTTGCTCCCTTTAGCCTCCACATAAAAGATGGATCCATCCCACCACCCAGTACCCCTTAAAAAAAGCTGATGGTGAAACACGCGGCAGGGTTCTGTAGTAATGGACTCTTGTGTGAGTGGGGCACAATATGTTGTATTTGCTTAAGTTACATAGGATTGTATTTGAATGCACTGACTTATTGACTGTATACCCCTTGTTCCTGGCAGGTAACCTGACTTATTAATTGTGATTGTTATTGTGGCATTGTAACACTGTTGTGCATATTGTGTTCCCCTGACCACCACATGGTTTTAAACTGTGTATATCTTATTTTAGGTCTTGATGGCCAAATGCTTTTAACGCATTTTCAATATAAGTAATTTTTTATATGGTACACATGGTTTGGTTTGCCTTTGATTTTCTAACTATATGTATGTGTCTATAGATACATTGATATCTAATACATTTCTCTGAATGTAGTTCAAGTAAATGATGCATGCTTTCCTAGTTTAAAGTATAAACTGTACACTGTACTGTCAGTTATTCATTGTGAAGATTTTATTTATATCTGTTAGGGATCTGATAAAAAATGGCAGATAAAATAGTGCAGCATGCTGCGCTATTTTGTCCGGTAAAATGATAGACACCATGGCAGAAACTTGGCGGAGCCATTAAACATGAAATAAATACATATTTATGCATATAATTTAGGCAAACAAATCACTTTATACATTTTATCACAATATACACTACACTATACATAATACAATTATTGATGCTGCACCTGCTACTAATACAACTATTTTTACTGCTGCTACTACTACTATTAATAATGATCACAAATGATAAAACAATAAAAAGATATGATCACATTGTGACTTTATTATACACTCATCTAATTGTTTCCATATACAGAAATGTAATAAACAGCAAATAGACCACATCATGGTGCATTAGAGACAGAAGAGTAATACAGAAAGAGCTATGATGACTTTGAAACAGAGGTTACAGATTGAAGAGCTTAAATTCTACCAGACCCTCATGACATTATGTACTTTCTGGGAATGATTCATTAGGTGTAATACTATAGCAGACATGGCAGGAAAACGCTAACCTTACCATTTCTCCAAACCATTCCCTCTGCTCTCACTTTTCAGCTCATATTTTTATTTATGACTTTATTGCCAGGTCACTGCATAAAATGCACATTATTTTCTTTAATACAAAAATCTTCAAAACTTTGAAATGAAAGGGGAGCTCACTTTGTCATTTTTGAGTGCTGCAACATAAAATCCACAAGCAATTTACCAACAATAATTTTTAAAAGGGTTGTCTCACCACAGACATCCCCATTCATATGAGGGGTGCCGGGGCGATCAGCTGATTTTGCCTGGGGAAGCTACAGCCAGCCATACATTTACCCTGCAGGGGAAATGTAGTATTACATGGTGGCCATTCAAGCGTAACAGGAGTAGGAGACGTTCTTACAGGGACTTCTTATCTATGACTTTAATATGGTTTTATAGGAAATATGGACAAGGGGTTATCTTCACGGGACAAACCCTTTAAGGCAAGATTACTTTCTTTCAAATTAATAGGATTAATTTATGGGATTATTACAGAGCAACAATGCAGACAGGGAGAAATTGTTTTCTCAGGTATGTAAAACAGATCAAAGATTTTACATTTCTACCCATTCTTTGTTTCAAGACAGGAATTTCTGTCTATGGTCTATCCCATACAGTTTATGCCCTGCGTCTTTCAGTAGAGGTATGGGAAGCAACTGCCTGCTTAGAAGAGAAATCTGTGTTCACTTCCCACTTCCAGGAGAAAAGAGTACATATTGGGTAAAGGAAGTAAAAAAGGGTAAGGAAACTTCAGACTTTCTCCTCCCATATTGAGGGAGAAGAAGACAAGTGACACTATTACAGATCCTGTTCTTACAAGAGCTAGGGTTGTCTTACCGCATACAGTAGCTGGGCAAATTTGGTGTTTAGGAGTCAAGAGTCTAACTGACCGCTCTGCGAAAGCTATAATAGTGGTCTTATTGGTTGTCAATTTTTTCAGAAGAATTATAAAACCAAAAATGAGGCCATCTCAAGCGTTAAGGGTAAAAGTGTGTAAGGGAGAGGGGGTTCTGTTGTGAATGCTCCCTTTGTGCTTACTTTAAGGACCATGGTGAAGTATGAGGGTAGATTCTTCAAATATATTTCATTCATTAATTTGTAAACAAATACTGAACCTCCTGTAGCCTTTGATCCCTGGATTAGCATTCATTGACTGCTTCAAAGAAAAAATGGATGAGATTGCAAAAAATATATTCTTTTTTTTTCAGATATAGTGCCAATGGCTGTGAATAGTACTGTAGTCCAATCCGCAGCAAATACAGTAGCAGCAAAGTGGATGAGATAGAACAAATCTTATCCACGTACTGCTTAAATACTGAGCGGAAAAAACGCTCAAAAATTGAGCTGCCGTGCTGAGTTTTACTCCGCAACAAAGAGCAGTTGTTGCCGTTTTTGAAGCGGGTTTGCAGCGATTCCGCCGCAAAAAACTCAACTCAAAAAAAATCTTATACTTACCCTGAAGTCTGTGTTCCTCCCTTCAGCGCGGCTTCCTGGGTTGACGTTTCATCCCATTTGACCGCCGCTATAGCTTTTGATTGGCTGCAGCGGCAGTCACATTGGATGAAACGTCATCCCAGGAGGCCGGCCTGGATGACATTAGAAGGCCGGCCTCCTGGGATGACCTTTCATCCCATGTGACCAATGCTGCAGCCAATCACAGGCTGCTGCGGTCTCCTGGGATGAAACCAATAAAAGTGCTGCCTAGCAAACACAGGGCTGGCTAAAAATGTTGCTGTTTATTTTTCCTTTAGACTACTTTTAGATCATGGAGTTATCAGGGTGCACATACTAAACAATTCCATCACAAAAGCCCTGCTACATCTGTATAATATAATGTTTTTAGCGTTGTTCATTTTAACTCCCTGTAACACAGTCTACATCTAGAATGCTACATGCATCATAAATGATTTGGCCCTTTCAATCTGAGTATTTAACAAGCTGTTCGACATCAGTAAGTCAGACTAAATGAAGCTAAATACCATAGCCTCAGGTCTTTTTTTTTTATTCTAGGTCACACTCTCTTGGTTTATATGTTTGTTTCCATTTCATTGTGTATTATACTCTGTGTGTGATTTATCAGCATCTCTAAGAATAAATTAAATAAAAATGAAGTATGTTCTCAATCATATGTAATTTGTAAAGACCCATAGTAAAGGTGGCTTACGTTGCAATGTGATCATAAATTGCTGCCGATACGGAGGCCTAGTCCAGATACTGAGGGTATGTGCACACGAGAACTGTTTTTTACGTCTCAAAAGACAGACTGTTTTCAGGAGAAAACAGCTGCGTAGTTTCAGACGTAAAAGCTCCTCCTCGCATTTTGCGTGGCGTCTTTGACGGACGATCATTTGAGCTGTTCTTCATTGAATTCAATGAAGAACAGCTCAAATTACGTTTCAATGAAGTGTCCTGCACTTCTTTGACGAGGCAGTAATTTTACGCGTCGTCGTTTGGCAGCTGTCAAACCACGACGCAAAAATAACAGGTCATCGGCACAGTACGTTGGCAAACCCATTCAAATGAATGAGCAGATGTTTGCCGGCGTATCGGAGCCGTATTTTCAGGCGTAAATCGAGGCATAATACGCCTCGTTTACGCCTGAAAATAGGTCATGTGAACCCAGCCTAAATGTTTTTACTGCTGCGCCTATTACCCATTTTTGTAAAATAACTCCATTTGTTCTTGAAAGCATTCTTTGTCTATGGCTATAGATGGTTACATTACATTGGCTCTGGCAACACACTGTAGAGGGCAAAGGGGGGCACAAATGATCTGCTTTAAGCAAATGATATTACTTATCAATATATACATTGGAAATTATCCCCCAGGTCCCCACTCTAGAAAACACATAAACAATGCAGTCATGAGTGACGTGTCGAGTAACGCATCCAATTTACGCTTTCAGTACTAGAGTTATTAGTGACCGCAGTTCTGTGATCACTGGACGTGATGTCTCTTGCGGCTGCATTGTTTACATGGGATTCTAGAGTATCCAGTTAATAATTTTTAACATGTATATACTGGAAAGTGATTTGCATATACAGTAAATAAAAAAAGTTTTGGTCCTAAGAATTCATAATAATAATGTAAAACTATTACTTTCCAAATAGGTCACTCTTAAATATCAGGCACAAAATATAATTAATAACACAGATGAAGTCATCTTTATCTTGACCTTTAACGCGTTAAAGAGGCTCTGTCATCAGATTAAAAATACCCTATCTCCTACATCATTTTATCGGCGCTGGAATGTAGTTAACAGCAGTGTTTTTTATTTTGAGAAACAATCTTTTTTCAGTTTATCTTGACTGATAACTTGCTGCAACACAGCCATTGAAAAAGTCAACTTAAAGTTTCTTGACACTGTATTTAATGAGGCTCTGTGACCAGATTAAAAATGCCCTATCTCCTACATCATTTTAACGGTGCTGGAATGTAGTTAACAGCAGTGTGTTTTATTTTGAGAAACAATCTTTTTTCAGCAAGTTATGACCTTTATTACATTTATGCAAATTAGTTTCTTAATGCACAAGTGGGCGTTTTTTAACTTTTAACCAAGTGGGCGTATTACAAAGAAGTGTATGACGCTGACCAATCAGCATCATACACTTCTCTTCATTACACCCAAGCTTGTTTCACTGAATAGCATGATCTCGCGAGAACACGCTGTGACGTCACTTCCGCCCACAGGTCCTTCATCCCTGCGTCTGAAGACTGAACATAGATAGTCTCCAGGCGTATGAGAAGTTACAGTCGTCGGATCTGCAGCAGCAGCAGCGGAGGAGGCAGCATCACGCAGGTAAGCATATAGAACTCCCTAGAGACTAAGGACCTGTGGGCGGAAGTGACGTCACACGAGATCATGCTATTCAGTGAAACAAGCTTGGGTGTAATGGAGAGAAGTGTATGATGCGGATTGGTCAGCGTCATACACTTCTTTGTAATACGCCCACTTGGTTAAAAGTTAAAAAACGTCCACTTGGGCATTAAGAAACGAATTTGCATAAATGTAATAAAGGTCATAACTTGCTGAAAAAAGATTGTTTCTCAAAATAAAACACACTGCTGTTAACTACATTCCAGCGCCGTTAAAATGATGTAGGAGATAGGGCATTTTTAATCTGGTCACAGAGCCTCATTAAATACAGTGTCAAGAAACTTTAAGTTGACTTTTTCAATGGCTGTGTTGCAGCAAGTTATCAGTCAAGATAAACTTGGCTACATCTGTATACCAAAGATATGATTAGCTTGAAAGGGTCCATACCCCAAAGAACATTGTACATTTAAAGTGAAAACACACAGGGTAATATATAAGACAATCACAATATGTACTATTCCT
Source organism: Rhinoderma darwinii (assembly GCF_050947455.1). Classification (NCBI taxonomy): domain Eukaryota; kingdom Metazoa; phylum Chordata; class Amphibia; order Anura; family Rhinodermatidae; genus Rhinoderma; species Rhinoderma darwinii. The sequence goes on from NC_134688.1 coordinate 203,637,634, forward strand.
TAACATACTTTTACTAACGTTATAGATTTTGCTGCCAGCAAGAGCAGAGACGCTTGTTCCACGCAGCTGCTCCTTGAGTATGTGGGCAACTATAGCCAATGGCAATCTCTATAGTTTTCCTATGTAGTGTAAGGCAGTAAGTAGCTTGTGGACTCGCTGCTGGAGAAAAAAACGCTGATAGTGTTGCCTGGTATAATACATGGACGGCCTTAGTTCGCCTGAGCGAGAGTAGCTGCTTGTTAGCGGATCTCCAGTTTTTCTCATAGAGGGGGTCCCTCTATAACATATGTGCTTTTAGGGCACATGGACAGGGATTGTACTGATGGGACCACCCCTTTAACATTTGAATAATAGCATTAGACAAAAAACTTTTTTGAGTCACAATTTTCCTTTTTAAAATCATGTGAAATCACTGGTTTATAGAGAATCTCCATATACAGTGCATTTAACCATAAAGAAATCTGCATTCACGTTTAATGGTAACCAATATCATAAAAAAAGAAACTGCTTATAATGAATCGTTCATGGTCTCGAGTTTCAGGACCATTTTCTGATTCCATTACATTCACAATGAGCAGATTTAAAGCGGATCTGTCATCAGATTATGTGCACTATGTAAGGGCAGCAATTGTGTGGAGATAGATCTGACCTCCTATTAGCCGAAATGGTCCAAAAAAAATATTGTGCTGTTTGGTTAATAGAACCCATACAAAAATACAATGAATGTACATTTATAAGTCCCCTTTTTTCATAAGGGGAGTGCTTTTTTTTGGACTAACAGTAGAGCAAACCTGTAATCACACTATGCTGCCTTTTTAAAGGGCAGCATAGTCTAACGACAGATCTACTTTAGGGTGCAGTTACACGTGGAAGATTTTGTTGCAGACATTTTCTGCAACTAAAAATAAGTTCTATACATCAAAATGTAGTTTTGTCTGCAGCAGGTGCATGGACTTTTGCAAGTTCCATTCAGATATATGGAACTGATTTTCAGTCGCAGAAAATTTTTGCAAAAAAATTTGCTGCGTGTGACTGCACCCTTAGGGCATGTTCAGACGTTGCAGATTTGCTGCAGAATTTCGCTGTGGGCAGACCACATTGGATATTCTGAGCAGTCTTGCTTTTCTTTGGTTTCTATAGCTTTTTAGTTTACAGTAAAAATAGGGAGAGAAACTCCAGCTCACCTGACACACTCCAGTGTGTCGTAGATGGCGCCCGGATGCTCGTGTCGGCACACGGATGGCAACAAGAGGGAAAGAAGGAAGGTAGGATCCAGCGCTCAGTAGCGTTAAAATGGAAAATGATTTTCCAAGTTTAATTGGTATAAGTTAAAAGGAAAGTCCAGTTGAAGGATGTCCCGGGTGTGTAGGAAGTGGAGAGGTGGTATCCTCTAGGCCTACGCGTTTCGGACGACTGCCGCGTCCGTAAACTTGGCTGTGGTAGATAGTCTATCCCGCTTTTTAGTTTACTTATAGCAGAAGTTAAAGAATGTCCGGCTCTGTACATTTTTCGCTATGGTGGTCAGGGAATGTTTGGCTCTGTATTTAGCCTGATGTCGGAAGGGGGGTTCACAAAGCAGCTGCAAAGCACAAGGGTTGGAAGTGCGGCCCCACATGCCCTGCTTGGAGAAGGGTGAGACAGAGAGCTGGAGATAGGAGGGAGGGGAGTGAAAAACCTGGGATAATGCTTTGTTGTGCTGCTCACCAAAGTATAGTGGGCCGGGAGGTAGACAGAGGATGAAGCTGTGCAAGAAAAGCGAGGTACAAGTCAGGAAAAAATCTCCCGCTATATATGTTTAACGTAAATCTGTGACGGATGGCATTCCGCGCTTATAGGCTACAATGTCAACAATGCGTATACATTTAACTTGTACATTTTTTTTACTACAATAATCCATACCTTTTTTTGTATACTGACATAAGCTGGCCAGATAGAGGACAATAGAGACCTATGGACAAGTTTAGTGTGTACGTCGTGAGCTTTCCAGACATACACACTAAACATAGGGCATAAATGTGGTGTAAACAGGTCCTTAGTACCTACTTGTATTCCCCATAAAATATCAAGTCTGGTGCATTTTTTCTTAGAACTCTGAATTGTGGTGTTCCTCTGTTATTCCTCCTAGAAACATCGTAATACATTGACAATTGTGTATAACCATTTTCCTTGTTAACAGGGCACACGTCCTTACACAATCTGACATTGTCAGCACTGATTAGACAGTGTCATACTGTGTAGGAACACGCGCTATTGACAAGGGGAATGGCAACACCAAGTTGTCAATTTATTCATACATTTCCATGAGGAATAACAGAGGAAAAACACAATGCAGAGTTCAAAGAAAAGGTACTTCAGCTTTGTTATTTCATGGGAAATACAACTACTTTCTAAACCACACGTCGGTAAATTGCTAGGTTCACCTTAAATGAACATACTTTGGACTGCATGTTAAATGAATAAATCCCTGTGTTTAGCTTCTATATGAATGTCAATGAACTATTTCGACTCTGCTTTAGTGCACTGCCAAATTTTAGAAGCTCACAGAGAATACTCGAAATAAGGCACATATGGTAAGCAGGAAATGCCAAGGACTGCTTGTACGGCCTAAGGGACAGGGAATAGTCAGTTGTTTTTTTTTTGTTTGTTCTTTTAAATTACAGTAAAATAAATGTACTTCATTAATAAAGGCCTATGAAACAATAAAGTCATGAAGGCATAATAAACTAATCTTCAAATAATGACATTTATACCATTAATTGCTAATTATAATGGGAAAACGAATGTATTATATGATAAATAAGAATATACATTAAACGTTTTGTTTGATACTTTACGTTCTGTTTTCCTAGCTATGAAAATGGTGGCATGTGTGACAAGTGTGGAGTTGAGCAGAATGAACTGGAGGGGAGTTTATATAACAAGACTAGGATATTTATTAACACACATAACTCATGTTGCTACTGACTAATTATTTTAATGCTGGAGATTTCAGTTTGTCTGTACTTGATTTTAGAATTTTTCCATAAGCCCCAATATGTCTACAGAAAGATTTGCTGCTACCTGAGTAACTAAATAGCTGTCTAACTTATAAAGCAGGTCAGGTATAAGAGCAGAAATTCAGTACAGGGAGATTTATAGGGACCAGTACAAACAAAAAGTAGTGATGTCCTTCACAGTCAGAGCCAAAAATAAATTACAGCTTTCACTTTCCGGCTAGCCACAGAAAAATGAAAGATTATTTTCCAGCACAGTTTTTTCTAAAGCAATTATTTTGTGAAAGTGAGAGTATAAAAGGCTATAGGCACATTTGAACCATATTTATTGCTCAAAACATCTAAAAAAAAGTAGCCTTGATTAACATTTTTACTAATTTTTCTTGTATACAGCTCCTATGCAGAACTACGTATCTCCCTGGTAAATAGAAACAAACTATGTGTAATCTGTTCCTGCAGTCATATCCCCTTTTATCCTTCCTCTACTTCTTTGTAACCTACAGATTGTATGTAGGAAACAGTATGAGACAGATGGAAGCGAGTACTGAAAGATCAGACTACACAGGGTTTGTTTGTAGTCTGTTACCATGAAGGCACATAGAAACTGGAGCTGAGATTCTTCTATTATGCTATAGTACAACTGCTGTAGCTTCCCGACCTTAGAACTTTAGCAAGAGACCAACATATTACAAGACTGACATATGACATTGGTCATTTGGAGCCAAAAGGTCTAGAGATTGTTATAACAGGAGCATGCATTTCAGCATCACAGGAGAACATACTTCACTATATACTAAAGTTGTTCTCCCGGGACAAATCCTCTTTTACTTTAGTACATTATAACTGTGCATATAACTTTCAAGAAAATGCTAAAGTCATCATCATTTTATAGGATTGTGGATAGGATAATCTGCCTGGCTTTCTAAATATCAATTAGCAATGATGTGCAATAGCTGTATAGAACAGACATACAGGTATAGCAATACTTATCTAGACTTTGATAGCTTGCTGCAGTGTGACAACTTACCACTAAGGCTTCATGCCCACTTGAGTCTTTTTCTTCAGGGTGCTAGCCGTTTTTCTGACGGCTAGCACCCTGACCCATTCATTTCAATGGGGCCATGCACACTTCAGTTTTTTTTACGAAAAGTAGAGCATGTCCTACTTTGGTACAATATTCCGTGACCGTGAGGCCCATGCAAGTCAATGGGGCCGTCAAAAAAAACTGAAGGCACACGGAAGGCATAACACCCTTAGGCAAAAAAACAAACTCTCTGTGATCAGGGCCTTAAGCCAACGAAAAGCCATTGAAAATGGCAAGTTAAAGTTTCTTGCTTCTGTGGATTTAACACGTTAAAAGTCAAGTTAAAGATCGCTACATATTATCAGAGGTATGTGAAAGACGGTATGGGTTAATAAGAGACCTCAAAAATAATAAATATATTTAAATCACTTTCTTTTTCTTCAGTCCATAGCCTTGCACACATACTATAAAGTAGAAATAAAACAATCTACTGGCATTAGTAAAACCTGAGTTTTACCTGCCATTCAAAATAAGTAACTGTAATCCATGCATGTTCATAATTTATGATTTAGTCATATGGTGTTTATAATATATCTGCAGGATAGCTTCAAAATCATGTCACATTTTTAAAGGGGCTCTATTTTTATTTTTTTATTCATTAGAATACCTTATTTTATGATTTTCTTAAGATGCTTTTAAGGGTATAAGCATTATATTTTTACCAGAGAAAGCATAAGCTCTTTGCACCTTCAATGTAACACAACCATCTCTTCATTGTGGGTCCTGGGAGTGCGCAATATTTTTCAGAATGCGTTGTAATAAAATATGAAATCCCACTATGTAACTGCTAGAATCTCAAAGAAGAAAATGCATTCACATCTACTGGAGAACTGAGTATGTGGATATTTCCCTAGACAAGTCATTGGATTAGACCACCTAATAGCTTAAAGGGGATTTCTGGCAAACAAGAAAATAACTTTAAATACCTTTAATCGATTTCTAAGCTGTTTTTCCCCGACATGTTGCAGTACATATTTTTCAATTTCTTCTATGTTCAGTCAACTCCTGTTCCTGGACTGCAGGCTATCCGTACTTCTGGTAATGGGGTGGTCCAGAAGATATCCCTTCCCCCTCAATCACCATATATCCACCACTTCGTCTTACATCTCTGTTCATCTTACCCTAAGCGCACGTTCAGATGTGGTGGATTTGCTGTGGAATTCCTCTGCGGACAGGATGGAAATCCACAGCAGTCTTTTTTTTTTCCTGTGACTCCTATAGCTTTTTAGGCAATTTAGTGCAGACATTGCAGTAAATAGCAATGTGGAAACTAGCTTGCAGTGCAGAATTTAATTTCCACAGCATGCAGAGTCTGTTGTGGAAAAGCAACAGATTTTCACTGCGGATTCCTGTCTTTGCAATGCAAAGATTGAAATCTGCAGCAAGTCCTCTGCATAATCCGCCACGTCTGAACAAACTGTCAAATGTGCACATTTTGCTGCAATGTTGTTACGTAATTGCCGCAAATTTGCAGCGGAAAATTTCTGCCATGTCTGAACATGCCCTTAGTAACTGTCTTCCAGCCATGTAAACCTTATGTGGACCGTTCCTGCCTACTTTTCACACTAGCAGCCGTTATGGCTGCTACAGCGGTAGCGACGCCACCTTGGGGGCCGCACCTCCCGGCCCCTAACATTTATGGGCCCCGGTGCTAGCGACAGCCACATTCACTTTTATCTGCATCCTCAGGACGCAGCTACAAATGAATACTATAGGATGCAGGCCATGTTAGGCACTGGAAAGACTCCCTGCTCAGGCCGGCGTAATGACATCACTGCATCCCGCCCTGAAGATGTGCAGCGCTCCATCCGTCGCAGGAACAGGGCAAGGTATGTACACATTTTGGGGGGGGTTTGTGGCACTATACACAAGGGGGGAGCAGGGTGGCACTATATGCAAGGAAGGAGCAGGGTGGCACTATATACAAGGGGGAGCAGGGTGGCACTATATACAAGGGGGGGAGCAGGGTGGCACTAAATACAAGGGGGGAGCAGGGTGGCACTATATGCAAGGGGGGAGCAGGGTGGCACTAGATACAAGGGGGCAGGGTGGCAATATGTACAAGGGGGAGCAGGGTGGCACTATATACAAGAGGGGGGCTGTGTGGCACTATCTATTAGGGGGGCTGAATGGCACTATTTACAAGGGGGAAGGTCTTTGTGCCACAGTCTACAATGGGCTATGTGTGGCGCTATCTACACGGGGCTGTGTGTGGCGCAATCCACAGGGGGCTGTTTCTGACGCTATCTACAGGGGGCTGTGTAGCACTATCTACAAGGGAGTGCTGTGTGGCACTATCTACAAGGGAGGGGGATGTGTGGCACTATCTACAAGAGAAGGGGGCTGTGTGGCACTATCTACAAGTGAGGCTGTGTGGCACTATATACAAGAGGTGGCTGTATGGCACTATATAGAAGTGGGGCTGTGGCACTATATACAAGAGGGGGCTGTGTAGCACTATATACAAGAGGGGGCTGTATGGCACTATACGGGGGGCAGTGTGGCACTATACACAAGGGGGGAGCTGTGTGGCACTTTCTACTAGGGGGGCTGTATGGCACTATCTACTATGGTACTATGGGGGCTGTGTGTGGCAGAATCTACTGGGGTCTGTGTGTGGAGCTATCTACAGGGGGCTGTGTGGCACTATCTACTAAGGGGGGCTGTTTGGCACTATATACAAGGGAGGGGGTTGTATGACACTTTATACAAGGGAGGGGGGCTGTGTGGTACTATATACAAGGGAAAATGTGTGGCACTATATACAGGGGGCTTTATGGCAATATCTACAGGGGGGCTGTATGCCACTGTCTACAAGGGGGAGGTGGGGGCGCTATCTACAAATGGGGCTGTACAGAACTGTCTACAGGGAGGCTGTATGGCACAATCTACAGTTGGCACTATCTATAAGGGGGGCTGCGTGTGGCACCTAGGGGGACCCAGTCAAAAGTTTGCTTTCGGGCCAAGTCTTTCCTAGTTACGCCCCTGGTGTGCTGTGAGGCATCGAAACAGAAGTTGGAGAGGTGTTTACCATGTGCACGAGGTTGTCTGCGTGGTTTGAAGGAATTTTGAGGCAGATTTTTTTCTGCCTGCAAAACAGCTCTGTGTAAACTAGGCCTAAAAGAGACTACAAAAGTTTAATTTTAAATAAATGAGCATTGCATATACAATTTATATATTTAATATTTTCTTCTTATCTTGGAGACCTTGGCTGAAGGTGGGGTTTGCTTGCATTTACTTTATGCAAGATAGATTGGCCAGTTTACTCTGTGTAGTTAGGATACAGAGCCCTATACATTTCTCTTATATACAACAAATCACACATGCAGTTATTACTTAATAAGCGGAACACATATAAATGGTGGTCTGCATAAGAGCTATATACAGAAAACGATAGGAGTTTAAAAAATTGTATACCGTTAGGTCCAGAATTATTTGGACAGTGACACAATCTTCATGATTTGGGTGCTGCACGGCATCACATTGGATTTGAAATGAAACTGAGATGCAATTGAAGTGTAGACTTTCAGGTTTAATTCAAGGGGTTGAACAAAAATATCCTGTGAAACGTTTATGAATTGTAACCATTTTTTCTACACAGCCTCCTCATTTCAGGGGCTCAAAAGTAATTGGACAAATTAACATTACCATAAATAAAATGTTTTTTTTAATACTTTGTAGAGAATCCTTTGCAGGCAATTACTGTCTGAAGTCTGGAACCCATGGACATCACCAAATGCTGGGTTTCCTCCTTTGTGATGCTTTGCCAGGCCTTTACTGCAGCTGTCTTCAGTTGTTGCTTGTTTGTGGGTCTTTCTGCCTTTAGTTTTGTCTTAAGCGAGTGAAATGCAGCTCGATCGGGTTGAGATTTGGTGATTGACTTGGCCATTGCAGAATATTCCATTTCTTTGCCTTAAAAAACATCTGGGTTGCTTTCGCAGTATGTTTTGGGCCAATGTCCATCTGTACTGTGAAGCGACGTCCAATCAACATTGCTGCATGTGGCTGAATCTGAGGAGAAAGTATATCCCTGAACACTTCAGTATTCATCCGACTGCTTCTGTCTTCAGTCACATCATCAATAAACACTAGTGATCCAGTGCCTTTGGCAGCCATGCATGCCCATGCCATCACAATGCCTCCACCATGTTTTACAAGAGGATGTGTTGTGCTTTGTATCATTAGCCGTTTCAAGCCTTCTCCATACTTTCTTCCTCCCATCATTCTGGTACAGGTTGACCTTAGTTTCATCTGTCCAAAGAATACTGTTCCAGATCAGGGCTGGCTTCTTTACATGTTGTTTGGCAAAATCTAATCTGGCCTTTCTATTTTTGAGGCTGATTAATGGTTTGCACCTTGTGGTGAACCCTCTGTATTTGCTCTCATGACGTCTTCTCTTTATGGTAGACTTAGATACTGATACACCTACTTCCAGGAGAGTGTTCTTCACTTGGGTAGATGTTGTGAAGTGGTTTTTCTTCACCATGGAAAGGATTCTGCGATCATCCACCACTGTTGTCTTCCTTGGACGTCCAGGCCTTTTGGAGTTCACGAGATCACCAGTGTGCTCTTTTTTTCAAGAATGTACCAAACTGTTGATTTGGCCACTCTTAACATTTGTGCTATCTCTCTGATGAATTTCTTAATTTTTTCAGCCATAACGATGGTCTTTTTCACTTGCATTGAGAGCTCCTTTGACCTCATGTTGTGGGTTCACAGCAACAGCTTCTCAATACAAATTCCACACCTGGAATCAACTCCAGACCTTTCACCTGCTTAATTGATGATGGATTAACAAGGGAATAGTCCATGTAGCCCATTAAATAGCTTTGGAGATAATCGTCCAATTACCTTTGGTTCCTTGAAAAAGAGGCAGCTACATATTAAAGAGCTGCAATTCCTAAACCCTTCCTCAAATTAGGATGGGAATACCCTCAAATTAAAGCCAAGAGTCTGCACTTTAAGCCCATATTGATTATATAACTGTATATTCAGTATGTTTTGGTAAACAGCTAAAATGCCCAAACTTGTGTCACTGTCCAAATAATTCTGGACCTAACTGTATGACTACACATATGAGCAAATACTGAAAACCATCTACCTTCTGGAACATGGCTGCAAACTCTTGATAATTTTAATGAATTTATTATCAGAAATGGGGGTACATTAGTAGGGCTATAAGGCAACATTGCTACCATACTGCTTAACACCTGCTCTATAGCTATTTAGAATATTATATTGTAATACTGCACTGAAAAACATTAGCTAAATTCATTTTTATAATAACTTGTATTGCAAATTATTGTTTGCATATATTTTATATTCAGACAATAGTTAATGATCAAAAGGGTAGACTTCCTGTCCGCTTTTTACAATACATTAAAAATGTTGTATTTGCAAATATCACATTGTAATAATATAATATAATATAAGCAGGAAGTCATGCATTTTACAATCCTTAAGTAAGTTACAACTTATTTTAGTTTAAACAAGTATCTGTGCCTAGAGCGTTATCTAAAAATACATTATTTATAAGTGTGGCATGAGTCTTGTGTACAACCACATGTAACATAGGACAAGTCCATATTCAGACAGGTGGCAATCCTATTCCCCCATGTTCCTAGACAATCCTAGTCAAAACCTCTTTGTGCTAGACTAGTCAATGTACCACATGACTCATGCCAGACACAGCTCAGAACAGCCTGGCTCTGTCCTCTTGTGTTTGTTTTGCCAGGGATAAGCTATTTCACGGACCTGTCAGTGTAAAGTGTTATTCACAGAACATACAATTGCTACAGGGCAAAGAGTTTGTTACTGCCCTGTGATCACGCACTGGAAATTGGAAACACGTGACCAACAGATCAGCAGCTTCAGAAAAATCAAATACAATTTTCATTAGAGACCCTCTATAAAGTTTATGGATTTCTGCACAATTTTGAACAAAAATTTTTTTTTATTAAAAAGAAATAGTGTAAACCTTTGAGACAATATGAAGAATTACATTTTATGTGCTGTAATGATAATCTTTTCCTCTTATTAAAATGGGATGAAGAAGAAGGGTGATAGATAGATAGACAGACAGACAGACGAACGAACGGACGGACAGACGTACAGACGGACAGACAGACTGATAGATAGATAGATAGATAGATAGATAGATAGATAGATAGATAGATAGATAGATAGATAGATAGATAGATAGATAGATAGATAGATAGATAGATTGAATTGGTCAATGGAAGAATATTATACATGCAGATCTTATGCACTACACATGTATACAAACAATTGTCACCTAGTTTTTGAACTTGTCATGGGTGCAATGTGTTTGGCTCTCAATGTGGCATTTGAAAAAGAGTTCCACTTATTTATGTCAATCAGTGACTGCAGGGAGGGGGAGCGTGAATATATCAATATACTTGGACTCATACTTGCGTAGCTAGCCGCTCGCCGCAAGTATAGGTTCTAAATACTCATAAATTACTTAACATTAACTAATAAGTGACATCATACTGAAGTCAGCATGTCTTACTTCTTCATGCAACCCTCAGATAGGGCAAGATAAATATCTGACCGATCCGCTTTAAGCTGTATAAAGCATGAAAGCACCCACCTCCCAATGCCCCACACAAACATCAGTCTAGGCATGGTATCAGCAAAGCACTTATAGCAGCACCGTGCGATACGCTGACAGCTGAGCAGTTATTTTGAGAGTTATGAGTGGGCATATCCTTGGGAATACTTGATTAAAATATCTGACTACAGTGTACTTGGGTTAGGAATGTTGAGAAACCAAGAGGCCTCATGCACACGACCGTGCAGTATTGACGGGAAGTAAATAATGCACGGATGGGCCGAGGATGGGTTGCGGAGTGTCATCCGCTTTTGCGGACGGTGCTCACAGTAAAAAGTATAGGAGCACAGTCCGTAAATGCAAAAAGTAGGACATGTCCCATTTTTTGCCGGTTATTACGGGAAAGTGTCTGTGGCCGATAGAAATGAATGGGTCAGTATTTTATCCGCAATTAGAGAACCGTAATTGCGGATAAAAATTACGGTCGTGTGCGTAAGGCCTAACATAGCGTATAAAACGAGCCCCTGGTTGACTTACTCATTTACTGATTTATTGACAATGGTATTATAAGGTTTTTTTTCCGTTTTATGTAAATAAAGCTTAATGATTGTATAAATTATACAAGTTTACAATATACGTTGTGTTTCAATTTCTACTCCGCCTCATGCCCACTTCAGTTTTTTTCGTCAGGGTGCTATCCGTTTTTTAACTATTAGCACCCTGACACATTCATTTCAATGGGGCCATGCTCACTTCCGTTGTTTTAACGGAACCACGTGGCCGTCCCATTAAAAGTAGTGCAGCTCCTATTCCTGCCCGTTTTTGACGGAACAGTCTCGGCCTTTTTATTGAATTTGGTCCGTGAAACAACGGACTGCACACGGAAGCAATCCGTGTATGGCCCGTGTTTGACGGAACCGTCATTAATGGCCATACAACGGCCGACGGAAGTTGAAACATTAATGTTTACACCCATAGGCTGCTATCTGTACAGACTCTCAGCAGAGAGTTTGCCATAATTGTATCGATAAAATCCTCTGTGAGATAGAAATTTCATGAACACAAATCTTTTTACTGTCCTAATAGTTTTCTACAATGTATCAGTGCAAGTAAACTGTATGAGCCTTGACTACATAACTTTTTAGCTCATAAAGAGGGCTGTGCAGGAACCAATTGTATTTTGAAAGTGACTTGTCAATAAAGACTTTTCACACACATCAATAAAAAATAACCTAAAAAGTTAGACAATAGTGACAATTGTCTGGATAGATACTGTAAGTAGGACAAATCAATGGGGTCCATGAGATGCGTCATACAATGGAACCAACACAGCATCATGATTTCGGTTATAAACTGAAACTACAATGCAGATATGAACAAAGCCTAGCAGATGAATAGATAGACAGACATGATAGATAGATAGATAGATAGATAGATAGATAGATAGATAGATAGATAGATAGATAGATAGATAGATAGATAGATAGATAGATAGATAGATAGATAGATAGATAGATAGATAGATAGATAGATAGATAGATAGATAGATAGATAGATAGATAGATAGATAGATAGATAGATAGATAGATAGATAGATAGATAGATAGAGACTTTGCATAGACTGTGAGTTGGCCAGCTGCCTCTTCGCTACAGAGTAGCCACCTAGTGGGTCCACATAACCCTGGATCGTGACAAATAGATATGAGACAGATAGCTTGAGGGGGTCCATGCCACTAGCCAACACTCCCCCCCCCCCATATGTCCGGTGGCGCCGCTTCCGAGCCTCTAACATTTATGGTCCGGGCGACACGGGCCCTCTCAGGCCCGGGGGTGTCGCTAGCACTGGAGGGGGACCCGATGCTAGCGACAGTCACCCCCTCTTGCAGTATTTGTACCTGCACGCAGGTACAAATACATACATTAGAGCTGAATGGCCGAGCAATGACGCTGATTGGCGAGGCAAAATTACTTGCCCCGCCAATCAGCGCCTTTCAACGACACGTCGTTCAGCTCCAGCAGACCGGCTCAGAAGAGAGCCTATCTGCATTGCCACCAGACAGCGCGGGAACAGGATCATGTGAATATGTAAAGTTTTTCGTTTTTTTCTAATAAAACTGTGAGTGGCATTATCTACAGGGGGGGTTTATATGTGGGGATGTGGGCCACTGTATACAGGGGGGGTCTATATGTGGGGATGTGGGGAACTATGTACAGGGGGGTCTATATGTGGGGATGCAGGGCACTATATACAGGGAGGTCTATATGTGGGGATGTGGGCCACTATATACAGGGGGGTGTATATGTGGGTAGGTGGGGTACTATCTACAGGGGGGTCTATATGTGGGGATGTGGGGCACTATATACAGTGGGTTCTATATGTGGGAATGTGGGGCACTATATACAGGGGGGTCTATATGTGGGCCACTATATACTGGGGGGGTCTATATGTGGGGATGTGGGGCACTAAATACAAGGGGGGTCTATTTGTGGGGATCTGGGCCAATATATACAGGGGTGTCTATATGTGAACCACTATATACAGGGGGGTCTATATGTGGGGCACTATCTACAGGTGGAGTCTATATGTGGGGCACTATATACAGGGGGGTCTATTTGTGGGGATGTGGGCGACTATCTACAGGGGGTCTATATGTGGGGCACTATCTACAGGGGGGCTATATGTAGGGCACTGTCTACAGGGGTGGGCTATATGTGAGGCACTATCTACAGAGGTGGGCTATATGTGGAACACTATCTATAGGGGAAGCTATATGTAGAGCAGCACGGTGGCTCAGTGATTAGCACTATTGCCTTGCAGCTCTGGAGTCCATATGTGGGCACCACCTACTGAGGGCTGTATGTGGGGCACTATCTACAGGGGCTTCTATGTAGGGCACTATCTACAGAGGCTCTATGGGGGTCACTATCTACAGGGGGCACGGTGTGTGTGTGTGTGTGTGTGTGTGTGTGTGTGTGTGTGTGTGTGTGTGTGTGTTATTATAGTTAGTGGTGCAGTGTATGGCGCTTATTATATTTAGAGATGTTGAGAATTTTAACTTTGTTTATAGGTGCAGAAATGTTTTAAAAGTGAGAAGTGAAGACATCTGAGTGGAAAACTGTAGAAATGGGTCATGGCCGGAAGAAATACAGCATAGAGGTCTGGACTGAAGGGAGAAGAAAATAACTAGAATCTGAGACGTCACCAGTGAGTTACTTAATGTAAATGTTTATTTTGTTTCTAATCAGCACTGTAGTCGAGATGATGGGTGGTATGATTTTTATTTTACGAAAAAGCATCTCCCAGCATATCCTTACCATTGTTCGGGACATGCTGGGAGCTGTAGTTTTACGCCGTACAAACCTATACGGCAGGGGTTGCACTAAATTGATCTGTATTTGTTCTGGTGTTGTATATATGTACGGAGCTTGGTTTTGGGGCTGTATATATGTACTGAGCTTGGTTCTGATGCTATATTTAAGTACTGAGCTTTGTTCTGGTGCTGTATATATGAGCTTGGTTCTGGTGCTGTACATATGTACTGAGCTTTGTTCTGGGGATGTATATATGTACTGAGCTTTGTTCTGGTGCTGTATTTATCTACTGAGCTTGGTTCAGGGGCTGTATTTATGTAATGAGCTTGGTTCTGAGGCTGTATTTATGTACAGATCTTTCTTCTGTTATTATATATGTATTGAGCTTGGTTCTAGTGCTCTATTTATGTACTGAGGTTGGTTTCTTGTATTGTATATATGTACTGAGCTTTGTTCTGGGGATTTATATATGTATGAGCTTGGATCTAGTGCTGTATTTATGTACTGAGCTCAGTTCTGGTGCTCTATATATGCATTGAGCTTGGTTCTGGAGCCGTATATGTCAGAGCTTGGTTCTGGAGCTGTAATTATATAGAATATATTTATAATAACAAAATTGTAGGGCAGATCGAATTGTTCTCAATTCATTGTATATTTCATGGGAACGTGACTGGTAGTTTTAACCCCTTGAACCACCACCATGCGGTAATACATGACCTGACAATATTTCCCCAGTATATTTTTTTCAGATGCAGCAAAATCTTTAAAATCCACTTTTAAAACGGCGCACACTTTATGCCAATTACTCATTAAAGGGTCATGGGGTGGTGCCGCTATCCTGAACTGTCACATAGTCTTGCCTCCAAACCCAACTTTTCATGTTTGATTGACAGCCCCCTGGCTGATACAACTTTCTCGGATGCGCCATTGCCATGTGGCACTATACTCAAGGGGGGGGGGGGCTGTGTGGAACTATACACAAGGGGGAGCATTGTGGCACTAAACACAAGAGGGAGCTGTGTGGCACTATACACAAGGGGGAGCTGTGTGGCACTATTTTCAAGGGGAGGGCTGTGGCTCTATCTACAGGGGGCTGTGTGTGGCGCAATCTACAAGGGTCTGTGTGTTGCACTATCTACTAAGAGGGGGCTGTGCGGCACTATCTACTAAGGGTGGGATGTGTGGCACTGTATACAAGGGAGGGGGCTGTATGGCACTATATACAGTGGGAGCTGTATAGCGCTATATACAGGGGGGCTTTATGGCGATATCTACAAGGGGGCTGTATGGTACTATCTATAAGGGGGCGGTGGGGGGCTGTATAGCACCATGTACAAGGGGGAGGTGAAACTGTCTATAGGCGGGGCTGTATAGCACTGTCTACAGGGTGGCTGTATGGCACAGTCTACAGGGGGCACTATCTATAAGGGGGGCAGCTTGTGGCACCTGGGGGGGGCCCAGTCAAGAGTTTGCTATGGGGCCCTGTCTTTACTAGTTACGTAGATAGATAGATAGATAGATAGATAGATAGATAGATAGATAGATAGATAGATAGATAGATAGATAGATAGATAGATAGATAGATAGATAGATAGATAGATAGATAGATAGATAGATACATGCGTTTCAAAAGTTTAAATGAACAGCACACTCACTTTTCATGAAGTGCTACAGTACATAAAGTTGGACTTTTAGAAGATATAAAAGAACAATATTTGTAAAACACTGCATTATTAATTTCACATTATCATTTAAGCTTTGGGCACATCCCTTGAAACTGTATATTAAGGGGTTATTTCCATCTCTTAAAGTGATGGCATATTCCTAGGATATGACATCACTTTATGAGTAGTGGGGGTCCAACATCTGGGACCTCACCAATACTGAGAATTAAGGGGTTAAGTTTTCCCTGCAGATTCACTAGAATGGGTTCATGCTGCAGTTCCCTAAATCTGCTGTGCAAGGAAAAACAGTGAAAGGGTGCACCACAAAATCAACACTGCGACTCCTTCAACCTCAAGAACGGTGGGGGGGGGGTCCCAGAGGTCAGACCACCACTGATCATAAAATAAAGGCATACCCTAACTTCATAAAATGAGAATACCGCTTTAACTATGACAATATTAACCAGTAAACATGATAGCGTTTTCTGCAGTAAGTAAAACACCTTGGAAAAATATGGATGTCAGTACATGTGTAGCAGAGCTGAATTTTTCAGGGTATCAAGACTGTCAGTACATGTGTAGCAGAGCTGAATTTGTCAGGGTATCAAGACTTAATTTGCCATTTGGCACAAATCATGAAGACATGATGCGTTATTTGTTACTTTTCCACAGGGCTACAGACAAAGCTGCTTAGCTCAGTGAATTAGTATATACACAAAAGAAACAGTTCAATAGCAACTTCAACTCTGCTATGTCTGTACATTATGACTGTACTCATTTGAGACATGTTTTCACATTAAAACTAGCACTTGTGTAGTAATTTTATCTGTACTTTAGACATAAAACTGATATTCAATTAAAATGCAACTTATTCTTACAGGGTTTTCAAGATTATGATCAATTTCAGAAAACCCTTTTAATGATGACCGCTATAAAAAAAATTATAAACCTTTAGATATACACATAGTATTAAAATTGCCATGTGTTCCTGGGTCTCATTCGCCACCGTGGCCAGTCGTGACATCCTGCCTTGATGCTGAGTCAAAACCTGCAGTGTGTAGCATAAACAGGATGATTAATATACTTTTTTTTAATACTTTATTAGTTTTCCGTTGTAACTAGATATAAAAAAAACACTCCTAGAAATATTTTTGCTTCCCAGTTTGTAAATCTGATGGCATACATGATACAAGTTAAAAAAAACTTAGGCCCGGTTCACAATTGCGCTTGTCAGAGGAGCAGAACAAGGGAATAAGCGGAAGCACTGGTTCCGTTACACCATGGACACCACCGGTGGCCGTCAGAACCCATTGACTTTAAAGGGTTCCATCGGTTGTCCGTGGTTTTATCGAAAACAAAATGTTGCGCTTCTGTTTGCGGTATTTTCGGTTGGATCTGCGACGCAGGCCCCTAATGGAACCTCTAACGCAGATGTAAACTGGCTCTTACTGAGCGCTTCATCTTGTATTTTCAGCCTCTGTTAGGTCCTTCAATTGGACCACATGACCCCTGGTCTGACTATCCGAATTCAACAGCGTCTTTGGTGTGGACCGGAAGTCATGTTCTGTATCCATTCCTAAGAGACTCACATCAAGGCTGTCATAGGAATGACTAGAAAAACTGAACTCTAGTTCACACAACAGACAATGCAGTATTTGGCTCATTAGATCGGGGATAACGTGGTTCAACGGAAGGACCCAATGGAGGCTGAAAATAGTAAATGAAGCCTGTTTTTGTTTGTTTTTTTAACTACAGGATTATGTATGCCATCGCCTTTACAAACAAGGGGAGCAAAAAAAATAAATTCTGAGAGTCCTTCTTTATCAAAATCATGGAATCCCATTAACCTTGTTGATTAGGAACAGACCTATCCATCTATCGATCGATCGATCGTTCGTTCGTTCGTTCGTTCGTTCGTTCGATCTTTCTATCTATCTATCTATCTATCTATCTATCTATCTCTCTATCTATCTATCTATCTATCTATCTATCTATCTATCTATCTATCTATCTATCTATCTATCTATCTATCTATCTATCTATCTATCTATCTATCTATCTATCTATCATATCTAACTATCTCATATCTATCTATCTATCTATCTATCTATCTATCTATCTATCTATCTATCTATCTATCTATCTATCTATCTATCTATCTATCTATCTATCTATCTATCTATCTATCTAATCTATCTATCTGTCTATCTTTTTCTAAGGTATTTCTTTGCAGTCCTGGCCCTGTTTTCCTACAAAATTAGTAAACTACATACAGAGTAAGTACAATATATATTTATTTTGCATTGTGTGACACATTTTTGTAATAAAAAACTAACATGGTCTGCTTATACTAAATATCTAAAGTGCTTACTTGCAAGCAGGATTACATGAAATGTGTTTACAGAGCAGCCACAGGAATCTGCCTTCACATAGCTGGTTTAGGACATTATTCCACAGCATACCAAATGAGAAAACAACTTGCACAAAACCCCACTCGAAAGGCTTCAATTACTGTATGAGAACTTGAATTGAATCCAGCTACAAATATGTGAACGTTCTGAATGCTACCACATGAGGAGCTTTGGTTAAGTATGAAGGGAAATACGCTGGGGTAACCATAGAAGGGACTGTGCTAGGTTTGGTATGTCACTAGCTGTATAATTCTATTTTCATCTTCAGATTAACCATAATCATTCTTTCTTTGGAAAGTTACACTTAGCACATTTTCTATAGTGCTGCAATTGTTTTCTCTCATATCATTAGGATGAAATAGAGCTTGAAGAGGGCATGACAACCCCACAACTGCCCCTTTATACACCATTAGAAAGCCACAGATGTCAGACATAAAGGGTCTGTTCAGGCATAATTATTCATTTACTCAAGAAATAGCTGGTGAAACCTGGGCTTGTCTAATGACCTTGAAATATCTAATATTTTTTTGGGCCAAAATAAAATGAAGCTCCTTGTGTAAACTTTCACAAAAGTGAACGACAAAAGGATAAGGACAAATATACAGGGGTGTGCACTAAAGCACATCTGTTTCTTATTTGTGACTTAAGTGTGTGAAAAAGAAGCACTTTTCGTATTGTCTAACAATTCCTTTGTTTGCCAGCACAAAAAGCAGACAGATGACATGAATTGAGCCTTTAGAAATAGCATGAGGCACCTTGTATTCTCCGCAACAAGCTTTATCATGGCCTCTCAACTTATTCACATACAGTCTTAAGCATACAATCCCGCAAACATGCCTGCGAAAAAATGCAGCTGCTAACAAATGCAAATACTTCTTTTTAAGTCCATTCCCATCTGAAGTAGAGAGAAGCCATGTCTTGAGACCATGGATATTAAAACGGAAAGTCAATGAACTGGGACAATACATGACACATGATAATAAGACTTTCTATGATAGATTTGTCTATAGTTAGAATCCATAATCAATAAATATTGTTAACAAAACGTCAAATCTGCAGCAAAGATAAAACTCAAAATTCTAACTTTATTCACAATGAGCCAAGTAACTCATGTGGAATAAGACGATTTCAGAATAAACAGCTTGAAAAACTTAAATATTAAAAGACCTGGAAAGCAAACGTTGGAATGACTTCTTGTGATCATCAATATGGTGATGGGTTTGGCAGCAGTAACTTAGAAAACAGTTGGATAAGATAAAATGTATATTGTTATTCCTAGCTTTGTTGAACATAATAAACATAATGTATATTACGAGCTTCCTATAAAAACTAATGATGCAGAAGCAGATGCAGTAGAAGCATTGCCAATGTATAGAACAGAGATAACCCTTTGAGTGACTGCTCAGCTGATAGATGAATGCAGCACCAATGGCAGCCTGATAGGGCTTTGGTTACATTTATTATTCATATATAATACATTTTCTGTACTATAAAAAGAACAAACACTTGTGTTATTTTATTTTTACAATCATTTCCTTGAGAACTCCAAATGAAAGCTTATATGTGAGACCATTATGGGCAGTCAGTGACACTGGGCTCTGAATTCACTAGGGGACCTGCTGTTTCTGGCTGATGATTCATCTCATCTAAATAAGAATTTAAGAATAGATTACAGAAATAATATTGTTAATGTGATTATTTGGAATACATGGAATAGTTTATACCAAAATATGAGTAAATTTACAAATACATTGTTTATCAATACATTCACAGAAGTAATATTTATCATTGTGACGAAAAATAAAGAATTGTGTTGTAGATGATATACAAAGAAGACTGCAAGCTAGCCACATTTTTTGGATACCAGATTTGTTTGTGTACCAAAGGCAATGATAGGGATTATATAAAGGCATGTGACACTGATAATTTGGCAATCCAACTAATTGAATGCTTGTGGGTGGGTATATGACACTTTTCTCACCCACAAAAACTTATATTTACAAGGTTACCCTGGTTAGTCTGGATGAAAAATGTCAGAATGCCAGGTCAATGCATATGTGGTGATAATACACACCCAGAAACTGTTTGATCTCAGCATGAGATATGTATCATAAGAGCAATAACAAGGTAAATCATTCAGTGGACAAATTGAAATAAATAACACAACCTTCAACACACTTCATCTATATAAACTAAAGAATAACCCCGAATTGGGCAGAGTGTGGAACTTACTACATGCAATGCATTGCATCCTTATTATCTGCTCAGATTATTATGCAGCTGCAGATAACACAGATCACATATAACATACTAATATGCCTCATGTAAAATGTGATATGCAGAAGAGTAAGGGAAGTATGGCAAGTGTCAGCAGCAGACAGGCAGATGCAGCCAGTGTATCGCAGCTGGGATGTTAGGTGGTGTGTGTAGGTAGCTGGAGAAGTGTCTCACCGCTCTGAAGGGTTGTATCGCACTTCCAGTCGTTGCCTAGTTTCTTACAAGACTCCCACAGGGACAGGTAGTACTGGTTGTCCGCCGTCACCCAGGCTGGGCTCAGAACGGCTCCGATATCCAGACACAGGGCCAGGAAGATGCACACAAGTCCCACCAGCTTGAGAGGGGTGAGCACCGAGGAGCGGACTTCCTCCATCCCGCTGGCAGATGAAGCCATGCTCCCCTCCCAGGATCAGCAGACAGGCTATGAGAAGAGCTTAGGATGCTGTGCAGGGAGGTGGTGGCACTGTACTGGTGGTGTCTGATGCCAGGAGAACTGACAGGAAAGTGTGAGCAGGGCTGTGGGCAGGAGAGCAGGTGGAGCAGGCTTATTTGATGCCTTCTGCAGGAGCTGGAGCTACTCTCTACCTTCTTCCCCTGTGTATCCTACTTGTTTCCCCTGACTCAGAGGCTGCTCCTTGCTCCAGGACAGAAAAGAACTGTTACCCAGTGACCTCCGTCTTTGCATAACTCCCTCCCTCCTTCCTCGTCTTTCTTTGCCTTTTTCTTCTCTGCTCTCTCTCCTTCTCCTCCTGCTGGCTGCAAAGGGGGCACCGGCCAAGCTGCTGACGTCACTGGCTGCTCCAGAGGAGGGACAGGCAGGGGAGCATGGTGACAATGAGGAGAGCGGGAGGCAGAGGTGTCTGCCTAGATTTCACTTCTTCTAATATCTGCATCTTCTGTGCACATGCTGCAGTCTATGGATTATCACTCCTTCTTTCTTCCAGTCTTGTTTATTTCTCTGCTTACATTTATAGGAGACTGTTGTCTTTATAGAATATAAAGTTTAGACATTTTATCCTGAGGCTTGAATCTGTCATTGATCTAGAAAGAAACTGCTTAACATTTATAAAAACTTGTACAATGAAAAACAGGGCAAGCACATCGCCATTTTTGCATGCTTTCCTCATGTCTGACAATTTTTCATTATGGGATGGTTTAATATATCACAAGTGTGCATCAATCTTTTAAAGGGTGTGGAACATGTTCTAGGCCGGAAAAAAAAATCTTGGTTCCTCATTGCCAAATTTAGGGCTTGTCCACACGTAACGGATGTGCTGCAGAAAATTTCTGCGCCATTTCCGCTTGAATTAGCGGACAATCTGCTGCGGAAAACCGCACAATTTCCTGCGTTTTTTACTGCAGAAAGTAGTGCGGATTTTGCTGCATTCGTTTCAAGTAAGGTGATATCTTCTCTGAAAAACACAGCAATTCAGTCCACTTTCCGCAGCAGGAATTGACTTGCTGCGGTACTAAAAATATGCACCGTATTGTGAATTTCTGGACTGAAATTTTCCGCAGTGTGTGGATGACATTTGTTCATTCACACCCACTTTGCTGCTACTGTATTCGGCTGCGTATTTTCCATCCGCAATTCCAGACAGAAAATAAGCAGCAATTCCGTTACGTGTGGGCAAGCCCTTAGTGAGCGTGCACCAACTTATAGCACTTTGGCTTCCGTCGGAGGAACCGATGAACAGAAACCATAGCTTCCACTTGATTTCAATGGTAATGCTTCTGTTGCAGTTGGTTTCCGTTTGTTTTTGTTCTGCAAAGTTTCAGTTTTGCGTTAGTCTATTTTGCTATTGTTTTTTCTGTGGGGAAAAAAAGGGAAACTTTAGTACTCAGAAATTCTGTGGAAAGTTACTACACCATATTCATGAACATACTAAAGTTTGTTTTTTTGCTTCAGATACTGATCGCTCTGACAGTTTTACACAGATATAAACAGACTAAAAATATAGATATACGAAATGTGCTGATATTGTATGAGCGTGTATACATAAGATTTTACCAACTATATGAAGGTGTAATACAGTCCTACAGACTTTTCCTCCATTTCAGGTTAGTACAAATTTACAGCAGCATGGAGGAGTTTATACAGCAGTACTGAGCAGTGTAGCTGAGAATCCAGCACTGGGGTGAGAAAGAACCTTTAAGCTGGCCGTACACATTAAATGTATGTCGGCCCAACCCACCGATTTTGACAGTACTGGCCGACCATATAATATGTTTGTCGGTGTGTCGGCTTTCCGACCCACTCCCCACGACAGATATTGGGGTAGAGAAGGATTGGGCATATTGCAATACAACATACCCGATCCCTTTGTACGTTAGTAGATAAGCTGCTGCCAGAGGAATCTGGAACCGGCTTTCTCCCTTCTCCTTTGAAAATATAAAAAGAACAGCTGTCGGCTGAACGATTGTTTGGCCAACAGCTATCTAAAGTGTATGGCCAGCTTTGCTATGAGAAGCTTCAGCAGCATCTGTGTCTCTCTCTCTGCCTCTCCCTTACTCTGCTCTTGCTCCCCTTTCCACTCAATAGACTTCTATGGGCAGCTGTAAGCTGAACCCTCAGTGAGCAAAGAGGTGTCTTGTCTAGGACAAGATTGAGAAAACAGTAAATTGAGTCAGTGAACAGTTAGCATGGAGGGGGTTTGTGCTGGAGAAAAAGAGCCTGATGTGTAGAGAAAGAGGCATTTTTTGTCTAATAAGATTTATTACAAAGTTTCTTATACTTATATCACTTATGGTATGTTCACACACAAACTCAAAAATGACTCAAAATATGGAACTGTTTTCAAGGGAATACAGCTCCTGATTTTCAGACGTTTTTTTATGCCACTCGCGATTTTCGCTGCGTTTTTTACGGCCGTTTTTGGAGCTGTTTTCTATAGAGTCTATGAAAAACGGCTCCAAAAACATCCCAAGAAGTGACAGGCACTTCTTTTTTTGCGGCCGTTTTTTAAGTGGCCGTTTTTAAAAACAGCCGCGTAAAAAAAACGGCCCAACAGGACAGCGTTTTTACCATTGCAATCAATTGGCAGATGTTTGGAGGTGTTCTGCTTTCGATTTTTCGGCCGTTTTTCGGCTGTTTACAGCCCGAAAAACGGCTGAAAATAGCCTGTGTGAACATACCCTTATACTATTGATTTATGCAAAGTTTGTTCAAAGTGCAGTGCCTATTTAAGTTACTTGCATAATAATCCTGAAACATGTCAGGTGTTTTCTGTGATATCTGTGTGTTTGCCTTACATGATAAATTACATCCTATTCATTGCACTGTAGAAACCATTTATATATAAAATAAATTTGTGTGGAGATGACCTTAAAGTTTAATTCTAGCAAGATTATACAAATATAAAGGCACCATGCAAGGCATCTTGGTGGTTCTACTGTCTACTTTAAAGCCGACACAGATGGAGCTGTTATGATCCGCCTCAACCTCTATATAGATATATGAATCTATATATATCACTTTTGCTAGGTATCAGCAAGATATAAGATATCAGTACCAGAGTATTATTACAGAGGGTGTAGGAGGGGGTGTTAGATCATGAGACTGATCTGAAAGAAATAGAGCAGGAGATTCTAATTGTGCTACCCATTTTTTTAGTTTTCTATTTGGGTGAGGGGAATTTCATTATCCATTATGCAAACAAAGAAAAAAAATACATATATATTTTTACTATGCCTAGTCATATTGAGTTATTTCAGAAAAATCCATATAGTTATTTGTTCATGGTAATATACATAAAGGCATATTTCTAGTCTGAGTTTATGACATAGGACTCTATGGACCATATGGACCTCATTTCTGGTTATTTATATGGCATAGCTGTAAGCAGGGGCATAGCTAAAGGCTCATGGGCCCCGATGCAAAAGTTATTATTGCCCCCCCCCGCAAACTTCTCATGGCCGACAGCCCGCAGCTTTCAGTTACATCGCTGGGTCTCCTAAGTGACCCAGCAATGCAGCACTAGCAGCCAGGGGGCGTCACTAAGGTCTTAAAATGTCTGGGGAAATAGCCCCAATACATATGTCCCATTGAAGAAAATATGTGTGTGTGTGTGTGTGTGTGTGTGTGTGTGTGTGTGTGTGTGTGTGTGTGTGTGTGTATGTGTGTGTAGGAGACAGCAGATCTATAGCACTACGAGGGTACCCTATAAACTATGGATAGGATTACATACAGTGGCTCAGCAGACAGTATCACACATGATAGGCTTAGATGGGCCCAGCTCACTGACATTGCGGCTCCAGCGCTGGACCTAGGAAAGGTAAGAATAATAATTGTTTTGCTTCTTTATGTGTTACTAATTATTTTTGTGTATTTGTGTTAATTTACGGGTTTGGTTGTTGGACTACGTCGGATTCGAGGACTACTTCAATGACAGTGTTTTGTTATTCTCAATAAAATGGTTAATGGGAGTTGTGTGTTTTTTTTTATTTCAATAAAATATTTTTTCTATGTCCTTGTATTTTTTTAAACTTTATTATTACATATCAGTATCACATATGGGCCCTGTATCTAAGCTTACCATGTGGTTATGTAAGATGCTTAGATACAGGGCCCCAGCAGACATTAATCTTATACAGTATAAGATTACTCTCTGCCGTGTGGTAGGCTTATATACAGAGCCCATCAGACAGGATCACACATGGGCCGTGTATCTAAGTCTACCATGTGATTGGCTTAGATACAGGGCCCAGCAGACAGCATCACACAGTCTGTGATCCTGCCTCATGGGCCCTCTAAGCCTGCTACATCGTAGGCTTAAAGGGGTTGTCCAGTCCCTAAACATTGATGGCCTATCCTCAGGATAGGCCATCAATAGCTGATGGGTCGGGATCCGACTCCCGGAACCCATGCCAATCAGCTGTTTTGAAGGGGCCGCAGCGCTCATACGAGAGCTGCTTCCCCTTCATTTCCCTTACTTGTTCACCCTATGAGTCGCCGACACGGATTCACAGTGTGAGCAAGTGACCGGAATGAAGTGGAAGCATCTCTCGTACGAACGCTGTGGCCCCTTCAAAACAGCTGATTTTCGGGGTCCGGGAGTCGGACCCCGACCTATCAGCTTCAGCAGAAAGGGATATTAATCTTACCCCCCTCTTCAGTCCTGACTCTATCCAGGATCAGGATGTTGTGCGCGGTGCATAGCGTTGTGACGTCAGGACCACCGCTGCTCTCCAGATCCAGGCCTGCGGCCCCAGTTACTATAGTAACTTTTTATTTATGGTTGGTGCAGGGGGCCGCGGGCCCCCTGGCTTCAGGGCCCGGTCGCAATTGCGACCGCTGCGGCCCCTATAGCTACGGCACTCGTTGTAAACATAAATAAACAAGCACACAATATCAGAAAAAGGAGAGGGACAATTTGACATATTTATAAAAACGTTAGCTGACAGTTTTGCATAGGCAAAATGGCAAAGATATCAGATGTGCAGCATATTCATAGGGTGTAAATGATTTTGTGAATTTGGCTCAAGTGCCGTACACAACTGCCATATACCAGCCAAAAATCACTCATTATGAAATAGTAATTTGAACCCAGGGCATACGTACCATACCGCCTGTCCTCTTAGTTGTTATGGATGAAGGTAATCATGCTTTCTATGGGCTATATAGACATGCACAGGGCTTTCCCTCTCCAAACACGCAATGTTAGAAAAAGCTTGTAAACAAGCAAGCTTCACACTTCTCTCCGACAAAGTATTATACAGTGGGGAGAACAAGCTCTGTAATCTCTTGTCGGAAGATTGTTGTGACATGAAGCCGCACAAGCGGAGGTCCCATTTTATGCAATAACAAAGAACATTGCAATGAACAAAAGTGAAATATGTCCTTGAAATATACCTATATCAAAGCAAGATACAGCAAGTATACCTATTTAGTATATAATAAATGAATACATGAGGCTTTCATCTACTTTAATTTCATAAAATATAAATGTTCTAGAAAAGTATAAAATAGGAACAAGTGATATTCATACAGTATACACTATAGAGTAGGTGCCTAAGCTATTTCCAACACCTCTTCTACTTTATAATATTGCTTCCACTGGTTATAAATAAATTACAGGTGAAGCATAAAGAACTTATGAATTTTTAAACTTGAAACTTTATAGCCTAAAGGGAAATTATAAAGTAGTGGCATATGTAATGTCCTCCCCCTTCCTGCTACCGACTAGACGCCATATACTTACCAAGTCCCTGCATCTTTTGTCTTCTTCCGGCGCTGCTAATCTCCTCTGAACTTTGCTTCTGGCGGCCTCCCACGCTGCAGATGCTCTCTTCCTGCTCCTAGTATAAAGATCCTCTTTTCCCTGTACACCTTGCCTGAGCAGTCAGGTTCTTCCTAGCTAGTCTAGTGATACTCTGCCATTATGTTGTTGGGATTTCCTGTGATTGACCTCTCCCTGTACCTTTTGAATATCTTTGCATGCCGCCTTCCCTGACCTCTGGCTGAGTGACCCATGATGAACGTTTGCCGCCTGCCCTGTCCTTTGCTTGACCAATCGTGAGTGGCCGTTTGACGCCTGCCATGATGTTTGCTATTCTTGACTCTACATACAATTTATTGATTTTGTACTCTGCCTGTTTACTTTGGCCGTCACCAAGGGAGACTACTCTGGGGGTAGCAACTTGGGCTTTCCCTGCAATGAACTCCAGATTCCTGTACATATTTCCCAACTTTTGAATTCTGAAAAATTGGGACATTAAGCCACGCCCCCTAACCACGCCCAATATCCCACATAAGCACATCAAATCACGGCCAGATCCTTCTTCAAATAACAAGAGCATATTCTCGCTGCGGATCTCTAGACTTACAAAAAAAAAAAACTATGGATATCACAAATATTATGGATCAGGTTATATAGTCTTTGTGTTACTTTTCCTAACTTGGGTATAACAATTGCTCATCATGGCAGCAGCAGCTGCAGGACAAACCAAATGGCTGAGAACAATGTAAGTCAAGAGGGAGACCCTGTGGTGGATGACTTTTCATTTGACAAGTAGCAGAGTTACATGATGGGGATTTTTTTTCCTGTCGTGTAACTCTGCTACCTGTCAATGGAAAAATCATCCGCCAAAGGGAAACATTTTTCCCCATGGCGGAGTACCGCAAAGAAACACTAGGAAATCAGACATGATGGGTAAACATTTTTCCCTGTGGTGGTTGACTTTTTAGCTGACAGGCAGCAGAGTTACATGAAGGGGAATTATTTTTCATTGACATCTAGTTTCTATTGCAGCGCAGGGAAGAAGACAGAAGTCGCTGGAGGTGAGAAGTTTTTTTATTCTTCATATTACTAACCTTATTTTTTTTGTTTTGCAGGTTTTGCTGGACTGTTTGGACTACGTCGTAGATTTGTTGGACTACAGTGATGATCTAAGTTTTTTTTTATAAAATGGTCAAAGAGAGTTGTGTGGGGGAGTTCTTATTTCAATAAAAAATATTTTCTTATGTCTCTCTTTATTTTAATACTTTATTATTGCCTTAGTAATGGCAGTTGTCTGATTGACAGCATCCATTACTAAGGTGGGGCTTAATGTTAGCCAGTAAAAGGGATAGCACTAACCCCCCATTATTACCCCGGTATCCACCGCCACCAAGAGTGTCGGGAAGATCCGGGTACGATCCAGTACCCGACCATCTGTAGTGACGGGCAGACACTAGGG
Organism: Rhinoderma darwinii; assembly: GCF_050947455.1. Lineage (NCBI taxonomy): Eukaryota > Metazoa > Chordata > Amphibia > Anura > Rhinodermatidae > Rhinoderma > Rhinoderma darwinii. The sequence continues at coordinate 203,665,626 of NC_134688.1, forward strand.
CGGCCGCAGGCTGGTATTCTAAGGGCTTATTTAGACGAACGTGTAATACGTCCGTGCAACGCGTGTGATTTTCATGCGTCTCGCATGAACCTATGTTAGTCTATGGGGCCGTGCAGACTGTCCGTGAGTTTCACGCAGCGTGTGTCCGCTGTGTAAAACTCACGACATGTCCGTTATATGTACGTTGTTCGCGCATCACGCACCCATTGAAGTCAATGGGTGCGTGAATATCACGCGCAGCACATGGAAGCACTTCCGTGTGACGCGCGTGATTCGCGCAACAGCAGTAAAAAGTATGAATGAAAAGAGAAAAGCACCACGTGCTTTTCTGTTTACAAACATACAAACAGAGTCATAATGATGGCGGCGGCGCGAAAATCACGCAGCCACGCATCATATGGTGATGACACACGGAGCTGTTAAGTACCTTTTGCGGGCGCAAAACGGCGCATTTTTTGCGCGCGCACAACGCACCCGCTCGTGTAAATCCTGCCTTAGACTGGGAAGGGCCAAAAACCGTGGCCCTTCCCACCCTGGTAATGCTAGCCTGCTGCTATGTTGTATCTGGCTGGTTATGAAAATGTGGGGGACGCAATGTGATTTTCTTCATTTATAGTTTTTTTTTTTTTTTTTTTTTTACTAAGGCGCTATTAAAGTATTAAAAAAAACACAGAAGCATAAGAAAATAATTTTTTTTTTATATAAGAACTCCCCCACACAACCCTCTGACCATTTTATTTAAAAAAAAAACAAACCATAAATTATCGAAGTAGTCCAACGAATCTATGATGTAGTCCAAAGGGTCCAGCGGAAACTGAAAAACAAAAAAATTAAGTTAGTAATATGAAAAATAACAAATCTTATACTCACCACCAGCGACTTCCATCTTCTCCCCGGCGCCGCAATATAAACTAGACGTCAATAAACTTCTGAAACATCATATATTACAATTTAAAAGGGTTTTCCCACAAACACATGGATGATCGCTAGGGGTCCAACCACTATCACGAAGTGGGTTAGTGGACCCACTAGGCCGTATCGCCATAGCAGGGAGGCAGCTGGCCAAACAACAGGAAACCCCAGAAATACAATGTCCCGCACAAGGGTACCTGGATAGTCCAGACGGTGGACGCAGCTCTGGCACTGATGTAGATGGTTGCAGCAGATAACGCCAAATGTGGCGGATGACACAGGTGCCGCAGGTTGCGCCAGACATGGTGGATTCCTCCGGACGTGGCAGATTACACAGGACGTGGCGGATTCCTCCGGACGTGGCAGATAACACAGGACGTGGCGGATTCCTCCGGTTGTGGCAGATGACACAGGATGGGGCGGATTCCTCCGGACGTGGCAGATGACACAGGACGTGGCACGACTAGATACTAAAGGCACAGCACGGGAAACAGGAACAGGGAACAAGGCACGGGTAACAACTGGAATGGGAAACACTAAGGGACCATTTGCAAGACAGACTGGGAAAACTAACAACGCTCAGGCAAGGATCAGAAGGCCTGGGGCCTTCTTATAGACCAGGAAATCGTGGCAGTTGATGATGATGACGATTTCCTAAGGGACACAGCAGAACGGAGCGGAAGTGAGCGCTGGCGTCTCCTAGGAAGGAGATGGGGACCAGCGCTCACGGATCCATGGCTGCGGGCGTCGGGAGGTGAGTGAGTGAACCCGACGGCCCGCGGCCATGGACGCTACACCCAGCGATGAGAACTGGGTACCGAAAGTACCCCGAAGTGGCCTGCGCTCCATTCATTTCTAGGGACTAAGGGGACCGCTGTCTCTGGCATATCCATAAAAATTAATGAAGCAATGGTCGAGCAAGTGCACCAGCGCTCCATTCTTATGGAGCACTTCGGGGGAATTTCGGTCCCCCGATCTTATCGCTGGGGGCCCCAGTGGTCAGACCCCCTGCCATCACACATGTATGCCCTATTCTGTGGATAGGGGATACATGTGGTTGGGAGAAAACCCCTTCAAAGGGGTTTTGCAATCCCTAAAAATAGATGGCCTATTCTCAGGATAGGCCACCAATAGCTGATGGGTCGGGGTCTGAATCCCGGGACCCCCGCCGATCAGCTGTTTTGAAGAAGGTGCAGCGCTTGTACGGTAATCAATGTATCGGAGTACGGGTTCAATAGAAAGTCTATGGGCCCGTACTCTGATACATCGGCTTTCCGGAGAAAGCAGAACAGAAAGGAAGCGGCTGAGCACTCACACAAGCTTTTTCAGCTGTTTCGTTTTAGCGAATGGTGGGGGTCTCAGTGCTCGGACCCCCACAAATCAAGATTTCTGACATGTCACTATGACATGTTAGAAGTTTGTGAAACGTTTAGCTATACTTTAAAAAGACAGTGCCTGGAGACACTAGCCTTTCTAAAATCATAAAATAATGTCATTGATTTTATGACTTTAGAAATACTAGTGTTCTCAGGCACTAAATTGTTTAGTGTTTACTCTCTACTCACCTCTGTCCTCCTGTGTCTAATTTCTTTTTCTCTGCTCCGTTTAGAGCCATGCTGCCTCAAGGCTCTGCTCCCTGGCTCCAGAACGTTGTTACGCCGAGCATCATAGTGACATGTTCCAGCTTGGAGCAGGCAGCTCACAGGACAGGTATTATGTCGTTGGGGTGTGGCTGGCGACAGGGAGTGTCCGGGGCACCGCAGCATCCAGCGGGACATTTTTCAGACCGCCCAGGACGGTGAAAAACCAGGACTATCCTGCTGGATCCGGGACGGTTGGGACTGTATAGGGGTTAAAGGGTGAATACCAGGGGTCCCATTAGACTTTGCTTCTCGGTTTAGCATTCTCCTGCAGCGACCGAAATACAGGAATACATGCTAGTCATTCCAATAAATGGCCGTCCATGTAATGCATACAGGAGCTGGGTTTGCCAGGTCAATGTGCCTTAGTAAGAGGAAGCCTGTAGGGTTGTTTCAATCCTCCCAACAGTCCCGGATTCAGAGGGACAGTCCCTGATGTCACTATCCATGAATGGACAGTGACATCAGGGGTTGCTCCTGGTGTGGAATCTCTGGCCAGAGCATTGCCAATGCTCTGGCTGGGGAATTCACTCTGTGGGAGCCCCTGACATCATTGTACTGACTTAACTGGCTCCCTCCAGTAGCGGAAACCCAAGTCAGAGCATTGCCGACGATCTGGCCGGGGATTCCGCTCCTGGAGTAGCCCCTGGCATCACTATCCATATATGGACAGTAACATCAGGGGCTACTCCTGGAACGGAATCCCCAGCTAAAGCACTGCGGACACTATGGCCGGGAATTTCGCTTCTGGAGGAACTCCTGGCGTCACTATCCATATATGGACAGTGACATCACGGGCTCTGCCAGGAGCGGAATCCCCTGCCACAGAATGGCCGATGCTCTGACTGGGGATCCCGCTCCTAGAGGGAGCCACAATGGCGCTGTCTACAGGAGGGGTGTAGAGCTATCTACAAGGGGGTGTTGCTATATTCAAGGTGGTGTGGCAGGATCTACATGGGCACTGTGTGTGTGGCACTTTCTACACGGGCACTGTGGCACTATGTGGGCACTGACACTTTATATGTGGGCACTGGCATTTTATATGTGGGCACTGGCACTAAGGGTAGCCAAGGGGGCATTATACTGTAAGGGGCAAGCTATGGGGCATTATACTGTATGGAGGCAGCTATAGGGGCATTATACTGTATGGGGCAGCTATGGGGCATTATACTGTATGAGGGAATTTGTGTGGGCATTAAACTGTATGGGGCATCTGTGGGCATTAAACTGGATAGGGGCATCTGTGTCGGCATTAAACTGTATGGGGGAATCTATGGGTGCATTATACTCTATGGGCAGCTATGGGGGTATTAAACTGTGTGGGGCAGCTATTTGGCATTATACTGTGTGGGAGGTACTATGGTGGTATTATACTCTGTGTGGGGGGCTATATGGGGGCACTATGCTGTGGGGAGGCATATGATACATGATACTGTGTGGGCTGAACCAGTTGTGTATGGCAGGGAATTGGGCGGGGTTAGAGACGTGGCTTAAGTGGAAAAAAAAATCGGAAGCAGAGGCACGGGCGCGTTCATGGAGAATGGGCCAGGCAAAATCACGGCTTCTACACTGCACGGCCCTGTCAATCAAAGAAAGAGGGGAGGGAGAGAAAAACTGGGGATAGAAGTTAGAGCAGTTTGGAACAATGGTGACACCCTCGTTGCTCTAAAAAGCTCATTTGCAGCTTTAGGAAATAAAGTGATTGTCGCTGCAAAGGAGCCACTCAGCTGAAAAATGAAAAAAGCGTTAGATTCAGGTGAGGCTACACTAAATTACTGTGCTGCTGCTTTGGTAGGCAAATTTCTGGTGACAGACTCCCAGTAGTGTACAGTCCTAAGGCCATAGTGAACTTCTTCAGCGACGGTGTAAAGAATCTTTAACAACTGTTCCTTAACAACTCAGCTCACACCAGTTATTCAATCATGATCATCCCACAAATATATATATATATATATATATATATATATATATATACAGTGAAGGAAATACGTATTTGTTCGCTTGCTGATTTTGTAAGTTTGCCCACTGTCAAAGACATGAACAGTCTAGAATTTTTAGGCTAGGTTCATTTTACCAGTGAGAGATAGATTATATATAAAAAAAAAAAAAAAAGAAAATCACATAGTCAAGATTATATATATTTATTTGCATTGTGCACAGAGAAATAAGTATTTGATCCCCTACCAACCATTAAGAGTTCAGCCTCCTCCAGACAAGTTACACGCTCCAAATCAACTTGGTGCCTGCATTAAAGACAGCTGTCTTATATGGTCACCTGTATAAAAGACTCCTGTCCACAGACTCAATTAATCAGTCTGAATCTAACCTCTACAACATGGGCAAGACCAAAGAGCTTTCTAAGGATGTCAGGGACAAGATCATAGACCTGCACAAGGCTGGAATGGGCTACAAAACCATAAGTAAGACGCTGGGTGAGAAGTAGACAACTGTTGGTGCAATAGTAAGAAAATGGAAGACATACAAAATGACTGTCAATCGACATAGATCTGGGGCTCCATGCAAAATCTCACCTCGTGGGGTATCCTTGATCCTGAGGAAAGTGAGAGCTCAGCCGAAAACTACACGGGGGGAACTTGTTAATGATCTCAGGGCAGCTGGGACCACAGTCACCAAGAAAACCATTGGTAACACATTACGCCGTAATGGATTAAAATCCTGCAGTGCCCGCAAGGCCCCCCTGCTCAAGAAGGCACATGTACAGGCCCGTCTGAAGTTTGCAAATGAACATCTGGATGATTCTGAGAGTGATTGGGAGAAGGTGCTGTGGTCAGATGAGACTAAAATTGAGCTCTTTGGCATTAACTCAACTCGCCGTGTTTGGAGGAAGAGAAATGCTGCCTATGACCCAAAGAACACTGTCCCCACTGTCAAGCATGGAGGTGGAAACATTATGTTTTGGGGGTGTTTATCTGCTAAGGGCACAGGACTACTTCACCGCATCAATGAGAGAATGGATGGAGCCATGTACCATCAAATCCTGAGTGACAACCTCCTTCCCTCCACCAGGACATTAAAAATGGCTCGTGGCTGGGTCTTCCAGCACGACAATGACCTGAAACATACAGCCAAGGCAAACAAAGGAGTGGCTCAAAAAGAAGCACATTAAGGTCATGGAGTGGCCTAGCCAGTCTCCACACCTTAATCTCATCGAAAACTTATGGAGGGAGCTGAAGATCCGAGTTGCCAAGCGACAGCCTCGAAATCTTAATGATTTACAGATGATCTGCAAAGAGGAGTGGGCCAAAATTCCATCTAACATGTGTGCAAACCTCATCATCAACTGCAAAAAACGTCTGACTGCTGTGCTTGCCAAAAAGGGGTTTGCCACCAAGTATTAAGTCTTGTTTGCCAAAGGGATCAAATACTTATTTCTCTGTGCACAATGCAAATAAATATATATAATTGTAATGTCCGTGGCTGCGGGCTGTCAGCTCCAGCCTCCCGCTGTCAGCCGCAGCCACGAGTCGGCAAGCGCTGGTACCAGCCTCCTCCTCAGGAGACGCCAGCGCTTACATCCACTCACCTCCGCCGGAGCCCGCAGGGTGCGCGCGCACGCTCGTCCCCGCTCTTAAAGGGGCAGCGCGCGCACCGGACATCTTGAACGACCTTTGACCCGTGAGTACCCTGGGCTATAAGAGGGGTCCAGCCCCCTAGTTCGATGCCTGAGCGTTGTTAGTTTTCCCAGTCTGTCTTGCAAATGGTCCCTTAGTGTTTCCCGTTCCTGTTGTTACCCGTACCTTGTTCCCCGTTCCTGTTTCCCGTGCTTTGCCCTAGTATCTAGTCGTGCCACGTCCTGTGTCATCTGCCACGTCCAGAGGAATCTGCCATGTCCTGTGTCATCTGCCACGTCCGGAGGAATCCGCTTCTTTCTGTGTAATCTGCCACGTCCGGAGGAATCTGCCACGTCCTGTGTCATCTGCCACGTCCGGAGGAATCTGCCACGTCCTGTGTCATCTGCCACGTCCGGAGGAATGCACCACGTTCTGTGTTATCTGCCACATCCGGAGGAATCCGCCACGTCTGGCGCAACTTGCGGCTCCTGTGTCATCCGCCACGTTTGGCGCCATCTGCTGCACCCATCTCATCTGTGCCAGAGCTGCGGCCACCATCTGGACTATTCAGGTACCCTTGTGCGGGACATTGTATTTCTGGGGTGTCCTGTTGTTTGGCCAGCTGCCTCCCCGCTGCGGCGGTGCGGCCTAGTGGGTCCACTAACCCGCTTCGTGACAATAATTTTGACAATGTGATTTTCTGTTTTTTTTTTTAGATAATCTATCTCTCACTGGTAAAATTAACCTAGCCTAAAAATTCTAGACTGTTCATGTCTTTGACAGTGGGCAAACTTACAAAATCAGCAAGGGATCAAATACTTATTTCCTTCACTGTGTATATATATATATATATATATATATATATATATATATATATATATATGTATATATATATATATATATATATATATTCACTATAAGGACAAAAGTATTGGGACACCTGCACATTACACCTACAGGAGCTTTTATGACATCCCATTCTAAATCCATTGGCATTAATATGTATTTTGTCTTCAGCTTCCACGCTTCTGGGTAGACTTTCAACAAGATTTTGGAGTTTATCTGTGCGAATTGTTGCCCATTCACCCAGAAGAACATTTCTGAGGTGAGAAACTTTCTTTATCTGCTGTCAGCCTGCATCCAGTTCGCTATTGCTGCCTGTTGTCAGCCAGTATCCAGTCATCCGCTTCCAGCCTGTATCCAGTCCGCTATCGCTGCCTTTTGTCAGGTAGTATCCAGTCATCCGCTACCAGCCTGTATCCAGGCTGCTATTTCTGCCTGTTGTCAGCCAGTATCCAGTTATCTGCTGTCTGCCAGTGTCCAGTCATTGGCTATCCTCCAGTGCCCAGCTATCATGTTCCATCCATCCGGCCACTCTCAGTTTGCCCCCTACCATTGTGGTCAATTCTGAACTTTCCACCCATTAAGGTACCATCAGCCAGTGCCTGTTTCTAGTCCACTGCACCAGCAGCTACTCCGCCTGGACCACCTCAAGAGGTAGCGACCTGGTAGCCTCCCCGCAGCGTAGACCTGATCCCTGTTTAGTGGTTAAAGGGTGAAGACCAGGGAGGCTACTCCCTTAGAGATGGCCCTAATCCAAACTGGTGGAGTAGCCCAGAGTGTCTAGAAACCTGCTGGTCTGTGTGTCTGTGTGTTTTACAGTTTACATTTTATTCTTAAACTGAATATTTTATTTTTTCTGAAACATAGCTCTTCATGGTATTCTGAGTTTTTGTTACTTTGCAATGTCATAAAATTAATAATAAAAGTTTATACTGTAGCATTTATCTCTTTTAGAATTTGCAAAATTCCACATAGATTAGCGCATAGAATTACATGTCTATCTAGGATTAAAGCATTCTAGCAAATGTAATTTCATCCTACAAGTCCAGCATAAAATAAAATACTATTTTTCATATGAAAAACAGTAGCTACAACTATAATTATTGTGAAATGCTAGTTGATGAAGCATAATTAAAGGGGTATTCGCAACATAAACATTTATGGCAGCTCTGGGACCGACACCTATCTCTAAAATAGGGGTTATCTGACCCCCGTCCTTCCTGAATCCAGACGGAGAGTGAAAGGAGAAGTGGCTGCGCATGCGTGCAACTCTCTCCATTGATTTCTATGGTCGTTATAGACAAAGCTGAGCGAAATGGTGGTTGAATGACCCCTGTACAGGAGATAGGTGCGGGTCCCAAAGCTTGATATGCCATTAATGTTTAGTTTGGGAATACCCTTTAAACTAGACATTTATCTATCCACATTTTAAAACAGTTAACTAAGTGCATTTTTATGAAAGTGTTATTTCCTCCTATTGTCTTGTTGGTTGAATCAGACACCTGCTCCTAGATTCCAGGCTTAGGGATTGCAAGAAAGAATATAAACTGTATTAAAATGACTAAAACCGTAATATGAGAACTTCTAAAAGAGAACTTCTGCTTTACATTTTTACACATGCTTTTTACTAATGCTTACTATACATGTATCCAATGTACTATCTATCCATATATCTATCTATCTATCTATCTATCTATCTATCTATCTATCTATCTATCTATCTATCTATCTATCTATCTATCTATCTATCTATCTATCTATCCATCCATCCATCCATCCATCCATCCATCCATCCATCCATCCATCCATCCATCCATCCATCCATCTATCTATCTATCTATCTATCTATCTATCTATCTATCTATCTATCTATCTATCTATCTATCTATCTATCTATCATCTATCTATCTATCCATCCATCTATCTCTATCCTACTTACGCAGCACGGAATTGCTTTAACTCAGACTATGCATTCCGTTTCCAAGGGGAATGCACCATGGAAACTTGAGCCAGAAGTCTGAATCATTGCCAGCAGTACATGAATCACCTTCTACTTTGCTCTTCTACTCCCTCTCTGTATAGACCAAAGAAAGGCTTGTGCCAATGAGCTATTTACATTTTCTGAAATAAGTTAATCAAAACAAAATGCATTCTATTCTATATATTGTCACATAACAAATATTTTTTAAACCTATTTTTCCCCAATTTACAAATTTACTGTTTTTGTAAGTAGTATAGCGCAGCTAATTCACCAAAGGCTCTGTTCACTTAAGGCTCTATGGTCCAGCACTGCTCTTGAGTACTTACTCTACAATAGAATGCTCTCTCTTCTACACTACACTTATAGGGTTGGTATTTTTTATAACCTTATAATATACATGGTGTAAAGACTACACCTATTAATACGCAAAGCAGGGTCTGTGCAGACACTGGGCAAGCAGGGAATGCAGGGAGGTCTCTCTGAAAAATAATGGTATAATATATTTACTGTATATCTTTACTACTACAAAATAAGTAAGTCATTGTATTTACAAAGTTATAGAAATTTTACATAGTAATCTGTAAAATGAAAGAATAGTTTTATTGGTGAAGATGCACTTTGAGCTAAAATTGAATATTGTGTATTAAGATATTTTTTATATTTGCTATTATGTTTCTATATAGGAGGTTGTATGTCGTTTCTGAACATTGATTTGTAAATATTGTCTTCAGAGCCATGCTTTGCATCTTCCACATAGATGTTCGCACTATTGTTCTACTGAACTCGGATCTGGATGTGCAATTATTTCATCAGCAATGACAGTGCTGCTAAAAACACATCTGTTTAGGAAGAATTAATCTTAGTGATGTTGAGTTGTCTAAACACATTTTGCTTATTTCATTGTGAACGTTTCAATGTCATCTCACCATTGTTAGGCATGAACTAATCTAATTTCTAATTTCTTTAAAAAATTGTAAGGTAAAAATGTAAAGTATGTAATGTCTCCTTAATCTGTCTTTTCTATGCTACAAATTGTCACAAAATCTTCTAAAGTACAGTTTTCATAGTTTCCACTTTATTTGTTGTAAACTGCCCAATTCCATGTGAATCACTATTTTTTTTTTGTGTACTTGTTCATCTAGGTCAATGATAACACACCAGGAAGTAAACTGGTTACAAAGTAGAGGTTTTAAAATGCTGCATCGTTGTCTTAGATGTGACAACGATGTCATATCTAACTTTGATGTGATAGCTTACAGGTGGATCATGCATGTCAAAGACATACAGGTCCCGCTGTCACTAAACCCATCAGGTCCTTGGGACTGACGGATTCAGTGAATAGCGCCAGATACAGCTGCTCTGTATAGAGAATACAGAACAGCTGTATCTCCAAAAGTAATACAAATTTTTAATAAAAAGTACTTCTAAAGTTGCACCAAACACACTGACTAACCTTTTTTTATATATATATATATATATATATATATATATATATATATATATATATATATATATATATACAGTATGTATATATATATATATATATATATATATATATATATATTGCCTTTCAAAGGTCTTGCATGACCTTTAAGCCATACACATGAGATTAACGGTGCCTGAACTCACTAATGTTGGCAAGATCAGACAGCAATCCAAAGTTTCAATAGGGGCAGCTTAACAGTCCCCCAATGGCAGATCCATTGTTATTCCTTGAAATAAGGAGCCAGAGATGTCTAATGTGTACGGTTATCTTGATTAGACCTTTTGTAAGAAAACTTTTAAGTGATTGAAAGGAGAAGTATTGACAAGATTTTGTTCTTCCATTAGAAAAAAAACTTGCCCAAGGGGAAAATATTTGCAGAGGACGCCATCTCTTTATTTTCTGTAATTAGAGGTCCCTATGTTCTGATTCTTATCATGTTGCTCATAGGCTATGGATACCTTTATGGCCTTTTTTTTTTTTAAATAAAATACATGTATTTTTACATACAAATTACTTTTGTAAGTGGCTATTATTTAAAAAAGTTTCACCGTTTAGCTTCTGCAGCTTCTATGTATCAATGTAAATAGAAGCTTAAAATCCCGTTCTTAGATGATCGATCAGGAAAAAGGCAAGAGCTGCTGTACAACGAATTGACAGACCAGCGCTTTCATGGTTTTGGCTGAGAATGGGATTCTGCAGCTCCCATGTAGGGTTACCATTTATAACATGTAGTATTATGAATGGTAACACTATATAAAACCTTTATTAAGCATACTTGACAAAGGCTTACACAAGCCGAAACGTAACTCAATGGAATAAACTACTGTTGATTTATCTCCACCTCTTGAGTGCTGCCTACCTTCTTTATTTTCTCATCAAGACATCCCTGTCAATATGGGCATAGGGACGTTATAGAGGGGGAACTCCACTCTAAACTGCCCTCTATGAGCCATAGTGGGTATTCCCTGCGAGCTGTTCCTGCTCTGGCAGACCCTGACTTTTAATTAATTGCCTGGTTAGCCATTCATTTGAATAGCAAGTATGTAATCTTTCATTTCCCCTGCAGCATCCACTGCAGAGGAAATGAATGGCAGAATGAAGGAGGCTGTGTTTTGAGAAGGTATTATCTTCATGCGACAGACCCTTTAATAAGGGAATTACAATGTTATGGAATCACTGGTTGAGCAATTTCCAGACATCAGCGCAAAACGCAGACATCTCAAGCAGAGACATAGGAAATAACATCACAAGATACAGATGGCCACCAGTAGAGATGTCAGATTCGTTTTTTAGTACCAGTTATCCCTGGATGACCACACAAAACAGAATCATATAACTCATTGAGCAAATTAAATCTAAACTGAGGAGGTACAATCTCCCAGCTGGAATGGTTTGCGGAGCGAGTTGCTAATATTCTTCAAGTTCAGTAGCAAGATCGGACGATATTGCAGAAACCACTATCTCGTTAGACAAAATAGGTTCAGGGTTAATGTCGGGGACCTTAGAGGAACAGAAACTTCGAGATAAGCCGTCAGCCCTGACATTTTTAGACCTGGGTCTGTAGGTCACCATAAAGTCATTTCTGGTAAAATACAAGGCCCGTCTAGCCTGTCTGGGATTGAGTTTTTTAGCATTCTAAAAAAGTCAGGTTTTTATGGTCAGTAAGGACAGTAATTTGATGTCTAGCCCCCTCAAGAAAGTGGTGCCACTCTTCAAATGCCCACTTAATAGCAAGAAGCCCATGACTAATTTTATCATAATTTTTCTCAGTGGTGGAGAATTTGCAAGAGAAAAAAGCACAGGGACGCAAATTAGTCAATACAGAAGATCCTTGAGACAACACAGCCCCCACACCTATTTCTGAGGCATCAACCTCAACAATAAAGGGGCTACAAAGGTCAGGTTGAACAAGTACAGGCACTTCTATAAAACAATGTTTTAAGGTTTTGAAGGCAGAGATCACACTAGGTTTCCAATTTTCAATGTCAGAACCCACTTTTGTAAGATATGTCAAAGATTTGGCAATGGAGGAAAAATGATGAATACATTTTCGGTACTAATTAGTAAAACCCAAGAACCTCTGCAGAGCTTTTAGTGAAGTGGGTTGGAACCAATCAAGAACAGCCTGAACTTTAGCGGAGTCCATATGAAAATCATGCGGTGACAGAACATACCCAAGGAAGTTAACTTCCTAAACTCCAAACACAAGTTTTTCATATTTCACGTAAAGACAATTCTCCCTCAACACTTGAAGGACAGATCGTAAATGTTGAAAATGAGAGGACCAATCGGAAGACAACACAAGAATATCGTCCAGATACACAATCACAAAGCGTCCAATAAAATTTCTGAAAATGTCATTGACCAGGTTCTGAAACATCGCAGGAGCACAACTTAAACCAAAATGCATGACCAAATACTCATAATAACCATCTGGAGTATTAAACGCTGTCTTCCACTCATCCCTTCTGCGGATACAATCCAAATTGTAAGCCCTACATAAATCCAGTTTAGAGAACCCCTGGCTCCTGAGATCTGATTAAACAGGCACAGGGGAGTGGAAGAGGATACTGATTCTTAACGGTAATCTTATTTAATTTACGGTAGTCGATACAGGGTCTTAAACCGGCATCTTTCTTTTGAACAAAGAAAAAACCTGCACCCACCGGAGAAGTAGATGGACGAATATGACCCTTACGGAGACTGTCTTTAATATAATCTTTCATGGTCTGTTTTTCCGAAGCAGAAAGATAATTATGAATCTGCCCCTTAGGCAGCTTAACATTAGGGAGAAGTACAATGGGGCAGTGATACAGCTTGTGAGGAGGGAGAGATTCACAATCAATTTCAGAAAAGACATCCTCAAAATCTTGAATACATTCAGGCAACGATGGTGCGTTGCAAGATACATTAGTAGTAGAGAAAGACATGCAAGAATCATAACATTTAGAATTCCACTTAATCAAATCTGCTTTTACCCCATCAATAACCGGATTATGTGTCTGCAACCATGGGATACCCAGTATTGCCTCAGAAGGCAAATTTTCTAGAATAAAGAAAGAGATTAGTTCAGTATGCAAAGTACCCACTTCCAAAGTTACAAGCGGAGTGAAGAACTTGAACGACCCTTGAGAGAGATGGGTATTAATCTCAGCACAGAAAGGAGGAGAGAACATTGCTGAACTTTGTTTTTTGTGCTCTCGTAGACGTCGGTCAACACGCACAACAAGAGTCATGGTATCCTCTAAAGTCGAGGGCGGAGGGTAATTAAGTAGAAGATCTTTTAAGGTTTCACAAAGGCCCCGGCGGAATTGACATCGGTGCACTGCATTGTTCCACTGTGAAGAGACGGACCTCTGTCTGAATTCCGAACAGTAATCTTGGACAAGACGCCGTCTCTGCTTGATAAATAACAGATTGGCCTCAGCCACGGCAGTGATATCTGGTTTACCATATAATAAACCTAGGGCTGCATAGAAGATCTCAACAGAAAAAATTCAGGGGCATCAGGTCTCAACGAAAGGCCCAGGTTTGAGGATCTCCCTGCAGGAGTGAAACGAGTTCAACTCGCTGCTGCTCTGTTCCAGTGGAAAAAGGTATTAGTCGAAAATACAATTTACAACTCTCCCGAAAATTAATAAATTACTTACAATCACCAGAAAAATGATCATCTGCATCCTGCATCTGTTCCACCTGGGTGTGCATAGGTTCCATAATAAAGAAATGGGTTTGTGAATATGCCATCTCAAGGCAAGTCGGTGGTATGGGTTGTAGTAGACCGCTTCAGTAAGATGTGCCACTTTGTGCCCCTCAAAAAACTACCCAATGCTAAGACGTTAGCTACCTTGTTTGTCAAACACATCCTGCGTCTGACAGAGGGGTACAATTTTTTTCTTTTTTTTAGAGAGCCTTCTGTAAAATGTTGGAGATTGATCTGTCCTTCTCCTCTGCCTTCCATCCTCAAACTAATGGCCAAACCGAGAGGACTAATCAGTCTCTAGAACAATATTTAAGGTGACTGTCAATATGATTGGGTCTCATTCATTCCCCTCGCTGAATTTTCCCTTAATAACCGGGTCAGTAACTCGTCAGGGGTCTCCCCCTTTTTCTGTAATTTTGGGTTTAATCCACGGTTCTCCTCCGTTTCACCTGGTAGTTCCAACAATCCCGAGGTAGAGGTCGTTCATCGGGAACTGTGCACAGTCTGGGCCCAGGTTCAGAAGAACCTAGAGGCGTCCCAGAGCATATAAAAAACTCAGGCAGATAGAAGACGTTCTGCTAACCCCTTGTTTATGGTCGGGGATCTGGTGTGGCTATCGTCAAAGAACTTGCGCCTTAAAGTCCCGTCCAAGAAGTTTGCTCCCCGGTTTATAGGGCCGTACAAGGTCATTGAAGTCCTCAATCCTGTCTCCTTCCGACTGGAGTTGCCCCCATCTTTTCGAGTACACGACGTGTTTCATGCCTCCCTCCTTAAACACTGCTCCCCGTCCTTGGCCCCCTCACGGAAACCTCCTGTCCCCGTTCTCACCCCTGAGGGGGTAGAATTCGAGGTGGCCAAGATTGTGGACAGCAAGATGGTCCAAGGCTCCCTCCAGTACCTGGTCCATTGGAGAGGATACGGGCCTGAGGAGAGGACTTGGGTACCCGCCCGGGATGTTCACGCTGGGGTATTGGTCAGGAGGTTCCACCTTCGTTTCCCCAATAAACCAGGTCCATCTAGAAAGGGTCCGGTGGCCTCTCATAAAAGGGGGGGGGGTACTGTTAAGGATCTGCCAGGCACAGCTTCTGTATCCACGCCCATAGGTAATCAGTCTGCACCTGCTTCTATGTCTGTGAGACTGACTCCATCTTCCACCACTCAGGATGGCAGGCTTAGGAGTGGGAGAGCCTATCACAGCCTGGCCAGACGGAACTAGCTTCCGCCCTCTGTATATTTATACCTGCCTTTCCTGTTCCTCCTTGCTTGTGATTCTTCTCTGTTGGTTTCCTGGCCCTGCTGCAGCTTCTTGAACTACTTGTCCCTGCTTCGTATTGACCCTGGCTTACTGACTACTCTTCTGCTCTGCGTTTGGTACCTCGTACACTCCTGGTTTGACTCGGCTTGTAAACTACTCTCCTGCTCTGCGTTTGGCACCTTGTACTCTCCTGGTTTGACTCGGCTCGTTTACTACTTGTTGCTCCAGTTGCTCACCTTGTTGCCGTGGGCAACTGCCCCGTTTCCCTTTGTTCTGTGTTTCCTTGTCTGGTTGTCTGTCGTGCACTTACTGAGTGTAGGGACCGTCGTCCAGTTGTACCCTGTCGCCTAGGGCGGGTCGTTGCAAGTAGGCAGGGACTGAGTGGCGGGTAGATTAGGGCTCACTTGTCTGTTTCCCTATCCCTGTCATTACAACGTGCTTTTCTGTTTACAAACATCCAAACAGAATGTCATAATGATGGCGGCTGCGCGAAAATCCAGTAGCCGCGCATCCTATGTGATGACTCACGGAGCTGTTAAGTGCCTTTTGCGCACTCAAAACGCCGCGTTTTTTGTGTGCGCAAAAACGCACACACTCGTGTAAATCCACCCTTACAACGCCCAATTGGTCAAAAGTAAAGACACGCCCAGGTTGTCATTAAGAAACTAATTAGCATAATTCTAAAATTGCTCATAACTTTCTCAAAATTATAGTTTTTCAAAATAAAATAAAAAGATTCAGATTATGTAGGCGATAGGGCACTTATAATCTGGTGACAGGGTCTCTTTAAGTACTCCACCCTTACACTTGATAGGAAGAAAGACAGAGAAAAGGGATATGCTGAACAACTAAAACCAGAACCGCCCAGAAGCTAGACTAGTAGTCAAGGTAATCTTAAAGGGACGGACATTTTCTAATAAAAAATAATGTAAATTTCATCCAATGTAATTAGAACATTCATATGTATAATACAATAACACAACTCGAATCATGGGACAATACCTTTAATTTTAGTTTCAATAATTAGCTGTAAGTATGTATAAGAGAATTAATGTGTTGTTTCTTTTTGTTTAAATGCTATATCTATTTATGTTTTAATTTTTAAAATTGTCCCTGGCCACCTTATTGGAGCCACACACTTTCTTGATGTATTCATGTGTAGAAAGTACAGCAGGGCTTGTGTGCTTTATGACAAAATAAATGAATGGAAGTCAATTGACATAGATATTTCAAAGATTTTTACAATCTCCACGAAGTGCTGGAACACAGTCCCCTACAGGAGAAAGACCAGAGAGGTAGAGGGTAGATGCACAAAGAGCCATATTTGTGTGTGTGTGTGTGTGTGTGTGTGCGTGTGCATGTGCGTGCGTGTGTGTCCGTGTGTGTGCGTGTAGCGTTGCTTTCCTGCCTTATCTAGGCCTCCAGCAGTACAATAGAGCTGTCTATAATGTTATAAGGGCCCCCTGCCCACTGTTGGGATGGGGCCCACGCTGCACGGCCCATAACATTTATGGGCTGAGCGGCACGGGTCCCCTCATGCTCGGTGGCGTTGCTAGCACCAGAGGGTGCCCCTGTGCTAGTGACAGTCACATTCACTTGTACTTGCGTTCTCAGGACGCACATACAAATGAATATTATAGGCTACAGGCCACGTTGGGCCTGCAGCCTATAAGGTGCTGGGAGGACTCCTTGCGCAGGCCAGTGTGATGACGCAACTGCATCACACTGGTCTGTGCATGCGTCCTGCCCGGAGGTAGTGCATTGCTCCGTCTGTCGCGGGAACGGGCCAAGGTGAGTACAATTTTTTTTATTTTTTTTCGGTGGCGGTCTGGCAATATATGGGGGGTGGCTGTGTAGCACTATATACAAAGGAGGGGTGCTGTGTTGCACTATATACAAGGGGGGTGGCTGTGTAGCACTACACAAGTGAGTGCCTGTGTATCACTCTATCCAAGGGGGTGGCTGTGTAGTACTATATATAAGGCGTGGTGGCTGTGTAGTACTATATACAAGGGGGGGCGCTGTGTAGCACTATATACAAGGGGGCACTGTGTAGCACTATATATAACGGAGGGGTGGCTGTGTAGCACTATATACAAGGGGGTGGCTGTGTAGCACTATATACAAGGGGGTGGCTGTGTAGCACTATATATAAGGGGGAACGCTGTGTAGCACTATATACAAGGGGGGAACGCTGTGTAGCACTATATACAAGGGGGGAACACTGTGTAGCACTATATACAAGGGGGGCGCTTTGTAACACTATATACAAGGGGGGCGCTGTGTAGCACTATATACAGGGGGTTGCTGTATAGCACTATATATAAGGGGGAGCGCTGTGTAGCACTATATACAAAGAAGGGGGTGGCTGTGTAGCACTATATATAAAGGTGGGAGCGCTGTGTAGCACTACATATAAGGGGGAGCGCTGTGTAGCACTATACACAAAGGGGGCGCTGTGTAGCTCTATATACAATGGGGGGCGCTGTGTAGTACTATACACAAGGAGGTGCTGTGTAGCACTATATACAAGGTGGAGGCGCTGTGTAGCACTATATACGAGGGGGGGCGCTGTGTAGCACTATCTGCAAGGGGGGCTGTGTAGCACTATATACAAGGTGGGGCTGTGTAGCACTATACACAAGTGGGTGCCTGTGTATCACTCTATACAAGGGGGTGGCTGTGTAGTACTATATATAAGGCGTGGTGGCTGTGTAGTACTATATACAAGGGGGGCACTGTGTAGCACTATATACAAGAGGGGCACTGTGTAGCACTATATATAATGGAAGGGTGGCTGTGTAGCACTATATACAAGGGGGGGTGGCTGTGTAGCACTATATATAAGTGGGGAGCGCTGTGTAGCACTATATATAAGGGGGAATGCTGTGTAGCACTATATACAAGGGGGGAACGCTGTGTAGCAATATATACAAGGGGGGCACTTTGTAACACTATATACAAGGGGGGCGCTGTGTAGCACTATATAGAAGGGGGTGTGGCTGTGTAGCACTATATACAAGGAGGGAGTCTGTGTAGCACTACATACCGGGGATAGCTGTATAGCACTATATACAAGGGGGTGCTGTGTAGCACTATATATAAGGGGGAGTGCTGTGTAGCACTATATATAAGGGGGAGCACTGTGTAGCACTATATACAAGAGGGATGGCTGTGTAGCACTATATACAAGGAAGGAGGTGGCTGTGTAGCACTATATATAAAGGAGAGCACTGTGTAGCACTACATATAGGGGGAGCGCTGTGTAGCACTATACACAAAGGGGGGCGCTGTGTAGCACTATATACACTGGGGGCGCTGTGTAGTACCATACACAAGGGGGTGCTGTATAGCACTATATACAAGGGGGAGGCGCTGTGTAGCACTATATATGAGGGGGACGCTGTATAGCACTATCTACAAGGGGGGCTGTGTAGCACTATATACAAGGTGGGGCTGTTAAGCACTATACACAAGGGGGGCTGTTTAGCACTATACACAAGGGGGGTTTTGTGTAGCACTATATACAAAGGCGGGCACTGTGTAACCCTATACACAACGGGGAGCGCTGCGTAGCACTATATACAAGAGGGGGCTGTGTAGCACTATATACAATAGGCGGGTTTTGTGTAGCACTATATACAATGAGGGGTGCTGTATAGCACTACATACAAGGGGGAGTGCTGTGTAGCACTATATACAATTAGAGGATGCTGTGTATCACTAGATACAAGGGGAGCTCTGAGTAGCGCTTTATACAAGGGGGGTCTATGTAGCACTATATACAAGTGGGCGCTGTGTAGCACTGTATACAAGGGGGGTGCTGTGTAGCACTATATACAATGGGGGGCACTGTGTAGCACTATATACAATGGGGGGGTGCTGTTTGCCACTATATACAAGGGGGCGCTGTGTAACACTATATACAACCGTGGGCACTGCGTAGCACTATATACAAGAGGGGGCTGTGTAGCACTATATACAATAGGCGGGTTTTGTGTAGCACTATATACAATGAGGGGTGCTGTATAGCACTACATACAAGGGGGAGTGCTGTGTAGCACTATATACAATGAGAGGATGCTGTGTATCACTAGATACAAGGGGAGCTCTGAGTAGCGCTTTATACAAGGGGGGTCTGTGTAGCACTATATACAAGGGGGCGCTGTGTAGCACTGTATACAAGGGGGTGATGTGTAGCACTATATACAATGGGGGGCACTGTGTAGCACTATATACAACGGGGGGGGGGGTGCTGTTTGCCACTATATACAAGGGGGCGCTGTGTAACACTATATACAACCGTGGGCGCTGTGTAGCACTATATAAAAGGGGGGGGCGCTGTGTGGCACTATATACAAGGAAGGGGGCTGTGTTCCACAATATACAAGTGGGGGCTGTGTGGCACTATATACAAGGGGGGCTTTGTGCCACTTTATACAAGGGGGGGCTGTGTGGCACTATATATACAAGGGGGGTCTGTGTGGCACTATATATTCTTGGTAATTGCACTATATAGAAGAGAGGGGGACTGTGTGGCACTATATACAGGAGAGGCTGTGTGGAACTATCTACTAAGGGGGGGTTGTGTGACACTATCTACTGAGGGGGGGTTGTGTGGCACTATGTATGAAGAGGACTGTGGCGCTATCTACAGGGGGTTGTGTGGCGCTATCTACAGGGGGCTGCGTGGCGCCATCTACAGGGGGCATAAATGGGGCATTACTGCTGTGGGGGCACAAAGAGGGCACAGTTAACCCCTTCCCGCTCCTTGACGTACTATTACGTCATGGCAGCTGTATCGTTCGCGCTCCATGCCGTAATAGTACGTCTCGGGAGTAACGGCCGTTTCGGCCGTCCTCCCGACACATACAGGAGCTGTGACGCTGCTGTCTTGTTCAGCAGCTGTCACAGCTCCTACAGCGGGGACCGATCGCTGTGTCCCCGCTGATTAACCCCTTAAAAGCCGCGTTCTATAGAGATCGCGGCTTTTTAGGGGTTAAGCTGCCATCGCCGGCCTGCTACGCGATAGCGGCCGGCGATGGTGACTATGGCAACCGGACACCAAACAATGGCGTCCGGCTATGCCATAGACGGAAGCCTAGTGGGTCCTGACAACGTCAGGACCCACTATGCTTGCTGTCAGTGAGTAGCTGACAGTTCTAATACACTGCACTACGCATGTAGTGCAGTGTATTAGAATAGCGATCAGGGCCTCCTGCCCTCAAGTCCCCTAGTGGGACAAAGTAATAAAGTAAAAAAAAAGTTAAAAAAAGATGTGTAAAAATAAGAAAATAAAAGATTTAAAAGTAATAAAAGTAAAAATCCCCCCTTTTCCCTTATCAGTCCTTTATTATTAATAAAAATATATAAACAAACAAATAAACTCTACATAATTGGTATCGCCGCGTCCGTAACGGCCTGAACTACAAAATTATTTCATTATTTATCCCGCACGGTGAACGCCGTAAAATAAAATAATAATAAACCGAACCACAATCACAATTCATTGGTCACTTCACCTCCCAAAAAATGGAATAAAAAGAGATCAAAAAGTCGCATGTACCGAAAAATGGTACTGATCGAAACTACAGTTCGTTACGCAAAAAATAAGTCCTCGCACGGCTTTATTGATTAAAAAATAAAAAAGTTCTGCCTCTTAGAATAAGGTAACACAAAAAGTGAATGATTGTTTACAAAACGTATTTTATTGTGCAAACGCCATAAGACATAAAAAAAAACTATAAACATCTGGTATCGCCGTAATCGTATCGCCACGCAGAATAAAGTGAATAAGTCATTTATAGCGCACGGTGAACGCTGTAAAAAAAACCGAAAAAAAAACCAATAGTACAATTGCTGTTTTTTAGTCACCACGCCAACTAAAAATAGAATAAAAACTGATCAAAAAGCTGCATGCACCCCAAGAAAACTACAATGGATTCCTCAAGGGGTCTAGTTTCCAAATTGGGGTCACTTTTGGGGGGTTCCCAATGTTTTGGCACCACAAGACCTCTTCAAACCGGACATGGTGCCTAATAAAAAAGAGGCTTCAAAATCCACTAGGTGCTCCTTTGCTTCAGAGGCCGGAGCTTCCGTCCATTACCGCCCGAGGGCCACATGTGGGATATTTCTCAAAACTGCAGAATCTGGGCAATACGTATTAAGTTGCGTTTCTCTGATAAATCCTTTTGTGTTATAAAAAAAATGGTATAAAGAGGATTTTCTGACAAAAAAAAAATGTAAATTTCACCTCTACTTTGCTCTAAATTTTTGTGTAACACCTAAAGGGTTCATAAACTTTCTACATGCTGTTGTGAATACTTTGAGGGGTCTAGTTTCTAAAATGGGGTATTTGATAGGGGTTTCTAATATATGGGCCCCTCAAAGCAACTTCAGAACTGAACTGGAACCTAAAAAAATAAATAAATGAGGCAATACTTCGCTTCTTACATTATACTGATAATGAGCCGTGCCCACCCCGAGATGCCCCAGTTTTGACCGTTTGTATAAACGGAGACCCCTATTAGACCGTTCCAGTGCCCGGTTTTCCCAAGCATACACCCCCGAGAAGTGTATTTCTATTGATGAGTCCCTGGTACATTTTAAAGGGAGGGTTCAATTCCGCGAGTACCTGCCAGGTAAGAGGGCAAGGTATGGCGTGAAGATGTATAAGCTGTGAGAGTGCATCAGGGTATACCTACAGGTTTAGGATATATGAAGGAAAGGCCACCCCCAAACCAGACTGCATCCTGGACTACAATAGGTACATGGGAGGGATGGACTTGTAAGATCAAGCCCTGAAGCCCTACAGCGCCATGCGGTGTGGTATAAGAAGCTGGCCGGGCACATCATACAGATGGCATTGTACAATGCAGGTGATTATCAAGAACCTAATCTTTAGGGACCAAGAAGGGGGGGCACCCAGTACTTCTGGAAGCGGGGCCACACGCATCGTACCAGGGCAACACTTTCCAGGAGAAGTTCCCCAAACTTGCAAGAAGGGAAAAAGTCAAAAGAGGTGCAAAGTCTGCTATAAGAGGGCGATAATGGATGACACAATATATCAATGTGACACGTGTCCCGAATAACCAGAGCTCTGTATGAAAGTGTTTTAAAATTTATCATGCATCCCTTGGTTTATAATTTACCCCAATTTTACTTACCCTGATGCACTCCACACAGCTTATCCCCCCTCGTCTTTCCCCTCTGGGCCCTGCTGTGTGTCCAGGCAGCTGATAACAGCCACATGTAGGGTATTGCCATACCCGGGAGAACCTACATTACAGTTTATGGGGTGTAGGTCTACGGTCAAAATGCTCACTACACCTCTAGATGAATGCCTTAAGGGTGTAGTTTTTAAAACGGGGTCACTTCTTGCGGGTTTCAACTGTACTGGTACCTCAGGGGCTTCTGCATACATGACTTCGCACTAGAAAATCCCCAGTAGGCCAAATGGTGGTCCTTTCCTTCTGAGCCCTCCCATGGGCCCAAACGGCAGTTTATCACAACAAATGGGGTATTGCGGCACTCAGAACAAATTGCGCAACAGAATGGGGTATTTTGTTTCTTGTGAAAATAAGAAATTTTCAGCCAAAACTACATATTATTTGAAAAAAATAATTTTGTTTTCATTCCCAGCCCAATTCAAATAAGTTCTGTGAAAAAACTATGGGGTCAAAATGGTCACAACACCCATAAATGAATTCCTTGAGGGGTGTAGTTTCCAAAATGGGGTCATTTGTGATTGGTTTCTATTGCTTTGATAGCTCTGGGGCTCTGCAAATGCGACATGGCACCTGAAAACCAATCCAGCAAAATCTGTACTCCAAAGAACACACAGCGCTCCTTTCCTTCTGAGCCCTCCCATGGGCCCAAACGGCAGTTTATCACCACAAATGGGGTATTGCCGCACATAGGACAAATTGGGCAACAAAATGGAGTATTTTATTTCTTGTGAAAATAAGAATTTTTGAGCTAAAATTACATATTATTGGAAAAAATATATATTTTTTTAATTCCCAGCCCAATTCAAATAAGTTCTGTGAAGAAACTATGGAGTCTAAATGGTCACATTACCCATAAATGAATTCCTTGAGGGGTGTAGTTTCCAAAATGGGGTCACTTCTGGTGGGTTTCCATTGCTTTGATACCTCTGGGGCTCTGCAAATGCGACATGGCACCCGAAAACCAAACCAGCAAAATCTGTACTCCAAAGAACACACAGCGCTCCTTCCCTTCTGAGGCCTCCCATGGGCCCAAACGGCAGTTTATTGCCACAAATGGGGTATTGATGCACTCAGGAGAAATTGGGCAACAAAATTGAGTATTTTGTTCCCTGTGAAAATAAGAAATTTTGATCACAAATGACATTTTATTGGAAAAAATGAAATTTTTTTCATTTCAGAGCCCAATTCAAATACGTGCTGTGAAAAAACTGTGCCGTCAAAATGGTAACAACAACCCTAAATGAATTCCTTGAGGGGTGTAGTTTCCAAAATGGGGTCACTATTGGGGGATTCCTACTGTTTTGACACCTCAACACCTCTTCAAACCTGGCATGCTGCCTAAAATATATTCTAATAAAAAAGAGGACTCAAAATGCACTAGGTGCTTCCTTGCTTCTAGGGCTTGTGTTTTAGTCCACGAGCACAGTAGGGCCACATGTGGGACATTTCTAAAAACTGCAGAATCTGGACAATACATATTTAGTAGTGTTTCTCTGGTAAAACTTTCTCTGTTACAGAAAAAAAAATGAATAAAATTGAAATTCAGCAAGAAAAATGAAATTTGCAAATTTCACCTCCACTTTGCTTTAATTCCTGTGAAATGCCTGAAGGGTTAAAAAACTTTCTAACTGCTGTTTTGAATACTTTGAGGGGTCTAGTTTTTAAAATGGGGTGTTTTATCAGGGTTTCTAATACATAGGCCCCACAAAGCCACTTCAGAACTCAAGAGGTACCTTAAAAAAAAGGCTTTTGAAATTTTCTTAAAAATATGAGAAATTGCTGTTTATGTTCTAAGCCTTGTAACGTCCAAGAAAAATAAAAGAATGTTCAAAAAACGCTGCCAATCTAAAGTAGACATATGGGAAATGTGAACTAGTAACTATTTTGGGTGGTATAACCGTCTGTTTTACAATCAGATGCATTTAAATTCTGAAAAATGCAATTTTTTCTAAATTTTCTCTAAATTTTGCAATTTTTCACCAATAAACACTGAATATATCGACCAAATTTTACCATGAACATGAAGCCCAATGTGTCACGAGAAAACAATCTCAGAATCGATTGGGTAGGTTTAAGCATTCCGACGTTATTACCACATAAAGTGAAATATGTCAGATTTGAAAAATGAGCTCTGAGCCTTAAGGCCCAAACTAGGCTGCGTCCTTAAGGGGTTAATGATGGGGCACTTTTATTGTGTCGAGCACTGAGGGATCATTATTAACTTCTGGGGCACTATGGATTACGAGTTTGTTTAGAGGATGGGTTATAGGTGTGGAGGGTGCTTGAAAAGCGAGAAACCAATATGATTGTGTGTCAAATTCTGCAGAGATGAGTCGTGGCTGGAATAAGTCGTCACAGTGGTTTGGGCCTGATGGAGACAAAAAGGGAAAGTTAATGACTCTAATCAGAGAAAACATCACCTGAGTCACTAGATATAAATGTGCTGTAATCACATATTGTCTGCAGAGCTCCTGTGTATAACTGGCATATACCACTATATGGTCACTACATGGTGGTAATATTGGTCTTTGTATAGTGGTTTTTATTCAGTAACATTATAGGAGTATTATTGTGTCACTATGTGGTTATGGTGTGGAGGTATTATTCAGTAACAGTATGCAGGTAATATTTAATCTGGTATAGTGGTATGATTTAATAACTATATGTATATAGATAATTTTTTGTGTGAGAGGGGGGACATATGCTTTGGGTCTTGCAACACTCCTAGAGGTGCTAGATATCAGTGATGCAGTTCTCTGCACACAGCCTTCTGAATGGACTGCATTATTGATACATTAAGGGTGTGTTCACATCAGCGTCGGGGTTCAATTGATGGCTTCCGTCAGACCTTTCCGTCAGGGGAACACATGAACGCAAACCAAACTGAAACCATAGCTTCCATTTGCATTACCATTGATTTCAGTGGTAATGCTTTCGTTCGTCTCCGTTATGTCATTTTCTAATTTTACATTCCTTTTTAAATACATTAATAGGTCTAAATCAAGAAGTATTTGAAGCATTCAAATTTAAAACACACATTTATAAAGGGAGTAGTTCTAAATATTTCCAGCAAATGCACAGATATTACTTTTTATTCCCATATGCAGACTCAGTCCATTTTTGCGTTAATAGTTCTATGGATTAGAAAGTAAGAGTACACATTGACATATACATAAAGATATGAATGCTAGATTGTGACTTTGCATGCTCTGGTTTCTTAAAGGCACTCTGTCTTTAATAATGACCAGACACTAATAATTAGTGCAGCTTCAGGGTGCTCTAGCGAGTACATTTTCATGGTTTTTATATTTTTTTTAATGGTTATTTATTTTAAGTAAAATTTATTTTCAGTGTTAGTAGTAGACTTGGATTCAAATCAAATGTTTTATTAAAAAAAAAAAAAGTCAACATTTGGGAGAGTACACATTCTGAACTCCTAAGCTCTAATTTCGATGAATTGTATGTTAAATTATATATTTGAACGTAATGAACTGATAGCACATGATTTAATTATAAATACAGCTATTGGCAGTGATGCTTCTAGCATTGCCAAATGCACACATAGGATGTTTTCTGTCATTAAGCTTCACTAAAATTATGTTGTCTTCATTTCCTGTAGCCTTAGTTAATAAAGTAACAAATAAAAGGGATACATTGTGTCTGGCATAGCAATGGTTTTTGTCCATTGTTTTTTTGATGAATAGCTCAAAAACAGTAGGCACACCACCAAACCTTGTGCTGATTAATGAAGTCGGTTATGATCATATAGCCAATGACTAGTAGAGGAGTTTGGCTAAAATGGGAATCTCACTAAATAGTATACAGGTAAATGGATGAGGCCAAATCCAATAATTCATATGCCATACAAAGGCACTTTTTTTTTCACTGAGGTTATTCATGAGATTGAGGATTTCAAATAAACTCCCAATTTGCATAGTATGGAAAAATACGTTAAACAATATGATATTTAAAGAGAGAAGTATAATTCAACATAAGAGAAATAAACACGTTTCTTGACTACCTGAAACCCTGGTTACTGTCGCTTTCTAAAGATGAGTATAGGACGATATTAATTTGTTAAATACATTTTTTTCTCTTCTCTTCTCGATTCCACAGGGGTGAGAGTGGTTGTGCTTTGGATCAAATAGAACAACTGTCTATAACTGGATATTACATCTGTGATACTCAAAAAATATAGGGGAAGCGAATAGACCGGAATGTTTATGATTAACGTAATGTATAATAGTAAGTGCTTAATGAGCTCTATATTTGACAGCTGTATATGAATAATCTAACTCAACGTTTATTTCCCTCTTTTTTTTTAAATAAAAAAGATTTTATTTAAAGAAACCTCTAATTCATGTCAAACTATATTTACTTAAAGGAACAGTGTCACCAAAATTTTTTTTTTTTATATCAGTTAGATGTCAGTGTTTTATTAAAAACATTTATATTTATTTGTGTGTTTGTGTGTTACTTTTTTTTATTTTTTTTTACTTTTTCTTCCCTATGGGGGCTGCCATTTTTTTTTCCATTTCTGTATGTGTCGATTAACGACACATACAGACATGGAATACGGCAGCTACAGTCCCATAGTGAATGCGAACGGGGCCCGTTCCATCCACTATGGTTTACGCCGTCTGTGTTGGAACGGCGCATGCGCCGCTCCCACACAGTCCAAGTTGAACTGTGCTCCGTCCGGCGCCATTTTCCTGTGGACCGGAAGTCGCGGCCGGACAGTAAGATTACTACTTCCGGTCGCGGCTTCCGGACTTGTGCACTTGGAGCAGCGGCAGCAGACGGAGCGGACGGACCGGAGGGAGCGGCGGCGGCAGGAGCAGGTAAGTTAGGTCTGTGTATGTTCGTGTTTCAGTGTGTGTTTACTACTGTATGTAAACCTACTACACTGTGTGTTAGCTCAAAAAATGGCGACACACAGTGTAGGAGGTTTGACCATTCAATCCCCTCGTTTCTCCCGGCACTAGCCAGGATAAAGGAGGGGGGGGATTCTGAGAGCTCACTAGGGTGAGGGATTTTTTTCCAATTTTGCAGCATAAAGCAATGTGGTTGCTTTACCACATGCAATGCTGCAATTTTGGGAATTGCTCCATCTAGTGACCAGCACTGGGAAATATTATAAATTAGAATCTAATTTATAATATTTCCTGACTCGTGAAAAAAATAAAAAAAATTAGAACAATGTTTAATCACCTACACACTAATTGTTTAACTAAAAAAAAAAATACATGTTTTGCTGGCAACACATTCCCTTTAATGATTACATTTTTAACTGGTTCCCGACCGCTGGCTGTATATTTACGGCCTGCGGTCAGGGTCCTTAAAACCCGAGCCATAGACTTTTTACGGCACGGGTTTTAACTTGCTGCCCGCGCGATCGGGCAGCTGAATGTCGGGTCTCCGGCTGTCAGTGACTGCCGGGGACCCTGAGGAGAGGATAGAAGCAGCTTTCACTGCTTCTGTCTTCTCCGATGTGTTTTTACACAGCGTTCAATGAACGCTGTGTATAGGAATAGAGACAGCAGCAGCGGCGCTGTCTCTATTCCTCCCGGTGATCATGTGACAGGTCACATGATCGCCGGGTGCCGTTAGTGACAATCGTCACTATGAGAGGGCTGATTTCCCCTGTAACTGTGGCTGCTGTGCAGCTCCAGTTACAGTGGAAAAGATGGTGTAAAAGAAAGAAAAAAAATATATAAAGTTCCCCAAAGGTCTTTTTTGACCTTTGGGGGACAGACCATAGTAATAAAAAAATAATAAAGTAAAGTGCAAAAAAAATGTAATAATAAATACACATAAAATACCCACCCCCAAAAAAAAAACGTTCCCCCCGCCAATCATTGTTGTAACGCTAGCGCTGACCCAATTACCCTAATATAGACATGTAATATATTAAAATTTACGGTAGACAATGACAATCACAAATAAAAGGTCTATTTTAGGTTAAAACTATGTTATTATCCAAAAAAAATAGCTGAAACGTAAAAAAGCTTATTTTTTTACTATTATTTTCAAACTTTATGAATAAAAATTCTAAAATAGCAAAAAAGGTGTGTATAAAAACGATAAAAAATGAAACCTGCATTGTCTACGGAAAAAACGTCGCAAAAATCACGTCGTTAGCCCAACAAATAAAAACGTTATAGCCATTTAACTAACACGTGCTAAAAATGGCTAAACAGTGTCTGGTCCTGAAGGCGCAAAATAGCCCGGTCCTGAACGGTTAAGCACGGTAATAAAAAATGTAACCCCAAAATGTTAAATCAGTGTAAAACATCAATAGATTTTCTGTATGTGTGCATGCATGTGTGTTACTCACCTCCCCGTGCCACAGCGATATTATTTTTCTTCGCACAGGCATCTTTTTTCTGTTACTCACTTTGCTGTAGGCACATCTCTCTGCTGTCCATTGCCGGCCCTTTAGACATCTCCTGAACCTCATATTAGTGTTTCTGCCTATTTGCAGTATTGTTTTGAGCTTTCTTCTGGCTACATCTATTATATTACTTGATACTTCTGCCCCAATCTGACCACATACCTGGTATGGATCAATTGGTGACTACTCCAGGGGCCTTGACTGGGAAAATCCAGACCTCCATGAGGCGAATAAAGGCAAAGAATAAATAGGTCCCTCAGATTATGTGCCCTGGTTAATCACTACTAAACCGGTTGCAACAATAGAGGTTCCACTATCGGTTGAGTCTGTAGCAATGTGTAGGGGTATTCCCACAATTTCCAATTACTAAATGTCAATCAGAGATATTATGAGAGACACAACACAATCTTGTTGTGCATGTCTGGCCATTTCTCTATTAAAATAAATGGAAGCAGCAAAAACCTGAGAGCATGGTTGGGACCTATTCTTATTCAAGTTTAGTTGGGCAGAACATGATACACTGATTTCTGTCTGGCATGACTTCAATGGTCAAAACTGTTAATCCCCTGAAGGTACTGTAAGACTTTGTAGATGTGAACATCAGCCAACTAAAATGTAATTATTTTTTTTTAATATAGATTGACTTGAAGTAAATATACTTCCCATGGTACACGTCAGTTGTCTTTTTATAGTTGTTAGATCAGGTGTTCTATTAATCTGTGGCCTTCCACATTTATGACTATGAAATAAAAGTTAAGTTGTAATTTAATTTTGACACCCTGTTTTTTAATGTGCTTAGTGAATGTTGAAGGGGAGATAAATTCTCAAGGCTGTTGACATGTTGACACATAATTAAAAAAACAAAGTCAGACATTTTGCTGTATTTGTGGAATTGTTTATTTTAATTCTTCAAGACAAAATAGTAAATTGAATGTTAATTAAAAAGGAAATAAATATAATAGAATTGATTCTAAAAACAAATATTGCATTTAAAGTGTGGGTTTTGATAAATGGGTTTCAATAATGTAAATTATATTGTGTGAGAAGAGATTAGTTTATGATAAAGATCTTGTGGTGGTAGTTTGAAAAATGTTGACTGTTTATGAAATTTATGTACATCTAGCTAGATACGATCAGTAATGTAGCAATGTCTAGCTCAGAGTCACAGTGCATGCATATTCTAAGGTAGAATTATATAGAAAGCAGTTCACAGGGGCGTAGCTAAATGCTCATGGGCCCCGGTGTAAAAGTTCATCTCAGACCCCCTCCCCTAACTTGTTTTTATGGCCGACGTCTGCAACCCACCCGTAACATTCACTTACTTCGCTGGGTCTCATAAGTGACCGATTGATGCAGCACTAGCAGCCAGGGACGTTGCTAGGGTCTTAAAATATCAGGGGCACAACCCCCAAGACATGTTTGCCCCCCCCAAAATAAATAAAAAATACATATATACAGCACACAAGAAAATGGCGACAACACACTGTGAACACTAATGCCACCTAAGCCACTAAATATAAATAAATATGCATTGCTGCTAAATCTACTTAAAATAGGGAGGTTCTTAGTGCACATTTTGATCAAATTGTGTGAGCCAACCTGCCACGACAAGGCGACCTCTATGAGGTGGGAATCCACGCCAAACATACACCCAGAATTGGGACTAAACCTACATATTCTTGGGGATGGTAGGAACCAGCATTAAACTAATTAAAATCACCCAGGGCAGAATGGGAGGAGTGCAAGTTAAAAAAATGGAGGCAGTCACTAACCCCACATATATGAACCACATAAACAACACAAAAGTTTGAACAGCGCATTCCAACAAAATTAAACAAAACGTGTATACAGGTGCAAGAACGCCTGTGACTGAAAATGTATACAGTATATATATATATATATATATATATATATATATATATATATATATATATACATACACTATATGGACAAAAGTTTTGAAATACTTCTCCTGATCATTGAATTCAGGTGTTTAATACAGTTCTATTGTCACAGGTGTATAAAATCAAGCATCTAGCCATGCAGTCTGCCTTTACAAACATTATAAGAGCTCAAAGAATTCCAGCGTGGTACTGTAATATGATGCCACCATTGGCAGACCACATAAAGTTAGAGTGGGGTCGCTGCTATTTAGGTACGTGGACCAATCAATATATTTTCTTTGTAAGGGTGACAAACATATATCCTAGACAAGTATATCAGGAGTCAACTGCCAGATTAATTTATGACCTATATTATTCTGTAAATATAGGAAACATTGTTAACCTCAAGATTTAGCTACGTTTTACGATTTATGGCATATATTCTGCTACATAAGCACCTGCAAGCCACGGGAAACCAGTCTAAGCAAAAGTTGGAATTATCTATAAGCAATAATATAATATGTGGTAGTATATGTGAAGAGCATATGATTATCTTCAGAGTCACTCAATACACTTAATAGTGGAAAATCCCCTATGCCATATACAATATTAGAATGTATAAATTATTTTACATTCTAATTCTCATCCAGAAATAAATCAAAACGTTAAAAATGCTAAAACAAATAACATAAAACAAAAGAGCATTGGCGCATAAAAGTCGCTCAATACACCACTCCATCCAATGACTCAATGCCTGCAGAGTGCATCAGATGTAGTGGTGTAATGCATGCCATCCCAGGACTCTGGAGCAGTGGAAATGGGTTCTATGGAGTGACGAATCACGCTTCTGTATCAGGCAGTTTGATGGACAAGTCTGGGTTTGGCGAATGGCAGGATAATTTTACCTGCCTGACTGCATTGTGCCAACTGTAAAGTTTGGTGGAGGAGAGATAATGCTATGGACTTTGAGTTTTGTTATAGACTTTGAGTTTCTATCGACTTTCAGCTTCGTTTTATGGATTTTGAGGTTTGTTGAATGAGCTTTGAGTTTCTATGGACTGCGAGTTTCATTATATGGACTTTTGAGTTTGAGAACTGGCAGGAAGGTGTCCTTGAGGGGATAAGTAATGTCCGGAGTACCGAAATCCAAAATTACACTTCATTCCATCTTCGACCATTACCAGTAACCAGGGTAAGGGGGTAAATACAGAAAAAACACTTCCACAAATTTCATTGTCGTGTTCCCGACAACAGGGGGAATGTAAAGGGAAGTGTCCCCTTTCAATGGAGATGGGGGGGGGGGGTATGTGTAGTGTATATATATATATATATATATATATATATACTACCGTTCAAAAGTTTAGGGTCACTTAGAAATGTCCTTATTTTTGAAAGAAATGAACAGTTTTTTCAATGAAGATAACATTAAATTAATCAGAAATACACTCTATACATTGTTAATGTGCTAAATGACTATTCTAGCTGCAAACGGCTGGTTTTTAATGCAATATCTACATAGGTGTATAGAGGCCCATTTCCAGCAACCATCACTCCAGTGTTCTAATGGTACATTGTGTTTGCTAACTATGTTAGAAGGCTAATGGATGATTAGAAAACACTTGAAAACCCTTGTGCAATTATGTTAGCAACGCTGTAAACAGTTTTGCTGTTTAGAGGAGCTATAAAACTGACTTTCCATTGAGCTAGTTGAGAATCTGGAGCATTACATTTGTGGGTTCGATTAAACTCTCAAAATGGCTAGAAAAAGAGAGCTTTCATGTGAAACTCGACAGTCTATTCTTGTTCTTAGAAATGAAGGCTATTCCATGCGAGAAATTGCCAAGAAACTGAAGATTTCCTACAACGGTGTGTACTACTCCCTTCAGAGGACAGCACAAACAGGCTCTAACCAGAGTAGAAAGAGAAGTGGGAGGCCCTGCTGCACAACTGAGCAACAAGACAAGTACATTAGAGTCTCTAGTTTGAGAAATAGATGCCTCACAGGTCCTCAACTGGCAGCTTCATTAAATAGTACCCCCAAAACGCCAGTGTCAACGTCTACAGTGAAAAGGCGACTCCGGGATGCTAGCCTTCAGGGCAGAGTAGCAAAGAAAAAGCCATATCTGAGACTGGCTAATAAAAGGAAAATATTAATATGGGCAAAAGCACACAGACATTGGACAGAGGAAGATTGGAAAAAAGTGTTATGGACAGACAAATCGAAGTTTGAGGTGTTTTGATCACACAGAAGAACATTTGTGAGACGCAGAAATACTGAAAAGATGCTGGAAGAGTGCCTGACGCCATCTGTCAAGCATGGTGGAGGTAATGTGATAGTCTGGAGTTGCTTTGGTGCTGGTAAAGTGGGAGATTTGTACAAGGTAAAAGGGATTTTGAATAAGAAAGGCTGTCACTCCATTTTGCAACGCCATGTCATACCCTGTGGACAGCTCTTGATTGGAGCCAATTTCATCCTACAACAGGACAATGACCCAAAGCACACCTCCAAATTATGCAAGAACTATTTAGGGAAGAAGCAGGCAGCTGGTATTCTATCTGTAATGGAGTGGCCAGTGCAGTCACCAGATCTCAACCCCATAGAGCTGTTGTGGGAGCAGCTTGACCGTATGGTACGCAAGAAGTGCCCATCAAGCCAATCCAATTTGTGGGAGGGCCTTCTGAAAGCATGGGGTGAAATTTCTCCCGATTACCTCAGCAAATTAACAGCTAGAATGCCAAAAGTCTGCAATGCTATAATTGCTGCAAATGGAGCATTCTTTGACGAAAGCAAAGTTTGAAGGAGAAAATTATTATTTGAAATAAAAATCATTATTTCTAACCTTGTCAATGTCTTGACTATATTTTTTAGCTATTTTGCTACTCATTTGATAAATAGAAGTGTGAGTTTTCATGGAACACACAAAATTGTCTGGGTGACCCCAAACTTTTGAACGGTAGTATATATATATATATATATATATATATATATATATATATATATATATATATATATATATATATATATATATATATATATTTATATCAAAGAAGAATTCAGCAGTACTCCAATATGAGCAAAAATAAAGTGATTTATTCAATCAAATGCAGAGATGCAACGTTTCTGTCCAGCCTTAGGACCTTTCTCAAACATAGTGATACCATTAACATAGGTGATATTTAAGGCATGTGTCTCATTAACATAATGAGTAATCATTAAAACATTGTGCATGTTAAATACAACCGGAAACATATATTACAAAAATATCATCCAGCGTAGTAGGTGTACATACGTGTAAGTGACGGAGTTATAATAATAAAAACATAAACAAACAATACAGTACATATATAAACATATGATTAATGTATAACCAAAGATGCAACAATATGTGTAGAGGCAGGGACTTCAGGGCCACTCACCAATAGTTGAAGAGCCGTGCAGCTACCCGGTAATGAGCTTGTGGCGTTGCGCCATGTGTTGGCTGACAGCTCGGCATACACAGGGATCTCCTGCGCATGTCCGGAACTATAGCCGGAAGTTTATCGCTGCCTAGCAACGAAACTTCATTCGCGGCGCATACGCAACGATGCAAACAACATCGCCAGATTCAAGGTAATTACATATCGACATGGAATAACAGGTAAGAAACATCAGCTGTAAACTATACGAGTTTAGACAATATTGAAAACAGGGAATGGAAAAACTACATTTATCCATGGCTAAACTGAAATCTGAGATTGAAGAGATTAAAAAGAGGAAATGGTATAGAGATCAAAATTATTATAAAATGGGACGTGTTTATTCCTGGCTTTATACATCTGATTTCAGTGCTGGATACCCTAAAAAGGACCGTAAGAAAAAAAGATTTTGATCGCACCTACCATAATGAAGAATACCCTCTATAACACGATCCCAGTCAAGATAATTTTTTTAGCCAGCACCAAGATACATTCTTCAAGAGAAAAAACACCAGAAGAGCAGGTCGGAAACGACACAGAACAAGGAAACACCCGCCACCAAAAAAACACATGACAACAGGGAATTAAGGCACCTTACAACAAGGGGAAGAACACACAGAGACTGTGGTAAATCTCTCCTCCATTGCTTTAACATCCTCACAATTACAGGTTCTTTCCAAGGGACTGTCATTTTGCCCCAGTCAAAAAATGGACTGGTTTGGTCTAGAACTTGACCTATACAATTTTATTAGAAATATTAAACTTAAGATCTGGTTTGATAGATATGATGTCAATGTGGTTTCTAGAATTTCTGATAATGAATTATATCTACGCAGATTTGGATTGTTTAACAAAAGCGATTTTATCCCATCAATAGTGGAACATCTGGTTGAAGCATTTTTAGGATTAGTCAAAAAAGATGTTGAACAGTTACGTATAAAATATCAGGAAGAGAGTTTGATACAACCTAACCTGACTACTGCTGAGATACTGGCCATTGATGAGCTGGTCCACAACTACGGCCTCACCATCAAGCCTGCGGACAAGGGTGGTGCGGATATGGTTATGGATACAAGCTCCTATATCAATGAGGACAGTTACAGGATCTTAATGTCTATAGACCACTGTCTGGTGATCCTAGATTAGACATTGAGAAGAACATTCTTATATTGTTGAATCAGGCTTGTGATAATGATATTATTGACCAGAACCTTAAGAAATTCCTTATTGTGGATCATCCTAAGGCTATGTTCACACGGGGTCTTTTGCCGAGTTTTTTGACGCGGAAACCGCGTCGCAAAACTCGGCAGAAACGGCCCGAGAACGCCTCCCATTGATTTCAATGGGAGGCGTCGGCGTCTTTTTCCCGCGAGCAGTAAAACTGCCTCGCGGGAAAAAGAAGCGACATGCCCTATCTTCGGGCGCTTCCGCCTCCGACCTCCCATTGACTTCAATGGGAGGCAGGAGAAAGCGTGTTTTATGCCCGCGGCGCTCAATGGCCGCGGGCGAAAAACGGCGCGATAATTGCTATTCACACGGAGTATTTTGGGGGAGGAATATCTGCCTCAAAATTCCGTTTGGAGCTTTGAGGCAGATATTCCTCCCCCAAAATACTCCGTGTGAACATAGCCTAATACTCCCATTTTGTATTTGTTGCCCAAAATACACAAGTGTTTAAACAATCCTCCGGGCCACCAAATAATATCGGGTAGGGGCTCGTTGCTCAATAACATTTCTGTTTTTGTGAATAGGACACTGAGAGATTTTGTGACTAATACTAGGTCTTATATTAGGGACACTTCAGACTTTATACACAAACTAAAACAGGTGACACCGCCTCAGGGATCTATTTTAGCAAATTCTGACGTGGTGTCACTGTACACATTTATTAATCACAATAAAGGTATTGAGGCGGTCAGACGCAGATTACACACATCAGATTACAGTACATCAAGTTGTGATTTTATTCTATCCTTTCTAGAATTGATTTTGACTTCTAACTACTTTTGTTTTGACGATAAATATTATCTACAGCAGAGAGGGACGGGCATGGGGTCAAATATACTAACAAAAATGAAAAAGATCCTGGGTAGTTGGTGGGCACAATACACAATACTAACTGATTGCCGTTAGGCAAAAAAGCCCTGTTTTCCAACTACCATGAAAGATAATAAATAAATAAAGTAAATTCTTTAATGTGCTATATATAGCAATAGGACAGACCACATGAAAGTTAAAATTGTCACTGCTTGGTTACCGGGTAAACGTATGCGAGACAGCTGCCCATGCACTAGTGTGACACACCTATGAACCAACGTACCACAACCGCTAATTTAGCCGTCAGTGATTCGGGTGTGTGCTTTAGTTTAACCAGCAGAAGCAGGAATTAAAAATTGAGGAGCCCCCCGACATGTTTCGTTACTGCTGGCGACATTTCCCCTGAGGACGTTACAGCAGTAACGAAACATGTCGGGGGGGCTCCTCAATTTTTAATTCCTGCTTCTGCTGGCTAAACTAAAGCACACACCCGAATCTCAGACGGCTAAGTTAGCGGTCGTGGTACGTTGGTTCATAGGTGTGTCACACTAGTGCATGGGCAGCTGTCTCGCATACGTTTACCCGGCAATCAAGCAGTGACAATTTTAACTTTCATGTGGTCTGTTCTATTGCTATATATAGCACATTAAAGAATTTACTTTATTTATTTATTATCTTTCATGGTAGTTGGAAAACAGGGCTTTTTTGCCTAACGGCAATCAGTTAGTATGGGGTCAAATATGGCACCAACATACACCAACATCTTTGTGGATATGATGGAGGAGATGTTTATCTATGTATCCCACCACTTCTGTCATGTACTGAGGTGGTAGAGATACATAGATGACATCTTCCTCATCTGGACAGACTCTGAAGAATCATTGTCACAGTTTCATACATTTCTGAACCAAATTGACCCTGACATCCAATTTACGATTGCACTCTGTACGGAGAAGATCCAATTTCTGGAGGTAATGGTATATGTCAACGATGGGTCTGTAAAAACAAATCTGTATACTGAGCCAACGGATCGCAATACACTGCTAAAATATGAAAGCTGTCATCCGAAGTGGATGATTCGTTCTCCTCCGTATACCCAGATGCTTAGGGCAAAGCGGATAGTGGATGATAATGTGAATTTGGATCAAACCCTGAATAGAATGTTGTCTAATTTTTCAGAAAGAGGTTATCCTAGACAATTATTACAAACACAAATGAATAGGATTGGAACAACTGATAGTGAGAATCCCATACATTCTTCTAGATCATTAAAACATATTCCCTTTATCACAACCTATAATGACTTTAGTGGTGATGTGTCTAGGATTATTAATAGACAATGGAAGATCATAAGTAATAGTTATAAACAGATTGAAGAACTGAATAACACACCCCTCATGTCATATAGACAGTCACAAAATTTACGTGATAGACTGGTTAAAACTCAGGTAAAAGGATACATTTAGAATAGAACACCAGACCTTATCCAAATCAAGGAGAACAGGTAATTTCCCATGTCTTCACAGTGTCAATTGTCACCTAATGAGCAGGGGCAGTGTTTTCCGTCATCCCCTTACACATAAGGAATATAGAATCAAACATTATCTTACATGCGACTCAGATTGGGTCATCTATGTTCTGTGGTGTCCCTGTTCTCTCATATATGTGGGTGAGACAACGTGTGATTTCAAAAGAAGTTTAAACAACCACAGATATGCCATTCGAAAGAAAAAATGTGATCAACCTGTGGCGAATCATTTCTCTGAAATGGGACAAACCGAAAAAAACACTTAAATTTATGTTGTTGGACCATATTTCTTTAACTAAGAGAGGTGGGGATAGACATACGGCCCTACACAAATGTGAACTCAAGTGGATCTTTTAATTAGATTCCCTAAAACCTAAAGGGTTGAATATTGAGTTCAATGTAGCTAGACTATAAAACAAATAATGTCTTTGGAATGTCATCTTTATCCTTGTGTTGAGCTCCTCTGTGAAAATATTTTTTGTGATACTTGCAAAGTATTATGATATTTTTCATATTAATGATATTTTAAAATTTATGTTTTTTCTTGTTATGGATCGCAATGGGACATAGGGACCACTTACCATCTATCGACTTTTTTATATAAATTGTATTTATTGAATTTCAGATACATTGAAGCTGTTATAAATTTAGAGTTTGACTAGTTGAAAACTTTATTATATACTATACATAATCTTTTACTCTGTATATGCGGTGGACAATGGAGGACATGATTAGACTAGCTGTTTATTCACTGCTTAGGTTGAGTTGAGATGCCGGATAGGCTGGGCCCTAAATCTAAAAGTTCCGATACACGTTTATGTGTTTCCTTGTGGTGTGAGACTGGTACACGAAAGTTTGACAATTCAACACCAGGACCCTGATCCATAGTACTATAATTCACGTTGAGTGAGTCAAGAACCTTTGGTCTACGTGTGGTACTGTCATATAAATAATAGAAATTATATTACTTGTCCAGATGATTGTGACGATCACAGCTCTTGTCTTAAATATGTCCACTTTTTTCCTTGTAAAAAATAGATCGATATACAGTAGTTGGGACGGTTGTCCTGTTTTCAATATTGTCTAAACTCGTATAGTTTACAGCTGATGTTTCTTACCTGTTATTCCATGTCGATATGTAATTACCTTGAATCCGGCGATGTTGTTCGCATCGTTGTGCATGCGCGGCGAATGATGTTTCGTTGCTAGGCAGAGATAAACTTCCGGCTATAGTTCTGGACATGCGCAGGAGATCCCTGTGCACGCCGAGCTGTCAGCCAACACATGGCGCGACGCAACAAGCTCATTATCATTACCGGGTAGCTGCAAGGCTCTTCAACGATTGATGAGTGGCCCTGGAGTCTCTGCCTATACACATATTGTTGCATCTTTGGTTATACATTAATCATATGATTATATATGTACTGTAATGTTTGTTTATGCTTTCATTAGTATAACTCCGTCACTTACACGTATGTACACCTATTACGCTGGATGATATTTTTGTAATATATGTTGCCGGTTGTATTTAACATGCACAATGTTTTATTGATTACTCATTATGTTAATGAGAAACATGCCTTAAATATCACCTATGTTTATGGTATCACTATGCTTGAGAAAGGTCCTAAGGCTGGACAGAAACATTGCATCTCTGCATTTGATTGAATAAATCACTTTATTTTTGCTCATATTGGAGTGCTGCTGAATTATTCTTTGATATACTATACAATCCTTGGATCAGGATTATCTGCTTTGCACCCGCCGAGTGCTGTTGTTTTATATATATATATATATATATATATATATATACATATGTATATATATTTTATATATATATATATATATATATACATATACATACACATATATATGTGTATATATATATATATATATATATATATATATATATATATATATATATATATATATATATATATATATATACAAAAAATAGAGCAAAAAAATTTAATTTATTTACCCAACAAAGCAAAAATGCTTGAAAATGCTTCCATGGAGGAAGTGAAACGTTGCTTTGTTGGGTGAATAAATTCTCATTTTTTGCTATTTGAGTGCTGCTTCTGGGCTCTATTTTTTGTATATTCATGAGGAGCGCGTCACTCCTTTATTTTGAAGCTAGCACCAGCCGTCTTTGGTATTTTACACTGTGCTGCTCCTACTATTTGCTTGATCTTATATATATATATATATATATATATATATATATATATATATATATCTTGATGTCCCAGGAGCCAGGTCTGTAGAAACACACAGACCTGGTCGTGCTAATCTGCTCAAAAGAAGACAATGACAATTAGTCATTGTCCTGATTTTAGCAGAGAGTGAGACAAGAGATACTGCCTTCGATCTCCTGTGTCCATACTCTGCGGGGGACTAGAAAGGTAATTGGGGATGTATCATGTGATGCACTCGTGTACCACAGGACATCTCCACTGATTAACTTACCTCAAGTTTCTGCGGGGAGCAAAAGATTCCCACTGCTTACCTGCCCCCCTCGCCAGGTAATGAGATTCCATTGGGGGGGAGCCATAAACAGTCCCATGTCCTCCCCCCTTGCATGTGCATGAGCATGTGATGTCACACAGATGTGCATGGACAAGGTATAAGAGGGGGCAACTGGCATGCTGATTGCTCTCTTGCTCCTCCTTCCTGCCCACCAGACACCTACTCTGTTCCTGACTCAACAACCTAGGACCACATGTGCTAAGTATCCTCCACCTCTCTCTCTCTCCTCTTCCACCCTTTGCCTCATAACCCTACTTTCCCTGGTACAGATTTCCCCTGAAATTTAACCCCTTGAGTGTATAGGGAAAGTTAGAGCCAGGTGGGGGTGGGTCACAGAAGCAAGCATGAGTGAGTACACTGTAGCTTGTATGTAAGTTAGTTAAGTGGGTGCTTGTTAGTATAGTATTGTAACATAGTGTACTGGTACTGTGGCACGTGTAGTTATTATGCTGATGCTATATCGAGAATTATGTTAGGTAAGTGGGTGGTGGTATAGATTAGTATTTGTAATACTTGTTTATTCTGTACCACGTGTAGGGTCAGTGTATTCAATACATATTAAGTTGTTATGTGTATTGGGATACACTGATACTATACTGTGATTATTTACTGTGTTTGGTGTATTTTATGTCTAAGTGTAATTACTGTTTGTAATAATAAATAATACCTTTATTTACTTACAATCGTTTTCCCTTACTGAGCAGCAAAAGCATATAGATTAACGTGCATACAAGAGAAAGGTAGGGAAGCTAGGCATAACCCTAGTGAGCCTGATATAAAGGAGGTAGTAGTAGTGGCGACACTAGTAATTGAACCCCGCCATTACCCCAGCCCTTTAACAGACATCAATGCACAAGCGCGGGATTTTGTGTGCTGGGGGAAGGCGAGGAGCTGTCAATCAAAAGTAAGGAGGCGGGGTAAACTATGAAAGACTTAAGAAATTAAGATGTGATTCTTTTCAAACAAAGATTTTACTCTTTTATGCTCATTAGCATACGGTGTGGGAATACTAAAAAACTGAATACTAAAGCTACAGAGCTGACTAAGAAGACAATTATAGGTTATGTAGAAATGATTTTTCACCCACTACCACCATGTATTGATGGTTTAACAGGTGAAATGCTGGTGACAGGTTCCCTTTAATAATATTCCTAATTCTGAATGAGCCTGAGCAATAAAAAGTTATAAATGGAGCTCTAATTAAGTAGTATTCTAAACATAAGTATTTTATTGCAGATTTTATAAATTTGATGTATTTATTGTATGTGTTTTATACAATTGTCGTTTTTATATTGTTTTTACATTCTTGAATTTTGGCAGCTATTTAAATCTGTCATTGTACACACCTCACATACCCCAGAGGAAGGGCGAAACCCAAGGTCGGGATAGAGTGTTGGCATGTCGTAGGTGCTTTTATTATTGTTTGGTACTATATGTGTTGCACTATTGCTTTGTTTTCCATACTTAAGATACAGGTTCTCGTCCTGTCCGGGGAATCAGTGTCGGGAGACGGATATTCCTTTCCGTGGAACTACAGGGCTCAGAAGAGCCGAGAGCACACAAGCGGAACTGTTGATTATCTATTGCATACAGGCTGTGGAAGCGTGCGTCCTCCGAAAATACTTTGAACTGTTTCTTTAGTACCATCTGATCTGTAAAATTTGTGTTTTTTTACATAAATACAGCACTAGAAACAAGCTAAGTACATAAATACAACACCAGAACCAAGCTCAGTACATATATACCGCACCAGAAACAAACTCAGTACATATATAGAGTACCAGACCCAAGCTCAGTACATATATACAGTACAAGCACAAATACAAATCAGTACATACATACAACACAAGAACCAAACTCAGTAAAAAAATATAGCACCACAACCAAGCTCAGTACATATATACAGCACCAGAACAAAGTTCAGTACATATATACAGCACCAGAACAAAGCTCAGTACATATATGCATTATTAGAACTAAGCTCAGTACATACAGTGAAGGAAATAAGTATTTGATCCCTTGCTGATTTTGTAAGTTTGCCCACTGTCAAAGGCATGAACAGTCTAGAATTTTTAGGCTAGGTTAATTTTACCAGTGAGAGATAGATTATATTTAAAAAAAACAATAGATCACATATTCAAAATTATATATATTTATTTGCATTGTGCACAGAGAAATAAGTATTTGATCCCCTACCAACCATTAAGAGTTCAGCCTCCTCCAGACCAGTTACTAGCTCCAAATCAACTTGGTGCCTGCATTAAAGACAGCTGTCTTAAATGGTCACCTGTATAAAAGACTCCTGTCCACAGACTCAATTAATCAGTCTGATTCTAACCTCTACAATATGGGCAAGACCAAAGAGCTTTCTAAGGATGTCAGGGACAAGATCATAGACCTGCACAAGGCTGGAATGGGCTACAAAACCATAAGTAAGACACTGGGTGAGGAGACAACTGTTGGTGCAATAGTAAGAAAATGGAAGACATACAAAATGACTGTCAATCGACATCGATCTGGGGCTCCATGCAAAATCTCACCTCGTGGGGTATCCTTGATCCTGAGGAAGGTGAGAGCTCAGCCGAAAACTACACGGGGGGAACTTGTTAATGATCTCAAGGCAGCTGGAACCACAGTCACCAAGAAAACCATTGGTAACACATTACGCCGTAATGGATTAAAATCCTGCAGTGCCCGCAAGGTCCCCCTGCTCAAGAAGGCACATGTACAGGCCCGTCTGAAGTTTGCAAATGAACATCTGGATGATTCTG
This sequence comes from Rhinoderma darwinii, assembly GCF_050947455.1. NCBI lineage: Eukaryota > Metazoa > Chordata > Amphibia > Anura > Rhinodermatidae > Rhinoderma > Rhinoderma darwinii. The sequence continues at coordinate 203,708,842 of NC_134688.1, forward strand.
AGAGTGATTGGGAGAAGGTGCTGTGGTCAGATGAGACTAAAATTTAGCTCTTTGGCATTAACTCAACTCGCCGTGTTTGGAGGAAGAGAAATGCTGCCTATGACCCAAAGAACACCGTCCCCACTGTCAAGCACGGAGGTGGAAACATTATGTTTTGGGGGTGTTTCTCTGCTAAGGGCACAGGACTACTTCACCGCATCAATGGGAGAATGGATGGAGCCATGTACCGTCGAATCCTGATTGACAACCTCCTTCCCTCCACCAGGACATTAAAAATGGCTCGTGGCTGGGTCTTCCAGCACGACAATGACCCGAAACATACAGCCAAGGCAACAAAGGAGTGGCTCAAAAAGAAGCACATTAAGGTCATGGAGTGGCCTAGCCAGTCTCCAGACCTTAATCACATCGAAAACATATGGAGGGATTTGAAGATCCGAGTTGCCAAGCGACAGCCTCGAAATCTTAATGATTTACAGATGATCTGCAAAGAGGAGTGGGCCAAAATTCCATCTAACATGTGTGCAAACCTGATCATCAACTACAAAAAACGTCTGACTGCTGTGCTTGCCAACAAGGGTTTTGCCACCAAGTATTAAGTCTTGTTTGCCAAAGGGATCAAATACTTATTTCTCTGTGCACAATGCAAATAAATATATATCATTTTGACAATGTGATTTTCTGTTTTTTTTTAAATATAATCTATCTCACACTGGTAAAATTATGATTTTTCTCATTTTAAATGTATCTGCTTGTAAAACAGATAGTAATACCACACAAAATAGTTACTATTTTATATATTCCATATGTCTACTTTATATTTGCATAGTTTTTTGAACATTATTTTATTTTTCTAGGACGTTACAACGTTTAGAACTTTAGCAGCAATTTCTCACATTTTCAAGAAAATTTCAAAAGGCTATTTTTACAGGGACCAGTTCAGATCTGAAGTGGCTTTGAGGGCCTTATGTACTAGATAGACCCCATAAATCACCCAATATTAAAAACTGCACCCCTCAAAGTATTAAAAATAGCATTCAGAAAGTTTCTTAACCCATTAGGCGCTTCACAGGAATTAAAGCAAAGTAGAGGTGAAATTTAAAAATTTTATTTTTTTTGCTGAAATTCATTTGTAATAAAAAAAAATCTGTAACACAGAAGGTTTTACACGAGAAATGCAACTCAATATTTATTGCCCAGATTCTGCAGTTTTTAGAAATATCCCACACGTGGCTCTAGTGTGATAATGGACTGAAACACAAGCCTCCGAAGCAAAGGAGCACCTAGTGGATTTTGGGGCCTCCTTTTTTTAGAATATATTTTAGGCACCATGTCAGGTTTGAAGAGGTCTTGTGGTACCAAAACAGTGGAAATCCCCCAAAAGTGAGACGGTTTTGGAAACTACACACCTCAAGGAATTTATCTAGGGGTATAGTTAGCATCTTGACCCCACAGGTCTTCTGCTATATTTATTGGAGTTTGTCTGTGAAAGTGAAAATCTACTTTTTTTCTGAAAAAATATTAAAAAAAAATAATCTTTGCAAGGAATAAAGATTAAAAAGCACCCCAGAACTTGTAAAGCTACTTCTCCCGATTACGCCAATACCCCATATGTGGTACTAAACTGCTGTTTGGACCCACAGCAGAGCTCAGAAGGGAAGGAGCGCCATTTGGATTTTGAAGCGCAGATTTTGCTGGATTGGTTTTCAGTGCCATGTCGCGTTTGCAACGCCCTGGAGTAAGCAAAACAGTGGAATCCCCCCAAAACTGACCCCATTTTGAAGACTACACCCCTCAAGGAATTGTTCTAGGGGTATAGTAAGCATTTTGACCCCACAGTTTTTTTGCTGAATTTAGTGGAATTAGGCTGTGAAAATGAAAATCTACTTTTTTCTGAAAAAACATAGAGATGTTTAATTTTTACAATGAATAAAGGAGAAAAATTACCCCAAAATTTGTAAAGCAATTTGTCCTGATTACAGCAATATGCCATATGTGGTAATAAACTGCTGTTTGGACCCACGGCAGGACTCAGGAGGGAAGGAACAATATTTGGCTTTTGGAGCTCAAATTTAGCTGGACTGGTTTTCGGGTGTCATGTCGCATATGCAAAGCCCCTGAGGTACCAAAACAGTGGAAACCTCCCAAAAGTCCCTTTAGGGGACTGGAACGAGCGATCATTAGGTCGCTGGTACAATACACTGCAGTACTAATGTATTGCAGTATAATATTATTTTACAGGCTCCTGTAACAGCGCGATCGCTGTTCCTGTCCGTTAGTCCCGGGTGTCAGCTGTAATACACAGCTGACAGCTGCAGAATATGGAGCGTGAGCCCGCTCCATATATAACCCCTCGCACCACGACATTCTATTAAGTCGTGGTGTGCCAAGGCGTTAATGCGCAGCGGATGGTGCAAAGTGAAAATTTAAATTTTCCACTGATATGCCATTTTAATGCACAATATATTGTGCCCAGTTTGTGCCACTGAAGACAAATACCTCATACAATGTTGAGCGGGTTCTCCCGGATATAAAATGTCATATATGTGGACGTAAGCTGGTGTTTGGGCACGCTGTGGGGCTCAGAAGGGAGGGAACACCATTTGGCTTTTGGAGCGCAGATTTTGCTTGGTAACTGTTCTGTTTGGGGTTTTGCTGGTATTTCAGTTTATGATGTGGGGGTATATGTAAGCTGTGCGGGGTACATCAGGGCATAATAAGAAAGTATAATAATGGGGTACATAAATAATAATTCGCAGATATGTGGCCGGTGTCACACTGATAAATGGCGCCTGATCCTATCCGCTTTTGGAACACTCTGCACACTTTGCACCGCCATATTCTGAGAGCCAGAACTTTTTTATTTTTTCTCCACCGGAGCCGTGTGAGGGCTTATTTGTTGCGGGACAATCTGTACTTTTCATTAGGATCATTTTAGGGTACATGTGATTTTTTTTTATCACTTTTTATTAGATTTTTTTGGAAGCAAAGTGACAAAAAAACATAAATTCTGACAATGTTTTTTGTATTTTTTTTTTTTTACAGTATTCACCGTGCGGTATAAATGACATTTTACTTTATTCTGCGGGTCGGTACGATTACGGCGATACCATATGTATATAGGTTTTTTATGTTTTGTGGCGATTGCGCAATAAAATCACTTTGATAAAATTATTTATTTTCTGTGTCACCATATTCTGAGAGCCATAATTTTATATTTTTCCGTCAAAAAAGCGGTGTAAGGGCTTGTTTTTTGTGGGACGGGTTGTAGTTTTTATTGGTACTATTTTGGGGTACATGCGACTTTTTGATCACTTTTTATTCTATATTTTTTAAAATATTTTTTTTTGCGGTGTTCACCGTGCGGGAAAAATAATATTATAGTTTTATAGTTTGGGTCGTTACGAACGCGGTAATACCAAATATGTGTACTTTTTTTTAACATTTTCATTTTTTTCCTATAATAAAAGACTTATTATAGGAAAAAAAGCATTCTTTTTTTTTGTAACTTTTATAACTTGTTTTTACACTTTTATAAAACTTTTTTATGACTTTATTTTTTACTTTTTACTTGTTTTACTTGAAGCCTGGCAGCACTGATCGCTGCTATAATACATTACACTACCTAGGTAGTGTAACGTATTATATACTGTCAGTGTGACGCTGAGAGTCACACTGACAGGAAGCTTATGAGAACCAGCATCCGGCTGGTTCTCATAGGCTGCTGTGCATGGCAGACCCGGGGGCCGTTATATGGCCCCCGGTTCTGCCTTGTAACCGACTGCAGCACCAGCAATCGGTCCCCGGGAAAGTTTGTTGTAGCAACAAACTTTCCAGTTTGTTATAGCAACAAACTTTCCAGTTCGTTGCTACAACACACTTTCCCTGCGATCACATGACCGGGACCTGAACTAATCAGGTCCCGATCATATCTCCGGGAACAGAGGTAGGTGATAACAGCGCGATCCGGGTGTCAGCGCTACTCTGAGACACCCGGATCGCGCTTTTAACACCCACCGTGAATTCACGTCGGCACTGCACAGAGCCCAGCAAGTGCCGACGTGAATATACAGTGGGCGGTCGGGAAGCGGTTAAGGCTGGATTCACACGAGCACATTACGTCCGTAATGGACGGAGCATATTTCGGCCGCTAATCCCGGACCGAACATACACTGCAGGGAGCCGGGCTCCTAGCATCATAGTTATGTACGATGCTAGGAGTCCCTGCCTCACTGCAGGACAACTGTCCCGTACTGTAATCATCGTACATAACTATGATGCTAGGAACCCGGCTCTCTGCACTGTGTTCGGTCCGGGACTTCCGGCCCAAATACGTTCCATCCATTACGGACGTAACATGGTCGTGTGAATCCAGCCTTAGGCTGGGTTCACACGTGGCGGAATTTCACTTAAATTCCGCTGCGGACACTCCGCAGCGTTAATCCGCAGCGGAGCCGTTTCTGCATTGACTTCCACTTCTATTTAGAAGTGTTCGTTTAGACGATGCGTAACATTCCGCTGCGGAGCATAGGCTGCGGAGCGGAATTTGGTGTCCGCAGCATGCTCTGTCTGTTGCGGAGCAGTGGCGGACTCATGGCGGAATTTCTCCATTGACTTCAATGGAGATTCTAAGTTCCGCAATGAAGTCCGCAGCTGTCATGCACATGTTATGTGTGCTGCGGATGCGTCTTGCTTTTTTGCCATGACATTTCTTCATTCTGGCTGGACCTATGTATTTCTAGGTCTACAGCCAGACTGAGGAAGTCAATGGGGCTCCCGTAATGACGGGAGCGTTGCTAGGAGACGTCTGTAGATAGTGACTGTCCAGGGTGCTGAAAGAGTTAAGCGATCGGCAGTAACTGTTTCTGCACCCTGGACAGTGACTACCGATCACAATATACAGCAACCTGTAAAAAAATATAAGTTCATACTTACCGAGAACTCCCTGCTTCTGTCTCCAGTCCGGCCTCCCAGGATGACGTTTCAGTCTAAGTGACGGCTGCAGCCAATCACAGGCCAAGCACATATGTATATATATATATATACATATACATACACATATATATGTGTATATATATATATATATATATATATATATATATATATATATACAAAAAATAGAGCAAAAAAATTTAATTTATTTACCCAACAAAGCAAAAATGCTTGAAAATGCTTCCATGGAGGAAGTGAAACGTTGCTTTGTTGGGTGAATAAATTCTCATTTTTTGCTATTTGAGTGCTGCTTCTGGGCTCTATTTTTTGTATATTCATGAGGAGCGCGTCACTCCTTTATTTTGAAGCTAGCACCAGCCGTCTTTGGTATTTTACACTGTGCTGCTCCTACTATTTGCTTGATCTTATATATATATATATATATATATATATATATATATATATATATATATATATATCTTGATGTCCCAGGAGCCAGGTCTGTAGAAACACACAGACCTGGTCGTGCTAATCTGCTCAAAAGAAGACAATGACAATTAGTCATTGTCCTGATTTTAGCAGAGAGTGAGACAAGAGATACTGCCTTCGATCTCCTGTGTCCATACTCTGCGGGGGACTAGAAAGGTAATTGGGGATGTATCATGTGATGCACTCGTGTACCACAGGACATCTCCACTGATTAACTTACCTCAAGTTTCTGCGGGGAGCAAAAGATTCCCACTGCTTACCTGCCCCCCTCGCCAGGTAATGAGATTCCATTGGGGGGGAGCCATAAACAGTCCCATGTCCTCCCCCCTTGCATGTGCATGAGCATGTGATGTCACACAGATGTGCATGGACAAGGTATAAGAGGGGGCAACTGGCATGCTGATTGCTCTCTTGCTCCTCCTTCCTGCCCACCAGACACCTACTCTGTTCCTGACTCAACAACCTAGGACCACATGTGCTAAGTATCCTCCACCTCTCTCTCTCTCCTCTTCCACCCTTTGCCTCATAACCCTACTTTCCCTGGTACAGATTTCCCCTGAAATTTAACCCCTTGAGTGTATAGGGAAAGTTAGAGCCAGGTGGGGGTGGGTCACAGAAGCAAGCATGAGTGAGTACACTGTAGCTTGTATGTAAGTTAGTTAAGTGGGTGCTTGTTAGTATAGTATTGTAACATAGTGTACTGGTACTGTGGCACGTGTAGTTATTATGCTGATGCTATATCGAGAATTATGTTAGGTAAGTGGGTGGTGGTATAGATTAGTATTTGTAATACTTGTTTATTCTGTACCACGTGTAGGGTCAGTGTATTCAATACATATTAAGTTGTTATGTGTATTGGGATACACTGATACTATACTGTGATTATTTACTGTGTTTGGTGTATTTTATGTCTAAGTGTAATTACTGTTTGTAATAATAAATAATACCTTTATTTACTTACAATCGTTTTCCCTTACTGAGCAGCAAAAGCATATAGATTAACGTGCATACAAGAGAAAGGTAGGGAAGCTAGGCATAACCCTAGTGAGCCTGATATAAAGGAGGTAGTAGTAGTGGCGACACTAGTAATTGAACCCCGCCATTACCCCAGCCCTTTAACAGACATCAATGCACAAGCGCGGGATTTTGTGTGCTGGGGGAAGGCGAGGAGCTGTCAATCAAAAGTAAGGAGGCGGGGTAAACTATGAAAGACTTAAGAAATTAAGATGTGATTCTTTTCAAACAAAGATTTTACTCTTTTATGCTCATTAGCATACGGTGTGGGAATACTAAAAAACTGAATACTAAAGCTACAGAGCTGACTAAGAAGACAATTATAGGTTATGTAGAAATGATTTTTCACCCACTACCACCAGGTATTGATGGTTTAACAGGTGAAATGCTGGTGACAGGTTCCCTTTAATAATATTCCTAATTCTGAATGAGCCTGAGCAATAAAAAGTTATAAATGGAGCTCTAATTAAGTAGTATTCTAAACATAAGTATTTTATTGCAGATTTTATAAATTTGATGTATTTATTGTATGTGTTTTATACAATTGTCGTTTTTATATTGTTTTTACATTCTTGAATTTTGGCAGCTATTTAAATCTGTCATTGTACACACCTCACATACCCCAGAGGAAGGGCGAAACCCAAGGTCGGGATAGAGTGTTGGCATGTCGTAGGTGCTTTTATTATTGTTTGGTACTATATGTGTTGCACTATTGCTTTGTTTTCCATACTTAAGATACAGGTTCTCGTCCTGTCCGGGGAATCAGTGTCGGGAGACGGATATTCCTTTCCGTGGAACTACAGGGCTCAGAAGAGCCGAGAGCACACAAGCGGAACTGTTGATTATCTATTGCATACAGGCTGTGGAAGCGTGCGTCCTCCGAAAATACTTTGAACTGTTTCTTTAGTACCATCTGATCTGTAAAATTTGTGTTTTTTTACATAAATACAGCACTAGAAACAAGCTAAGTACATAAATACAACACCAGAACCAAGCTCAGTACATATATACCGCACCAGAAACAAACTCAGTACATATATAGAGTACCAGACCCAAGCTCAGTACATATATACAGTACAAGCACAAATACAAATCAGTACATACATACAACACAAGAACCAAACTCAGTAAAAAAATATAGCACCACAACCAAGCTCAGTACATATATACAGCACCAGAACAAAGTTCAGTACATATATACAGCACCAGAACAAAGCTCAGTACATATATGCATTATTAGAACTAAGCTCAGTACATACAGTGAAGGAAATAAGTATTTGATCCCTTGCTGATTTTGTAAGTTTGCCCACTGTCAAAGGCATGAACAGTCTAGAATTTTTAGGCTAGGTTAATTTTACCAGTGAGAGATAGATTATATTTAAAAAAAACAATAGATCACATATTCAAAATTATATATATTTATTTGCATTGTGCACAGAGAAATAAGTATTTGATCCCCTACCAACCATTAAGAGTTCAGCCTCCTCCAGACCAGTTACTAGCTCCAAATCAACTTGGTGCCTGCATTAAAGACAGCTGTCTTAAATGGTCACCTGTATAAAAGACTCCTGTCCACAGACTCAATTAATCAGTCTGATTCTAACCTCTACAATATGGGCAAGACCAAAGAGCTTTCTAAGGATGTCAGGGACAAGATCATAGACCTGCACAAGGCTGGAATGGGCTACAAAACCATAAGTAAGACACTGGGTGAGGAGACAACTGTTGGTGCAATAGTAAGAAAATGGAAGACATACAAAATGACTGTCAATCGACATCGATCTGGGGCTCCATGCAAAATCTCACCTCGTGGGGTATCCTTGATCCTGAGGAAGGTGAGAGCTCAGCCGAAAACTACACGGGGGGAACTTGTTAATGATCTCAAGGCAGCTGGAACCACAGTCACCAAGAAAACCATTGGTAACACATTACGCCGTAATGGATTAAAATCCTGCAGTGCCCGCAAGGTCCCCCTGCTCAAGAAGGCACATGTACAGGCCCGTCTGAAGTTTGCAAATGAACATCTGGATGATTCTGAGAGTGATTGGGAGAAGGTGCTGTGGTCAGATGAGACTAAAATTTAGCTCTTTGGCATTAACTCAACTCGCCGTGTTTGGAGGAAGAGAAATGCTGCCTATGACCCAAAGAACACCGTCCCCACTGTCAAGCACGGAGGTGGAAACATTATGTTTTGGGGGTGTTTCTCTGCTAAGGGCACAGGACTACTTCACCGCATCAATGGGAGAATGGATGGAGCCATGTACCGTCGAATCCTGATTGACAACCTCCTTCCCTCCACCAGGACATTAAAAATGGCTCGTGGCTGGGTCTTCCAGCACGACAATGACCCGAAACATACAGCCAAGGCAACAAAGGAGTGGCTCAAAAAGAAGCACATTAAGGTCATGGAGTGGCCTAGCCAGTCTCCAGACCTTAATCACATCGAAAACATATGGAGGGATTTGAAGATCCGAGTTGCCAAGCGACAGCCTCGAAATCTTAATGATTTACAGATGATCTGCAAAGAGGAGTGGGCCAAAATTCCATCTAACATGTGTGCAAACCTGATCATCAACTACAAAAAACGTCTGACTGCTGTGCTTGCCAACAAGGGTTTTGCCACCAAGTATTAAGTCTTGTTTGCCAAAGGGATCAAATACTTATTTCTCTGTGCACAATGCAAATAAATATATATCATTTTGACAATGTGATTTTCTGTTTTTTTTTAAATATAATCTATCTCACACTGGTAAAATTATGATTTTTCTCATTTTAAATGTATCTGCTTGTAAAACAGATAGTAATACCACACAAAATAGTTACTATTTTATATATTCCATATGTCTACTTTATATTTGCATAGTTTTTTGAACATTATTTTATTTTTCTAGGACGTTACAACGTTTAGAACTTTAGCAGCAATTTCTCACATTTTCAAGAAAATTTCAAAAGGCTATTTTTACAGGGACCAGTTCAGATCTGAAGTGGCTTTGAGGGCCTTATGTACTAGATAGACCCCATAAATCACCCAATATTAAAAACTGCACCCCTCAAAGTATTAAAAATAGCATTCAGAAAGTTTCTTAACCCATTAGGCGCTTCACAGGAATTAAAGCAAAGTAGAGGTGAAATTTAAAAATTTTATTTTTTTTGCTGAAATTCATTTGTAATAAAAAAAAATCTGTAACACAGAAGGTTTTACACGAGAAATGCAACTCAATATTTATTGCCCAGATTCTGCAGTTTTTAGAAATATCCCACACGTGGCTCTAGTGTGATAATGGACTGAAACACAAGCCTCCGAAGCAAAGGAGCACCTAGTGGATTTTGGGGCCTCCTTTTTTTAGAATATATTTTAGGCACCATGTCAGGTTTGAAGAGGTCTTGTGGTACCAAAACAGTGGAAATCCCCCAAAAGTGAGACGGTTTTGGAAACTACACACCTCAAGGAATTTATCTAGGGGTATAGTTAGCATCTTGACCCCACAGGTCTTCTGCTATATTTATTGGAGTTTGTCTGTGAAAGTGAAAATCTACTTTTTTTCTGAAAAAATATTAAAAAAAAATAATCTTTGCAAGGAATAAAGATTAAAAAGCACCCCAGAACTTGTAAAGCTACTTCTCCCGATTACGCCAATACCCCATATGTGGTACTAAACTGCTGTTTGGACCCACAGCAGAGCTCAGAAGGGAAGGAGCGCCATTTGGATTTTGAAGCGCAGATTTTGCTGGATTGGTTTTCAGTGCCATGTCGCGTTTGCAACGCCCTGGAGTAAGCAAAACAGTGGAATCCCCCCAAAACTGACCCCATTTTGAAGACTACACCCCTCAAGGAATTGTTCTAGGGGTATAGTAAGCATTTTGACCCCACAGTTTTTTTGCTGAATTTAGTGGAATTAGGCTGTGAAAATGAAAATCTACTTTTTTCTGAAAAAACATAGAGATGTTTAATTTTTACAATGAATAAAGGAGAAAAATTACCCCAAAATTTGTAAAGCAATTTGTCCTGATTACAGCAATATGCCATATGTGGTAATAAACTGCTGTTTGGACCCACGGCAGGACTCAGGAGGGAAGGAACAATATTTGGCTTTTGGAGCTCAAATTTAGCTGGACTGGTTTTCGGGTGTCATGTCGCATATGCAAAGCCCCTGAGGTACCAAAACAGTGGAAACCTCCCAAAAGTCCCTTTAGGGGACTGGAACGAGCGATCATTAGGTCGCTGGTACAATACACTGCAGTACTAATGTATTGCAGTATAATATTATTTTACAGGCTCCTGTAACAGCGCGATCGCTGTTCCTGTCCGTTAGTCCCGGGTGTCAGCTGTAATACACAGCTGACAGCTGCAGAATATGGAGCGTGAGCCCGCTCCATATATAACCCCTCGCACCACGACATTCTATTAAGTCGTGGTGTGCCAAGGCGTTAATGCGCAGCGGATGGTGCAAAGTGAAAATTTAAATTTTCCACTGATATGCCATTTTAATGCACAATATATTGTGCCCAGTTTGTGCCACTGAAGACAAATACCTCATACAATGTTGAGCGGGTTCTCCCGGATATAAAATGTCATATATGTGGACGTAAGCTGGTGTTTGGGCACTGGGGCTCAGAAGGGAGGGAACACCATTTGGCTTTTGGAGCGCAGATTTTGCTTGGTAACTGTTCTGTTTGGGGTTTTGCTGGTATTTCAGTTTATGATGTGGGGGTATATGTAAGCTGTGCGGGGTACATCAGGGCATAATAAGAAAGTATAATAATGGGGTACATAAATAATAATTCGCAGATATGTGGCCGGTGTCACACTGATAAATGGCGCCTGATCCTATCCGCTTTTGGAACACTCTGCACACTTTGCACCGCCATATTCTGAGAGCCAGAACTTTTTTATTTTTTCTCCACCGGAGCCGTGTGAGGGCTTATTTGTTGCGGGACAATCTGTACTTTTCATTAGGATCATTTTAGGGTACATGTGATTTTTTTTTATCACTTTTTATTAGATTTTTTTGGAAGCAAAGTGACAAAAAAACATAAATTCTGACAATGTTTTTTGTATTTTTTTTTTTTTACAGTATTCACCGTGCGGTATAAATGACATTTTACTTTATTCTGCGGGTCGGTACGATTACGGCGATACCATATGTATATAGGTTTTTTATGTTTTGTGGCGATTGCGCAATAAAATCACTTTGATAAAATTATTTATTTTCTGTGTCACCATATTCTGAGAGCCATAATTTTATATTTTTCCGTCAAAAAAGCGGTGTAAGGGCTTGTTTTTTGTGGGACGGGTTGTAGTTTTTATTGGTACTATTTTGGGGTACATGCGACTTTTTGATCACTTTTTATTCTATATTTTTTAAAATATTTTTTTTTGCGGTGTTCACCGTGCGGGAAAAATAATATTATAGTTTTATAGTTTGGGTCGTTACGAACGCGGTAATACCAAATATGTGTACTTTTTTTAACATTTTCATTTTTTTCCTATAATAAAAGACTTATTATAGGAAAAAAAGCATTCTTTTTTTTTGTAACTTTTATAACTTGTTTTTACACTTTTATAAAACTTTTTTATGACTTTATTTTTTACTTTTTACTTGTTTTACTTGAAGCCTGGCAGCACTGATCGCTGCTATAATACATTACACTACCTAGGTAGTGTAACGTATTATATACTGTCAGTGTGACGCTGAGAGTCACACTGACAGGAAGCTTATGAGAACCAGCATCCGGCTGGTTCTCATAGGCTGCTGTGCATGGCAGACCCGGGGGCCGTTATATGGCCCCCGGTTCTGCCTTGTAACCGACTGCAGCACCAGCAATCGGTCCCCGGGAAAGTTTGTTGTAGCAACAAACTTTCCAGTTTGTTATAGCAACAAACTTTCCAGTTCGTTGCTACAACACACTTTCCCTGCGATCACATGACCGGGACCTGAACTAATCAGGTCCCGATCATATCTCCGGGAACAGAGGTAGGTGATAACAGCGCGATCCGGGTGTCAGCGCTACTCTGAGACACCCGGATCGCGCTTTTAACACCCACCGTGAATTCACGTCGGCACTGCACAGAGCCCAGCAAGTGCCGACGTGAATATACAGTGGGCGGTCGGGAAGCGGTTAAGGCTGGATTCACACGAGCACATTACGTCCGTAATGGACGGAGCATATTTCGGCCGCTAATCCCGGACCGAACATACACTGCAGGGAGCCGGGCTCCTAGCATCATAGTTATGTACGATGCTAGGAGTCCCTGCCTCACTGCAGGACAACTGTCCCGTACTGTAATCATCGTACATAACTATGATGCTAGGAACCCGGCTCTCTGCACTGTGTTCGGTCCGGGACTTCCGGCCCAAATACGTTCCATCCATTACGGACGTAACATGGTCGTGTGAATCCAGCCTTAGGCTGGGTTCACACGTGGCGGAATTTCACTTAAATTCCGCTGCGGACACTCCGCAGCGTTAATCCGCAGCGGAGCCGTTTCTGCATTGACTTCCACTTCTATTTAGAAGTGTTCGTTTAGACGATGCGTAACATTCCGCTGCGGAGCATAGGCTGCGGAGCGGAATTTGGTGTCCGCAGCATGCTCTGTCTGTTGCGGAGCAGTGGCGGACTCATGGCGGAATTTCTCCATTGACTTCAATGGAGATTCTAAGTTCCGCAATGAAGTCCGCAGCTGTCATGCACATGTTATGTGTGCTGCGGATGCGTCTTGCTTTTTTGCCATGACATTTCTTCATTCTGGCTGGACCTATGTATTTCTAGGTCTACAGCCAGACTGAGGAAGTCAATGGGGCTCCCGTAATGACGGGAGCGTTGCTAGGAGACGTCTGTAGATAGTGACTGTCCAGGGTGCTGAAAGAGTTAAGCGATCGGCAGTAACTGTTTCTGCACCCTGGACAGTGACTACCGATCACAATATACAGCAACCTGTAAAAAAATATAAGTTCATACTTACCGAGAACTCCCTGCTTCTGTCTCCAGTCCGGCCTCCCAGGATGACGTTTCAGTCTAAGTGACGGCTGCAGCCAATCACAGGCCAAGCACAGGCTGCAGCGGTCACATGGACTGGCGCGTCATCCAGGGAGGTCGAGCTGGATGCCGAAAGAGGGACGCGTCACCAAGACAACGGCCGGTAAGTATGAAATTCGTTTACTTTCACTAGGGAAAGTGCTGTCCCTTCTCTCTATCCTGCACTGATAGGGAGAAGGGAAGCACTTTTCCCGCAGTCCGCAGCAGCTAGTCCGCATCAATTTACTGCACATTTTGTGCAGATCCGCAGCAGAATCTGCAACGCAGATTCTGTGCGGCATTGATGCGGACAGTTGCGGAGGAAATCCGCCACGTGTGGTCATGCCCTTAAGGTTTTTCCTCATTATATGAAGATTTAGTACCTGTAAGGATCGTTGATGATATCCCAAGTATATGCTATTCTATTATTAAATCATTTTATGGCATAAGGGTTATTTACCTAGGTCTATTTGTTACGCCCTGTGTAGAATGAGATCAGACAATGCCCGTTTTTTATTCTCCTGTCTATTCATACTTACGTCATTCATTTAGGTATGCCCTGTTCCAGTAGGCCGCATTGCGCATTTGGTTGCATTTGCGAATGCGTGGACATGCGCAATAGGGTGTCACACTCTTAACAGCCCTATTGGTCCGGGCATGCGCAGTTGCACTTTAGGGACGCCGCGAAGAGCGTGCGTTTTTTCATACACAACTGAGCCGGTTCCTTATTATGGTGAGATTCTCACATGTTATTATATTTGTACAGGTGTATTTTATTGGTGATTATGTATAATTATAACACATACTTTATTGTTACATTTTCTGAACAGCGATATTTTTGTACATGGCAGGAAATGTATATGTATATGTGTATTAAATTTAACACTGTACAATAGCGGTTTGCTTTTTATATATATACCTATTTAATTGGCACTTTTGTATATTTAATTATTTTTTATTGTGGTTCTCTTATATATATGTTGTTATCACATGCCATTACTTGCTTGAGAAAGGCTCTATTGCAAAGCTCAAACATTGCACTGCTTGATGCATTGTTTGGGTCTTTTGGTCGTGACCCTGGCGGGCTTACACCCATCTACAATTCTTTGACTGTGCGGTTGGCGTTATTTTGTATCTATCTATCTATCTATCTATCTATCTATCTATCTATCTATCTATCTATCTATCTATCTATCTATCTATCTATCTATCTGTCATAAGGCCCTTTTACACTGGGCTATTATCGGGCAGACAATCATTCACAGAATGCTCGTTGTCGATAATTGCCTTGTGTATACAGGGCAGTGATCAGCAAATGAACGAGCAAACACACTGTCACGCAAGGTCCATGGACCCACCTGGCCTTGGGGGTACGGCAGCTGGCCAACCGGGTGCAGGTACCTGTGGCAGCCCGGACAGTAGCAAGGCAGGTTCAGCTGGGACTAGGCAGCAGGTAGACGTCAGGTGAGGTGAAGCAGGTCAGGCGTGGTATACAGCATGGCACGACTTTGGCTCAGCACAGTACTCGGCCAGGATAGTATGGAATGCAGGGAACAGGAACACACTAGGAGACCATTGCATAGACAAACTAGGGAAACAACAACAACGCTGAGGCATCAAAGCAGGGGGCTGGACCCCTCTTAAAGTCCATGGTACTCACGGTCTGATGTTCATCAAAGTCCGGTGCGCACGCTGCCCCTTTAAGAGTGGGCACAAGCGTGCACGCGCCCCTTACGGCATCCGGTTGAGGTGAGTGGAGGCGAGTGCTGGTGTTTATTGATTAGGAGGTTGGGACCAGTGCTTGTCAACTCATGGCTGTGGCTGTCATGGGGAGATTGGAGCCGACAGCCCGCATCCACGGACATGACAGTATCCCTCCTCTTACGCCCCCTCTTCTTGGGACCAGAGCGAGAGAGAAACTTTTTCAGAAGAGTACGAGCATTGAGGTTCTCCTCTGGCTCCCAGGACCTCTCTTCAGGACCAAACCCCCTTCAATCCACCAAATAAAAAGTCTTTCCTCTCACTTTTTTGGTGTCCAAGATCTCCTTAACCTCAAAAGTGTCTGAAGGGCCACTGGAGGCAACCGCAGGGCTAGGAGTTTTGTTATAGCGGTCCAGAACCACCGGCTTCAGGAGGGAGAGATGGAAGGAGTTGGGGATCTTGAGGGTAGGAGGCAGCCGAAGCTTGTAGGCGACATGGTTGATCTGCTGTAGGATCTCGAAGGGTCCGAGGAACCTGGGAGCAAATTTGCATGACGGTAGCCTTAGTCGGATATTCCTTGAAGACAGCCAGACCTTCGTGCCGGGGAGAAATTGAGGAGGTTCTCTTCTCCTTGTGTCAGCCTTCCGTTTCATGCGGTCGACTGCCATTAGGATGGAGGATCGAGTCTGCTGCCAGATTTGCAGGAAGTCTCTAAAAGCGGAGTCAGCCACTGGTACCTCAGAAGTATCGGGCACCAGTAGAGGATTCGTGGGTGTTGGCCGTAGCCAATGAAGAACGGTGTATTCCTTGTGGACTCGCTGGTGTGATTATTACATGAGAACTTAGCCCACGGAAGAAGCTGCACCCAGTCATCGTGCTGCTTGGAGATGAATTGGCGTAGGTAGTTCTCCAAGATCTGATTGATCCTCTCGACCTGACCATTGGACTGAGGATGATAGGCTGAGGAAAAGTACAACTTCACACGAGGAGTCCGCAGAGGGCTCTCCAGAACTTCGAGGTGAACTGAACCCCCCCCCCCCCGCGATTAGACAGAATGTGCTGCGGCAAGCCGTGCAGGCGGAAGATGTGTTGGATGAATAGTTTGGCCATCTGAGGAGCAGAAGGAAGACCGGTCAGAGGAACGAAGTGGGCCATCTTCGAAAACCGATCCACCACCACCCAGACAGTACTGCATGCGGCAGAGAGGGGCAGGTCCGTAATAAAGTTCATAGCTATATGCTGCCAGGGAATGGCTGGAGCAGACTAGCAGGTCTGCAGTGAGTGACCTTGTTTGCTGCACATACAGAAGAGGAAGAAACAAGTCCATAATGTCCTTGGGCAGCGTGGGCCACCAGAAAAGATGAGCAATCAGATCCCGGGTCTTACGGACCCCCGCGTGACCTGCCAGTCTAGAGGAGTGTCCCCAGCAGAGGATTCTTCCATGATCAGCCAGGCGCATAAAAGTCCTCCCTGGAGGAATGTCCCCAACTTGCAGGGGATTGACAGAGACAAAGCAAGACGGATCAATAATTCTCTGTGGAATCTCCATGGTGTCTTCTGTATCGAAAGACCTGGACAAGGCATCGGCCCTCACATTCTTGTCGGTAATGGAGCTCAAACTGGAACCTGGTAAAGAACAGTGACCACCTGGCCTGAGCAGGGTTCAGCCGTTGGGCCGTCTGGAGGTAGGTCAGATTCTTGTAGTCTGTAAAAATTAGGATCTGATGAGCTGTGCTCTCTAGTAGATGTCTCCACTCTTCCAGAGCCAATTTGATGGCCAGTAACTCCCAATCCCCAATCAAGTAGTTGCGTTCTGTGGAAGAGAAGAGCTTAGAGAAATATCCACATACCATTGACTTGCCCTTGAGACCTCGAACAGGAGTGCACCAGCACCGACAGAGGATGAGTCCACCTCTAATGAGAACTGCAGAGAGACATCCAGATGATGGAGGATAGAGGCTGACGTCTAGGCACTCTTCAGGCTATTGAATGCAGACTCTGCCTCTGGAGTCCACACCTTGGCGTTCATGCCCTTCTTAGTGAGGTTAGCGATAGGAGAAGTCAGTGAGGAGAAGTTTGGAATAAACTGTCTGTTAACATTGGCGAATCCCAAAAAGCGCTGTATGGCCCTCAAGCCTTGAGGGCGTAGCCATTCCAGGACAGACTTTACCTTCTCAGGATCCATCTTGAGACTTCGATTCGAGACGATGTAGCCCAGGAAGTGTAGAGAGTACTGTCACGAAGGGTCTGTGGACCCACTGGGCCGTACCGCCTTGGCAGTATGGCAGCTGGCCAACAGGGCTTAGGTCAATGTCTATAGTTTGTATAGGTACCTGTGGCAGCCCGGACAGTAGCAAGGCAGGCTCAGCTCGGACTAGGCAGCAGGTAGATGTCAGGTGAGGTGAAGCCGGTCAGGCGTGGTATACAGCACGACACGACTTTGGCTCAGCACAGTACTCAACCAGGATAGTATGGAATGCAGGGAACAGGATCAGGAATAGGAACAAACTAGGAGACCATGCATAGACAAACTAGGGAAACAACAACAACGCTCAGGCATCAAAGCAGGGGGCTGGACCACTCTTATAGTCCATGGTACTCACGGCCTGATGTTCATCAAAATCCGGTGCGTGCACTGCCCCTTTAAGAGCAGACACGAGCATGCGCGCGCACCCTCGGGGATCCGGCTGAGGTGAGTGGAAGCGAGCGCTGGCGTCTTCTGAGGAGGAGGCTGGGGCCAGCACTTGCCAACTCGTGGCTGTGGCTGTCAGGTGGAGATTGGAGCTGACAGCCCGCAGCCACGGACATGACACTCTCGTTCGTTTGCCTTTAGCAAAAAATAGTCACACAATGTACATAGTCTTTAAATCAAGTGATTTAAACAACTTTTAATTTGAATATTATAAGATTTTTTTTTTTACTTTTTAAGATACAGCTTCCATGTTTCCTGTATAAATAGAAGCTGTATTGTTCCGTCAAAGCCAATTCGGTCCGTTCAACTAATAACGATCACATCTAAGTTCATAAACTACATTGACAGAACGATACATCTTCTATGTATAAAGGATACCTAGAAGCTGTATCTTTTAAATACATTTTTTTTTAGAAAGAGTCAATTTAGAAGTTGTTTTTAAACACTTAAGACCTTGTTAAATTTTTATTTATAAAAAAAACATTGCTTTCTATGTGTACGTAGCCTTTAAAGATTTATAAGTGCCTTTTTTCTTTATTTATTTTTTTAGGTAGAAATGCTCCTAATTTGGTAAAACTCTATATAAAGTAATGTGACCTCCAGTGGTATGATAATGATGCAAGAAAGCCTAAGTAGGATTCATTTTGTACTATGACAGTAAAATTCACCACTTGCCAAAACAATACTTTATCAGTTGATTTATTCAGATTTTATTTATCCACTGCTTCCATAATCTATTATACGTAGAATACATTTCCCCATTCTGTTCCTAAGTCAAAATCAATTAAGATCTGAAAGTAGAAATTTATTGGCTTATAACAATCGTACCTTATAAATAAAATAATACTAAGCTAAAATGCTTTATAAATTTGTGAATTTAGATAAATTATTTTCAGTTGATGCCTTGAAAAATTATTACTGCTGATAAATAAATTGATAACAGACAGATAGATGGATGATATAATATGAGATGGATAGATAGATGGATTAGATAGATAGATAGATAGATAGATAGATAGATAGATAGATAGATAGATAGATAGATAGATAGATAGATAGATAGATAGATAGAGAGAATCAAGAATTTAGTTAAATGATATATTTGGTATAATGGAAAAAAAATTCTGCCATGACATTTCCAGAGAATAAACCTTCTCAATATTCCATTCTTTTTATTCTAAATATAGCTTGTTCCAGCTGACTCTAATAACTTATACCAATTGACCAAGTCATCTTAAGAATTATTTCTGTATATGGAAGTGCAGATCTTGAATTATTCTACCACACAAAACATTTTTATTTAACTCCTTACTGCCGCAGCCATTTTTGGATTTCCACTTTCGTTTTTTCCTGCCCACCTTCCAGAGGCCATAACTTTTTTTTATTTTCTGTCGATATAGCTGTATGAGGGCTTGTTTTTTGTGGGACGAGTTGTAAAGTTTCATGACACCATTTATTGTACCATAGATATAATGTAGTGGGAAACTTGAAAAAAATATTTGTCGTGTGGAATAGGAAAAAACAGCTATTCCTCCATTTTTTTTTGGGGGGGGGGGGGTTCGTTTTTACGCCATTCATAGTGCGGTAAAATCGTCATGTTAACCCTATTCTGTGGATCAATACGTTTATGGCAATACCATTTCCATACAATAATTATATTCCTGTCGATTGAGTGGTATGAGCACTAATTTTTTTGCGAGGCGTGTTTTCGTTTCTATTGGTAACATTTTTGGGTACATGAGACTTTTTGATCACTTTTTATTCAATTTGTTGTGGGAGATAAAGTAACCAAAAAACAGCGAACCCGCCATTTTTTGTTTTTTTTTGTGTTGCGGGTTTAATAATGTTACATTGTGGGGGGGGGGGGGCATGGCCTGGCTGTTTAGGAAGCTGGATGTCTGACTGGTGAGCTCCTGCACCCTAGTGACTTAAACAGGGACTAAAGACCTCGCAACTTGATTAATTTATCTGTCTACGTGTCCCTACTAACCTCAGGGATGCCGAGGAGGAAGTAGTCGGTGGCCAGACCGGTGAAGCTGACTGATTTTTACCCCCGCCAGGCGAACGGTGAGAGGGACGATGCAGACTCTGGGTCTCACGCCGGGTCTTTGCTATCCGAGGCACCACCTGAGCGTTGGAGATCCCCACGCTCACACGACGCCGCTCTGAGCCGTTCGTGACTCCTGACTTGGGGCTTAAGAGAAGGAGCCCTCGACAGAGAGATGCAGATACTCACTGCGACAGAGAGGATGCCCGACCTCAGCGTCTCACACCACGTGGTGCGGTCTTTTCGGCACCATCTTCTCCCCTGGTCGGAAGTTCAGAGAGGCTGCAGCAGCGAACGCTTAGTCCGGATGAACTTTTGGACGAGGTAAGACACCCTCCATTTCCTAGTATCTTATCCCTGGGAGAGACCCCTGATTTTTTGGGACACTTACCCTCATCTTCAGACCCAGTAACTGAATTGGCGATGAAAACTATGCTACAGGCGTTGCATCAATCTCTACATACTAGTCTGGCAAATCTTATTCACCCATTGTCTGCTTCAGTACAAGAAGTTGAACATAGAGTTCTCCATTTAGAGAATAAAATGGGAGAAGTCACTTCCTCTCATAATGAGTTGGTAGATGCTCACTATAGACTGTCTGATGATCTAACACAAATTAAAGCTAAATTGGCGGACCTAGAAGACAGGTCGAGGCGTAATAATGTTAAGTTTCGGGGTATACTTGAAGATATTCTGCCACAGGACCTTAACAGTTTTGCGCAAAACTTCCTTAAAAGTATGTTACCGGAATGTTCTCAGAGAGATCTGATTATAGATTGAATACACCGTATACCTAGACCTAAACATCTCGTGGCAGATATACCAAGAGATGTACTGGCACGTATACATTTCTTCCACATTAAAGAACGACTGATGGAAGTTACTAGAAAGAGAGAATTGATCCCGCCGCAATTTAGAATGATTTCTGTCTTCACTGACCTCTCGGCAGCAACACTACAAATGCGTAGACAACTGACCCCAATCACGTTGTCACTCAGGGAAAACCAAATTCTATAGAGATGGGGATTCCCAGTGAAGCTGTTGGTCAAACGGCAGAATGTTCTGCATGTTATTAGATCACTGGAGGAAGGTACGGATGTTCTGCGCCGTTGGAATATCGTGATTAAATACCCAATTAAACCGTTGGGTAACCCTCCATAGCATTTGATGGAAGAATGGCATAAGATTTCTCGAAACAAATCCACACATCGCTGAAGGTGATACAACTCCGTTTATTGAGGTGACCTGAAGTTCTTTGGTGCACAAGGCAACTTCACTTTGACTTTTTTCCCCCAGATCCACTTGTTAAGCAGCTTTTGCTGCTTTCTTGTATTTTGCTCTGCAGAACTGAGTTATTGTTATGTGATCCGACATGATCTTCTCTCTGGAATTGCACAGATATTGCTTCTTTGCCAACACTTATATTTACATTTCCTTGTGGCTATTCATACAGTATTGATTATCTATGTAATATCTACTTTTGAATTTCTTTCTATTTTCTTATGTGTCCTCACAGTAACCTTCTGGAGGTATATGGTCTGATTGCACATACACTGCGTTCCAAATTATTATGCAAATGTTATGTTTCGCTGATTTTCCTAAATAGTCAATGCAAATGACAGTCAGCATAATCTTCAAGCCATCAACCGTTGGAGTATAATGTGAATTTTATTGAACAAATCTAATGATAACAGATTTTTTTTAAGAAGTAAAAAACTCAAAATGCACTGTTTCAAATTATTATGCACAACAGAGATCAAAACATTTTAAAGGTTGTAAAGAGAACTAAAATGGTAATTTGTTGAATTTGCAGCATCAGGAGCTCTTTCAATAAAAAAAAAACTTAACAGGCCAAGTTACATGTTAACATAGGACCCCTTCTTTGATATCACCTTCACAATTCTTGCATTCATTGACTTTGTGAGTATTTGGACAGTTTCTGCTTGAATATCTTTGCAGGGTGTCAGAATAGCCTCCCAGAGCTTCTGTTTTGATGTGAACTGCCTCCCACCCTCATAGATATGTTGCTTGAGGATGCTCCAAAGGTTCTCAATAGGGTTGAGGTCAGGGGAACATGGGGCCCACACCATGAGTTTCTCTCATTTTATGCCCATAGCAGCCAATGACACAGAGGTATTCTTTGCAGCATGAGATGGTGCATTGTCATGCATGAAGATAATTTTGCTACGGAAGGCACGGTTCTTCTTTTTGTACCACGGAAGAAAGTGGTCAGTCATAAACTCTACGTACTTTGCAGAGGTCATTTTCACACCGTCAGAGACCCTAAAGGGGCCTACCAGCTCTCTTCCCATGATTCCAGCCCAAAACATGACTCCGCCACCTCCTTGCTGACGTCACAGCCTTGTTGGGACATGGTGGCCATTCACCAGCCATCCACTACTCCATCCAACTGGACCATCCAGGGTTGCACGGCACTCATCAGTAAACAACATGCTTTGAAAATTAGTCTTCATGTATTTCTGAGCCCACTGCAACCGTTTCTGCTTGTGAGCATTGTTTAGGGGTGGCCGAATAATAGCTTTATGCACACTTGCAAACCTCTGGAGGATCCTACAACTTGAGGTTCGCGTGACCCCAGAGGCACCAGCGGCATCAGATACCTGTTTGCTGCTTTGCAATGGCATTTTATCAGCTGCTCTCCTTATCCTATTAATTTGTCTGGCAGAAACCTTCCTCATTATGCCTTTATCTGAACGAACCCGTCCGTGCTCTGAATCAGCCACAAATCTTTTCACAGTACGATGATCACGCTTAAGTTTTCTTGAAATATTCAATGTTTTTATACCTTGTCCAAGGTATTGCACTATTTCACGCTTTTCGGCAGCAGAGAGATCCAGTTTCTTTCCCATATTGCTTGAAACCTGTGGCCTGCTTAATAATGTGGAACGTCCTTCTTAAGTAGTTTTCCTTTGATTGGGCACACCTGCCAAACTAATTCTCACAGGTGTCTGAGATTGATTACAATGATCCAAAGAGCCCTAAGACACAGTACCATCCATGAGTTTAATTGAAAAACGAATAAATAAATGTTTATGACACTTAAATCCAATGTGCATAATAATTTGGAACACAGTGTAATGTGATGCAGTATATCATTATACTGACAGTCTCCTATGAAGCCCAGGGCTTCACAAGAGTGGAAAGTTGGCTCATAGGCTGCCATGCCAACCATCGGCACCCCTAAATCACCGGGGGTGGGGAAATTAAATGTCACAGGGGGTCACCCCTGTTTCTAACCTCTTTCATGCTCAGCCTGTAAGCCTGCTCCATACTCCCCCACCCGACCTCCGCCGTATAGATATATATGGCAGATGTCGGGAAGGGCTTAAAGTTACTGAACGTAAAATGGTACTCACTATAGGCATACTGTCTTGTTTATATAGCATGATCGTTCCCTGGGAAATATAATAATATAATACAGGGGAAATTTTCCAAAATGGATACAAAGAAGATTAAAAAAAATCTCATTAGAGGAAGATCTTGTCTACCTCTATCTATAAACTTATAGCTAGCTTTTCCTGGAATGCCTACATAAAAGGGACTAATGTTGCAATTCAGCTTCTAATGTTCAAACCCTGCGGTTTAATCTGAACCACTGAAGCCTAGTACAATTTCCTTATAATGAATGTTTTCAAAGAAACACATATTTTTTGTTAGGCAAGCATATATAGTACATATCAAAAGATTAGCTGCTGATCAACTACTTCAGTTTGCAAAGTATGATAATAAATAACACAACACAACTTTCAACAAATAAAATATTTCTATACTGCCGTTTTATTCCAATGTTTTCCATACCTTCATAAACAGACACTATATATCACTGGAGGAAAACTCACTAAATGTATCTTGCCATGGGCCTCTGTTTTAGCAGAGGTGGGTTTTTCAAGCCAATGTTTCACATATTATATGAGCAAAGCTGGAATCAGCTGCCACATCTATCACAACCTCAGTACTAGAAAGAACCACAATAAATAAGATTTGAGTGTCCGACCTCCAGCTAAAGTGAGTATTCTGTTTTGCTTGAGACTAACTTTAAGTTTACAATTATGTCTTTTTTCAGTATGTTATTTTGTTAAAATAAGTGATCACTTCGTAACGGATTCTATTAATTTCTATATGACACAAAACGCTGTTTTTTGGCACCAAACTCATCCATCTCCCTTAGGCTCTTAAATTAATAGCATTGCGGCACTGCACATAGCGTTTGCACATACACCAGGACCTAATGTATCACAAAACATGACTTTGGGTCTATCTCTATGTTTCTAAAAGAGCCCTCGGCATATAACTTCAACACCGCTCCTGTAGGAAAAAAAATACATATTTTTTTAAAGGTAGAGTAATAACAACAACAACAGCAACAAAAGTCCACTCATTATTCCACCTCCTACAGTAGCGCAGCACAAAGCTTAACCAATCAAAGTGTAGTAGACTATTTTTTAATCTGTCTTTTTCGCTATTAGAATGTTAGTTATAGTGGGGTTTTTTGTTGTTGTTTTTTTTAGCCAGATCTCACCATGTACAGTTTCACCTCATAACCTCTCACCCTGTGACCTGTTGTTTGTTGACAACTATGTGACCACCACCCAATTTAGTATTCTATAACCATTCAATTGCTGATTCCACAACCCTCCTGTTGTCTGCTGCTGAGACTCACTGTCATTCCTGTTTTTGACCTTAACAGTTTGACCACATTTCTTGTTCCTTTGGGCAACCACTTGCTATAGTATTTCTCCCTAGCAGTGTGATTAGGGAATACAGCCTGGAGAAAATCACATTGTAACAATCCAGTCTTAAGCTTAAAAAAAATTATATGTAAGTCTGTATCTATAAGTGATGCTTACCTGCTATTACTTTTCTTAGTAATTGCTTCTTGGCTTCTTTTTAGCTCAGCTCCATTAGGAGTGAGCTTTGATCTGTGACTATCATTGGTTCAGGCTTCAGCTGTCTTCCTCCTTGTCGCAGCTTTTCTCTCCAGGTTGGCTGCTATGTATAAACACAAGTCTATCACATGTTCAAGTCAGTGCATGAAGAGCTGATCTCCAGTATGGCACAATTAGGATAAAGTACAAACTATTAAAACACTGCTGAGAAAAAGAACATTATCAGGTAAGTGCCACACATGTATAGTGAGCCAAATAAGCCTTAGGCCCCATACACACGAACGTGCTTTTGCGGCCGCAATTCCCCCGAAAATCTACGGGAGATTTGCGGCCCCATTAATTTATATGGGGCCATGCACAGGACCGTAGTTTTTACAGTCCATGCACGGCCCGGGAGCCCGCACCGCAGGACGAACGAACATGTCTTATTACGGCCGTCTTCTGCGGTACGGGCTTATTGAAAATAATGGCCGCGGCTATGTGCATTGCCCACGATTAGCGGGTGGCTTGCGGCTGACAGTCTGCTGCCAGCCGACCCGAAAATCATGGCCGTGCACATGGCTACGGTCGTGTGCATGAGGCCTTAGTAATAAGGATCCTGGAGAGTTTTGGGGTGACAAAAATATTTCTGACCCAAAATCTACAGGAATAAGAATAATGTTGGTGACTGGCCTTTTTCCCTGATCACCAAGAAGAGCAGAGCATCAATATGACATAAGTAGGTTTTCCAGAGGCAAATAATCTTTTTAGATTCAGTAATATCATGTATCACCTTCCTTTTCTGAATATAGGAAACAAATATGGCTAGCAGGTGAAATCTCCAGAGAAAGATTTAAATAGTCTACATTTAGTCCAAGAGATTTAACTGTCGCAGTAGTAGCAATAGTGCCAAGGGGCCCGGGCCGCACACTATGTCCTTACGGCAGCATTCTGACGTTGTGTGCAGCAGAGGTGAAGTTGAGAAAGAGCTGGAAGCCACAAATAAATAGCGGATGCGCAGCATTACTTACGTATTACTTACTTGTATACAGCACATCCTCCGTAGTCTTGGAACGATCTCCTCCCCTCTATGCACTGTGTACAGCAACAGCCGGAGATTCCTCAAGCTGTCGGGTCTGAGAGAAAAGAGGCAGGCTCAGAATTCATGGAACAGCAGAGATAGGCCTTATGCACACGACCGTAATAGTTTTTACTGTCCGCAAATACAGATCCGTAGTCATCCGCAACTCATCCGCATATACGGTACGCTGTCTGCAAATATAGTCAGTAGTGCATCCATAGTTCATCCATATTTATGGATCCGCAAAGAAACCAGGGAGGAATCTTGGTTTATCCCCTGGCGTCGCATAGCAACGCTTCTGCAATTACGAACGGCTACGAATGCACATCTGTAGCCGTCCGCAATTACGGAAGCGCCCATAAACTTCTATGGGTAGTCTGTGCCGTAATTTTCGACAAGAATAAGACATGTTCTATAATTTGGGGATCATTTTTACGGCACGGACAAAAATCCGTAAATATATGGAAAGGTGTCCGTGACCCATATAAATGAATGAGTCCGCAATTTAATCTGTAATTAAGGATGACAACTACGGTCGTGTGCATGGGGCCATAAACAGCGCGTCAGGACAGGAGAAAACTTACACTGCCTGACATTCAGTCCTGTCTGTGCTGTCCCTCTCTTCCCTGATTTCTGCAGCTGGTTATCAGCTGTTTTCTTATCCTGAACTTAACTGCTGTCCTCGGGTGGGGGAAGCATAATAGGATCTTACCTGCCAACTGAGCTTGTCTTAAAGGTTGGTGCATATATGAGTCTGTATAAGTTCACATGTGTTTCTGTACATGTATTCACATATATTTATGTGTGTGTGTGTGTGTGTGTGTGTGTGTGTGTGTGTGTGTGTGTGTGTGTGTGTGTGTGTGTGTGTGTGTGTGTGTGTGTGTGTGTGTGTATATATTTGTTTTTTGTCTATGTATGATACTGCAACTGTAACGAGTAGAAGAAAGTGACACTGTGTCTATCATTTGTTTTAAGTGGCATTAGATATACAGTATGAAGATGATCTGTTTAAGATGATATTTTTTAATACATATATATATATATATATATATATATATTTTTTATTTTTTTTTAATTTTATTTTAATGTATTTTATTTTTAGATGTTATTGTATATTATGAATATATATTTTTTTTTATTTTTTATTTTTTTTATTTTAATGTGTTTTATTTTTAGATGTTATTGTATATTATGTATATATATTCGTGATCCCAGAAAAGATTAAAGGATACCTCCAATGTTGCTATGTTGCTGGCATTCTTGTCTCCTGCCAAAATTTAGAAATGTACGCAGTTCTGGCAGTATTGAGGTCAAAGCCCCTCCAGCATATTGCAGATAAACCTTAGGGCATCATACGGTTGCTTTGTCAAAAGTGCTGCCCGATCTGCTTTCTAAATCTTCCGTTGTCTGGTATAAACTGCTAGTGGCGGATGAGAAGGCCAGTAACATTGGAGGTGCCCTTTAACCCCTTCAGGACTGAGCCTGTTTTGGCCTTCAGGACGAGGGAGATTTTTTCAAATCTGACATGAGTTGCTTTATGTGGTAATAACTTTTTAATGTTTTTACCTATCCAAGTAATTCTGAAATTGTTTTCTCATGACATATTGTACTTTATGTTAGTAACAAAATTTGGTCAATAAATTCAATATTTATTGGTAAAAAACACGAAGATTTAGACAAAATGTGCAAAAATTTGCATTTTTCTAAATTAAAATGTATCTGCTTGTAAAACAGATAGTAATACCACAAAAAATATTTACTAGTTTACATTTACCATATGTCTACTTTATGTTGGCATTGTTTTTTGAACATTAGGATGTCACAGGGCTTAGAACTTTAGCAGCAATTTCTCATATTTTCAAGAAAATATCAAAGGGCTATTTTTTCAGGGACCAGTTCAGTTCTAAAGTGGCTTTGAGGGCCTTATATATTAGAAAGTTCCCATCAATCACACCGTTTTGAAAACTGCACCCCTCAAAGTATTCAAAACAGCATTCAGAAAGTGTTTTAACCCTTTAGATGTTTCACGGAAATTAAAGCAAAGTAGAGGTGAAATTTACAAATTACATTTTTTTTTTGCCAAAATTCATTTGTAATAAAAAAAAATTTGTACCACAGAGAGTTTTACCCAAGAAATGCAATCAATATTTATCGCCCAGAATCTGCAGTTTTTAGAAATATCCCACATTTGGCTCTAGTGTGCTTATGGACTGAAGCACAGGCCTCAGAAGCAAAGGAGCACCTATTGGATTTTGGGGCCTCCTTTTTTTAGAATATATTTTAGGCACCATGTCAGGTTTGAAGAGGTCTTGTGGTGCCGAAACAGTAAAGACCACCAAAAAGTGACCCCATTTTAGAAACTATACCTCTCGAGGAATTTATCCAGGGGTATAGTTAGCATTTTGAACTGACAGTTTTTTTGCTAAATTTATTTGTATTACTATGTGAAGATGAAAATCTACTTTTTTTGTGAAAAAACGTAGAGGTTTTTAATTTTTACAAGGAAAAAAGGAGAAAAAACACCCAACATATGTAAAGCAATTTCTCCCGATTATAGCAAAACCCCATATGCGGTAATAAACTGCTGTTTGGACCCACAGCAAGGCTCAGAGGAGAAGGAGCACCATTTGGATTTCTGATTTTGCTGGAATAGTTTTGAGTTCCGTGTCACATTTGCAATGCACTGGAGGGGCCAAAACAGTGGAAACCCCCCAAAGGTGACCCCATTTTGGAAACTACACCCCTCAATGAATTTTTCTAGGGGTAAAGTTAGCATTTTGATCCCACAGTTGTTTTGCAGAATTCATTGGAATTAGTCTGTAAAGGTGGAAATCGACTTTGTTTCTGAAAAAACGTAGACATTTTTAATTTTTACAAGGAATAAAGGAGAAAAAGCACACCAACATTTGTAAAACAATTTCTCCCGATTACGTAAATATGCCATACGTGGTAATAACCTGCTGTTTGGACCCACAGCGGGGCTTAGAAGGGAAGGAGCACTATTTGGCTTTTAGAGCTCAAATTCAGCTGAAATGGTTTTTGGGTGCCTTGTCGAACTTTCAAAGCCTGTGAGAGGTCAAAACAGTGGAAACCCCCCAAAAGTGACCCCATTTGGGAAACTACACTACTTTAGCAGAATTTATTAGAATTAAGCCGTGAAAATTAATATCAACATTATTTCCACAAAAATGTTGATTTTTTTTCAATTTTCACAAAGGATAAAGGAGGAAAAAGCACCCCAATATTTGTAAAGCAATTTCTCCCGAGTACGGCTTTACCCCACATGTGGTCATAAATATTTTTTCATTAGAAATTAATTACCCCTTTCCGGACTGATCCATTTCTTGCTTTTTCTTTTTAGTTTTTCCCTCCCCGCATTCCAAGAGCCATAACTTTTTTATTTTTTCGTCAATAGAGTGGTGTGAGGGCTTATTTTTTCCGGGACAAGCTGTTTTCGTACATACAAGTTTTTGAACACTTTTTATTACATTTATTGGTAGAGCCAAGATGACCAAAAACAGCGATTTTGCAGTTTTAAATTCTTTATTTTCCACTGTGTTCCCCATGCTAGTTAAATAATGGTATATTGTAATAGTTTGGACTTTTACGGACGCAGCAATACCAATTTTGTGTATTTTTTAATTTTTTTACATTACTTTAGAGAAAAAATGGGAAAAGTTTTTTTTTTGCACTTTAAATATTTCTTACATTTTTTTTCACTAATAATAACTATTTACTTTTGTTTTTACACATTTTATTAGTCCCCCTAGGGGACTTGAACCAGCAATCAGTAGATAGCTGGTACAATACACTGCAATTCGAATGTATTGCAGTATATTGTCATTTTTACAAGCTCCTGTAACAGCGCGATTGCTGTTCCTGTGCGTTAGTCCCAGCTGTCAGCTGTAATACATAGCTGACACCCGCTGCATATGGCACGGTCTCAGCGCGTGAGCCCGCTCCATACATCACCCCCCACACCACGACATGCTATTAAGTTGTGCTGCGCAAAGGGGTTAATGCACAGCGGAGGGTGCAGGGTGAAAATTAACATTTTCCACTGATATGCCATTTTAGTGCACTATATGTTATGCCCAGTTTGTGCCACTAAAGACAAATACCTCATAAAATATTAATCGGGTTCTCCTGGGTATGGCAATGCCATATCTGTGGGCGTAAACTGCTGTTTGGGCACGCTGTAGGGCTCAGAAGGGAGGGAGCAGCATTTGGCTTTTGGAGCGCAGATTTAGCTTGGTAGTAGTTCTATTTTGCTCACTTTTTATCGTATATTTTGGCAGGGGTGGTGACCAAAAAATAGTGATTCTGGCATTGTCCTTTACTTATTTATTTTTTTGCGGTGTTCACTGTGCAGGAAAAACAACATTATAGTTTTATAGTCGGGGTCATTACGAACGCGGTGATACCAAATATGTGTACTTTTTTTAACGTGTTCATTTTTTTCCTATAATAAAAGACATTACAGGAAAAAAAAGCATTTTTTGTTTATGTAACTTCTAACATTTATTTTTGAACTTTTATAAAACATTTTTATTATCCTTTTTTTACTTGTCCCACTAGGGGACATTTAGACTTGCAGCTCTGATCACTGCTGGAATACATTACATTACCTACCTAGTGTAATGCATTCCAACTGTCATTGTGACGTGACAGTCACTCTGACAGGTGGCCCACGAGGACCAGCCTCCGGCTGTTCCACATAGGCTTCTGTACATGGCAGCCGGAAGCCATTGTCTGGCTTCCGATTACCATGGCAACCATCGCCAACCCCCGTGATCTCATGTGGGGGCTGACGATGTGCTCTAAACGCCTTAAATGCGGCAATCGCAATCGACCGCCGCATTTAAGGGGTTAACTGTCTAAATCAGCGGCTATGGGCTGCTGATCGGCAACAGGGAATGCAGGGCAGACACCATGCACAGGTAACTGCCGCTGCGGTGTAGCGTCGCGCGGCGGTTAACTGTCAAAGTGCAGACGTAACTCCACGTCAAGGTGCGCAAAGTTACTGCACACCTTGATGTGCATTAACGGCAAGGTGCGGGAAGTGGTTAACATATTTAGGTCTCATACACACAACGATGTACATTTCAGCCTGTAATGTACATGCCTATTGTATTGATATTACAACTTTGTCCCATTTAAGTGAATGAGGAAAAGAAGAATGAGAAGAAGAAGAAGAAGCTGCAACACCAAGCATAGCCACTACAAAAAATACAGCGTTTTGCAGTACGAAATAAAGTAAAAATTGAGCAGGCAGCGGTGCTTGCCCGAGCGCCACTTCCCCTTCAAACATCTGATTGTCGGGGGTGCAGAGAGTCAGACCCTCACTGATCTAATATTGACAGCCTATCCTGAGGATAGGCCATCAATTTTAAAACCCTGGATAGTCCTTTTAACTGTTTGTTACGTTATTTATAAAGCTGTAAGGGTAAGGGCACACTAAGTGACCTAGATGTTTTTTTTTTTTTAAGCAATTTGGAGCAAAAAGTGTGTCCTTGTGAAGAGTACCTATCCCCACGTTAATATTATCTATTTTATTTCAAAAGACATTACCCCACAGAAAAATAAATCATTAACCCTTTCCCAACCTATGACGAAAATGAACGTCATGGTCGAGTGCTAGTTCCCGCACGAGGACATTCGTTTTCGTCAGTATTTCAAACTGTCACTCTGTATATACACAGAGTGACAACCCCACGCTGACAGCTGTCCTCGACAGCTGATCTGTCCAGTCAGTCCAATCACGACTGTCCCGGCCCCACCATCGCTATGATTGGTAAGTTAATTTACTGTTTAGGTAGAGTTAGGTAGTGCCAGGTGTAGGGTGTTACTTCGCGTACTTTTATTTAATTTTTGTTATATAAAAAAAAATATAATAATCTAAAAAAATTAATAAAATAATTGTTTGGTGTTATAGACAGCGTTAGGGATTGGGCGTTAATTTGCATTAGATAGGTGTAGGGCTAATTAGGTATATATATATATATATATATATATATATATATATATATAAGATTTAGAGCTAAAATAATGGTTCGCTGGACACTTACAGCTGAGTAAGCATATGTGAAGATCTGTTCTTATGCAGACACCGCAAGCGGAAGTGAGGAGCAGTTTTTATTGTCACCATCATCATCATCTAGTAGCGAAAGTGATGAGCCCCAAGCACAGCGGAGCAGGTTGAGTGAAATTCAGCCCAGCACAAGTGCTGGTGACCTTGATTGGCAGTTCGCCGCCACATTTATTCTCCAAATTCCTGATTTTATATCTGCCACAGGAACTAATATAAACACCACGGGATATAGCAAGGGAGATTTTTTTTAAATTCTTCTTTTCAGAAGATTTAATTAATCTAATAGTAGTTCAAACAAATTTATATGCCAACCAGTTTATTTCAACTCCCCCCGATTCATTTTATGCCAGGGAAAACAACTGGAAGCCAGTTGACAAAGCAGAAATGCCGAAATATTGGGGACTACTATTGAACATGGGATTTGTAAAAAAGCTGACTGTAAGATCATACTGGTCGACAGATGTCCTGTAGGATACGCCCCTGTGTTGTGCAGCGATGAAGCGCAACCGTTTTATTACAGTGCTCATGCAAAATGCCATAAAAAAAATAATTTTTGGAAACCAGGGTGGGGAGGCAAGGCAGTGGCAGATTAAGTGTACCATGAGCGCTCGGCTGTTGACACAACTTGGGCCCCCTCCTTCCCCCTCACACGCAATTCAACCCCCCCCCAATCCGCAGTTTACTGTACTTGTCAGTGCCACTGACCTGACAGATACAGGTTTTTAGCACTAGATACAGCTGCTCTGTATTTAGGATATAAAGCAGCTATATCTCAAAAAGTAAAAAACATTTTTAATAAAAAGTATTTAGAAAGTTGCACCAAACACACTGATACACAGTTTTATTAAAGAAAAAAATAAATAATAATAAAAAAATGATAACCCCTCTCTTTAAAAGGTTCCCGACCGCTGGCTGTATATATACGGCCAGCGGTCAGGGTCTCTGAAGTCCGCCATATAGACTAATTACGGCGGCACTTCAGAAACTGTGCACGCGCCATCGTGTGCACACAGATCTGTGCCCTGTCTGTTGCTAACAGCCATGGGCACTGGGCAGTATGTCAGGGGCCAATCTTTTGGCCCCTAAACATATGATCGCTGTGACAACCAATCACAGCGATCACATGCATTTCTGCGTATAAAACAGTGTGCACGCGATCGCGTGCACACAGCTCTATGCCCTGGCTGTTACCAACAGCTCTGGGCACTGGGCAGAGTATCAGAAACCAATCTGATGGTCCCTGAACATGTTGTCGCTGTGAAAATCTATCACAGCGACCACATTTGTTTTATTTTGACTTTTCTGGCAGCAAATCTCCTGCCTCTTTTCTTCTCCTCACACATTGTTTCAGTTTGAGGAAAAGAAGAGACTCGAGAGAATTGCTGCCAGAAGAATACAGTGAAAAAAAATACAGTTACACTATAAAACATTCTCTGTATAGATAGATTTCTATCTATCTATACAATCTATCTAACCATCTATCTTTTTTTCTATCTATCTATCTACCTTTCTTTCTTTTATTCTATTAGAATAGGCAGGTAGGGAGTATATAATTATATATATATCCACATATATATAATATATATAGCAATAGCGGTTTATTTTTTTGTTAGCGGTAGTGTAGATCTATATACCAGTTAGTTTGTGTGTTTTATAAAAAAAAAAATTGGTTTAGTTAGTGTTAGTGTTAGTGTTAGTGACGTTATGGCGAGGAAGTTGTTTAGCGCCGAGGAGGCATACGCCATGCTGTGGTCTGAGTCGGAGACCGCATCAAAGATGGCGTCAGAGATGGAACCTATTTTGGGCAGTGACGATGACAGCGTCACTTCAGGTTCATCTTCAGGGGACGTTGTCCCTGATGCAGTTGAAACTGCAGAACATGAAAGCGCAGGGCCAAGTAGTGCTGTAGCACGGGTGTCACGATGCGGGGTGTGGACCCACTGGGCCGTACCGCGTAGCGGGGATGGCAGCTGGCCAAACCAGAAAGTACACAGTTCAATGGTTCAGCGAGAGTACCTGAGGCAATCGTAGGCAGTGGCGAGGCGGACACGTCCAGAACCAGGTGGTGGGAAGTCGTTCGGTGAGGCGTAGCAGGGTAGCGTAGACTGTAGCACAGCACGGTAGGTAGCGCAGCACGGCAATAGCACTAGGTAGCACGGAAACAGGATACGGGATACGGAATACAGGAGCAAGATACACTGGGAGGCTGGAAGACACTGGGAGACCATAAGCAAGACGAACAACGGGAAAACTAACAATGCTCTGGCAAAGGGCAAGAGGGCAGAGCCCTTTTTATAGCCCAGGGCATCCTGGACCAGATTGCAGTTTTTGCAAAACGCGCGCACTGGCCCTTTAAGGCCGTGCACGCGCGGGAGACACTCGGAACCCGGAAGAGAGTGCCGGCGCCTGACTGGGGGACGACGCTGCAGGCAGGTAAGCTGTCCATGGCCACGGCCGACGGGGTTAATGACCGATTGACGGGCCGTGGCCATAGACATTACAACGGGACAGCCTGGTCCCTCCAGTCCAGGCTCTTGTATGGGCACCTGCCCCATCTTTTGGGCCTAGAATCCACGGATTTACTGCCACTCCTGGCATAACCGTGGACAATACAAATGTTGTCCAAATGGATTACTTCCATTTATTTATAACGGACGACATCCTAAATCAGATTGTCCATGAAACAAATTTATATGCCACTCAATATATAAGGCAGAAACCTTCATCCACCCATGCCAGAGATTGGACGCCCACCAATTTGCAGGAATTAAAAAATTTTTTGGGGCTCACCCTAAATATGGGTATTGTCAAAAAGCCCTCCATTAGCTCTTACTGGTCAACAAGACCCGCCCAAGCCACCCCAGTATATTCTGCAGTAATGCCCAGGTCTCCTTATGAGACAATAATGAGGTTCCTCCACTTCAACGACAACGCACAGGCCCTCCCAAGTACTGATGCAAACCGGGGCCGGTTGTTCAAAATAAGACCGCTAATAAATTCCCTGAATAATTTATTTCTGCAACTCTACACCCCTGAGCAGAATGTAAGTGTGGACGAATCCCTCCTCAACTTCCATGGTAGACTTAGCTTTCGCCAATATCTACCTTCCAAAAGGGCAAGATATGTGGTTAAGCTTTATAAACTGTGCGACAGCGGGTCAGGATATACCACCGCCTTCAGGATTTATGAAGGGCGGGACCGCTCAATAAATGTTCCTGGATGCCCCCCTGATCTTTCCACCAGCAGCAAAATTGTGTGGGAGATAATGCAGCCTCTGTTTCACAAGGGGTACCACCTGTACTGCGACAATTTTTATTCCAGTGTGCCCCTGTTTAGGCATTTGCATGCTGCAAGGACTGGGGCATGTGGTACCATGCGCAAAAACTGAATTGGTTTTCCACAGCAATTAGTGGGGAAGCGCATGGTAAAGGGGGACTCCTGTGCTTATGCATCTGAGGAATTGATGGCGGTCAAGTTCAGGGATCGCAAAGACGTGTATGTGCTAAGCACGATTCATACCGCAGGAACAGTGGCAGTGAGGGAAAGGGGGGCAACATCGGACAAGCACAAACCAGTGAGCGTGTCCGAATATAACAAGTACATGGGGGGGGGGTGGGTTTAAGCGACCAGGTTTTACAGCCCTATTTAATAAAGCGAAAAACAAAAATCTGGTACAAAAAAGTGGCCATTTATTTGTTACAGGTGGCCATGCACAACTCATTTGTGCTCTACAAAACAAACAGAGGCAGAGACACATACCTGGATTTCCAGGAGAAAATTATTGAAGGCCTCATTTTTGATGTTCAGGACACCCAAGAATGCCCCCAGTCTGAGGATGTCATGCGACTGACTGAAAGACACTTCATCAGTCGCATTCCCCCAACACCAACCAGAAGCAACTCCCAGAAAAAGTGCCGCGTCTGCAGAAAAGACGGGCACCGCAAAGATTCCCGATATTTCTGTCCCTCATGTCCCTCGCAACCAGGCCTGTGCATTGAGCCATGTTTTAAAAAATACCACACTGTTCTGCATTATTAGATTTTAGTTAATTTGTTGAAAATATATTTGCCCTACATTACTTTTTTATTTTTCCCCTGATTTTACTCCAAGTGTGAGGGAGGGAATGGGTGGGGGGTGGATGTCGTGTTTGCATGTTTTCTAATGTTCATCTGCTGGATAGCTCCATTTGCATAAACCTGCAATTTCTTATTTTAGAAAACCCCAAAAAATAAATTCCCATTATACCCCTAGATGAATATTTTGGGATTTCTGCTTCAAGAGCAGATATTTTGGAAGTGTTATAGAAACTCTGTTCAGTTTTGTAAAACCAGCTTTGAAAAAAAGCGATTTGTGAAATAAGCTTCTTCTATCGTCCGCCCTCCTACATCTCTATGTGATAATAAGGCCCACATATTTGGTATCCCCATGCACAGGAGAAGTGGCAGAATGTGAAAGGAGATTAATTTTGGCCGTGGTCTATACTGTGTGTGAAAAATGCTGGTATAAACTGACGCATTTGCTAAAAAATTGCAAATTTTATTTTGATCCATCTTATTCAAGAAACTTTCAGAAGAAAACTGGACTGTCTAAAAATATGATAAACCCCTTGAAGGAAACCTTGTGGGGTCTACTTGTGTGAATGAAGTAATTTATGTGGTGTTTCTAATGTTTCAGCAGCATTAGGCCCCCCAGAAAAGAGTATGCGGCTATAAAATCAAGTGCAGAATTCCTGGACCGAAAAGGCCAAAAAGCCTCCTTTTATGCCAAGCCCTGGCACATGCCCGCACAGTGAATAAGGCACACATGTTTGGTATCCCCATGCACGGGAGAAGTGGAAGAATGTGAAAGGAGATGCATTTTGTCCGTGGTCCATACCGTGTGTGAAAAATGCTAGCCTAAACTGACACATTTGCTAAAAAAAAGCAGATTTTATTTTATTCC
Organism: Rhinoderma darwinii; assembly: GCF_050947455.1. Lineage (NCBI taxonomy): Eukaryota > Metazoa > Chordata > Amphibia > Anura > Rhinodermatidae > Rhinoderma > Rhinoderma darwinii. Next base: position 203,745,730 of record NC_134688.1, read on the forward strand.
ATCTTAGTCAAGAAACTTTCAGAAGAAAACTGGACTTGCTAAAAATATGATAAACCCCTTGAAGGAAACCTTGTGGGGTCTACTTGTGTGAATTAAGTAATTTATGGGGTGTTTCCAATGTTTCAGCAGCATTACGCCCCCAAGAAAACAGTATGCTGCTGTAAAATCAAATGCAGAATTCCTGGACCGAAAAGGCCAAAAAGCCTCCTTTTATGCCAAGCCCTGGCACATGCCCGCACAGTGAATAAAGCACACATATTTGGTATCCCCATGCACGGGAGAAGTGGAAGAATGTGAAATGGGATGAATTTTGTCCGTGGTCCATTCTATGTGTGAAAAATGCTAGCATAAACTGACGCATTTGCTAAAAAAAAGCGAATTTTATTTTGTTCCATCTTATTCAAGAAACTTTCAGAAGAAAACTGGACTGTCTAAAAATATGATAAACCCCTTGAAAGAAACCTTGTGGGGTCTACTTGTGTGAATAAAGTAATTTATGGGGTGTTTCTAATGTTTCAGCAGCATTACACCCCCCAGAAAACAGTATGCGGCTATAAAATCAAATGCAAAATTCCTGGACCGAAAAGGCCAAAAAGCCTCCTTTTATGCCAAGCCCTGGCACATGCCCGCACAGTGAATAAGGCACACATATTTGGTATCCCCATGCACGGGAGAAGTGGAAGAATGTGAAAGGAGATTAATTTTGTCCGTGGTCCATACTGTGTGTGAAAAATGCTAGCATAAACTGACGCAATTGCTAAATTCTTGCATTTTTTTCCAATTTTGCCCACTTTAGAGAAAAAATAAAAATGATATATACTGACAAATGCCACTAAAACAAAGCCCTATCTGTCCTTTAAAAAGAGTGTAAAATTCAAAGATGAACTTTATTCACCTGCAGAGTTATAGTCATCTAAAGAAGCACCTAGCAAAATTGGAAAATTTGCTCTGGTCATTTAGCTGTAAAACAGCCTAGTCCTTAACCGGTTAAAGTCTAACTGAACTTTTAACATGTCATAGTGATATGTCAGAACTTTAAATCGGTGGGGGGTTCGAGCACTGGGACTCCCACCAATTGCTAAATTGAAGCGGCAGAAGCGCACGATTGAATGCTGCGCCGCTTCTGATCGGCATTCCTCGGAGTTGTGTACGTCCGTAGCAGATCAGAGACGAAGCGGCACCTGAGCGCTTCTGCCACTTTGTTTTAGCGATCCATGGGGGTCTCAGTGCTCAGACCCCCACCGATCAAAACTTCTGACATTTCACTATGACATGTCAGAAGTTTTTTAGAAGTTTACTTACACTTCAAAGGGTTTTTCCCGTGAGGGAAATTTATGACATATCCTGTGGATCCTGTCATATAGGTGCAGTTCTCAGAGGTGGGACTCACATCTATCTCTAGGACTGGGCCCCCTTAACCCTGTTCTACCTCTTTCTGCTATCACTGCCTCTCGGCCATTTCCTGACCATGGACTTTCCATAACTCATAGTAGTGAATGGCAGTTACGGAAGCAGCGTAGCATGCGAACTACGCTGTTAACGTAACTACCATTCAGTTCTATGGGACTTACGGAAACAGTGTACCAGAACCAAGCTCAGCACATAAATACAACACCAGAACCAACCACAGTACATATATACATCACCAGAACCAACCTCAGTACATATATACAGTACTAGAACAAAGCTCAGCACATAAATACAACACCAGAACAAAGCTCAGTAAATATATACATCACCAGAACAAACCTCAGTACATATATACAGCACCAGAACAGAGCTCACTACATATATACAACACCAGAACTGAGCTCAGTACATAAATACAGCCCCAGAACCAAGCTCAGTACATACATACAGCACCAGCACAAATACAGCTCAATGTAGTGCAACCCCTGCTGTATAGGTTTGTATGGATAAAACTACAGCTCCCAGCATGGCCCGAACAATGGTAAGGGCATGCTGGGAGTTTCTGTTTCCCCAAAAAAATATCATACCACCCATCATCTCGCTGCAGATCATGCAGTGGCTACATTGCTGATTAGAGGCAGAATAAACATTTACATTAAGTGACTTACCGGTGACTTCATTTCAGATTCTAGTTCTTCTTTTTCTCTTTTCTTCTCCATCCAGTCCAGACCTCTATGAAAACTCCCGGCCACGACCCATTTCTTCAGTTTTCCGCTCAGATGTCTTCAGCTTCTCACTTTTCAAACATTTCTGCATCTATAAACAAAGATAAATTTAACATGGTGCCGCACAATACGACCCTATATATAATAGTACCATACACTTTGCCTCTAATTATAATTACATCATAAATTGTGTCCCTGATTATAATATCACCATACACTGTGTCCCACACACACACACATAGTGCCCCCTGTAGACAGTGGCCCCATAAAGCCCCCTGTAGATAGTGCCCCCATAGAGCCCCCTGTAGATAGTGCTCCCATAGATAGTGCCCCATAGAGCCCACTGTAGATAGTGCCCTCTCAGTTGCGCAGCCGCCCTCTCAGCCCGCCCCCTCCCCATTAGCAGCCCTAGCGTGCTGCAATGTGTTTTTTTTTAAATGATGTGCAGTTCGGGCGGCCATATATAATTTCTCACTAGATTCTAAAAAAAAATTTGCAGATTTTATTTACACTCCTGTTTTGTTCCTTCAGACATTTCTATTATTTGATATTGAGATCCTTTTCACCCCATTTCCCATTATCATATTGGCCACTATAATATTCAAATTCTCCTTAAACCCCTAGATGAATATCTTTAGTTTTTTTTTTAATTCTTAGCATTATTTTTCATTGGCATAATACCTTAAAGCGTCTGCAAGCATAAAATGGCGCTTGGCACAAGCAAGGATTGTGGCATGATGTTTTTCTTTTATTTCGTGTATTTCTAATATGCAACATGTTTCTTACCAATATACAATGGGCTTTATTTTGCTGGTGATTGGTTGTTTTGCGCACGTTTCGGTTCCTACCTTGCCAGGCAGAAACCTGTTATGTTGCACCACGTCACCTGGCAACATTCATCTCTCATGTAGGGATTGATGGGGCTAAAGAGATGTTGTACGACCAATCCCTTAGAAAAAAAGATATTGTATATATATATATATATATATATATATATATATATATATATATATACATTTTTGAAATTGTACATTATGTACAGTGAAGGAAATAAGTATTTGATCCCTTGCCGATTTTGTAAGTTTGCCCACTATCAAAGACATGAACAGTCTAGAATTTTTAGGCTAGGTTAATTTTACCAGTGAGAGATAGATTACATTAAAAAAAAAAACAGAAAATCACACTGTCAAAATTATATATATTTATTTGCATTGTGCACAGAGAAATAAGTATTTGATCCCTTTGGCAAACAATACTTAATACTTGGTGGCAAAACCCTTGTTGGCAAGCACAGCAGTCAGACGTTTTTTGTAGTTGATGATGAGGTTTGCACACATGTTAGATGGAATTTTGGCCCACTCCTCTTTGCAGATCATCTGTAAATCATTAAGATTTCGAGGCTGTCGCTTGGCAACTCGGATCTTCAGCTCCCTCCATAAGTTTTCGATGGGATTAAGGTCTGGAGACTGGCTAGGCCACTCCATGACCTTAATGTGCTTCTTTTTGAGCCACTCCTTTGTTGCCTTGGCTGTATGTTTCGGGTCATTGTCGTGCTGGAAGACCCAGCCACGAGCCATTTTTAATGTCCTGGTGGAGGGAAGGAGGTTGTCACTCAGGATTTGACGGTACATGGCTCCATCCATTCTCCCATTGATGCGGTGAAGTAGTCCTGTGCCCTTAGCAGAGAAACACCCCCAAAACATAATGTTTCCACCTCCATGCTTGACAGTGGGGACGGTGTTCTTTGGGTCATAGGCAGCATTTCTCTTCCTCCAAACACGGCGAGTTGAGTTAATGCCAAAGAGCTCAATTTTAGTCTCATCTGACCACAGCACCTTCTCCCAATCACTCTCAGAATCATCCAGATGTTCATTTGCAAACTTCAGACGGGCCTGTACATGTGCCTTCTTGAGCAGGGGGACCTTGCGGGCACTGCAGGATTTTAATCCATTACGGCGTAATGTGTTACCAATGGTTTTCTTGGTGACTGTGGTCCCAACTGCCTTGAGATCATTAACAAGTTCCCCCGTGTTGTTTTCGGCTGAGCTCTCACCTTCCTCAGGATCAAGGATACACCACGAGGTGAGATTTTGCATGGAGCCCCAGATCGATGTCGATTGACAGTCATTTTGTATGTCTTCCATTTTCTTACTATTGCACCAACAGTTATCTCCTTCTCACCCAGCGTCTTACTTATGGTTTTGTAGCCCATTCCAGCCTTGTGCAGGTCTATGATCTTGTCCCTTACATCCTTAGAAAGCTCTTTGGTCTTACCCATGTTGTAGAGGTTAGAGTCAGACTGATTAATTGAGTCTGTGGACAGGAGTCTTTTATACAGGTGACCATTTAAGACAGCTGTCTTTAATGCAGGCACCAAGTTGATTTGGAGCGTGTAACTGGTCTGGAGGAGGCTGAACTCTTAATGGTTGGTAGGGGATCAAATACTTATTTCTCTGTGCACAATGCAAATAAATATATATAATTTTGACTATGTGATTTTTTTATTTATTTTTTTATATATAATCTATCTCTCACTGGTAAAATTAATCTAGCCTAAAAATTCTAGACTGTTTATGTCTTTGACAGTGGGCAAACTTACAAAATCAGCAAGAGATCAAATACTTATTTCCTTCACTGTATGTACATATACGACATGATGGAGTTCAATATAGGGAAAAATGTCAATTTTTACAAAATTTCCTGAATTTTTTTATTCGTTTACGCAAATCGTATAAGTCTAATTTTACCACCTAAATAAATTCCAACATGTGAAAAAAAACAATGTCTGAACTACTTGGATATGCAAAACTATTACAGAGTTATTGTAATGTCAGGATAGGGAGACAGAAAGGTGAGCCCTAATCTACCCTCCATTCAGTCCCAGCCTACTTGCACAGCCCATCCTATGCGACGGCGTACAACTGGGCGACGGTCCTTACGCTCAATATGTGCACGACAGACAAAAAAGACAAGGGAACACAAAAGCAAAGGATTGTGGGGCAGTTTCCCACGGCAACACCGTGAGCAACAGAGTAGTGGACGAGCCGAGTCAAACCAGGAGTGTACGAGGTACCAAATGTAGAGCAGGAGAATAGTAGTCAAGCCAGGGTCAATATGAAGCAGAGGTAAATGGTAACAGCAGGAACAGCAGAGCCAGGAAACAAGAGAATCACAGGCAAAGGACAAGCAGCAAATAAAGGTATAAGTGGACCAAGGGCGGGAGCTAGAACCGTCTGGCCAGGCTGTGATAGGCTCTCCCACTCCTCAGCCTACCAGCCTGAGTGGTAGCAGATCGAGTCACTCTAGCAGACCTAGGAGCAGACGCAGGCTGATTAACCACAGGCATCCACACAGAAGTTGTGTCAGGCAAATCCTTCACAGTACCCCCCTTTTATGAGGGGCCACTGGACACTTCCTAGGTGGACCTGTCTTGTTAGGTAACCGAAGATGGAACATCCTGAGCAATAACCCGGCGTGAACATCCCGGGCGGGAACCCAAATCCTCTCTTCAGGCCCGTATCCTCTCCAATGGACTAAGTACTTGAGGGAGCCTTGAACCATCCCGCTGTCCACAATTTTGGCCACCTAGAATTCTACCCCTTCAGGGGTGAGAACAGGGACCAGAAGTTTCCTCGAGGTAGCCAAGGACGGGGAGCAGCGTTTAAGGAGGGAGGCATGGAACACGTTGTGTATTTGAAAAGACAGGGGTAACTACAGCCAGAAGGAGACAGGGTTAAGGACCTCAATGACATTGTACGGCCCTATATACCGGGAAGCTAATTTTTTGGACGGAACTTTAAGGCGCAAATTTTTTGAAGACAGCCACACCAGATCCCCGACCACAAACAAGGGGTTAGCAGAACGTCTTTTATCTGCCTGAGTCTTTTGTATGCTCAGGGATGCCTCAAGGTTCTTCTGAACCTGGGCCCAGACTGTGCACAGTTCCCGATGAACGACATCTACCTCGGGATTTTTGGAATCACCAGGTGAAATGGAGGAGAACCGTGGATTAAATCCAAAATTACAGAAAAAGGGAGAGACACCTGACGAGGTACTGACCCGGTTATTGAGGGAAAATTCGGCGAGGGGAATGAAGGAGACCCAATCATCTTGGCAGTCAGATATAAAACACCTTAAATATTGTTCTGGAGACTGATTAGTACTCTCAGTTTGGCCATTAGTTTCAGGATGGAAGGCTGAGGAGAAGGACAGATCAATCTCCAACTTCTTACAGAAAGCCCTGCAAAACAATGAAACAAACTGTACCCCTCTGTCAGAATTAATATTGACAGGAACCCCATGGAGACGCAGGATGTGTTTAACAAACAAGGTAGCTAACGTCTTAGCATTGGGTAGTTTCTTGAGGGGCACAAAGTGGCACATCTTACTGAAGCGGTCTACTACAACCCATTCCACCATCTTGCCTTGGGATGGAGGCAGATCGGTGATAAAATCCATGGAGATATGGATCCAAGGTCTCTGGGGAATGGGCAAAGAACATAGTAAGCCCGCTGGTCGGGACCTGGGAGTCTTGGACCTAGCACAAATTTCACAAGCGGCGACGTAGGCCTTAACGTCTTTAACCCCTTCCCGCTCCTTGACGTACTATTACGTCATGGCAGCTGTATCGTTCGCGCTCCATGCCGTAATAGTACGTCTCGGGAGTAACGGCCGTTTCGGCCGTCCTCCCGACACATACAGGAGCTGTGACGCTGCTGTCTTGTTCAGCAGCTGTCACAGCTCCTACAGCGGGGACCGATCGCTGTGTCCCCGCTGATTAACCCCTTAAAAGCCGCGTTCTATAGAGATCGCGGCTTTTTAGGGGTTAAGCTGCCATCGCCGGCCTGCTACGCGATAGCGGCCGGCGATGGTGACTATGGCAACCGGACACCAAACAATGGCGTCCGGCGATGCCATAGACGGAAGCCTAGTGGGTCCTGACAACGTCAGGACCCACTATGCTTGCTGTCAGTGAGTAGCTGACAGTTCTAATACACTGCACTACGCATGTAGTGCAGTGTATTAGAATAGCGATCAGGGCCTCCTGCCCTCATGTCCCCTAGTGGGACAAAGTAATAAAGTAAAAAAAAAGTTAAAAAAAGTTGTGTAAAAATAAGAAAATAAAAGTTTTAAAAGTATTAAAAGTAAAAATCCCCCTTTTTCCCTTATCAGTCCTTTATTATTAATAAAAATATATAAACAAACAAATAAACTATATATAATTGGTATCGCCGCGTCCGTAACGGCCTGAACTACAAAATTATTTCATTATTTATCCCGCACGGTGAACGCCGTAAAAAAAATAAATAATAAACCGAACCACAATCACAATTCTTTGGTCACTTCACCTCCCAAAAAATGGAATAAAAAGAGATCAAAAAGTCGCATGTACCGAAAAATGGTACTGATCGAAACTACAGTTCGTTACGCAAAAAATAAGTCCTCGCACGGCTTTATTGATTGAAAAATAAAAACGTTATGGCTCTTAGAATAAGGTAACACAAAAAGTGAATGATTTTTTACAAAACGTATTTTATTGTGCAAACGCCATAAGACATTAAAAAAAACTATAAACATCTGGTATCGCCGTAATCGTATCGCCACGCAGAATAAAGTGAATATGTCATTTATAGCGCACGGTGAACGCTGTAAAAAAAAACGAAAAAAAAAACAATCGTACAATTGCTGTTTTTTAGTCACCACGCCACCTAAAAATAGAATAAAAACTGATCAAAAAGCCGCATGCACCCCAAGAAAACTACAATGGATTCCTCAAGGGGTCTAGTTTCCAAATTGGGGTCACTTTTGGGGGGTTCCCAATGTTTTGGCACCACAAGACCTCTTCAAACCGGACATGGTGCCTAATAAAAAAGATGCTTCAAAATCCACTAGGTGCTCCTTTGCTTCGGAGGCCGGTGCTTCAGTCCATTACCGCACTAGGGCCACATGTGGGATATTTCTCAAAACTGCAGAATCTGGGCAATACGTATTAAGTTGCGTTTCTCTGATAAATCCTTTTGTGTTATAAAAAAAATGGTATAAAGAGGATTTTCTGACAAAAAAAATTTTTAAATTTCACCTCTACTTTGCTCTAAATTCCCGTGAAACACCTAAAGGGTTCATAAACTTTCTAAATGCTGTTGTGGATACTTTGAGGGGTCTAGTTTCTAAAATGGGGTGTTTGATAGGGGTTTCTAATATATGGGCCCCTCAAAGCAACTTCAGAACTGAACTGGAACCTAAAAAAATAAATAAATGAGGCAATACTTCGCTTCTTACATTATACTGATAATGAGCCGTGCCCACCCCGAGATGACCCCAGTTTTGACCGTTTGTATAAACGGAGACCCCTATTAGACCGTTCCAGTGCCCGGTTTTCCCCAGCATACACCCCTGAGAAGTGTATTTCTATCGATGAGTCCCTGGTACATTTTAAAGGGAGGGTTCAATTCCGCCAGTACCTGCCGGGTAAGAGGGCAAGGTATGGCGTGAAGATGTATAAGCTGTGAGAGTGCATCAGGGTATACCTACAGGTTTAGGATATATGAAAGAAAGGCCACCCCCAAACCAGACTGCATCCTGGACTACAATAGGTACATGGGAGGGATGGACTTGTAAGATCAAGCCCTGAAGCCCTACAGCGCCATGCGGTGTGGTATAAGAAGCTGGCCGGGCACATCATACAGATGGCATTGTACAATGCGTACATGCTACGTCGATGTGCAGGCCAGACGGGAACTTTCCTGGAATTTCAAGAGGTGATTATCAAGAACCTAATCTTTAGGGACCAAGAAGGGGGGGCACCCAGTACTTCTGGAAGCGAGCCCACACGCATCGTACCAGGGCAACACTTTCCAGGAGAAGTTCCCCAAACTGGCAAGAAGGGAAAAAGTCAAAAGAGGTGCAAAGTCTGCTATAAGAGGGGGTAAGGGAGGACACAATATATCAATGTGACACGTGTCCCGAATAACCAGAGCTCTGTATGAAAGTGTTTTAAAATTTATCATACATCCCTTGGTTTATAATTTACCCCAATTTTACTTACCCTGATGCACTCCACACAGCTTATCCCCCCTCGTCTTTCCCCTCTGGGCCCTGCTGTGTGTCCAGGCAGCTGATAACAGCCACATGTAGGGTATTGCCATATCCGGGAGAACCCACATTACAGTTTATGGGGTGTAGGTCTCCGGTCAAAATGCTCACTACACATGTAGATGAATGCCTTAAGGGTGTAGTTTTTAAAACGGGGTCACTTCTTGGGGGTTTCAACTGTTCTGGTACCTCAGGGGCTTCTGCATACATGACTTCGCACTAGAAAATCCCCAGTAGGCCAAATGGTGGTCCTTTCCTTCTGAGCCCTCCCATGGGCCCAAATGGCAGTTTATCACAACAAATGGGGTATTGCGGCCCTCAGAACAAATTGCGCAACAGAATGGGGTATTTTGTTTCTTGTGAAAATAAGAAATTTTCAGCCAAAACTACATATTATTTGAAAAAAATAATTTTGTTTTCATTCCCAGCCCAATTCAAATAAGTTCTGTGAAAAAACTATGGGGTCAAAATGGTCACAACACCCATAATTGAAGTCCTTGAGGGGTGTAGTTTCCAAAATGGGGTCATTTGTGGTTGGTTTCTATTGCTTTGATACCTCTGGGGCTCTGCAAATGCGACATGGCACCCGAAAACCAATCCAGCAAAATCTGGACTCCAAAGAACACACAGCGCTCCTTTCCTTCTGAGCCCTCCCATGGGCCCAAACGGCAGTTTATCACCACAAATGGGGTATTGCCGCACTCAGGACAAATTGGGCAACAGAATGGAGTATTTTATTTCTTGTGAAAATAAGAATTTTTGAGCTAAAATGACATATTATTGGAAAAAATATATATTTTTTTAATTCCCAGCCCAATTCAAATTAGTTCTGTGAAGAAACTATGGAGTCTAAATGGTCACATTACCCATAAATGAATTCCTTGAGGGGTGTAGTTTCCAAAATGGGGTCACTTCTGGTGGGTTTCCATTGCTTTGATACCTCTGGGGCTCTGCAAATGCGACATGGCACCCGAAAACCAAACCAGCAAAATCTGTACTCCAAAGAACACACAGCGCTCCTTCCCTTCTGAGGCCTCCCATGGGCCCAAACGGCAGTTTATTGCCACAAATGGGGTATTGATGCACTCAGGAGAAATTGGGCAACAAAATTGAGTATTTTGTTCCCTGTGAAAATAAGAAATTTTGGTAGAAAATTACATCTTATTGGAAAAAATGTCATTTTTTTAATGTCACAGCCCAATTGAAATAGGTGCTGTGAAAAAACTGTGTGGTCAAAATGCTAACAACAACCATAAATGAATTCCTTGAGGGGTGTAGTTTCCAAAATGGGGTCACTTTTGGTGGGTTTCCATTGCTTTGATACCTCTGAGGCTCTGCAAATGCGACATGGCACCCGAAAACCAATCCAACAAAATCTGGACTCCAACAAACATATAGCACTCCTTTCCTTCTGAGCCCTCCCATGGGCCCAAACGGCAGTTTATCACCACAAATGGGGTATTGCCACACTAAGGACAAATTGGGCAACAAAATGGGGTATTTTGTTTCTTGTGAAAATAAGAAATTTTGATCACAAATGACATTTTATTGGAAAAAATGACATTTTTTTCATTTCAGAGCCCAATTCAAATACGTGCTGTGAAAAAACTGTGCGGTCAAAATGGTAACAACAACCCTAAATGAATTCCTTGAGGGGTGTAGTTTCCAAAATGGGGTCACTATTGGGGGATTCCTACTGTTTTGACACCTCAACACCTCTTCAAACCTGGCATGCTGCCTAAAATATATTCTAATAAAAAAGAGGACTCAAAATCCACTAGGTGCTTCTTTGCTTCTAGGGCTTGTGTTTTAGTCCACGAGCGCAGTAGGGCCACATGTGGGACATTTCTAAAAACTGCAGAATCTGGACAATACATATTTAGTAGTGTTTCTCTGGTAAAACCTTCTGTGTTACAGAAAAAAAAATGAATAAAATTGAAATTCAGCAAGAAAAATGAAATTTGCAAATTTCACCTCCACTTTGCTTTAATTCCTGTGAAATGCCTGAAGGGTTAAAAAACTTTCTAACTGCTGTTTTGAATACTTTGAGGGGTCTAGTTTTTAAAATGGGGTGTTTTATCAGGGTTTCTAATACATAGGCCCCACAAAGCCACTTCTGAACTCAAGAGGTACCTTAAAAAAAAGGCTTTTGAAATTTTCTTAAAAATATGAGAAATTGCTGTTTATGTTCTAAGCCTTGTAACGTCCAAGAAAAATAAAAAAATGTTCAAAAAACGATGCCAATCTAAAGTAGACATATGGGAAATGTGAACTAGTAACTATTTTGGGTGGTATAACCGTCTGTTTTACAAGCAGATGCATTTAAATTCTGAAAAATGCAATTTTTTCAAAATTTTCTCTACATTGTGCAATTTTTCACCAATAAACACTGAATATATCGACCAAATTTTACCACGAACATGAAGCCCAATGTGTCACGAGAAAACAATCTCAGAATCGCTTGGGTAGGTTTAAGCATTCCGACGTTATTACCACATAAAGTGAAATATGTCAGATTTGAAAAATGGGCTCTGAGCCTTAAGGCCAAAACTAGGCTGCGTCCTTAAGGGGTTAAGCAACCCAGGCCACCAATAGGTTCTAGAAATTAGGTGCTTGGTACCCAGGTTGCCTGGATGGCCAGATAGTGCAGAGTCATGATTCTCCCTGAGTACCCTTAGCCGGAATTGCAGGGGAACAAACAGCTTGTTCTCAAGAAGGTTCTCGGGAGCTGAACCTTGATCAGCCGCAATTTCAGAGACTAAGTCAGAATCAATAGAGGATATGATTATACCTGGGGCAAAACACAAGCCGGATCCTCCTCCGGAGGAGGGCTGGCCATGAAGCTACGCGACAGCGCATCAGCTTTAATATTTTTAGACCCAGCCCTATAGGTGACCACAAAGTTGAATCTTGTAAAAAACAACGCCCATCGAGCTTATCTCGGGTATAACCTCCTAGCAGATTCTGGAAAAACCAGATTCTTGTGGTCAGTAAGGACCGTTACCTGGTGCCTAGCCCCCTCCAGGAAGTGGCACCACTGTTCAAATGCCCATTTAATGGCTAATAGTTTGCGGTTGCCAACATCGTAGTTACTCTCAGTGGGGGAGAACTTCCTGGAGAAGTAGGCACAGGGACGGAGATGGGTGAGAGACCTAGTACCCTGGGACAAGACAGCACCCACTCCCACTTCGGAGGCGTCAACCTCCACGATGAATGGCTCCATCTGGTTAGGCTGAATCAGCACTGGGGCAGGGATAAAGCACCTCTTAATGACCTCAAAAGCCTGGACCGCCTCCGGAGGCCAGTGGAGGAGATCGGCACCTTTGCGAGTAAGGTCCGTAAGAGGCTTAGCGATGACCGAGAAGTTAGCATTAAATCTCCTATAATAATTAGCAAACCCCAGGAAGCACTGTAATCCCTTCAGAGAGGCAGGTCAGACCCATTCAGCCACAGCCTGAGTCTTGGCAGGGTCCATGCGGAATTCGTTAGGAGTGAGGATTTGACCCAAAAATGGTATCTATTACACCCCAAACACACATTTTTCGGTTTTAGCAAAGAGTTTGTTTTCCCGAAGGGCCTGGAGCACCTTCCTGACATGCTCAATGTGGGAGGACCAGTCCTTGGAAAACACAAGTATATCATCAAGGTACACTACAAGAAATACCCCCAGGGAGTCTCTTAAAATCTCATTTATGAAATTCTGGAAGACCGCGGGAGCATTACACAACCCAAAGGGCATGACGAGGTATTCAAAATGACCTTCGAGCGTGTTAAACGCAGTCTTCCACTCATCCCCTTCTCTGATTCGGATAAGGTTGTAAGCCCCCCGAAGATCAAACTTCGAGAACCATTGGGCCCCCTGAACCTGATAGAAGAGATCAGGAATCAGAGGAAGGGGATATTGGTTCCTTACAGTGACCTTATTCAAGTTTCGGCAATCGACTCACGGCCTAAGACCACCACCCTTCTTCCCTACGAAGAAGAAGCCAGCACCTACCAGAGAAGTAGAGGGACAAATGTAAGCCAGGGCCAGGCTTTCCTGGATATATTCTCTCATGGCTTCATGTTCGGGACAAGAGAGGTTAAATATCCTACCTTTAGGGAGCTTAGCTCCTGGTACCAGATCGATAGCGCAATCCTACTCTCTATGAGGAGGTAACTCTTCGGAAGCTTTTTTGGAAAAAACATCAGCGAAATCCTGAATAAACTCAGGTAGGGTGTTCACCTCCTCAGCGAGAGAAAGCAGATTAATAGAAAAACACGACGTGATGCATTCATTACCCCATTTAGTAAGATCCCCGGTATTCCAGTTAAACGTGAGATTATGCATTTGCAACCAAGGAAGGCCTAACACCAAATCGGACGATAATCCCTGCATCACCAACACTGAACACTGCTCTGAATGAATGGAGCCCACAATGAGTTCAAAAACAGGGGTATGCTGCGTAAAATAACCATTAGCAAGTGGGGTGGAGTCGATACCCACTACCGGGACAGGTTTAGGCAAATCAATCAATGGCATGGCTAGAGACATAGCAAATTCCACAGACATAATATTAGCAGAAGACCCTGAATCCACGAAGGCACTGCCGGTGGCAGACCTACCGTAAAAAGAGACCTGAAAGGGAAGCAAGATCTTATTAGGTTTCATGTATACGGGAAATACCTGTGCGCCCAAGCGACCTCCCCGATAGTCACTTAGGCGCGGAAGTTTTCCGGCTGCTAATTCTTACGTCTAGGATAGTCGTTCACTTGATGCTTGCCATCCCCACAGTAGAAGCAGAGACCATTCTTCCTGCGGAACTCTCTACATTGTTGTGGAGACACGGAGGCCCCGAGTTGAATAGGTTCATCCGAGTTTTCCGTGCAAGAACGAAGCAACAGAGCCTTGGGGGCCATCATAGGGGAGCCAGAGGAGAATGCACAAAAACGTTCAAGTCTTCGTTCCCTGAGACGTCAGTCAAGACGCACCGCTAAAGCCATAACCTGATCTAGAGAGTCTGAAGAGGGATAACTAACTAACAGGTCTTTCAGAGCGTTCAACAAACCCAATATGAACTGGCACCTCAAGGCAGGGTCATTCCACCGAGAAGCTACACACCACTTCCTAAAGTCAGAACAGTACTCCTCAACGGGTCTCTTACCCTGACGTAAGGTCACCAGCTGACTCTCGGCAAAGGCAGTCTTGTCAGTCTCGTCATAGATGAGTCCGAGAGAAGAAAAAAAAAGGTCAACAGAAGAGCGTTCACGGGGCATCAGGGGCCAAGGAGAAGGCCCATTCCTGGGGGCCGTCCTGGAGCCGGGACATAATTATACCCACTTTCTGGCTCTCAGAACTTGAGGAGTGGGGCCTTAAACGGAAATAGAGCCTACAACTCTCCCGAAAGGAGAAAAAAGTCTTCAGGTCCCCTGAGAACCGGTCAGGCAACTTGAGGTGGGGTTCAAGAGGTGGGGTGGAGGGCACTACCTGGGTAGCATCACGCTGGTTGCACCTCTGAGCCAGGTCTTGGACCTGTAGGGAGAGACCCTGCATTTGCTGAGCCAGGGCCTCAAGGGGGTCCATAGTGTGTCAGGGACCAGGGTAGAAAAGGTATATGGGCCTGTGATTATGTAATGTCAGGATAGGGAGACAGACGGGTGAGCCCTAATCTACCCGCCACTCAGTCCCTGCCTACTTGCACAGCCCATCCTAGTCGACGGCGTACAACTGGGCCAGAATCTCTATTTTTTGGTCACCTTACCTCCCACAAAAAATGAAATAAAATGGTTGCATGTACCCTAAAATGGTATCATTAAAAACTACAGCTTATCCCACAAAAAATAAGCCCTCATACCACTTAATTGACGGAAAAAGAAAAAAGTTATGGCTCTCAAAATTTGGCGACACAAAATAAATTACATTTTTTACACTTAGGTTTTTACTTGTAAAGGTAGTAAAATAAAGAAAAAACTATATATATTTGGTATCACCATAATTGTATTGACCTACAGAATAAAGTTAACATGTTGTTTTAATTGTACAGTGAATTACGTTCAAACTACATGCAAAAAACAATGGAGGAATCGCTGTTTTATTAATTTTCTACCCCACAAATAATTTTTCCTCATTTCCTAGTACATTATATGGCACAATAAATGATGCTATGTAAAACTATAACTCGTCCCGCAAAAATCAAGCCCTCATAGGACTATATAGACGGAAAAATAAAAAAGTTATGGATTTTGGAAGGTGGGGAGGAAAAAACGTAAATTAAAATCTGAAAAAGGGCTGCGGTGGGAAGGGGTTCAAACATTTTGCGATTATAGATGTAAATGCATTACTATCCTGAACTTCAAGGTCTAGGTGCACAGTATAACGTAACACTACAAGTGAACTTATGTTACTTGTTTGTACCTCTATACTTAATATTAGTTCACAGAACAAGCAAATACACTCCTATCAAATGGTTGATTCTCCAGTTGTTTTCCTGGAGTGGTTTTCTAATTATGCATTATAAATATAGTCAACAGCCATATAGTATAACTACATATTACTGATAACCAGGGATATACCACAATTGAATCTGTGAAGGAAACACAAATGAAAACAAAAGGACAACTGCGGACAAACACAAAAGATCATAAACACACAGTACAGACATCAAAGAGATAACACGTAAACATTACATGTGAACATGTAATTTATGGCCTACTTAAAATTCACATCTGAACTCCTCCCAAGTTGTGGTTGGTCATTTAGATCTTTCAACACATGGTGGAGCACATGGCTGGAAGATATTCTCATGCAGTCATTTTGTCCTTGCCTAAATCCACCATTTGTTATAATGTGCCCATTTTCTATTGCTTCTTTACTAGGCTTTCCAAGGTTGCTTATACCATGACAGTTCCTAGCAATATGTCCTATCTGACCACATTTCTTGGTACTCAAAGACTTGCAGTACTTAGCAATATGGCCCGAGCCAGCACATGCAAAACATTTAACAGTACATGCTTTGCTGGACTTAGGGCAGTCAACAGTGCATGATCTTTTAAAGTTCTGCATGGCTAGGGACGCACTTCTGATTATCGTACGCTTACATTTGCGTAACACTTTCGTAACAATGTTACCTTCAGGTTTCTGGATGGGATCACGATTTGGGACATCTGATCTATCACTCTTTCTACTCCCCCCTTCTTGCCCTGTAGAGGGCAAACTTACAGCGGAGTCAGGCCTTGACTTAAGTGATAAAGACAAGGCCGGTAAGATTTTTGAAAAATCCTTTATGATGTTTTGCATACTGGTTACCAATTGTGACCTAGCAGCAAGCGCATCATTTAACGTGGAAATTATCGCATCCGTAGATGCCGCCTTATCCTTAAATGCATTGATCACAGCATAAGACTCAGCTGTGCATCAATATTATTTTTCAAAACTATCACCTGCAATTCCAGCATGCAAATCATAACAATTTTACATTGGGCATTCTCTGCCAGATGTGTCTGTAAAGCACAAACCTGCTTCACATTGTTGACACAACACGGGCAGTTAAAATTTGAGGAATCACTCTTCAATTCTGTGTTTTCGGGCTTCAACATCTCCTCATAAACACAGATTGGTTTAGCGAGCATGTGGAGCCGTTTAGAGGTTTTGTTACAAATACTCCTCTTGCTAATACACATTTTATCATGTGCATAAGCCTCGTCCAGCAGAGTGGACCACAGCATTCCTGCTAACTTGTATGTAGTGGGTGTTACTGGGTTGAATGAACTATGTTTAGCAAGGTGTTTGAGTGTGAAGTCCATACTCACTCTATCAGAAGTCATCTTGGTCAGTGTTGTCCTCCTTGTCCTTTGTTGCATGAAAAAGGTCCTTTAACGCCTTTTCCTGATCAGCTGGACTTAACCCGAAGGACACTGACGTGGATACTTCTGCAAACTCTTCTGTAGGTGTTGCTCGCTCGCCCGATGATTCGTCGCTGTAGAGCAGCACGCCGTAGAGCAAAATAAAAATAAAAACTAGGCTTGTTGTTCTCAATTGTGTCCTGTATTAAGCCTTAAATAAAACTGTGTTTCTCGTCCTAACTTCAAGGTCTAGGCGCACAGTATACCACAACACTTCACCGTGTACGTATGTTATCTGTTCACGCCTCTCCGCCTATCTTACTTCACGTTTTGACATGATTTTATTGTATAAAACATAGAAATAAATTCAATGCAGTTTGGGCCTTGTCTCTCCGTATGTTAAAGGGGCTGGGGGTGACGGCGGGGTTCACTTACTAGTGTCGGCCACTACTACTACCTCCTTTATATCAGGGTCACTAGGGTTATGCCTAGCTTCCCTACCTTTCTCTTGTATTAACGTTAATCTACTTGCTTTGCTGCTCAGTAAGGGAAAACTATTGTAAGTAAATAAAGGTAACATTTATTATTACAAACAGTAATCATACATAGTCTGTATTGGTTCAGAGCGCACAAGATTGAAAGAGGTGCACGAATAGGGTCCCAACCCAATCGTATGTGGAGAAGTATCCGGCACACAAACACATGTGGTTCAATTTTTCGATTTTATTAAATTTGATGCCATGGGCAATGTGCGTGCAACGTTTCGGTTCAACGACCTTCGTCAGGCACTAGATCCCACTTGGCGTACGATTCATGAGTTATATAGCGCTGCAGTCAGTATGGCGGCTTGCCGCTTCGTTCTTGGCGCTAGCGCCATGGCATCAAATTTAATCAAATCGAAAAATTGAACCACATGTGTTTGAGTAATCATACATAGATATAAAATACACCAAACCCAGTAAATAATCACAGCATAGTATCAGTGTATCCCAATACACATAACAACTTAATATGTATTGAATACATTGACCCTACATGTGGTACGGTATAAACAAGGTATTACAAACACTAATCTATACCACCACCCACTTACCTAACATAATTCACGATATATCACCAGCATAATAACTACACTTGCCACTGTACCACTACAATATATTACAATACTATTCCAACACGCACCCTCTTAAGTAACATACATACAAGTTACAGTGTACTCACTCATGCTTGCTTCTGTGACCCACCCCCACCTGGCTCTAACTTTCCCTATACACTCAAGGGGTTAAATATCAGGGGAAATGTGTACAAGGGAAAGTAGGGTTATGGGGAGAAGGGTAGGAGAATGGAGAGAGAGGGGGAGGATATTTAGCACGTGTGGTCCTAGGTTCTTGAGTCAGAAATAGAGAGTGATAGGTGTCTGGTGGGCCGGAAACAGGAGCAAGAGAGAGATCAGCATGCCAGTTGCCCCCTCTTATACCTTGTCCATGCACATCTGTATGACATCACATGCTCATGCATGTGCAAGGGGGGGACATGGGACTGTTTATGGCTTCCCCATGGAATCTTATTACCTGGCGAGGGGGGGAGGGCAAGCAATGGGAATCTTTTGCTCCCCCCAGAATCTCGAGGGGGGAGGGAGGTAAGTTATTCAGTGGGGATGTCCTGTGGTACACGAGTGCATCACATGATACATCCCCAACTACCTCTCTGGTCACCTGCAGAGTATCAAAGGCAGTATCTCCTGTCTCAATCTCTGCTAAAATCAGGACAATGACTAATTGTCATTATCTTCTTGTGAGCAGATTCCCACGACCCGGTCTGTGTTTCTACAGACCTGGCTGCTGGGACATCAAGATATACAGATTATATATATATATATATATATATATATATATATATATATATATATATATATACACAAACATATATATACACACACACACACACACATATACACACTACACATACCGCCCTTCATGTCCATTGAAAGGGGACACTTCCCTTTACTATGTCCTCTTCTGGGGTGTTTGCACAAAGGGACACCGGATTATTACGATAAAAGGCTCAAAATGTTTGCAGAGAGTTATTTACAGTTGGAGGAGGAGTTTAGGGGACGGGATAACGGCAATGAACTTTTTATAGCAGCAGTCAGTAAGGGATATGTAAAGTTCAATAGGTGAAATGCTGGTGACACGTTCCCTGTAAGCACAACTGCCATATTTTTAAAAATGAAAATGAAAATGAAAGGATAACTATCGCCAAATAACCCCATTATTACTTATCATAGAGCATGCAATATTAAAGATATAATTACTAGGAGTTAGATAACAACTACTTCTAAACCAGTGATAGCCACAAAAGTTTTCTTTCCTTGTGGTAAATGCATGGCTTGCAGAGAAATGGGTCATAATAGAGTGAAGGGTGTATAAAGTAAAAAAGCTATGACATTATTCATTTAATGACTTGTGACACCAAGGATGTTATTTACGTGTAAGAGTGCCATTGTGGGTTTATTTATGTGGGAAGAACAGAATGCAAATTAAAAACAAGAGTGGTGGAACACTGCAACAACATTATAAAGAGGAAATTGGATCACTGTGTGTCTGCGCACTAAAAACCCATAATAAAAATCCGGAAGGGACAACATTTTTTGCAATAGTGGTAATTGATAACCATTGGAGAGGAGAAAATTACATTTGGAAAATAAGCCAAAGAGAAACTTACTGGATATATCAGTTACATTTTTTGCCAATAAAGTTTTTATTAGATATTTAGAGAAAGGAGAAAAACCAATCAGGGAGAATACTCAACACGAGGATCTCCTCAAAACACATAAAATAACACATACAATACAATACAACACATCACAGGGATTCATAGATAATAAAATACAGTATACAAAAGAAAAAAAGCACTGTTATACATAAAGCCATCTGTAAGACAGGAGAAAAAGCACTATAAGTGAACGGGCACCTGCCAGAATGCATATCATACTATCAAAATCAGGCAGAGGTGGAAAGAGCAGTATGGGTCAATCTGGGATTAGAGCAAATTCGCTCCACGGATTCCAGGCTTTTTCAAATTTGGCTAGCGAATGAGTCTTAGAGGCCCACGACTTTTCCATAAGATAGGAAAACTGAATTTGATTAACTAGTTCCGCTTTAGTCAGAGGATCCACCAATTTCCATTGGCGAGCAATCATAAGTCTCGCAGCCATAATGGTGTGAGACGAAACCACCAAACTAAATTTTAGATATAAGCCGGAAAACAATCCCCCAGAGAGAGAACACAATTGGACATTCCCACCACATATGCATGTATGTACCCTTTACTCCACATCCCCTCCAGCCCGACATTTTAGCCACACGTGCAGGTGTAAGATACCATCGGAAAACAATTTTCCGAGACATTTTCCAGAGTATTGAACTCTTGGAGGATCTTCTCACCCATGCCAATTCTTTAAACCAATCTGGGAGAGAGATATCCAAACCTAGATCAATATCCCATGAGGACATATACGAAAGTTTAGCAGCAGGGATGTGAGGGTAAATAAACCATAGAATAAGCAAATACCTTTAACCTTAGGGAGCTTATTAGCATAAAAATGTATAGCCTGACATGGAAGAAGCGGGCTGGAGACATCCGCTCAGTAAAGCGCATGTCTGATACAGAGGTACTTATAGAAATCTGCTTTAGGAATACCATAACAAGAAGACAAATCCTGAAATGATCGAAAGAAGGAATCCCTATAAAGAGACAAAATAGTCGTCAATTTTAACCTTATCCAACATCGAATACAAATATGTAAGGGGCATAGCTTTCAAGGACCCACTATCATCAATTGTATGGCATCGAAGCAAATAAGACGACGTTTGAATTGAGGCCTGCGTCCCTAACAACTTAACCCTTGCGGAAACACCAGGGGGAAAAGACTTTCTCAAACACGCTAAGAGGGATGAGCCCATCGCATATCGTTCTATGTCCACCCATCATTTCCCACAGCTGGGCATCCACCAGCTGCCTACCTGATCCAAGATAGTCGCCATGTAGTACTTGTAAAGGTCAGGAACTCCCATCCCCCCGACTGCCATGGTCTGATCAAAGAAGACATACGAACTCTGGAGGGCTTTTTC
Organism: Rhinoderma darwinii; assembly: GCF_050947455.1. Classification (NCBI taxonomy): domain Eukaryota; kingdom Metazoa; phylum Chordata; class Amphibia; order Anura; family Rhinodermatidae; genus Rhinoderma; species Rhinoderma darwinii. The sequence continues at coordinate 203,766,911 of NC_134688.1, forward strand.
CTCCAGATAAATTGGGACAATTCCCTTTGCAATCTAGGGATAAAGGAAGAGGGTAAGGGAAATCGTCCAAAATGTATATAAGATAATTGGAAGCACCATCATTTTGATTAATGCTATTGTACCAGCCCAGGAAATAAATGAGGTGGACAGTTTTCCCTGCAGAGTCGACACTCTAGAGACTAGTGGAGAGTAATTATGACAAAACAGCAAGGAACATGGGTATGCCAGTTTAATGCCCAAATACTGAATGTTATCAGTGTTCCACTTATACGGGTACTTGACAGCTAGGATCGACGGTAAGGAGATAGGTATTCCCATATTCAGGACCTGAGATTTACTTGGATTGACCTTATAGTAAGATACTCGTCGAAACCTCTCCAGAGTGATCTGCACTTCTACCAAAGATGACTCAGGATGTGATAATACTAAAAGAACATCATCAGCGTATAAACCTATTTTATGAGTATCCCCTCTCACCTGTATACCCTGGATTCCCCTGTTCTCTCTAATTGCAGCAGCCAGAGGTTCCATCACTAAGGCAAAAATAAGCGGAGAAAGTGGACACCCTTGACGAGTACCATTCTTAACTTGAAAGGACTCAGAGCGTAAACCCGAAATTAACACTTTAGCCGAAGGTTTGGAATATAACGCTAGAATAGCAGATTTAATATACCCCGAGATACCAAATACCTCCAAGGTGTTAGAGAGATACGCCCAACTCACCCGATCAAATTCCTTTTCTGCATCTAAAGCTAATAATAATGAGGGGGTTTTGTTATACTCAACCCATAGGATTAAGTCAATGAAATGTCTGGTGCCATCAGGAGCCTGTCTACCAGCAACAAAACCAACTTGATCAGATAACACCTTGGAAAATATTTTCACATCAGAATTCAACAGCGAGATAGGCCTAAAATTAGCTGGGTTATCAGGAGCCTTCCCAGGCTTAGGGATAGTGACAATGGTTGCGGATAACATCTCTTCTGGGAAATATCTGTCTACCGCCGCTTTGTTAAATATAGCTGCTAAATGAGGCAATAACATGTCAGAATTTTTTTTATAATACACATTTGTAAAACCATCAGGTCCCGGTGCTTTAAATGGTTTAAGTGAAAAAAATCGCCTTAGAGACCTCTACAGTAGAAATGGGGTCCAATAATGAGCTCAGGGACACTGAATCAATTGAGGGCAACCGTACACTATCTAAAAATGAGGAAATCTCCTGTTGTGAAGGTTGATAGGTAGAGGGGTCTAAAGATAGATTATACAACCCTTCATAATATGAGCCCCCTCCTTCTCCTATTAGATAAGCAATTTTGGACCTCCCGGCTGAATATTTAACCTGTCGAGCTAAACGAGCCCCAGCTCTATTACTGTGTACATAGGAGCTCAATTGAAACTTCCTTAAGGTGTAATCATACCCAGAATGTATCCTAGTCTGTAACTGTGTCCTCAAACTACGTAAAGTGTGCATGTGAGCCACTGAGGGGGATACTTTATTAAGGCTCTCTATTTGGGAAATTTTAGTTACCGTCTCGGTCACATCTTTCTCCCTCTTACGCTTAGCCTGAGTGGAAGCCTGAATGAAGATGCCCCTCATGTACGCCTTATGCACATTCCACAAAGAGTCAGGATTAGTAACAGATGGAGCATTAATTTCAAAGTAGGTAGTGAGAGCGTCCCTAATTCTAGTCTGATAAACAGGATGAGATGGGATGTAATCGTTATGCTTCCGTTGGGAGGGGGGGGAGAACTAAACCTTTCCTCCATGATTATTGAAACCGGTGCGTGATCAGACCAAGTACTATCCCCTATAAAAGAAGCCTTAGTCAACATTAACGTTTGCCTATAAACAAGAAAATAATCTATACGAGAGTAAGATAATCTAGGGGAGGAGAAAAACGTATAGTCCCTCTCAGTGCCAAGCTGACATCTCCATACGTCGAATAATCTTTCCTCCAATACCTGACTCAAGAGACAGTCATTCCGCCTACTATTTCTTATTTCCGTAACTCCAAGCGGGACGGGGTCGGGGACCGCATTCAGGAGATAGGTGTGGGTCTCAGAGGTAGGATGACTGATATATGCATGAGACATTTTTTGGCATATCCTGTGAATATGCCCTAAATGTCTGTCATGAGACAACCCTTTTAAACCCTTAAGGAAACAGACTGTTTTTGTCACTTTATGTGGTAATAACTTTGTAATGCTTTTATTTATCCAAGCGATTCTAAAATGTTTTCTCGTGACACATTGTACTTAATGTTAGTGGTAAAATTTGGTCTATACATTCAGTGATTATTTGTGAAAAACACCAAATAGATTTAAATTTATCTTCTTGTAAGACAGATAGTAATACGACACAAAATAATTACTAGTTAACATTTACTAAATGTCTACTTTATGTTGGCGTAGTTTTTTAAATGTCCTTTTATTTTTCTATGACGTTACAAGGCTTAAAACTTTAGCAGCAATTTCTCACATTTTCAAGAAAATTTCCAAAACCTATTTTTTAAGGGACCAGTTCAGTTCTGAAGTGGCTTTGAGGGCCCTATATATTATAAACCCCCATAAGTCACCCCATTTTAAAAAAAACTGTATCACTCAAAGTATTCAAAACAGCATTTAGAAAGTTTCTTAACCCTTTAGGAGTTTCACAGGATTTAAAGCAATGTTAAGGTGAAGTTTACAAATTTCATTTTTTATGTAGAAAATCCATTTTAATACATGTTTTTCTGTAACACAGAAAGTTTTATCAGAGAAACGCAACTCAATATTTATTGCCCAGATTCTCCAGTTTTTAGAAATATCCCACATGTGGCCCTAATGTGCTAATGGACTGAAGCACAGGCCTCAGAAGCAAAGGAGCACCTGGTGGATTTTGTGGCCTCCTTTTTATTAGAATATATTTTAGGCACCATGTCAGGTTTGAAGATGTCTTGCGGTGCCAAAACAGTGGAAACCACATAAAAGTGACCCCGTTTGGGAAACTACACCCCTCAAGGAATATATCTACGGGTATAGTGAGAATTTTGACCTACGGGTTTTTTGCTGAATTTATTGGAATTTGGCCGTGAAAATGAAAATCTTAGTTTTAGCTCAGATTTTTCAATTTTTATAAGAAATAAAGGCGAAAAAGCACCCCAACATTAGTAAAGCAATTTTTACCGAGTATAGTAATATCCCATATGTGGTCATATACTGCTGTTTGGACACGCGGCAGGGCTCGGAAGGGAAAGAGTAACATTTATATCTTTAGAAGCTTACATTTTTCTGGAATAGTTTTTGGGTACCATGCCGCATTTGCAAAGCACCTTAGGAACCAAAACAATGGAAACCCCCAGAAGTGACCTCATTTTGGAAACTACACCCCTTAAGAAATCTTTTGAATGGTATAGTGAGCATTTAGACCCCACAGGTCTTTTGCAGAATTTATTAGAATTAGACAGTGAATTTTTTCCAATAAAATGGTGAATTTTTTCATTTTCACAAGGGATAATGGAGAAAAAGCACCCCAACATTTGTAAAGCAATTTCTCCCGAGTGCGGCAATACCTCATATGTGGTCATAAACTGCTGTTTGTACACATAACAGGGTTTAGGAAGGGAGGAGCGCTATTTGGCATGCAGATTTTCTGGATTGGATTTCGGGTGCCATGACGCATTTTAAAAAACCTGAGGTACCAGAGTACAGTGAAAGCCCCTAACAAGTGACCCCATTTTGGAAACTACACCCCTCAAGACATTTACCATTTTCCTGGACATATGACAGGGCTTAGAAGTGAAAAAGTACCATGTGCATTTGAGGCCTATTTTGACGATTTTCAGAGCTTTGGCCAATTGCAGGGCTCTGAGGTCAAACAGTAAAACTTAGAACTTTAGCAGCAATTTCTTATATTTTCAAGAAAACTTCAAAAGGCTATTTTTTTCAGGGACCAGTTCAGTTCTGAAGTGGCTTTGAGTGCATTATATATCAGAAGGGCCCCATAAATTACCCCATTTTAAAAACAGCTGAAAGTGTTCAAAACAGCATTCATAAAGTCTCTTAACGCTTTAGGCGTTTCACAGGAATTAAAGCAAAGTAGAGGTGAAATTTACAAATTTCATTTTTGTGGCCAAAATTCATTAGTAATATTTTTTTTCTGTAACACAGAAGGTTTTACCAGAGAAACACAACCTAAATTCCAACAGAAGATAAGCCCATTTGGAGCAGACCTTAGGGCCAATCACTTGAAATGAGGGTCTATTTCTACACAGGTAACCTATTTGATCTTATTGATCATATATTCTGTGTGTATAATGATAACAGAGTTTAACCCAGATATGGCATATCACAGAGGGAGGTTGAGGTAGCTCATGACATCACTTTGCAGTTATGATGCAGAAGAAGCAGCCTGGCAGAACACCTGATATATTTGCATTAAGACTTTGGGAAGAGGGAGTTAGACTTAAAGGGGTTGTCCCAAGTTGATAAATGGAGCTATAAAGCTCCCCCATGTAAAAATAAGAAGAATTCTAATTACCTGTCCGTCGTCCAGCGATGTCGTTTTCTTGATATCGTTGATTGAAGTTGCGGTCGGTCCCTCTTTGTATCCTGCTCATTGCCTAGGTTCCCGGCCACCGCTATTTACCTTTAGCGGTGGCCGCGCATGCGTAATGACATCCTCTGCGCCCTGAGCAGAGGATGTCATTTGCTCGTGAACGCGCATCTCGGCGCTTCTCGGCGCATGCGCAGAAGATGCAGTGGAAGGCACCCGTCGCAAGGAGAAGTCTGCGCTCCGCTAAAGGTAAGTGTGTATATGTTTGTTTGTGTGTGTGTGTGTGTGTGTGTGGGTGTGTTTGTGTATATGTGTTTGTTTGGGTGTGTGTGTGTGTGTGTGTGTGTGTTTATGTGTGAGTGTATATATGGGTGTATTTGTGTGTATGTGTATATGTTTGTGTATATTTTTGTGTATATGTGTGTGTGTTTTGTGGGTGTGTTTGTGTATATGTTTGTGTGTATATGTTTGTGTGTGTGTGTGTTTTTGTATGTGTGGGTTTGTGTATATATGGGTGTGTTTGTGTACATATGTTTGTGTGTATATGTTTGTGTGTATATGTGTGTGTTTGTGTATATATGGGTGTGTTTGTGCATATGTGTATAGGTTTGTGTGTATGTTTGTGTGTGTTTTTGTATACGTGTGTGTTTGTGTATATATGGGTGTATTTGTGTATATATGGGCGTGTTTGTGTATATTTGTGTGTGTGTGTATATATGGGTGTGTTTGTGTATATGTTTGTGTGTGTGTGTGTTTTTGTATACGTGTGTGTTTGTGTATATGTGTGTGTTTGTGTATATATGTGTGTGTTTGTGTGTATATGGGCGTGTTTGTGTATATATGGGCGTGTTTGTGTATATATGGGCGTGTTTGTGTATATATGGGTGTGTTTGTGTATATGTTTGTGTGTGTGTGTGTTTGTGTATGTGTGTTTGTGTATATTTGGGTGTGTTTGTGTACGTATGTTTGTGTGTACGTATGTTTGTGTGTATATGTGTGTGTGTGTATATGTGTGTGTGTGTGTGTATATGTGTGTGTGTATATATGGGTGTGTTTGTGCATATGTGTATATGTTTGTGTGTATATGTTTGTGTATTTTTGTATATGTATATTTGTGTGTATGTGTTTGTGTATAGGTTTGTGTGTATATGTGTGTTTTTTGGAGTTTATGTGTGTGTGTTTGTGTATATATGGGTGTGTTTGTGCATGTGTATATGTTTGTGTGTTTTTGTATATGTGTGTGTTTGTGTATATGTGTGTGTTTGTGTATATATGGGTGTTTGTGTATATGTGTGTGTTTGTGTATATGTGTTTGTGTATATGTGTGTGTGTTTGTGTATATGTGTGTGTTTGTGTATATATGTGTGTTTGTGTATATGTTTGTGTGTATATGTTTGTGTGTTTGTGTATATATGGGTGTTTGTGTACATGTGTATGTGTGTGTTTGTGTATATGTTTGTGTGTATGTGTTTATGTAATGGGTGTGTGTTTATATGTGTTTGTGTATATGTTTGTGTGTGGTTGTTTGTGTGTGTGTAGGTGAGTATAAGTATCGGTATTGTTCACATTGATAACTTTTTTTAATGTTGTTGCAGATTTTGATGTACCAATTGGACTACGTCTTCGATTCGTTGGACTACTGCGTAGATCGACGTTTTTTGAAAATTTTAATAAAATGGTTAACGAGGGTTTTGTTTGGGATTTCCTATTTCAATAAAAAAAAATTGTCTTTGTGTTTTTTTTTCAAACTTTATTAGTGCCTAGATAATGGTAGTTGGCTGATTGACAGCGTCCATTATAAAGGCGGTACTTAGTGTTAGCCGGTGCAGAGGCTAGCACTAACCACCCATTATTACCCCGGTACCCACCACCACCAGGGGTGCCGGGAAGAGCTTGGTACGATCCAGTACCCGACCATCTGTTGTGATGGTCGGGTACTGGAGCGGCCGTAGGCTGGTATTATGAGGCTGGGAAGGGCCAAAAACAGTGGACCTTCCCACCCTTGTAATGCTAGGCTGCTGCTGCTGTGTTGTATCGGTCTGGTTATAAAAATGTGGGGGACCCCCACGCCGTTTTTTTTTTAAATTTAACAATAGACGGGTCACCCACATTTTTAATAACCAGCCATATACAAGGCCGCAGCAGCCTGGCATTACACGGGTGGGAGGGGCCACTGGTTTAGTACATTCCCAGGCTAATAACACTGTGTTTGTGGCTGGTTATGATAAATTGGGTGGAACCCCATGTCTTTTTAATAAAAATAATAAATAATTTAAAAAAATGACGTGGGGTCCCCCCCATTTTTATAACCAGCCAGATAGAACATAGCAGCAGCAGCCTAGCATTACAAGGGTGGGAAGGTCCACTGTTTTTGGCCCTTCCCAGCCTCATAATACCAGCCTGCGGCCGCCCCAGGGCCCGACCATCACTACAGATGGTCGGGTACTGGATCGTACCAAGCTCCTCCCGGCACCCCTGGTGGTGGTGGGTACCGGGGTAATAATGGTGTTTAGTGTTAGCCTCTGTACCGGCTAACACTAAGCCTCCCCTTAGTAATGGACCTTGTCACTCAGACAGCGGCCATTACTAAAGTGATAGTAATAAAACTTGAAAATAAAACACAAAGATATAGATAAAATATTTTATTGAAATAAAGCACCCCCAACACAACCCTCATTAACCATTTTATTGATGAAAAAAAAAGCGTCATCTAAGTAGTCCTCGAAACCGACGTAGTCCAAACACCAAACCTGTAAAAAATCAAAAATATAAAAAAAAAAATGAAATAAAACATGTCGTAGGCTTAGTTTCACTTTCATGTGTGATACTGACTGTTATACCATGTATAGAAGCCTGCGGCAAAGTTGGCTTAGATACAGGGCGCCAGCAGACAGTATCATACATGGCCATACAGACATTTATACAAACAAACATACATGCAAACATACATGCACATAGACATACATACAAGCAAACATACATACAAGCAAACATACATACAAGCAAACATACATGCAAGCAAACATACATACATGCAAGCAAACATACATACATGCAAGCAAACATACATACATGCAAGCAAACATACATACATGCAAACATACATACATGCAAACATACATACATGCAAACATACATGCACATATACACATACAAACATGACAACATACATACAAGAAAACATACATACAAACATACATACATGCAAACATACATGCATACATACATGCAAAAATACATACATGAAAACATACATGCACATATACACATACATGCACATATACACATACAAACATGGCAACATACATACAAGCATACATACATACAAGCAAACATACATACATACAAGCAAACATACATACATACATACATACAAGCAAACATACATACATACAAGCAAACATACATACATACATACATACAAGAAAACATACATACATACATACATACAAGAAAACATACATACATACAAGCAAACATACATACATACATACAAGAAAACATACATACATACAAGCAAACATACATACATACAAGCAAACATACATACAAGCAAACATACATCCATGCAAACATACATGCACATATACACACATGCACATATACACATACAAACATGACAACATACATACAAGAAAACATACATACAAACATACATGCAAGCAAACATACATACATTTAAACATACATACATGAAAACATAAATACATGCAAACATACATGCACATATACACATACAAACATGACAACATACATACATGAAAACATACATACATACATACAAACAAACATACATGCAAACATACATACATGCAAACATACATACATGCATGCAAACATACATGCAAACATACATACATGCAAACATACATGCACATATACACATACAAACATACATACATACAAGCAAACATACATACAAGCAAACATACATACAAGCAAACATACATACACATACAAACATGACAACATACATACAAGAAAACATACATATACATACATGCATACATACATACATACATACATGCATACATGCAAATATACACATACATGACAACATACATACAAAAATAAACTCACCTAAGACGTTCCCACGAAGAGCTGAAAGGTCCCGTCACTTTTCTTCTTACTGCTCCCATTCACAATAACATAGCGGTGGGCACAGATGACGTAATCACGTGTGCCTGATATGATTACGTCATCAGCGCCACAACGCATTGTTACTATGAATGCGAGCGGCGCCAAGAAGAAGGAAGATAGCAAGTGACGGGACCGTTCAGAGCGCCGTTAGAACGTCTTAGGTGAGTTTATTTTTTTTATATATTTTTAGTTGTTCGCCGGGTGCTAATGCAGCACCGATGCGGCGGGTACACAAATTACATGTAGTGACAGGGGGGGAGAGAGAAGTTGTTTGCCAAAACGGGGTGAATGTAGTGTAGTGTAGTGTAATGTAGTGTAGTGTATTGTAGGGTTGATGACATTCACGGTAAGTTCGTCTCAATCGGGCTTACCATGCCCGCTTGAGACGAACATTCTCCCGATGTTGCTAGAACTACAGTATCTAGCAACAACGGGAGCGCGCACACTGCAGAGCAGAGCGGCTTGATTGACATCAAGCCGCTCACGCCCCTTTTTAGAAAAGATAACCAGCACTTGCTGAGTTATCAAGTGTAAAAAAAAGGCACTTAGGAAATGAATTTTTTAAATTTTTTAACAGCAAATGTTTTAAAATTCATTTCCTGCTTAGAATGTTTAAAAAAAAAAATTTGAGTCAACTTGGGACAACCCCTTTAAACCTAAAATTCAGCTTTCCTGGAAATAAGCTTTTCTTTATCAACCAGATTGAATTTACATCTGATATTTCTATACAGCAATGCACTTTGTGTAAAATATACTACATGTACAGTATGTGTCCTCCGTTAACTTATAACCTGACATATCCTGAGATGTATGAGTGGCACTAAATGTTAAACAGACATGTCAAAAACTGTATACCTATGACGGATGCCATCCATCAGACATCCATTAGCTGTCTGTCCTCCATAGATGCCCATGTTAAAAAAATATATGTTACAGCCATCCAGTGGAAAAATGAATAAGTTAGATTTTTTTATTTTTAACATGTGAGCGTATGGGCAACGGATGGCCGGCGAATGCATCCATCAGAGGCATCCACCTGCCATAGACTCTCATGTTAAAAAAATGTATATGTTTTGTACTGGATGAATAATTTTGACGGATGCTATCCATTGGCCATCCATCGCCCATCCATCGCCCATAGACTCCCATGTTCTAAAAACATTTATGTTTAAAATATACCTTTTTTTACTGGATGGCTGCACTTCCATGTTATAAAAAATATGTACGTTTAACGTAATGTGTTTTTTAACTGAATGAATAAAGATTGTATTGAATTGGTATCATGACAAATTGTATAACTTAACGAAATTCAAGAAGAGTTAAGGATGGACATATCTGTACTTGTCTTATATAATTTAAGCTTTCTTGCAGAAATTCCAATTGTTTATATAGTTGTGCTTGTTTCTAACATACAATTGACCCATGAAACTACTTAATGAATAGCTTCAGTTATATAACCATTAAATCCTTATTCTTGTTCTTAACTTATGACATTACTATTGAACAAATTTTAAAAGATATAAAGTCCTTTGGGAAAAGATAGCTATCATAACTACAAAGCTCAGAGGTTATATTTCTTTAAAGAAAGTCGTTTTGAAAGAGATGAAAGATCTCCTGTTCTACAGTAAAATATACTTTATACACTGTGGTTCAGCCTAATAGCAAAAAAAACTCCATTTGCTCATTCCCAGTAGATCAGAAATGAGGAGCTGCATACATGTTCCTTCCTCACTAACCAATTATGCACAGAATGGTAACAAACTACTGTATATAGATCGTATGGTTCTATGAAAAAAACACACATGAAAAAGCAAACTTGAAAATTACTCACAGAAAAAACCTCACTGTCATATATGCGCATAAGAAAAATGCCCACATGGAAAAAAGAGGCACACACAGAAAAATGCCCACATGGAAAAATGCCCACACAGAGAATACACACATTTCAAGTACCATAGATATTTACTGTACAGTATAATACTTGTTAACCAGGTAGATAACCATTCATCTCCCATGCATGAGAATGAACAGGTATCAGGGCCTGGATGTGGGGAGGGAAATATAGGTGTAAGCCTAGGGCTCCACCTCGCAGCAGACGGTGACGTGCAAGTTTATTGAGTGCTAATTTAAACAGTTCGATGTACATGTAGAGGTGTACAGTTAAAACCTATGACAGGGCAGGGAGCCACATGGCCGATAACAGACGACACTTTGGTGTGTCTGATACTCGAACACACAAGGTGTCAATACCCAATACTGTGGCACAACAGGGGTTATTTGCTCCCAACACAGCATACATTCTGCTTATACAATAGAGTGGTTGTGTTGTATGAAGTTACTGGTAATCTTACCCAATAGAAGTGCACATATGATATACAGTGAATAACTACAACAACCCACAATCAACACGCTATAACATTCTGGAGTCTTCATACCCTATGGTTACTATCTCCATTCTACATAATAATAATTTGTGGTTATTTTAATTGGGGATTATTGATCCATACATACCAGAAGCATCTCATACCCTTGGGTTTTTGTCCAACTTACACTATTGCAGAGCATCCTTCCAATACATGGACTTATTTGTCCCAAGTGCAGAGTTAGGGGACATCTGCACTAAATGCTATATACTGACATTGGATTTTTGAATTCAACAATTATTTTCTAATAAAGGTTTTTTTATTTTATATGACACTGTCTATGGAACCACACACCTTTTCTCCCCTTTTTCCATTTACAATTGATTAATTTTTTAAGGGAAAATACAAGAAATAAAACATAGTTTTTGTTATTAACATACTTTAATCAGACAGAAAAACAATAAAAAGAAGGATACTCACATGAGATCGAATTGCCTGGTTAAAAGAATAATCTTCAGCTACTGTAAAATCTTAGGCTGGGTTCACACAACCTATTTTCAGACATAAACGAGGCGTATTATGCCTCGTTTTACGCCTGAAAATAGGGCTACAATACGTCGGCAAACATCTGCACATTCATTTGAATGGGTTTGACGACGTACTGTGCAGACGACCAGTAATTTACGTGTCGTCGTTTGACAGCTAACAAACGACGACGCGTAAATTGACTGCCTCGGCAAATAAGTGCAGGGCACTTCTTTGCAACATAATTTGAGCCGTTCTTCATTGAACTCAATGAAGAGCAGCTCAAGATTTACGAGCGTCACAGACGCCTCGTATATTACGAGGAGGAGCATTTACGTGTGAAACGAGGCAGCTGTTTTCTCTTGAAATCAGTCTGTCTTTTCACACGTAAATGCCTGCTATCGTGTGCACATACCCTCATTGTATCCTTTTCATCTTATCCGTGACACCCCTTCAAGGGCCGTGCACCACCTGGGCCCCCGACCTTACACACTCTTAGCAATCTCTAGTTAAAAGTGCAGACAGATGGCGCCTTTGAGCTATGAACCGCTAGAACAGATATCCAAACCTGCATAATCATCCTGTCTGTAATATATGGACATTATTATATTATTCAAGGGACACTTTTATAACCACATATCTTGTCTGGGAAGCACTGGAGGGAACTGGAAGGCCTAGGTTGTGGAGTCCCCTGGGCAGTACAGCAGTGTAAATATCTACAAGATACTAACACTAAGCACAATGTATAATGTGAAAATGAAGGATAAAAAAAACGGATTAATAAAACTAATATAATATGACTGTTGTAAAGCTCAATAGTATCTGGAGATGAAGTTGTTTTTTTTACGGACTACAAGAATACAAGAATGGCTTTTATCATGGTACAAAAATAAACCAATATATGTAACAAGAATCCTGAATGGTTGGAATAAGTTTAAGAGGTATTTTCTTTACACTAAAAAAATCAATCAGCGTTTCTCAGCTTTTTTTATTTTTCAACAAATACCAGGTATATAAATAAAACAACCTCATGAAGGATAATCGCCAATTGAGCGATGTGAGCGGGTAATTATATAAAAGGTGCTCACAATAATCATGTTATTGAGTGCAATGCTATACAGCTTTATTGAGGTACACTAAAGAAGCAGAATACATAGAAATAAATATATTACTTCAGCACATTAGTCAGCCACAATGATGAGAACAGGTAATATCCTGTGAAATACAAATCAATACCTTAATGGATTCCAGTAACATCACTAAACACTTACAAAAGGAAAACTCAGGCGGATTTAAATTGCACTAGAAGACAATTTTTTTTATTTTGCTTACACATCTGAGTAGGAAAACACCACGTTGTTGACACACTAACTAAACAAGATTTATATGTTACATGAGGAGCTACTTAGAAATTGTTTGAACTGCTTTGACCTACCTTTAAAGTGTAGCTAAACGTTCGACAAACTTTTGACATGTCATAGTGACATGTTAGAAGTTTGGATTGGTGGGGTTCCGAGCATGGAGACCCCCACCAATCGCTAGAACGAAGCAGCTGAAGTGCTCGTGTGAGCACTCAGCCGCTTCGTGTCTGTTCGGCTTTTTCTGGAAAAGCCAATGTATCGGAGTACGGGCTCATAGACTTTCTTTGAGTCCATACACCGATACATTTATATCCGGAAAAAGCCGAACAGACACGAAGCGGCTGAGCGCTCACACGAGCACTTCATCTGCTTCGTTCTAGCGATTGGTGGGGGTCTCCGTGCTCGGAACCCCACCAATCCAAACTTCTAACATGTCACTATGACATGTCAAAAGTTTGTCAAACGTTAACTACACTTTAACATACTCAAATATTCACTAATATTTCACTATAGGCATACTGTAGTTCGGCTTTTTCCGGAAAAGCCAATGTATCGGAGTACGGGCTCATAAACTTTCTTTGAGTCTATACACCGATACATTTATTTCCGGAAAAAGCCGAACAGACACGAAGTGGCTGAGGGCTTACACGAGCACTTCAGTTGCTTCGGTCTAGAGATTGGTGGGGGTCTCCGTGCTCGGAACCCCACCAATCCAAACTTCTAACATGTCACTATGACATGTCAAAAGTTTGTCAAACGTTAACTACACTTTAACATACTCAAATATTCACTAATATTTCACTATAGGCATACTGTAGTTCGGCTTTTTCCGAAAAAGCCAATGTATCGGAGTACGGGCTCATAGACTTTCTTTGAGTCCATACACCGATACATTTATTTCCGGAAAAAGCCGAACAGACACGAAGTGCAATCCAAACTTCTGACATGTCACCATGACATGTCAGAAGTTTGTCAAACGTTAACTACACTTTAACATACTCACATATTCACTAATATTTCACTATAGGCATACTGTAGTTTAAAAAGATATAATGTTTGCCCTACAATATTAACTGGGTCATATAAATGAAACTATACTATTTTCATACAAGTTGCTTGGTTATTTTTTTTCCCTGTACTTGCAATTTCTGACATGCACTGAAAAGTCATCATGATTTATATTTTTTTTAAATTAAAGGTGATTAAAAAAAAGTGAATAAAAAAAATTGAAAAAACACTGTATATTTTGAAAACTGTGCAAAATGATAAGCTATTTCTAGTAACTCACAACTATAAAATTCAAGCTGCACTGACCCACCTCTTCAAAGCATCAAAGGTTCGTTTCACTCCTACTCGAGCATGTCCTCAATTCTATTTCACACATATGCCTTAAAGGGGTATTCCATCTGTTAACATTTATCACCCATCCAGGGAATATGCTATAAATGTTAACATCTAGTATACCCCTTAAAGGCTGGTTTAATGCTGATGTAATATGACCACATTTTAACATCTGTATTATGGTCGCAATAACAAGAACCCACAATGTTGATCCAAAATTGGTTCAAATAAGCATGGATGCTAAAATGTAGCTACTGTATATTACAGACATGTGAAACTGTCCCCTTCCAATCCTTGCTACAGAAAGTAGAAACTATTCAACAGGTTCGTGATTCAATGCAAAATGGAGGGATTTGGATTTAAAGAAATCAATGTAGAATTTTAAAAAAAATTGACTCCTTTATAGAGATGGAACTTTGAACTGGATTGAATAGGTAGTAAGTGCAATAATTAACAGAGAACAAATTAATTAGACTTGTTCACATAGGAAGTGGATCCTAAAATGAATAAAAGTATAAATGAATACATATCTGGATGTGGCAGGCTCTCTTTAAGAGTTTAAGAATGTTGAATGGACACTTATTCTCCCCCAATTCATAGCGTTCTCATTTATAATACATTCACCCCATATCCTCAACACATGTGCAGTTCTCAATGCGCCCTGCATTGCACATACAGTATCCATAGTAGGGCCCACTGGCTACTGCAACTCAATCCCAAATTCATCTTAGTGGTTTTTCAAATCCATAAAATGTGACTCCCCCTCCTTATGGTGTCCTAGGCGACAGCCTACTCTACCTATCATCCATCCCACCAGAAAGCACCAAAGCTGCCTGTGTGCATAAACTTTAAGCCCTCCGGCAATTTTTTTTAATAAGTTGTCTGTATTGTACTCATCATTAGTATATTAGTTGTCTGTGAATCCCCTCTTTTTACAGTTTCTTCTGCCTCTTTCAGCCCCTATTGCCATTCAAGAAGTCAGTCGCATGATTAACACCCGTCAAGTACATGAGTTTCTGCTCAGACCAGAGGTCAGTCTCCCACGATATGCCTCCCTTCCGCTAAACTATAACCTTACCTCAATAGTGTTGTACAACCTCCTTAGTCCTTGCCTCCTCCCCCACTCTGCCCTCCCTCCTAACGTGTCAATTGTCTCCTCCGCACGGGAAGTAATCCTGTGCTGTATAGCCAATCCCCGCCGTGCGACTCCGTCCCCGGTTTTCAAAGAGTAGAAGCACTATGAGAAATGTAGTAGCAGCCTCACAGCGTGAGGTTTTGTTACTTTGCTCAGTACAGTGCTTCCACCATGTAGATTCAAGCAGGAGAAGCATCTAATATGGCGGACAGACCAAAAAGACAAAATGTGGAAAAATTACATTGGATAATCAATTTATAATTCGTGATTAACATTTTGCAATATTGTTCCTCCTGTGAGTAGGATGGTATAACAAAACCTGCTGGAGTTCTTCTTTAAGCGTTAGAAGTTGAAAGAGAAGTCAGGATGCCACATTCAGAATGGATTGAACAGCCGATAATGGCTTATACCCTAAACAGGATGACTACAGCTAAGAGTACTCAAGAAAAAGACACTAGTAGTTAGTATGAACATTTCAGCAAACATGCGTTTACATTTTAATAATTATATGTCAGTAAAACCATATTATTTTTTTTGTTACAATTATTTCGATAGTTTGCTGCTTTTCCTGCACCCAATTCAATATGCAGAGACAGCAGACTAGTTCGTATTCTGTGTAATTCTACAAAAGTGCAGGCCGTTGGGACTGAGATGGAAATGTGATTCTGTACCTGAAATAAAGATTACTAAACAAATGTTTATGTCAGATGTGGACAGTGATTCAATTCCTCATTCTCTCTATCCTCATACATAGGAAAAAAGAAGAAACAGATTTTAGTGGTAAGTATTACAGGGCTTACTGTAAAGAAATTATAAATTATAGTTTTATTATGGCAATCAGATTTGAGGATTGATACATACTGTGATCATTTGTGTAAGAATGCAAGTGGGGGATTACTAAGAGTAGTAAATGTTCTATTTAATGCTCCATTATGTTCTATATACTGAAAAATGAAATCAGAAATTTTTTGGGGCAAATCAATACAAAATGTAAATTCCCTATTATTAACTAATGGTATCACTTTGACACTTCAAAACTAATATCTATCATGTCAAATACAATTCATGCTCTTGTAGAATGTGTTCTTTAACCCCTTAAGGACGCAGCCTAGTTTGGGCCTTAAGGCTCAGAGCCCATTTTTCAAATCTGACATATTTCACTTTATGTGGTAATAACGTCGGAATGCTTAAACCTATCCAAGCGATTACGAGATTGTTTTCTCGTGACACTTTGGGCTTCATGTTCGTGGTAAAATTTGGTCGATATATTCAGTCTTTATTTGAGAAAAATTGCAAAATTTAGAGAAAATTTAGAAAAAATAGCATTTTTCAGAATTTAAATGCATCTGCTTGAAAAACAGACGGTTATACCACCCACAATGGTCACTAGTTCACATTTCCCATATGTCTACTTTAGATTGGCATCGTTTTTTGAACATTATTTTATTTTTCTTGGACGTTACAAGGCTTAGAACATAAACAGCAATTTCTCATATTTTTAAGAAAATTTCAAAAGCCTTTTTTTTAAGGTACCTGTTCAGTTCTGAAGTGGCTTTGAGGGGCCTATGTATTAGAAACCCCCATAAAGCACCCCATTTTAAAAACTAGACCCCTCAAAGTATTCAAAACAGCATTTAGAAAGTTTTTTAACCCTTCAGGCATTTCACAGGAATTAAAGCAAAGTGGAGGTGAAATTTGCAAATTTCGTTTTTATTTCTGAATTTCAATTTTATTCTATTTTTTTTCTGTAACAAAGAAGGTTTTACCAGAGAAACACTACTAAATATGTATTGTCCAGATTCTTCAGTTTTTAGAAATGTCCCACATGTGGCCCTACTGCGCTCGTGGACTAAAACACAAGCCCCAGAAGCAAAGAAGCACCTAGTGCATTTTGGTGGTGCTTTTTTATTAGCATATATTTTAGGCAGCATGCCAGGTTTGGAGAGGTGTTGAGGTGCCAAAACAGTAGGAATCCCCCAAAACTGACCCCATTTTGGAAACTGCACCCCTCAAGGAATTAATTTATGGTTATTGTTACCATTTTGACCCCGTAGTTTTTTCACAGCGCGTATTTGAATTTGGCTGTGAAATTAAAAGAATGACAATTTTTCCAATAAGATGTCATTTTTGATCAGAATTTCTTATTTTCACAGGGAACAAAATGCCCCATTTTGTTGCCCAATTTGTCCTGAGTGCGGCAATACCCCATTTGTGGTGATAAACTGCTGTTTGGGTCCATGGGAGGCCTCAGAAGGAAAGGAGCGCTATGTGTTTGTTGGAGTCCAGATTTTGCTGGATTGGTTTTCGGGTGCCATGTCGCATTTGCAGAGCCTCAGAGGTATCAAAGCAATGAAAACCCACCAAAAGTGACCCCATTTTGGAAACAAAACCCCTTAAGGAATTTATTTATGGGTGTTGTGACCATTTAGACCCCACAGTTTTTTCACAGAACTTATTTGAATTGGGCTGTGAATTTTAAAAAAAAAACTTTTTTCCAATAAGATGTAGTTTTGGCTCAAAATGTCTTATTTTCACAACGAATAAAATACCCCATTTTGTTGCCAAATTTGTCCTGAGTGCGGCAATACCCTATTTGTGGCCATAAACTGCCGTTTGGGCCCATGGGAGGTATTAGAAGGAAAGGAGCGCTATGTGTTCTTTGGAGCACAGATTTTGCTGGATTGGTTTTCGGGTGCCATGTCGCATTTGCAGAGCTCCAAAGGTATCAAAGCAATGGAAACCCACCAGAAGTGACCCCATTTTGGAAACTACACCCCTCAAGGAATTCATTTATGGGTGTTGTGACCATTTAGACTCCACAGTTTTTTCACAGAATTTATTTGAATTGGGCTGTGAATTCAAAAAAATGTAATTTTTTCCAATAAGAGGTAGTTTTGGCTCAAAATTTCTTATTTTCACAAGGAATAAAATACCCCAATTTGTTGCCCAATTTGTCCTGAGTGCGGCAATACCCCATTTGTGGTGATAAACTGCCGTTTGGGCCCATGGGAGGCCTCAGAAGGAAAGGAGCGCTATGTGTTCTTTGGAGCCCAGATTTTGCTGGATTGGTTTTCGGGTGCCATGTCGCATTTGCAGAGCCCCAAAGGTATCAAAGCAATGGAAACCCACCAGAAGTGACCCCATTTTGGAAACTAAACCCCTCAAGGAATTCATTTATGGGTGTTGTGACCATTTAGACCCCACAGTTTTTTCACAGAATTTATTTGAATTGGGCTGTGAATTCAAAAAAATGTAATTTTTTCCAATAAGAGGTAGTTTTGGCTCAAAATTTCTTATTTTCACAAGGAATAAAATACCGCATTTTGTTGCCCAATTTGTCCTGAGTGTGGCAATACCCTATTTGTGGTGATAAACTGCCGTTTGGGCCCATGGGAGGGCTCAGAAGGAAAGGACCACCATGTGGCCTACTGGGAATTTTCTGGTGCTAAGTCGTGTGTGCAGAAGCCCCTGAGGTATCAGTACAGTTGAAACCCCCGAGAAGTGACCCCGTTTTAAAAACGACACCCCTTAAGGAATTCATCTAGAGGTGTAGTGAGCATTTTGACCCCACAGGTATTGTGTAAAAGATAATGTGCAGCAGTTGGTGCAGAGTGAAATTTGCAATTTTCTATACATATATGCCAATTCAGTGTCCGATATATTGTGCCCAGCATGCGCCACCGGAGATATACACCTCATAAACTGTAATGTTGGCTCTCCCGGGTACGGCAATACCCTACATGTGGCTGTTATCAGCTGCCTGGGCACGCAGCAGGGCTCAGAGGGGAAAGATGAGGAGGGGTAAGCTGTGCGAAGTGGATCAGAGCGAGTAAAACTGGGGTAAATTAAAAATAAAGGGATGGATGATAAATTTGAAAACACTCTTTCATACAGAGCTCTAGTTTTTCGGGACACGCGTCACATTGATATATTGTGTCCTTCCTTATCCCCCTCTTATAGCAGACTCTGCACCTCTTTTGACTTTTTCCCTTCTTGCCAGTTTGGGGAACTTCTCCTAAAAAGTGTTGCCCTGGTACGATGCCTGTGGCCCCGCTTCCAGAAGTACTGTAAGGCTTCAGGACTTGATCTGACAAGTCCACCCCTCCCATGTACCTATTGTAGTCCAGGATGCAGTCTAGTTTGGGGGTCCCTGTACTGGTACCTCGTACAGGTACATGGGTACTGGTGTGGCATCTCCCTGGTCTTGTACTTGACACACAATATGTTGCTGCTAGATTGTGCCCTGCTCTCACCCCTTCTGAGTGTTTGCCCAAGCAGAGTCGTAGGGAGGCCTCTCAGGTTTCTTCTAGCAGTGCCGCATGCCGCAGGACTTCTGGAAGCGAGGCAGTTGAAGAGTGGGACGCTGGTATAAAAATTATCCAGGTAGAGGTGGTAACCCTGGTCCAGCAGTGGGTGCACCAAATCCCACACAATTTTTGTATTAACTCCCAGTAAGGGGGTGCATTCTGGGGGCTGAGTACTGGTGTCCTTCCCTTTATATATCCTAAATTTGTAGGTATACCCGGATGCACTCTCGCACAGCTTATACATCTTCACGCCATACCTTGCCCTCTTACCCGGCAGGTACTCGCGGAATTGAAGCCTCCCTTTCAAATGTACCAGGGATTCATCTATAGAAATACACTTCTCGGGGGTGAATGCTTGGGAAAACCGGGCACTGAAATGGGCTAATAGGGGTCTCCGTTTATACAAACGGTCAAAATTGGGGTCATCTCGGGGTGGGCACGGCTCATTATGAGTATAATGTAAGAAGCGAAGTATTGCCTCATTTTTATTTTATTTTTTAGTTTCCAGCTCAGTTCTGAAGTTGCTTTGAGGGGCCCATATATTAGACACGCCTATCAAACACCCCATTTCAGAAACTAGACCCCTCAAAGTATTCACAACAGCATTTAAAAAGTTTATTAACCCTTTAGGCGTTTCACAGGAATTTAGAGCAAAGTAGAGGTGACATTTAATTAATTTAATTTAATTTATTAGGCACCATGTCCGGTTTGAAGAGGTCTTGTGGTGCTAAAACAGTGGAAACCCCCCAAAAGTGACCCCTTTTTGGAAATTAGAGACCTTGAGGAATCCATTGCATTTTTCTTGGGGTGCATGCGACTTTTTGATCAGTTTTTATTCTAATTTTAGGTGGCGTGGTGACTAAAAAAACAGCAATTTTACTATTGTTTTTGATTCAATTTTTTTTTACAGCGTTCACCGTGCGCTATAAATGTCATATTCACTTTATTCTGCGCGGCGATACGATTACGGCGATACCAGATGTTTATAGTTTTATTTTATGTCTTATGGCGTTTGCACACATTTTGTAAACAATCATTCACTTTTTGTGTTACCTTATTCTAAGAGCCATAACGTTTTTATTTTTCCTTTAGGAAAGTCGTGCGAGGACTTATTTTTTGCGTAACGAACTGTAGTTTCGATCAGTACCATTTTTAGGTACATGCGACTTTTTGATCTCTTTTTATTCCATTTTTTGGGAGGTGAAGTGACCAAACAATTGTGATTGTGGTACGGTTTATTATTATTTTCTCTTACGGCGTTCACCGCGCAGGATAAATAACGACATAGTTTTGTAGTTCAGGCCGTTACGGACGCGGCTATACCAATTATGTATAGTTTATTTGTTTATTTATATATTTTTATTAATAATAAAGAACTGATAAGGGAAAAAGGGGGACTTTTACTTTTATTACTTTTAAATCTTTTATTTTCTTATTTTTACACAACTTTTTTTTACTTTTTTACACTTTTTTTACTTTGTCCCACTAGGGGACATGAGGGCAGGAGGCTCTGATCGCTATTCTAATACACTGCACTACATGCGTAGTGCAGTGTATTAGAGCTGTCAGCTGTTCGCTGACAGCAAGCATAGTGGGTCCTGATTTTGTCGGGACCCACTAGGCTTCCGTCGATGGCGTAGCCAGAGTCCATTGTTAGGATTCTGGTTGCCATAGTAGCCATCACGGCCCGCTATCGTGTAGCAGGCCGGCGATGGCAGCTTAACCCCTAAGAAGCCGCGATCGCTATTGAACGCGGCTTCTAAGGGGTTAATCTGCGGGGACCACCGCGATCGGTCCCTGCACACTAAGCTGTGATAGCCTGCTGTCGGAAACAGCAGGTATCACAGCTCAGACACGCGCCGGGATTAAATGGCGCCGTGTTTACTCAGGTCAGTAATAGTACTGACCTGAGCGCGAACGTTCTACTTAGCAGGACGTACTATTACTGACCTGAGCGCGAAGGGGTTAAAGCATTGTCCAAGACAAGAACTTAACCATATGTAGAAGTCTATGAAAATGGAAATATCAAATGTATTTCATCAAAGTGGTAAAGGGGTCCTGTTTTGGACAATGTCTTTTTAGACAGTATTGTACTGTACATGTGATGAAACTGCTAAGAACTCATGATGATATATTAGTGTATGGGAAGACAGCATGCTTATTATGCTCGTGAGCAATTCCAGCCAATCCGTGAACAGAGGGAGTGTCTTAGACTCAGTCTGAGAAGAGCTGTAGCCATTTTGAGACAACGCAGAGGGGACCCTAAAATGTTGGATCCATGACATAGGGAGGCAACTAGAGGGCACCAAGTAATATTACTCCATATACCGCAACACATTTGGAAATTATTCACCGGACCGGAGCAAAATTAACTACACTTAGTAATATCACTAATAAAAATGGCAATTTAATATCTATATAAAAGGCAAACATAATATCTATTAAAAAGGGCCATTGTCATAGGAAGTCATTCAACCTGATGTTACAGTATCTATCTAGTTCAACATGTTATACTGTAATATTGATCCAGAGGAAAACAAATCTAAACCTTTGTAAGGCATTTCCCGATCATCCTCATTTCAAGGGGGAAAAAAACCTTCCTAAATACAAATAGGACAATCAGAATAAATCTCTGGTGTAATGTTGGGTGTAGGGAAACAGACAAGTGAGCCCTAATCTACCCGCCACTCAGTCCCTGCCTACTTGCAACGACCCGCCCTAGGCGACGGGGTACAACTGGGCGACGGTCCCTCCGCTCAATAAGTGCACGACAGACAAACAGACAAGGGTACACAGAAGCTAAGGGAAATGGGGCAGTTGCCCACGGCAAACATGAGCAACAAGAGTGGTGAACGAGCCGAGTCAAACCAGGAGTGTACGAGGTACCAAACGCAGAGCAGGAGAGTAGTGAACAAGCCGAGTCAAACCAGGAGTGTACGAGGTACCAAACGCATAGCAGGAGAGTAGTCAGTAAGCCAGGGTCAGTATGAAGCAGGGTCAAATAGTTCAGAAGCTGCAGCAGGGCAAGGAAACCAAACGAGAAGAATCACAAGCAAGGAGGAACAGGAAAGGCAGGTATAAATAGACAGAGGGCGGGAGCTAGCTCCGTCTGGCCAGGCTGTGATAGGCTCTCCCACTCCTAAGCCTGCCATCCTGAGTGGTGGAAGATGGAGTCAGTCTCACAGACATAGAAGCAGGTGCAGACTGATTACCTATGGGCGTTGACACAGAAGCTGTGCCTGGCAGATCCTTTACAGTACCCCCCCTTTTATGAGGGGCCACCGGACCCTTTCTAGGTGGACCTGGTTTATTGGGGAAACGAAGGTGGAACCTCCTGACCAATACCCCAGCGTGAACATCCCGGGCGGGTACCCAAGTCCTCTCCTCAGGCCCGTATCCTCTACAATGGACCAGGTGCTGGAGGGAGCCTTGGACCATCTTGCTGTCCACAATCTTGGCCACCTCGAATTCCACCCCCTCAGGGGTGAGAACGGGGAAAGGAGGTTTCCTCGAGGGAGCCAAGGACGGGGAGCAGCGTTTAAGGAGGGAGGCATGAAACACGTTGTGTACTCGAAAAGATGGGGGCAACTCCAGTCGGAAGGAGACAGGATTGAGGACTTCAATGACCTTGTACGGCCCTATAAACCGGGGAGCAAACTTCTTGGACGGGACTTTAAGGCGCAAGTTCTTAGACGATAGCCACACCAGATCCCCGACCATAAACAAGGGGTTAGCAGAGCGTCTTCTATATGCCTGAGTTTTTTGTATGCTCTGGGACGCCTCTAGGTTCTTCTGAACCTGGGCCCAGACTGTGCACAGTTCCCGATGAACGACCTCTACCTCGGGATTGTTGGAACTACCAGGTGAAACGGAGGAGAACCGTGGATTAAACCCAAAATTACAGAAAAAGGGGTAGACCCCTGACGAGTTACTAGAGAAACAAAAGGTATAGCGACGTGCTACATACACTTGTTCAATTTTTCATGACAGACTGGCCGTCTTCTGAAAACAATTTTAACCTCTGCTTGTTGTTTGTCCTTTATTCGATACATTAATAAAAGTTACATTTTAACTGATACAATTCAAACAGTGGTTGGGAAATTGGGACCTTCGTGCCTAGGCACACTATTTCTCCCTGACGAGTTACTGACCCGGTTATTAAGGGAAAATTCGGCGAGGGGAATGAATGAGACCCAATCATATTGACAGCCAGAGATAAAACACCTTAAATATTGTTCTAGAGACTGATTAGTCCTCTCAGTTTGGCCATTAGTTTCAGGATGGAAGGCAGAGGAGAAGGACAGATCAATCTCCAACTTTTTACAGAAGGCTCTCCAAAACATTGAAACATATTGTACCCCTCTGTCAGAAACAATATTGACAGGGACCCCATGGAGACGCAGGATGTGTTTGACAAACAAGGTAGCTAACGTCTTAGCATTGGGTAGTTTCTTGAGGGCACAAAGTGGCAGATCTTACGGAAGCGGTCTACTACAACCCACACCACCGACTTGCCTTGAGATGGAGGCAAATCGGTGATAAAATCCATGGAGATATGGGTCCAAGGTCTCTGGGGAATGGGCAAAGAACGTAGTAAGCCCGCTGGTCGGGACCTGGGAGTCTTGGACCTAGCACAAACCTCACAAGCGGCGACATAGGCCTTAACGTCTTTAGGCAACCCAGGCCACCAATAGTTTCTGGCAATGAGGTGCTTGGTACCCAGGATGCCTGGATGACCAGATAGTGCGGAGTCATGATTTTCCCTAAGTACCCTTAGCCGGAATTGCAGGGGAACAAACAGCTTGTTCTCAGGAAGGTTCCCGGGAGCTGAACCTTGATCAGCCGCAATTTCAGAGACTAAATCAGAATCAATAGAGGAAATGATTATACCTGGAGGCAAAATACAAGCAGGATCTTCCTCCGAAGGAGGGCTGGCCATGAAGCTACGCGACAGTGCATCAGCCTTAATATTTTTAGACCCAGCCCTATAGGTAACCAAAAAGTTGAATCTGGTAAAAAATAACGCCCATCGAGCTTGTCTCGGGTTTAAGCCTCCGGGCAGATTCTAGGAAAACCAGATTCTTGTGGTCGGTAAGGACCGTTACCTGGTGCCTAGCCCCCTCCAGGAAGTGGCGCCACTCTTCAAATGCCTATTTAATGGCTAAGAGTTTGCGGTTGCCAATATCATAGTTACTCTCAGTGGGAGAAAACTTCCTGGAGAAGTAGGCACAGGGACGGAGATGGGTGAGGGACCTGGTACCCTGGGACAAGACAGCCCCCACTCCCACCTCGGATGCGTCAACTTCCACGATAAATGGCTCCATTTGGTTGGGCTGAACCAGCACCGGGGCCGAGATAAAGCACTTCTTAAGGACCTCAAAAGCCTGGACAGCCTCAGGAGGCCAGTGAAGGAGTTCAGCACCTTTGCGAGTGAGGTCCGTAAGAGGCTTAGCGATGACCGAGAAGTTAGCAATAAATCTCCTATAATAATTAGCGAACCCCAAGAAGCATTGTAACGCCTTCAGGGAGGCAGGTTGGACCCACTCCGCCACAGCCTGGACCTTGGCGGGGTCCATGTGGAATTCATGAGGAGTGAGGATTTGACCCAAAAATGGTATCTCCTGCACCCCAAACACACATTTTTCGGTCTTCGCAAACAGTTTGTTTTCCC
Organism: Rhinoderma darwinii; assembly: GCF_050947455.1. Lineage (NCBI taxonomy): Eukaryota > Metazoa > Chordata > Amphibia > Anura > Rhinodermatidae > Rhinoderma > Rhinoderma darwinii. Next base: position 203,792,291 of record NC_134688.1, read on the forward strand.
GGAGGATCTGGAGTACCTTCCTGACATGCTCAATGTGGGAGGACCAGTCCTGGGAAAACACAAGTATGTCATCAAGGTACACTACAAGTAATACCCCCAGGTAATCTCTTAAAATCTCATTTATGAAATTCTGGAAGACCACGGGAGCATTACACAACCCAAAGGGCATGACGAGGTATTCGAAATGACCTTCGGGCGTGTTAAACGCAGTCTTCCACTCATCCTCCTCTTTGATGCGGATAAGGTTATACGCCCCCTGTAGATCAAACTTAGAGAACCATTGGACCCCCTGAACCTGATTAAAGAGATCAGGAATCAAAGGAAGGGGATACTGGTTCCTTACAGTGACCTTATTCAAGTTACGGTAGTCAATGCATGGCCTAAGACCACCATCCTTCTTCCCTACGAAGAAGAAGCCAGCACCTACCGGAGAAGTAGAGGGGCGAATGTAACCCTTGGCCAGGCATTCCTGGAAATACTCTCTCATGGCTTCACGTTCGGGACAAGAGAGATTAAATATCCTACCCTTAGGGAGCTTAGCTCCTGGTACCAAATCGATAGCGCAATCGTATTCTCTATGAGGAGGTAACACTTCGGAGGCCTCCTTAGAGAAAACATCAGCGAAGTCCTGAACAAACTCAGGTAGCGTGTTCACCTCCTCAGGGGGAGAAATAGAATTAACAGAAAAACATGACGTCAAGCATTCATTACCCCATTTGGTAAGCTCCCCAGTATTCCAGTCAAACGTGGGATTATGCAACTGCAGCCAGGGAAGGCCTAAAACCAAATCTGACGATAATCCCTGCATAAACAGTACAGAGCACTGCTCCAAATGCATGGAGCCAACAAGGAGTTCAAAAACAGGGTTATGCTGTGTAAAATAACCATTAGCAAGAGGAGTGGAGTCGATACCCACTACCGGGACAGGTTTAGGCAAATCAATCAAAGGCATAGCTAAAGACATAGCAAATTCCACAGACATGATATTAGCAGAAGACCCTGAATCCACGAAGGCACTGCCGGTAGCAGACCTACCACCAAAAGAGACCTGAAAGGGAAGCAAGATTTTATTACGTTTCATATTTACGGGAAATACCTGTGCGCCCAAGTGACCTCCCCGATGATCACTTAGGCGCGGAAGTTTTCCGGCTGCTTATTCTTACGCCTAGGACAGGTGTTCACTTGATGCTTGTCATCCCCACAATTGAAGCAGAGACCATTCTTCCTGCGGAACTCTCTACGTTGTCGGGGGGACACGGAGGCCCCGAGTTGCATAGGTACCTCCGAGTCTTCCGTGGAAGAGCGAAGCAACGGAAACTCAGGAGGCATCATGGGGGAGTCAGAGGGGAAAACACAAAAACGTTCAAGTTGTCGTTCCCTGAGACGTCGGTCAAGTCGTACCGCTAAAGCCATATCCTGGTCTAGGGAGTCAGAAGAGGGATAGCTAACTAGCAGATCTTTCAGGACGTTCGACAGACCCAACCTAAACTGGCACCTTAAGGCAGGGTCATTCCACCGAGAAGCTATGCACCACTTCCTAAAGTCAGAACAATACTCCTCAACCGGTCTCTTTCCCTGACGTAAGGTCACCAGCTGACTCTCGGCAAAGGCAGTCCTGTCAGTCTCGTCATAAATGAGTCCGAGAGCAGAAAAGAAAAGATCAACGGAGGAAAGTTCAGGGGCGTCAGGAGCCAAGGAGAAGGCCCATTCTTGGGGCCCTTCCTGGAGCTGGGACATAATTATACCCACCCGCTGGCTCTCAGAACCTGAGGAGTGGGGCTTTAAGCGAAAATAGAGCCTACAACTCTCCCGAAAGGAGGGAAAAGTCTTCCGGTCCCCTGAGAACCGGTCAGGCAACTTGAGGTGGGGTTCAAGAGGTGAGGTGAGGGGCACTACCATGGTAGCATCAGGCTGGTTGACCCTCTGAGCCAGGGCTTGGACCTGTAGGGAGAGACCCTGCATTTGCTGAGCCAGGGTCTCAAGGGGGTCCATAGTAGTGTGAGGGACCAGGGTAGACTAGGTATATGGCTTGTGATTATGTAATGATGGGGGTAGGGAAACAGACAAGTGAGCCCTAATCTAACCGCCACTCAGTCCCTGCCTACTTGCAACGACCTGCCCTAGGCGACGGGGTACAATTGGGCGATGGTCCCTACGCTCAATAAGTGCACGACAGACAAACAGACAAGGGTACACAGAAGCTAAGGGAAATGGGGCAGTTGCGAACGAGCCGAGTCAAACCAGGAGTGTACGAGGTACCAAACGCAGAGCAGGAGAGTAGTGAACAAACCGGGTCAAACCAGGAGTGTACGAGGTACCAAACGCAGAGCAGGAGAGTAGTCAGTAAGCCAGGGTCAATATGAAGCAGGGTCAAATAGTTCAGAAGCTGCAGCAGGGCCAGGAAACCAAACGAGAAGAATCACAAGCAAGGAGGAACAGGAAAGGCAGGTATAAATAGACAGAGGGCGGGAGCTAGCTCCGTCTGGCCAGGCTGTGGTGGGCTCTCCCACTCCTAAGCCTGCCAGTGCTGAGTGATGGAAGATGGAGTCAGTCTCACAGACATAGAAGCAGGTGCAGACTGATTACCTATGGGCATTGACACAGAAGCTGTGCCTGGCAGATCCTTTACATCTGGATCATTGACTGTTCTCAAATATTCAAGTGCAGAAATCTTTTAAAGAAAGGCAATAAAATGTGGTTGACCAAATCAGCCATCATAGCATCCTGTGGTAGAAAGTTCATAGTGTTATTGCTCTTACATAGACAACAAACCTTCTGTATTGCTATCCTTGTAGAATGTTGTATATGTTATCCATTGTATACTGTACGTATCTATACTCATGAGGTTACATTAAAGGGGTTGTCTCATCAAAGTGAATGTTATCCGACTATGCTGCCCTATACAAACGCTGTATAGTATTAGGACAGGTCTGCACTTCCCCCTCACTCTTCACCGTGATTGATGGGCTGCTGTATATGCCAATACACAGCAGACAGCTGTCAAAGACCACTGAAAAGGAAAGGTGTGGCGGGGATAGGCAGGGGGAGCACTCCCCACACAATCTTATTTTGTGTGCCAATTTGGCTGGTAGGAGAGCAGTCCTAACCCTGTAATATGCTGCCCTTAGTGAATGGCCTCCGTTTAATACTACATTTCCCTGCAGCTGCTTCCATATGAAAAAGGTTGTCAGCAGTGAGACAATACCTTTACATTATATAAACATTAAGGCAAATTTGCTATTTAAAATGCGCCAAATTGAGCTAGAATTCTTGTGTACATGCTGTGCGCCACATTTATTAACAGTTTTGGACACTTTTTGCGCCTTGCTCGACAACTAGTTGGGGCTTTGCAGAAAGGGGCATGATCTTACAAAAAGGGAGCATGACAAAATTTAGCACTGTGCGCCACAAATACGCCAACATTTTGGCACAAAAAGCTAAGAGTTGGTATAAGGAAGAGAAAAATATCTAACGTCTAACTAGATGAAACATTTATCAAACAGCATGCACCACTTTGATAAATTTGGCGCATCTTTTGAATGCAATGTCTAAGTTTACACTGTCTAAAACTTAGACAGTATTAGTAAATCTGCCCCATTGTATTTTACATTCATCATTTTAGGATGAAAAATATGTGCAACATTATTTTATTTTTAAAGGGATTTTCCCATCTCATAAATCGATGGCACAGCTTTGCCTGCACACTGGACAATTGAATGGTGCCATGCTGCTGTTCCTTGCACAGCAGGCGGCCGGTAGCGCCGCTGTGCAGAGAAAACTGTGAAGCGAATGCAGTACTAAATTAGCACTGTAACCCCCTCATTCTCCGGATTGGTAGGGGTTCCAGAATTCAGACCCCTATCGATAAGAAAGTGATGGGAAAAACATTTGAAACCAAAATAGAAAAACATTACAATGTTGCTTTGTTTTATCATACCAACTTTAGATATGAAATATTGGAACTATAAATGTAAGTATTCCTTGTTACCATTTGTATGACAGGTATAGAGACGGAGGTACTTATAGATCCACATGTTGTTAACCTCTACTATATTTTCTGGTAAAATGATTCCTCTTAAACTTTTATTTATTTTGTCATACAATATAAAAATTCGTATTTTCTTAAGTTTGAAAAATTGAAAGTGGCAATGTAAAAAGGTGATCAGAGGATAATGCTGGGAGCATTTTAGCTGATGGTAAGAAATAGAAGCAGCTTGACATTACTAACTAGAGTTCATTTTCTTCCATATATAGTTATGCTTCATAGACACACAAGCAACATTGCCAACAATCCCAGAAAATAGTAACTATTACAAGAACAGCAAAATACAAGAAGTGGAATATCAATCACCGCCATTTGGCAATGACAGAGACTAGATTTGGCAAGGACTATGGTTGTTGTAATCATAATAATCCAAAGGCAAAAGAATAATCTAAAATATTTATGCTGAGGAATGTAAATGATAATAGGAGGGTGCAGCAGACATACTGTTACTTGTATCACATCTCTGATAAGATCACTAAGTTATATGTGAGGACTGCAGAACAGATTGAGTGTCTGAACATATTTTTCGAAAAAAAAGTTTTAAATATTCTTCTTAAATTGAACAATGTAGCATATGGCTGCAAAATAGTAAGATGAATAGATTGTGTGATGAAGCAACATGAAGATGAGTACAAACTTTTGCCCCATATGTCAAAATTCTTAAAAAGAATTCTATAGAAACCGATGCAATTTAAATATGTATTAGTCACACAACACATAACCAAAGCATGACAACAGATCCACTAAAGTCTGATAAACCAATATATTTAGGTGGTGGGACACAAATCAGTAATTCTCTACTTACTGGGGAAATTGTCAAATTCTACAAATTAACCTATGCAATTCAGCCTTATAAAGCAAATAAAGGAGCTATCAAATTTACCATTTAATAAACTTTAATTGTATTCATTGGTTCTCGTGGACAATGTTGTTGAACACCAAACCAATAATTCTACTGTATTTTATCACTGTTTAATTTGAGTTTTACATGTGAAAGGAAGTAGATTGTTATTTTTTTTCCTTCGTAGAATTGTCATAATTTAATAGATTTACATACAGGATGCCTGTTTGAATAATTTAAGTAAATACATAACAGATTATCAATAAAGTAGCACAAGTGACAAGTTGTGTTTATTACCCCGTTACCCTAATAATACTCCAAGTAAAATCATATTTAAAAATATTTTTTTTATATGTAATAAAAAAAGAGGAAGAATATAAAAAAAAATATAGCGTTACTTTTGACTTCATAACACATATGCATAAAATCATTCCCTATATACAGTATGTATGCAGTAAGAAATAGTATTAGGGTTAATACCAACGTTTGTAGGCATGCAAATATGTCAATTAAAAATATATGTTGTGTTTTGTGTAAGGTCACTACATTGTACTAATTCATGTCGTAGGAAACAGCTGGGGTTCACTATGATCACACACAAAATAATAAGAATTTTGAAGTATCAGGTCAGACGAGCTGGACGGACAAGGACAGCACGTAACACAGCGGAACACTCTTGGTCAAACAATTTCAGATTGGCAGCAAAGAGCCAGTGAACAAGAAGAATGATAAAAGGATCAAGCCGTGAACTTATGATATATGATGCACTATATGGACCAAAGTATTGTAACACCTACACATTACACCTACAGAAGCTTGTATGACATCCCATTCTAAATCCATAGGCAGTAATGGTTCCCCTTTTCATCTAAAGCAGATTCTACTCTTCTGGGAAGGTTTTCTACAAGATTTTGGAGTATGTCTGTGGGGATTTTTGCCCATTCAAACTGTAGAGCATTTGTGAGGTCTCATATTGGACGAGAGTGCCTGGCTAACTACCTCCGTTCTAATTCATCCCAAAGGTGTTAGATGGGGTTGCGGTCAGAGCTCTGTGAGTGCCAGTCAAGTTCTTCTACATCAGACTCACCCAAGCATGCCTTTATGGATCTTGCTTTGTGTGCTGGGCACAGTAACGCTGGAACAGAAAAGGGCTTTCCCCAAACTGCTCCGAAAAAAGTTGGAAGCATACAATTGCTAAAATGTCTTGGCATGCTGAAGCATTAAGATTTCCCTTTACTGGAACTAACAGGCCTAGGCCAACGACCAGGGGCGTAGCTAAAGGCTCATGGGCCCGGGTGCAAGAATTCAGCTTGGGCCCCCCTACCACTCCCCAACACCACCATCATCATTATCATCAGACCCCTGTGCGTGCCTATGCCCAGACGCTTTGCCCAACAGCCCCCATAGTATAATGCCCCCACACAGTATAATGCTCCCATAGCTGCCCCCACACAGTATAATGCCCCATAACGTATAATGCCCCCCATAACAGCCCCATACGGTATAATGCTCCCCATATCAGCCCCCATACAGTATAATTCCCCCATATCAGCCCCCATTCAATATAATGCCCCCCATCTTATCAGCTCCCATGCCATATCTGCCCCCCATGCAGTATAATGCCCCCCACACAATATCAGCCCCCCCCATACAGTATAATGCCCCCATATGTGCATAATAAAAAAAAATAGCATAATTACTTACCTATCCCCGTTCCCACGCCGGGTGGAGGATCCTTCGCCTCCTCCGGTCTGTGCTATGAGTGACTCAGCGCAGACAGGCGCGATGATGTCGCTACATCCCGTCTGCCTGCGTCGAGCCGCTCAGGGCACAGTGAATGCTGGATCAAGGAGATGCCAGCTCCTTGCTCCAGGATTGAATGGAACCGGGACCTCGGTGAGTGACTCGCGACCCCCCGGAGGTCTTCACACGAACCCCCAGGGGGACGCGACCCACAGTGTAGGGATGTCACGATACCAAAATTTGGACTTCGATACCGATACTTCGTTTACAGTAATAAAAAAAAAAAGTTCTTTCGTTTTCTAATGTGAGGCACGAGGTGTGATGATGAATTTTGAATGTGCCTCACGTTAATAGTAATTAATCCCGTCATGTTTCTCAGTCATAATGGGTTAATGTGTAATATGGAGGTTAAATTCATCACACCTCGTGCCTCACAATAAGTGATAGAAAGCAGTTTATTTTATACACATCACAAATAATGCAAAAAAAATCGTTGTGCAGGTTATTACGGCCGCGCCAATAACCAATATGTGTATATTTTATGTATTGAGACCTATTTTAATGTTTATTGTAAAAAAGGTGAATGTGTGTTTTTTTATTTAACATTACTTTGTTTTTACTTTATTTTTAAACTTTAATGTACTGACATATATCAGATATATGTCAGTACATTAGCCTGTGGACAGATAGCACACAGGCAGTTGTTAGGACATACCTCAGTATGCCCTAACAGGAAATATGGTAAGACAGCCCTGGGGTCCTTCAGTAGACCCCAGGGCTGTCTGCCCATATATGGTATGGCCCTCGATCGCGTCACAGGAATTTCCTGTGACACGATCCAGGGGCATCCCCCCCTTCTCATTTTCCCCTGAATGCTGCAGTCGGCTTTGATTGCAGCATTCAGGAGAATAGCGGCGGAGATGAGAGGTTCCTCTGATCTCCGACGTTATAGAGCGGGGCTGCAGCTGTGTAATACAGTCATTGCCCCGCTCCCGACAGTAAGTGCGCGCACGGTCAGCATGAGGAGATGCTGCCGGCGCTGCACTAATGAGCGTGGGTTCAGGCACTAAAGACAGAACATGGGGGTGCCATGTTCTGTCTTCAGTGCCGCAGATCATTAGTGCAGCGCCGGCCGCATCACATCATGCTGACGGCGCGCACATGTCAGGACTCAGGAGCGGGGCAATGGCTGTATTACACAGCCGCAGCCCCGCTCTTCTAGTCATGTGTACTATACTGTATTGTGTTGTATTGTGAAGTTTGCGGTGGAGAGAGAGGGGGGGGGGCTGTGATTTAACGGCCCCCCCCTCTCCACCGCAAACAGCACAATACAACACATTACATCACAATACATTACAACACAACACAGACTGCAGCTCACCTGGAGTCCTCGGCACCGACTCTTCCACTCCACTGTCCGGAAGACGTGTCCCGTGACAACACGGTCACATGGTACACTAAGTGTACCATGTGACCGTAACCAGGAAGTGCCGGCTTTACGGCACAGAAGATTTTTTTTGGAAGCATACAGTATGGCAACGGGGGCCCGTGGGCCCCCCAGGCTTAGGGGCCCGGTCGCAAGTGCGACCGCTGTGACCCCTATAGCTACGCCACTGCCAACCACTGAAAAACAACCTCATAGCATTATCCCTCCTCAACCAAACTTACAGTTAGCAGAATGCAGTCAGGCAGGTAACGTTCTGGCATTCACCAAACCCAGACTCATCCATCAGACTGCCAGAAAGAGAAGCGTGATTCCTCACTTCACAGAACACGTTTCCACTGCTCCAGACTGCATTGGCGGTGTGCTTTACACCACTTCATCCAACGCTTGGCATTGTGCTTGGTGATGTAAGGCTTACATGCAGCTGCTCAGCCATGAAAACCCATTCCATGAAGCTCCGTACGCACAATTTGTACAAGCTGTTGTTAATGCCAGAGGAGGCTTGGAACTCTGCAGTTATTGAGTCAGTACAGGCGTGGCGACTTTTATGCACTATGCGCCTCAGCACTTGGCAACCCTGCTCTGTAACTTTACATGGTCTGCCACTTCCTGGTTGAGTAGCTGTGGTTCCTAAATGCTTCCACTTTGCAATAATATCACTCACAGTTGATCGTAGAATATCTAGAAGGAACATTTTTTAATTAACTAACTTGTTGCAATGGTGGCATCCTATTACAGCAATATCATGGAATTCAGTGAGCTATTTAGAACGACCCATTCTTTCACAAATATTTGTAAAGGCAGACTGCATGGCTAGGTGCTGGATATTATATACCTGTGGCAATAGGACTGAATGAAACACTTGAGTTCAATAATTAAGAGGTGTGTCCCAATACTTTTATCTATATAGTGCATAAAAGCCTCTTTGATATGGGGATGGCAGTGTAAAATGCCAGGTTTTTGTCATGTTACAAAATCAGTCCAAGATCAATCAGTTTAGAACTTTTTCCACTTTTAATGTCACCTATAATCTGTACAATTGTATTGAAAAACAAAATCTTTTAGGGTGGAAAAATAAAAAAGAACAAACATAATGTGGTTTGATAAACATTCACACCTGTATACTAATAGTTTGTTGAATTACCCTTTGACTTTATGACAGCATTCAGTGGTTTTGGGTAGATGTCTATCAGCATGGCACATCTTGACTTTGTAATTTTTGCCCCCTCTTCATTGCAAAAGTGCTCCAAATCTGTCAGATTGCAAGAGCATCTCCTGTGCATCTCCTGTGTACAGCCCTCTTCAGGTCACCCCACAGATTTTCAATGGGATTCAGATCTGGGCTCTTGCTGGGCCATTCCAAAACTTTGATCTTCTTTTGGTGAAGCCATCCTTTTGTTGATTTGGAGGTATGCTTTGGGTCGTTGTCATGCTGAAAGGTGAAATTCCTCTTCATCTTCAGCTTTTTAGCAGAGGCCTGCAGGTTTGGAGCAAATATTGACTGATATTTGGAACTATTCATAATTCCCTCCTCCTTGAGTAAAGCCCCAGTTCTAGCTGCAGAAAACAGCCCCAAAGCATAATGCTGCCTCCACCATGCTTCACTGTGGGTATGGTGTTCTTTTGGTGATGTGTAGTGTTGGCTTTGCACCAATCATACCTTTTGGAATTATGGCCAAAAAGTTCAACCTTGGCCTCATCAGACCATAACATGTTTTCCCACATGCTTCAGGCAGACTTAATGTAGGTCTTTGCAAAACATAGCCGGGATTGAATTTTTTTATTTGTTGGAAAAGGCTTCCGTCTTGCCATCCTACCCCACAGCCCAGACAACCAGTATCTGCCAGAAACTCCTGCAACTCCTTTAATGTTGCTGTAGGCCTCTTGGTAGTCACCTGGACCAATTTTCATCTTGTCTTTTCATCAAGTTTTGAGGGACGTCCATTCTTGTTAATGTCACTGTTGTGCCAAATGTAATCCACTTCTTGATGACGGTCTTCACTGTGTTCCATGGTATATCTAATGCCTTCAAAAATCTTTGGTACCCTTCTCCTGACTGATGCCTTTCAACAATCAGATCCCTTTGATGTGTTGTAAGCTCTTTTACGGACCATGGCTTTTGCTGTCACATGCAACAAAAAAAAAAAATTCAGAAAAATCCTAATAGAACAGCTGAACTTTATATGGGGTTACTCAGAATCACTTTAAATAATGGCAACTGTGTACTGACAACTATTTAACATGAGTTTAAATGGGATTGGCTAATTCTGAACACAACCACATCCCCAATTATAAGAGGGTGTTCACACCTATGAAACCACATTATCGTAGTTTTGTTATTTTTATTTTTCCCCTCTAAATGATTTTAGTTTGTTTTTTAATGGAATTGTAGAGATTATGGGTCACATTAAAGGTGGAAAAAGCTCTGAAATGATTAATCTTGTACAGATTTTTTAACATGACATAAACCTGGCATTTTAACAAGGTTGTGTAGACTTTTGATATCCGCTGTATATATTTTTATATATATATATATATATATATATATATATACTTTTTTACATATTACATCAACTGTCAATATTTTGTACCAGCTCCTTCATAATTGGTCCACTCTTCAAAATGCTTCTCAGTGGACAATTCACAATAATGATTAGATTGATTGTTTGTGACAAGCAGATTGTGCAACTGCAAACATTTTTAGTACTAGCATTGAAAATATGTAATTAATCAACGCTATGGTCATCCATAGACTGCAGAACTGAAGAGTATTTCACTGGACAAGCAATCACAGAAATTGTTTTTTGCCTCCAGCTACCTAATCTAACATACAGGAGATGTGGTGGACAGAATGAGTATGATCCACTAAACAGAAATATATTTTGAATTGCTATGTATTGCATAAGATGTTTATATTGCATTCACCAAAATATCAAACTGGGTGGAATAGCCTTTTCCTTTATGAACATGGTCTGTAAATAGGACATCCTCACAACCCTGTTAGCAGCAGGTTGACATTAACACATTAACTGAGGATCAGTTTGTTGACATATTAGACCTTTTTCTACAGTAGATATTTTCAGATAGAGACTAAAATACTCAACTAGGTCCTATTCACGAGATACCATCATATACATGTTCTTGATCATTTCCACCATGTAGTGTTATCTGACTTAAGACAATAGTTTTGCTGCTATTTTTCATCAAAAATGTACAGACTGCAATTTAAATGGATAATCGAAGAGGTATTAAAGGGGTTTTCCCATCAGGGACATTTATGGCTTATCCACAGGATATGCCATAAATGTCAGATAGATGCGGGTCCCACCTCTGGGAGCCGCACCTATCCCTAGAACAGGGCCCCTTAACCCCGTTCTACCTTTCCGTGTTACTTCTGCAATCTTGTGATTTCCGACTATGTAAGTAGAAAATAGCGTAGCTCGCTGAGTTGAGTTGATTTCATAACTCCCTTAGAAGTCAATGACAGTTACGGCAGGGGCGTATCTAGGGGGGGTCAGGCGGGGCATGTGCCCCGGGCGCAGCTTAGAGGGGGGCGCCAGCGCCACCTCCTCCTGAACTATAATTGTACCTGTGTCTATAGGACACAGGTACAATTAGAAGCAATGAATGACTGGGCACGTTCCGTGCCCGGCCATTCAGCGCCTTTACACGAGTGAAGCAACTGGTACCTTTTGTACCAGTGAAGCTTCCGTCGATGAAAGGCGCTGACTGACAGGGAAAGTCATCCTGCCCAGCCAATCAGCGCCTTTCATAGACGCTGCGTTCAAACCTGCGCAGAAGAGAGCAGGTTTCCATGGCTGCCGGACGGCGTGGGAGCGGGATTAAGGTGAGTTGAATTTTTTTTTTTTTTTAATTGTAATGAAACTTTGGCTGTATCTACAGGGAGGACTTTATCTACAGGGGGGACTTTATCTACACGGGGGGGGGGACTTTGTCTACACGGGGGGACATTTATCTACGGGGGGACTTTATCTACATGGGGGGCTTTATCTACGGAGGGGGGACTTTATCTACACGAGGGGGGCTTTATCTATGGGGGCACTTTATCTACGGGGGGCTTTATCTACACACGGGGGGCTTTATCTATGGGGGGGCTATATACTGGGGTGGGCTATCTATGGAGCACCATATACAGGGGTGGGCTATAGCTACAGGGGGGCTATATAGTATATAGCCCCCTGTAGATATAGTGTCCCCCCTGTAGATATGGCCCACCCCTGTAGATATAGCCCACCCCTGTATATAGCCCACCCCTATAGATATAGCCCACCCCTGTAGATATAGCCCACCCCTGTAGATATAGTCCACCCCTATAGATATAGTCCCCCTGTAGATATAGCCCCCCTGTAGATATAGCCCCCCTGTAGATATAGCCCACCCCTGTATATAGTCCCCCTGTAGATATAGCCCACCCCTGGATATAGCCCACCCCTGGATATAGCCCCCTGTAGATATAGCCCCCTGTAGATATAGCCCCTTTGTAGATATAGTCTCCCTGTAGATATAGTCCCCCTGTAGATATAGTCCCCCTGTAGATATAGCCCACCCCTGTATATTGTCCCCCTGTACATATAGTCCACCCCTGTATATAGTGCTCCACAGATAGCCCACCCCAGGGGTGGGCTATCTGTGGAGCAATATATACAGGGGTGGACTATCTAGTGGAGCACTATATACAGGAGTGGACTATATGTACAGGGGGCTATATATAGGGGTGGGCTATCTGTGAAACACTATATATAGGGGTGGACTATAAGTGGAGCACTATATACAGGGGTGGACTATATGTGGAGCACTATATACAGGGGTGGGCTATATCTACAGGGGGGCTACATACAGGGGTGGGCTATATCTACAGGGGGGCTATATACAGGGGTGGGCTATCTGTAGAGCACTATATACAGGGGTGGGCTATATCTACAGGGGGCTATATACAGGGTTGGGCTATACGTGGAGCACTATATACAGGGCTGGGCTATATCTACAGGGGGCTATATACAGGGGTGGGGTATCTGTAGAGCACTATAGGGGGAGTTATTTGTGGGATACTATATACAGTGGTGGGCTATATGGGCGCACTATCTACAGGGGGCTCTATGGCAGGCACTATCTACAGGGGGCACAGTGTGTGTGTGGGACACGGTTGTATGGTGCTATTATAATTAGAGGTGCAGTGTATGGCGCTATTATATTTAGGGGTGTAGTGTGTGGTATAATGATAACTTTATATTTATTTATAGGTGCAGAAATGTTGGAAAAGTGAGAAGCTGAAGACATGTGAGCGGCAAACTGCAGAAATGGGCTGTGAACGGGAGAAGTCATCATAGAGGTCTGGATTGGATGGAGAAAAATAACTAGGATCTGAGACGTCACCATTGAGTCACTTAATGTAAATGTTTATTCTGCCTCTAATCAGTACTGTAGTCACTGTATGATCTGCAGCGAGATGATGGGTGATATGATTATGATATGACTTATTTTTTGTGAAAAGCATCTCCCAGCATATCCTTACCATTGTTCAGGCCATGCTGGGAGCTGTAGATTTATGCCGTACACACCTATACAGCAGGGGTTGCACTAAATTGAGCTGTATTTGTGCTGGTGCTGTATTTATGTACTGAGCTTGGTTCTGGGGCTGTATATATGTACTGAGCTTGGTTCTGGTGTTGTGTATAGAACCCTATTGCTTGTAAAATGTACAAATGTTTTTATGCTCGCGTTACATAAAAACAAATGTGGAAAAGAAATGACACGTCGATTGGTGGAAAAAACAAACACGGCGAGGGGGAAGGAGATGTCGGGAAAGGTTGGGGGGGGGGGGGCAAACTGAATCTTTGCCCCGGGTGCTGGAGAACCTAGCTACGCCTCTGGTTACGGAAACAGAGTAAACATCTATCTGACATTTATGGCATATCCTGTGGATATGCCATAAATGTCCCTGATGAGAAAACCCCTTTAAATCATCATACACCTGTGCCAAGACAATTCTTACTAGTCCTTACCAAACCTCTATTGTCAAATGTGGACATACCCATAGACTGCAATTTATAGGAAAAAAAAATCTAATTTCATTTAAACATACAGTATTGCCCCACATTTATTAACCACTTGATGTCCAAAACATTTTTCATTTTTCATTTTTCACTCACCGTCTTCCAAGAGCCATAACATCAATGGAGTGGTGTTAAACATTATGTTTTTGCGGGAAGAGTTGTAGTTTGTATTGACACTATTTAATGTATCATATAATATACTCGGAAACTGAAAAAAAATTATTTGTGGGGTGGAATTGAAACAAACAGATTCCTCCATTGTTTTTTGGGTTTAGTTTTTACGGCTTTCACCGTGCGGTAAAAACGACAACTTAACTTTATTCTGCTGGTCATTATGAACATGGTGATACAGTTTATGCATATTATATAGTTTTTTAATGTTTTACTACTTTTATAAAGAAGTATTTGTTAAAATAAATTAGTTTTTGTTTAGTCGCCATAACGGTTTTATTTTTACGTCGTTTGAGCGGTGTGAGGCCTTATTTTTTGAGAGACAAGCCGTTGTTTTTAATGTTACCATTATCTGATAATACGACTTTTTGATTACATCTTATAAAAAAATATTTTTTTTTCTGGTGTTCACCATGCAGGTTAAATAATGAGAGAAAGAAAGGTAGGATCCAGCGATGTATAGTAATGTGGGGAAACTCGGTTTCCACGTTATTGAACATGCACAATAAAAAGTGAACATAGGAAAAGTTACAAGGTGGTCTGTGCTCTTATTCATGGCTGATTCAAGTGAGCTGCTGCGAGCCGTGAAGGTAGATATATCCAGAATCAGGTAACAGGCAGTGCCCAGGCAATGACAACGCCCCCAGATTATACTAGTGCTGGTGGGAAAATTAACCCCTGCTGTTGGAATTGTAAGTGAATAATTAGGGAAATAAACCTGGACATAAGTGGATCTGGGCAAGGTACGGTAAAACAGAATATTTTGAGAGCCTTGGTAACATCATAGTCTCGTGTAAAACCTGGAGAATAACAATGTGACAAAGGTTACAGGGATTCATTCTATTTTACCGTACCTTGCCCAGATCCACTTATGTCCAGGTTTATTTCCCTATTTATTCACTTCCAATTCCAACAGCAGGGGTTAATTTTCCCACCTGCACTAGTATAATATGGGGGCGTTGTCATTGCCCGGTCACTGCCTGTTACCTGATTCTGGATATATCTACCTTCACGGCTCGCAGAAGCTCACTTGAATCAGCCATGAATAAGAGCACAGACAGTGCTCGAAACGCGTAGGTTTCCTATCATTAGCCAATTCAACCACCTTGTAACTTTTCCTATGTTCACTTTTTATTGTGCATGTTCAATAAAGTGGAAACCGAGTATTCCCCACATTACTATACATCGCTGGATCCTACCTTTCTTTCTCTCGTGTAGTCTGCCGTGTGCCGTCGCGGAGATCCGCGTGAGATCTGTACACAGGAGCGTGGAGCTGGTGAGCTGGAGGTTTCCTCCCATCCCCTCATTCCCTTCAACAAATCTCTGTGTATGAATACGGCTACATCCTCCGTGCATGCCAGTGTTATTCCCAGCCAATACTTCCGGATTTTACACATTTATTGCTATATTCATTGTTTTGGAATATTGGCCTCAAGGTGGTTTATGTTTTTTGTGGCACTACGGGAAAACCAAGATTCCCTGAAAGAAATTTCATAAGTAAGGTCAGAGACTGACTTTTTTATTACGGTGATCTTTGTACTCATCTGAAATTCAATATGTCACAGGATTTCACCAGATCCAGAGCTGAGAGGGCAGCAGCAGTCTTTGGAGACACTAGTCTCTCACAGAAATTTAATACAACGTTACATAGCCAATTCAGAGAATTGGAGAAACTATCAGCCCATGAAGCTAGAGTTTGGTGGGCTCTAACTACACTGCAAAACTATATCTCCAAAAGCATGATCCCAAGAGGTCTACGCCTACGGAAAATTCCTACTTTCAAATACTCAGCTGAATTTTCACAAGAGTGCAACACCATTCTTTCTGAGTGCTCATTGAATCTTATGAATTTAATTACAAAACAAGAGGAAATAAAATTGCCTGAGTTACACATGGACATTAACAAGCTCAAGGAGGAAATTAATAAATCATCCAGCTCACCCGACTTCTGCACTTTGGAATCTAGGACACAAAAATATGTAGACCAACTTGAAAAATCCATCATGGATATCAAAAGAAGTAAATTCCAAAGGGATACGGAGGATTATGCTAAAGGAGAAGTTTATAACTGGAGCAAGAGGGACAATTCCCATTCTAGAGCTAAATCTATTCTGAAAGATCGCAGGAGACTTAGACAGCGTTATACCAGCCAACGCAGACTTAGCTTTAGCTCCACGGAGCAGGAGACGACAGATGGAACAGAAGGGGTATCAGACATGGACTCATCCAGAGAATCAGAATCGTTCAGACACTCCTTTCCTGCCAGACATGGCCCCTCAAAAAACGGGGTAGGAGGGGGGGGGGGCAGGAAATATCGGAATCACGGATACCATACAACCACGCCGATTACGGAACCAGTAATCGTACTGTACTGTACTGTAATTAATACCATGGATGTTATCAATTTGTCTCAAGTACCTCTTACCCCCATACATATTGAAGTACTCGCTCTCGGTCCGAATTTTGCTCCCAACAGGGATTTTGATATTTTTCACACCCTTTTAGACATAAATAAATTTATACGAAATTTGACTATAAAAAGGCATTTTTCTCTAGATACAGATGTACACACAGAAATTAGCCCCATAACCCCTGATAGGACTCATCTGGTCACAACATATTTCGTCCATTTATGTTTCAGGAGCAAGTTGCTCTGTTAAATTTGGTAGAACTTGCTGAGCAGGACAAGTCTTCTCCTTGTTCGCTAGCAGAAAATGTTTTCACGCCAAATCCTACTTTTTATCCCATCCAGTCTAGGACAGAGGCCATGGATAGATTCCAGTCTATCATAGAAAGAGAACTACACAAAATTGCCAGCCGTAGCCATAAAAGTAAATCTAAACAAAATCTCACAGTTAGTCAGAACAATGCAGTCAAATCCCTTAGGGACAATAAAAATATTGTGATTCGTATGTCGGACAAAGGGGGTAGTGTGACCGTTATGGATCGTGACATGTATGTTAAACAAATGACGGAACTATTATCTGACACAGACACATATATTAAAATGGACCACAATCCGACCTCTGGTTTCCAGCAGCTCCTTGTGAATCTGCTTGACAGAGGTCTAAATATTGGCACAATTACAAAGAAACAACATGATTATTTGTCAGTCAAGAACCCAATTATTCCTATTCTCTATGCCCTACCCAAGACACATAAAGGCATCATTCCCCCACCCATGCACCCTATTGTTTCTGGCATTGGGTCACTCACTGAAAAACTATCCGAGTGGCTGGACTTTCTCTTACAGCCTCTTGTACAGAGAACCCCTGGTCATCTTAGAGACACCAAGGATGTCTTGCACATTTTTAACAACAAAGTTTGGGGTCTTAATCACACTTGGCTGAGCTGTGACGTGGTGGCGTTATATACATCTATACCCCATCTCATGGCCACTCAAGCTCTGGAACATCACTTATCAAAATATAGCTCATATGATGATACACTACAGCTTTACATATTAGACGTACTTCAATTTCTTATGACCCATAACTATTTTCAGTATGACTGTTGCTTCTTTCTTCAAAATAGAGGGGTCTCCATGGGTGCCAAATTTCCCCCCTCTATAGCCAATTTGGTCATGGCGTGGTGGGAGGAATGCACTCTATTCTCTGCTCTAAATCCGTTTTTCCACCAGGCGCACTGGTATGGCAGATACATCGATGACCTCCTGCTCATCTGGGAGGGCGATGTCTCTGCCATACCTGAATTCCTGAAGTACATTAATAACAACTCTTTCAATTTAAAATTTACCCATACTTCTCACCAAACCACTATTAATTACTTGGATTTGACATTGTCGGGTACCGCAGGCAAAACTATTCAGACTGAGATTTTTCATAAAACAATTTCTGGTAATACCATCCTTCACACCACCAGTAGCCACCCCAAGCATACAATCTTGTCAATACAGGTTGGTGAGCTAACTAGGGCCAAAAGAAACTGCACCAGAAATCAGAGTTTCATATTGGAACAACAGAAAATTTGTAAAAAATTATCTAATAGAGGGTATAAGAGGTGGACCCTCAATAGAGCACAAGCCATAGTTAGCTCCAAGGACAGGAAGGACCTATTATCTATAGACCATGTCAGGGCAAACAGTGACCCTTCAGGGATCCATAGAATAGCAAAACCTACACTTGTCCTCCAATTTAGCAACCAGTTCAACGAAATACGGGAAATGGTGTATCTTTATATTCCCATACTTTTTGAGGACGTCAAACTCGAGTCAATACTTAAGAACGGTTGTCGTATAGTTTCCCGTAGGGCACCAACTTTAGGGAACATTCTTTCCCCCTTATATCTGCCATCTAAAAAAACAATTCCTACCTGGTTGCATTACACTGGTTTTTAAAGGTGTGGGTTCCATCCCTGCAAGGCATGCACAGTCAGTAAAACTACAAAGAAATTCTCGGATTCTAATGGTGTAACCAATTTTTTTATAAAAACTCATATCAATTGCAATAGCGACCATGTAGTTTATATTATTGAATGTACCCACTGCAATTTAAAATATGTGGGTTGCACCACCAGAAAACTCAAGGTCAGGATTTTAGAACATCTAAGTTACATTAGAAATCCGGCTATTATTAACATCTCTAATGTTAGCAGACATTTCATAACCTGTCACAATAGAAATATAAATTTTCTTAAAATATATGCTATTGAAAAAATAAACAGAACTAACAGAGGAGGGGATCTTAAACATAGATTATCAACGCGTAAAGCATTCTGGATCTATCATCTCAACACAAGGTTTCCCTCAGGTCTGAATCTTAGGAAGGAACTGATGTTCCATTATTGACCTCTACATATCACCAATTCTTTCTACATATATGCTTTCATTAAAATCTTTCTACAAATTATAATCTATATACAGTACATTTGTCATCTTCGAAACTTGAATTTTCATCTTCCCTAGTGTTAACATTACCTTGGTAGCTTGTTTCTATTGGTGCTGTTTCTGCCCTGTAGGTTGGGTCCTGTTCACACCTTTTGCTTTCCTGTTGCCATTGCCTTGTTCTGGATATTTTTCGCTGCTAAATAATGCATACATTGTCATTACTATTACTGCTAATCACATATACATGTTATTGCATACTAATGCATACATTGTTTTTAACTGAAACCCTGTATTATTCATTCCTGTGACTCACTAGATTGATTTAGAGCACTAGTTTGCTACTAAACAAAGATACTCAGTTTTTACGTTTACTTATTTTAACCCCTTCCCGCCCAATCACGTACAGTTACGTGATTAAAACTGGTGGCTTAACGCCTTTTCACGTAACTGTACGTGATGGAGATGAAGCTGGCTCAGGAGCTGAGCCAGCGACATCACCACCGGATGACAGCTGTATGTTACAGCTGTCACCCTGAGGTATCGGCCAGGACCGGAGCTAGCATCCGATCCGGCCGATTAACCCCTCAGATGCTGCGTTCAATAGAGATCGCAGCATGTGAGGAGTTTATAGCCACCGGCACCCCAGCAACGTGATCGCTGAGTTGCCGGTGGATGCAAAGGCGATCGGAGGGCTAATACTTACCTCCCGGTCCGCCAGTAACGGAATCCTCCTATGCCCCGTCGGCGGCGGGGCCCAGGAGGCTCCCGGTACCATCGGCATGATGGCGCCCGCTCAGCTTCCGGCTCAGAAACAGAGCCGGCGTCATAAGCTAGCTCCCATTCCTGCCATTAACCCCTTCAATGCAGCGATCCATTGTGATCGCTGCATCCTAGAGGTTTGTAACAAATCGGCATCCTTGCCACGCGATGGCAAGGCTGGCGACTGCTACTTTGGCAACAGGAGCCCTAACAATGGACTCCCGTCTGCCATTACGTAAGCTGATTAGGCCCCGCCCAGAGGCGGAGCCTGATCGGCTTGCTGTCAGTGAACAACTGACAGTTCCAATACATTGCACTACATAGGTAGTGCAATGTATTAGAACATCAAACAAACAGTTGGACCTTCAAGTCCCCTACTGGGACTAAAAAAAAGTCAGAAAACGGCCATACTTACAAATGGACACAGCCAGGCCAGAAATGCTGATGAAAGGGCGAGCAGGTGCTTTAAATAATAATAGCCACTCCCACTAGTCTTGAGGGGAGTGGTGTGTGGTGCATGGGATGTGTAGTAAGAAATAATAAATGAATAGTGTGTGTGCAAGTGTAATACTATAAGTGAAATATAGGGGGCAGTAATAAATGAAGTGCCTCAATAGAAATAAATGGATAATGGGGTGCAAGTGAGTGAAACATGGAGGGATAGTGTGTACGTCATGAGGCACAACGTGTATAGCCAGGTAGAAGCCTATTTGTGACGCCTTGATAATTCATAGAGCGGGCTACCCTGCTTGCTATGCCAAACAACAACACACCATGCTCTCCCAGCATCAAAGACCCGGCTGTGTCCAAGAGAAGCGAATATACATAATAATGAAAAATACCTGGGGTATTGGTAATCATTTTGGCCAAAAGGACGCAAGCTCGCAATCCACGACAAGGATCCCCAGACTTGCGAGTCCCTAAATCCTAAACTGGAACAGAACGTTCCTGATGCACAAACAGAACCGATAAAAACACAGGGACATATACAAAAACACCGAAAAAGGCCATACTTACAAATGGACACAGCCAGGCCAGAAATGCTGATGAAAGGGCGAGCAGGTGCTTTAAATAATAATAGCCACTCCCACTAGTCTTGAGGGGAGTGGTGTGTGGTGCATGGGATGTGTAGTAAGAAATAATAAATGAATAGTGTGTGTGCAAGTGTAATACTATAAGTGAAATATAGGGGGCAGTAATAAATGAAGTGCCTCAATAGAAATAAATGGATAATGGGGTGCAAGTGAGTGAAACATGGAGGGATAGTGTGTACGTCATGAGGCACAACGTGTATAGCCAGGTAGAAGCCTATTTGTGACGCCTTGATAATTCATAGAGCGGGCTACCCTGCTTGCTATGCCAAACAACAACACACCATGCTCTCCCAGCATCAAAGACCCGGCTGTGTCCAAGAGAAGCGAATATACATAATAATGAAAAATACCTGGGGTATTGGTAATCATTTTGGCCAAAAGGACGCAAGCTCGCAATCCACGACAAGGATCCCCAGACTTGCGAGTCCCTAACTCCTAAACTGGAACAGAACGTTCCTGATGCACAAACAGAACCGATAAAAACAAGGGGACATATACAAAAACACCGAAAAAGGCCATACTTACAAATGGACACAGCCAGGTCAGAAACGCTGATGAAAGGGTGAGCAGGTGCTTTAAATAATAATAGCCACTCCCACTAGTCTTGAGGGGAGTGGTGTGTGGTGCATGGGATGTGTAGTAAGAAATAATTTTGAGCCAAAACTTTTTTTTATATTTTTTTCATCGATTGAGCGGTGTGAGGGCTTATTTTTTGCGGGACGGGCTGTATTTTTATTGGCACCATTTTTTGGTACATACAAATTTTTTTTATCACTTTTTTTAATGTCATTTTTTAAGTGCTAAGGTGACCAAAAAACTATTTTGATGTTTTCAATTTTTAAACTCACCATGCGAGTTAAATAATGGTATATTGTAATAGATCGGACTTTTACGGACGCAGCGATACCAAATTATTTTATTTTTTACATTGTGCTTGGGGAAAAATGGGAAAAGGTTTTTCGTTTTTTTGAACTTTTAATATTTCTTTTTTTATACTCCTGAAAATTTATCTAACATTTATTTTTTTTTACACATTTTATTAGTTCCCCTAGGAGACTTGAACCAGCGGCCACTTGGTTACATGTGAAGTTACGTAAACAGCGTAACTCACTGAGCTACGCTGTTTCCCTAACTCCCATAGTAGTGAATGGCAGTTACGAAAGCAGCGTAGCATGCAAGTTACGCTGTTTCACTAAGGCTGGATTCACACGAGCATGTTCGGTCCGTAAATGACGGAACGTATTTCGGCCGCAAGTCCCGGACCGAACACACTGCAGGGAGCCGGGCTCCTAGCATCATAGTTATGTACGATGCTAGGAGTCCCTGCCTCTCCTTGGAACTACTGTCCCGTACTGAAAACATGATTACAGTATGGGACAGTTGTCCCACAGCGAGGCAGGGACTCCTAGCATCGTACATAACTATGATGCTAGGAGCCCGGCTGCCTGCAGTGTGTGTTCGGTCCAGGATTTGCGGCCGAAATACGTTCCGTCCATTACGGACCGTACATGCTCGTGTGAGTCCAGCCTAACTGTTGTACCACATGTCTATAGAAAAAACTGAAAAATTATCCAATTAAATCACCTGGAAAAAAATGCAACAAACTATAATATGCACGGTGCCATCCAAATTGATAGTATGGCAAAAAACATTATTGGGCATAAACCAGCACACTCTAGGTAGAATTTTGTTATTAAATAAGTACAAATTTATTAATTAATTAAAAAATTAGAGTCGAGTCCATTCATTATATAGATAACACAATTATTTACTAGAGGACAGGAATCTATGACATACAATATAAATTGCTAAAAGGAGACCATGAAACAAGATCAACTGAGAAGATAAACATATCACTATAAGTACTGTTGATTAACCCCTTCAGGACCAAGCTCATTTTGGCCTTCAGGACCAGACCCATTTTTTCAAATCTGACATATTTCACTTTATGTGGTAATAACTCCGGAATGCTTTTACCTATCAGAGCGATTCTGAGATTGTTTTCTCGTGACACATTGGACTTTATGATAGTGGAAAAATGTGGTCGATAAATTCAATATTTACCAGTGAAAAACACCAACATTTTGTGAAAAATTGCAAAAATTAGCATTTTTCTAAATGTAAATGTATCTGCTTGTAAGACAGGCAGTTATACCACACAAAATTGTTGCTAATTAACATCCCCCATATGTCTACTTTAGATTGGCATCGTTTTTTGAACGTCCTTTTATTTTTCTATGACGTCACAAGGCTTAGAACTTTAGCAGCAATTTCTCACATTTTCAAGAAAATTTCAAAAGGCTATTTTTACAGGGGCCAGTTCAGTTGTGAAGTGGCTTTTATGGCCTTATATATTAGAAACCCCCAAAAAGTCACCCCATTTTAAAAACTTCACCCCACAAAGTACTCAAAACAGCAATTAGAAAGTTTCTTAACCCTTTAAACGTTTCACAGAAATTAAAGCAACGTAGAGGTGAAATTTTCAAATTTCATTTTTTTTTGCAGAAATTCATTTTTAATCTATTTTTTTTGTAACACTAAAGTTTTTACCAGAGAAACGCAACTCAATATTTATTGCCCAGATTCTGCAGTTTTTAGAAATATCCCACATGTGGCCCTAGTGCGGTAATGGACTGAAGCACCGGCCTCAGAAGCAAAGGAGCACATAGTCGATTTTGGGCCTCCTTTTTATTAGAAAATATTTTAGGCACCATGTCAAGGGCTCTTTCGGTGCCAAAACAGTGGAAATCCACCAAAAGTGACGCCATTTGGGAAACTACACCCCTTGAGGAAATTTTCTAGGGGTATAGTGAGCATTTTGACCCCGCAGGTTTTTTGCAGAAATTATTGGAAGTAGGCCGTGAAAATGAAAATCGTCATTCTTTCAAAGATAATGTAGGTTTAGCTAATTTTTTCTAATTTCCACGAGGACTAAAGGCAAAAAAGCACCACAACATTTGTAAAGCAATTTCTCCCTAGTAAAACAATACCCCACATGTGGTTATAAACGGATGTTTGGACACACGGCGGAGCTTAGAAGGGAAAGAGCGCTATTTGGCTTTTGGAGCTCAAATTTAGCAGGAATGGTTTGCGCAGGCCATGTCGCATTTGCAAAGCCCCTGAGGGACCAAAACAGTGAAAATGCCAAAAAAGTGACTCCATTGAGAAAACGACACCCCTTGAGGAATCCATCTAGGGCTGTAGTGAGCATTTTGCCCCCACAGGTGTTTCATAGATTTTATTAGAATTGGGCAGTGAAAAAAAAATAAATCCTTTTTCTTCAATAAGACGTAGCTTTAGCTCCAAATTTTTACTTTTCTCAACAAATAAAGGAAAAAAAGAACCCCAACATTTGTAAAGCAACTTCTCTGGAGTACGGCAATACCCCACACGTGGTCATAAAATACTGTTTGGGCACACGGCAGGGCTCAGAAGGGAAGGAGCGCCATTTGCTTTTGGTGTACAGATTTTGCTGCACTTGGTTTCTGGTCGCTATGTTGCTTTTGCAAAGTCCCTGTGGGACCAAAACAGTGAATCCCCCCCAGAAGTGACCCCATTTTGGAAACAACACCCTCAAGGTATTCACCTAGGGGTGTAGTGAGCATGTTAACCCCACAGGTGTTTTGCAGAAATTCGTGTGCACATGATGTGGGAGAATGAAAATGGGAATTTTTCCTTACATACGCCAATATGTGGTGCCCAGCTTGTGCCACCATAACAAGACAGCTCTCAATTATTATGCGGTGTTTCCCTGTTTTAGAATCACCCTACATGTGGCCCTAATCTTTTGCCTGGACATTCGACAGGGCTCAGGAGTGAAAGAGTACCATGTCAAATTGAGGCCTAATTTGGCGACATATAAAGTATTGGTTCACAATTGCAGAGGCTTTGATGTGAAATAATAAAAGAAACCCCTGAGAAGTGACCCCATTTTGGAAACTGCACCCCTCAAGGCATTTATTAAGAGGTGTAGTGAGCATTTTCACCCCACGTGTCTTTTCCATAAATGATTGCGCTGTGGAAGGTACAAATTAAAATTTTTCCCTAGATATGCCAATTCAGTGTCAAATATGTCGTGCCCAGCTTGTGCCACTGGGGACACACACCCAAAAATTGTTAAAAGGGTTCTCCCGGGTATGGTGATGCCATATATGTGGAAGTAAACTGCTGTTTGGGCACACTGTAGGGCTCAGATGGGGGGAGCACCATTTGGGTTTTGGAGCGTGGAATTTGCTTGGTAATAGTTTTGTTTGGAGTATCACTGTTGTTTCCGTTTATAATGTGGGGCATATCTGAGCTGGGCAGAGTACATCAGGGGCATAGTCAGGGGGTATAATATAAAGGTAAAAAATAAATAAAAATAATCCATAGATGTGTGTTACGCTGTGATCGATCCTTTCTGGACAGGCCGGTGTCGCACTGATAAATGTCCTTCCTTATCCCCCTTTTGGTCCACACTCCGCACCTTTGCAGTTTGGGGAATTTTGCCGGGAAAGTGTTGTCCTGGTATAATACCGGCACCGTCGCTTCCAGCAGATATGTTTGGGCCCTCTCCTTCCTGGTTCCCTAATTTTAGTGCCTTGATACATCGCCTTTTGAAACAGAAGAAACGTTCCCCTCGGGCCTTCACAACTGGATATTTTTCTTTCCTGAATTATTGGAGCCTTAACTTATTTTATTTTTTCATAGACGTAGTGGTATGAGGGCTCTTTTTTTACGGGACGAGCTGTAGCTTTTATTGGTACCATATTGGGGTACACGGCGACTTTTTGATCACTTGTTATCCTTTTTTTTGGGAGGCAAGGTGACAAAAAAAAACAGCAATTCTGCCATAGTTTTTTAGTTGTTTTTTTTTATGCAGCGTCCACCATGCGTTATAAACTACATGTTACCTTTATTCTGCGGGTTAGTACGATTCCGGCAATACCAAATTTATAGAACTTTTTTATAACTTTTTGCACAATAAAATTACTTTTGGAAAGAGAATGTATTTTTTCTGTCGCCAAGTTGTGAGAGCCATAACTTTTAAATTTTTTCGTCGATTGAGCTGTGTGAGGGCTTGTTTTTTGCGAGACGACGTATAGATTTTATAGGTACCATTTTTGGATACATGCGACTTTTTGATCACTTTTTATTTCAATTTTTGGAAGACAGTGACCAAAAAAACAGTAATTATGGCAGTGTTTTTGAGGTTTTTTTTTACGGCGTTCACTGCGCTGGATAAATAACATAATATTTTTATAGTTCAGGTCGTTATGGTCGCTGCGATACCAAATATGTATGGCTTTATTATTTTCTTCTAAAATAAATGACTTGATAAGTGAAAAAGGGTGATTGTGTTTTATTTTATTACTTGAAACTTTCATTGTATGTTTTACAACTTTTTACACTTTTTTTTTACACTTTTCTTTAGTCCCACTAGGGGACTTGAATGTCCAACTGTTTGTTTGATGTTCTAATACATTGCACTACCTATGTAGTGCAATGTATTGGAACTGTCAGTTGTTCACTGACAGCAAGCCGATCAGGCTCCGCCTCTGGGCGGGGCCTAATCAGCTTACGTAATGGCAGACAGGAGTCCATTGTTAGGGCTCCTGTTGCCATAGTAGCGGTGTACCAGCCTTGCCATCGCATGGCAAGGCTGACGATTTTCTACAAACCTCTAGGATGCAGCGATCACAATGGATCGCTGCATCGAAGGGGTTAATGCCAGGAATCGGAGCTAGCTCCGGTTCCTGGCGATAGGTCGGGGTGTCCGCTGTAACATACAGCGGACACCCACTCCTGATGACGCCGGCTCAGCTTCTGAGCCGGAAGCTGAGACGGCGCCATCTTGCCGATGGTACCGGAAGCTTCCTGGGCCCCGCCGACGACGGGGCATAGGAGGATTCCGTTACTGGCGGACCGGGAGGTAAGCATTAGCCCTCCGATCGCCTTTGCAGCCACCGGAAACCCAGCGATCACGTTGCTGGGGTGCCGGTGGCTATAAACTCCTCACATGCTGCGATCTCTATTGAACGCAGCATGTGAGGGGTTAATCGGTCGGATCGGAGGCTAGCTCTGGTCCTGGCCGATACCTCAGGGTGCCAGCTGTAATATACAGCTGTCACCCGGCGGTGATGTCGCTGGCTCAGCTCCTGAGCCAGCTTCATCTCCATGACGTACAGTAATGTGAAAATTCGGTAAGACACCAGTTTTCATCAGCATTTCTGGCCTGGCTGTGTCCATTTGTAAGTATGGCCTTTTTCGGTGTTTTTGTATATGTCCCTGTGTTTTTATCGGTTCTGTTTGTGCATCAGGAACGTTCTGTTCCAGTTTAGGATTTAGGGACTCGCAAGTCTGGGGATCCTTGTCGTGGATTGCGAGCTTGCGTCCTTTTGGCCAAAATGATTACCAATACCCCAGGTATTTTTCATTATTATGTATATTCGCTTCTCTTGGACACAGCCGGGTCTTTGATGCTGGGAGAGCATGGTGTGTTGTTGTTTGGCATAGCAAGCAGGGTAGCCCGCTCTATGAATTATCAAGGCGTCACAAATAGGCTTCTACCTGGCTATACACGTTGTGCCTCATGACGTACACACTATCCCTCCATGTTTCACTCACTTGCACCCCATTATCCATTTATTTCTATTGAGGCACTTCATTTATTACTGCCCCCTATATTTCACTTATAGTATTACACTTGCACACACACCATTTATTATTTCTTACTACACATCCCATGCACCACACACCACTCCCCTCAAGACTAGTGGGAGTGGCTATTATTATTTAAAGCACCTGCTCGCCCTTTCATCAGCATTTCTGGCCTGGCTGTGTCCATTTGTAAGTATGGCCTTTTTCGGT
The DNA here is from genome assembly GCF_050947455.1 of Rhinoderma darwinii. NCBI lineage: Eukaryota > Metazoa > Chordata > Amphibia > Anura > Rhinodermatidae > Rhinoderma > Rhinoderma darwinii. Next base: position 203,820,157 of record NC_134688.1, read on the forward strand.
GTTTTTGTATATGTCCCTGTGTTTTTATCGGTTCTGTTTGTGCATCAGGAACGTTCTGTTCCAGTTTAGGATTTAGGGACTCGCAAGTCTGGGGATCCTTGTCGTGGATTGCGAGCTTGCGTCCTTTTGGCCAAAATGATTACCAATACCCCAGGTATTTTTCATTATTATGTATATTCGCTTCTCTTGGACACAGCCGGGTCTTTGATGCTGGGAGAGCATGGTGTGTTGTTGTTTGGCATAGCAAGCAGGGTAGCCCGCTCTATGAATTATCAAGGCGTCACAAATAGGCTTCTACCTGGCTATACACGTTGTGCCTCATGACGTACACACTATCCCTCCATGTTTCACTCACTTGCACCCCATTATCCATTTATTTCTATTGAGGCACTTCATTTATTACTGCCCCCTATATTTCACTTATAGTATTACACTTGCACACACACTATTCATTTATTATTTCTTACTACACATCCCATGCACCACACACCACTCCCCTCAAGACTAGTGGGAGTGGCTATTATTATTTAAAGCACCTGCTCGCCCTTTCATCAGCATTTCTGGCCTGGCTGTGTCCATTTGTAAGTATGGCCTTTTTCGGTGTTTTTGTATATGTCCCTGTGTTTTTATCGGTTCTGTTTGTGCATCAGGAACGTTCTGTTCCAGTTTAGGATTTAGGGACTCGCAAGTCTGGGGATCCTTGTCGTGGATTGCGAGCTTGCGTCCTTTTGGCCAAAATGATTACCAATACCCCAGGTATTTTTCATTATTATGTATATTCGCTTCTCTTGGACACAGCCGGGTCTTTGATGCTGGGAGAGCATGGTGTGTTGTTGTTTGGCATAGCAAGCAGGGTAGCCCGCTCTATGAATTATCAAGGCGTCACAAATAGGCTTCTACCTGGCTATACACGTTGTGCCTCATGACGTACACACTATCCCTCCATGTTTCACTCACTTGCACCCCATTATCCATTTATTTCTATTGAGGCACTTCATTTATTACTGCCCCCTATATTTCACTTATAGTATTACACTTGCACACACACTATTCATTTATTATTTCTTACTACACATCCCATGCACCACACACCACTCCCCTCAAGACTAGTGGGAGTGGCTATTATTATTTAAAGCACCTGCTCGCCCTTTCATCAGCATTTCTGGCCTGGCTGTGTCCATTTGTAAGTATGGCCTTTTTCGGTGTTTTTGTATATGTCCCTGTGTTTTTATCGGTTCTGTTTGTGCATCAGGAACGTTCTGTTCCAGTTTAGGATTTAAGGACTCGCAAGTCTGGGGATCCTTGTCGTGGATTGCGAGCTTGCGTCCTTTTGGCCAAAATGATTACCAATACCCCAGGTATTTTTCATTATTATGTATATTCGCTTCTCTTGGACACAGCCGGGTCTTTGATGCTGGGAGAGCATGGTGTGTTGTTGTTTGGCATAGCAAGCAGGGTAGCCCGCTCTATGAATTATCAAGGCGTCACAAATAGGCTTCTACCTGGCTATACACGTTGTGCCTCATGACGTACACACTATCCCTCCATGTTTCACTCACTTGCACCCCATTATCCATTTATTTCTATTGAGGCACTTCATTTATTACTGCCCCCTATATTTCACTTATAGTATTACACTTGCACACACACCATTTATTATTTCTTACTACACATCCCATGCACCACACACCACTCCCCTCAAGACTAGTGGGAGTGGCTATTATTATTTAAAGCACCTGCTCGCCCTTTCATCAGCATTTCTGGCCTGGCTGTGTCCATTTGTTAGTATGGCCTTTTTCGGTGTTTTTGTATATGTCCCTGTGTTTTTATCGGTTCTGTTTGTGCATCAGGAACGTTCTGTTCCAGTTTAGGATTTAGGGACTCGCAAGTCTGGGGATCCTTGTCGTGGATTGCGAGCTTGCGTCCTTTTGGCCAAAATGATTACCAATACCCCAGGTATTTTTCATTATTATGTATATTCGCTTCTCTTGGACACAGCCGGGTCTTTGATGCTGGGAGAGCATGGTGTGTTGTTGTTTGGCATAGCAAGCAGGGTAGCCCGCTCTATGAATTATCAAGGCGTCACAAATAGGCTTCTACCTGGCTATACACGTTGTGCCTCATGACGTACACACTATCCCTCCATGTTTCACTCACTTGCACCCCATTATCCATTTATTTCTATTGAGGCACTTCATTTATTACTGCCCCCTATATTTCACTTATAGTATTACACTTGCACACACACCATTTATTATTTCTTACTACACATCCCATGCACCACACACCACTCCCCTCAAGACTAGTGGGAGTGGCTATTATTATTTAAAGCACCTGCTCGCCCTTTCATCAGCATTTCTGGCCTGGCTGTGTCCATTTGTTAGTATGGCCTTTTTCGGTGTTTTTGTATATGTCCCTGTGTTTTTATCGGTTCTGTTTGTGCATCAGGAACGTTCTGTTCCAGTTTAGGATTTAGGGACTCGCAAGTCTGGGGATCCTTGTCGTGGATTGCGAGCTTGCGTCCTTTTGGCCAAAATGATTACCAATACCCCAGGTATTTTTCATTATTATGTATATTCGCTTCTCTTGGACACAGCCGGGTCTTTGATGCTGGGAGAGCATGGTGTGTTGTTGTTTGGCATAGCAAGCAGGGTAGCCCGCTCTATGAATTATCAAGGCGTCACAAATAGGCTTCTACCTGGCTATACACGTTGTGCCTCATGACGTACACACTATCCCTCCATGTTTCACTCACTTGCACCCCATTATCCATTTATTTCTATTGAGGCACTTCATTTATTACTGCCCCCTATATTTCACTTATAGTATTACACTTGCACACACACTATTCATTTATTATTTCTTACTACACATCCCATGCACCACACACGACTCCCCTCAAGACTAGTGGGAGTGGCTATTATTATTTAAAGCACCTGCTCGCCCTTTCATCAGCATTTCTGGCCTGGCTGTGTCCATTTGTAAGTATGGCCTTTTTCGGTGTTTTTGTATATGTCCCTGTGTTTTTATCGGTTCTGTTTTTGTTGCATCAGGAACGTTCTGTTCCAGTTTAGGATTTAGGGACTCGCAAGTCTGGGGATCCTTGTCGTGGATTGCGAGCTTGCGTCCTTTTGGCCAAAATGATTACCAATACCCCAGGTATTTTTCATTATTATGTATATTCGCTTCTCTTGGACACAGCCGGGTCTTTGATGCTGGGAGAGCATGGTGTGTTGTTGTTTGGCATAGCAAGCAGGGTAGCCCGCTCTATGAATTATCAAGGCGTCACAAATAGGCTTCTACCTGGCTATACACGTTGTGCCTCATGACGTACACACTATCCCTCCATGTTTCACTCACTTGCACCCCATTATCCATTTATTTCTATTGAGGCACTTCATTTATTACTGCCCCCTATATTTCACTTATAGTATTACACTTGCACACACACTATTCATTTATTATTTCTTACTACACATCCCATGCACCACACACCACTCCCCTCAAGACTAGTGGGAGTGGCTATTATTATTTAAAGCACCTGCTCGCCCTTTCATCAGCATTTCTGGCCTGGCTGTGTCCATTTGTAAGTATGGCCTTTTTCGGTGTTTTTGTATATGTCCCTGTGTTTTTATCGGTTCTGTTTGTGCATCAGGAACGTTCTGTTCCAGTTTAGGATTTAGGGACTCGCAAGTCTGGGGATCCTTGTCGTGGATTGCGAGCTTGCGTCCTTTTGGCCAAAATGATTACCAATACCCCAGGTATTTTTCATTATTATGTATATTCGCTTCTCTTGGACACAGCCGGGTCTTTGATGCTGGGAGAGCATGGTGTGTTGTTGTTTGGCATAGCAAGCAGGGTAGCCCGCTCTATGAATTATCAAGGCGTCACAAATAGGCTTCTACCTGGCTATACACGTTGTGCCTCATGACGTACACACTATCCCTCCATGTTTCACTCACTTGCACCCCATTATCCATTTATTTCTATTGAGGCACTTCATTTATTACTGCCCCCTATATTTCACTTATAGTATTACACTTGCACACACACTATTCATTTATTATTTCTTACTACACATCCCATGCACCACACACCACTCCCCTCAAGACTAGTGGGAGTGGCTATTATTATTTAAAGCACCTGCTCGCCCTTTCATCAGCATTTCTGGCCTGGCTGTGTCCATTTGTAAGTATGGCCTTTTTCGGTGTTTTTGTATATGTCCCTGTGTTTTTATCGGTTCTGTTTGTGCATCAGGAACGTTCTGTTCCAGTTTAGGATTTAGGGACTCGCAAGTCTGGGGATCCTTGTCGTGGATTGCGAGCTTGCGTCCTTTTGGCCAAAATGATTACCAATACCCCAGGTATTTTTCATTATTATGTATATTCGCTTCTCTTGGACACAGCCGGGTCTTTGATGCTGGGAGAGCATGGTGTGTTGTTGTTTGGCATAGCAAGCAGGGTAGCCCGCTCTATGAATTATCAAGGCGTCACAAATAGGCTTCTACCTGGCTATACACGTTGTGCCTCATGACGTACACACTATCCCTCCATGTTTCACTCACTTGCACCCCATTATCCATTTATTTCTATTGAGGCACTTCATTTATTACTGCCCCCTATATTTCACTTATAGTATTACACTTGCACACACACTATTCATTTATTATTTCTTACTACACATCCCATGCACCACACACCACTCCCCTCAAGACTAGTGGGAGTGGCTATTATTATTTAAAGCACCTGCTCGCCCTTTCATCAGCATTTCTGGCCTGGCTGTGTCCATTTGTAAGTATGGCCTTTTTCTGTGTTTTTGTATATGTCCGTGTTTTTATCGGTTCGGACTAAAAAAAAGTGTAACAAAATCGCCCTTTTTCCCTTATCAAGTCATTTATTATTGAAAAAAATAATAAAGCCATACATATTTGGTATCGCTGCGACCGTAACGACCTAAACTATAAAAATATTATGTTATTTATCCAGCGCAGTGAACGGCGTAAAAGAAAACACTCAAAAACACCGCCATAATTACTGTTTTTTTGGACACTGTCTTCCAAAAATTTAAATAAAAAGTGATCAAAAAGTCGCATGTATCCAAAAATGGTGCCTATAAAGTCTATACCTCGTCTCGCAAAAAACAAACCCTCACACAGCTCCATCAACGAAAAAATTTAAAAGTTATGGCTCTCACAACATGGCGACAGAAAAAATACATTCTCTTTCCAAAAGTAATTTTATTGTGCAAAAAGTTCTAAAAAAGTTCTATAAATTAGGTATCGCCGGAATCGTAATGACCCGCAGAATAAAGGTAATATGTAGTTTATAACTTATGGTGAATCCTGTATATTAAAAAAAACAACTAAAAAACTATGGCAGAATTGCTGTTTTTTTGTTACCTTGCCTCCCAAAAAAAGGATAACAAGTGATAAAAAAGTTGCATGTACCCCAATATGGTACCAATAAAAGCTACAGCTCGTCCCGTAAAAAAAGAGCCCTCATAACACTACGTCTATGAAAAAATAAAATAAGTTAAGGCTCCAATAAGTCAGGAAAGAAAAATATCCAGTTGTGCCGGCCCGAGGGGAACATTTCTTCTGTTTCAAAAGGCGATGTATCAAGGCACTAAAATTAGGCAACCAGGAAGGGGAGGGCCCAAACATATCTGCTGGAAGCGAGGGCGCCCGTATTATACCAGGACAACACTTTCCCAGCAAAATTCCCCAAACTGCAAAGGTGCGGAGTGTGGACCAAAAGGGGGATAAGGAAGGACATTTATCAGTGCGACACCGGCCTGTGCAGAAAGGATCGATCACAGCGTAACACACATCTATGGATCATTTTATAATTTTTTTTACCTTATTATTATACCAACTGACTATGCCCCGATGTACTCTGCCCAGCTCACATATGCCCCACATTATAAACGGAAACAACAGTGATACTCCAAACAAAACTATTGTTAAGCAAATTCCACGCTCCAAAAGCCAAATGGCGCTCCCACCCATCTGTGCCCTACAGTGTGCCCAAACAGCAGTTTACGTCCACATATATACCATCGCCATACCCGGGAGAACCCTTTTAACAATTTTTGAGGTGTGTCCCCAGTGGCATAAGCTGGGCACGACATATTTGACAATGAATTCGCATATCTAGGGAAAATTTTTAATTTGTACCTTCGGCAGCGCAATCATTTATGGAAAAGACACGTGGGGTGAAAATGCTCACTACACCCCTTAATTAATGCCTTGAGGGGTGCAGTTTCCAAAATGGGGTCACTTCTCAGGGGTTTCTTTTATTTCACATCAAAGCCTCTGCAATTGTGAACCAATACTTTATGTCGCCAAATTAGGCCTCAATTTTACATGGTACTCTTTCACTCCTGAGCCCTGTCGAATGTCCAGGCAAAAGATTAGGGCCACACGTAGGGTGTTTCTAAAACCGGGAAACACTGCATAAAAATTGAGAGCTGTCTTGTTATGGTGGCACAAGCTGGGCACCACATATTGGCGTATCTAAGGAAAAATTCCCATTTTCACTCTCCCACATCGTGTGCACACGAATTTCTGCAAAACACCTGTGGGGTTAACATGCTCACTACACCCCTAGGTGAATACCTTGAGGGTGTTGTTTCCAAAATGGGGTCACTTCTGGGGGGATCCACTGTTTTGGTTCCACAGGGACTTTGCAAATGCAACATAGCGACCAGAAATCAAATGCAGCAAAATCTGTACACCAAAAGCAAATGGCGCTCCTTCCCTTCTGAGCCCTGCCGTGTGCCCAAACAGCAGTTTATGACCACGTGTGGGGTATTGCTGTACTCCAGATAAGTTGCTTTACAAATGTTGGGGTTCTTTTTTTCCTTTATTTGTTGAGAAAATTTAAAATTTGGAGCTAAAGCTACATCTTATTGAAGAAAAAGAATTTTTTTTATTTTCACTGCCCAATTCTAATAAAATCTATGAAACACCTGTGGGGTCAAAATGCTCACTACACCCCTAGATGGATTCCTCAAGGGGTGTAGTTTTCTCAATGGAGTCACTTTTTTGGCGGTTTCACTGTTTTGGTCCCTTAGGGGCTTTGTAAATGTGACATGGCCTCCGCAAACCATTCCTGCTAAATTTGAGCTCCAAAAGCCAAATGGCGCTCTTTCCCTTCTAAGCCCTGCCATGGGTCCAAACAGACATTTATTACCACATGTGGGGTACTGTTTTACTCGGGGGAAATTGCTTTACAAATGTTGCTTTTTCTCCTTTAGTCCTTGTGGAAATTAGAAAAAATTAGCTAAACCTACATTTTCTTTGAAAGAATGTAGATTTTAATTTTCACGGCCTAATTTCTGCAAAAAACATGCGGGGTCAAAATGCTCACTATACCCCTAGATAATTTCCTCAAGGGGTGTAGTTTCCCAAATGGGGTCACTTTTGGTGGATTTCCACTGTTTTGGCACCGAAAGAGCCCTTCAAACCTGACATGGTGCCTAAAATATTTTCTAATAAAAAGGAGGCCCAAAATCCACTATGTGCTACTTTGCTTCTGAGGCCTGTGCTTCAGTCCATTACCGCACTAGGGCTACATGTGGGATATTTCTAAAAACTGAAAAATCTGGGCAATAAATATTGGGTTGCATTTCTCTGGTAAAAACTTCTGTGTTACAGAAAAAATAAATAAAAAATGAATTTCTGCAAAAAAAAAATGAAATTTGAAAATTTCACCTCTACGTTGATTTAATACATGTGAAACATTTAAAGGGTTAAGAAACTTTCTAAATGCGGTTTTGAATACTTTGAGGGGTGAAGATTTTAAAATGGGGTGACTTTTTGGCGGTTTCTAAGATATAAGGCCCTAAAAGCCACTTCACAACTGAACTGGCCCCTGTAAAAATAGCCTTTTGAAATTTTCTTGAAAATGTGAGAAATTGCTGCTAAAGTTCTAAGCCTTGTGACATCATAGAAAAATAAAAGGATGTTCAAAAAACGATTCCAATCTAAAGTAGACATATGGGTGATGTTAATTAGCAACAATTTTGTGTGGTATAACTGCCTGTCTTACAAGCAGATACATTTACATTTAGAAAAATGCTAATTTTTGCAATTTTTGACTGATAAATATTGAATTTATCGACCAAATTTTTCCACTATCATAAAGTCCAATGTCTCACGAGAAAACAATCTCAGAATCGCTTTGATAGGTAAAAGCATTACGGAGTTATTACCACATAAATTGAAATATGTTAGATTTGGGTCTTGTCCTGAAGGCCAAAATGAGCTTGGTCCTGAAGGGGTTAAGCTTAAACGACTAAAATCTAAACCCCACATAGTCAGGACCCACTATACTTGCTGTCAGCGAGCAGCTGACAGCTCTAATACATTGCACTACGCATGTAGTGCAGCGTATTAGAATTGTGATCAGGCCTCCTGCCCTCAAGTCCCCTAGTGGGACAAAGAAAAAAAGTTAAAAAAAAGATGTGTAAAAATAAGAAAATAAAAGTTTTAAAAGTAATAAAAGTAAAAATCCCCCTTTTTCCCATATCAGTCATTTATTACTAATAAAATAAATAAAGAAACAAATAAACTATGCATAATTGGTATCGCCGCGTCCATAATGGCCTGAACTACAAAATTATTTTGTTATTTATCCCGCGCGGTGAACGCCATAAAAGAAAATAATAATAAACCATACCAGAATCACAATTGTTTGGTCACTTCACATCCCAAAAAATGGAATAAAAAGAGATCAAAAAGTCGAATGCACCTAAAAATGGTTCTGATCGAAACTACAGTTCGATACGCAAAAAACAAGTCCCCGCACGGCTTTCTTGATGGAAAAATAAAAAAGTTATGGCTCTTAGAATAAGGTAACACAAAAAGTAAATGATTTTTTACAAAAAGTCTTTTATTGTGCAAACGCCATAAGACATTAAAAAAACTGTAAACATATGGTATCGCCGTTATTGTATCGCCCCACAGAATAAAGTTAATATTTCATTTATAGCGCGCGGTGAACGCTGTAAAAAATTTTTTTTTAATATAAATCAATAGTAGAATTGCTGTTTTTTAGTCACCGCGCCTCTTAAAAATGGAATAAAAACGGATCAAAAAGTCGCATACACCCCATGAAAACTACAATGAAATCCTCAAGGGGTCTAGTTTCCAAAATAGGGTCACTTTTGGGGGGTTTCCACGGTTTTGGCACCACAAGACCTTTTCAAACCGGACATGGTGCCTAATAAAAAGGAGGCCTCAAAATCCTCTAGGAGAAATTTGCAGGAGAAAAAAGGATCATTCCAGGGGCGCTGCTGTGTGGTAGTGATGATAGGAACGAAGTCCGGAGATATTGATAAAATCAATTTATTCGAATGAGTGGCTACGCGTTTCAACGATGAACAATCGTCTTCATCAGGCCATGTGCATAATACATTAGACACGTCTTATATAACATCTTGGTTCACAAATGACACGAGTGAAAAAAGCCGCCAAATCTGTAGGGGTCAAGGTGCGATCGTGACGTCACACCCGGCTTTTTTCTTTTACTAATCACACCGTGGATCAGTGAATAGATAAACGTGTACATCAAATCGAGTGCAATATTTTAGAGAAAAGATTCAGAGAGAAGAATTTTCCTTTAAAACTAATCCAAGATGCTAGATCTAAAGCCTCAGAATTATCTCAAAACTCCTGTCTAAACCCGGTACAGAAGAAAAAACTAGAACAAAATAAATACAACACTAACTTTATAACCACTTACAATCAAGGGAACAAGACAGTTAGGGCAATTTTGAACAAACATTGGCACATTATAAAGAGCGACCCTTACCTTAAAGATGCGATACCATCCCATCCGAGCATTACCTTTCGCCGCTCCTTAACTCTGAAAAATATTCTGGCCCCTAGCAGAATCCGAAAACCTAAAACATTACCAACTACTATTTTTTTATCCAGACCCAATGGTTCGTACAAATGTGGCCACCCACGATGTTTATGCTGTAATAGTATCAGCAACAAAAAGTATACATATACATCAACAGTTACAAAAGAATAATTCCCAATTAAGTCATCCCTAAGTTGCAGCAGTTCCTATGTTATCTACCTAATGGAATGTACGTGTCAACTCCAATACGTTGGCCGAACCACACAACATCTGAGATCAAGAATTAATAAACACAGATCCAATGTGAACACAGGTTTTTTGAAGCACAGTGTGTCTCGACACTTCACCTATGTACACAAATGTCAATTCAATCAAATTATAGTTACACCCATCGAAGACATACACCACGATGTCCCCAACAGATACAATAAACTCAAACAGAGGGAAAATTATTGGATTTTCAAACTACAGACTTTATACCCAGGGGGCTTGAATGATATCTCCGAATCAACACTTGACTAACCAATAGCTTTAGTTTTTCAAATGTGAAAGCACTACTCGAAATTTTATAATTCCCACAAGTCACATCATTACACAATAATAAACAATAAATAATAAACAACAAGTATGATCCGACAATATGAGTGACAAATTCATTCATGCTTATGTACCTCCTTTTTGCTTTCTTAAATCAAATTTCTTTCTATTCATAAAGTCCAACAGGTTGTGACTATTTCCTTTTTAGTCCAATCATTGTATACGTAATTTATTTAATTTCATTAACTCACCCGTGGTGTGTGTAGTCCCCGATCCTTTTGGATCCTCCTATGCCACTTGCCACGTACTGGTTGTCTAGTAACATAATTTTAGTCATGTCAGAACCAACATTCTTTATAATTCATTTTCTGTAAAGTTACTATACTGCTGATACAATATAACACCAGAGCCAAAAAATACGCTGTGCATTCGAAGACAGTACACAAAAATACATCGATATTTCCTCTTTAATCACAATCGCACAGAATCTTGCAAACTATATTTGTTTAGTGTAAAAAGAATACTATATATCTAATATTATACATATTTTTATCAAACCTGTTCTAAAGCAGTCTTCTTAAATCTATTCACAGCGAGCGCTGATATCTCTGTGTCTTTTCGCTGTTCCCATCTTGTTTATTTCTCTGTTGCCTGGCAACGCTTTAGTTAGAGCCGCACAAAATCCCGAAAAATTTACCTGGGCTAAAAAGAGTATTATATTTTATACATATTCTCAATGCAGTTTCTAGCTTTTACAATTTATTCACAATAAACGCATATCCCCTTATGCTCTGCTGCGCTGTTCCCGGCCTGGTTGCCCTGGTTACCGAGTTCGCGTCCCGGCGTCCTTCGTCGCTACCTAGCAACCCACTGGTCTCTAGTGCAGCCCTTCGTTCAATTACTGTTTTAACTCCCACTTATTGTTTCCATTTTAACCATCTGTTTTATGCCTCGCTTTTATTGTCATACATCGACATTACCTAGTTTTTTATGAACACCACAAACTTCTTATTCATTACCCTTTCGTTATGTAACAATTTACTGTGAATGATTTGATGTACACGTTTATCTATTCACTGATCCACGGTGTGATTAGTAAAAGAAAAAAGCCGGGTGTGACGTCACGATCGCACCTTGACCCCTACAGATTTGGCGGCTTTTTTCACTCGTGTCATTTGTGAACCAAGATGTTATATAAGACGTGTCTAATGTATTATGCACATGGCCTGATGAAGACGATTGTTCATCGTTGAAACGCGTAGCCACTCATTCGAATAAATTGATTTTATCAATATCTCCGGACTTCGTTCCTATCATCACTACCACACAGCAGCGCCCCTGGAATGATCCTTTTTTCTCCTGCAAATTTCTCCTCCCAAGCGGTCCATTTGGATACCGACTCGGATCTGGCAGCAGCACTGTGGTTCTAATTTACACGCCTATTAATTCCGTACCTAGGTGAGCATATTACCTGTAGTACGGCATTCTTGTCTCACCTTTACCGACTGATCTGCACAAGGTGGCGCCGTGTTTTTTTCTCTCTTTTTCTCAAAATCCTCTAGATGCTCTTTTGCTTCTGAGGCCGGTGTTTCAGTCAATTAGGGCACTAGGGCCACATGTGGGATATTTCTCAAAATTGCAGAATCTGGGCAATAAGTATTGAGTTGCGTTTCTCTGGTAAAACCTTCTGTTTTACAGAAAAAAATGGAATAAAAAGGATTTTCTGACAAGAAACTAAATATGTAAATTTCACCTCTACTTTGCTCTAAATTCCTGTGAAACACCTAAAGGGTTAATAAACTTTCTATATGCTGTTGTGAATACTTTGAGGGGTCTAGTTTCTAAAATGGGGTGTTTTATATGGGTTTCTAATATATAGGCTCCTCAAAGCAACTTTAGAACTGAACTGGAACCTAAAAATAAATAAAAATGAGGCAATACTTTGCTTATACTGACAATGAGCAGTGCCCGCCCTGAGATGACCCCAGTTTTGACCGTTTGTATAAACGGAGACCCCTATTAGACCATTTTAGTGCCCGGTTTTCCCAAGCATACACCCCCGAGAAGTGTATTTCTATTGATCAGTCCTTGGTATATTTTAAAGGGAGGCTTCAATTCCGCCAGTACTTGCCGAGTAAGAGGGCAAGGTATGGCGTGAAGATGTATAAGCTGTGCGAGAGTGCATCAGGGTATACCTACAAATTTAGGATATATGAAGGGAAGAACACCAGTATTCAGCCCCCAGAATGCACCCCCCCCCCTTACTGGGAGTTAATGCAAAAATTGTGTGGGATTTGGTGCACCCACTGCTGGACCAGTGTTACCACCTCTACCTGGATAATTTTTATACCAGTGTCCCACTCTTCAAGTGCCTCACTTCCAGAAGTACTGCAGCATGCGGCACTGCTAGAAGAAGTCTGAGAGGCCTCCCTAAGACTCTGCTTGGGCAAACAAGAAGGGGTGAGAGCAGGGCACATTCTAGCAGCAACATATTGTGTGTCAAGTACAAGACAAGAGAGATGACCTTGTATTCACAACAACACATGGCCACACCAGTACCCATGTACCTGTACTAGCTACCAGTACAGAGACCCCCAAACCAGACTGCATCCTTTGCTGCAATAGGTACACTTGGAGGGGTGGACTTGTCAGATCAAGTCCTGAAGCCCTACAGCGCCATGCGGTGTGGTATAAGAAGCTGGCCGTGCACATCATACAGATGGCATTGTAAAATGCATACGTGCTACGTCGATGTGCAGGCCAGACGGGAACTTTCCTGGAATTTCAAGAGGTGGCTATCTAGAACCTAATCTTTAGGGACCAAAAAGGGGGACACCCAGTACTTCAGGAAGCGAGGCCACACGCATCGTACCTGGGCAACACTTTCCAGGAGAAGTTCCCCAAACTGGCAAGAAGGGAAAAGGTCAAAAGAGGTGTAAAGTCTGCTATAAGAGGGGGATAAGGAAGGACACAATATATCAATGTGACACGTGTCCCCAAAAACCATGGCTCTGTATGAAAGAGTGTTTTAAAATACATTCCTTGATATTTAATTTACCCCAGTTTTACTTACCCTGATGCACTCCGCACAGCTTATCCCCCTCATCTTTCCCTTCTGAGCCCTGCTGCATGCCCAGGAAGCTGTTAATAGCCACATTGAGGGTATTTCCATACCCGGGAAAATCCACATTACAGCTTATGGGGTGTATGTCTCAAAATGCACACTACACCTCTAGATGAATGCCTTAAGGGTTGTCGCCTTTAAAACGGCGTCACTTCTCAGGGATTTCAATTATACTGGTACCTCAGGGGCTTCTGTATACATTACTCCACACCAGAAAATCCCCTCCCATGGGCCCAAACGGCAGTTTATCGCCACTAATGGGGTATTGCCGCACTCAGCACAAATTGGGAAACAAAATGGGTTATTTTATTTCTTGTCAAAATAAGAAATTTTGAGCCAAAATGACGTCTTATTGGAAAAAATGAATTTTTTTTTCATTCACAGCCCAATTCAAATAAATTCTGTGAAAAAACTGTGGACTCTAAATGGTCACAACACCCATAAATGAATTCCTTGAGGGGTGTAGTTTCCAAAATGGGGTCACTTCTGGTGGGTTTCTATAGCTTTGATACCTCTGGGGCTCTGCAAACGCGACATGGCACCCGAAAACCAATCCAGCAAAATCTGGACTCCTTTCCTTCTGTGCCCTCCCATTTGCCCAAACGGCAGTTTATCACCACAAATGGGGTATTGCTGCACTCAGGAGAATTTGGGCAACAAAATTGGGTATTTTGTTCCCTGTGAAAATAAGAAATTTTTTGGGAAAAAAATGTCATTTTTTTTATTCCACAGCCCAATTCAAATACGTGCTGTGTAAAAACTGTGGGGTCAAAATGGTAACAACAACCATAAATGAATTCCTTCAGGGGTGTCCAAAATGGGCAACAAAATGGTGTATTTTATTTCTTGTAAAAATAAGAAATTTTGAGCTAAAACTACATCTTACAAAAAAAGTGACTTTTGAAATTTTCTTAAAAATATGAGAATTTGCTGTTTATGTTCTAAGCCTTGTAACGTACAAGAAAAATAAAAGAATGTCCAAAACCAATGGCAATCTAAAGTAGACATATGGGAAATGTGAACTAGTAACTATTTTGGGTGGTATAACCATATGTTTTACAAGCAGATGCATTTAAATTCAGAAAAATGCTATTTTTTCAAAATTTTCTCTAAATTTTGCAATTTTTCACAAATAAAACACTGAATATATCTACCAAATTTTACCACTAACATAAAGCCCAATATCTCACGAGAAAACAAACTCCGAATCGCTTGGATAGGTTTAAGCATTCCAAAATTATTACCACAAAAAGTGAAATATGTCAAATTTAAAAAATGGGCTCTGAGCCTTCCTGCCATAAACAACTTTCAGATTTTCATTTTCGTTTTTTTCCTCCCCACCTTCCAAAAGCCATAACGTCTTTTTTCCGTCGATATAGTACTATGAGGGCTTTATTTTTGCGGGACGAGTTGTAGTTTTTCGTAGCACCATTTATTTTTCCATATAATGTACTAGGAAACGGGAAAAAAAATATTTGTGGGGTAGAAAATAAAAAAACAGCGATTCCTCCATGGTGTTTTGCGCACCGTTTTTACGTAATTCACTGTGCAATTAAAACAACATGTTAACTTTATTCTGTGGGTTAATACAATTACGGCGATAACAAATATATATAGTTTTTTCTATATTTTACAACTTTTTACAATTAAAAACCTAAGTGTAAAAAAGAAAATTTATTTTGTATCGCCAAATTCTGAGAGCCATAACTTTTTTATTTTTCAATCGATTAAGTGGTATGAGGGCTTATTTTTTGCGGGATAAGCTGTAGTTTTTAATACCATTTTGGTGTACATGCAATGGTTTGATCACTTTTTATTTCATTTTTTTGTGGGGGATTAGGTGACCTGACCAAAAAACAGATTCTGGGGTTTACAATTTTTTTTTTTACGGCGTTCACCACGCGGGTTAAATAATGATATATTGTAATAGTTCAGACTTTTACGGACGCGGCGATACCAATTACGTATTTTTTTTTTTTTACTATGAGCTAGGGGGAAAATGGGAAAAGGGGGGTTTTTTGAACTTTTAATATATATTTTTTTGAAAAGGATCTCGGTGTACTTGTAGATCATAGACTAAATAACAGCATGCAATGTCAATCAGCTGCTTCTAAGGCCAGCAAGATATTGTTGTGTATTAAAAGAGGCATGGACTCGCGGGACAGGGATGTAATATTACCACTTTGCAAAGCATTATTATGGCCTTATCTAGAATATGCAGTTCAGTTCTGGGCTCCAGTTCATAGAAAGGATGCCCTGCAGTTGTAAAAAATACAAAGAAGAGCAACTAAACTAATAAGGGGCATGGAGAATCTAAGTTATGAGGAAAGATTAAAGGAATTAATCCTATTTTGTCTTGAAAAGAGAACGACTAAGGGGGAACATGATTGACTTATATAAATATATGGCCAATACCAGAAATATAGTGAAAACCTGTTCCATGAAAAACCCCCTCAAAAGACACGGGGGCACACACTCCTTCTGAAGAAAAAAAGGTTCAATCTCCAGAGGCGACAAGTCTTCTTTACTGTGAGAACTGTGAATCTGTGGAATAGTCTACCGCAGTAGCTGGTCACAGCAGGGACAGTAGATGGCTTTAAAAAAGTCCTAGATAATTTCCTAGAACAAAAAATTCTCAGCTCCTATGTGAATGTGTAGAATTTTTGTTTCCTCCCTCCCATGTTTCCCATCCTTTGGTTGAATTTGATTGTCTTTTTTCAACTGTACTAACTATGTAACTAAAGCAAAGTGAAAAGGACACGGCGCCACATAGTGCAGATCAGATTGTAATGTGGAGGAGCAAAATAGTGAAATTGCTCCCCTTAATGGTTGCAGATACTGGCAGGTATTTGCAATATATTAGAAGCTGCTGCCAATCCCAAGCGCAAACACCCTAAGGAGTTGCCATAAATAGTAAATGCATAGAAGCAAAAAAAGGGAAAATGTAGGCGCTGCTTAGTTCTAAATGAACAGTTTGGTTTATTGAGTAAAAGCAAGGTATAAGGCAGATGCTACGCGTTTCAACGCCGGACTGGCGTCTTCATCAGGCAGGTGAAACATACAGAGAACATGAATGTATATATACAGAGGCATGTGATTATGTTAATTGGACCAATTCAGATGGAGCAACGGGACAAAAAACCGCCAAAACACAGAAAGGTCAAAGATTAGAGCAACAATTTAGAAGTATACATAATTCAAAATACAAAAAACAATACGAGTAGTACATGGAATTACAAATTGATGAATTGATAAACCAGAGTAGAGTAAAAATGTATAATTGATTGGGGAATTGTGGCGAACTAAAAGCCTATTTTCGTCATTAATAAAAGCGAGAATACTTCATATAACAGGAGTTAAAAACTATAAATATAATAAATATGTACAAGTACAACGGATTGATATAAATATGTGTAGAAAGAAAGTTTCTCATTAAAAAAAGAGTAAATAAGCAGACCAGTAGAAACCAAAAGACAATGGAACGCAGAATGACACACAAACGCGAAGGATCGCATGAAGCAGGACACAGAGGGGAAAGGAACAGTGAGTAGAGAATCAATGAGAGAAACGATTAAATATTAAAAGTTGCATGTTAAAAATTAATAATGTAGTAGAGTCAATGTACATGGAAAGGACTAAACGGTAATTGTGATTGTACAATGTAAGGGGTGTACGGAAGTCAAATATTTGAGTAGATGTTATGACGAGAGCAGGAGTTAAATGTTGCAATAAGCAATAAATGGTGAGTTGTACCATGAATATAATATAATGTAATATAATATAATAAATGTTGTGTTGACAGTATTAATAAGAAAATAAATAACGTTGATAGTAATGTGACAAATGGATTGGAAGGGAAAATTAAATGTTAATCCAATGCAGACTCTGTTATATCATTGAGGCCATTTGGATGCAAGGTCCCCAGTTTATAAATCCCAAAATTCTCCCTCTGTTTTAGTCTGATGAACCTATTAGACAAAATCTACCGGAATACTTTCAATAGGGATAACAGTAGTAACATCAAAGTTGCATTTGTGTTCCAGAGCGCAATGGCGGGATACACTGTGTTTAGGATAACAATTTTTTACATTGAATCTGTTTATTGATTCTATTTCTGAGGGTTTGGCTTGTGCGACCCACATATTGAAGATTGCATGTACATTGTAGTAGATAAACCACGTAGCTACTACCACAGTTCAAAAAACTTTTAATTTGAAAACTTTCTTTAGTTACTAAGGAGGTAAAATTGAATCTTTTATTAACAATACTCAAGCAAC
The DNA here is from genome assembly GCF_050947455.1 of Rhinoderma darwinii. Taxonomy (NCBI): domain Eukaryota; kingdom Metazoa; phylum Chordata; class Amphibia; order Anura; family Rhinodermatidae; genus Rhinoderma; species Rhinoderma darwinii. The sequence goes on from NC_134688.1 coordinate 203,837,964, forward strand.
AAAGGCATTTAGCCTTACCACAACGAAAAGAGCCCTTCGTGATCATAGGTATTTTTTGGGGGTACTGTTTGATATTATGCAGTTTGCTGGGTGCAATCAAATTCCTTAGAGGTTTTGCTAGTCTATAAGTAATTTTGGGCTTAGCTGGAAGGAGGGTTTTCATACATTGATCATTCTTATGCCAATGCTTTTGGAGTGTGGAGCTGACCAATCTGCTGCCTTTGTTAAAAGTGGTAATAAAATTGCATCTAAAATCAATGGACTTTTTGGTGTCATGGGTTACAGAGTTTATACAATCAAATTGTGTCAAAGCTCTTGCTCGGGATTCAGCGCCCTTGATTAAACTAGAGGGAAAGTTTTTTCTTTGAACCTCTTCCTCAGAAGGTTACATTCTTTGGAGAAATCTTTGTCACTAGAATAGTTTTTACGTATCCTTTTGAACTGGCCAAAAGGTAAGTTTTTAAGCCAAGGTCGATAATGGGCACTCCTGAAATTCAGGTAACTGTTGACATCAACTCCTTTAAAATGGGTTTTTGTGGTCAGCAAATGACCATTCTTCTCAATTGTGAGATCAGGAAAGTCGATTTTGTTGGCAGAACAAACATATGTAAAAGAAATTCCGAAAGTATTGTTATTAAGGTGATTGATGAATGGAGTGATCACGGATGAATCCCCTTTGATGATGAACAGAAGGTCATTAATATAACGTTTGTAGAAAACAATGTTGTCTTTATACGCATGATCTCCATATATATATGAGTCTTCAAAGACTCACATGTACAAATTGGCGTACGATGGGGCAAACCGTGACCCCATCGCACAGCCTTTTAGCTGTCTATAAAACTTCCCTTCGAATGTGAACACGTTGTGGGTTAATATAAATTCAATGCTATTTATTAAAAAAATAATCTGATCATTCGGAAAACGTGGATCAGAGATCAAAAATTAAGTGATAGCTTGTATACCAAGGTCATGCGGAATATTTGTATATAAAGATGATATAGCTGCTGTTAAAAACCAGAGGTCGTTATATGAAGTATTCTCGCTTTTATTAATGACGAAAATAGGCTTTTAGTTCGCCGCAATTCCCCAATCAATTATACATTTTTACTCTACTCTGGTTTATCAATTCATCAATTTGTAATTCCATGTACTACTCGTATTGTTTTTTGTATTTTGAATTATGTATACTTCTAAATTGTTGCTCTGATCTTTGACCTTTCTGCGTTTTGGCGGTTTTTTGACCCGTTGCTCCGTCTGAATTGGTCCAATTAACATAATCACATGCCTCTGTATGTATACATTCATGTTCTCTGTATGTTTCACCTGCCTGATGAAGACGCCAGTCTGGCGTTGAAACGCGTAGCATCTGCCTTATACCTTGCTTTTACTCAATAAACCAAACTGTTCATTTAGAACTAAGCAGCGCCTACATTTTCCCTTTTTTTGATTCTATGCACTTACTAACTATGTAACTAATATTGTAATAGTTTGGACTTTCACGGACGTGGTGATACCAATTTTGTTAGTTTTTTCTATTTTTTTACATTAGAGAAAACATGGCAAAAGGGAGTTTTTTTATTTGTAAATTCTTTATTTTAGGGTTTTCCAACGAACAAAAAGGAAGGAAGGGTACAAAAATAAAAAAGGGAGGGGGCAACAGATCATCTTCACAATGCGAAACATCTATTAATATAATAATGCATCTCAAACAATACAATCCGGCATAATAATGTTATATTGAGAAATCAATATGGTGTTGACCTTAAAACATGTGGCATTAAAACCCTTGAACCAATATACGGAAAATCTTGTGAGTAGATGACTTGCCTCAGGAAGAAAATTTGATGGTTATATAAATGTGGGATCAGGCTGTAGTATTAGCGAATTAGGATAAATCTACAGATTTATAAAATTGTATCCAATTGTCACATATATGTTGGAATTTGTCTAGGTCTTGGTTCAAAAGCCATTTAGTTTTTTCGTATGATTGTATTATATTTATTTCTCTTAACCACTCAGTTATTGTAGCGGGATCAACCTCTTTCCAGTGTCTAGCTATTAAGGTCTTTGCTGCACTTATAAGATGTGGTAAAGCAGAGTTACGATTTATATATTGATACGACATGTCTAGGTTAAGTAGTGTTAGTTCTGGAGTAAGAGTAATGTCTTTGGCTAGAAATTTTCTTAAGATGCCTTGGACCTTTTGCCAAAATGGGAGTATTAAGGGACATTCGTACCATATATGCAAAAGTGCACCCTTTGCTGTTCCACATCTCCAACAAGTGGGAGAGTAAGACGGATCGATCTTATTGAGAACCTCCGGAGTTTTATACCACCTCGCTATGATCTTATAATTAAGCTCCTGGATTCTTGTTGAGATTGAGAAAGAGTGAGTGGTTTAAGATTATTTTGGTTTGTTCAGCTGAGAATTTAGTGTCTAGGTCTTTCTCCCATCTTGAGATATATGAAGGTGGATCTGAGGTTAATAATAATGTCTTGTATAATTTCGATATCATACTCTTAACCGGTTTTGGTTGGGGACCAAATTTTGATAATAAATTATATGATGTTGCGTCAGTAATCTCTGGTGAAAACAGTCTGACTGCTTCCAGGATCGTTTTGTCGTCTTGTTCACTTAAGTTTGAATCCTTAAACTCGGGCAGATCCGTTAGTTGGTGTACAATTTTGTTGTTTTTAATTAAATGTTTTACCGCTAAGGTAGCTAATGTTGGATTATCAGAAATGGTCTGTTTCGAGGATCTGAATTTATTAGGTATGAGAAAGGCGTCAGTTCACAGATATTTGGGACCATCAGGTTTTTCTTAAGTTTGTGCCAAGTCTGTAGAGTGAAATTTGTCAGAGTTTCCGATTGTGTTGTATTGAATTCTATTGTGGGGGGTGATCCACATATATCTTTCAAATTTTTGGTTAAGCATATGCAGTTCTATGTCCATCCATAATTTGCGTTTTGGATAAAAGTATAGTTCTAGGACTCTGTTGATATGGGTTGCGTCTCTATACTTCTCAAAATCAGGTAATCCAATCCCTCCCATTTTCCTAGGTTTAGTCAAGGTGTCATATTTGACTCTAAATCCCTTTGAATGCCAAATAAACTTTGTTGTTATTTGGTTAAGGTTTTTAAAAAAGGAGTGGGGAATGTTAATGGGGAGGGTCTGTAGAAAATAGAGGACTTTGGGTAGAATTATCATCTTCACAAGATTAGTTCTTCCGAACCATGAAGTTTGTATTGAGTTCAAATTGATAAGATCTTTTTCTATTTTTTCCAACAGAGGTTTGTAGTTCAGATCAAATAATTTTGTCAAGTCAGGATCTATCTTAATACCTAGATAATTTATGCTAGTGCAGGTGTTTTTGAAGGGGGACATCTTAGATAATGAGGTCCAATTTCTTGTACACACGTTTATATTAAGGAGTTCCGATTTTGAATTATTTATTTTAAAATTTGATATTTTCCCAAACAGTTCAAATTCCTTGAGCAGAATCTTAAGCAATGTGTTCGGATTTGTCATAATAATGAGCATATCATCTGCGAAGGTCGCAGTTTTATGTTCAGATTTATTGCATAAAATTTCTTTAATTTTTGCATTTTCTCTTATTCTTTGGGCTAAGACTTCCATCGTTAAAATGAATAACAAGGGGGATAATGGACAGCCTTGCCTTGTTCCATTTCTAATTTGAAATGGCTGTGAGAGGACTCTGTTAAATGGCTGTGAGAGGACTCCGTTAATTTTAATTCTAGCGGATGGGTTGATGTACAAGGCCATAATTTTGACTAATAAATTTTCTGGTAAACCAAACTTTACAAGAGTAAATTTTAAAAATTGCCAGTTGACCCTATCAAACGCTTTTTCTGCATCTGTTGATAGGAGAGCTAACGGTATATATTTTTTTTAGCGTATTGTATGATATTAATTATTGTGTTATTCTCAAGGTGTTGGGAGTGAAACCCACTTGCTCAGGATTTATAAGGGAGGGTAGTAGGGATTGTAGTCTATTTTAGCATAGATTTTAACGTCATTATTAATTAATGAAATCGGTCTGTAATTGCTACAGAGTGTGGCATCTTTGCCTTCTTTAGGGATCAAGGTGAGGTGAGCAGTAAGAGATTCTTTACGGAATGGATTGGAGGAATCTATGCTATTTAAGTAATAAGTCATATGGGGGATGAGGATGTCTTTAAACTTTTTGTAATAAATACTGGAGAACCCGTCTGGTCCAATGTTCTTCCAAAAATTGCAACTCTGCATGGACAGAGTGATTTTGTATACCTTTATGTTCATACCATAATTGAGGTAAACTTTTGTACTTATACCACTTACTTGCCTGTTAACCATACTCTATGTTTCTAGAGATTTTGCTGGGAGGAGCACTGGATCTCCTCAAAGCCTAATTGTGAGGGAATACTCACTATACCTGGCCCCCCCGGGAATGTTAATTAATGCAATCTATTCTGGTGTGGAATGGGGTCCCCCCACTATTTCCACCCAGCTGCATAACATGATAATTGTTGTTTCCTTTGGAAAATATTTACATTATAATTTGTTTTTCTCCCTTTCCAACCTTCCTTCATCACACTCACTCTTGATACCTAACTCAAGATGCATCTCACTGCATAAAGGCATTCTAAATATAATTTCCATCAATTTGGTTTTAAATGGCTGAACTTAAACTAGCCACTTATAACGTGAAAGGTATTAATGTTCCTCAGAAGAGATTGCAAATTCTCCAATTTCTGGAGAAACAGAAAATAGACGTAGTCTTCCTACAGGAGACCCACTTTAAGAAATCTTATACTCCTATCACGAAGAATAAAAATTACACCCAATGGTACAACTCAGCCTCACCCCTTAAAAGGCGTAAAGGTGTTTCCATTATAATACACAAAAAATTACCCTTTACTATGACGGCTTGTAAAACAGACAGAGATGGACGGTATGTTTTTGTTAAAGGCTCAATCCATGATAAATTATTCACTTTCGCAAACATCTACACGCCCAACATAGGTCAGGACAAATTTTTCAAACACATATTTGAGTTATTAGAGGAATTCAAGGTAGGCTCACTTATATTAGGAGGAGACTTCAATACTCCTCTACAACCATCCTTAGACACGTCCAACAACTCCTCAACTATGTCATTTAAAACACTTAAATCTATTAAAAAATTATTCTCTGAATCTCAACTAATGGATCCCTGGAGATTAAAATTCTCATCCACCAAGGAATACTCTTTCTACTCGGCAGTACATAAAAAATACTCAAGGATAGATTATCTACTAATCCCACATAGTTTATTAAGCTCAGTGAGAGAAGTGAACTATGGATTATTCACTCATTCTGATCATGCCCCGCACTTTTTGACCCTAGAATTGAGCCCCAAACCTAAGTCCGCCTTTAACTGGAAACTTAACGAAAATCTGTTAAATGATGGAGAGGATGTCAAATATTTATTAAAAGGTCTTCAAAACTTTTTTACAGATAATTGCCCAGAGGGCAAATGTACGGCTACTATATGGGAAACTCATAAGGCTGTTATTAGAGGTCAACTCATTGAACTAGGCTCGAGGAAAAAAAAGGAAAAGGAACTAAGATATAAGGTATTAATAAAGGAGATAACGAGGTTAGAAAATACACACAAGAGAACTCTAAACCCCAATGCCGAAAAAGGTCTCTTTAACCCCTTAAGGACGCAGCCTTGTTTTGGCCTTAAGGCTCAGAGCCCATTTTTCAAATCTGACATATTTCACTTTATGTGGTAATAACGTCGGAATGCTTAAACCTATCCAAGCGATTCTGAGATTGTTTTCTCGTGACACATTGGGCTTTATGTTAGTGGTAAAATTTGGACTATATATTCAGTGTTTATTGTTGAAAAATTGCAAAATTTAGGGAAAATTTATAAAAAATAGCATTTTTCAGAATTTTAAATGCATCTGCTTGTAAAACAGACGGTTATACCACCCAAAATAGTTACTAGTTCACATTTCCCATATGTCTACTTTAGATTGCCATAGTTTTTTTAACATTATTTTAATTTCCTTGGACGTTACAAGGCTTAGAACATAAACAGCAATTTCTCTTTTTTTTAAGAAAATTTCAAGTCTTTTTTTTAAGGTACCTCTTCAGTTCTGAAGTGGCTTTGAGGGGCCTATGTATTAGAAACCCTGATAAACCACCCCATTTTAAAAACTAGACCCCTCAAAGTATTCAAAACAGCATTTAGAAAGTTTTTTAACCCTTCAGGCATTTCACAGGAATGAAAGCAAAGTGGAGGTGAAATTTGCAATTTCCATTTTTCTTGCTGAATTTCAATTTTATTCAATTTTTTTTGTGTAACACGGAAGGTTTTACCAGAGAAACACTACTAAATATGTATTGTCCAGATTCTGCAGTTTTTAGAAATGTCCCACATGTGGCTCTACTGCGCTTGTGGACTAAAACACAAGCCCTAGAAGCAAAGAAGCACCTAGTGCATTTTGAGGCCCCTTTTTTATTAGAATATAGGCAGCATGCCAGGTTTGAAGAGGTGTTGTGGTGCCAAAACAGTAGGAATCCCCCAATAGTGACCCAATTTTGGAAACTTCACCCCTCAAGGAATTAATTTATGACTGTTATCATTTTGACCACACCTATTTTAATTGGGCTGTGAAATAAAAAAAAATGAATTTTTTTCCAATAAGATGTAATTTATGATCAAAATTTCCTATTTTCACAGGGAACAAAATACCCCATTTTGTTGCCCAATTTGTCCTGAGTGCGGCAATACCCCATTTGTGGCGATAAACTGCCGTTTGGGCCCATGGGAGGGCTCAGAAGGAAAGGAGCGCTGTGTTTGTTGGAGTCCAGATTTTGCTGGATTGGTTTTCGGGTGCCATGTCGCATTTGCAGAGTCCCAGAGGTATCAAAGCAATGGAAACCCACCAGAAGTAACCCCATTTTGGAAACTACACCCTTCAAACAATTCATTTATGGGTAATGTGACTATTTAGACCCCATAGTTTCTTCACAGAACTTATTTGAATTGGGCTGGGAATTTAAAAAAAAAAAAATTTTTCCAATAATATGTAGTTTTTAGCTCCAAATTTCTTATTTTCACAAGAAATAAAATACTGAATTTTGTTGCCCAATTTGTTCTGAGTGCAGCAATACCCCATTTGTGGTGATAAACTGCCGTTTGGGCCCATGGGAGGGCTCAGAAAGAAAGGAGCGCTATTTGTTCTTTGGAGTCCAGATTTTGCTGGATTGGCTTTCGGGTGCCATGTCGAATTTGCAGAGCCCCAGAGGTATCAAAGCACTGGAAACCCACCAGAAGTGACCCCATTTTGGAAACTACACCCCTGAAGGAATTCATTCATGGTTGTGGTTATCATTTTGACCCCAAAGTTTTTTTACAGCACCTATTTGAATTGGTCTGTGAAATAAAAAAAATGAAATTTTTTCCAATAAGATGGCATTTTTTATCAAAATGTCTTATTTTCACAGGGAACAAAATACCCCATTTTGTTGCCCAATTTGTCCTTAGTGCGGCAATACCACATTTGTGGTGATAAACTGCCATTTGGGCCCATGGGAGGGCTCAGAAGCAAAGGAGTGCTATGTGTTTGTTGGAGTCCAGATTTTGCTGGATTGGTTTTCGGGTGCCATGTCGCATTTGCAGAGTCCCAGAGGTATCAAAGCAATGGAAACCCACCAGAAGTGACCCCATTTTGGAAACTACACCCCTCAAGGAATTCATTTATGGGTGTTGTGACCATTTTGACCCCACAGTTTTTTCACAGAACTTATTTGAATTGGGCTGGGAATAAAAACAAAATTATTTTTTCCAATAATATGTAGTTTTGGCTGAAAATTTCTAATTTTCACAAGAAATAAAATACCCCCTTTTTTTTCCCAATTTGTCCTGAGTGCGGCAGTACCCCATTTGTGGCGATAAACTGCCGTTTGGGCCCATGGGAGGGCTCAGAAGGAAAGGACCACCATTTGGCCTACTGGGGATTTTTGGGTGCAAAGTCATGTATGCAGTAGCCCCTGAGGTACCAGTACAGTTGAAACCCCCAAGAAGTGACCCCGTTTTAAAAACTACACCCTTGAGGCATTCATCTAGAGGTGTAGTGAACATTTTGACCGGAGACATACACCCCATAAACTGTCATGTGGGTTCTCACAGGTACGTCAATACCCTACATGTGGCTGTAATCAGCTGCCTAGGCACGCAGCAGGGCTCAGAGGGGAAAGACGAGGGGGGATAAGCTGTGCCGAGTGCATCAGGGTAAGTAAAACTGGGGTAGATTAAAAATCATGGGATGTATGATAAATTTTGACGCACTCTTTCATACAGAGCTCTGGTTATTCGGGACACGTGTCACATTGATATATTGTGTCCTCCCTTATCCCCCTCTTATAGCAGACTTTGCACCTCTTTTGACTTTTTCCCTTCTTGCCAGTTTGGGGAACTTCTCCTGGAAAGTGTTGCCCTTCTACTATGCGTATGGCCTCGCTTCCAGAAGTACTGGACCCCCCCCCCCTTCTTGGTCCATAAAAATTAGTTTCTTGATAACCACCTCTTGAAATTCCAGGAAAGTTCCCGTCTGGCCTGTACATTGATGTAGCACGTACGCGTTGTACAATGCCATCTGTATGATGTGCCCAGCCAGCTTCTTATACCACACCGCATAGCGCTGTAGGGCTTCAGGGCTTGATCTGACAAGTCCACCCCTCTCATGTACCTATAGTAGTCCAGGATGCAGTCTGGTTTGGGGGTCTCTGTACTGGTACCTCGTATGGGTACTGGTGTGACATCTCTCTTGTCCTTGTACTTGAAACACAATATGTTGCTGCTGGATTGTGCCCTGCTCTCACCCCTTCTGAGCGTTTGCCCTGCAGAGTCTTAGGGAGGCCTCTCAGATTTCTTCTAGCAGTGCCGCATGCCACAGGACTTCTGGAAGCGAGGCAGTTGAAGAGTGGGACGCTGGTATAAAAATTATCCAGGTAGAGGTGGTAACCCTGGTCCAGCAGTGGGTGCACCAAATCCCACACAATTTTTGCATTAACTCCCAGTAAGGGGGGGGGAATTCTGAGGGCTGAATACTGGTGTCCTTCCCTTCATATATCCTAAATCTGTAGGTATACCCTGATGCTCTCACAGCTTATACATCTTTACGCCATGCCTTGCCCTCTTACCCGGCAGGTACTGGCGGAATTGAACCCTCCCTTTAAAATGTACCAAGGACTCATCAATAGAAATACACTTCTCGGGGGTGTATGCTTGGGAAAACCGGGCACTGAAACGGTCTAATAGGGGTCTCCATTTATACAAACGGTCAAAACTGGGGTCATCTCGGGGTGGGCACGGCTCATTATCAGTATAATGTAAGAAGCGAAGTATTGCCTAATTTATTTATTTTTTTAGGTTCCAGTTCAGTTCCGAAGTTGCTTTGAGGGGCCCATATATTAGAAACCCCAATCAAACACCCCATTTTAGAAACTAGACCCCTCAAAGTATTCACAACAGCATTTAGAAAGTTTATGAACCCTTTAGGTGTTTCACAGGAATTTTGAGCAAAGTAGAGGTGAAATCTACTTTTTTTTTTTGTCAGAAAATCCTTTTTATACCATTTTTTTTTTTTAACACAAAAGGTTTTATTCAAGAAACGCAACTCAATATTTATTGCCCAGATTCTGCAGTTTTGAGAAATATCCCACATGTGGCCCTAGTGCGGTAATGGACTGAAACACCGGCCTCCGAATCAAAGGAGCACCTAGTGGATTTTGAGGCCTCCTTTTTATTAGGCACCATGTCCGGTTTGAAGAGGACTTGTGGTGCCAAAACAGTGGAAACCCCCCAAAAGTGACAGCATTTTGGAAACTAGACCCCTTGAGGAATTCATTGTAGTTTTCTTGGGGTGCATGCGGCTTTTTGATCAGTTTTTATTCTATTTTTAAGTGGCGCGGTGACTAAAAAACAGCTATTTTTTTTACAGCGTTCACCGTGCGCTATAAGTGACATATTCACTTTATTCTGCGGGGCGATACGATTACGGCAATACCAGATGTTTATAGTTTTTTTTTATGTCTTATGGCTTTTGCACAATAAAATACGTTTTGTAAAAAATCATTCACTTTTTGTGTTATCATATTCTAAGAGCCATAACGTTTTTATTTTTCCATCAATAAAGCCGTGCGAGGACATATTTTTTGCGTAACGAACTGTAGTGTCCATCAATACCATTTTTAGGTACATGCGACTTTTTGATCTCTTTTTATTCCATTTTTTGCGAAGTGAAGTGACCAAAGAATTGTGATTCTGGGACGGTTTATTATTATTTTATTTTACGGCGTTCACCGCGCGGGATAAATAATAAAATAATTTTGTAGTTCCGGCCGTTACGGACGCGGCGATACCAATTATGTATAGTTTATTTGTTTGTTTATATATTTTTATTAATAATAAAGGACTGATAAGGGAAAAGGGGGGATTTTTACTTTTATTACTTTTAAATCTTTTATTTTCTTATTTTTACACCTTTTTTTTTACTTTTTTACTTTGTCCCACTAGGGGACATGAGGGCAGGAGGCCCTGATCGCTATTCTAATACACTGCACTACATGCGTAGTGCAGTGTATTAGAACTGTCAGCTACTCACTGACAGCAAGCATAGTGGGTCCTGACTTCGTCAGGACCCACTAGGCTTCCGTCTATGGCATAGCCGGACGCCATTGTTTGGTGTCCGGTTGCCATAGTCACCATCGCCGGCCGCTATCGTGTAGCAGGCCGGCGATGGCAACTTAACCCCTAAAAAGCCGTGATCGCTATTGAACACGGCTTTTCAGGGGTTAATCAGCGGGGACACAGCGATCGGTCCCCGCTGTAGGAGCTGTGACAGCTGCTGTATGAGACAGCAGCTGTCACAGCTCCTGTATGTATCGGGAGGACGGCCGAATCGGCTGTTACTCCCGAGACGTACTATTCCGTCATGGAGCGCGAACAGGGCGCTTACCATGATGTAATAGTACGTCAAGGAGCGTTAAGGGGGTTAAACTTAGATCAGAACTCAGAGAGCTTCTTAATTTGAATACAGAAAGGTTCCTCTTCTACTCAAAATTTAGATCATATGCTCAATCTGACAAATGTGGTAAAAAATTAGCTTCTCTGATAAAAAAACACAAGTCTGCCACATTTATTTCAAAGATTAAAAACAAACAGAATAACTTGGTACATACGACAAACAAAATATCTAAAGTATTTAATACATACTATGAAGAACTATATAACTTAGATACCCAAAATGTCCAAGAAAAGGAAAGCACAATAAAAGAGGTCTTAGACGAGGTTTAAGTGGTTAGATGTACAGTATCAGAGTTCTCAATGTTCATGGCCGTTAGTGCGAGGTGTCAGCTGTAATACACAGTTGACGCCCGCAGTGTATGGAGCGGGCTCAGCCCGTGAGCCCGCTCCAAACTTTGCCTCCCCACATTGAGACGTATAGTTTCGTTATGGTGCGCCAATGGGTTAATAATGATGTATTTTGCATGAATTAAATCAGAGAGGACAATTGGAAAGAATTGCACCTATTTTTTTAAAAGGCTCATGCCATCTGGTGCATTTGAAATTTTCAGACAACATTTCTTTTTACGCCTGCTATGAGCATCCATAATTTGTGTCACTAATTTGCACCCGTTTTTTACCTTTGTCTTTAATGAAAATAAAGTGAGTCTAAAAGTATATTTAAAGCTTGACCATGCCCATTTTGCTGAATAATAAATGTGGGCCAATGACATTGAAACTAAATCAGAACTCCAATGATATCTGAAATGTAGAGTTTAGAGAACCATGGCACAGAATTGAAACCATTCTCGTGAACACAGTACATGAAACATCAATGCATTGAACATTTGCTTCACTTCTTCAGAACAAGAGTTGGCAGTTTGTAGCTTCAGTCTCACACAGGGATAAATGCTAGATACAGTCCACTTTTATTAACACTTCTTATTTCACATTTCAGACAAGCAGAGGCATGTATCCAGTGGAGGCTGTCAGAAATGTATCACCCTGTTCCATGAAACTCTGCAAAACCATTTCATTGTTCATTATCATGCTTTATTTTATAATATAAGAAAGTCTCTCCACAAAGAAGTGTTAAAACAGATTTATCAAAAGTTAAGTAAGAGCCAATGAATTGTTTAGTGTTTACTGCATATATTTTCTTTATAACAGGCACCTGGACATAGGGAAAAGTAAAAAAATAACTCATTGACATATATGGGAGAGTGTTGTGAGCGTGCTCTATTACATGTGAAGAGTTGAATGTGCAGGAAGCAGAGGAGAGAGGAGGATCTGAGCTGTGTTTTCATCACTGAGGTATGTTCACACAGCATATTTTCGGCTGATTTTTTTTTGGCCATTCTGTTCTGACGGGGCGTTTTTTACGCAGCCGTTTTTCAAAACGCCCGCAAAAAAGAAGTGCATGTCACTTCTTGAGCCGTTTTTTGGAACCGTTTTTCATTGACTCTGTAGAAAAAAACAGCTCCAATAACGGCCGTAAAAAACGCAGTGAAAAATGCTAGTTAATTATAAAACGGCTGAAAATCAGGAGCTGTTTTTTATTTCATCTGTGTCTGTTCATGAAACACACACAGATGGAATATGGCAGCTACAGGCCATAAGACATACGAACGGGTCCTGTTAGCATGTCCTCTGCTTCAGCTGTCTAGCTCTGTACTGCGCATGCGTAGTTCAGAGCGACCAGCATAGAAGCAGGTTTATAGGGGGAAAGACGGTGCCATTTTGGAAACCGGCTGCACTGCAGGTAATTGTGTGTGTTCTTTGCATGTCTCTATCTCATGAAAATCCTATCTACTTTTTGCGGTTTTTGTGTGCACTTTTTGCAAGTTTTTCGGCGCACAGTTAGGACTCCTACTGACTCAGGGAACATTTGGCACATTTTATGCACCAAAGAATTGATCCAATGCTTCTTTTTTACGCCACACGTTTTTTAAAAACCCATTGCGTAAAAAACGAATGGCTTGCTTTCCCATTGATGTAAATGGGAAGCTTAATCAAGTGTTTGACTCTTTTTTGCGTGTCTTTTGATGAATTTTGTGTGCGCTTTTTACACGTATTTTGGCACATATTTAGGACTCCCATTGACTGTAGGAACATTTGGCGTGTTTTACGTGCAAAGGAATTGACTCGACACCTCTTTATTTACACAATGAGTATTTTAAAATGCGTGTGTAAAAAAGTGTGTTGTATGTACTAACAGCGCGCTTTACCATTTATGTAAGTGAAAAGTGTAATCAAGCATTTTGTGATTCGGTTTTCGGCACGTAAAATGCGCCAAAAACCCGAATCAAATACACGCCGTGTAAACCTGTCTACTGAAAAGTCATTCACCACAGGGTCTCCCTCTTGACTTTCATCATTCTTAGCCATTTGGTGTTTCCTATAGCTTCTACCAGCTGCCATTGTAAAAACACTCCCAAAATGGGAGCCCTGACAATGCTTAGCAATTTAAAGGACAGGTGGCGCGGCAAAAAATTTTTTTATGTGTTTTTGCTTTTAGTATGCTATTACAATAAATTTTACGACACATGCAAAGATGGAATACGGCACATACATCCCCATAGTGAATGCGAACGGGAGCCGTTCCATTCACTATAGCGTACGCCGTCTGTGTGGGAACGGCGCATGCACCGCTCCCACACAGTCCAAAAGGAAGGTCTTCGGCCGAGCGTCATCCGGCGCATTTTCATGTGGACCGGAAGCCGCGGCCGGACAGTAAGATGACTACTTCCGGTCGCGGCCTCCGTCCATATGTTCAGAAGCAAGGACTAGGAGCGGAGGGAGCGGACGGAGTGGAGGCAGCGGCAGCAGCGGCAGGAGCAGGTAAGTTATGTTTGTGTTTGTGCGTGTTATACTGTGTGATTACACTGTATCTAATCCTCCTACACTGTGCATTCGCTCAAAAAATGTCGGCACACAGTGTAGGAGGCTTGAACATTCAACCCCCTCCTTTCTCCTGGCACTAGCCAGGATACAGGAGGGGGCATTGTGTGAGCACACTAGAGCATGTGTATCTACACCAAATTTACAGCATAAAGCAATGAGGTTGCTTTACCACATTGCAATGCTGCAATTTTGGGAATTTCTCCCTCTAGTGACCAGCACATGGAAATGTTATAAATTAGAATCTAATTTATAATATTTCCTGACTAGTGAAAAAAAATGAAAAAAATTAGAGCAATGTGTAATCATTTATTGACTAACAGTTTAACGGGAAAAAAAATAATAATAATTCTAGCGACACATTCCCTTTAAAGACACCTTTTCCTGGCTTGTAGCCAAAAATAGGGAGGGGGTGAGATTCCCTCCCGCATTTACAGCAGCTGTAGGTCAGTCTGCTCTGCCTGATTCACCTTTCTGTAATTCTGGGATGTGCTCCCTCTGGTGGCCAACATAGGAAAACATGTCAAATTATTATTTCATTTTTAATACTTTCCACCTAGTGGAAGAAAAAAAAATACAGCAAAAAAACGTAAAAATATAACAAAAATAAGTAACTTACTTAAAAAGTAATGTTCAATTCGTGACACATTCCGTTTAACAGTATTGCAACATCAGGCACATTAGACTTTTACGGACATCAAATGACAACTTGACATCTATATGTGCAGATAGAACTTTCCTACACCTTTTTAAGCTAGATGTCCGACTGCATCATAACACATTTTGAAAGCTTTCCTTCCTCTTTAAAGAATGAGTGAAATTTTAATTTCCTGTAGTCTAAAGGCAACACACAAAGGGGTCAAGATTAGACCTGTCCCTATTGGACAGAAATAACATCAATTAGAAATGCAGATTAATGACTCATAACCAATTAACTGCATTACTACTATGCATTAGAAAGGGGCACCAAGTACCCATACATTTTAGGCAGTAATAATTTTTTTTAGGGCAGGATTCTGTGTATCCTGTTATGCAATTGTTAGGAGAACGATTCCCCAAAGGCTGCTGGAGACTGCTGGGAGAGAGCGTGCATATAAATTCTCAAATTCAAATCCACCACAACTTTAATCAGCAGAGTCTAAGGCTACTCGATGGTATCCGCCAGAGCCCACCGCGAGGCGGAATGGTTTTTGCTGCATAGAACCCAGGTTGTTTTAGCATAGTTCAATGTTGGATAAGAGGTGCAATGCAGGCAAACCTAAACAGGATAACCAGACAGCCAGAGATTAAACAGAAAATACAAATCAATAAAAAAGTGGATACAAGGTAAAGCATAGGTTAGAGCCAGTCGGGAGCAGATAATCCAAATCAGCAAACAAGGGGTTAACAAGAGACAAGCTGAGGTCAGTATTCCAAGAAGTCCAAAAGTCAGATGTATGGGGTTTAGTCAGAAGCTTGATCAAGACACCAGAAGGTAAGAAAAATCACAAACAAAGTAGGAAGGACAGGTATAAATACTAAACCAAATCTGAGAGGCAGAAAGATAGAGAAAACAGATTGGCTCAAGGAAAAACCATAACCGCCCAGAAGCCAGAACAGTAGTCATGGAGATCATTAAATAAATAGGCATTTCCTAACAGTACCCACCATTCTAGGAGGGGCCACTGGACCCTTAAACTTCGGCTTAGGTTTTAACGGTTATTTAATTTAATTCCCGATAGTCGATACAAGGTCTTAAATCGCCATCTTTCTTTTCAACAAAGAAAAAACCTGCACCCACCGGAGAAGTAGATGGACGAATATGACTCTTACGGAGACTGTTTTTAATATAATCTTTCATGCCTGTCTCTCCAGAGTAGAAAGATTATAAATCTATCCCTTAGGCTGCTTAGCATTAGGGAAAAGTATAATGGAACAGTCGTACGGCCTATGAGGTGGGAGAGATTCACAACCGATTTCAGAAAAAACATCCTCAAAATCTTGAATACACTCAGGCAACGTTCGTGCGTTGCAAGAGACATTAGTAGTAGACAAAGATATTCTAGAATCATAACATTTAGAACTCCACTTAATAAAATCTGCTTTTACCAAATCAATAACAGGATTATGTGTCTGCAAACATAAAATACCCAATATTACCTCAGACGGCAAATTTTCGAGACTAAAGCAAGTGATTTGTTCAGCATTCAAAGTAACAGGCGGAGTAGAGAACTGGACCGACCCCTGAGAGAGAGGGGTATTATCAATAGCAGAGACTTTGACTGGGATACTCAATTGAACAAGGGGGATAGCCAATCTCTTTGCAACCTGAAAATCTAAGAAATTAGCCACAGAACCACAATTTACAAAAGCTCGACCAGAAACACAAATATTATTATACCATACATTAACAGGTAAAAGGACTTTTTTAGAAAATGTGGGAAAAACCTGACTGCCCAGATGGCATTCTCGGGGACATCTAGGCTCTGAAGTTTTTCCAGAGCTGGACATTCTGGACACTTTGAACAGTTCTTGAGTGTATGACCAGCGTCCCCGCAATAGAAACACAGCCCCTTGCTAATCCAAAAAAGTCTCCGTTCATGAGAAGACATAGTGGAGCCCAAGTGCATGGGCTCTTGTGCATCAGATGAAGGGCTCTCAGCGCAGGGAAGGGGAGCGGCCATCACAGATCTTTCATCTATGTGCTCACATAGTCGTCGGTCCAGACGCACTACAAGGGTCATGGTATCCTCTAGAGTCAGGGGTGGATGGTAATTTATTGAGAGATCTTTCAAGGTTTCTGAAAGGCCTTGCCAGAATTGACAATGGAGTGCAGCATCATTCCACTGTGAATAAATGGACTGTCGTCTATACTCTGAACAATAGTCCTAGACAGGACGCAGTCCTTGCGGGAGAGAGAACAGCTTGGCCGCAGCCACTGCAGTGACACCTGGTTCTCTAAAAATTAAACCCAGGGCCGCAAAGAAGGTCTTTACAGAAAAAAGTTCAGGGGCAACAGGTCCCAATGAAAAGACCCAGGTCTGAGAGTCACCCTGCAAAAGTGAAATGACGATACCCACTTGCTGTTGCTCAGTTCCAAAGGAGATAGGTCTCAGTTGAAAATACAATTTACAAGTCTCTCGAAAATTAGCAAAAGACTTACGATCACCAGAGAAACAATCAGGTAAGTTCACTTTAGGTTGCACCGGAGATGCGACTGGAACGAATGCTTGGGCCTGCACAGTTTCATGCTGTTAAATTTTAACAACCAGACCTTGTACCAGCTGAGTCAGATTGTGCATCCGTTCCCCCAGGGCCTCCATAGGTTCCAGCATGAAAAAATTATATAAATGGGCTTGTGATTATGTTATGGAATTGCTAGGAGAGCGATTCCACAAAGGCTGCTGGAGACTGCTGGGAGAGAGCGTGCATATAAATTTGCAACCTCAAATCCGCCACAACTTTGATCAACAGAGTCTAAGGCTACTCTATGGTATTCGCCAGAGCCCACCGCAAGGCTGGATGGTTTTTGCTGCATAGAACCGAAGTTGTTTTAGCAGAGTTGTTGGATAAGAGGTGCAATGCAGGCAAACCTAAACAGGATAACCAAAAGAGGTTAAACAGAAAGTCCAAATCAATAAGCAAGTGGATACCAGTTAACGCATAAGTCAGAGACAATAAGCAGATTATCCAAATAAGCAAACAAGGGGTTAATGAGAGACAAGCCATGGTCAGTATTCCAAGAAGTCCAAACGTCAGAGGTATGGGGTTTAGTCAGAAGCTTGACCAAGACACCAGAGGGTAAGGAAAAGACTGAGTAGGAAGGACAGGTATAAATGCTAAACCAAATCTGATAGGCAGAAAGATAGAGAAAAGAGACAGGCTCAAGTAAAAACCAGAACCGCCCAGAAGCCAGAACGGTAGTCATGGAGATCATTAAAGAAATAGGAGTTTCCTAACACTTCCTTTGGACTACAGGAAAATAACATTTCAGGCAAGTCAATTTTACTCTTCCTGGTTGTTCTTCAGGCACATACAAAGAGTTTTGAAAATATGAACTTAGGGAGGTGTACTGGAACCAGCTTTCTCCAGCACCATTTTGTCAAAGGCCGAACTTTCTGCAGTACTGATGTCAAGCCTATAATTTCTTACAAAGATAAGTGGAGTTGCCCAGGTGACGGCTTTGCATATTTGATCTAAATAAATGTTTCCCATTTCTGTCCAGAATGGGCTCTGAGGTGCAACGGAGAAGACAGACCTTCCAGAGTATAGATTTCTGAAGTTTCTGCTTAAATCAGTGTGGCTGGGGTAGTCTTACTGGCCCTTTTACCCCTATTGCGCCCAAAATTTTGCATGAAGAGGGCTTCTTCTTTCCTAAAGTGTTACAAGAAAAAAATTACCGTCATACAGAGTACAGCAAATAAGACATAACATTGACATCTGGTACATCAGTGTTGCCACAGAAAAATATCCACAAATCTGCGAAGTGACAAGCCTTAACGATAAACAACAAAGTCATAAGAGGGTTGGGGAAGGTTGGGATGGTGTGGTACAAGTGTAGTAGAAGATGAAGAGCCATGCATGCCATTGTTATGTGAGACATAAGTGTAATATGGGACATACATGACCCAACTGTCTCCTGTTTATAGAATGTTAGAGGCTTTTCTAGAGTTTTGAAATCGGAAACTAAATTTTTAGAGGAAAAACAGTCCAAAAAAGTCCACAGTTGACTTTAAACAAGGAATAGAGTCCAAAATAGACTCTCTTGGGACCTTATAACCAATATCTTGAGCTAATTGGCTGAGCCAAATTCTAAAAGCACTGGCTACCGACGCAGTAGCGATAGATATTATGGATATTGTTGCAGAAGACACATAGCTTTTTTTTAAAGTAAGGAGTTCACTTTACGATTCATAGGGATTTTTAAACAGAATGAATTATCAGCTGGAAATAACACTTTCATGATGAATTTAGCCACAGGAAGATCCACTTTATGAGGCAACACCCATTTAGGCATCTCTGCAGTGTTTAACTTATAGATAGCCTTGAACCTGGCTCCTGTGTCTGCTTTCTTTTCAGGCTTAGACCAATCCTTTTGAAAGACATTTAACAGAAGAGGATGGTTTGGAAGGACTTTTCTTTATAGGAATATAAAACTAGCTTTGCTTTTTTGATAAATTACGCTGCTTGCTTGATTCTGCTGTTTCTTTTACGACTTTAATAAGCTTGGAAGCTCGATCCTTATTAAATAAATAAATGTCCTCAGAGTCTGAGCTGGAGTTGTCGGATGATATTTCACCATTCGAATTATCAGAAACTGTAGCTTTATCAGAGTCTGAGGAAGTAATTGCTATTTTACATTTTTTAGACTTCTTATCAAGAGAAGAAGAAGGAACCTCTTAAAAGGTCTCTGTTAGCTGAGCTTTCAACCAGGAAAATAAAACTCTTAGCTTCAGTTTAAAACCATTGGGGACTTTATTATTTCATTTTATTTGATTTACGCTATACTTTTCCACTCACAGCAGTCCCAGTTACTGGGGAAATCAGTCCTGTTATAGTCACTATTGTCATTGGTAGGGTTGTGTTGGGTCTACTGCTGCCTTTATTCTATACACCTCTCTCATTGCTATACACAGCATGTAGTTTCAACTTGTATTAAATAATTATAGACATACTCAGATTGATATTTGTATAGGCGATAAGATATAGAAAAAGCTTTTTATATACCGATCTTAGTCTGAAGTCTGCAGGAGCATGATGCGATTAATTTATTAAGAGGCAAACTTTGTCACATCTTGCACTGCCCGTGCACCAGAAAGGGAAATCTATGCCAAAAGGGCATAGATTTCTTCTATTACTTACATCAATTTCTGGCCCTGCCCCCACATGCTAAGCTCCACCCTCCTTTTCTATGCTGCTAGCAAGAATAACAATTTTCCCTTCTCTCATTGTAATAGTGGAGTGCTGAAAAGAATAGTAGATGACGGTATGATGATAGGCAGGATGATGATTTATATTTGGACTCTTTTTTTATAATTACCATACATTAGCTCTTACTAGTATATGTGTGTCAATAAAATCACTTTCCGTTGCGAAAAGGAAAACTTAATAGGCATTCTAAGATTGGATATTACTCACAGTGACTAAATAATTGTGGAGAACTGACATAAGTATAAAAGCTAACATGTTGGAAAAGCTATTTTGTTAAAGAGGAGGTTGGAAGCTCTTGGCCTACCGATACACACTACTCATTATAGTACAGCAGTCCTACTACATTAGAAATAACAAAAATAATTTAAAAAAAAAGGTAATAAAAATGTTTTATAATAGTGTAAAAATTAAATTTGTAAGTTTCAAAAACTAAAAATGCTTTTTTTTCCTATAGTAAGTATTTTATTATAGGAAATAAATGAAAATGTTAACAAAAGTACACATATTTGGTATCACCGTGTTCGTAACGACCCAAACTATAAAACTATCATATTATTTTTCCCACAAGGTGAACACAGCAAACAAAATTAATTAAAAAATGCCAGAATCACAATTTTTTGGTCACTTCCCCTACCAAAATATAGAATAAAAAGTGATCAAAAAGTGGCATGTACCCCAAAATACTACCAATAAAAACTACAACCCATCCCGTCAAAAACAAGTCCTTACACAGCTTTTTTGACAGAAAAATAAAAAAGTTATGCCTCTCAGACTATGGTGACACAAAAAATATATAATTTTATAGAAAAGTGAATATATTGCACAAATCCTGCAAAACATACAAAAACTATATACATATGGTATCGCCGTAATCATATCGACCCACAGAATAAACTAAAATGTCATTTATAGCCAACGGTGAACACTGTAAAAAAAAGATTGAATAAAAAATATTGTCAGAATTCTTGGTTTTTGGTCACATTGCTTGGCAAAAAATGGAATAAACAGTGAAAAATCAGGTTGTCCCACAACAAATAAGCCCTCACACAGCTCCGTTGGAGAAAAAATAAAAACGTTCTGGCTCTCAGAATATGGCGATGCAAAATGTGCAGAGCGTTCCAAAAGCTAAGATTGGGCATCATTTATCAGTGCGACACTGGCCACACATCTGCAGATTATTATTTATTTACCACATTATTATACCCTCTTATTATGCCCCTGATGTACTCTGCAAAGTTTTCAAATGCCCAGACATTATAAACTGAAATACCAGTAAAACCCCTAATAGAACTACTACAAATAGAACTACTACCAAGCAAAATCTGTGCTCCAAAAGCCAAATGGCGCTCTCTCTCTTCTGAGCTCTACAGCATACCCAAACAGCAGTTTACGTCCACAGATATGGCATGGCCATACCCGGGAGAACTCGATTAACATTTTATGAGGTATTTATCTTTAGTGGCACAAACTGGACACAACATATTGTGCACTAAAATGGCATATCATTGGAAATTAAAATTACTGCGCATTACCCCTTTTGCGCACCATGACTTAATAGCATGTTGTGGTGCGGGGGCTGATGTACAGAGCGGGCTAATTTTTTTCCAATTTCAGCCTGCAAAGAATTTTATTTTCAGTTTCCCAGTACATTAAACGGTACTTTAAATGGGGTCAATAGTAACTAAATCTCCTCCCACCAAAAAGAAGCCCGCACACCACTCTATTGACAGAAAAACTATAAAAGTTATAGCTCTTGGCAAGCAGTGAGGGAAAAATGAAAATGAAAAAGCCAAAAATGGATTAGTCCTGAAAGATGAATTAACTTATAATGAAAAAATATTTATGACCACATGTGGGGTATAGCCGTACTCTGGAGAAATTGCTTTATAAATAATGGGGTGCTTTTTACTCCTTTATGAAAATTAAAAAATGCAACATTTTAGTGGAAAAAAATATTGATATCATTTTTACGGCCTAATTCTTATAAATTCTGCAAAAGACCTGTGGAATCTAAATGCTCACTATACCCATAAATAGATTCCTTATGGGGTGTAGTTTCCAAATTAATGTCACTTTTGGGGGGTTTCCACTGTTTTGGTCTCTCCAGGGCAATGCAAACATGACATGGCACCTGAAAAGCATTCCAGCAAACTCTGCGCTCCAAAATCCAAATGGCGCTCCTTCACTTCTGAACCCTGCCGTGGGTTCAAACCGCAGTTTATTACCACATATGGGATATTACCATAATCAGGATAAATGGGTTTACACATTTCAGGGGGGGGGGTGTTTATTCTTTCTTTCTTGTAAAAATTTAAAATGTCTGTTTTTATAGAAAAAAAAGTAGATTTTCATTTTGAAAGACTAACTCCAGTAGATATAGCAAAATACCTGTGGGGTTAAAATGCTAACTATACCCCTAGATAAATTCCTTGTGGGGTGTAGTTTCCTAAACGGGGTCACTTTTGGGGGGTTCCCATTGTTTTGGCACCACAAGACCTCTTCAACCCTGACATGTTGCCTAAAATATATTCTAAAAAAAAAAAGAAGGCCCCAAAATCCACTAGGTGCTTCTTTGCTTTTGAGACCTGTGTTTCAGTCTATTAGCACACTAGGACCACAAGTGGGGTATTTCTAAAAACTGCAGAATCCGGGCAATAAATATTGAGTTGCATTTCTCTAGTAAAACTTTCTGTTTTACAGAAAAAAAATGTATTACCAATGAATTTCGGCAAAAAAATTAAATTTGGAAATTTCACCTCTACTTTGTTTTAATTCCTGTGAAACGCCTAAAGGGTTAAGAAACTTTCTGAATTCTGTTTTGAATACTTTGAGGGGTGCAGTTTTTAAAATGGGGTGATTTATGGGGTCTATCCAATATATAAGGCCCTCAAAGCCACTTTAGATCTAAACTGGTCCCTAAAAAATAGCCTTTTGAAATTTTCTTGAAAATGTGAGAAATTGCTGCTAAAGTTCTAAGCCTTATAACGTCCTAGAAAAAAAAAAGAATGCTCAAAAAACTATGCAAACATAAAGTAAACATATGGGAAATGTTAACTAGTAACTAGTTTGTGTGGTATTACGATCTGTTTTAAAAGCACATACATTTAAATTTAGAAAAATTCAAATTTTTGCAAATTTTCTCAAAATGTTGGTGTTTTTCCACAAATAAATACTGAATTATCGATACAATTTTTCCACTAACATAAAGTACAGTATGTCACGAGGAAACACTCTTCAAATTGCTTGGATAAATAAAAGCATTCCAAAGTTATTACGACATAAAATGACACATGTCAGATTTGAAAAAATTGGCTTCATCCTCAAGGCCAAAACAGGCTTAGTTCTGAAGGTGTTAATAACTGGACAGGTATACATTTTACTCAGGTACTGGTTAAATAACTTAAGTTTTCAGTATTGTTTATTCCTTTTTCTTTAAGCTTTCTTTTCTTTTTGAGCTTGCTTATTTTTATTTTTTTGACCCAGGGAGAGTAATAATTTGTGTCATGAACAGCAACAATGTTCATATGAGCTCAATCTATAAATGTAATTACTTTTATACGTGGGAAAAAAACACATCTAACTGAAAAAATATATATGTTTGATTTCTTTTTTCAAGTTACCCAGTAAAGTTATTTTGGAAATATTGTCGCAGTGTAATGTAATGTGCACATACAATTTCCTTTGACAAAAATATGTTGGACCTCCTCTTTGCCACATTCATCAGAGTCTAGAATAGACTGGTTATTAATCACTAAGCTCAAACTTCAAAGTTATTAAGCCTCTCCTCAGACAAAACAGAGGCATATTTTACGGTATTACAAATCCCGTCTCACAGTAATTTATGGAGTAGTTTAAATGAACCACGAACAGTGAATGAATTATAAATATTAAAGGGGTATTCCCAGAATCGACAATTATCACCTATCCAAAGGATAGGTAATAATTTTCAATTTGCTGGGGCCCCACCCGATCATTAAAACTTCTAAGGGAATGACAGAAACAGCCGAGTACAGTGCATTGAGAAGAAACAGGGGGTTTGGGGGTCCCTCATTCTTGTGTTCTCCCCAGCAATCAGACAACTATCATCTATCCTGTGGTGATCTGAAGTACGTCCATGTTTAATCCTAGTCAGTTAGCCCTTGAATGCATTACACAGAACTTTTTTTTTCTAGACAGGGGCTTACTGCACTGGTATAAGAATGGTATGTGAGCAGAATTTTAAATACATGAATATTAGAAAATTGTTTGATTTCCTAGTCTTTTATAATAAAATAATAACAACTGGAACTGTCTCAGTGGTGATTCTAATATGTACACCACGTGACTACTGAGGCCAGTGATTGATATGGCACATCATTAGTATGACACATCATCGCTCCAGGAAAATAAAGACTGACAGGGACCACCTGAGCATCAGCGCTGGAGCTGCAGGGGGTTTAACAGGTGAGTAATGTTTGTGTATTTTTTTAACACTTCCTTCATCTACTTTAATTATTTGAACACTTTGACAACCCCTATAACTTGGACGTGGATATGTGGTAAATATTCTCATAATATATCATCTATAAAGATACATACAGCAGATACCACAAGCATGGTGGGCGAAAACTGACAGGAAAAAGCCTCTCTATAAGAACTGTGGCCAACATTTAACAAAAGTGGCTTCATTTTAGCCACTTTTTGTCTATATTCCTAGGCTGAATTGCATTGTGCTGAAATCACAATAGAGTTTGACTTTACTCTTTAGCGGTGTTCTATTGTGATGCTATGGTATAATTATTTTGCAATGATTTAACTCTAGTATTTGTCTTTTCGTAGATTGTGCTTTATTGTGATGATGTCACAATAGTGCTTATATTTTTTCCTAGGAAGAGTTCTGCTGCGATAATGTTACAATACTGTTTGTTTTTATTTCTAGACTTCATTCCATTGTGATGGTGTTACAATAGTCACTATATTAAATTAAAGGTCATGTTGTATTTTGATGGTCACACAAAATTTTTTGTCTTTATTCCTCGGCTGTGTTCTTTTGTGATGATGTCACAATGGTGTTTTTCTTTAGTGTTAGGTCTTGTTTAATTGTAATAATGTCACAAACGTTTTCGTCTTTTTCCCTTGGTTGTGCTCTACATAGGTATTCCAGTATATTGTGCCTTTGCATAGAGATATACAAAATGCAGCCTGGGGGATCTTTGCCTGGTATCAGGCTGTCTCCATAGTGATACGTTTATTACAGCCTGAAGAACGATTAAAATACTGATTCTTTATTAATTATTCAATTGTAAAAACTGGCTCTTAAGCCCAATATACCCTAAGTACAGGCACAAGCAAGCGGTCAGAGATATGAGAGGCGTCAGTAGGTGTTAGGACGTACATCCACCCACAGATCATGCACTCTCCTTATAATATATGCTCTCTCTGAAGCCCTTGCCACAAGTGGTTTAATCCAACGCGTTTCAGTATCCACTAGTTTATGGGGTACGTCATCAAGGATTATGTTTCATTGATATTATGGCCGGTTGGCACTGTTTCTTGCTTTTTAAAGTCTAACAGCGAAGCGTCCATACTAACACTGGGGAGCACCAGGCGGTTTGAACTCACATTGTGTTCAACACAGGATTGAAGGTAAACAATGGAAATTTTTAACTCTATGCATACTCATGTTCCCCAATAGTCCCCTGATGGTTAAAACGAAGATAAGGTGCTTAGGATACCGACATCAGAGCGATGCCCACACGATATAGAAATACGTATACACTGTAGATGTCGCACATATTGTGTGTGTTTCCTTTGAGCCATGGAATACTGGTGGATGTCCTAAAACCTACTGATGCCTCTCATATCTCTGACCGCTTACTTGTGCCTGTACTTAGGGTATATTGGGCTTAAGAGCCAGTTTTTACAATTGAATAATTAATAAAGAATCAGTATTTTAATCGTTCCTTCAGGCTGTAATAAACTTTACACTTTTATGAACGAAACACTTTAACAATCTAACACAGTGAATACATACTGTCTCCATAGTGATGCCAACCCTGACGATCATGTCACAAGGCTGGCGATGGCAGGTATACTCAAACAGGTTAATTGCAGCACTAGTGTTGCTATGTATTACAGCCATCCTTCCACCAGTGATCTGCCACTGTGTCCGTTTGAGGTCCTTGAGATACCTTTATGTCGAGGTACATTAACCATTTCCGACAT
The DNA here is from genome assembly GCF_050947455.1 of Rhinoderma darwinii. Classification (NCBI taxonomy): domain Eukaryota; kingdom Metazoa; phylum Chordata; class Amphibia; order Anura; family Rhinodermatidae; genus Rhinoderma; species Rhinoderma darwinii. The sequence continues at coordinate 203,864,046 of NC_134688.1, forward strand.
CCCCATGGTGGAGTATGGAGCAGGCTCATGCGCCAAGCACGCGCTATAGAACGAGCGTTTCGGCTGTGTGTGACATTCAACGCTTCAGTGTAACGAGTGGGATTCTGCTCGTTTAAACCATTAGATGGCACAGTCAAAAGCGACATGGCATCTAAGCTATTAGAAACAGGAGGACGGCCCCCTCTGACGTGCCATTCGGTTGCCAATGGTTGGCATTGCAGCCTGGGGCTTAATGAGGGTCCCCAGGTCTTCGATCTCTGTACTCTCAGCAGGGCTTCATAAGAGACTGTCAGTATAACGATATACTGCAATACATTAGTATTGCAGTATATCATGCAAGTGGTCCAACGATCGCTGGCTCAAGTCTCCTAGGGGGATTAGAAAAAATGTAAATACAGTTAAAGTTTTCTTTACATAAAAAAATAAATATTAAAAGTTTAAAAAAAAAAATTTTTCTATTTTTCCCCAGGCGCAATGTAAAAAAAACAGAAAAACAACATTACTGGTATCACCGCATCCATAGAAGTCAGACCCTATTACAATATACCATTATTTAACCCACACGGTGAACACCGTAGAAAACGCCAGAATCACAGGTTTTTTGCCACTTCGCCCACAAAAAATTGAATAAAAAGTCATCATAAAGTCTCATGTGCCCCAAAATGGTACCAATAAAAATTACAGCTTGCCCCGCAAAAAATAAGCCCTCATACGAAAAAAAAAAAAGTTATGGCTCTCAGAATATGGGAACAAAATACAAATTTTATTTTTAACAATCATGTTTTTCCTTATAAAAGTAGTAAAACATACACATTTGGTTTCTCCGTAATTATTCTAACCCACAGAATAAAGTTTACATTACCACAGGTTAAATGCCGTAAAAATGAAACCTCACAAAAAAAACCTGTGGAATAACAGTTTTTTTCCCATTCCACTCCACAAAGAAATCTTTTCCAGTTTCCCACTACATTATATGGTACAATAAAAGGTGCCGTAAAAATTTACAACTCGTCTGCAAAAAACAAGGCCTCATATGGCTAAATCGATGGAAAAATAAAAAGTTATGGGTTTTGGAAAGTGGGGAAAATAAAAACGAAAGTGAAAATACCAAAAATGGCTGTGGTAGGAAGGGGTTAAAGGGAACCTGTCACCAGCATTTCACCTATTAAACCAGCAATACCTGGTAGAAGTGGGTGAAAAATCATTTCTACATAACCTATAATTGTCTTCTCTGTAGCTTTAGTATGCAGCTTTTTAGTGTTCCCAGATCATATGCTAATGAGCATAAGAGAGTCAAATCCTCGTTTGAAAAGAGTCATATCTTCATTCCTCAAGTCTTTCCGAGTTTACCCCGCCTCTGCACACAAAATCCTGTGCTTGTGCATTGATGTTGTCTTCTGGTGTGTGCGCACAAAGGGACACCAGATTATTACGATAAAAGGCGCAAAATGTTTGCAGACAGTTATTTACAGTCGGAGGAGACGTTTAGGAGAGAGGATAACGACAATGAACTTTTGATAGAAGCGGCCAGTGTGAGATAATAAAGTTCAATAGGTGAAATAATGGTGACTGGTTCCCTTTAACCCCTTAGCGCACCAGGACGCACCGGTACGTCCTGCATTGAAGTGCTTTAAGGCACAGGGACGTACCGGCGCGTCCTGGCTAAAAACTGTCACCCTGTCAAAGGACAAGGTGACAGAACTGTGCCGTCAACTGTTTATGACAGTTGATCGGCACAGTAAGACGGCAGGGGACCATTCACAGTGGTCTCCTGCCGGCGATCGCTGTGATTGGTCAGTCAAAGCAGACTGACCAATCACAGCTCCATGACGTAGTGTATGTGATGGCGCTGGCTCAGAAGCTGAGCCAGCACTATCACCGCCGGGAATCAGCTGTCCGACGCCCCTCTGCAATGGCCCGGACCGGAGCTAGGCTCCGATCCGGCCGATTAACCCCTTCGATGCATCGATCAACGTGATCGATGAATTGAAGTGTCTTGTAGCCTGTCGGCAACCACGATGGTTGCCACGGGCACAGGTGTCAGCTGTTTGTCACAGCTGACATTGTGCCCTAACGGCCAGGACCGGAGCAAGGCTCCGATCCGGCCGATTAACCCCTTAGATGCAGCTATCGCTGCATCTAAGTGATTAGATCGTACCCTATGGTTGCTAATGACAACTATCGGCACCCGCGGGTGTTCCGATGGTTGCTATGGCAACCATAGCCTAACAATCGCTTCCTAGTACGGAAGCCTATTAGGCCCCGCCGGGAGGCGAAGCCTAATAGGCTTGCTGTCAGTGAATAGCTGACAGCTCTAATACACTGCACTATGTAGGTAGTGCAGTGTATTAGAATAGCGATCAGGGCTTCATGCCTTCAAGTTCCCTAGTGGGACAAAAAAAAAGTTAAAACAAGTTAATAAAAATGTTGTAAAAAAGTTAAAAAAATATGTTTCATGTTAAAAAACACTTTAACAGCCTTTTTTCCTATAATAAGTCTTTTATTATAGGAAAAAAAGTACACATACGTGGTATCCCCGCATCTGTAACGACCCAAACGATAAAAATATCATGCTATTTTACCCGTACGGTGAACACCGTAATTTTTTTTAATAAAAAACTATTCCAGAATCGCTGTTTGTTAGTCACTACCCCTCGCAAAACAGAATAAAAAAAGGGATCTAAGGGTATGTGCACACACACTAATTACGTCCGTAATTGACGGACGTATTTTGGCCGCAAGTAGTGGACCGAACACCGTGCAGACAGCCGGGCTCCTAGCATCATACTTATGTACGATGCTAGGAGTCCCTGCTACTCCGTGGAACTGCTGTCCCGTACTGAAAACATGATTACAGTACGGGACAGTTGTCCTGCAGAGAGGCAGGGACTCTTAGCATCTACCATAAGTATGATGCTAGGAGCCCGGCTCCCTGCACTGTGTTCGGTCCGGGACTTGCGGCCGAAATACGTCCGTCAATTACGGACGTAATTAGTGTGTGTGCACATACCCTAAAAGTTGCATGTACCCCAAAATTATACCATTAAAAAACGCAGCCCGTCCCGCAAAAAACAAGCTCTCCCCCTGCTTTTTTAACGGAAAAATAAAAAAGTTATGGCTCTCAGAATACGGTGACACCAAAAATAAATTATTTGAAACAAAAGTGATTTTATCGTGCTGACGCTTCAAAGCATAAGAAAAACTATATACATCTGGTATCACCGTAATCGTACCGACCCGCAGAATAACGTAACATTGTCATTCATAGCGCATGGCGAACGCCGTAAAAAAAGAAATAATAAAAAACATCAGAATTGCAGTTTTTTGGTCACCTTGCTTGCTAAAAAATGAAATACAAAGTGATCAAAAAAATCGCATGTACCCCAAAATGGTACCAATGAAATCTACAGATTGTCCCGCAACAAATAAGCCCTCACACGGCTTCGATGGAGAAAAAATAAAGACGTTTTGGCTCTCAGAATATGGCGATGCAAAATGTGCAAAGTGTCCAAAAGCGGATAAGATCGGGCGCCATTTATCAGTGCGACACCGGCCACATATCTGTGGATAATTATTTATTTACCCCATTATTATACTCTCTTATTATACCCCTGATGTTCTCCGCACAGCTTACATATGCCCCCACATCATAACTGAAATACCTGCAAAACCCCAAACAAAACAACTAGCGAGCAAAATCCACGCTCCAAAAGCCAAATGGTGCGCCCTGCAGCGTGCCCAAGCAGCAGTGTACGTCCACATATATGGCATCACCATACCCGGGAGAACCCGCTTAACAGTTTGAGGTATTTGTCTTCAGTGGCACGAACTGGGCACAAAATATTGTGCACTAAAATGGCACATACCTGTGGAAATTTGCAATTTTCACTTTGCACCATCCAGAGCATTCATTTCTAATAGAAAAAAAAAAACCTGTGTGGTCAAAATGCCTTGAGGGGTGCAGTTTCCAAAATGGGGGTCACTACTTGGGGGTTTGTTATTCTATTTGACCTCAGAGCCCTGCCGTTGTGGGCTAATGCTGCGAAAATCACCAAAATAGGTCTCACATGCGCCTGTCACTCCTAAGCCCTGTCATCTGTCCATGCAAAAGATAAATGCCTTGAGGGGTGTAGTTTACAAAATGGGGTCACTTCTCATGGTTTTACACTCTACTCTGGTACCTAAGAACGCTCTGCAAATGCGACATGATGCCCCTACACCAGTCCAGCAAAATCTGTGCTCTAAAAGCCACATGGCACTCCTTCCATTTTGAGCTCTGCCATGTGCCCAAACAGCAGTTTAGGGCCACACATGGGGTATTGCCGTATTCGGAAGAAATTGGGTAACAAATTATGTGTTGTTTTTTCTCCTATTACCCCTTGTGGGAAAAAAAATTGGGTGCAAAACTACATATTTTTGGGAAAAAAAATAATTTTTCATTTTTACTGCCTCATTCTAATACAATCTATGAAACACCTGTGGGATCAAAATGCTCAGTACACCCCTAGATGATTACCCTGAGGGGTAAAGTTTCCAAAATGGAGTCACTTCTCAGGGGTTTCTACTGTACGGGTACCTCAGGGGCTCTGCAAATGCGACATGGCGCCCAAAAAACAATCTACATGCCAAGTAGCACTCCTGCCATTCTGAGCCCTGCGGTGTATCCAAGCAGCAGTTTATAACCACATATGGGGTATTGCCGTACTCGAGAGAAATTGCTTTACAATTGTTGGGGCACTTTTTCTCCTTTTATTCCTTGTGAAAATGAAAACAATTCAACATTTTAGTGGAAAGAATGTCAATTTTTCATTTTCACTGCATAATCCCAATAATTCAGCAAAAAAACTGTGGGGTCAAAATGCTCACTATACCGCTAGATAAATTCTTCAGTGGCTTTGCAAATGTGACATGGTGCCGCAAACCATTCCAGCAAAACTTGAGCTCCAAAAGTCAAATGGCGCTCCGTCCTTTCTAACTTCCGCCATGTGTACAAACAGCAGTTTATTACCACATATGGGGTATTGCTGTGCTCAGAAGAGTTTGCTTTACAAATATTGGGGTGCTTTTTCTCCTTTATCTGTTGTAAAAATTAAAAAATCTGAGCTAAAACTACATTTTATTAGAAAAAATTTAGATTTTCAATTTCACGGCATAATACCCATAAATTCAGCAAAAACCGTGTAGGGTTTAAAATGCACACTATACCCCTAGAAAAATTCCTTGAGGGGTGTAGTTTCCAAAATGGGGTCACTTTTGGGGAGTTTCCACTGTTATGGTCCCTCCAGGGCTTTGCAAACACGACATGACACCGGAAACCAATACAGCAAAATCTGCGCTCCAAAATCCAAATGGCCCTCGTTCCCTTCTGAGCCCTGCCGTGGGTCCAAACAGCAGTTTATTACCACATATGGGGTATTGCCGTAATCGAGAGACATTGCTTTACAAATGTTGGGGGGCTTTTTCTCCTTTATTCCTTGTAAAATCTAAAACAATGTATGTTTTTTCAGAAAAAAAGTAGATTTTCATTTTCACAGACCAGTTCCAATAAATTTAGCAAAAAACCTATGGGCTAAAAATGCTAACTATACCTCTTGAAAAAATCCTTGAGGGGTGTAGTTTCCAAAATGGGGTCACTTTTGTGGGGTTTCCACTGTTTTGGCACACAAGACCTATTCAAACCTAACATGGTGCCTAAAATATATTCTAATAAAAGAGAGGCCCCAAAATCCACCAGGTGCTCCTTTGCTTCTGAGACCGGTATTTCAGTCCATTACCACACTAGGGCCACATGTGGGATATTTCTAAAAATTGCAGAATCTGGGCAATAAATATTGAGTTGCATTTCTCTGATAAAACCTTCTGTGTTACAGAAAAAACTGTATTACAAATGAATTTCGTAAAAAAAAATTGAAATTTGTACATTTCACCTCTACTTTGCTTTATTTCCTGTGAAACGCCTAAAGGGTTAAAATAATTTCTGAATGTGGTTTTGAATACTTTGAGGGGTGCAGTTTTTATAATGGGGTGTTTTATAGGGGGTTTCTAATATATAAGGCCCTCAAAGCCACTTCAGAACTGAACTGGTCCCTGAAAAAATAGCCTTTTGAAATTTTCTTGAAAATGCAAGAAATTGCAGCTAAAGTTCTAAGCCTTGTGAGGTCATAGAAAAATAAAAGCACGTTAAAAAAACAATGCAAACATAAAGTAGACATATGGTAAATGTTAACTAGTAAATATTTTGTGTGGTATTACGATCTGTTTTACAAGCAGATGCATTACAATTTAGAAAAATGCAGATTTTTGCAAATTTTCTCTAAATTTTGGTGTTTTTTACAAATAAATATTGAATTTAACGACAAAATTTTTTAAGTATCATAAAGTACAACATGTCCCGAGAAAACAGTCTCAGAATCGCTTGGATAGGCAAAAGCATTCTGGAGTTATTACTACATAAAGTAACACATGTCAGATTTGCAAAAAATTTGTCCTTAACCCCTTAATGACCGGGCCATTTTGCACGTTAATGACCAAGGATTATTTTTTGTTTTTCCACGGTCGCATTCCAAAAGTCGTAACTCTTTTTTTATTCCGTCGACATAGCCGTATAAGGGCTTGTTTTTTCCGGGACGAGTTGTATTTTGTAATTGTACCATTTTTAGATGCTTATAACATATTGATTAACTTTTATTAACTTTATTTTAGGAGAGAATTGAAAATAAGCAGCTATTCCAGCATTAATTTTCACGTTATAAATTTACGCCGTTTACTATGCAGCGTAAATAACATGTTAACTTTATTCTATGGGTCGGCACGATTACAGGGATACCAAATGTGTAAAGGTTTTATATGTTTTTTCTACGTTTGCACAAAAAAAACCCTTTTAGAAAAAAATTACTTGTTTTTGCATCGCCGCGTTCCAAGAGGCGTAATTTTTTTATTTTTCCGTCGATGTGGCCGTACGTGGGATTGATTTTTGCGGGACAATGTGTAGTTTTCATTAGTACTATTTTGGGGTACATAGGACTTATAGATTAACTTTTATTTTATTTTTTATGGGGGGAATGGGAGAAAAGAGAGAATTTTGCCGTTGTTTTTTGCGTTTTCTTTGGACGCCGTTCATCCGGCGGTTTAATTAATGTGTTCATTTTATTGGTCAAGTTGTTACGATCGCGGGGATACCATATATGTGTATGTGTGATTTGTTTTGACCGTTTTATTAAATAAAACCACTTTTTGGGGCAAAAAAGTAGTTTTATTTGACTTTGACTGTAATTTTTTTTATTTTTTTTTTCACAAACTTTATTTAACGGTTTTAGTTTTTTTTTTTTAGTCCCACTAGGGGACTTCACTATGCGATATGCCGATCGCATATATAATGCTTTGGTATACTTCGTATACCAAAGCATTATTGCCTGTCAGTGTAAAACTGACAGGCAACCTGTTAGGTCATGCCTCTGGCATCGCCTAACAGGCAGATGCTGAAGACAGACCTGGGGGTCTTTGTTAGACCCCCGGCTGTCATGGAAACCCGACGGCGACCCGCGATTTGTTTGCGGGGGCGCCGATCGGGAGACAGAGGGAGTTCCCCCCTCTGTCAAACACATTAAATGCCGCTGTCACTGTTGACAGCGGCATTTAATGGGTTAAACTGCCGGAATCGGCGCGTGCTTCGATTCCGGCAGTTGCAGCAGGAGCCAGGCTGTGTATAACAGCCGTGCTCCTGCCGCTGATCGCGTGGGTAAACTGTCAGTACCCGCGCGATCACAGGACGGATATATCCGTCCTCCTGCGCGAACTAGCAGCTGCTGAGGACGGATATATCCGTCCTTCGGCGTTAAGGGGTTAAGGCCAAAACAGGCTCAGTCCTTAAGGGGTTGATGATAATAATAATAATAATAATAATAATAATAATAATAATAACAACAACAGGAGGTATCATATTCTAAAGGATCATAACCTTCACAATTCAAAACTAAATTCACATCACAAGTGTAATTTAATAATAGTGGTTCATGTAATTTTCAGCCCATCCATCCTGCACCTTGATCATTAGGAGACTGCATAGAGTTAAAAAGTCACCATAAGAAGTGTGCTGACCAGGGGTATCTCTAGCACCAGGCCTAAGGAAGCCCAAGCCCCGAATTTGTGGCCCGGTGTCACTGATCCCCGGCGACTGTCACATTCGGGTCGCAGCGGTCACAATTGTGACAGGGCCACAGCTGCCCGCACCACATCTATAATAGTTACTATAACGACACATACTTACCCATCTTCCTTCCCGAGCACAGTGGAAGTCCTAACGTCTTCTCGCGCCATGACATCATGACGCTAGATGGTGTCGGGACATCCGCTGCACCCGGAGCCAAAGAGGAGGGTAAATGTAACGTTACGGTCTGCTGGGGTTCTGTATCTAAGCCTGCCTTGTGGTAGGCTTAGATGCAGGGTCTAACAGACCCTGTATTTAGGCCTACCACATGTTAGGCTTAGATACAGGGCCCCAGCAGACAGTAATCTTATACAGTATAAGATTACTCTCTGCTGGTGTCCTGTATCTAAGCCTACATTGTGGTAGGCTTAGATACAGGGTCTAAAAGACCGTTTCACAAATGGACCCTGTATCTAAGCCTAACACATGGTATTCTTAGATACATGGCCGATGTCTGATCCTGTCTGATGGGTCCTGTATCTAAGTTTACCACATAGTAGGCTTAGATACAGGGCCCCAGCAGTCTGTAATCTTATACAGTATAAGATTACTGTCTGCTGGGGCCCTTTATCTAAGCCTACCTTGTGGTAGAATTTTTATTGAGGTTTTTTTTCAGTAATAAGGTTGAACAAACAAATACAGCTAAATATCAGTGTAGTAAGAAAATACATAAGTCCATCAAGCTTCTCTAGATTAACATAGTAAATTTCCAGTTAACGATGCGACATATGCACATGTTCATATGAGAGAGGAGAGGGAAGGGAAGAGGGGGGGAATGAGACACAATATAATGTACATACAAGACGACCAAGCAAATCTGTACATTTCGAGCGTTTCAATCCTGTATTAAGGCATGAGAAAGGGAGAAAAGAAGAGAAAATGCTGCAGAGTTAGCAACTACTTGGAGTCTGTTACCAGAGCTCTAAACTGAGAAGTCATCCTATAGGCCAGCCACGGCTGCCAAGTTCTGGTGAAATGGGTAGTAAACCGGTTGGCAATGGCTGCTATCTCTTCTATATGGAAAATTCGATCAACCTTCCCCAGCCACTGCGGCACAGTGGGGACATTGGAGGATCTCCATAGGGGTGGGATTAGTAATTTGGCACTAGCCAATAGAAACAACATTAGTTGGTTCGCATTGGGGGTGATGCCTTTGATAGGCAGATTTAAGAAGATCGTAGAGGCCGAAATTAGTTGGAAAATAGTGCAAATATCGCCTATGAGGGGAAGTACAGACTCCCAGTAACTGCGTAGTAATGGGCATGCACCATATATGGATATAAGAGCCGGTGTCTAGATTGCATCTCCAACAGATGTTTGGGAAAGAAGGGTACCATATGTGCGTTTTATCGGGGGTAGTGTACCATCTAGATAAAATCTTGTACGAGTTCTCTTGTATTCTGATAAAATGTGAAGGGCCATGTGAACGTTTGTAAACTTTCTTATTGTCTTCTGTTGAGAGGGTCAATGCCAACTCCCTTTCCCACAAAGAGATAAAGGATCTCCTCAATGGTACATCTCTGGAGACAAGGAGTCTATACAAATGTGAGAATGTTTTTGCAGGGTATCTGGTTTGTGCTAATAAAGTCTCAAACTCGTTTTGAGGTCTATGTAGAGGCCCACTGGTGAGATATGAAATGGTGGCTTTTTTTTTTTAGGGAAGAATAGTGGCGGGGATGTAACGTCACACGACTTGGGTCATTGATCCATTCTTGATTGGAGAGGAAGGCTCTGTCATTTAGGAGAGAGTCAATAGGATCGGTCGTTCTAATCATAGGGTTGGTGGAATGGCCTCCCAATCCTTCACAGCACAGATCAATGAGGTCTGTCACCTGGGTCAGAGGTGAGGGGATAGGGGTTAGAATAGACCTGTATAATAACCAAGTGTTAATTGTCATTTTCGTAAGGACGTTCTTGAAAGAGAATTTATTTAGACTTGTATGGTGGGGGAAAATTATAGTTCTCAAAGGGAGAGGTGCAAGTTCCTCCTGTATATGGATCCAGAGTTTATTGCTCGGGTTATGAAACCAGTCTATTGTCCTAGATAGAGAAGCTGAGTGGTAGTATAATTTGAAGTCCGGAGCGCTAATTCCATCAATTGACTTGGTGAGGGAAAGTGTAGTAGAGCTAATTTTACAGTTTGCAAGAGAGGTGTGTAGTTAAGGGTAAAATGGTCCGACCACTGTCTACATAATTTGATACCTTGGAATGTGATGAATTTGGTGGCCCATTGAAAGGGATAATGCGACTCTAAGTGAGCTCTAACTGAGTTTGGGATATTCAACCCTAGAATCGTCTGGGCCTGGGCTTTTTCCAGCGTGAATTGCGACAGGACAGACTGAAGTTCATGTTCAGAGAACGGGTCAGTTAAGGTTTGTTGTTCTGTTGGGGGATAGTTGGGGCAATTGTAAATGTGTCAGGAAGGAATTAATAGTTTGGCGACTTGTTTCCCTTGTGACAAGAGATTCCTTTCGAACAGAGTTGATATAAAGATGTGTAATATTTCAGGAATTCCTCTGAAATTGCTTTTGTATCGCTGCTTTTGTATCGCAAGTTTTTGAACCATTGGGGAGTTTAAGAGAGTGAATGTAAGATTTGGACTTTCTCTTTTTTATCAAGGATATCACGTTTAGAGACCTTGTCCCCGTGTACAAAAATCTGATTCTTCCAGTTCATATAGAACTTTGCAGATTGCGAGTTCAGTATATCTTTAAGTTTTTGCCTTTTAGCAATGAGAGAAGCAAGAAAATCATGTGTTTGTTGTCTTTTATGGGATTGTTCCAACTCATGTAATTCCCTGTACAAGTCTGATATTTGAAGCTTCCTAAATTTGTTCTGGTATGAGCCAATGGACATTAGTTCCCCCCTAATAACCGCCTTGTGTACTTCCAAAATCATGGGGATAGAACGGTCGGCTGTGGTGTTAGTCTGAAAATATGCCGTAAGGGCTCTAGGGATGCGCTCTTTTGCATTCTGCAAAGTTAGGAGACTTTCATTAAGCTTCTAAGATGTCAATTGTTGGGATCTCGCAGCCAGTGTAGTTCTCAGTAGCAGAGGGGAATGGTCTGAGAGTACAGACGTAATGATGCGGGACTCGATAATGTGAGGTACTGTTTATAGAGGGAGGAAGAAATAATCGAGCCTATGATATGAATTGTGAGGAGAGGAAAAGTGAGTGTAAGTGAATAGGTATGAAGAGATTTTTTAATACGGGATAGAGCTCGGTTTGTCAATGTGGATTTATTTGTGAATGTATCTATACGTGGGTCCAGAGACACGTTTATATCCACACCTAAAATTAAAGTGCCTTCTAAAAATGGTCTGGCATTTTCTAAAACTCAAGGTATCCAGGAGGCTTGGTGTGAGTTTGGTGCGTATAGGTTCCCTATAGTTACCATAGACCCAGCAAGCAAACCCTTGATGAAAATATATCGCCCCTCATTGTCAATCCTGTAGTGTGAATAGTACATGTTTTGATATGGCTATAGCGTATCCCCTAGAGTTCTTGTTCAGAGAGTACGAATGGAACCATTTTTTATAGAATGCATTAGTAAATCTAGATGATTTGTGGGCTAGAAAGTGTGTTTCTTGTAGTAAAATTACATCAGCTTTCGCTTTTTTCAGGAAGGCCAAAACCTGCGCCCCCTTGACCGGGGAATTAAGGCCCCTAACATTGTATGTGATCAAGGACCAAGATGGAGTGCGGTGATCGATTAGTAGTTGGTAATAGATTTAATTTACATGTCTGTATCTCATAGAAGTGTGTGGGGGTGGGGTGGTATGAGGAGAGTTTGGGGGTGGGTTTTGAAAGCAAATAAACAACATAAGGTAAACCATTCTCTGTCAGGACAGAGATGGGTATAACCATCATAATTAGAGATGAGCGAACCGGGACAACCGAACCCGGTTTCGGTCCGAACATCATGAAAAGTTCGGTTCGCAGCAAATCCGAACTCCACCGGGATTTGCCAAGCCAGTGTGAGTGTGTGAATAAGCTTTTAGAAGGGGCTCATCCCCGTTACATGGGTTAACAATCCAACTTGCAATACAGGCAGCCTTTGTAGTACTACAACGCCCAGCATTCCCTGAGTGCACAGTAGCTGATAGAAATTCTCATTCATTGCCATTTGCCAAGCCAGTGTGTGAATAAGCTTTTAGAAGGGGCTCATCCCCGTTGCATGGGTTAACAATCCAACTTGCAATACAGGCAGCCTTTGTAGTACTACAACGCCCAGCATTCCCTGAGTGCACAGTAGCTGATAGAAATTCTCATTCATTGCCATTTGCCAAGCCAGTGTGTGAATAAGCTTTTAGAAGGGGCTCATCCCCGTTGCATGGGTTAACATAACAATCCAACTTACAATACAGGCAGCCTTTGTAGTACTACAATGCCCAGCATTCCCTGAGTGCACCGTGGCTGATAGAAATTCTCATTCATTGCCATTTGCCAAGCCAGTGTGTGAATAAGCTTTTAGAAGGGGCTCATCCCCGTTGCATGGGTTAACATAACAATCCAACTTACAATACAGGCAGCCTTTGTAGTACTACAACGCCCAGCATTCCCTGAGTGCACCGTGGCTGATAGAAATTCTCATTCATTGCCATTTGCCAAGCCAGTGTGTGAATAAGCTTTTAGAAGGGGCTCATCCCCGTTGCATGGGTTAACAATCCAACTTGCAATACAGGCAGCCTTTGTAGTACTACAACGCCCAGCATTCCCTGAGTGCACCGTGGCTGATAGAAATTCTCATTCATTGCCATTTGCCAAGCCAGTGTGTGAATAAGCTTTTAGAAGGGGCTCATCCCCGTTGCATGGGTTAACAATCCAACTTGCAATACAGGCAGCCTTTCTAGTACTACAACTCCCAGCATTCCCTGAGTGCACAGTGGCTGATAGAAATTCTCATTCATTGCCATTTGCCAAGCCAGTGTGTGAATAAGCTTTTAGAAGGGGCTCATCCCCGTTGCATGGGTTAACATAACAAATAACAATCCAACTTACAATACAGGCAGCCTTTGTAGTACTACAACTCCCAGCATTCCCTGAGTGCACAGTGGCTGATAGAAATTCTCATTCATTGCCATTTGCCAAGCCAGTGTGTGAATAAGCTTTTAGAAGGGGCTCATCCCCGTTGCATGGGTTAACAATCCAACTTGCAATACAGGCAGCCTTTGTAGTACTACAACGCCCAGCATTCCCTGAGTGCACCGTGGCTGATAGAAATTCTCATTCATTGCCATTTGCCAAGACAGTGTGTGAATAAGCTTTTAGAAGGGGCTCATCCCAGTTGCATGGGTTAACAATCCAACTTGCAATACAGGCAGCCTTTGTAGTACTACAACGCCCAGCATTCCCTGAGTGCACAATGGCTGATAGAAATTCTCATTCATTGCCATTTGCCAAGCCAGTGTGTGAATAAGCTTTTAGAAGGGGCTCATCCCCGTTGAATGGGTTAACATAACAATCCAACTTGCAATACAGGCAGCCTTTGTAGTACTACAACGCCCAGCATTCCCTGAGTGCACCGTGGCTGATAGAAATTCTCATTCATTGCCATTTGCCAAGACAGTGTGTGAATAAGCTTTTAGAAGGGGCTCATCCCAGTTGCATGGGTTAACAATCCAACTTGCAATACAGGCAGCCTTTGTAGTACTACAACGCCCAGCATTCCCTGAGTGCACAATGGCTGATAGAAATTCTCATTCATTGCCATTTGCCAAGGCAGTGTGTGAATAAGCTTTTAGAAGGGGCTCATCCCCGTTGAATGGGTTAACATAACAATCCAACTTGCAATACAGGCAGCCTTTGTAGTACTACAACGCCCAGCATTCCCTGAGTGCACCGTGGCTGATAGAAATTCTCATTCATTGCCATTTGCCAAGCCAGTGTGTGAATAAGCTTTTAGAAGGGGCTCATCCCCGTTGCATGGGTTAACAATCCAACTTGCAATACAGGCAGCCTTTGTAGTACTACAATGCCCAGCATTCCCTGAGTGCACCGTGGCTGATAGAAATTCTCATTCATTGCCACTTGCCAAGCCAGTGTGCAAATAAGCTTTTAGAAGGGGCTCATCCCCGTTGCATGGGTTAACATAACAATCCAACTTGCAATACAGGCAGCCTTTGTAGTACTACAACGCCCAGCATTCCCTGAGTGCACAGTGGCTGATAGAAATTCTCATTCATTGCCATTTGCCAAGCCAGTGTGTGAATAAGCTTTTAGAAGGGGCTCATCCCCGTTGCATGGGTTAACATAACAAATAACAATCCAACTTGCAATACAGGCAGCCTTTGTAGTACTACAACGCCCAGCATTCCCTGAGTGCACAGTGGCTGATAGAAATTCTCATTCATTGCCATTTGCCAAGCCAGTGTGTGAATAAGCTTTTGGAAGGGGCTCATCCCCATTGCATGGGTTAACATAACAATAACAACTTGCAATACAGGCAGCCTTTATAGTACTACAACGCCCAGCATTCCCTGAGTGCACAGTGGCCGATAGAAATTCTCATTCATTGCCATTTGCCAAGCCAGTGTGTGAATAAGCTTTTAGAAGGGGCTCATCCCCGTTGCATGGGTTAACAATCCAACTTGCAATACAGGCAGCCTTTGTAGTACTACAACGCCCAGCATTCCATTAGTGCACAGTGGCTGATAGAAATTCTCATTCATTGCTATTTGCCAAGCCAGTGTGTGAATAAGCTTTTAGAAGGGGCCCATACCCGTTGCATGGGTTAACAATCCAACTTGCAATACAGGCAGCCTTTGTAGTACTACAACGCCCAGCATTCCATTAGTGGACAGTGGCTGATAGAAATTCTCATTCATTGCCATTTGCCAAGCCAGTGTGTGAATAAGCTTTTAGAAGGGGCTCATCCCCGTTGCATGGGTTAACATCCAACTTGCAATCTAGGCAGCCTTTGTAGTACTATAACGCCCAGCATTCCCCGACTGACTGGCACCTTATGAGTCACTGATTTTCCGCCAGTCCGAATAACAATTTAAAAGGGCCTCATTTCTGTCTAAGGGTTTAATTCAACGTGCTAATTAAGTACAGCCGGTGCCTTTAGTGCTATTATACATGTCACAGCATACACTGACTGCCACCTATTCACAGTCACTAATTTTCAGCCAGTCCAATAATATTTTATAAGGGCCTCATTCCTCTAGTAGGGGAAGGGGTTTTGATTCAACTTGCTGCACTCCAGCACAGCAGTGAAATGTCTGCTAAAAAAAAGGTTGTGAAAGGACGGGGTAGAGGAAAAAACACCCATGCCATGTCCTCTTCCAGTCTAAATGTTGGATCTGCTGGTGCCAGACCCAGTACCAGCATTTGTGGCACAAGACATATGCCCAGTTCTACTAGTAGCAGCAGCCATGTGCCTGCTGGTAGTAGTAGCAGTATCAGCAAGCCAGACTTGTCCATCTCCTCCGGTGGGAGGGTTACTTTAGACAATACGGCCATTGTGGACTGGTTGGCTGGCTCGCGGTCATCTCAGCAGGAAGACTCTGACGATCTGGCTTCAAGCAAGGTTTCGTTGGATTCCAGATCCTCTACAGTTCCTTGGCACAGTGACAGTAGTAATATGGGTATTTCTAGCGTTTCCATTCCATCATCTATGTCTTCACTCCCCCTTCCTAGCGGGAAGCCATCTTTCCTGAGAGTCCTAAGAGACGTCTCCTCGGGTGCGAAGAAACATACTGAACAACATAGTGATGGTGATTTGTTTTCCGCGAGTCAGCCAACGGAGTGTGTTGCGGCGGTGGTGGAGGTGGAAGCGGTGTCCGAGACGCATAGCTGTGGAATTGGGGGTGTTGGTGGTAGCCGTGGTGGCAGACGCAGTAATGAGGGGGAGCATGGAGCCCGCCATGATGTCACATCACATTCACAACACAGTGACAGAAGTGGTGGGGATGATGAGGAGGGCTATGATGATGTTGTTTTAGACAGGACGTGGGAACCAGGTGACGAGTTGATGACGGAGTCAGAGGAGGAGGGTAGTAGTGGCGGCACTGGCAGTGATAAACAGCCAAGCCGAGGTAGGGGCAGAAGTCAATCTGCAAAACGTTGCAGCGGTAGGGTCAGCTCAGGAGCCGGTGACGGCGACACTGATGCTACTGGTGTAGGCTCCCGAAAAAAGCCTGCCAGACAAGGGCAAGCTCGGGTGGTGGTGGTGGACGTGGTACTACCTCTTTACTGTACTCTGCCGTGTGGCAATTTTTCTGTACCTTCCCGGAGGACGAAAACATGGCACAGTGCCGTATCTGCAAGCAGAAAGTAAGGCGTGGGCAGGGCAGCAATGTAGGAACTACCGCTCTACGTAAACACATGGAGCGGCATCACAAGGCCATGTGGGACATTCGACATGCCCCACCATCATGTACATCTAATGAAGACCCCTCTGCCGCTGCTGCTGCTGCTCCGAGTCCCTGTCATCTAAGTAGTAGCCAGGCCTTATCCACCATGTCGTTGTCATCATCATCATCACTGTCATCTAGTGCTCCTCCTACGTCCTGTCAGTTATCCATTACGGAATCGTTGTCCAATAAGCAACAATATATACCCAGTCATCCACTTGTCGTGAGGCTTAATTCACACCTGGCTAAGTTGTTGGTGGTGCAGTCGCTGCCGTACCACCTGGTCGACTCCGCCGGCTTCAAGCAATTGATGGCGTGCGCTAAGCCTAGGTGGTGAATACCTAGCCGCCATTACTTCTCCAAAACAGCTGTCCCTGCCTTGCACAAGCACGTGGAGGAAAAGGTGTGCCAGTCCTTGCAATTATCCGTGTGCAGCAGGGTACATGCCACCGTCGACACGTGGAGCAGCAACTGTGGGCAGGGACAGTACATGTCTTTCACGGCCCACTGGGTCAATATTTTGCAGTCCGATGCACCACCGCAGCAATGCCAGGCATTACCACCTCCACGCTTGTATCTTTCTGGTTCAACTCCGGACACCAGGCGCCTACCATCCTCCTCCTCCTACTCCTCCTCCTCCTCATTGCCCTCCTCAATGGAGGTCTTCCCGTCCCCGACAGGACACAGCGTATCTTCCAGTCCTCCTCCCTCCTCTTTTCATAGGTGCAAGGTGAAGCGCCACAACGCTGTCTTACACCTGCTGAGCCTGGGCGAGAAAAGCCACACAGGGCAGGAGCTGCTGCTGTGCATCAAGGAGGAAATCGCACGCTGGCTGTCTCCTCTGAAACTCACACTGGGCAATGTTGTCTCTGATAACGGGAAGAACGTTGTGGCTGCACTGCGTCTAGGTCACCTGACACACGCTCCTTGCATGGCACATGTGATCAATCTGGTAATAACACGCTTCTTAAAGTCATATATGTTGGTTTGAAGGGTGTGCTGGCCATGTCCAGGAGGGTTTGCGTTCGCTTTAGACATTCGTATGCATTTAAGCACGCCCTCCTGGACTTGCAGCGTCAAAACAATCTCCAAGAACACAGCCTGATTTGCAACGTTCCAACACGCTGGAATTCCACCTTGCACATGTTGGACTGCTAGCGGAATGAACGATGTTATGCCGCTGATATTCATTATGGAGCAAACGCTCACAGCGATGATTCAGCAAAGGATGGAGGAAGGATCACATCTGGCTATGGATGTTGAGGAGGAGGAGGAAGATGAGGAAACAGGACCTGAAGAGGAGCTGGATTTGGAGATGGAATCACAGGAAGGGATAGGGGACGAGGCAGCCGCACAACATGACAGTGATGGTGATGACGAGTCTGACGACGACCTTGATGATGGACAACAATGGCAGTATGGGGCGGAGATGGAACCAACCGGACCCTCTGAAACGCTGGCCAGGATGGCGAGCTGTATGCTTCGTTACTTGCGCGCTAACTGTCGTATTGTTAGCATGAAGCAAAGAGATGAGTACTGGATAGCCACACTTTTAGACCCTCGGTATAAAGCCAGAATGGGGGAGTTTATTGCGCCTTCCGAGAGGGAGGCAAAATTGGCTTATTATCAAGAGAAGCTATGCAGCCAGCTTCTCACGGCTTTCAAACGGCAAACACCTGCTGCAAGCATATCTGACCAGGGGGCCACTCTCCGCTCCCCACTGTCTCATCATTCTGCCGCCTCTGGCAGAGCTACCTCTGCAATAGGTGGCAGCAGCGACAGCAGCAGCAACAGCAGCAGCCAATTCAGTTTGGAAAATATGATGACAACATTTTTACATCCAATACCCCGACCTGACACACATCGTAGTCACCAAAGGGATGTTCACCATCACCAGCACCTAAACAACCAGGTTCACTCGTACCTGGACTGTGCCCTTTCTCTGTCAGAAATCCTGATCCCAGACCCCATGGACTTCTGGGTCAGCAGATTGGATCATTGGCAAGAACTGGCCCAGTTTGCCATGGGTGTACTGTCTTTTCCACCCTCCAGTGTAGCGTCAGAGAGGGTATTCAGCGCGGCAGGGGGCTTCGTCACCCCTAAGCGAACAAGATTGTCCGCCAACAGCTTGGAAAATCTCACGTTTCTGAAAATGAATCAAGCGTGGATCGGTGAAGATTTTAAAACCCCTATGCCTGATGCCACTGATTAGATCTGACATTGCTGCTGCTGCCGCCTGCTACTGCCGCCTGCTACTACGGGATTCTGTCCTGTCCACTCTTTTTTTAATGTGCCGCTGTTGGTGCTGCTACTACTTCTACCTCCAATCCACCCCCAGTGCCGTCTGCTACAAGCAGGCCTGCCCCACCACAGGGCTTTGTCCTGTGACTGTCCAGTGTCTTTTAATGTGCTGCTGCTACTACTACCACCCTTGCTGTCCGTTGGCTACCTCTACTACCACCAATACACCTCCACTGCCGTCTGCTACAAGCAGGCCTGAGGCCAGCCCCACCACAGGGCTTTGTCCTGTGACTGTCCAGTCTGTTTTAATGTGCTGCTACTACTACTACCACCACCCTTGCTGTCCGTTGGCTACCTCTACTACCACCAATACACCTCCACTGCCGTCTGCTACAAGCAGGCCTGAGGCCTGCCCCACCACAGGGCTTTGTCCTGTGACTCTCCAGTCTCTTTTAATGTGCTGCTACTACTACTACTACTACTACCACCACCCTTGCTGTCCGTTGGCTACCTCTACTACCACCAATACACCTCCACTGCCGTCTGCTACAAGCAGGCCTGAGGCCTGCCCCACCACAGGGCTTTGTCCTGTGACTGTTCAGTCTCTTTGAATGTGCTGCTACTACTACTACCACCACCCTTGCTGTCCGTTGGCTACCTCTACTACCACCAATACACCTCCACTGCCGTCTGCTACAAGCATGCCTGAGGCCTGCCCCACCACAGGGCTTTGTCCTGTGACTGTCCAGTCTCTTTGAACGTGCTGCTACTACTACAACTACCACCCTTGCTGTCCGTTGGCTACCACTACTACCACCAATACACCTCACTGCCGTCTGCTACAAGCAGGCCTGAGGCCTGCCCCACCACAGGGCTTTGTCCTGTGACTGTCCAGTCTCTTTTAATGTGCTGCTACTACTACTACCGCCACGCTTGCTGTCCGTTGGCTACCTCTACTACCACCAATACACCTCCACTGCCGTCTGCTACAAGCAGGCCTGAGGCCTGCCCCACCACAGGGCTTTGTCCTGTGACTGTCCAGTCTCTTTTAATGTGCTGCTGCTACTACTACTACCACCACCCTTGCTGTCCGTTGGCTACCTCTACTACCACCAATACACCTCCACTGCCGTCTGCTACAAGCAGGCCTGCCCCACCACAGTCTTTTTTTAATGTCCTCTTTTTATCTTGGGGATTGTAAAATTCTGCCAAAGTTTATTTTCCACATGTTTTGTTCCAAAGGAAGCCTTGGCTTGATCTTCCATGTTGTCTGTGTCTGCCTAGTAACCGACGCCGGTCCTCATACACAGCACCATCCGCAGTACCTCTGACAAGTCTCAGAAAAACAACCACAGGGCTTTGTCCTGTCCACTCTTTTTTAATGTGCTGCTGTGCTGTTGATGCAGCTACTACTTCCACCACCACCCGTGCTGTCAGTAGTCCACCACCACCACTACTACCAGTAAACCACCACCAATCCACCTCCACTGCTCTCTGCTACAAGCTGGCCTACAGAACCACCGGGATTCTGTCCTGTCCAATCTGTTTTAATTTGCTGCTGTTGGATCTGCTACTACAACTTCTACCACCAATCCACCATCCCTGCTGCCGTCTGATACTGCCAGATGATCCTAAAAAAGGAATCATTTTTGTTCTTTTATAGCTTCTTCACTTTCCAGATGCCAAACCAGTTGCTACTCCCAAAAAGGGTTAATTTTTTGAGGGCTTTGAAAAAGCAATGGCTAAGTAATTACTTCTTTTACCACCATATATGTATGAACCCCGGCAGGCATCTGCCACCATAAAGGGTACATTTTTTGAGGGCTTGTGAAAAGCCATTGCTTGTTGTTGCTTTTACATCCATGTATGGATGAAACCTGGCAGGCATCTGCCAATAAAAAGGGTACATTTTTGGAGGGCTTGTGAAAAGCCATTGCTTGTTGCTTTTACATCCATGTATGGATGAACCCCGGCAGGCATCTGCCAATAAAAAGGGTACATTTTTGGAGGGCTTTTAAAAAGCCATTGCTTGTTGCTTTTACATCCATGTATGGATGAACCCCGGCAGTCATCTGCCACCATAAAGGGTAAATTTTTTGAGGGCTTGTCAAAAGCCATTGCTTCTTCTTTTACCACCTTATATGTATGAACCCTGGCAGGCATCTGCCGCCAAAAATGGTTAATTTTTGTACCTTTTTTAACAATGCATTAAGCATATAACATGCACAAGTGCAGTGGTTTCTGTTAGTTATCACTGTGTCCCATCCGTTTTCCTATAGCCATACATGTTGGTGTAACTTTGACACTAACTTTGCCTTAAAGACAGCTCAAAAGTACTTGGATACATTGATGGGTGACCTAAGAGTGTTATACAGGGCTTCTAGGGCTTTTAAACAGTGTTATACACGATTTTTAGGGGCTTTCTTGAATTACGGGTTCGGTCAGAACTAGTTCGTTCCGAATCGATCTTTTTCATGAAATTCGGCGAACCAGCCGAACCGAACTTTTCATAAGTTCGCTCATCTCTAATCATAATGATGTTATGAGTCATAAGTAGTCATTAGTAGTAGGGAGTGGTAAGAACATAGTAGAAGGCAAGTGGAGAGAACATATAAAATGTATAACAGTATATCATGGTCATGTTACAAGTTGATTAGGTAAAACAGTAGCAACATTGTAATTCAATACCTCCTGACAAAGTGTGCGAAACGCGGGTCGAGGCGTTCCTCTCCATCAACAGCCATCATGTCAGCCACAGGTAATAGATATGTAGCTTTGCCCATTACTTATGTATGGTAGCCATTTAAACATCTCAAACAGACTGCATCTAGGAAAAGTGGAGGTAGATATATTAAGGACCTCTGACTATTTGTAGACTGCATGCTCTTCCTATATGTTGTTATGTTACCTGCTGCATAATATGTACTACTACACTAATTAGACTATGGTGGTTATCTGATGATCTCGGAGTTTGTAAAATTTTAAGTATGTTTTAATACTTGTATGTTTATTTATGGGTATCTTTGAGAGGGTTTCCAATATATGCAATAATAAAATTTATATTTTTGGACTAAAACATATGTCTAAAAAACTCTTTATTGTACACAGGTATATGAGGCATATATAGGTTTTCTTAATTCAAGCACTGACTGTGAGTCTAATATCCAAAATTGTAATGTGAGGAAGAAAAACAACAAACCTCGAGTGGGTGGTATTCGATGTCAAGTTTACATGCACCTGTAGCACTAACCATCAATTTCAGGGGCCATGTAATATGAACTATATTCGCTAAGTAAGTGACATTCAGTGTAAGGTAATAATCACCTGAAAGCCAGCAGAGGGCAGTAACCTGATGACGGCTTTTTTATTTTCTTTTTAGACAATTTTTTTTTATTAAACCAAGAAAAATATGATCGACTAAGGCACACAATGTTAGAAGAAATATACAAATTTTATTAAATTAAAAACATGAGACAATTAAAAAATGGAGTAGGGGATGAGTCACACAATAAAAAAACGTCAAATCAATCAGAGACCGGATATGAGTATTATGTCAACATATAAACAGTGTATATGTTATGTTGTAGCAGCAAGACGGAATGCATATGAAAACATCGAAAACTATGTCCGATTGAGATCAAAGCAGATTAAAGCCAGGTATATCCGAAGGCGACAGCAATAAGGTAAGTAAGAGAATATAGTACTAGTAGTTATAGCGATATCTAGGTAAGTATGGAAGGTTAGTATGAATCGCAAAAAGTTGTATACACGATATAAGACAAAGTTACATACCAAATATATATGAGGTCAAAGGGTAACCGAAGATAATGAACATAGTGAAACCACAGCTGCAAAACAGGACAAGAACTATGAAACATACCGGTGGACATGATGGAGGCGTAAGATGAGACGTCTGAACCCGACGCGCGTTTC
The DNA here is from genome assembly GCF_050947455.1 of Rhinoderma darwinii. NCBI lineage: Eukaryota > Metazoa > Chordata > Amphibia > Anura > Rhinodermatidae > Rhinoderma > Rhinoderma darwinii. Next base: position 203,886,784 of record NC_134688.1, read on the forward strand.
GGCAACTGCCTTCGTCCGGGGTTAGGGTCAAACTACTTGTGCCCACCTATATATAGTACACGGGCCGTATATCTGATGAGTTTAAACAGTAGAGAAGGAGGTGGCATGGACAGGATGGAGGGAATCGGCGTCTGATGCGGGGTACAAAGATGGAGCTGCCCCACTTCCTGTGCCACGTCATCAGAGAGGATGTGAGGCGGCGAGGACTGACCGCGCCCCCCACATCCTGCTCCAATTGCAGACAGCGGTCGGAAGAGGCCAGAGCCACTCCCCCCCGAGAGTATGTTGATACAAAATGTAAATACCATCAGCGCACAGCCACACATCATATATATGCCAGCAGTGTATAGAACGAGAAAGATGTCTGGATGAATGATGCAGCAAAAATGTGTGTAATAGAGTGTAGAATGAATGGATAGATGTAGGAGTGAGAGTGAAACGGGTTGCCTAAGTGTGCCGGTGCCGAGATAGATAGATAGGTGCAGAATAAAAAGTAAATAGATGAAGAAATGGAAAGTGAATACAAATAAGTGAGAGTGTGAAGGGCAAGTGACAGTGAAGAAAAACAAATTAAGAGTAAATATGGTGTAGTGAAGTAGACTGGGCAGTGATTGAATGCATGAATAAATAAATAGGGTTATGCAAGAATATTCATGCGTAGGTAAGCAAACATATGCAAACATGAAAGTGTAAGACGATACCAAGAAGAAGATTATGGGGCAGATAGTGTGAGTGATAATGGATGAAAAAATATATATTAAACTGTGATAAAAAGTGGAAAAGCAGTAGATTACTGCGAAAAAATATATAGGACGGGTATTGAATGAAAAAGAGTCTATCACTAAGAGAACAACTGTGATACAACGTGTATAGAATACACATGACAAAGTCTTGTATAAAAATAATAAAAATTTATACAAATAAAAATGCCTGATAAAGTGACACATGTAAGGTGCATATTCTATTTAACGGAAATGCAATCATATATCGCATGAGGAGAACATACTAAGAGCAATACATATAATACACATGCATGACGAGGCACGAACCAAATGTATGAGTAAAAAAGCTAAAAACATTGTTGTAGTATTATCATTATATATATATATATATATAAAGAGATGATAGTCAAACAGTGAAACATAATATGTTATATATTATATTAATGTTAAAATCACAACATAATAGAATGTGTATACGATCACAGACAGGACGTGCAAAATACAGATTCTCGTTCTTGTTTTCTCTTGTTGGAAAATTTTGACTGAAGTCCAATCAGTAGCCTCCTGGGATAAACTCGCAAGATGAAGACATGATTCTGTGTACAAAAATGGGCAGAAAAAGGGTAGTTAGTGCTAAAAAGTGACAACAGAAATGAGGAAAGGGTAAAAACCAAGACCCACTGCAGGAGTCAATGGCTACAGAAACGAAACGTAGCTCAAGGATTAATTTAATCCATGTGGAAACATTGTCCCAAGAGTCCAGATCCAGCGAGTCTCGCATTGTGCGAGCTTTTGTTTTATGGCCCCACCTCTCATACCGCATATAATGTGGTCAATTCCCCTCACCTTTAATTTAGAGGGGTCGCAGGAATGATGCGTTTTAAAATGCCGGGCCACAGGTTTCAAGTTCTCCAAGTTCTCTGCCCCTGATGCTCGCTTTATGTCGGCCATGTGCTCTCGTACACGAACCTTTAACTCTCTGGAAGTGAGACCAACATAAATTTTTGGGCAAGGACAGACCGCATAGTACACAACAGCTTTGGTGGTACATGTGATGGAATGGGTGATATTAAAGATCTTACTGCCAGAGGCATCAGTAAAGGTATTTGCTTTTTCTACATTAGGGCACGTGACACATTGTCCACAAGGCTTGCAACCCCATTTTGGACCCTTAGTCCCGAATGGATATTTTGTTTTTGTTGGGTCATAGTGGCTTTTGACAAGGTGATCTTTCAGATTTTTAGATCGTCTAGCTGTAACGCTAGGATATTTCGTAATAAATCTGTCTAAAGTGGGGTCAGTCAGTAAAATCGCCCAATACCTCTTTAGGATGTCTCTCATTTGTGGCCATCGGGAATGGTACCCAGTAATAAATCTTACCTGGCTATATTTGTCTGGCTTTTTCTTGGGAAATAGCAAGTCATCCCTGGGTGTACGTTTTGCCCTTTGGTAGGCTTTTTAATGGATCTCCTACTGTATCCCCGTTCCAGGAAGCTGTCTTTAAGATCATCTGCCTGTCTCTCGAATAATAAGTCAGAAGAACATATCCTCCTTATTCGTAAGAAATGTCCAATGGGGATCGCTTGAATAGTCTGTGAAGGGTGAGACAAAGAAGAATGTAGCAATGCATTCACAGAGGTTTCCTTGTGAAAAACTTCACTGTGAAGGAAACCCTGTTCATCTGCGAAAATTTCGACATCCAGGAAATCCAGGCAGCTAGGATGTGCTTTATAAGAAAATTTTAAATTTGCGTCATTAGTGTTCAACCCAATCATGAATAAGTCAAGATCAGCGTGTGTGCCCTTCCAGATGACCAGAATGTCATCAATGTAACGGGCCCAGAGAAGGACCCGTGCCATTAAGTCACCCCGGTCATCTGAGAAGAGATTCCTCTCCCACAGCCCCAGGAAGAGGTTAGCGTAGGATGGTGCACACGCTGCCCCCATGGCCATTACCTGGAGCTGTAGGTAGAAACAACCATTGAACACAAAAAAATTATGTGTTAGAATGTACTCAAGCATCTGGACGATGAATGAGCAAAGGGGTTTGTCTAATTCTGACATTGATAAGAAATATTTGACTGCCCTTATCCCATCTTCATGCTTGATGCACGTATAAAGAGACTCCACATCAATGGTAACAAGAAGCATGTCACTGTCAATGCTGACACCGCTGATCTTTTGTAGCAGATCGGCCGTGTCGCGAATGTATGATGGTAGGTTGATAACTAGATTTTTAAGGTGGAAGTCAATAAATTTACAAATCCCCTCAGTGAGACTACCCCTACCTGAGATGATGGGCCTTCCTGGTGGAATCTTTTCATTTTTATGGATCTTGGGTAGTAGATAAAGGGTTGGTATGGTGGATTCATCAGTTGAAAGTGCCATATTTAGTTCTTTTGAAATAATATTTTCTTCTACTGCCTGCAGAAGTTTGACCTGTAATTCTGATCTAAAAGACGACAGAGGGTTAAAGGTTAATTTCTTGTAACATTGTTTATCCCTCAGCTGTCTATTCGCCTCTGCCTCATACATGGTACATGGCCAGACCACCACATTTCCCCTTTATCCGCCGCCTTAAATACCACCTCATTGATTTTTTGTAATTGTTTAAGGCTGTTTCTCTCTGAGGGGGTTAGATTGTCATCTTTAATATGCCTTGGAATATTCCAAAATTCTTGGGTCACTGATTTGATAAAAAGATCCACCGCAGGGCATAGGCTGAGGGCAGGAAACTTCTTAGATTTAATGCGAATGCATGCTGGGACATTACCTGCATCGATCTTGTGCTCATCTAAGAGGTCCTCTAGTGCTTTGAGTGCCTGTTGTTCCTCTGATGTTGGAAAAAGTTTGCTGTCCACTGGTTTATCAAACCATTTTTTAAAGATGAGCGAGCGACCAAAGATGTGTAGGTCTTTCACTGCAGAGACCATGTCAAAACCAGCACTTGGTGAGAACGTCAAGCCCTTGGCTATTAACTCTAAATCAATGTTAGAGAATGTGTGTGTTGACAGATTAATTACCTTTAAACGGCTGCTCTGATCCCGTACATCTGGTCGCTTTCTATTAGCCACTTGTCTTTGTGCCAGTTTTCTTTTTGGACGGGTATTGAAATTGGGTCTATAGGGTATATTGTCTGTTTCACTCTGAGAAGATACAAAGGAAATTGAAGGGGTACGGCTGCGACCTCCTGGGGCCTGATTTCTTCTCCACCTATATACTTTATTATTTTGAAAATCTCCAATATCTCTAGAGAATTTCTTGGATTTAGTATCCTGAATATCTTTTTCCCACTCCACAAATTGGGCATCGAGATTGTGTTTAAATTTGGACATATTGTCTGTGGACATCAGTGGAAATAATTGGGCCTGAACACTCTCTATTTCCTCATCCATAGATAGTATCATTTTTTGATTAAGGTCGACCAAGAGCTCCATGAATTTCCTGGAGCTCCGGTTGCATACCTCTTCCCATTTAGAGGTAAACTCTTCTTCAAAAATGGGAAAGGATGGAAAAATCTGGATTCTCAGACCCCTTGGGACAAGGTTTCTCTGGATATAATTTTCCAGAAAAGTTTTATTCCACCACACTTTCATGCGGCGGTGTAACAAATATGTATATTTACTCTGGAGCTCGCTAACGTTTCTGCAAACATTAAAACCAAATATTGGGGACTCATCCTTGAAGACCTGTTCCATCTGAGAGCGCCAGGCACATTCCCTGGCTTTATAATCCATAGGACCCGAGGTATTGGGCTCTGTGAGAACACAGAACAAAATTAGCTACAAACCGATAGAATACCAACAGACAGAATTCAATAAAAAGTAGTGCTCAGAAAAATGATAACCAGTAAACTGTATAATATCGTTGCTGACTGTATTAAATGCACTATATTGGATCCTGGGTAATGACCAAGATATACTTGGTGCATCGATCAACAATTGACATGAGACTAAACCAAGAAAAATATGATCGACTAAGGTACACAATGTTAGAAGAAATATACAAATTTTATTAAATTAAAAACATGAGACAATTAAAAAATGGAGTAGGGGATGAGTCACACAATAAAAAGACGTCAAATCAATCAGAGACCGGATATGAGTATTATGTCAACATATAAACAGTGTATATGTTATGTTGTAGCAGCAAGACGGAATGCATATGAAAACATCGAAAACTATGTCCGATTGAGATCAGAGCAAATTAAAGCCAGGTATATCTGAAGGCGACAGCAATAAGGTAAGTAAGAGAATATAGTACTAGTAGTTATAGCGATATCTAGGTAAGTATGGAAGGTTAGTATGAATCGCAAAAAGTTGTATACACGATATAAGACAAAGTTACATACCAAATATATATGAGGTCAAAGGGTAACCGAAGATAATGAACATAGTGAAACCACAGCTGCTAAACAGGACAAGAAATATGGAACATACCGGTGGACATGATGGAGGCGTAAGATGATACGTCTGAACCCGACACGCGTTTCGGCAACTGCCTTCGTCCGGGGTTAGGGTCAAACTACTTGTGCCCACCTATATATAGTACACGGGCCGTATATCTGATGAGATATGCCTGGCGTTCTCAGATGGAACAGGTCTTCAAGGATGAGTCCCCAATATTTGGTTTTAATGTTTGCAGAAACGTTAGCGAGCTCCAGAGTAAATATACATATTTGTTACACCGCCGCATGAAAGTGTGGTGGAATAAAACTTTTCTGGAAAATTATATCCAGAGAAACCTTGTCCCAAGGGGTCTGAGAATCCAGATTTTTCCATCCTTTCCCATTTTTGGAGAAGAGTTTACCTCTAAATGGGAAGAGGTATGCAACCGGAGCTCCAGGAAATTTATGGAGCTCTTGGTCGACCTTAATCAAAAAATGATACTATCTATGGATGAGGAAATAGAGAGTGTTCAGGCCCAATTATTTCCACTGATGTCCACAGACAATATGTCCAAATTTAAACACAATCTCGATGCCCAATTTGTGGAGTGGGAAAAAGATATTCAGGATACTAAATCCAAGAAATTCTCTAGAGATATTGGAGATTTTCAAAATAATAAAGTATATAGGTGGAGAAGAAATCAGGCCCCAGGAGGTCGCAGCCGTACCCCTTCAATTTCCTCTGTATCTTCTCAGAGTGAAACAGACAATATACCCTATAGACCCAATTTCAATACCCGTCCAAAAAGAAAACTGGCACAAAGACAAGTGGCTATTAGATAGCGACCAGATGTACGGGATCAGAGCAGCCGTTTAAAGGTAATTAATCTGTCAACAAACACATTCTCTAACATTGATTTAGAGTTAATAGCCAAGGGCTTGACGTTCTCACCAAGTGCTGGTTTTGACATGTTCTCTGCAGTGAAAGACCTACACATCTTTGGTCGCTCGCTCATCTTTAAAAAATATTTTGATAAACCAGTGGACAGCGAACTTTTTCCAACATCAGAGGAACAACAGGCACTCAAAGCACTAGAGGACCTCTTAGATGAGCACAAGATCGATGCAGGTAATGTCCCAGCATGCATTCGCATTAAATCTAAGAAGTTTCCTGCCCTCAGCCTATGCCCTGCGGTGGATCTTTTTATCAAATCAGTGACCCAAGAATTTTGGAATATTCCAAGGCATATTAAAGATGACAATCTAACCCCCTCAGAGAGAAACAGCCTTAAACAATTACAAATAAATCAATGATGTGGTATTTAAGGCGGCGGATAAAGGGGGAAATGTGGTGGTCTGGCCATGTACCATGTATGAGGCAGAGGCGAATAGACAGCTGAGGGATAAACAATGTTACAAGAAATTAACCTTTAACCCTCTGTCGTCTTTTAGATCAGAATTACAGGTCAAACTTCTGCAGGCAGTAGAAGAAAATATTATTTCAAAAGAACTAAATATGGCACTTTCAACTGATGAATCCACCATACCAACCCTTTATCTACTACCCAAGATCCATAAAAATGAAAAGATTCCACCAGGAAGGCCCATCATCTCAGGTAGGGGTAGTCTCACTGAGGGGATTTGTCAATTTATTGACTTCCACCTTAAAAATCTAGTTTATTATATTTTGGAAGTAGGGAGAAAGGAAAAGAGTTGTGGTTCCTATTGAAAATTGAAAACAATAAATTTTATTAATGTATTTAATTTAAAATATTTCTAAAATGTTTATTTCTCAATGTAGGTCAATTATTCAGCAGTGCAGAGGACCCCTTATCCTGCACTTAAAGAACAGAATTTGTCTTTTAGGCTACTATCATACAACAATATAGTTGGACTTGGTTAATAGCGGAGGTAAGTATAAATCCGATCCCATAGGCATATTGTATTCTCTGTGTGAATCAGTGTTAGCTGTCAATCATTAAACATTGTATCAGTTTTGTGTGCACTGACATTTGTAATGTTTTCTATTTGTAGATAGACTTTGTATCAATTCAATTGCTGTGCACTAGATGTATTACTATAGGCTTGCTATTTTGTAAATATTAATTATGCATTATATCTATTTCTTCTGTGCTGTAAATTAACACGTACTTTATCAATTTCTTTTGTGCTTTGCACTGATTGTTATAAACCTGCTATTGCTGTCTGCTTTCTGTAAACCAGCAAACAGCAGCAGATTGCAATTTGTTGCATATATCAGTGTGAGGCCTCATGCACACGACCGTAAAAACTCCCGTTATTACGGGTCGTAATTACGACCCCTAATAACGGGCTCATAGACTTCTATTGGCGACGGGTGCCTTCCCGTTTTCTCACGGGAAGGTGCCCGTGCCGTTGAAAAAGATAGAACATGTCCTATTTCAGGCCGTAATAACGGCACGGACAGTCAATAGAAGTCTATGGAGCTCTCGTAATGACGGGTGGCTACATGTGTGCACCCGTCATTACGGCAGCGTTGCTAAGCGACGTCAGTAAATAGTCACTGTCCAGGGAGCTGAAAGAGTTAACTGATCGGCAGTAACTCTTTCAGCACCCTGGACAGTGACTACCGATCAGTATAAACCTGTAAAAAATAAAATTAAAAAAGGTTCATACTTACCGACAACTTCCTGCTTCCTCCAGTCCGGTCTCCCACCCGTTGCCTTGGTGACGCGTCTCTCTCGACATCCGGCCCGACGTCCTGGATGACGTTTCAGGCCATGTGACCGCTGCAGCCAATCACAGGTCAATCACAGGCTGCAGCGGTCACATGGACTGCCGCGTCATCCAGGGATGTCGGGCTGGATGTGAAGAGAGGGACGCGTCACCAAGACAACGGCCGGGTAAGTATGAATTTCTTTAACTTTTATTACAGAAAAGGCTGTCCCTTCTCTCTATCCTGCACTGATAGAGAGAAGGGGCTGCCGATTAGTGCAGTGCTATTTTGCCGCCAAAAACGTGCTCGTAAATACGGGTGGAATACGTGTGACACCGGACCCATATTTACGAGCACGGGTTCGTAAATACTGGTGCAAAACGGGTGGAATACGTGTGACACCGGACCCGTATTTACGCCAGTATTTACGGGTGGGAAAAAATACGGTCGTGTGCATGAGGCCTTAGCTGTTGATTCGTATTTTTAGGATAACTTGCAACAGTCAATGTTGGTATTGAATTTTAATTTTTTATTATTTATTTTAAAGGTGTTGTTGTCTATCATACAATTTTTCAGCAGTCCACATTTTGTTATAACACGCTGGCTTCCTCTGACAGAAGTAGTAACAGTGCGGTAGCTTGTATGAGTGAGCACTATAGAGAATGCTATGATTGTAATGTGCTCTAATTTAGTTCCCTCCTTGAATTTGTAAGAGGCTATTCACAGTGGCACTATGCGGTATTTGAGCTGGTTAGCTTGTGTGTTATATAGAGCTTGCAACACCGATCCTCTGTATTGGGATCAGCAGCAAATTTAGCCGCTTGTTTCTCTTTTATTATGGACTAATTGCTTCTGTTTTCTGTGAAAAGCAGCAAACAGCAGCAGATTACAATTATGTAACAGGCTGCTTGTATATATCGACGTGCTATGTTCTGACCAGGCCACTTTTATATATCCTCATGTTTAATAAGCATTGTATATTCAGTTAGGATTACGCTTAGTAGTGTGCTTTCTTAGAAAGCTACTTGCTTCTTTATTTCCTTATATCTCAGTTTTTACGGAAAAGGCCGTCAGTGGCAGCATTACTGGTGGTCTGATTAACTTGCTCTGCAAGTCAGCTGTCTTTGTACGCGCTGTCAGGGATTCACCCTGCAGCGTTTGTCAAAATTCAAAAATTCACGTCCCGCTCTCCTACAGGGAGCAGTGCTTTTATAAGTGAGTCTTTGCAGACTTATAGTTCTTTCATTGTTGTTGGTAGCAGCATTGAATTAGGCTATGACCTTATGCATTGAGTTCATTAATATGACTGGACACCCGACGCACGTTTCGCCGGCATTCTGGCTTCCTCTTGGGGTGTGACCCGCCGATTCTGGCGCCCTTAAATATCATGTGTATTGATTGACAGTCAAGGGAGCCAATGGGATTGTTTTAATTATGGAGGTGTGTAAGTGACAGGTAAATTAATTTCTAGTATCTGTCCTGAGGCTCAAAATTATCTCTAAAGCAGAGAAAAGTCATTTTTGAATGGTGTTTTTATATGGTTAAGCATTGCTCTTCGTTTTTATATTTTTTTATATATATATATCTATTTAGATTGTACATATCCTAATTATATATGGATATCAATTTGATCTAGAATTGATTCTTATCAAGTCATTTTCCATATATATAAGTGCATTGATCTGTCAGATATGACAAGAGAAATTATTTCTAATATCTTATATGGAATTTATGGAAGTTTGCTGTACTTAATCTATTGATATTTGTTATTTAAAGTACATGATTTTATATATGTATATTATATGTATATTTTAACTCCCTTTCATCTTCCATGTATTGAGATGACATACATAAATAGTACTTTGCGAATTTTGTTTTTTTACAACAAAAGAAAGGAAAATAAAAATGTGAATTATTAAGTATATTGATTTGCTAAAGGATCTTTTTTCTGTACTTGCAATGAATTCTCAGTGGAGGTTAATTTATTATTTATATATTTAAAAAATATATCAAAGATGTTTCTTAATTTTTAAAAATGTTTTTTGAAGAAGTTTATCAATAATATTTCTGGTTCACAAAAAGCTCTCATTTAAGCCATTTGGATTAACAGAGTTCATTTGAAAAATCCACTGGCTTTCTCTTTTTAAAAGGGCCTCATCCAAATTACGTCCTCTTATGCCCATTTTCAGTTGGCAAATTGCCCATCCTTTGAGATTTGTCCAATCTAGATTATGGTATTGCTTATAGTGTCTAGCAATTCACTACAAGTCATAAATCTCTCCAAACACTCCTTGACAGGAGCACAAGCAAAGGTTTTGAAAAGAGGTCTTAATTTTTGCCTGACAACCAGACTCAACAAATTCTCTATTATTAAAGATCTACATCTTTTTGGACGTAAACTCACTTACAAAAAGATTTTTTCTAAACAAGATCACAATACCCAGCTAGAAAATCAAACAACGACATTTCCAGCAGATAGATTATTGGAGCAGGAAATGGAGAGCAAATACCTGTGACCTATTTAGTCTAGTAGAAATTAAATGTTCCATGACGCAGTTATACTTGACTTTACGCAGAATTTCTTCTTTAGTCGGGATAGAAGCACTTTCCATCTCTGGGCTATACTCGTTCTAGCTACAGTTAACACATGGGTCATAATCGTATTGTTTTCAGTGCCTATATCCTCTAAGGTCAAAGAAAGCAACGCTACCACTGCTCCCCAAGGAACAGGGAAAGTGGTTAACAAGTGTTGTATTTCTGTCCAAAAGGGAACTATGAGATTACATCTCCACCAGATATGTAGTAAAGAACCGATAGAGGCTTGACATCGCCAACAGTTAGAGGGTACATTAGAGAACATTTTAGATATGCGTAATGAAGTCATGTACCATCTATAAAGCAATTTCCTGGAGGCTTCCAAATGATTTACACAGAGAGATGCCTTAAAACAAATTCGAAACGCCGTCTCCCACTGCTCAACAATATATAACCTCCCCAATTCCAGTTCCCATTTTTGCATAAAATTAAAGGCAGACAGAGAAAGTTCATGCTGGTGGATGGCCTCATAAGCTTTAGATATACCTTTAGTTATTAATTTAGGGTTATAGACGAATTGTTCATAGCTGGCAATAGGACCAGTAGCTATACATTTAACCGAGGAAAGGAGATGCCTCAACTGGAGGTACTTATAAAAGTCTTTAGGACTTAAATCATATTTGGAAGATATTAACGAATAAGGTAACAGCAGCTTTTTTATTTTCAATAAAATGGTTAATGAGGGTTGTGTTTGTTTTTTTTTTATTTCAATAAAAAGTATTTTCTTTTAAACATTATTAATTTATTACCACCAGTTTAGTAATGGCAGCTGGCTGATTGACAGCGTCCATTACCAAGGTGGGGCTTAGTGTTAGCCGGTGCAGAGGCTAACACTAACCCCCATCATCACCCAGGTACCCACCGCCACCAGGGGTACTGGAAAGAGCTGGGTACGATACAGTACCTGACCATCTGTAGCGATGGTTGGGCACTGGCTTGTCCGCGGACTGGTATTATTAAGATGGGAAAGGCAAAAAACAGTGGCCCTTCCCACTCTTGTAATGCTAGATTGCTGCTGCTATGTTGTTTCTGGCTGGTTATGAAAAAGGAGGGGGACCCAAAGTTATTTTTTATTTTTACTTATTTATTTTTAAAATAAATAATTGGAAAAAACGACATGCCCCCCCCATTTTTCATACCAAGCCAGATACAACATAGCAGTAGCAGCCTAGCATTACCAGGGCGGGAAGGGCCACAGTTTTTGGCCTTTCCCAGCCTAATAACACCAGCCTGCAGCTGCCCCATTACCTGACGACCATCCCTACAGATGATCGGGTACTGGATCATACCCAGCTCTTCCCGGCACCCCTGGTGGTGGTGGGTACCGGGTTAATAATGGGGGTTAATGTTAGCCTCTTCACTGGCTAACACTAAGCCCCGCCTTAATGGACGTTAACAATAAGCCAGAAGCTGTTAATAAAGCAGTAGTAAGGGCTTGTCCACACACAACGGAATTGCTGCAGAAAATTTCTGCAGAAATTCCATTGAAAAATGCAGACATTCTGCTGCGGCAAAAACGCACCATTTCCTGCGGTTTTTATGGCAGAAAATGGTGCGTATTTTGCTGCATTTTTCACAATGTTAGTAGACGGAGACATCTCCTCTGAAAATCCCAGCAGTTCTGGAAACTCTCTGCGGAAGGAATTGACATGCTGCGGTCCGAAAAATACACACCGCATGTCAATTTCTGCTCAGAAATTTTACGCAACATGTGGATGAGATTTGTTAAATCTTATCCACTCTGCTGATACTGTATTCTGCTGCCTTTTTTCCGTCCAAAATTTTGTCCGAAAAAAACATAGCAATTCCGCAGCGTGTGGACGAGCCCTAATAATGTTTCAAAAGGACATACATTTATTTTTTTATTGAAATAAAAAACCCACCACACTCCTCATTAACCATTTTATTGAGAATAAAAAAAAGCTGTCACCGAAGTAGTCCTCGAATCCGACGTAGTCTAACAACCAAAACTGTAAAAGAACACAAACACACACATTTTTTTTGTAACACATAAAAAACCAAAGCAATTCTTATAGTTACCTTTCCTGGGTCCAGCACTGGAGCCACAATGTCAGCGAGGTGGGCCCTATATCTAATACAATCATGTGTGATACTGTCTGCTGAGCCACTGTATCTAATGCTATCCATATAGGGTCAGAGTGCTACAGATATGCTGTCTCATACATATATATATATATATATATATATATATATATATATATATAATATATATACACAGCTACATATACACACATATACATACACGCAAACATTTTTTTTGGGGGTGGACATATGTAATTACAAGGATACTTACTGCTGGTGCCATTATCTAACTCTGTCATGTGCGACACTGTCTGCTGGGCCATGTATCTAAGCCTATCGTGTGTGATACTGTCTGCTGGGGCCATGTATCTAAGCCTATCATGTATGATACTGTCTGCTGAGACAAGGGGGTATGTGGGAATACCTCCATGGGTCTGCATCGCACTGTCTACAGGGGGGATGTATGGCAGGGGGACTGTGTGTGGAACCATAAAGGGGGGGGTTGTGGCACTGTATACAGGGGGCATTGTGTGGGGCACTCTCTATACGTGTCTTTGATTAAAGCCCCGAGACATAACTTTGCTTGGGGCCCCAGAAATGCCAAATTTGCCCCTGAGGGTTTGTACTAGGATACTTACTGCTGGGGCCCTGTATCTAAGGCTACATTCACACGAGCGTGACAGATTTACGCGGGTAAAATATGTGCGTAAATCTGGTCGGGTGCATTGCGTTTTGCATCAGTGTGCTTTGCGTGTGGCATGTGTTTTTCATACACTTGCAAGCACTTTTTTTTTTTTTTTTTAATGTAATTGATGCATGAAACACGGACAGCACACGGATGTTGTCCATGTGCTCTCCGTGGTTTTCATGCACCCATTGACATCAATGGGAGACTAGGTGCGTGAAAACGCACCAATATAGAACATGCAGTGAGTTTCACGCAACAGACACTCGCTGCGTGAAACTCACACGTGTGAAAAGCCCCATTGAAATCAATGAGTCCGTGTGGTGTGCGTTTTTTTAACACACAGCACACGGACGAGATTCACGCTTGTCTGAATGAGCCCTAAGTCTATCATGTGTGATACTGTATGCTGGGGCCCTGTATCTAAGCCTATCATGTATGATTACTGTCTGCTGAGACAATGCAATCAATTCTATCCAGCGGTGTAGCTATTGGAGCCTTAGGACGCATGCACACGACCTAAAAAATCTCTGTAATTGCGGACTGCAATACGGTCCACAATTACGGACCCGCCCGGCTCTATTGGCCGCGGACACCTTTCCGTATCGCTACGGAAGAGTGTCCATGCTGTAGAACTGTGCCGTAAATTATGGAGGATGTCTTACTTTTCGTTTTTTGCGGGTCGTGCTCCCATACTTTGTGCACATCCATGAGCATGAGGCCTAAGTCTAAGGGTATGGCCACACAGAGCGGCCCTGACACGGTCGCAATGCGGCCAACATCCACGCTGGCACTATGTAGGATTGGCTGTCAAATACCTCATTAGGGGGTATTCCGGTTACATGCACAAGCGCACTGCCGCTCCATTCATTCTCTATGGGAGCGCCAGAGATAGCCGAGTTCAGTGTTTGGCTTTTTCCGTCTCCGCCATAGAGAATGAATAGAAGGTAAGTTGTTGTCATTTGCAAAATCGTGTGGCCATAAAGGGTATATTTTGTGAGAAATAGTCTAAGGGTATGTTCACACAATTAACAAAATACGTCTGAAAATACGGAGCTGTTTTCAATGGAAAACAGCTCCTGATTTTCAGAGGTTTTTTGAGCAACTTGCGTTTTTCGCTGCGTTTTTCGCTGAATTTTTACGACCGTTTTTGGAGCTGTTTTCAATAGAGTCTATGAGAAAACGGCTCCAAAAACGTCCCAAGAAGTGTCCTCCACTTCTTTTGACGAGCCGTCATTTTACGCGCCGCATTTTGATAGCGACGCGTAAAATGACAGCTCGTCTGCACAGAACATCGTAAGACCCATTGCAAGCAATGGGCAGATGTTTGCCGACGTATTGGAGCCGTCTTTTCAGGCGTAAGTCGAGGCGTAAAACGCCTCCATTACGTCTGAAAAGACGTCGTGTGCACATACCATAATAGTATACCCATACATGGAGAAGGCATGAGGGCATAGAGGAAGCGCCATTCAGTGTCTCTTACTGCCACCATAACTAACAGGAAAACAAGGGTTGTCGCGAGGACGAACAAGCCAATCAGTACAACGGACATCAATCTAAGGCTAGATGCACACGAGTGTTAAATACGTCCATGTGATGGCCATTAAAACAATGGCCGTCACATGGACGCATGTTTTTCAATGGGGCCGTTCACACGGCCATTGTTTTATCAGACCGTGTGAAAGGTCCGTTGAAAAATAGAACCTGTCCTATTTTTTTTCGTTTTCACAGATCCCTCTATAGACTCAAGTCTACAGTGATCCGTGAAAACGAGACCCGCACGTTTTTCACGTCCAAGTTTCCCCACACTCATGTGAATCTAGCCTAAGTTGCCATCTAGTCAATACAGAGTGAAATCCCAAGCATGATTTTATTTGTGGAGTCTCAGGAGCTAATACTATGGTCTCATTCGGACGAACGTGTTCCGCATCCGTGTGCTGTCTCTTGAAATAACTGACAGCACATGGACCCATGTAAGTCAATAGGGCTATTCAGACATGCATGATTTTTCATGCAGCAAGTGTCTGTTGGTGAAACTCACTGCATGTCCTTTATTGGTCCGTTTTTGCGGACCTTGTCGACCATTGAAGTCTATGGGTGCGTGAAAAACACGGAGAGCTCAGGAATGACATCTGTGTTCTGTCCGTGTTTCACTCATCAGTTGCTAAGAAATGCAGAGAATTTTTTTTAAAAAAGGAAGTGCTTCCAATGGAGAATGATGGACGTGAAAAACGGATGCCACACGCAAAACAGACTCATGCGGGACGGAAAGCACACTGTTGGCACACGAACATGAAATGCAGGAAATACGTTCTGTTTTTTGCACACGCTAATCAGACATGCTCGTGTGAAAGAAGCCTTATGTGTTATAAAAGACCAAGCAATTTGAAAGACTTGCTGACATTGGCAGTTTAAGAGGCCTTGACATTAGGGTGTCCCCCTCCCAGGGCTGGCCTTAGGGGTGTGCTATCTGTTCGAGTTCACTGGGCGCTGCAGCTTCCCAACATGTAGGGGGCACCACTCTGTAGGCCGTTTGATCTCGAATCCGGCAATAGAGTAGGGAAAGGACAATTGAGGGAGAGATTAGGATACATACAATAATAGATGCTATAAGCCTTTGCATCTTCCTGCGATTACAGTATATACAGAGGCGTAGCTAGGTTCTCCAGCACCCGGGGCAAAGATTCAGTTTGGCGCCCCCCCCCCCAACCTCTTTCCCGACATCTCCTTCCCCCTCGCCGTGTTTGTTTTCTCTACCAATCTACGTGTCATTTCTTTTTATGTAACGTGAGCAAAAAATTATTTGTACATTTCACAAGCAATATGGTTCTATACACAACACCAGAACCAAGCTCAATACGTTTATGCAGCACCAGCACAAATACAGCTCAATTTAGTGCAACCGCTGCCGTATAGGTGTGTACAGCGTAAAACTACAGCTCCCAGCATGGCCCGAACAATGGTAAGGATATGCTGGGAGATGCCGTTTCACAAAAAATAAATCCTATCATAATCATACCACCCATCATCTCGCTGCAGATCATACAGTGACTACAGTGCTGATTAGAGGCAGAATGAACATTTACATTAAGTGACTCACCGGTGACTTCTCAGATTCTAGTTATTTTTCTCCATTTGGTCCAGATGACTTCTCCCGGTCCATTTCTGCAGTTTGCTGCTCACATGTCTTCAGCTTCTCACTTTTCCAACATTTCTGCACCTATAAATAAATATAAAGTTATCATTATACCACACACTACGCCCCTAAATATAATAGCGCCATACACGGCACCTCTAATTATAATAGCACCATACACCGTGTCCCACACACACACTGTGCCCCCTGTAGATAGTATATGACCAAAAGAGAAAAGATGCCACAAGACTAGAAAATATGGAAAAATAGAAAAATACTTTATTGAAAATGACACATTAATATACAATGATTAAAAAAGAATCCATTAACCAACATTGTATATTAATGTGTCATTTTCAATAAAGTATTTTTCTATTTTTCCATATTTTCTAGTCTTGTGGCATCTTTTCTCTTTTGGTCATATATATTCATGCTTTGGATGCTTTATGGGTATACGCCCTAGGATCTGGTTCACACTTGAACATATGCTTGACGACGGCTGCATTTTACCCCATTTGAACCATTCTAGATCCATGCTGTGTTTTTCGGTTATACCCCTGTAGATAGTGCCTGCCATAGAGCCCCCTGTAGATAGTGCCTGCCATAGAGCCCCTGTAGATAGTGCCTCCATATAGACCACCCCTGTATATAGTGTCCCACAAATAACTCCCCCTATAGTGCTCTACAGATAGCCCACCCCTGTATATAGTGCTCCACATATAGTCCACCCCTGTATATAGTGTTTCACAGATAGCCCACCCCTGTATATAGCCCCCCCTTGTACATATAGTCCACCCCTGTATATAGTGCTCCACTAGATAGTCCACCCCTGTATATAGTGCTCCACAGATAGCCCACCCCTGTATATACTATATACAAGGGTGGGCTATCTGTGGAGCACTATATACAGGGGTGGACTATATGTACAAGGGGGCTATATACAGGGGTGGGCTTTCTGTGGAGCACTATAGGGGGGAGCTATTTGTGGGATACTATATACAGGGGTGGGCTATATCTACAGGGGGACTATATACAGGGGTGAGCTATATCTACAGGGGTGAGCTATATCTACAGGGGGACCATATCTACAGGGGGACCATATCTACAGGGGGACCATATCTACAGGGGGACCATATCTACAGGGGGACCATATCTACAGGGCTGGGCTATACACAGGGCTGGGCTATACACAGGGCTGGGATATACACAGGGGGGCTATATCTACAGGGGTGGGCTATACACAGGGGGGCTATATCTACAGTGGTGGGCTATACATAGGGGGGCTATATACAGGGGTGGGCTATATACATGGGGAATATATCTACAGGGGGCTATATCTACAGGGCTGGGCTATATACAAGGCGACTATATCTACAGGGGGGGCTATATACTGGGGTGGGCTATCTATGGAGCACCATATACAGGGGTGGGCTATATCTACAGGGGGCTATATACTATATAGCCCACCCCTGTATATGAAAGATGTGTATTTTTTGTGCAGCAACACAAAATGTATGAATTTTATAAATACATATTTAAATCCTAACTCTGCTGAAGTCTGTCATGAGGCCAAAAGAGGGTGGTGTGAACCCACTGTGTTGCGGATTTGGGTTGGGGCTAAACCAAGGAGCGGAGTCTAAGAGACTCCAGAGAGGTAGACTTGGCTGCTAGGAATCCACAGGTCACTACCCCCAGAGTAATCTAAATGGAAACCATCCGACATTAACAGAGTACAGATGTAGCCATCTTTATGTTGACTTTTAACACTTTAAATACACAGTGACACGAAACTTTTTTTGAATCAAATAATTTTTTATTAACATTTTCACACTTTACATACATAAAACGGAACACCCTCCCCTCTCCCCCTTCCCCTAACCCATCCCTTGTTCTTAAGGAGAATCAGCAGTTAGAAAATAATAATGATACAAAAGTCTCAGAACCGCCGGTCTCTGCCCCTCCGTCACAATCAATTCAGAAGTGTATCCCAGGACACAGACAATCGGATCCAAGGAAATTGTACATTTATACACCTGACCTATGAGACCCACTACCGTCCACCAAAACTCCCCAAGCCGCGAACAACTCCACATAACATGCAAAAGATCAGTGCCATGTTCCCCACAGCGATAGCAACAGGAATCCCCTTTATATCCCATCTTATAAAGCAGAAGAGGGGTTCTATACACCCTATGCAAAAGAAAGAGCTGAGAAAGACGGTACATCTCACTCAGTGATGTGCTGGGTACTGACTCTAGAATGCCCCTCCAAACCTCGTCAGCAATCTGACCTAAATCTCTCTCCCACCTTTCCTTTATAGTAAGAGGCGGAGCTTTAAGAGTGGATTCCAGTAAGGACCCGTACAACAAGGAGATTATACCCTTAGTGTCACCAGGTTGTGCCAGAACCGTGATAAAAGAAGTATGAGAGGACTGGACTATCAGGACAAGTCTATTCTGTACATCATAAGCATGCCAAAGCTGCACATACTAATAAAAACTTGATCTCTGCAGATCAAATTGGTCCTAAAGATCTTCAAATGTACGAAACAAACCATCCGAAAAAAGACACTGAAGGGTTCTAATACCTTTATGCTGCCACTCCTCAAACCCCAGTAATTGATCAAATTCTTTTTAAAGAGTATTTCCCCAGATAGGGGAATAAGGAGTGTATCCCACTAGTCTCACCAAAGTCTTCACTCTATCCCAGACCTTATAGATCATAGCTAATGTAGGAAAGTCCGACCTCCTTTCTCCCAGTCTCCCAGATTCCTGAACCAATAATAGCTGTTTCTCACCAGTCACCACACTAATTAACTTCCCCACTGCATTAAATAATATTTCCGCTCCCCACCTTCTGATATGTTGCAACTGAGCCGCAATATAATACAACCACGGGTTTGGCACCGCCAACCCCCAATACTCCTTTGGCCTCTGCAGAGTTTCCATACGAATCCTTGGAACACCTTTTTTCATATCGAATCCTGAAATATAGCAGTAATTTTATGAAAGATCCTTTGGGGAAGCCAAACCGGGGCCTTATGCAATAAATATAATATCTGAGGCATAAATATAATTTTAGAGAGATTGGCTCTACCTACCACGCTAAGCGGAAATTTACATCATGCTGTTGTCCTACTTTGGAGCTTACCTAATAACGGGTCAATATTAAGAGACTCAAAATCCATAACATTGTCACTTACATGTATGCCGAGATATTTAAACCTGGAAACTCTTTGTAATTGCCCTGTGTCATCCTCCACCCCGGGGGTTGAGGTCCCACCAACAAAAGAGAGGTACCAGCGCCAAAAAACGTCCCATATCGCCCCCCCATTGAATTTTTACATCAGATTCAACAGTGCGGGCAAAAAACGCTGGCAATTAAAAAGCAGCCTCAAAATGTGCAGATTTTTATCTGCCTAATGTGAACTAGGCCTAACTGGAACTATCCTTAGGATGAGTGGCTTCACTAACACCAGGCATTTTTGGCATTGAATACTATGACGGAGAAGGGAGCTGTCATTCACTCTTCCATTCACTAGGCTACAGGCCACGTTAGGCCTGCAGCCTATAGGATGCTGGGACAGGTTTCTAACGCAGGATGGCACGATGACGTCACTGGATCGCTCTGGTCATACAGGTTGCAGGATTGAGGAGGCTGTGCAACTCCATTTGTCGTGGGAATAGGGCTAGGTGTGCATACATTTTTTTTATTTGTTTGTGTATGCCACTATCTACATGGGGCTGTGTGTGGTACTATCTACAGGGGGACTGTGTGTGGCACTATCTACAGGGGGCTGTGTGTGGCACTATATACAGGGGTCTGTCTATGATACTATCTACAGTGGAACCGTGTGTGGCACTATATACAGGGGACTGTGTGTGACACTATCTACTGGGGGCTGTGTGTGGCACTATCTACAGGGGGACTGTGTGTGGAACCATACAGGGGGGTTTGTGACACTATATACAAGTGGCATTGTGTGGGGCACTCTCTACAGTTGTCTTTTATTAGAGCCCCAAGACATAATTTCACATAGGGCCCCAGAAATTCCAAATTTGCCCCTGAGGGTAATTACAAGGTTACTTACTGCTGGGGCCCTGTATCTAAGCCTATCATGTCTTCTACTGTCTGCTGAGACAATGTATCCAAATATATCCAGTGGTGTATCTATAGGGTCCGTAGTCTTATAGATATGATGTATTTAAAGAGAACCTTTCACCTGCCCATACATGTTCAGCTAAGTGCAGCATGTAATGGGCAGGGCTTCATA
This sequence comes from Rhinoderma darwinii, assembly GCF_050947455.1. Taxonomy (NCBI): domain Eukaryota; kingdom Metazoa; phylum Chordata; class Amphibia; order Anura; family Rhinodermatidae; genus Rhinoderma; species Rhinoderma darwinii. The sequence goes on from NC_134688.1 coordinate 203,907,319, forward strand.
AACCCTGTCTCACGTGAAATTATTTTCCTATCTTCCTCCGTTATTTACATATCAGTGCCATTATATTTGGTGCCCGATATGTAGATAAGCCCCTGAACTGTCAATGGGGCATTTCTATCTAACTAAATGGCAGGTGGCATGATGTCTTCACTCTGACACTGTCCAATCAGCTATGGACAGTGTCAGGGGGGCTTGCGCTGTGTTCCCTGCCGCGAGATCACACACAGACTGGTGGTTCTGCAGAGACAGTTGACAGCTAAGGGGCTTATTTACATATCGAGCACCAAATATAGCGGCACCGATATGTAAATAACGGAGAAAGTTAGAATAATTATTTCAAGTGAGACAGTGTTTGTGAAGCCCCGCCTATTACATGCTGCACATGTATGTGCAGGTGAAAGGTTCTCCTTAATATATATATATTTTTTTGTTTGTTGTTCTGGGGTAAACATATATCTTGTGGTTTGTGCCCCTGATATTTTTAGATCCTAGCAATGTCCATGCTTAGGGTATGTGCACACACACTAATTACGTCCGTAATTGACGGACGTATTTCGGCCGCAAGTACCGGACCGGACTCAGTGCAGGGAGCCGGGCTCCTAGCATCATACTTATGTACGATGTTAAGAGTCCCTGCCTCGCTGCAGGACAACTGTCCCGTACTGTAATCATGTTTTCAGTACGGGACAGTTGTCCTGCAGCGAGGCAGGGACTCCTAGCATCGTACATAAGTATGATGCTAGGAGCCCGGCTCCCTGCACTGTGTTCGGTCCGGTACTTGCGGCCGAAATACGTCCGTCAATTACGGACGTAAATAGTGTGTGTGCACATACCCTTAGGATGAAGAGGCTGCAGTACTGTTTTAAGGCTGCAGCTCATTCACAGTTTTTCGCTGCAGAGTGGAGCTCCCAGCCATCTCCCGTGCAGGGAACTGCAGCACAGTCTCATTCACTTCATTCTTAGAATTGGTGGGGATGCCAGAAGTTAGACCCCCACGATCACAAAATGATGACATATCCTTGTGATGTGACATTACTTTCTTTGATGGGAAAACCCCATTAAAAGAGACACATTTGGGTTACCTGTAGTCACAGCTTATTTTTTAGGTTTTGAGTGGAGTTAGGCTTAACACCAGGAGCTATGGCTCTGAAAAGGACATCTTCCTTATACCTCTAAAAAGCAGCCTAACTTGCTGAACAACAGTAAGCAATATATTGTGCCACATACCTAAATGTACAGGGCTGGATTTATCTATAGGCACAATAAGCCTGTACCTTTAGGCAGCCTTAGGCAAAGGGCGTCTGCTGATAGGAAAATTAAATATAAATACACTGAACAATCTGCCTTATAGAAAATGTAAGTGTGTTGTTTAACCTTGCTAAACTTATGTTGCAACATGTAAAATGAGATTTTTTTTTTATAATTCAGAGTATCACATCAGCAAAGGAAGGAACAAACAAATGTTTTCTTGAAATCTATATATTTCTAGTGGAAATTAATTGTTTATTCTTTTTATTTTCGAATATTTGCTTAGGTGACAGATTAATAATGTGACAGAAGCAAATGGCATGAATATGTAGATGTTTTCCCATTTCTTTTGTGATTTTTTTATCCTTTCTGCCATAAAGATATCAGTTTTGACTAGATTGTGCCAGTAAAAGTTTTGACCTGACTTGCAGTATACGGTAAATGATTTATAGCTTCAGAACGTACATTTGCAGTTTGAGAGCTATTCTGCGGCCTGCTTATTAGGTTTACAAATTGAATAGCAAAACAGAATTGGTTTTGGATAAAGCCATGAAATGTGGAGGATGGAACTTCCCAGACTGTGACTGCATGTGTTGATAGAATGAATTAATTCATACCTACGTAGTACACTATGTTAATTTCTCATGTTTTATCTGTCCCATATGCAAAATGTCATTACAATAGAAAAAATTTCCTTTATGACAAAAAGCAGTGATTAATTGTTGGTACTTGAAAGAGCTGTGGGAGAGATTTAATATTGCTATGGCTATATTGTATGAAAATGTGCAGATGTACATAGCTTGCCAAATGCAGCAGAGCAGAGTTTGTAATTTGGCACAACTTACATTATTTGTCTCATTAACCTATTATAATTATAACAAGGGGACATCTTCTACGTCTAGGGCAAAGAAGGTTTCTACACAATCATAGAAGGGAATTCTTTACTGTAAGAGCAGTGACACTATAGAACTCTCTGCCAGAGGAAGTTGTCATGGTGAATTCACTGAAAGAGTTAAAGAGAAGCCTGGACGCCTTTCTTGGGTGTAATAATATTACAAGTTATGTTTACTAGATTACTGTAGATGGGTGGTTGATAAAGGGATTTATTCTCATTGCCATATTGGAGTCGGGATGAATTTTTCCCCAGGATTAGGAAAATTGGCTTTTGCCTCATACAGGGTTTGCCTTCCTCTGAATCAACATTGTAGAATAATAGACTGAACCGGATGGACATATGTTTGTTTGTTTTTTGGCCTTACAAACTAGGATACCATGACGCTATGATGATACTATAATAATGCACCGACAATACCTTACAAAAAAGTTAGATATGGTAGATAGATAGATATTAGGTCAGTCTGCAATCTAGTGTAAATACTGGCGCCGGTCAGTCCAAAGTCCAGTGTAAACGTTGCCTATTGAACCACAGCCTAGTGTGAGCAATGCCCCCATGCAGTTCACAGCCTAGTATACACGCTGTCATTTTTAAGTCCACAGTCTTATGAAAACGCTGTCAATGGTCAGTACACAGCCTAGTGTAAATGCTGCCGCCGGTCAGTACACATTCTAGTGTAAACATCACAGTCGTTCAGTTCATAGTATAGTGTACACACTGCCACTGGTCAGTCCACAGTCTAATGTAAACATTGCCGCTGGTCAGTCCACAGTCTAGTGTAAACACTGTGCCAGTCAGTCCAAAGTCAAGCATAAACAATGCCACCAATCAGTCCATAGTCTAGTGTAAAAGATGCTGCCAATCAGTCCACAGTTTAGTGTAAATGATGCTACTAGTTAGTCCACAGTCTAGTTTAAATTATGTCACTGGTTAATCCACAGTCTAGTGTAAATTATGCCACTGGTTAGTCCACAGTCTAGTGTAAAGATGCCACCGGTCAGTCCACAGTCTAGTATAAACACTGTGGCGGTTAGTTCACAGTCATGCGTAAACTATGCCGCCAATCAGTTCACAGTCTAGTGTAAACGCTGCCATCGGTCATTCCATAGTCTAGTGTAAACACTGCCACCAGTCAGCACACAGTCTAGTGTAAATGCTGCTGCCAGTCAGTCCACAGTCTAGTGTAAACAATGCCGCAGGTCAGTCCACAGTCTAGTGTATATGCTTTCTGTATTTAACTTGTAGTAGTGATGATTTTAATCTTTATACTTTGGTGCCAAAAATCCCAAGTAGATCTTTAAGCCTGATGAGAGAATCAGTGCAGCGGAGTAATACTGCCTGGTAAAGGCTCTGTGGGGGGATGGGGCATGGGAGAGACACTACTTGGCAGGTTTCTGTGGGTGTAGGTAGGACACTAAGTTGCATGGTTCTGTAGGAGAGTAGGGAGCTGGGAAACAGAAAGTGGCAGGGGCAGGAGGGGCACTTCAGGGGAGTGACATTACTTGGGAGAGGGGAAAACATGATGTGGTGGTGCTTTGAAAGAGGGGTAGGGGAGATACAATGCATTCAGAAAGTCTTCAGACCCTTTACATTTTTTCACATTTTGTTATGTTGAGGCCTTGTTCTAAAATATAAAAAAGTTTTTCCCCATCATTCTGAACTCAATACCCCATAATGACAAAGTGAAAACAGATTATTAGTAATCTTTGCTAATTTATTGAAAAGGTAAAACTAAAATATTGCATAGACTTAAGTATTCAGACCCTTCACTAAGTACTTAGTTGAAGCACATTTGGCAGCAATAACAGCCTCCAGTCTTCTTGGGTATGATGCCACAAGGTCTGCACACCTGGATTTGGGGATTTTTTGCCATTCTTCTCTGGAGATCCTCCCAAGCTCTGTAAGGTTGGATGGGGACTGTTGTGGACAGCCGTTTTCAGGTCTCTCCAGAGATGTTCAATTGGGTTCAGGGCTCTGGCTGGGCCACTCAAGGACATTCACAGAATTGTCCCTAAGCCACCCCTGTGTTGTCTTTGCTGTGTACTTAGGGTCAACGTCTTGTTGGAAGGTGAACTTTTGGCCCAGTTTGAGGTCCAAAGCATTCTGGATCAGGTTTTCATTAACAATATCTCTGTATTTTGGGCCATTCATCTTTCCCTTAACCCTGACCAGTCTCCCTGTCTCAGCTGCTGAAAAACACCCCCACAGCATGATGCTGCCACCACCATGCTTCACTGTTGGGATATTATTAGGCAGGTGAGTAGCGGTGCCTGGTTTCCTCCAGACATGATGCTTAGAATTGAGGCAAAAAGTTCAATCTTGGTTTCATCAGACCACAGAATCTTGTTTCTTACAGTCTGAGAGTCCTTTAGGTGCTTCTTTGCAAACTCCAGACGGGCTTTCATGTGTCTTTTACTGAGTAGAGTCTTCTTTCTGGCCACTCTGCCTTAAAGGTCAAATTAGTGGAGTGCTGCAGTGACGGTTGATCTTCTGGAAGTTTCTCCCATCTGCATACAGGATCTTTGGAGCTTAGCCAGAGTGACCACTGGGTGTTTGGTCACCTCTCTTATCAAGGCCCTTCTCCCCCGATTACTTAGTTTGGTGGGGCGGCCAACTCTAGGAAGGAGTCTTGACTGATCCAAACTTCTTCCATTTAAAGAGGCTCTGTCACCAGTCTCATACTTCCCTATGTCCTACCTAATGTAATAGGCGCCGTGTTGTAGATAACTACTGTATTGTTTTTTTAAAATATTTATTAGTGACACAGTTATGAGCATTTTAACATTCATGCTAATTTTTTGTAAAAGCCAACTGGGCGTTTTTTTTACTTTAACCAAGTGGGTGTTGTAAAGAAACGTGTATGACACTGACCAGTCAGCGTCATACACTTCTCTTCATTCATGTCCAGCTTTAGTCACAGCATAGCGTGATCTTGCGAGATCATAACTTTGTCACTAATAAACCTTAAAAAAACAAACAAAAAAAAAAAACAGCACGGCAGTTCTCTACAACACAGCACCTATTAGATTAGGTAGGAGATAGGGTAGTATGAAACTGGTTACAGAACCTCTTTAAGAATTATGGAGGCCACAGTGCTCTTAGGAACTTTCAGTGCAGCAGAATTTTTTTTGTACCCTTCCCCAGATCTGTGCCCCCACACAACCCTGTCTCTTTGATCTACAGGCAGTTCTTTCCTCCTCATGGCTTGGGTTTTTGCTCTGATATGCATTGTCTGTTGTGAGACCTTTTATAGACAGGGGTGTGTCTTTCTAAATCCTGTCCAATCAAATTAATTTACCACAGGTGGACCCCAATCAATATGTAAAAACATTTCAAAGATGATCTAGAGAAATGCTACATTTCAAGTGTCATAGCAAAGGGTCTGAATACTTACAGTATGTCCATGTGAAATTTGTGTTTTTAATAAATTTGCCAACATTTAAAAAATTCTGTTTTCACTTTGTCATTATGGGGTATTGAGTGCAGAATGACGGGGAAAAACTTGAATTTTTTTATTTTAGCACAAGGCCTCAACATAACAAAATGTGGAAAAAGGGAATGGATCTGAAGACTTTCCGAATGCTCTGTATATGGTCGGATCTCAAGGGGATGGACAGAACAGAAACAGGCAGTAAAAGACACACCCTGCCAGGGGCGCAATGAGGGGAGGGGAATAAGGGAAAGACACTACTTGGCAGTGAAGGAGACAGTAGGTGGGCTGGAGCTCTGATCGGAGGTAGGGAGGAGACAGTGGGTGGAAGGGGCTCTGTGTGGGAGTAGAGCGGCACATAAAAAAAAAACATTCCACTAAAGCTGCTGCTTGGACAGAACACTGACAGGCAGCTACAGGAGCTCCCTGGCCTTCCTGCCGCAGTCCCTCACCAAACACTTAACCATTGACCTGTGAAGTCTCCTCAGCACTGCGGTGGAGTTCCTAATTATAGCAGCCACTACTACTGGTTGTAGGGGAGGATGGAAGAATGCTGAAGACGACCCCTCCTCCTTTCTCCTATCCCTCCTCCCGCCTTCACTTTCTAGCAGCTCGGGCGGCAGCATCACTGTGTGATGCTGCCACCTACTGGACACAATAATTATCTCTCCTCTAAAGCAGAGGAGGAATAATTATAACAGTTTTTTAGGCCAGTGCTGTGCCTTTGTGCAGCTGCCATAGAGCGGGCAGACAACCATTACAACCGCTGTTCTCACCTATTTAGGGACGGTTTTAGCTTCTACTTCCTTGCTGCCCCTGCAAGGCACTGATGTCTGTAGTTTGGCAAGGGTTTCAGTCTTAACCTGCATTCATGTATATTTCCATCTGCATTAGAAAATATAGCATTTCATTGTATCATAGGGGTCGCCCACGGCCCCCCGCACCACATCAATAAAAAGTTACTATAGTAACTCGGGCCGCGGGCCCCTGTTACTATAGCAACATACTTTATTTACCTTCCTGGTTCCGGATCGCAGCGGAGGTCCTGACGTCAAGCGCTGTGCGCAGCGCATGACGTCACAGCGCTATGCGCCGCGCACGGCATCGAGACGACAGAACTCCCGCCGCGGCTGAAGAGAAAGGTAAGGTTAGCCCTGACTGGCGGGGTCCAACTCCCGGGACCCGCCAATCGGCTGTTTTGAAGGGGCCGCAGCACTTGTACGAGAGCTGCTCCCCTTCATTCCTGTCACTTCATTCTGGTCACACTGTGAATCCGTGTCGGCGATTCACAGTGTGGGCGAGTAGTGAAATGAAGGGGAAGCAGCTCTCGTACGAGTGCTGCGGCCCCTTCAAAACAGCTGATTTGCGGGTCCCGAGAGACACATCAGCTATTGATGGCCTATCCTGAGGATAGGCCATCAATGTTTAGGGACTGTACAACCCCTAAGCCTACGATGTAGCAGGCTTAGGGGGCCCATGAAACAGGATCACAGATTGTGTGATCCTGTCTGCTGGGCCCTGTATCTAAGCCAATCACATGGTAGGCTTAGATACATGGCCCATGCGTGATCCTGCCTGCTGGGCCCTGTATCTAAGCCAATCACATGGTAGGCTTAGATACATGGCCCATGTTTGAGCCTGTCTGATGGGCCCTGTATATAAGCCTACCACACTGTAGGTTTAGATACAGGGCCCCAGCACACAGTAATCTTATACTGTATAAGATTACTGTCTGCTGGACCCTGTATCTAAGCCTACGTTGTGGTAGGCTTAGATACAGGGTCCCACAGACAGTATCACACATGGGCCATGTATCTAAGCCTAACACGTGTTACTAATCATTTTTCTTTTGTGTTATCTTACAGGTTCGGTCGTTGGACTACGTCGGATTCCAGGACTACTTCGATTACAGTTTTTTTTTTATTCTCAATAAAATGGTTAATGAGGGCTGTGTGGGTTTTTTTTTTATTTCAATAAAATATTTTTTCTATGTCTTTGTGGGTTTTTTTAAACTACATTACTACCGCCTTAGTAATGGCCGCCGGCTGATTGACAGCATCCATTGCTAAGGCGGGGCTTAGTGTTAGCCGATGCAGAGGCTAACACTAACCCCCTTTATTACCCCGGTACCCACCGCCACCAGGGGTGCTGGGAAGAGCCGGGTACGATCCAGTACCCGACCATCTGTAGTGATGGTCGGCCACTGGGGTGGCCGTAGGCTGGTATTATCAGGAGGGGAAAGGCCAAAAACAGTGGCCCTTCCTACCCTGGTGATGCTAGGCTGCTGCTGCTTTATTGTATCTGGCTGGTTATAATAATTGGAAAGAACGATGTGGGGTCCCCCCCCAATTTTCATAACCAGCCAGATACAACACAGCAGCAGCAGGCAGCATTACAAGGGTGGGAAGGGCCACTGTTTTTGGCCTTCCCCAGCCTAATACTACCAGCCTGCGGCCACTACAGATGGACGGGTACTGGTTCGTACCCGGCTCTTCCCAGTACTCCTGGTGGCGGTGGGTACCGGGGTAATAATGGGGGTTAGTGTAGCCTCTGCACCGGCTAAGATTAAGCCTCGCCTTAGTAATGGAGGTTGTCAATCAGCCAGCGGCCATTACTAAGGCGGTGATAATAAAGTTTAAAAAGATACAAGCACATAGAAAAAATATTTTATTGAAATAAAAAAACACAACCCTCATTAACCATTTTATTGAGAATAAAAAAAACGCCGTCATTGAAGTCCTCGAATCCGAAGTCCAACAACCGAACCTGTAAAAAAAACACAAACACACAAAAATAATCAGTAACACATAAAGAAGCAAAATTATTATTCTTACCTATCCTGGGTCCAGCGCTGGAGACGCATTGTCAGCGAGCTGGGCCCTGTATCTAATCCAATCATGTGTGATACTGTCTGCTGAGCTGTGTATCTAATCCAATCATGTGTGATACTGTCTGCTGGGCCCTGTATCTAATCGTATTTTGTGTGATACTGTCTGCTGGGCCCTATATCTAATCCGATCATGTGTGATACTGTCTGCTGAGCCACTGTATCTAATCCTATCATGTGTGATACTGCCTTCTGAGCCACTGTATCTAATCCTATCATGTGTGGTACTGTCTGCTGAGCCACTGTATCTAATCCTATCATGTGTGGTACTGTCTGCTGAGCCATTGTATCTAATCCTATCATGTGTGATACTGTCTGCTGGGCCACTGTATCTAATCCTATCATGTGTGATACTGTCTGCTGAGCCAATGTATCTAATCCTATCCATAGTTTATAGGGTCGTAGTGCTATAGATATGCTATGCTGTCTCATATACACACTTTTTTTTGGGTGGACACATATGTATTGGGGCTATTTCCCCTGACATTTTAAGCCCTGAGGGTATGTTCACACAGCAGCGTCCGTTACGGCTGAAATTATGGTGCTGTTTTCAGGAGAAAACAGCACCGTAATTTCAGCCGTAATGGCATATGCAGGCGTCTTTCGCTGCGTCCATTACGGACGTAATTGGAGGTGTTTTTCTATGGAGTCCATGGAAAACGGCTCCATTTACGTCTGAAGAAGTGACAGGCACTTCTTTGACGCGGGCGTCTTTTTTACGCGCCACCTTTTGACAGCGGTGATAATCCTATCATGTGTGATACTGTCTGCTGGGCCACTGTATCTAATCCTATCATGTGTGATACTGCCTTCTGAGCCACTGTATCTAATCCTATCATGTGTGATACTGTCTGCTGAGCCAATGTATCTAATCCTATCCATAGTTTATAGGGTCGTAGTGCTATAGATATGCTATGCTGTCTCATATACACTTTTTTTTGGGTGGACACATATGTATTGGGGCTATTTCCCCTGACATTTTAAGCCCTGAGGGTATGTTCACACGGCAGCGTCCGTTACGGCTGAAATTACGGTGCTGTTTTCAGGAGAAAACAGCACCGTAATTTCAGCCGTAATGGCATATGCAGGCGTCTTTCGCTGCGTCCATTACGGACGTAATTGGAGCTGTTTTTCTATGGAGTCCATGGAAAACGGCTCCATTTACGTCTGAAGAAGTGACAGGCACTTCTTTGACGCGGGCGTCTTTTTTACGCGCCACCTTTTGACAGCGGCGCGTAAAAAAAAATGACCGTCGGCACAGAACATAGTAAGACCCATTCAAATCAATGGGCAGATGTTTGCCAACGCTTTTGAGCCGCATTTTCGGACGTAATTCAATGCTAAAACGCACGAATTACATCCGTAAATAGGGTGTGTGAACCCAGTCTTAGTGACGTCCCCGGCTGCTAGTGCTGCATTGTTGGGTCACTTAGGAGACCCAGTGATGCAGCTGACAGCTGCGGACCGTCGGCCATGAGAAGTTTGCGGGGGGGGGCAGTAAGAATTTTTGCATCGGGGCCCATGAGCCTTTAGCTACGCCCCTGCGTTTCTATCTATACATTATCCTATATTAAGTGTAGTAACTTAAAGCTCCAGGGTCCCAATGCAAGTCTGTAACAGAGCCCCCCAACTATCATGTGTCATTTATAATACTGTTATTGTTTTGGGAAAGGGGCCTTTGTGCTCCATCAGGCAACAGAGCTCCAGTGCGACTGCAACCTTTGCCCCCACTATAGCTACGCCCCTATTCATATTTCCAAATTATTTTGCAGGTACCCAAGTTTCTTTTCCATTAACCTGACAATTTCTAATCCTTAGCTGCATGCTTTTAAGTTATAAACTGTGTTTATTCATTCTAGTAAAGTAGGTTTGCATTGTGTTTACTTTGTTTATCTTTTTAGCATATTATCTATTGTCACTTCCGCTCCCCCATACACCCACAAGAAAATTGATACCCCCTGAGGAAGCTAGAACAGCGAAACGCGCGTTGGGGTGTTATTCTTTGTCACATGGATCACGTAGATCACAGGCTCACCATCACATCAATGGGTAAGATCTGATGTACTGGCTCCCTCTGGTTGTTTCCAGATCGGAAGTCTTTTTCACCTTTGGGTACATTCAGGGCATATTCCCTTTGGATATATGGCACCGGGGTTTTTCCTCGTAGTATACTTTTTTGTAGACTGCTAATTAAGATGTTTAGCATATGCGGTGACATGACATTGTGGTTTTGTAACATGTTGGACAGCAGATGATATGGATTATGCACTATTGCAACTTACTTGCTGACTTCATGACCTTTTATATAATACTCTTGTCTACCGCATATATGTCCCTGCGTTAAGGTGAATTTGTATACCATGCCCCTGTGGTTTGGTGTAGTATCTATACCATCCCTGCGATTTAACAGTAGTTTGGAGTGGTTCATATATAACTTTCTTCTTTTTTCGAAACTTCGCTTTGTTTTTACTACGTATGTTATATGGTTATATTTTTATATACAATAAAATTTATTTTTTACAATATGTGTAGCCTTGTGACTCTTGGTTCTCAATTTCTTTATAAGAAAATTGTTATACTAGCTGATAGAAATAGAATATTGCACATTGAAAATGCAATACTGTTTTTATATTAGTATGGAAATTTCCTCTAAAACATGACCTTTCAAGTACCAGAGCAGAGACATTGAGCGATTTTTATTTCTAAAATTGAATAATGCCGGTCTGTTTTAGGTTATGGAAGCTGTTTTCGCTCAAGCTGATTTAACATAATTTAGAAACACTGGACTGGAAGTCCTGGTGGATAAGTGTCACCTTTGCCGTAAGATTTATACATTGTAACTTTACGATGTTGCTGTATTTCATTGTCAGGTTTACAAATGTTAACATTAATTAGGGTCTTTGCTGTGTAAAGAGGAAATACCTTGCAGTGCGGCTATAAAGTTCTAATTTATGTTCCCAATGTCTAACAGGTTCTTATAATTTGTTGCACAGATCACTGATTTATAAATTTGATGTTCTAAATCCTACTCATAAATCTAAAAAAACTGGAGATTCAGAGCAACAAAGTCTCTACTATGTTCTAACCTTCCTAACACAAAATAAATTTGATGCACTCATTTTTTTTTAGAAAATAACAGCTGGGATTTTTGATCATAAAATACTTTACTGTTGCAGGAAAGTATATATGATAAACGTTTTTTATACTTTAACCGCTTCCCGACCGCACACTGTAAATTCACGTCAGCGCTTGCTGGGCTCTGTGTAGTGCCGACGTGAATTCACGGTGGGTGTTAAAAGCGCGATCCGGGTGTCTCAGAGTAGCGCTGACACCCGGATCGCGCTTTTATCCCCTGCCTCTAGTCCCGGAGACATTACCGGGTCCTAATTGGTTCAGGTCCCGGTCATGTGATCGCAGGGAAAGTTTGTTGTAATAACGAACTGGAAAGTTTGTTACTACAACAAACTGGAAAGTTTGCTGCTACAAACAACTTTCCCGGGGACCAATTGCGGGTGCTGCAGTCGGTTATAAGGCAAAACCGGAGGCCATACAACAGCCCCCCGGGACTGCCATGCACAGCAGCCTATGAGGACCAGCTGGAGGCCAGTCCTCATAAGCTTACTGTCAGTGTGACTCCAGCGTCACACTGACAGTTTATAATACGTTGCATTACCTAGGTAGTGTAATGTATTATAGCAGTGATCAGTGCTGCAGGTCTTCCAGTAAAACAAGTAAAAAGTAAAGAAAAAAAGTAACAAAAATGTTTTATAAAAGTGTAAAAACAAGTTATTAGTTACAAAAACAAAAAATGCATTTTTTTTTCCTGTAATAAGTCTTTTATTATAGGAAAAAAATGAAAATGTTAAAAAAAAGTACACATATTTGGTATCACCGCGTTCATAACCACCCAAACTATAAAACTATACTATTATTTTTCCCACACGGTGAACACCGCAAAAAAAATAATGTCAGAATCACTATTTTTTTGGTCATCAACCTCCAAAAATATAGACTAAAAAGTGATGAAAAAGTTGCGTGTACCCCAAAATAATACCAATAAAAACTACAACCCGTCCCGCAAAAAACAAGCCCTTACACAGCTTTTTTGACTGAAAAATAAAAAAGTTATGGCTCTCAGAATATGGTGACACAAAAAATAAATAATTTTATCGAAAAGTGATTTTATTGCGCAAACGCCACAAAACATAAAAAAACTATATACATCTGGTATCGCCGTAATCATATCGACCCGCAGAATAAAGTAAAATGTCATTTATAGTGCACGGTGAACACTGTAAAAAAACAAAAAAAGGCAAAAAACATTGTCAGAATTTATGTTTTATTGTCACTTTGCTTGCTAAAAAGATCTAATAAACAGTGATAAAAAACTCACATGTACCCTAAAATGGTACCAATGAAAACTACAGATTGTTCCGCAACAAATAAGCCGTCAAATAGCTCCGGTGAAGAAAAAATAAAAAAAGTTCTGGCTCTCAGAATATAGCGACACAAATTGTGCAGTGTCCAAAAGCGGATAAGATCGGGCGCCATTTATCAGTTCGACATTGGTCACATATCTGCGGATTATTATTTATTTACCTAATTATTATACCCTCTTATTATGTCCTGATGTACTCTGCCAAATTTACACATACCCCCACATTATACACTGAAATATCAGCAAAACCCCAAACAGAACAGTTACCAAGCAAAATCTGCGCTCCAAAAGCCAAATGGCGCTCCCTCCCTTCTGAGCCCCACAGCGTGCCCAAATACCAGTTTACGTCCACATATATGATATTTTATATCTGGGAGAACCCGCTCAACATTGTACGAGGTATTTGTCTTCAGTGGCACAAACTGGGCACAACATATTGTGCATTAAAATGGCATATCAGTGGAAAATTTTAATTTTCACTTGGCAGCATCCGCTGCGCATTAACGCCTTCGCGCCCCACGACTTAATAGCATGTCGTGGTGCGGGGGGTTATATATGGAGCGGGCTCATGCGCTGCGCCCGCTCCATATTCTGCAGGTGTCAGCTGTGTATTACAGCTGACACCCGGGACTAATGGACAGGAACAGCGATCGCACGGTTACAGGAGTCTGTAAAAATGATCTTATACTACAATACATTAGTATTGCAGTGTATTGTACCAGCGACCTAATGATCGCTCGTTCCAGTCCCCTAAAGGGACTTTTGGAAGGTTTCCACTGTTTTGGTACCTCAGGGGCTTTGCAAATGTGACATGACACCCGAAAACCATTCCAGCTAAATTTGAGCTCCAAAAGCCTAATATTGTTCCTTCCCTTCTGAGTCTTGCCGTGGGTCCAAACAGCAGTTTATTACCACATATGGTGTAACGCTGTAATCAGGACAAATTGCTTTACAAATTTTGGGGTGATTTTTCTCCTTTATTCATTATAAAAATGAAACATTTCTATGTTTTTTGAGAAAAAAGTAGATTTTCATTTTCACTGCCTAATTCCACTAAATTCAGCAAAAAAAACTTTGGGGTCAAAATGCTAACTATACTCCTAGAAAAATTCCTTGAGGGGTGTAGTCTTCAAAATGGGGTCACTTTTGGGGGGTTTCCACCGTTTTTCTCCCTCTAGGGCGTTGCAAACGCGACACGGCACTGAAAATCAATCCAGCAAAATCTGCGCTTCAAAATCCAAATGGCGCTCCTTCCCTTCTGAGCTCAGCCGTGGTCCAAACAGTAGTTTAGTACCACATATGGGGTATTGCTGTAATCGGGAGAATTAGCTTTACAGGTTTTTGGGGTGCTTTTTATTCTTTATTCCTTGCAAATATTTTTTTTTTATATTTTATCAGAAAAAAAGTAGATTTTCACTTTCACAGGCAAACTCCAATAAATATAGCAAAATACCTGTAGGGTCAAGATGCTAACTATACCCCTAGAAAAATTCCTTGAGGTGTGCAGTTTCCAAAACCGTGTCACTTTTGGGGGATTGCCACTGTTTTGGCACTACAAGACCTCTTCAAACCTGACATGGTGCCAACAATATATTCTAAAAAAAGGAGGCCACAAAATCCACTGGGTGCTCCTTTGCTTCGGAGGCATGTGCTTCAGTCCATTATCACACTAGGGCCACATGTGGGATATTTACAAAAACTGCAGAATCTAGGCAATAAATATTGAGTTGCATTTCTCTGGTAAAACCTTCTGTGTTACAGAAAAAAAATGTATTACAAATGAATTGCAGCAAAAAAAATAGAATTTGTCACTTTCCCATCTACTTTGCTTTAATTCCTGTGAAACACCTAAAGGGTTAAGAAACTTTCTGAATGCTGTTTTGAATACTTTGAGGGGTGCAGTTTTTAATATGGGGTGATTTATGGGGTCTATCTAGTACACAAGGCCCTCAAAGCCGCTTTAGAACTGAACTGGTCCCTGTAAAAATAGCCTTTTGAAATTTTCTTAAAAATGTGAGAAATTACTGCTAAAGTACTAAGCCTTGTAACGTCCTAGAAAAATAAAATAATGTTCAAAAAACGATGCAAATATAAAGTAGACATATGGAATATGTGAAAAAGTAACTATTTTGTGTGGTATTACTATCAGTTTTACAAGCAGATACATTTAAAATTAGAAAAATCATAATTTTTGCATATTTTCTCAAAATTTTGGTGTTTTTCACAAATAATCAATGAATTTATTGACCAAATTTTTCCACTATCATAAAGTACAATATGTCACGAGAAAACAATCTCAGAATCGCTTGGATAGGGAAAAGTATTCCAGAGTTATTACCACATAAATTGACACATGTCAGATTTGAAAAAATGGGGCTGGTCCTGAAGGCCAAAATGAGCTCGGTCTTGAAAGGGTTAATACTGTCAGGGATCATTACCATGTATATTGTTTCCAAAAATATTATCCTTACATATATATATATATATATATATATATTTATATATATATATATATATATATATATATATATATATACAGTATATTCCGTATATTACACAAAGAGATTGGATTCATGGAGCACAAAGAGCCTGCATAACACGCCTATGGAAGACACCGCCCCCTGGAATGCAAGAAGAGTGTACAGAAGAACTTGCAGCTGAGAAGCGGGTGGGGGCTTGGGCACTCCCACATCTTTAGGGAGGGGGCATGTGTCTTTTCCTGTGTTTCTTTGTTCTGAATAAAGTTCAGTTCGCTTACTGTCTGATCTGAGGAAAGCTGTGTACCAACATCTCTGTGGCTGGTTTACTTCTTCCCAGGCATGCCTTCAGCTTTCAATTTACAGAGGTGGTTATTTGGTGTGGAATAACAGGGAGAAGGAAGCTACCCTGAAATTCGGACTTGACACTTTTGGCGCCCGAACAGGGACCTCACTCGAGGATATATCGTAATCCGGACAATCGACAAACAAAGGGTGAAACAGAGGACCCGAGGTTGCCCACTGAAAGAGCTTGATCACCTCCACTAACCACGGTAAGCAAGTTGATTTTATAAATCTTCCTCTTATCTGTGTTTGTGGATGGTCTTGTGGCGATCTGTAGAACCCTTTTGTTGATTTTCTGGATTATCTCAGGCGACAGAGGTGATATTTTCCACTGTGAGGTCGAAAACCTGTGAGACATTAGTCGCGCCTGACTAACCATCCTCTGGGTAATTAGGGACTAGATAGAAAATATAACCTGCTTTATACAGGGGCACGATAAGTCGTGAGTAATTTTCCGGCAAGACCTGTGCGTTGCAGTCCGGGAAATTGTTATATCCTAGCGAGATGTAATAAATACATTGCAGACTAGAGATTGTAATATCCTAGCGAGATGTAATAATAAATACATTGCAGCCTAGATATTGTTATATCCTAGCGAAATGTAATAATAAATACATTGCAGACTAGAGATTGTAATATTTAGGCGAGACTTAGAGTTGCAGACTGCGAAATTGTAATATTTCCGGCCAGACCAAGAGTTGTAGACCGAAAATTGTTATATAAATTACGTGTATAATATAGACGGTTAGAATGGATAGTTTGCAGTCCATATTCAAATCTCCAGGATCGTCCGTAACCGGACGGTCCTATTCATATGATTTAGTGAAGCGAAGGGAAGAGAAGCAGTATGTGAGTAAAATGAAGAAATTGATGGAGGTGTGTGGAATCCATAGAGGAGGGCGGCTGCAAGCCGGAGATTGGGCAAAAGGTATTCTGGAGAACAAAGGGAAGTTGGAAGGTAGTAAGTTGATGGAAAGTGCTTTAGAGGGATTTGCAGAAGAGGAAGTTAGGAACAAGAAAGGTATTATATTATGTTATATGTATTAGAAAACAAAAGAACAGCCCCCACCTTATAATGGCTCTGTAAGGAGCAGCCCCCACCTTATAATGGCGTCTGTACCTCATGTTGAGTGTGTGGTTTCCATGGGAGAGGCTGCCCCACCCCCCCCCCGCCCCGCCCCTGATGTGGCCACGCCCGGCCCAACCAAATCAGTATGAAATAATCGCCTTGTTAATTTTGTCATTTGTAACACATGCTGCAGTGTCTTTTTCTATTTTAGATTCCATTCTAGTGTGCAGGACGCTGTTCACTGATGAAACAACACGTCATCATAATATAGAGATGGTGGCCGACAGATTGGACTGTTACAGATTATGTGTTTGATGTTTTGAACGTAGATAATTCCTATACAATGGTGTGCTGAATGATTGCAGATACGTATGTTGTTTTGCCGCCATTGAAAGTGTTAAGATTGTGAGACTAGAAGCTGTGAGGAGTGAGTGTGTGACCCCCCCTCCCCCTGTGGTATGCTGTGTTTGGGAAGAGGAGGAGGGGCTGACTGGGTGCAGTCTGCAGACAAAGGATATCAATATGCACTGCTTTTAGATCTATATATATATATCAGTAATGTCTACAAACCTAAATAAATTTCTTATCTTTGCGCATGCGTTGTTGTTTATAAAAGTTACGATATTTATGTGTTATGATGTGATCAGATGTCATGTGTTTTTATGTTAATTCAGATGTATTAAACTATAGATACTGTGAGACACGGGGTCTTGAAAATGTATGTGCCCCCACCGTTCCCTATTTTTATATACAGTTTGTTGGTTTGCAGTAATTAATGTTATCAGATATAATATTTTCTGTTTTATTGAATAACTAACTACAATTGTTTTGTTTTTGATTTCACACATAAGTTATGTCATTGTAAAGATCAAATGTATTTTTGTCAGGAAAAAGTTATTTTTGTTCCAGGCTGTTGTATATTACAGGGGGTTAAACTAGTGCCGCACAGATAGAGTGCCCAACCTTGTTATGTAGAGATGTAGTTTTGAACTCTGCTACATTACAAATCCACAAATAGGGAATGGTGTCCACAAATAGGGAATGGTGAAGGAACTGATCAGGTACAATTTTGGTTTGTTTTGAATAATGAATTTGGTTTCAGGAGATCTACAAAATGTCTATGAGACCCCAATGAGTAATCCAGATTAAATGTGTATGACAGTAACCTACATTTTGAGGTTTTTCTGTATATATGGTTCCAGATCTTTCCAGAACGGTGAATATGGCACTGGGTAAGCTGTGCTGTAGGCTCCACCCAATATAAGGTATAATGTAAAAGACCATCCCCTTCCAGCAAAGTTTGGAGGAAGCCTACGCGTTTCAAACGCTAGCTGCGTTCTTAGTCATGGCTGTGACTAAGAACGCAGCTAGCGTTTGAAACGCGTAGGCTTCCTCCATCCTCTCACTTCTCTCCCAGCACTTGAGGACATCATGCCGATTGACCTCTTTTAATACAATTTAATTATTGTATGTACTTAGAACAACGTTTATAATGTATGCGGATGATGTTATCACCAGATTAGTATTTATTTTAATAATTGACAAGAGTTGGGGGTCCCCAGCAAGTGCCAGTAAACATGAACTAAAAGACTTTTAACACGATGAACTCCATCACTGAGATGCGGCAGGCACAGCCTTAACCAGTACAACGCGTTTATCATGAACTGACGGCAGTGTCACAATTCTAAGCAGCCGCCCAGACAAGTAACTTGCCGGAGGAAGAGGACAGATACGGAGGGTTTGTGGTAGTCACAATACAACTCCACTAATCCGCCTACGTGGGATCTCACCCCAGGCTCACAGCATGAGGTGTTATGTACAGCACGGTGACGTAAACTAAAGGAGATGGTGTCGGACAGATGAGAAGGACCAAACCAAGTCCTGATGACATCAGCGAAGATCAACGTAAAGACCAAAGACCTGAGTGAATCCGTCAGCAGTATCAAGTGTTTTGATAAGTAAGTGGCTTGGAGGGGGTAATAATAACTCCCCCACTGGACACCAACGTAGTCTGACTCCACAATTGTGTGGGTTACCCTGAGGGTAACAGTCAGTAAAGATCAGAAGACAGGAGAAGAAGGGGACAATGATGTACAGTACTGGCAATGAACTGATGGGACCCGAAACCTGAGGGTGATAGCATGAGATTGGTGATAGCATTATATTATTAGATGAGGTCCTATTATTTTGTAATGTCTGAGGTTTATAATTATAATGTATGTAAATATGCCACGGTGCTACAAATTACAATCTGAGGAGTTTTATTTGAAGGTGTGAGGTGAAGGTCACTGTGCTGCCCATGACCTGTTATATCTGCAGGGGTAAAAGTCCCATTAGGACAGTAAGTGACAGTGCGACAATTATTACCATTAATAAAAATGTAGACTGGATTAATTATATATATTACAACCAGCAGCGGTTTGTAGATTATACCAAGACAACCATCCTGTAGACTGAGGAGAATAGGGAAAGTTAGGACCACTCCGAAACCTTGGAAGTCCAGGTACAAAGGGAGGTTACTCATCAGGAGTAGCTCGTCTCAAGCTGGTGAAGAAATCAAAACCCCTACCCGCCTGGTTCGAGTGGTCAGTGGTAGGTTGCTAGGCAAGACTCAGGGATAGAATGATAATATTTTTAGGGGGGACTGTCAGGGATCATTACCATGTATATTGTTTGCAAAAATATTATCCTTACATATATATATATATATATTCAGTATATTACACAAAGAGATTGGATTCATGGAGATCAAAGAGCCTGCATAACACGCCAATGGAAGACACCTCCCCCTGGAATGCAAGAAGAGTGTACAGAAGAATTTGCAGCTGAGAAGCCGGTGGGGGCTTGGGCACTCCCACATCTCTAGGGAGGGGGCATGTGTCTTTTCCTGTGTTTCTTTGTTCTGAATAAAGTTCAGTTTGCTTCCTGTCTGATCTGAGGAAAGCTGTGTACCAACATCTCTGTGGCTGGTTTACTTCTTCCCAGGCATGCCTTCAGCTTTCAATTTACAGAGGTGGTTATTTGGTGTGGAATAACAGGGAGAAGGAAGCTACCCTGAAATTCGGACTTGACAATACGACCGTGATTGATTTTCATTATATTTAAAAAAACATATACCTTAATGTATACATTTATATAAGGTCATTTGTTTATGAAGAGCTCTTTTTCCCAGATGTATATTGCCAACTATATTTAAAAATGTGAATTGAGCCTTCGCTGCGGGACAACTGTCCCGTACTGTAATCATGTTTTCAGTAGGGGACAGTAGTTCCACGGAGAGGCAGGGACTCCTATCGTCGTACATAGCTATGATGCTAGGAGCCCGGCTCCCTGCAGTGTGTTCGGTCCAGGACTTGCGGCCAAAATACGTTCTGTCCTTTACGGACCGAACATGCTTGTGTGAATCCAGCCTTATAGATAAGAACTAACTGCATGTGATGTGTTTGGTATGTTTCTCAAACATTTCTCTGCCTCATAACTTATGACAGCACAACCACACAAATATTGGTTTACAGTTTATGAAATTTTTTAAGTATTCCCATGGTACCTAATAATTTCCCATACAGTCTACCTTAGAAGCTTCTTGACAACTTTTTCTTTTAGTTTCCTTTTAGTTGTGTACAATGTCTCACTATTTCCTATATTATAATCGCAGAAATCCAGTAGCTGAGATATGGGGAGTTTGGTGACATCCTGTGAAGCTGCTTCAGTTGCTCCTGTGACTGCTTATGACATTGAGTCATGTAAGTATTACATGTGATGGAGTTGGATTTTGAGGATAACTGCAGTCACACCTAAAGCTAGACTTACTATTTGTTGGACCTTTAAGACGCACCGCACTCAGGTCTTATTTCAAATAAATATTTTATGCTAATTTAACCAACCTTGATAGTCCAATGTAGTAGTGGTGTTGATGTCATTTGTATTAGTGGTCTAGGATATATGGGATGTGTATATATGTTATTTGCTGCTGGTCTAGAATGGAATAGAGGATTAATACCTGGTGGTCTAAGGTACTTGGGGGGGGGGGGGTGTTAATATGTTGTTCCCTGGTTATCTAGGATAAAATAAAGGTTTTCTGCCTGGTGCTCTGGGGTATATGAGGGGTTAATATTTTGTTCCTAGGTGGTCTTGGGTAAAAGAGAGGTTTGAAATCTGGTTGTCTAAGGTATATGAGGGGTTTAATATTTTGTTCCCTGGTGATCTAGGGTAAAATAAGGGGTTAATAGCTGGTGTTCTTGTGGTTTACTCACCTCCCAATCTTTGAAACTGAACAGATCAGTGCCGTGCAGAAGCGCCACACAGATCTTTCAATGGGAACACTGGACCCCCTAACTCCAGACTCAGGGTATGTGCACACGTAGTGACCAAAAACGTCTGAAAATCCAGAGCTGTTTTCAAGGGAAAACAGACCCTGCTTTTCAGACGTTTTTTGACCAACTCGCATTTTTCGCTGCGTTTTTCGCGCCGTTTTCACTGCGTTTTTTACGTCCGTTTTTGGAGCGGTTTTCATTGGAGTCTATGAGAAAACAGCTCCAAAAACGTCCAAAGAAGTGTCCTGCACTTCTTTTGACGAGGCTGTATTTTTCCGCTTCGTCGTTTGACAGCTGTCAAACGACGACGCGTAAATAACAGGTCGTCTGCACAGTACGTCGGCAAACCCATTCAAATGAATGGGCAGATGTTTGCCGACGTATTGTAGCCCTATTTTCAGACGTAAAACGAGGCATAATACGCCTCGTTTACGTCTGAAAATAGGTCGTGTGAACCCAGCCTAAGATGCACATACTTTTTAGCAAGATTTTTTTCTTGCTAAAAAGTGTGCCATGTAGTCAGAAAAAAAGATGGTAATTTAATACGGTAACCAATACTTTGGTATTTGAGTTGGGGCTTTTTATCTCTTCACTATTAGAATGGCACTGGTCTGAATGCAATATTTGACCAGGGTCACTTTCATTGTATTAATTAAAATACCCTATCCATACTGATAGTTTTTCTGGCAAGATATTTCTAATACAAGGCATGGAACATGTACATTCTGAGGTTTTGTCTTTTCAATGAAAAAAAGTTATGCTTCATTAAATTGTCTCTGACTTGCAGGATTGAGCACTTGCATTATTTATATTGACATTTATGCTTTATGTGACCTAGTTTTTTTATTTTTTAAAATGTACCACGCAGAAACTACAATTTATGTTATCTAAGCATGTACATAATCCTTTGGTAATATTACATAAAATACCACATTAATAAGCTCTCTTCTTACTGTCAAGGCTTTTGTCTATCTTTGAATTATTTTATTTAAACAGTATCTCCTTTTTGGAAATAGGTTGTCAATATCCTTAGAGCTTCATCTCACTTTCTATTGCACATTATACTGATCTGTTTCCATGGAAACCTCTCAAGATCGCGTCACTTCATTTTCATGACTATGTCTTCTATTTATAGTTTTCATTTGTAACTTTTTTAATTCCTACATTAATGAATGGTTAGATAGGTATAAGAATGACTAGATGTAGTTTTAAAGGGTAAGTCAAAGCTGCAAATCATAATCATGGTTATAAAAAGAAGTTGCAAAACTACATACCGTAATAAAGAAAAATGTTTGTGGTGTTAAAGAACAGTTTTCCCATGTAATTGCGTTTTACGAGTAGGGGCAGTTTGTGCATTGAGGCAGTTACCATGGTGCAGTGTCTTAATATTCCCATATAATGGACTGGGAGTTAAGAAAGTGAAAATTGCTGTATGCACTATATTATGCCACCTGCAGCAGTTGTTAAATCCCATTTCTCGAACTTAAAGGGGTTGTCCAGTTCATAAAAAAACAAAATGTAAATGTTAGAAAAGAACAAAAAAAAACAAAACACTATTCACCTCTTTAATCCCTTGCCGATTCCAGCGCAGATGCTCTGATGGTCCTCCGTCGGTCTTTCTTTTCAGACCGTCAGCGATAATATATCATGGCTGCACGTGACTTCTGCAATCAGTGGACTTGGCAGTCACATGCTGTGCTGCTTGCAAAACCACTTTGCCCGGTCTTAATAACCAGAGCACCCCTTTAAAAATATGCTTAAATTGTCAAATTGCATTATGGTGCTTGATCAGGAGTTTTTTTTTTGTTTTGTTTTTTATATGTGATAACCACTTCCTGACCAGGCATGTTTTGAAGTTCTAGCCATGTGCCAATTGAATAGCACATTTTTATTCTATTCCTCTGCCAACCTACATTTCTTTGGTCTTGTTTTTCACTGACACATATAGGGCTTTGATATTTTATATTAAAACAAGTTATATATTTAACTTTTTTATTAGTTGCCTTCTACGATACAGGTGAAAACCGATCCGGCAAGTGGTTTTACATTGACACAATTTTGGAATGTTTGTTTATGATCGTGTGGCTTCTGCAGGTAAAACGACAGTTTACCTGTAAAAACAGCACACAGACATAATCAAACATTCCAAAACTGCTATGATTTGCAGTAAAAACTAGATTTTTCCCCCACATCCCCACCACACTTTAGCTGCAATATGTATTGAGCAGGACAGCCATTAAGAATCAGCGCACTAGGAGCAGCTTCTTCTCACTGGCACTGAACACATTAGGTGGATGTTCTTAGAGGGCATCATAACAAGTATGTAACAACAATATCTAGACACAGAAGTAGTTTTTTAAATGATTCCAATTAAAAAAATGTTATGTGTTTTATGATCAGATAAATGTAGCATTTATTCATGGGACAACCCAATTTGAATATACATTAAATGGATTTGCTCACAAATGTATTTTAACCCCTTAAGGACTGAGCCTGTTTTGGCCTTAAGGACACAGCCTATTTTTTCAAATCTGACATGTGTCACTTTATGTGGTAATAACTCCGGAATGCTTTTACCTATCCAAGCAATTCTGAGATTGTTTTCTCGTGACACATTGGACTTTATGTTACTGGCAAAATTTGCTCGATACATTAAGTATTTAATTGTGAAAAACACCAAAATTTAGCGAAAAATTGCAAAAATTAGCATTTTTCTAAATTTATATGTATCGGCTTGTAAGACAGATAGTAATACCACACAAAATTGTTGCTAATTAACATCACCCATATGTCTACTTTAGATTGGCATCGTTTTTTGAACATCCTTTTATTTTTCTATGACCTCACAAGGCTTAGAACTTTAGCAGCAATTTCTCACATTTTCAAGAAAATGTCAAAAGGCTATTTTTACAGGGGCCAGTTCAGTTGTGAAGTGGATTTTAGGGCCTTATATATTAGAAACCCTCGATAAGTCACCCCATTTTAAAAACTTCACCCCTGAAAGTATTCAAAACAGCATTTAGAACGTTTATTAACCCTTTAGATGTTTCACAGGAATTAAGGCAAAGTAGATGTGAAATGTTCAAATTTCTTTTTTTTTTTGCAGAAATTCATTTTTCATCTATTTTTTTTGTAACACAGAAAGTTTTACCAGAGAAATGCAACTCAATATCTATTGCCCAGATTCTGCAGTTTTTAGAAATACCCCACATGTGGCCCTAGTGCACTTATTGATTGAAGCACCGGCCTCAGAAACAAAGGAGCACCTAGAGGATTTTGGGGCCTCCTTTTTATTAGAAAATATTTTAGGCTCCATGTCGGGTCTGAAAGGCTCTTGCGGCGCCAAAACAGTGGAAATCCCCCAAAAGTGACCCCATTTTGGAAACTACACCCCTTAAGGAAATTATCTAGGGGTATAGTTAGCATTTTGACCCCGCAGGTTTATTGCAGAAATTATTGGAAGTAGGCCGTGAAAATGAAAATCTACATTCTTTCAAAGGAAATGTATGTTTATCTAATTTTTTCTAATTTCCACAAGGACTAAAAGGAGAAAATGCACCACTACTTTTGTAAAGCAATTTCTCCCGAGTAAAACAATACCCCGCATGTGGTCATAAACGGCTGTTTGGACACACGGCGGAGCTTAGAAGGCAAAGAGCGCCATTTGTCTTTTGGAGATCAAATTTAGCAGGAATGGTTTGCGGAGACCACGTCGCATTTGCAAAGCCCCTAAGGGACCAAAACAGTGAAAACACCAAAAAAGTGACTCCATTTAGGAAACTACACCCCTTGAAGAATCCATCTAGGGGTGTAGTGAGCATTTTGAACCCACAGGGGTTTCATAGATTTTATTAGAATTGGGCAGTGAAGATAAAAAAAAACATTTTTTTCCAATAAGACGTAGCTTTAGCTCAAAATTTTTCATTTTCTCAACAAATAAAGGAATAAAAGAACCCCAACATTTGTAAAGCAACTTCTCTGGAGTACGGCAATACCCAATTTGTGGTCATAAACGGCTGTTTGGGCATACGGCAAGGATCAGAAGAGAAGGAGTGCCATTTGGCTTTTGGAACACAGATTTTGCTGGATTCTTTTCTTGACACCATGTCACTTTTGCAAAGCTCCTAAGGTACCAGTACAGTGGAAACTCCCCAAAAGTGACTCGATTCACGAAACTACACCCCTTGAGGAATTCATCTAGGGGTGTAGTGAGCATTTTGACCCCACAGGTGTTTCATAGATTTTATTAGAATTGGGCAGTGAAAATAAAAAAAATCCTTTTTCTTCAATAAGACGTAGTTTTAGCTGAAAATGTTTCATATTCTCAACAAATAAATGAAAAAAAGCACCCCAACACTTGTAAAGCAACTTCTCCTGTGTACGGCAATACCACATATGTGGTCATAAACTGCTGTTTGGGCACAGAGTAGGGCTCAGAAGGGAAGGAGTGCCATTTGGCTTTTGGAGTACAGATTTTGCTGGATTGGTTTCTGGGCGCTATGTCGCATTTGCAAAGTCCCTGTGGGACCAAAACAGTGGAAACCCCCCAGAAGTGACCCCATTTTGGAAACTACACCCCTCAAGGTATTCACCTAGGGCTGTAGTGAGCATATTAACCCCACAGGTGATTGGCAGAAATTGGTGTGCACTCGATATTGCAGAGTGAAAATGTTTTTTCAATAGATATGCCAATATGTGGCGCCCAGCTTGTGCCACTGGAGATACACACCCCAAAAATTGTTAAAAGGGTTCTCCCGGGTATGGCGATGCCATATATGTGGAAGTAAACTGCTGTTTGGGCACACTGTAGGGTTCAGAAGGGAGGTAGCGCCATTTGGCTTTTGGAGTGTGGATTTTGCTTGTAGTAGTCTTGTATTGAGTCTTACTGGTGTTTCCGTTTATAATGTCGGGGTACATGTAAGGCGGGCGGAGTATATAAGGGGCATAGTCAGGTGGTATAGTGGGGTAAAAAAAACAATAAAATAATCCATAGATGTGTGTTATGCTGTGACACAATCCTTTCTGCACAGGCCGGTGTCGCACTAATAAATGGTCTTTACTTATTCCCCTTTTGGTCCACACTCGGCACCTTTGAAGTTTGGGGACTTTTGCTGGGAAAGTGTTGTCCTGGTATAATACGGGCACCGTCGCTTCCAGCAGATATGTTTGGGTTCCTGGTTCCCTAATTTTAGGGGCCTTGATAATTCGCCACTTGAAACAGAAGAAATGTTCCCCTCGAGCCGGCACAACTACATATTTTTCTTTCCTGATTTATTGGTGCCTTGACTAATTTTATTTTTTCATAGACGTAGTGGTATGACGGCTGGTTTGTTGTGGGACGAGCTGTAGTTTTTATTGGTACCATTTTGGGGTACATGCGACATTTTGATCACCTGTTATCCTTTTTTTTTTGGGAGGCCAGGTGACCAAAAAACTGCAATTCTGGCATATTTTTTTAGTTTTTTTTATACAGCGTTCACCACGCATTATAAATTACATGTTACTTTTATTCTGCAGGTCAGTCCGATTCCGGTGATACCTAATTTATAGCACTTTTTATGTTTTACAACTTTTTGCACAATAAAATAACTTTTGTAAAGAGAATGGATTTTTTCTGTCGCCATGTTGTGAGAGCCATAACGGTTTTAATTTTTCGTCGATGGAGCTGTATGAGGGCTTATTTTTAGCGAGACGAGTTATAGTTTTTATAGGCACCATTTTTAGGTACATGCGACTTTTTGATCACTTTTTATTAAAATTTTTGGAAGACAAAGTGACCAAAAAATAGCAATTATGTCAGTATTTTTTAGTTTTTTTTTTTACGGCGTTCACTGTGCGGAATAAATAACATAATATTTTTATAGTTCAGGTCGTTACGGTCGCAGCGATACCAAATATGTATGGCTTTATTATTTTTTTCAATAATAAATGACTTGATAAAGGAAAAAGGGCGATTGTGTTTTGTGTTATTATTTGAAACTTTTATTGTATGTTTTACAACTTTTATTTTTACTTTTTTTACACTTTTTTTTACACTTTTCTTTAGTCCCACTAGGGGACTTGAAGGTCCAACTGTTTGTTTGATGTTCTAATACATTGCACTACCTATGTAGTGCAATGTATTAGAACTGTCAGTTGTTCACTGACAGCAAGCCGATCAGGCTCTGCCTCCGGGCGGGGCCTAATCGGCTAACGTAATGGCAGATAGGAAGCCATTGTTAGGCATCCCGTTGCCATGGTAGCAGTCGCCAGCCTTGCCATCGCATGGCAAGGCTGCCGATTGCATACAAACCACTTTGATGCAGCGATTGCATTGAATCACTGCATTGAAGGTGTTAATGGCAGGAATCGGAGCTAGCTCCGGTTCCTGCCGATAGATCGGGGTGTCCGCTGTAACATACAGCGGACACCCACTGCTGATGACGCCGGCTCAGCTTCTGAGCCGGAAGCTAAGCCGTCGCCATCTTGCCGATGGTACCGGAAGCCTCCTGGGCCCCACCGACGACGGGGCATAGGAGGATTCCGTTACAGGCTGATCGGGAGGTAAGCATTAGCCCTCCGATCGCCTTTGCAGCCACCGGCAACCCAGCGATCACGTTGCTGGGGTGCCGATGGCTATAAACTCCTCACATGCTGCGATCTCTATTGAACGCAGCATGTGAGGGGTTAATCGGTCGGATCGGAGGCTAGCTCCGGTCCTGGCCGATACCTCAGGGTGCCAGCTGTAACATACAGCTGTCACCCGGCGGTGATGTCGCTGGCTCAGCTCCTGAGCCAGCTTCATCTCCATCACGTACAGTTACGTGGAGATGCGCGAAAAGGCCATCTCCCATCACGTAACTGTACGTGAAATGGCGCGAAGGGGTTAATCCAGATAACAGTTCTTCCGAGGTACCAGAAAGTCTAGGAAGCGGGTCCTAGTGTTTATATAGATTAAGGGAAGATTTTTTTGAAATTATTTCTGTGGTAATTTCCGGAACGGAAAGCCAACAGTGATGTGAACAGGCCCTAAAAGGTATAGAAAAAAAGAGTGATACATATAGTTACGTAGTTACATAGTTTGCATGGTTGAAAAAAGACACATGTCCATCAAGTTCAACCAAGGGATGGGAAAAGGGAAGTAAAAAATTTCTACACATAAGAGCTTATATTTTTTTGTTCTAGGAAATGATCTAAGCCTATTTTAAAGCCATCTACAGTCCCTGCTGTGACCAGCTCCTGCTGTAGACTATTCCATATATTCACAGTTCTCACAGTAAAGAAGGCTTGATGCCTCTGCAGGTTGAACCTTTTTTTCTACAGACGGAGGGAGTGCCCCCTTGATTTTTGAGGGGGTTTTACATGGAACAGGATTTCACCATATTTTTTGTATGTGCCATTAATATATTTATATAAGTTAATCATGTCCCCCCTTAGTCGTCTTTTTTCAAAGCTAAATAGGTTTAATTTTTTTAATCTTTCCTCATAACTTAGATTCTCCATCCCCCTTATTAGCTTCGTTGCTCTTCTTTGTATTTTTTTCTAAATCCAGGGCATCCTTTCCCTGAACTGGAGGCCAGAACTGAACTGCATATTCTAGATATGGCCTCAATAATGCTTTGTAAAGTGGTAATATTATATCCCTGTCCCACGAGTCCATGCCTCTTTTAATAAACGACAATATCTTGCTGGCCCTTGAAGCAGCTGATTGACATTGCATGCTATTATATAGTCTATGATCTACAACTACAAACAGATCCTTCTCAACAAGTGAATCCCCCAGTGTAGCTCCACCTAGGACATAAGATGCATGCAGGTTGTTTGTACCCAGGTGCATAACTTTATATTTATCTACAGTAAACCTCATTTGCCAAGTGGACGCCCAAACACTAAGGCCTCATGCACACAAACGTATTTTTTTCCTCCCGTAAATACTGACGTAAATACAGGTCCTTGGTCACACGTATTCGACCCGTATTGCACCAGTATTTACGAACCCGTGCCTGTAAATACGGGTCCGGTGTCACCAGTATTCCACCCGTATTTACAGGCACGTGTTCGCTGCAAAATTGCACTGCACTAATCGGCAGCCCCTTCTCTCTATCAGTGCAGGATAGGGAGAAGGAGCAGCCCTTTCTGTAATAAAATTGAAATAAATTCATACTTACCTGGCCGTTGTCTTGGTGACGCGCCCCTCTTTCGACATCCAGCCCGATGTCCCTGGATGATGCGGCAGTCCATGTGACCGCTGTAGCCTGTGATTGGCTGCAGCGGTCACATGGGCTGAAACGTTATCCTGGGAGGCCGGACTGGAGGAAGAAGCAGGGAGTTCTGGGTAAGTATGAACTTCTATTTTTTTTTACACGTTGATCTATATTGTGATCGGTAGTCACTGTCCAGGGTGCTGAAAGACTTACTACCGATCGTTTAATTCTTTCAGCACCCTGGACAGTGACTATCCCCTGACGTCGCCTAGCAACGCTCCCGTAATTACAGGTGCACACACGTAGTCACCCGTAACTACAGGAGCCCCATAGACTTCTATGGGCCTGCCCGTGCCGTTATTACAGCCTGAAATAGGACATGTTCTATATTTTTTAACGGCACGGGCACCTTCCCGTAAGCATACAGGGAGGTACCCGTGGCCAATAGAAGTCTATGGGCCCGTAATTACGGGCCATAATTACGGCCTGTAATTATGTGCGTTTTTACGTTCATGTGCATGAGGCCTTAGTTTGTTTAAATCCGCTTTCAATTCACGAACATCTTCCATAGACTGAACATTACTACATAGCTTGGTGTCATCTGCAAAAATAGAAATAGTGCTATTAATCCCATCCTATATATATCATTAATAAATAAGTTGAATAATAGTGGTCCCAGCACTGAACCCTGGGGTACACCACTTATTACCGGGGACCATTCACAGTCGGAATCATTGACCACAACTCTCTGGATATGGTCCTTCAGCCAATTCTCAATCCAATTACAAACTATATTTTCTAAACCTATAATCCTTAATTTACACATTAGAGGTCTATGAGGGACAGTGTCAAATGCCTTTGCAAAGTCCAAAAACACTATATCCACAGCGGCCCCTCTGTCTAGGCTTCTGCTCAGCTCTTTATAATAACAAATCAGGTTGGTTTGACAGCTTCTGTCCTTAGTAAAACCGTGCTGTCTGTCACTTATAATACTATTTTTGTCACATAATCCTGTATATAGTCCCTTAATAGCCCCTCAAACATTTTCCCCACGATGGATGTTAAGCTTACTGGTCTATAATTACCCGGGCAAGACCTAAAACCCTTTTTGAAAATAGGCACCACATTTGCCCTGCACCAGTCCCTTGGCACTATACCAGTCACTAGGTAATCTCTAAATATTATGAAGAGGGGGACAGAAATAACTGAACTAAGCTCTTTAAGAACTCTAGGGTGTAACCCATCTGGTCCCGGCGCCTTCTGTACATTTATTTTATTTAATTTAGCTTGGACCATATCTACATTCATCCAATTCAGTATATCAACTGATATATTAACAGCACTGGCAGCGGCTTCATCAGCTGCTCTTTCTTCTGTTGTATATACAGAGTTGAAGAACCCATTTAGTAACTCTGCCTTTTCTTGATCCCCTGTGACCAGTTCCCCATTACCACTATCTAGGGGTCCTACATGTTCACAACTTGGCTTTTTTGCATTTATATACTTGAAGAATTTTTGGGGATTTGTTTTACTATCCTTGGCCACCTGCTTTTCATTTTGTATTTTTGCTGATTTTATTACCTTTTTACAAATTTTATTAAGCTCTTTATAATTTACAAAGGCTACAGCTGTACCCTCAGATTTGTATTTTTCAAATGCCCTTTTTTTTGTCATGTATTGCCCTTTTTACAGAAGGTATAGGAATAAATTTTGCACTATAATTACCCAAAGTAGATTTGAAAATCTCCCATTTGTCATTTGTACCATTATTTGACATTAGTTCTTCCCAGTCTATATCCTGAATTGCAGCCCTCATCCTGGGGAAATTGGCCTTCTTAAAATTAAATGTATTTGCCCTCCCAGCCTGTGTTTGTTTTTTACAGTATATGTAAAATCAAACTATAATGTGATCACTGTTACCGAGGTTTTCACGAACATTGACATTCCCAACAAGCTCTGCATTATTAGAAATGACCAGATCCAATAGAGCTTCACCTCTATTCGGGGATTCCACAAACTGGCCCATACAATTTTCCTGCAACAGGTTGAGGAAATGTCTCCCCTTTGCAGTTGAAGCCGAACCATGACACCAATTAATATCCCGGTAATTAAAATCTCCCATTATCACTACAGTACCCGCCTGTGCAGCCCGCTCCATCTGTTTATATAGCTGACCTTCCATCTCCTCAGTTATATTGGGGGGTCTATAGATTACACCAAAAGTAATTTTTTCAGTGTTTACCTCTCTTTGTATTTCCACCCAGAAGATTTCAACCTCCTCACAATCTTCACCCACTATTGTCTCTTTCACACTCACCTTCATATCGCTTCTCACATATAGACATACACCACCGCCTTTCCTATTTGTCCTGTCTTTCTAAAACAGTGTAAAACCCTGTCGATTTACAGCCCAGTCGTGTGAAGAGTCTAGCCATTTTTCAGTAACACCCACTATATTTTCTTTCAGTATCAAGGCCTCCAGCTCCCCCATTTTGCTTGCTAGACTTCTGGCATTTGTGAACATACACTTTAACTTGCCTTTAAATGTTTCACTTTCAGTACCAGAAATGTGATTTGACATTATTTGGGCATTTTTCATCTCCTTTCTTTTGTGACCACTCCTATGTATGGCTAAAAAACTGAGCCAAAAACTGTATCAAAACTGTGTTTGTAATCCTGGCCTTACTGTGGGTTATGTGAACTCCAAAGCCATGTTCACACATGGCCTAATTTGCAGCTATCTGAAACAAAGTGCAGTACAATGTATGTGATTATAGTTTTACACTTATTTGATGGCATGCTTCAGGTTTTCAAATCAACAGCATTACCTATTTGTCATGAATTACAACAGGGGTCGGCAAACCTTTTTCTATGGCGTGCCGATTTAAAAACAAAAATACTAAGATGAAGCACGTAAGGCCCTATTACACCGGCCCATTTCGGCCAGTGCAATGAGCGCCGATGAACGAGACAGCTCGTTGATCAGCGCTCATTTGCTCCTGTCGCAAGGAGCTAGTATGGGGATGAGCGAACGTGACTCCGATCGCTCGTCCCCATACATTATTATCATGTCGGCAGCCCATCTTCCTTTACACAGGGAGATGTGCTGCCAACAACAATAATAGTTCAGTTTTTTAAAACGATACGATCAGCAGATGAACGAGCATTTGCTTGTACATATGCTGATTGCTGCCTTGTTTACACAGAGCAATTGTTGGCAACGAGCGTTCTATGAACTCTTGTCTGCCTGATAATTGCTCAGTGTAAGTGTATAGTGTACAATACAACAAGAAAGTCATACAACCCAAAAAGTTACTATGTATGTGACATAAATCAGTTAATTAAACTTACATTTCAGTGTGATCCTTGTCTCTGACTTTCTTTGCATAGATAATCCATCTGTGGTGCATAGGAGATGACTGAGCTGAACACAGGCCTCACAGTGGTCTGCAGTAAGCCTGCTTCGAGAGGTGCTGAGAATGGAAATCATGTGTGAGAAGATCTGCTCACACAGATATGTAAAAACCAGTTACAGCCGCTAAGAGACAAGCTTACTTAAGCTGACTTATGACAGATGAGGGGACATGTTTTTTTAGATGCAACATCAGTCGTTCATAGAATTGCACTGCGTAAATGAGACTGGCGTCTACATGTTGGCCAAATGCCGCCCTCTTTGTTTGATTCACGGCTCTGGCATACACAGACGTCACTGGTTTCTCTATCTCGCATAAGCACTGTGCGTTCCCTGGCCCTGAAGAAATCAGTGATGTTAGTGCACACCAGAGCCAATTATCAAGCCAATGGGGCAGGGTTGGGCTAGGTTTAAGCTGGACAGCACTTGCTGGGTTTACGACATAGTGTGTCAGGCAACCAGTCAATGGCACACATACAATAGCTTATGGACCCCCGATTTACAATATTGCAAGGCAAGGGGTTAAATCTATAACATTATCCACATTGAAATTTGCAGCAAATCCATCATGTGTCAGATGCATAGTTTGCCACAGATTTCAGCCCATCTCCGCGATGGAAATTTCCAATGTGTGGAAATCATAACCCAAATTGTCTGTTTAACATATTAACATATTAATATATTTTACTTTCCTTTGGGTATTCTTTGACCCCAATGAGACCCGTGGCACAAGACACCATTATACAACTAGAACCGTATAGAGACTAGTGAGACTTGTATAATAAGTATAAAAGTTCTATCAACAGCAGCCTGCAGATGGTTTCCGGTTATGTATACACTGCAAAATTAACATGAAAAAATAAATACGTAAAAAGAGCAAAAAAGATAATGCAAAAAATATATTACAAAGCTGATTTTATTACTTTACTGACTATATAGTCAAAGTTAATCGAAGGTGGTGCTTCACTTTAATGAATATTATATAAATCCCATTTGCAGTGACAGATGAAGATCTGTACGGATGTGCAGAAAGCCAAATTTCAGATAGAGCCACCTGTCTGCCTCTGTTTACTGCTAAATATTTTCTTATATATTGAGATTAGTGACATAGTAAACATACAGTGATTTGACCAAAGTCTTTTGGCACATTTTCCCTTTTACGCTAAGGAAGATTGAAGTCCCTAATTTAAAATGACATGTCACAGCTAGTGTTTTGTGTACTCTAAAAAATTTTCTCCTTTTCTGGTTGAAGTCTTATTGTTACACTTCTTATTGCTTGGGACACATTTTTCTCCCAAGGCTATACAGTGGGAGACTAGAAATGGTCCTGGCAGACATGTACAGTCTAGACTACATTACAATCACTTATACGATTTGGTAAAGCTCCAACATAAAATGTACACTGCTGCCAATTTCTTCAAATACTGTTAGAGCATATTTTTCAACTCAGCCTGGTTGTGCGCCAAATTAAACAAAATACATATATTGATATTAATTTTATTTTTAATGCACAATAGTCATGGTATATACATTTTTGGGTAGATCGTATTAACCAATAGGCTCACATACAACACCTCTCAAAAAAGTTCAGTTTTGTGTGTAGGCTCCTTTTTTATATTGTATTTATATTTTATAGATTATTATTAATAAATTGATAAATATACATATTTACATAGTTGCCTCTCTACACGGGTAGAGAACAAGGGTAACACTACCCTTCTGTTCTATATGGGACAAAGAAAAGGAGTGTGAACAAGTGCTGGAAGATCCCATCCATGTGGTGGAATGAAGAAGATCTAGTTTGATTTTTGATAAATCAGCCTCTACTAATAATACATGGTTACTATATTAAAATACATTGTTCAAACACCAATCAAACAGTGGTGCCCCTATCATAAAGCCCTATGGGATTCAGAAAATAAGAGGGCTCGGCTCTGAACCTTTCCCAAGCACTGATTTCACAATTGGAAATACATGTTTGTGGAGGCGTTCTGATCCAGGCTCCTCTTGAACCTCAGTCCCAAGACCTACCGTACTCCTGGCGCTGTGTAATACTAGCTACCCACTTGAGGCTAAATCAATGTGATCAAATCTTTTTTTTTTTTTTTAGATCTACTGTATATAGAAGCTGAAATCTCTGTTTCCAATAATTTATAACATATGATGGATTATGATGTCAACCTGTAAAAATGACTTCTATAGAATTTATGATTAAATTTAAACTATTCAGAAAAGAAAAAAATATGTTTAAAAAGAATCTGGGCAAACTATTTTGTGAATCATCCAGATGATTATGAAATGCAATTGTCATCACTTGTATGTATCAAAACCCTTGTTTATATAAGATTCAGTACCAGGCTGTCGATGGGAAGTTGACTACACAAACTTGTTGCATAATTCAACATATGATTTTATTTTAGTAATATTTATACACACACATAGCCAATACTGCCCCTCCCCAAGATCGATGGTTTTCAATCACTACAAATTCTCAGACTATGAACGCAAAAGTTACCAAAAAGGAGTGACCCTCCAATGCTTTGAAGAGGAGAGTAAGGCTTTGTACATACAATGGCTTACATTCTTAACTAGCCCATAACAGCTGACTGATCCCAAGGACTTATAATAGGATCCTTTAGGTTTTAATCACGGTACTGGTATTTTCATGATAAACATAGCCTCCCAATAAAAAGGAAAAAACGTTAATGTGAACAGAACACTACACTTAAAATAGTGATTTTGTAGCTTTTACATACTGAACAACTGCTGTTATTATTAGTAATTAGATTGTATAATTCTATCCAGAAATTAACAAACTTACTATCTCGCACATTTGATCACACAATTAGCAGCAACCTACTTATTCTTTCCTTCCTTCTTCAAACCTAGTTCATAATGAAATAATACTCTTCAGAATTTATACAGAGCCAACGTCTTGTGCCCGCTCTATAAGGCTTGTCATAACTACAGCCAAATTACTTATTACATTGCACTTGCCCTTGTAAATGATCTGAAAAAATATATATTAAGGGCTTATTCAAAATGTGAAGATCGCAAGTCTTTGCTGTAGTTATCCATCATTTAATTAAAATGGAACAAATTAGGAGGACATTTTCTGGTCCATTTATATACAAATGGTAATATAAGGTTGTTCCATAATATAAATGCTAACATCAGGTTTTCCACATTATGAATGTCTTCTTACTAGTATCCATCATAGTTAACCTTTTTAGTGTAAACGTCTTATTGG
Organism: Rhinoderma darwinii; assembly: GCF_050947455.1. Lineage (NCBI taxonomy): Eukaryota > Metazoa > Chordata > Amphibia > Anura > Rhinodermatidae > Rhinoderma > Rhinoderma darwinii. Next base: position 203,943,266 of record NC_134688.1, read on the forward strand.
CTTCACTTATCAAGGTTAAATGCTGTGATGTACCTGAGTTAGTTACAGATTGTGTTCAAGCGTAAAGCATACTTGGCAATTTGCAAGGTAGCCTCAAAGGATTGCTGTCAGCAAGATCAGCATGATGGTGTTTATTTTGCTGTCTTAAACCTGAAGTTTGTATTTGTAATTTATTTGCTGATGTATTATATGTATATATGCACGTGTTTCTATCTGGCTTTAATTATTATTAATTAATAATGCTTACTGCTTGAAAAAAATATATTATACATAACAATTTCTCAATTTAATTTCTATTAAACTAGTCTATTAAAAAATTGGTATTTAGCACTTTGAAAGCCAGGATTTATTAAAGGGTAAGTAAACTTTTAAAAAAACTTTTCACATGTCATAGTGCGGGTTTGAGAACTGAGACCCCCAGTGATCGCTAAAATGAAGCACTCGGGTGAGCATTGTGCCACTTAGTTTCTGATCGGCTTTCCTCGAAAAGCAGAACGAGCGGTGTACAGACTCACAGACATAGACTATGCTATTCTCATATAGAAACAATGGGAGGGTTCCTCCAGCTCACCTTAATATGTAGATGTATGGAATCGTTCACGCACGGATCCCCGTGTCGGCACACGTACAAGCATAGGAAAAAAGCAAAAATTGGATCCAGCGTTGAGTCCTTTTAGTTTGTATAAAATAGGAAACTTCTTCCAAGTTTTATTGACAAGAGGATAAAAAACAAGTGCGGTGAAATAAAATTATTTCCAGAGTACAAATAGAGGGATAATAAAGCAGTGTAAGCGGTGCCTACGCGTTTCTGACGCTGACTGCGTCCTTAGTCATGGCTTCTGGTGTGTCTCGCTCGCAGTCTGTCGATTTATATCCGGTCTATTTTTAGTAACTATTGATTGCGGTTCATCTGGGGAACTCTTGGGAGTTCCCTGGAACGCAAATCACTTCCTGTATTACGGGCGGAAATTTTCATAGAACAGGTGACAAAGAAAACAAAGTCTCTCGCATCTGATCTTGAGGTATGTCGTTTTTTAATCCCTATTTTCTATTATTGTATAATTTTGTAAGAATATTATTAACTACATACCTTAATTGTCATTATGTTTTTATAATGTATGTAAAGAACTTTACTATAGACTTTATGAAAATTGCGTCCTTAATTGTAGTCATGTACCGGAAATGTTGACTGGTTAAAAACAAATGTGAGTGTGTGTAACGTGAGAGTGAAAAATTGCTCTTTCCATGGGAGATATTATCAAAGACAGTTTTTATTATATTTCTTATGAAGGAAATGTGTAATTATTATGTATTTGTATTTATATGGAAGAAGTTTCCTATTTTAAACAAACTAAAAGGACTCAACGCTGGATCCAATTTTTGCTTTTATTCTATGCTATTCTCACTTTGTGTCAAAATATAACTGTGTTACTCAGATTCTTAAGTAACATTGTTTCTGATATATAAGTCCGTTTTGTTTCAGAGCTTTAACTGGTTGCCGACACAGGACGAGTATGCTCGTCCTGAACGGCGAGCACTTCGCGCATTAGGACGAGCATACTCGTCCTGAGTGACAGCCGTCCCTGCGCGCGTCTGTGCGCGTGATCGAGAGCGGGGCAACGGCTGTAATACACAGCCACGGCTCCGCTCTGACAGCGGAGAGGTGAGAAACATCTTCTCTCCGCTGTTAACCCTTTAAACGCCACGATGAAAGCAGATTGCGGCGTTCAAAGAGGGGGGGGGCTACACATTGATTGCGTCACAGAAAATAACTGTGACGCCATCAAAGCCCGCAACTCATAAGGCCAGACAGCCCGGGGTCCAGTGAAGGACCCCAGGGCTGTCTGAACATATTTCCTGTTGTTAGGGCATACCTCAGTATGCCCTAACAACTGCCTGTGTACAATCAGTAACAGGCTAATCTACTGGCATATAGATCTATGCCAGTACATTGCAGTTACAAAATCAAAATCAAAATGATAAATCCCTTTATGGGATTAAAAAAAAAAGTTAAATGAATGTAAAAAAAAATTAATGGTAAATAAAAAGTAAATAAAATACACAGAAACACACATTTTTTATAATAAATCAACTTTTTAAAATATAAGTCCCAAATCATGAAATAATATAGACATATTTGGTATCGCCACGACCTTAACAACCTGTACAACAAATGTATAACATTATTTATGATGATCGGTGTATGGTGTAAAAAAAAAATATTAAAACTGCTGCGCAACTGCTTTTTTTCTGCATTTTAATCTAATTAAAAATTTATAGAAATTAAACGATAATGTATTCTTACCAAAAAATGGTACGTACATAAAGTACAACTCGTCCCGCAAAAAACAAAGTCTCATACAACTACGTCGTACAAAAAATAAAAGCGTTATGAGCGTCGGGATGCAAAGAGGGAAATGTAAAAAAAATTGCTCTGTCCTCAAGGCCAAAATTGGCCCGTGTCCTTAAGGGGTTAAGACACGTTACAAAAGCCTCAGAATCAAGCTTAATCATTCTTCCACCAACCATACTTAAAGAGGCTCCGTCACCAGATTCTCAAATCCCTATCTCCTATTGCATGTGATCGGCGCTGCAATGTAGATAACAGTAACGTTTTTTTGTTTTTTTTAAACGTTCATTTTTGGCCAAGTTATGAGCTATTTTATATATATGCAAATGAGCTTTGAAATGGACAACTGGGCATGTTTTTATTCGTATGTCCAACTGGGCGTGTATTGTGTTTTTAACTGGGCGTGTTTACTTGTTTTACTAATGGGCGTTGTGAATAGAAGTGTATGATGCTGACGAATCAGTGACAATTCAGCATCATGCACTCCTCTCCATTCATTTACACAGCACATAGTGTTCTTACTAGAACGATGTGCAGCCACATACACAAGTGTCCTGATAATGAATACACATGAAATCCAGCCTGGACGTCATGTGTACTCAGAATTCTGACACTTCTGAATCCTTTCTGTGAGATTTCCAGCAAGGGAAACTAAATCTCGTTTACCTCATAATCTCGCGAGATTACGCGCGGCTTGCTGAAATCTCACAGAAAAGATTCAGAAGTGTCAGAATTCTGAGTACACATGACGTCCAGGCTGGATGTCATGTGTATTCATTATCAGGACACTTGTGTATGTGGCTGCACATCGTTCTAGTAAGAACGATGCTGCTGTGTAAATGAATGGAGAGGAGTGCATGATGCGGATTGGTCACTGATTCGTCAGCATCATACACTTCTATTCACAACGCCCAGTTAGGAAAATAAGTAAACACGCCCAGTTAAAAACACAATACACGCCCAGTTGGACATACGAATAAAAACTCGCCCAGTTGTCCATTTCAAAGTTCATTTGCATATATATATAAAATAGCTCATAACGTGGCCAAAAATTAACTTTTTAAAAAAAACAAAAAACACGTTACTGTTATCTACATTGCAGCGCCGATCACATGCAATAGGAGATAGGGATTTGAGAATCTGGTGACAGAGCCTCTTTAAGTCATGGCTAAAATTGTGCAAATGAATTAACAACTCAAAAATATTGCATTCTTTCTGCATTTGTGGCAGTCAAGTTGACTTAATGGAACCTCCTCATTGTGCAAAGTTTATTCACAACAGTCATGTACGTGCCCCGCTTCTGAATTCTCTGAAATTGCTTTGTATGGTTTTCATTCAAGACTTATTATTTATTTTCTCTCAGTTATACAAATTCCAAAAAGCTGAGGCAATCTTCAGGAACGTTACGTAAGAAATAATCGAAGATGCATAATTTAAAGTTTACGCTTGTCAAAACCGTCAAATCAATGAGCGTTGTATAAATTGTTTTCCTTATAGATTTGGAAGCAAAAGCTTAACTTGTATTATTATTTGTTGCTAACATATGATTTAGAATTTTATAACAATTTTGAAAATGTTTTTTAGCTTTTTTTCTTTTCTTAGTTTAAGCTTTAATGAATTTACACAGACAAACTATTGGTAATTTTCATACAATTTCAGTCATTAAGTATTCTGTATTCTTTTCTTTTCTCAAAATGTGATATTGTTTTCGCAGTGTCCCTGCTGTGCCGTCTTGAAAAACAAATAGTTTTGAAACATATGGTATTCATCATTAAAATTATTAAAGGAACTATTTCACATTTTCTAAGTAAATTGGGCCAAAAGGAAATTGTTCAAAGGCTTCCAAGACTGTTTTAATTATTGTTGTTTAATATATTTGGCTTATAATTGTTTACCAGACACAGTGACTCATCCATAAAGGCGGATGTCAATGGGATGGGAATAGCTGCAGTACCAGACACAGCTCCCTGTTGGTATTGGTGTCCAAATGCTGGTAGGCCTGATAGGCTATCAATCCCTGAAACCCCTGGGTACCCAGTAGTACATTATATTACGGCACAGTAAAGGTGAAGTCTTGACTTCCAAGATCTCTGCTGGCTTGTAATTCGCAGTAAATACAGTAGTACATTAGTGGACAATGGGACAAACCTACTGAATTCAGCATCAACTCATGTTGTTCACGTTGCCCTACATACATTTTTACACTTTACCGAATAATTCTCAGTGATAGCCAAGCTCTTAGCACATGGCATGCTATGACTACTGTCTAGCAGTGAATCATACTGTATCTCCATTGATAATACGCTATCAAGCAGTCAATATACTGTATAATAATAGAAAAAGAGGATTGAATTCATATAAGACCATAGATGTAGAACAACTTCTGCACAGCACCTTGTTGAACAATTTATGCGGGTTGTATTCTGTAAGAATATATGCAACTCAATTTATCTCAAATGCAAGAACCAGTAAACTTTGCAGCTTTTGTGCTATCCGACGCTTGATCCGGCATCAACAATGGTTTTAATTTGACACTACATAGAAGCGAAAAGAAACATATACTGTTAAATAATATTTCCCAGGATTAAAATGCATCACCTATGTAAAGCTTGGCTATTTCCATATGCCATAAACTTGTATGGAGTGGGCTGTGTGCATACTTAGCCATTGCTCTGTGCAACTCAACACAGCCATTCACAGGAGCAGAGACAGGCGGTCCCCAGTTTTAGCGATTAGACTTTTACGGATTTGCCATTTATCACTTAACCATTTCATTGAGGTCTATGGGAAAAAATGAAAAATGTAATATCTGGAATTACACAAACATCACAACTTTTTTGCTGATTCTTTTCCACTGTATATAAGAAAGAGGTAATGTTACTATCTATGGGTAATACTAGTAACTTGCTAAACATAGACTAGATTTTAGTCTTCAACTAAAGACATCTTCAACTGAGACATCATATAACTATTGGCGAACAATGTAAGAATCTTAAAATTGTATGTTCTCTTCAATACAATATGTACAATTTAAAAATAACAAGATGTCACTAAAATGAAAATTAAGGAAACCATGTGGCGTTAAAGTAACATGCCACCAGCTGACTGCAAAATACACACATTATGACTCAAAAACGTTAATGTGTTCCCATTTCAGTCACAGTAAGTTTATTTCCTCCAAACAACTTGTTTAGGAAATTCATTGCAGGAGATGCTGATGCCACTAGAAAATATGTTTTCATAATCTAAATTTTAACTAGTAAGTCTAAGAATACTATACATTTTGTTTATTGATTTAATTATGTATTTCCTATAGATAGACCATATTTGATCCTTTTAAGTTAAGATAAAACGTTGAAGAATCAAGTAAAAAGTTAAAGTAAATTTAGATAAATTTTTTAACATAACATTGTAAGGATATGCATAACTCGACCCCTTCAAATGGATTACTTCTAAAGTTGTTTTACCTTTCCCTTTATAAAATAACAGTAATTGGAGCCTTAGGCAACTGAACAGATTGCTGCTAAAGTAGTTTTTAGTAGATAAAATATTACCGTGGACCCAGTAAGTAAGCATAATTCTCACTATCTTTATAACTACAGCCAATAACTTTGGGATAAAGGTGACATGGACTATTTGTACAGAATACACCTCAAGGGCATACTCTCTCATAACTATCATTGGACCAAAGATAATGTAAATGGGGTGTTATACTGGGCGATTATCGGGCAGACAAGCGTTCATAGAATGCTCATTGCCGATCAGCAGATCAACGAGCAAACACTCGATCATCTGCTGTTTGTATCGTTTTAAAAAAGTAAAATATTATCGTTGTCGGCAGCACATCTCCCTGTGTAAACAGGGAAAAGCGCTGCCGACATGATAATAATATATGGGGACGAGCGATCGGAGTAACGATCACTTGTCCGTGTCCATACTCCTTGGGACAGGAGCAAACGATCGCCGATCAACGATGTCTTGTTGATCGGCGCTCGCTGCACCGGCCGATTATTGGCCGATGTAATAGGGCCTTTACTCCATAACCTAAAGCTTTAACTTGAGAGTATCTATTTTACAATGTATGAAGTACATTGAGTGGTTCTATATCATGTTCTTGTGACTGTTAAAAGACAATGCCAAGTTGTGATATTTTTTTTACTAGCAATCATTTAAATTGATAGAACTGTTTGTATAAGGAAGTTCAAACGATCTTATGTCATCCTCTTCAAATTATTATTTAATTTCTGATACTGTTAAACTGAACTCTGGCTTTTTTTTATGAATAGTATGCATTTATTTTAAAAAATAAATCTCTAATCCAACTTTGATAAAAATGCTCAATTCAAAACATTTTCATAATGCAATTTTTCAGTGTAAAAAGACAGTTAAATATCTAGCAAGTAAAAACTATTTTTTAAAAACTGCCAAAATAATTTAAAAAACTTGCATACAAGCAAAATGTATTTCTTCAACATAAGAGGGGATTTTAAATAAATACATGCAAAAAATATAAATATATGTAAAATCCCAAATTCATTTTAATCCTTTTAAGACCATATATTCTGCCTAGGTGGATCTCTACTTCCCTTAAAACCATAGAAGTACCAATGGCCATCACAAAATAAGGTCTGTAAGTCCACATCTACATGTTAAAATGGGTGTACATAAAGTGAAAGGGTGTTTCTGGGATTTACATTGATGCCCATTAGTGTGTGATCAGTGTGGGTCACTGGAGTGCCACAGCCCCTCACTGCAGTACCAAAGTGCCTATGTCGCTATATGTGGTGCTACAACTCAGCCCTGTTTACTTGAATGGGCTGAGCTGCAGTACCACACACAACCATGCCATACAACCAAGGACTGTTCTGTGTCAGGTATTGTATTAAAGGGGCCACTCCACTCCACTGAGTGCTACTGCCCTCTCGTTCTGTTGATGGGTGATGATCCCAGGTGGGAACCCCTCTGATCATACAATGATTACTTAACCTATGGATAGGATATCAATGTGAAAATCATGTAAAACCCTTTACCTAAATGCATTTAACTTTATTAAAATCTATCACAAGGCAATTACACATTTTATTGGTAAAGCAAATTTAGGAACTTTTAATAAACATGTTAGGTCCCCTTCACATCACGTTTATTGCACGCATGTTTGACGTATATATGCTCGGAAAAGGTCACAATAGAGTATAATGGTATATGCCATAAACTCTCATGACCCTATTTATCACATATACGCTAAAATAATACTATTATTGTCTATGGGTTAAGGATGCCACTATTAGGCATTAGTTTAATGTATCTGACACCCCCAGACTATGATGGTATCCATTTAAGGTATACGTATGTCATGAAAGCTATTGAAAATCAATGACATATATGTTAAACCTATACTGTACCTGTGAAGTACGCCATACAGTAATCCATGAAGTAAAAAGAGGTGAAGCAGCACAGGTCCCAATAGCTGGGATGGTGTCACGTTGTCCTGTACAATTGAAAGATGGGGTGATTTCAACAGACTTATTCGTCAAACCAAAAGATAGAAAAAAATTGTTACTGTTTAACAGTAATCACCCAAGGCATGTGGTTGAATCCCTCCCGTGGAGTCAATTCCTAAAGGGTGGATTGGATAGTATCTGATGATCGATAAAAAAAAGACTACGGTGACACAAATGTGTAGCATGTTTGCTAAAAGAGGTTACCTGAGACGTATAATTAATAAACACAGAGACAAACTAATATCTGGGATGGTGGAGTGTGAACATAGGGACAAACAGGTGGAATGAATACCCATTATTTCCACATATGGACGATGTAGTGGCCGTATCCCCAATATCATACGTAACAACTGGTCGATTGTGGCAAAGGAACACAGACAGATTAAAGCATTGAGTGTGCCTCCGATTATGTCTTATCGCAGATCACAAAATATTAAGGATTCTTTAGTCAGATCTGATATAGGGAGTAAAAAGAAGGATACACAAACACATTTGTGCCCCCCTGAAAAATGGCAATTTCCCCTGCTTAAATTGCTGTAATTGTAATAATATTCTAAAGGGGAATACTTTTTAAAATCCATATACGGGAGAAGAGTTCCATGTCAAACAACATTACACGTGTGACTATGTGGTATACATGCTACAATGCCCTTGATCTTTGATATATGTTGGGGAAACTACAATGCCGATTAAAGTAAGGATAAATAAACATAAAAGTACTATTAGGAAGTAAATGCTGGACTTACCAATAACAAAACATTTTATCGAGAAGAACCATCAACTGAATCAGCTGTAAGGAAGGAACTTAGATGGATCTACATGCTAGACACTTTACAACCAAAGGGTCTCAATATGGAATATAAAGTAATACCCGGCCTTTGAATTTTCATTGGTTTCTACTTTGTTTTTAGATTCTTTTAAAATTATTTGGTGTAATGTACATATATTTATTGGGATATTAGATTGTTAATTATGCCTTCTATGTTCGCAGATATTGATGAATTTTGAGACCAGAGGGGACCAGCTCAGCATATGTGATTGAGATTTGCATTGGGAGTTTGGACACTATAGCTAAATAAAAAATAAGCCTCTCCTTGGTTTCTACCTTGTTTAATACATTGAGGCTTGGTTATGTTCAGGGAGGAACTGGATAAAAATAAACAGCACTTATGAGTATCTGTTATGTGATAAATAGTGCCCCAGGGGTGTAGATGGTTGGTAGGGAATTCCGCTGAGTATGCTCCTACCCGTTACGGTGATATGTATTACAGGCGTTAACTGCACTACTATAGTCACCTCTCTCACATATGGCAGGAGTGCCATCGTGATTAAAGTTGATCCCTTGGACCTGAATCCCTTCTAGGAGGCATATTCTAAATATTGTTTAAGTATGATATTATAGACTATAACAAGTGTTGTGTACATAAGTGGTTGCTACGCAACCTGGAACTCTTTGAGAGCTGATTGGTACTCATAGGTCATGTGACCTGAGTTACTTAGTTAAGGCATCCCTGTCATAGAGCATTATAACATTTTGAGAAGCAGTCCTCTTTTGAATTATATGGTACTTTGAATATGGATACCATTGAGTATAGGGGATAGTATGGGATGTGATTGTCTCCTTGTTCTTTATCAGTTCCTGTTCTGGTTACATAGATTGACGTATCGATCATAGGTTATGTGCAGTAATGTTTGTTGAACGCCGCCGATCCTCGTGGTGTGGTGAGCTGGTCTCTTCGGTTTCTTCTGCAGTTAGGATTTTGTATGATGTAGGGGTATAGGTATATGCACTTTATATGTATCATATTTTCTATAAATATTTGTATTTACTGAAATGTTAATGCCTGATATTATGTAAAAACCTCTGGGATGATGGCATTATGTACTATGGATATTATTGAGAAACGTAAATCACGTGATGACTCACATTTGGGTATTTAAGAGAATGTATTTAGACTTGAAAAAGGCCCCACACATACTGTGGGTCGAATCGTTGCCAATTTTTGCTTGTAAGTTTAAAGAATAAACAAAATGTAAAGGATCTGCCAGACACAGCTTCTGTGTCGACGCCCGTGGTTACTCAGTCTGCACCTGCTCCTAAGTCTGATAGAGTGACTCCTTCTTCCACCACTCAGGCTCGGAGGCTGAGGAGTGGGAGAGCCTATCACAGCCTGGCCAGATGGAGCTAGCTCCCGCCCTCTGTCTATTTATATCTTCATTTCCTGCTTCTCCTTTGCCTGTGATTCTGCTTGTTTCCTGGCTCTGCTGCTGCTTGTACTATTTGTCCTCTGCTTCATATTGACCCTGGCTTTACTGACTACTCTCTTGCTCTGCGTTTGGTACCTCGTACACTCCTGGTTTGACTCGGCTCATTCGCTACTCTTGTAGCTCACGGTGTTGCCGTGGGCATCTGCCCCTTTTCCCTTAGCTTCTTTGTACCCTTGTCTGTCTGTCGTGCACAAAGTGAGAGTAGGGACCGTCGCCCAGTTGTACGCCGTCACCTAGGACGGGCCGTTGCAAGTAGGCAGGGACTGAGTGGCGGGTAGATTAGGGCTCACCTGTCTGTCTCCCTACCCCGTCATTACATAAAATCCTTTTTTTGATATTTTCTGGAGATGTATGCTGTTGTCCGACCATTGATGTAAGGTATGCCATACAGTGGCATGCGTCACACATAGGCTTCCATGTTAAAAAATAGGTAAACCTTGTGTATACTTTTTTAGCGGGATTCCGTTGGATGGAGTAGCGTAGTATACTATGCTATTCCATCCTTCAAAAAATAAAATAAAAAATGGTGTACTAACATACTATATACAAGCCCTACGGAGGCCAAAAGGGCACTCTTTTCAGCTCTGTTGGGCTAATGGAGTCCTATGGACATGTTTAGCATGTGCGCTGAGAGCTTTTTCGACTTACACGCTAGACATGTGGCATAAATGTGGTGTGCAGAGGGGATTCCCCTCTTTAAGCTTCTTCCTGTTTGTGGCCATACTCATTTTTTCACCTGCACATAAATTTTATATATATATATATATATATATATATATATATATATATATATATATATATATATATATATATATATATTGTTTTTTATTTTCATTTTTTATTTTATTTTTAAAGTCCAGGTAAACCCATTGCATATTTGTTGCGGAATTCTGGTTGTAGAATTTACACTGAAATTCCACAGCAAAGTATAGGTATCTCAACAAATCCCATTCACTTGCAATGTAAAAACTCTGCAGCAGATTCTAGATATGCTGTAGATTTTCAAATCCACAGCATGCCCTATATGTTGCAGAAGTGCTAAAGATTTGCATTGCGGATTTCATCCGCAGCAGTATTTGCATCAAAATCGACAACAAAATCCGCACGTCATACATATGTATTTTGTCATGAATTTGGGCATATTTGTAGACTGGTTCTAAAAAATTGCACATATTAACCATGCAGCATATGAAGAAATAATGACAACTTTTCATGTTTTTATCTTGCTTGTTGTAATGTGAACAAAACTGAATACAATGTGGAATCTCTTGTTTTGTCCCTTCTTTCGGATCACTAGTGGTTGTTATTTAGCATCCAGTATTGCATTTTACAAATATCACTTTCAGAACCATTCATTTTATATTGCTTAACTGGTAGAAGTTATGACAACAAAGCAAATGCTGTGCTCTTTATGAGATTATTGATAATTGTATTGTTTTTGCCCTTTTTATCCAAGGTTTACTAACTGAAAAATAAATTTTATGTTTCAAATATTCAGAATGGAATGTGAATGAAGCCAAATTAAAAATGTGTTGCTACTCTGAATGTTGAACTAAGCAATTAAATTGAAGTACTGAATATATAGCCCCATCTGTGGGAATCATCAATGCCTACATCTAGTTAGCAAGAATAATTGTTTACATTAGTTATTTTGCTGGGTACACTTTCAGAAAACTGTTATTATGATCAATTGAAAAACTGTGTCTAGAAACAAATTGCCTTATTACAATAAAGGATCTTGCAGTAGAACAGAAAACTTAAGAGACTTCAAATGTGCTGAAGAAGTATTTTTCTGCTTTTTACATAAAATAAAAGTATTTTTCAAATTCCTTAAGAAGGAATATGTCTCTGTAATTCTTGGTTGCGGTATATGTATCGACAGTGTCCTGCAAAAGTATTGAGCAGATTTGTCTGAATGAGGGTATGTCCACACGTAGCGTAAACACTGCGGATTTTCCGCAACCGATTTCATTGTGAGAAATACACAGCGTTTTACATTGCCAGCAGAGTGGATGAGATATGAACAAATGTAGTCCACACGCTGCATAAAAAAGCAGCCGAAAAAACATTCAGAAATTGACTTGCGGTGCCGTTTTTTAATCTGCAGCATGTCAATTTATGCTTCGGAATTGCTGCTTTTCGGTTGCGGGTTTTGCCAACAACAAGTAGCAAATGTTGGAATCTTTGCAGTAGAAAAGCTGCGGGTCCGCCACAAAAATCGCAACTCTGAAAAAAAAGCTTAGACTTACACCGTTCTCCATAGTCATGGTGACACATGCCTCTGTTCTGGTCCAGGCCGACCTCCAGGGATGACGTTTCATACCATGTGACTGCCGCAGCCAGTCACAGGCTGCAGCGGCCACATGGGATAAAACGTCATCCCAGGAGGCCGGACCTCACGGACAACAGAGGGAAGCGTCGCCATGATTTTAAGCTTTATTTTTAATTGGTGCGGTTTTTCGGACGGAATTCCCTGCAGATTCCAGGGCGGCTACGCTGTGTACATTTACACAACGTATCCACCCTGTGTGAACATTGCCTTACAAATGACACAGATGTCCCAGATAGGATTTTTATTACAAATCACTATGCTCTAAGGGCTCATCCACACGCTGCGGAATTGCTCTGTTTTTTCCGGCCGGAATTTCAGACGGAAAAAACACAGCAGAATACAGTACCAGCATAGTGGATGAGATTTAACAAATCTCATCCACATGCTGCATAAAAATTCAGAGCAGAAATTTATGTGCAGTGCGTATTTTTTCGGACCGCAGCATGACAATTTCTGCTGCGGAAAGTGCCCAAAATTGCTGCGTTTTTCAGAGGAGATGTCTCCATCGCCTAACATTGTGAAAAATGCAGCAAAATACGCACCATTTTCTGCCATAGCGGAACGTCTGCGTTTTTCAACGGAATTGCAGCAGAAATTTTCTGCAGCAATTCCGTTGCATGTGGACAAGTCCTTAAAGTAAATTTTCAAAGAGCAGGGCTTAACAGGAGATGGGAAAAAGCCCAACATACTGCAACAAAAAAGTATTGCAGTAGAATGTGCAAGCTGATTCAAGTCTCCTATGGGTGCTAATAAAATAAGTGAAAAAGAGTTAAATAAAGTATTTTTAAAGTAAAAAAAAATTATATTAAAAGAAAAAAAAAAAAACATTTCCCCCCTAAAAAATTTGTAGAAAAACAAACAAACAAACAAACAAACAAACAAACAAACAAACAAGCAGACAAACACTGTAAAAAAAAAGTTTACATTTCTGGTTTTGGTCACTTTAGCTCCCAAATTTTTTTTTATAAAAAGAGATCAGAAAGTTGCAGAGTGGTACCAATAAAAACTACAGTTCGCCCTGCAAAAAACAAGCCCTGAAACCATTCAATAAAATAAAAAAGTTATGGCCCCACAAATTTTTTAAGTAGTTTTTTCTGCGTAAAAGTATTTAAACCTAAAAACAACTTTATAAATTTGATATCGCTGTAATCATATCAGCCGTAGAATAAATTTAACATGTCATTTTTACAGCCTGGTGAATGTCGTTAATCTAATTAAACGAATAATTTTTTTCCTGTTTCATAGTACATTACAACTACAACTTGTCCCACAAAAAAAACAAAAAACTCATATGGCTATATCAATAGAAAAATTACAAAATTATAGCTTTTGGAGGGCTGGGAGGAAAAAACAGAAATTAAAAAACGAAAATTGGCTGAGTCTCTAAAGGGTTAAAAAAAAAGGTTCGTTTTTCAGGATGAAAGACCCTATGAGACCCCCACCAATCAGTATAATGGTAATCCCTAGACCCTCAAACAGGCAGAGCATGTCTGCGTCTCTCTACATTTAAGCCCATGGGATGTATGGAAACAACTATAATATTCTGTGGATATTCCATAAGGCTGGGTTCACACGTGGCGGAATTTCACTTAAATTCCGCTGCGGACACTCCGCAGCGTTAATCCGCAGCGGAGCCGTTTCTCCATTGACTTCCACTTTAATTTAGCAGTGTTCGTTTAGACGATGCGTAAAATTCCGCTGCGGAGCATAGGCTGCGGAGTGGAATTTGGTGTCCGCAGCATGCTCTGTCTGTTGCGGAGGTGTGGTGGACTGTTTGCGGACTCATTGCGGAATTTCTCCATTGACTTCAATGGAGATTCTAATTTCCGCAATGAAGTCCGCAGCTGTCATGCACATGTTATGTGTGCTGCGGATGCGTTTTGCTTTTTTAACTTGACATTTCTTCATTCTGGCTGGACCTATGTATTTCTAGGTCTACAGCCAGACGGAGGAAGTCAATGGGGCTCCCGTAATGACGGGAGCGTTGCTAGGAGACGTCAGTAAATAGTCACTGTCCAGGGTGCTAAAAGAGTTAAGCGATCGGCAGTAACTGTTTCTGCACCCGGGACAGTGACTACCGATACCAATATACAGCAACCTGTCAAAAAAAATAGAAGTTCATACTTACCGAGAACTCCCTGCTTCTGTCTCCAGTCCGGCCTCCCAGGATGACGTTTCAGTCGAAGTGACGGCTGCAGCCAATCATAGGCCAATAACAGGCTGCAGCGGTCACATGGACTGCCGCGTCATCCAGGGAGGTCGGGCTGGATGCCGAAGGAGGGACGCGTCACCAAGACAATGGCCGGTAAGTATGAATTTCTTTGACTTTCACAAGGGAAAGTGCTGTCCCTTCTCTCTATGCTGCACTGATAGGGAGAAGGGAAGTACTTTTACCGCAGTCCGCAGCAGCTAGTCCGCATCAATTTACTGCACATTTTGTGCAGATCCGCAGCAGAATCTGCAACGCAGATTCTGTGCGGCATTGATGCGGACAGTTGCGGAGGAAATCCGCCACGTGTGAACATGCCCTAAAAGTCTTTGGTGGGAAAGCCCCATTTAGTTCAAAAAGTGAATCGCACATTTTGAACTTTATCTTTCTGTTTTTCTTAAATAGAATAAATATTTCAAAGTGTAACTTTAATTCAAGGTAATGCTACATGGGGAAACAGTATGCTATAAGGGGTTTCTGACATGGTTCCAATACTTAAGATGAACAATTTTACATTTTGCATATGTCATTATTGCATATTTGAAATGCCCCTGAATTCACACTGAATAAGCTATATTTTAATAGTTTATCCTTTTTCATTTAAACACCTAATTACAGAATCATCCAGTGGCAAAATCAACTAGCTTTAGCAATAGCCGTATTTTCTGAAAACCACCTTATTGCAGAAATACATATACAAGTTAAACCCCAGAAGAGATTTCTTACATTTAATCTTTGAACAATTGGTCCATTTGTATACTCTAAAGAATTACCTTTAATAGATTTATGTACATTATGCACCATTCCCGGAATCTTCATGAGGCAAGAGATCTTAATTAAGATAAATGCTACCCAAAGCGATAATTATGAAAAAGTACATACTGTGAAGGGACAATACTTCCACTTCAATAATTAATTAGAAAAGTGTACATCCTGAGAAATGACTGCAGTGAGTTGCTACAGCTTACATTTATATATTTTTTGCAGAATAACATTTTTGTGATGGAATTTTTTAAACTGCCAATAAAAAGGTCACAGTGATTTTTACGGTCCAAGGTAAATAATGCTAGGTAAATAAAGTAGTACGCTTCCTGCAGATGTTCAGTCTAAATTTTGCCTTCCTCTTATTTAAATACAGATTTAGCAGAGGTTATTTTGTCATTTAACTGTTTCTTTTTTCTCTGGTAATTTACAAATAGAGGCAACCAAATCTACTCCATTTATTCTCCAAAATGTGAATAGCTCTGATTTATTGCAAATCTTCACCTGACAAAATGATTCTACCAACCCTACTCACAGAGTCAAGATGTCTCGGTAGGTTTAGCTGCAGTTTCCTAGAAAAACACTGCTCCCTTTGTCACCCCATCGGTACCTTCGTAATACGATTGCAGGGTGCTGAAGTGTGGCCATGGCAGTGAGAGGCCTGTCATGGCTATATGACTATTGAACCCTACCTAAGGCAGAGCCTTAAAAGTTGTCATTGTAACACTTACTATGCAGGAGTTTCGCAACATAAGGAATCAGAAAATGTTATTTTGATATCCCATAAATGTGTATTTATTATTGAAGGGATCAATGCTTTACATTTTTAGAATGTGTTGTTCACAATATATCTTTCCAGGGGCTGTTCACATCTGCGTTGGGATATCCTGTTGTTCTGCTCCATCAGAGGGGCAGAACAAGGGATTAGCGAAAACAACATTATCGTTGCACAGTGGAGACTGCCGGTGGCCGACGGAACCCAGGGACTTCAATGGGTTTCATTGGCTTTCCGTCAGGGTGTCTGTGATTTTACTGGAAACAGTAGCGCAGTAAACTGCGCTATTGTGTCTGGTAATCCCGGCCGGATCTGCGACGAAGGCCCCTAATGGAGCTCAGGCTGCGCAAAAATCACTGACAGTCTGCACTGCCCCATAGACTAATATAGGTTTGTTCGAGGCACGTGAAAATCACGCGCGTTGCACGGACGTATATCACGTTCGTCTGAATAAGCCCTTAGGAGCAGAATAACAAAAAAACAGAGCGGCTTAATCTGTCGAATGATGGAAAATAATGGCGCCCGACGGAAACCACTTAAATCCCACACTAAAAAAAAAAAAGAATGAAAGTTAATCCATAAATTGTATGTACTCCAAAATGGTGTCAATTAAAACTACAACTCGTCTTGCAGAAAAAAAAAATTATACAGCTATGTTGATGGAAAAGTTTTTTTTAAAAAAAAGGCCCTTCAGTAATGAAGTGGTTAATCAAAAAATTTTTAAGGGAAAAGAGGATTTTTATTTTCTCTCTTTTTTATTTGTAATAATATTTTTAAACATTTAATTAACTTTTTGGGCATTTTCTTCATGCACAAAACCCAGAACATCACCTGTCCTACGTGTGGTTTATTAGGAATTTGGGGTTTAGAATTTCATTGATCTCAATACTCAATATAGTATCAAGTATACCATTACTTCTACATGGTCTGTTGGCTATGGATTCATGCTATTAATTCTGCTTATGAAACTTGTGTCCTCAGTAAATGAGGAAAAAGTACTCATTTAGGCGAAGTGGAAGCTGAACTGTTAGACACATGGCCTGATATGTCTTTCTATTACTTAAGTACTGCTGGGTAAGATGTCTGCCTGTGATATTCTGACCAATTCCTGGAAGGTACTGATTTTCCTCGTGAAGATCCGGCTGTAGCGAGTCTCAAAGGGGTTAACAAAGTTGTAAATTTTTTTTTGCAAACAGCTGTAAATGTCCTAAAATAAAACAATCAATCAGTACTCACCTAGTCTTTCTCCCGAGGATCCAGCATTGACATTCCGATGGTCCTCCCGGTGTTTGTTTACATGCAGCCAGCATGTAACCACTGCAACCAATCAAAGGCCTCAGCGGTGACGTTTTGTATTCCTGGCATCATGGCGCTAGTCGCTGAGCGTTAATGCCAGGAATTCAATTCATGACCGCTGAGGCCTCTGCTTGACTGCAGCAATGCCGTGCTGGCTGCATGTAAACAAACACTAGAGAGACAGTTTTTAAAAAAAAAGAGCTAGATGGCATTCTGACCAGTAGTACCATTTACATATTATTTTCTGAGCATGAAAAAAGGGATGAGAGGACTTGGCGAAACTTATGCAGATTATAAAATACAGAACAAATATATATCTATTTTAATGTTATTTAGTCTAAAAGTAATAGACTTTTCCACATTTTTCTTTCTGTTACCAACAGTTCTGTTTTCATCCCCTCCTGCCTGTATTTGATACAAGAGTTTCAAGAGAAAATGAGAAATAGACTGGAAGAGTTTTTAGTTATGTCCTTTTCAGGTAAAGGAAAAGGAGCTTGAGTGAAGTTTGTGCAATATAATTTTCAACAGTATGTTTAAAAATATGTAAATGACATAAATCTATTTTCCATTTGTTAT
Organism: Rhinoderma darwinii; assembly: GCF_050947455.1. Classification (NCBI taxonomy): domain Eukaryota; kingdom Metazoa; phylum Chordata; class Amphibia; order Anura; family Rhinodermatidae; genus Rhinoderma; species Rhinoderma darwinii. Next base: position 203,961,335 of record NC_134688.1, read on the forward strand.
TTTCCATATGTATGCTGCCTTAAGGATAATTTTAGGCAATATTATGTTTATAAAGTAGTTGTGTTTTGCTTGTACAAGGCAAACCAAATAAAATTAAAACGATTGATGCAGTAATTGAACGGATTGCTGTTGTGTTTATCCAAACTGATCAACTTATCAGTCCGCACAGAACAATAAAAAATCTTCCATGCTACCGAAAATTGTATTTAGCCTTGAGAGCTTATACAAAGCGAAGCATGCTGGGTTAAAATAATAAACCTCTTTTCATTACCACCTTAAGAAATATATTTGAGAGAAATTCAAAGCTCTAAATCATTGATATGCTTTCTGCTTCAGGCACAGGCAAAGAGCCATGGGAGCGTGGAAGACAAGAACACAAGAAGCCAAGTGAAAGAAGCCTTATTGATTCATTATAGCATCAAGTACAATATTTTAACAATCTGCTTTAAGGCAAAAAGTTAGAGCACACATATATGCAAACCAACTTATAAATGAACACACATGTATGGGAGGTATATAGATAATAGGAAACCATTGAGTGATTACTAATATTTATAGAGTAGTGGTAACAGATACTAATACTTCACACAGTACTGAACTGAGATCTGACTCAGCTTCAGCATCCAAAACCCTTTTACCATTGAGTCATTGTGTCCAGTCCCTAATTTTTGTCTTATGTTCCACTCTCTGAAAACTTTAACAACTGCTGTCCTAGAACATTTACAAATGCAGCCGTTTTTCTTATGCTCAAACAATCATTATATATTCAGAGTTTGTGAGGTGACGAAATTTACCTCTTAAAACTTGTTCCTGAATGTTTTAATATTCACCCCCTCTTACTTCCTATTGATCTGATGTTATCAGTGTCATAAACATTTGATGTAAGATGTTGTACTGGTCACGATAAACTCCCAAAGAAGACATGGAAGATGATGTCATCAGTGGGGATTTGTGTTCTGTTTCCCCTACTGATCACTAGGATGAAGAAATATAGATGAATACGCACACTGATAAAGTATTCCGTTCCGTAAATTAACAATTTTACTGCCTGAAGATAGAACGATTAAAATTAATTTTATTAAGTTGTTTCATTAAAATGAGCCATCTTAGCCCCAAGTAACAATGTAAACAGGCTCAGATAAGGTGGTCAGTAATAAGGAGAGGTGTGCTGATGTGATAGTATAGTTGCAAACACCAAGCTCCACCTCACCCCTCACGATATATTCTACTGACACACCTCACTGACTGACAGACAATCCAACTGCATACTGATAATCAATTTCTGATTATTCAATTTCTGATTATTTTCAGTATGCAGTTGGTGATTTTGTGTGGTTGTTTGTTTTTGTTTTTGTGCTGAGACGTATGTGCATTGCGGTATTGGATCATGTATGGTAGAGTGTATCCGCCTCTAGATCTCCATGGCAACACAGGACGCTGCGGCGTCCGTAACAGAGCTGATTGGTGGCCAGTAAGGAGGCTCGGCATTCACCCTGCAACGTCATTCTCTTGACGTGGTCACTGCGGGTTGGTGCTGGGCCTAGGCTACGTCAGCACAATGGGTGGGCCTGGACCTGTCAAATAGACCGGAACTTCGCCGGCGCGTGTGCGGCCAAGGCATTAGTGTCGTACACGCGCCGGGAGGTTTTGAACAAGCACACAATCGTGCTAGCCGGCTGAATTAACAGTGAAATCAAACACAATACCGAATTGAATCGATAATCCCTGATGATGTGTCACTTATTTATGTGGCACTGAAACGCGTTGGATTGTCTGTCAGTCAGTGAGGTGTGTCAGTAGAATATATCGTGAGGGGTGAGGTGGAGCTTGGTGTTTGCAACTATACTATCACATCAGCATACCTCTCCTTATTACTGACCACCTTATCTGAGCCTGTTTACATTGTTACTTAGGGCTAAGATGGCTCATTTTAATGAAACAACTTAATAAAATTAATTTTAATCGTTCTATCTTCAGGCAGTAAAATTGAAGAAATATAGAGTAACTCGCACTGGAAGTGTTGTTATTATTTTTAGTAATAAAATTTCTGGGTTGGCAGCAGGTCTTGACAATCCGGTCTGGTCAGAACTTGTCTTGGTATATAGAGAAATTTAAAAAATGAGGGGGAAAGATCTGCGCCTGATAGTGTAAGGGCATGACCACACGTGGCGGATTTCCTCCGCAACTGTCCGCATCAATGCCGCACAGAATCTGCGTTGCAGATTCTGCTGCGGATCTGCACAAAATGTGCAGAAAATTGATGCGGACTGGCCGCTGCGGACTGCAGGAAAAGTGCTTCCCTTCTCCCTATTCAGTGCAGGATAGAGAGAAGGGACAGCACTTTCCCTAGTGAAAGTCAAAGAAATTCATACTTACCGCCCGTTGTCTTGGTGACGCGTCCCTCTTTCGGCATCCAGCCCGACCTCCCTGGATGACGCTCCAGTCCATGTGACCGCTGCAGCCTGTGCTTGGCCTGTGATTGGCTGCAGCCGTCACTTAGAATGAAACGTCATCCTGGGAGGCCGGACTGGAGACAGACGCAGGGAGTTCTCGGTAAGTATGAACTTATATGTTTTTTTACAGATACATGTATATTGAGATCGGTAGTCACTGTCCCGGGTGCAGAAACAGTTACTGCCGATCGCGTAACTCTTTCAGCACCCTGGACAGTGACTATTTACAGACGTCTCCTAGCAACGCTCCCGTCATTACGGGAGCCCCATTGACTTCCTCAGTCTGGCTGTAGACCTAGAAATACATAGGTCCAGCCAGAATGAAGAAATGTCATGGTAGTAAAAACAATACGCTCCGCAGCACACATAAGATCTGCGGACTTCATTGCGGAATTTTGACTCTCCATTGAAGTCAATGGAGAAATTCCGCCATGAGTCCGCAACCAGTCCGCCACTGCTCCGCAACAGACAGAGCATGCTGCGGACACCAAATTCCGCTCCGCAGCCTATGCTCCGCAGCGGAATTTTCAGCCTAGTCTAAACGAACACTGCTAAATTAAAGTGTAAGTCAATGGACAAACGGCACCGCTGCGGATTAACCGTTTTACCTTCTCCTCTGCATGTGGTGGAGATAGAAGGAAATCCCAAGTCTCTACACTCCCATATGGGAGAAAAACAAAGCAGAAAGTAAAACAGCGAGGTCCAGGAGAACCAGACAAGCTGTCTTTCCCATATGGGATGGTCTCAGTACTAAGTGCTGACTTTTTATCGGGCTAATTGCATAAACTACTACACTATCAGGCGCGGGTCTTTCCCCCTCTTTTCTATTTTTATTTAGCTAGGGTGAAGAGACTGTATTGCCTCTTTGAGTGCCATGCACTTTATTTAATCTTCAGATTTCCAAGACTGTAGTCAGAATCTACCATTCACTGCATTTTAACTCCATGGACATTCCATTCACTGCATTGTAACTCCATGGACATTCCATTCACTGCATTGTAACTCCATTCACTGCCATGTAACTCCATGGACATTCCATTCACTGCAATGTAATTCACTCCATGGACATTCTATTCACTGCAATGTAACTCACTCCATGGACATTCTATTCATTGCAATGTAACTCACTCTATGGACATTCCGTTCACTGCAATGTAACTCACCCAATGGACATTCCATTCACTGCAATGTAAGTCACTCCATGGACATTCCATTCACTGCAATGTAACTCACTCCATGGACATTCCATTCACTGCAATGTAACTCACTCCATGGACATTCCATTCACTGCAGTGTAACTCACTCCATGGACATTCAATTCACTGCAATGTAACTCACTCCATGGACATTCCATTCACTGCAATGTAACTCACTCCATGGACATTCCATTCACTGCAATGTAACTCACTCCATGGACATTCCGTTCACTGCAATGTAACTCACTCCATGGACATTCCGTTCACTGCAATGTAACTCACTCCATGGACATTCCGTTCACTGCAATGTACTCACTCCATGGACATTCCGTTCACTGCAATGTAACTCACTCCATGGACATTCCATTCACTGCAATGTAACTCACTCCATGGACATTCCGTTCACTGCAATGTAACTCACTCCATGGACATTCCATTCACTGCAATGTAACTCACTCCATGAACATTCCGTTCACTGCAATGTAACTCACTCCATGGACATTCCGTTCACTGCAATGTAACTCACCCAATGGACATTCCATTCACTGCAATGTATGTCTCTCCATGGACATTCCGTTCGCTGCAATGTAACACACTCCATGGACATTCCGTTCACTGCAATGTAACTCACTCCATGGACATTCCATTCACTGCAGTGTAACTCACTCCATGTACATTCCATTCACTGCAGTGTAACTCACTCCATGGACATTCCATTCACTGCAATGTAACTCACTCCATGGACATTCCATTCATTGCAATGTAACTCACTCCATGGACATTCCATCCACTGCACTGTAACTCCATGGACATTCCATTCACTGCAATGTAACCCACTCCATGGACATTCCATTCACTGCAATGTAACTCACTCCATGGACATTCCATTCACTGCAATGTAACTCACTCCATGGACATTCCATTCACTGCAATGTAACTCCATGGACATTCTATTCAGTGCAATGGGTCTCCACTAACATAACAGTCCTGTTGCAGTGAATGGGAGATTTACAACTGCAGACAAAATAATGTGGACTATCAGGAGATCAGAAGTGGATCACTAAGCAAAAATAACAATGAAGACAAAAACAAAATAGTTGTATTACTAAATTTGATTTTAAAATTAATTTGGGGGTTTTGTTTGTAAGATTCTCTACCTTTACAAGTGAGTTTTGTATACTGACTGTTTGAAAATCTAGAATATTCTATTGATGACGGTTTTAACGAATTTTACTGCACTGCGACATATTATGAACAACTATTTAATGGAAAAATACTATAATGCTCAGATTAATTGACTGCAAAAGGGACATTCAATTCAAAGTAATAAGAGACCTAAACAGAAGTGACAACATTTAGCTGTTTTTCCCATATGCGATGGTGTCAATACTAAGTGCTGACTTTTTATCGGGCTAAGTGCATAAACTACTACACTATCAGGCGCGGGTCTTTCCCCCTCTTTTTTTTTTATTTAGCTAGGGTGAAGAGACTGTATTGCCTCTTTGAGTGCCATGCACTTTATTTAATCTTCAGATTTCCAAGACTGTAGTCAGAATCTACCATTCACTGCATTTTAACTCCATGGACATTCCATTCACTGCATTGTAACTCCATGGACATTCCATTCACTGCATTGTAACTCCATTCACTGCCATGTAACTCCATGGACATTCCATTCACTGCAATGTAACTCACTCCATGGACATTCCATTCACTGCAATGTAACTCACTCCATGGACATTCCGTTCACTGCAATGTACTCACTCCATGGACATTCCGTTCACTGCAATGTAACTCACTCCATGGACATTCCATTCACTGCAATGTAACTCACTCCATGGACATTCTGTTCACTGCAATGTAACTCACTCCATGGACATTCCGTTCACTGCAATGTAACTCACTCCATGAACATTCTGTTCACTGCAATGTAACTCACTCCATGGACATTCCGTTCACTGCAATGTAACTCACCCAATGGACATTCCATTCACTGCAATGTAAGTCACTCCATGGACATTCCATTCACTGCAATGTAACTCACCCAATGGACATTCCATTCACTGCAATGTAAGTCACTCCATGGACATTCCGTTCATTGCAATGTAACTCACTCCATGGACATTCCGTTCACTGCAATGTAACTCACTCCATGGACATTCCGTTCACTGCAATGTACTCACTCCATGGACATTCCGTTCACTGCAATGTAACTCACTCCATGGACATTCCATTCACTGCAATGTAACTCACTCCATGGACATTCCGTTCACTGCAATGTAACTCACTCCATGGACATTCCGTTCACTGCAATGTAACTCACTCCATGAACATTCCGTTCACTGCAATGTAACTCACTCCATGGACATTCCGTTCACTGCAATGTAACTCACCCAATGGACATTCCATTCACTGCAATGTAAGTCACTCCATGGACATTCCATTCACTGCAATGTAACTCACTCCATGGACATTCCGTTCACTGCAATGTAACTCACTCCATGGACATTCCGTTCACTGCAATGTAACTCACTCCATGAACATTCTGTTCACTGCAATGTAGCTCACTCCATGGACATTCCGTTCACTGAAATTTAACTCACCCAATGGACATTCCATTTACTGCAATGTAAGTCACTCCATGGACATTCCGTTCACTGCAATGCAACTCACTCAATGGACATTCCGTTCACTGCAATGTAACTCACTCCATGGACATTCCATTCACTGCAATGTAACTCACTCCATGGACATTCCATTCACTGCAGTGTAACTCACTCCATGGACATTCCATTCACTGCAGTGTAACTCACTCCATGGACATTCCATTCACTGCAATCTAACTCACTCCATGGACATTCCATTCACTGCAATCTAACTCACTCCATGGACATTCCATCCACTGCTGTTAGGGATCTGCCAGGTACTACGTCTAGGTATACTCCTGGGATTAATCAATCCACACCTGAGGCCAGACCTGTTCGACTGACACCATCTCCCACCAACCAGGGTGGCAGGCTCAGGAGTGGGAGAGCCTATCGCGGCCTGGTCAGTCGGAGTTAGCTCCGCCCCCTGTCCTTTATTACCTGCCGTGTTCTCTTCCTCAGTGCTTGTAATTCTTCTGGATTCCTGGCCCCACTGCTGCTTGCTCCAGCCTGCTTCTGCCGTGCTTCTGCCTTGCTGCAGTTCCGCTTAACCTGCTTTGCTTTGCCCCTGGCTTGCTTCCTTCTCCGTGCTCACTTTGGTATACTCCACTTCATCCTGGTCCTGACTACTCATTCACCGCTCCGTTTCCTCGCGGCGTTCCGTGGCTACTGCCCCTTCTCTTGCGTGTTCCCTGTTTGTTCTCCCGTGCACTTAGACAGCGTAGGGACCGCCGCCTAGTTGTACCCCGTCGCCTAGGGCGGGTCGTTGCAAGTAGGCAGGGACAGGGCGGTTGGTAGATTAGGGCTCACTTTCCCTTCACCTCCTTCCTGCCATTACATAATTACAAGCCCCTACCTAGTCTACCATTTCTCCTACGCTGACGCTATCATGGACCCCCTTGAGACCCTGACCCAGCAGATGCAGGGCCTCTCCCTACAGGTCCAGGCCCTGGCCCAGAGGGTCAACCAGGGTGACGCTGCCTTAGTGGTGCCCCTCACCTCACCTCTAGAACCCGACCTCAAGTTACCTGACCGGTTCTCAGGGGACCGTAAGACGTTTCTCTCCTTCCGGGAGAGTTGCAGACTGTATTTCCGCCTAAAACCCCACTCCTCAGGTTCCGAGAACCAGCGGGTGGGTATCATCATATCCCGACTCCAGGAAGGGCCCCAAGAGTGGGCCTTCTCCTTGGCTCCTGACGCCCCTGAACTTTCTTCTGTTGATCGTTTTTTCTCTGCCCTCGGACTCATTTACGACGAGACTGACAGGACTGCTTTAGCCGAGAGTCAGCTGGTGACCTTACGTCAGGGTAGGAGACCGGTTGAGGAATACTGTTCTGATTTTAGAAAGTGGTGCGTAGCTTCTCGGTGGAACGATCCGGGCCTAAGGTGCCAGTTTAGGTTAGGATTATCTGACGCCCTGAAGGATCTGCTGGTTAGCATGTCCCCTCGACAACGTAGGGAGTTACGCAGAATGAATGGTCTCTGCTTCTACTGTGGGGACGACAAGCATCTACTGAACACCTGTCCCAGGCGCAAGAATAAGAAGCCGGAAAACTTCCGCGCCTAAGTGATCATCGGAGAGGTCACTTGGGCGCACAGGTATTTCCCGTTAATGTGAAACGCAATAAAATTTTGCTTCCCTTTCAGGTCTCGTTTGCTGGCCGGTCTGCCACGGGCAGTGCTTTCGTGGATTCTGGCTCATCTGCTAATATCATGTCTGTGGAATTTGCTATGTCTCTAAAGATGCCTTTTATTGATTTACCTTATCCTATCCCTGTAGTAGGTATCAACTCAACTCCCCTTGCTAATGGTTATTTTACTCAGCATACTCCTGTTTTTGAACTCCTGGTTGGCTCCATGCATTTGGAGCAGTGCTCTGTACTGGTGATGCAGGGATTATTGTCTGATCTGGTATTAGGTCTTCCCTGGTTGCAATTGCATAATCCCACGTTTGATTGGAATACTGGGGATCTCACCAAATGGGGTAGTGAATGCCTGACGTCATGTCTTTCTGTTAACTCTATTTCTCCCCGGGAGGAGGTAAACACGCTTCCTGAGTTTGTTCAGGACTTCGCCGATGTGTTTTCTAAGGAGGCCTCCGAGGTGTTGCCCCCCCATAGAGATTACGATTGCGCCATCGATTTGGTGCCTGGTGCTAAGCTTCCTAAGGGTAGGATATTTAATCTTTCATGTCCTGAACGTGAAGCTATGAGGGTGTATATCCAAGAATGCCTGGCCAAGGGTTTCATTCGCCCCTCGACTTCTCCTGTAGGTGCTGGCTTCTTCTTCGTGGGGAAGAAGGATGGTGGTCTTAGGCCGTGCATTGATTATGGTAACCTGAATAAGGTCACCGTAAGGAACCAGTACCCACTTCCTTTGATTCCGGATCTTTTTAATCAGGTTCAGGGAGCCCAATGGTTTTCTAAGTTCGATCTACGGGAGGCATATAACCTTATCCGCATCAAAGAGGGGGATGAGTGGAAAACTGCGTTCAACACACCCGAGGGTCATTTCGAATACCTGGTCATGCCCTTTGGGTTGTGTAATGCCCCTGCTGTCTTCCAGAATTTTATTAATGAAATCCTGAGAGAGTACCTGGGTAATTTTCTTGTTGTGTACCTTGATGACATACTGGTGTTTTCCAAGGACTGGTCCTCCCACGTGGAGCATGTCAGGAAGGTGCTCCAGGTCCTTCGGGAGAATAATCTGTTTGCTAAGATGGAAAAATGTGTCTTTGGGGTACAGGAGATACCATTTTTAGGGCAAATCCTCACTCCTCATGAATTCCGCATGGACCCTGCCAAGGTTCAGGCTGTGGCGGAATGGGTCCAACCTGCCTCCCTTAAGGCGTTACAGTGTTTTTTAGGGTTCGCCAACTATTACAGGAGATTTATTGCCAACTTCTCGGTCGTCGCTAAGCCTCTTACGGACCTTACTCGCAAGGGTGCTGATGTCCTCCATTGGCCCCCTGAGGCCGTCCAGGCCTTTGAGACCCTCAAGAAGTGCTTTATCTCGGCCCCCTGCTGATTCAGCCCAACCAAGAGGAGCCATTTATTGTGGAGGTTGACGCATCCGAGGTGGGAGTGGGGGCCGTCTTGTCCCAGGGTACCAGCTCCCTCACCCATCTCCGCCCCTGTGCTTACTTCTCTAGGAAGTTTTCGCCCACGGAGAGTAACTATGATATTGGCAACCGCGAACTTCTAGCCATTAAATGGGCTTTTGAAGAGTGGCGGCACTTCCTGGAGGGGGCCAGACACCAGGTAATGGTCCTTACGGATCACAAGAATCTGGTTTTCCTAGAATCGGCCCGGAGGCTTAATCCTAGACAAGCTCGGTGGGCACTATTCTTTACCAGATTTAATTTCTTGGTTACCTATAGGGCTGGGTCCAAGAATATTAAGGCTGATGCTCTGTCACGTAGTTTCATGGCCAATCCTCCTTCTGAGAAGGATCCTGCTTGTATTTCACCCCCTGGTATAATCGTTTCTGCCAAGGATTCTGATTTAGCTTCTGATATCACGGCTGATCAGGGTGCAGCTCCTGGGAACGTCCCTGGGGACAAACTGTTTGTTCCCCTGCAATACCGGCTAAGGGTACTCAGGGAAAACCATGACTCCGCTCTATCTGGTCATCCTGGCATCTTGGGCACCAAACACCTCATTACCAGAAACTATTGGTGGCCTGGGTTGCCTAAAGACGTTAGGGCTTACGTAGCCGCTTGTGAGGTTTGCGCTAGGTCCAAAACCCCTAGGTCCCGACCTGCGGGCCTACTACCTTCCTTGCCCATTCCCCAGAGACCTTGGACCCATATCTCCATGGATTTTATCACCGATTTGCCTCCATCTCAGGGCAAGTCGGTGGTGTGGGTGGTAGTAGACCGCTTCAGCAAGATGTGCCACTTTGTGCCCCTTAAGAAGCTACCTAACGCCAAGACGTTAGCTTCTTTGTTTGTGAAACACATCCTGCGTCTCCATGGGGCCCCAGTCAATATCGTTTCTGACAGAGGGGTACAATTTGTTTCCTTATTTTGGAGAGCTTTTTGTAAAAAGTTGGAGATTGATCTGTCCTTCTCCTCCGCCTTCCATCCCGAAACTAATGGCCAAACGGAAAGGACTAACCTATCCCTGGAACAATATTTAAGGTGTTTCATCTCTGACTGTCAATTCGATTGGGTCTCATTCCTTCCCCTTGCTGAATTTTCCCTGAATAACCGGGTCAGTAACTCGTCAGGGGTCTCCCCGTTTTTCTGTAATTTCGGGTTTAACCGAAGGTTCTCCTCCGTTTCCCCTGGTTGTTCCAATAATCCTGAGGTAGAGGATGTTCATCGGGAACTGTGCACTGTCTGGGCCCAGGTTCAGAAGAACCTAGAGGTGTCCCAGAGCGCACAAAAGATTCAGGCGGATAGTAGACGTTCTGCTAACCCCCGGTTTGTCGTCGGGGATTTGGTCTGGTTGTCGTCCAGGAACTTGCGCCTTAAGGTCCCGTCCAGGAAGTTTGCTCCCCGATTTATTGGACCTTATAAGATCATTGAAGTCCTCAAACCTGTATCCTTCCGTCTGGAGCTGCCCCCATCCTTTCGCATACATGACGTCTTCCATGCCTCCCTCCTTAAACGCTGCTCCCCGTCCTGGTCCCCCTCGAGGAAACCTCCTGTTCCCGTTCTCACCCCCGAGGGGGTGGAATTCGAGGTGGCCAAGATTATGGACAGTAGGATGGTCCAGGGCTCCCTCCAGTACCTGGTCCATTGGAGAGGATACGTGCCGGAGGAGAGGACTTGGGTACCTGCCCGTGATGTTCACGCTGGGGTATTGATCAGGCGGTTCCACCTTCTCTTCCCTACTAAACCGGGTCCTCTTAGTAAGGGTCCGGTGGCCCCTCATAAAAGGGGGAGTACTGTTAGGGATCTGCCAGGTACTACGTCTAGGTATACTCCTGGGATTAATCAATCCACATCTGAGGCCAGACCTGTTCGACTGACACCATCTCCCACCAACCAGGGTGGCAGGCTCAGGAGTGGGAGAGCCTATCGCGGCCTGGTCAGTCGGAGTTAGCTCCGCCCCCTGTCCTTTATTACCTGCCGTGTTCTCTTCCTCAGTGCTTGTAATTCTTCTGGATTCCTGGCCCCACTGCTGCTTGCTCCAGCCTGCTTCTGCCGTGCTTCTGCCTTGCTGCAGTTCCGCTTAACCTGCTTTGCTTTGCCCCTGGCTTGCTTCCTTCTCCGTGCTCACTTTGGTATACTCCACTTCATCCTGGTCCTGACTACTCATTCACCGTTCCGTTTCCTCGCGGCGTTCCGTGGCTACTGCCCCTTCCCTTGCGTGTTCCCTGTTTGTTCTCCCGTGCACTTAGACAGCGTAGGGACCGCCGCCTAGTTGTACCCCGTCGCCTAGGGCGGGTTGTTGCAAGTAGGCAGGGACAGGGCGGTGGGTAGATTAGGGCTCACTTTCCCTTCACCTCCTTCCTGCCATTACAACTGCACTGTAACTCCATGGACATTCCATTCACTGCAATGTAACCCACTCCATGGACATTCCATTCACTGCAATGTAACTCACTCCATGGACATTCCATTCACTGCAATGTAACTCACTCCATGGACATTCCATTCACTGCAATGTAACTCCATGGACATTCTATTCAGTGCAATGGGTCTCCACTAACATAACAGTCCTGTTGCAGTGAATGGGAGATTTACAACTACAGACAAAATAATGTGGACTATCAGGAGATCAGAAGTGGATCACTAAGCAAAAATAACAATGAAGACAAAGAAAAAACAGTTGTATTACTAAATTTGATTTTAAAATTAATTTGGGAGTTTTGTTTGTAAGATTCTCTACCTTTACAAGTGAGTTTTGTATACTGACTGTTTGAAAATCTAGAATATTCTATTGATGACGGTTTTAACGAATTTTACTGCACTGCGACATATTATGAACAACTATTTAATGGAAAAATACTATAATGCTCAGATTAATTGACTGCAAAAGGGACATTCAATTCAAAGTAATAAGAGACCTAAACAGAAGTGACAAAATTTAGGAGAAACATTTTTCATATATTTACTAAAACTGATTTGATGGCTCAGATATGATCATGGCCACCTTCAGTAATTTTGGGGTCCCATGTAGACTAAAAACTATTTTCCCCAACTCCTCCATAAACCTGCACTCTTAGGTAAGCTTGGCGTGCTTGTTTGTTGAATAGGGTACATTCACACAAGCCGGTACGCACCATTACTGTTCTGTGCGGCCAAAAAATGCAGAGCGTTTGGTTTTACCACAAATCACCATGTTTTTTATGAAGTTTTTTCCCGCACATTAATTACAGGTGCAACACATGTTTTTAACATGTTTTACCTGTAATTACTGTTTAGAAAAAACAATAGAATTGAAAACTGGTCAAAACAAAATGCAGTTATGCCACATGTTTTTAGTCCATACAGCACACTACCAGGACAAAGGGAAAAATATTCATGAGTCACATGCAATTTTAAGTCACTGTGTGTGTGTCCTTAGCGCAATAAATGCACACAGTTCGATTTGGACTTATACTGTACCTCTAAATCACGGGTCCCAAACATGAGACTCATGGGCGACATGCGGCCAATGAAACTGTCATCTGCAGCCCGCTTGGCACCAAAGCTCCTGAGACATCCACACACACACACCTCCTGTAGAAAGTACCACACACACCCACCTGTAAAAAGTGCCTCCCCCATGGCTGGGGATTCCACTCCTAGAGGGAGCCCCAATGGAGCTATCTAAAGGGAGGGGGTTGTAGCCCTGTCGACAGGATGGGGTGTGTGAGGCACTATTTACAGGGGGTATGTGTAGCACTATCTATAGGGGGTGTATGTGTGGCACTATTTATAGGGAGTGTGGCACTATCTAAAGGGGATGTGTGTTACACTATCTACAAGGGGGGGTGTGTGGCACTATCTAAAGAGGTCACTGTGGCAGTATCTACAGAGGGCACTGTGGCATTATCTACAGAGGGCACTGCGGCATTATCTAGGGGTTGCGAGGCACAATCTACAGAGGACACTGTGGCACTATCTACAGAGGGCAATCTGACATTATATACATATGGCACTGTGGCATTATCTACAAAGGGCACTGTGGCATTATCTACACAGGGCACTGTGGCACCATCTACAGAAGGCACTGTTGCACCATCTACATGGGGCACTGTGGCACTATCTACAGAGGGCACTGTGATATTATCTGCAGAGGGCACTGTGATATCATCTACAGCGGGCACTGTGGCTTTATCTACGGGGGGGGGGGGTGTGGCACTATCTACAGAGGGCACTGTGGCAGGATCTTCAGAGGGCAATGTGGCACTTTCTAAAAAGGAGCTGCCCAATCTTGACATTCTTGTGTCTGCCAAACGTTGCCAACTGAGCAGCCAGACTGCATTTAGCAACACTTAAACTGGAAAACTGGATTGTTAAAATAAGCACATAGAGTAAACTCGCAGCTTTCCGGTAAGTTTAAACCTAGAAGTATTATTATAGTAATGTAGTATTGTTATAGTAATGTAGTATTGTTATAGTAGTTCAAATAACTTATTGATTAAACAATAATTTTGTGGCCCATTTACCCGACCGAGATTGAGAACCCTGCTCTAAGTGCTTCCGATTTTATTCAAAGGTGTCACACAAGGCAGGCATGGTGCCTAAGAGTCCATACTGTTGACCCTTAAGGCAGTTCATGCCCCACTGTATACATATTCAGCAGCCAAATGTTTTTTTATTTTTTTAATAGCTGAACAACCCTTAAGTATGGAAGTGATAGATAACTATGACATGTACAGTCAGGAGAAGAATGGGGGGTTAATTATACTGTAAGTCCACTGCATAGCTGCAGTCTAGAGAGGGAAGGAAAGGTTTAATACAGAGGTCACAAGATGACTATATATAGCTATCAGCGGGGTGGAGGGGGTTAAATATGGGATGCATGAAAGCTGCAGTGTGGAGAGGGGGGAAGACTTTGTGCAGGTAATAGAGAACTGTATAGGGGGAAGTGGGAATCAGGTTCAGATTGAAGACACTTGTTTAGGTAATTAAATCTGAGTATGCAGGATACGGACAGACACATTGGCTTACTGTTCTGTGGTCTTCCTCCCCTGTGTGCAGTCAGGGTTCCCCCTTTTTAGCAGCACGTGAGGAGAATGTGAAAGAAAGGCACCACCCCCTCCACCCGCATAAAGGTGGCTACGCAGCACAGGAGACACAACAGTGGGCGTCTGTGCCAAGCAAAGCTTAATGAAAATGACCAGACCCCATATTTTAAAAAGAGGAGCACGACTTCTTTGAGCAGTACTTGTTGTCCTGCTCTGATAGTGAACCCTGTATATGATGGTTTATACAGATGTAGCCAAGTTTATCTTGACTCTGATAACTTGCTGCAGTGTGATAACACACGGCAAAATCTATTGAAAAGTCATTAAAAAAGTCAAGTTAAAGTTTCTTGCCACTGTGTATTTAATGTCTTAAGAGTCAAGGTAAAGACGGCTTAGTCTATAGAGCAAAGTAATGCTCACTGAGTAGTAACCCAAATCTGATCTTGTAGATGTCAATCTACAACCTATCCACTCTTGGATATCAATTTAATATATATGAATTCTAAAATGCATATAACAATATCCATAAAATGGAAATATATTTAAATATTTGAGATAATATTTATTTTATTCTGGATAGATATTGGGGCAAATTTACTAGTGTGTCTGGGGCTAGAATGTATTAAAACAAAATGAGCGAAATTTGCACAAATTGGAGCAATTTGACGCCATTTTGATGTGTGCACTTTACTAGACATCCAGGAAAGAAGACGTGGCTTAAAAGGCACAAAAAAAATATCTGGAACAAAATTATGGAGCAAAAATAAATAAATCTGAGGTGGTAGAAAGGAAGAGAAAAGTGTCTAATAGATAATGCAAATTGAGCCAAAATGATCATACAGCATGCAACAATGTGATAAATTAAGTGCATTTTGTGACTGCCTAGTCTAGATTTACACAGTCTTTCTATTAGACAGCATTAGTAAATGTGTACAATTGTTCTTACTTTCTATTGTGGAACATGTACTTGTTTAGTACAGATAAAAAAGACGGCATCTGTATTTTAAGAACATCTCCAACCATCTCAGTAATTTATATTAATATAAAAGATGGTATTTGTTGCTAATCTGAAATCATTGGATAACGTACAATCTGTTCAGTGAGAGGGAGAATTTTCTCACTGTCATTGCCAGGAGGACCTGAGAGAAGGAGAGGGACAAGAAAAGCGGTTCTGTAAAAGCTTATATGGCTGACAATGCTACAGGTAGCTGTTGGATAGCTACTTTGCTTTTAGATAACAAAAAAGGAGAACTTACATGAGAAAGACTGCACAAACTTACAGAATATTAAGATTTAGAAGACCAGTCAAGTTTATAATATTACTAGAGGTATGCTTTACATAAAGTTGTCTGTGTTACAGGCACCTGCAGACGACAATACAAATGAATGACAGCTTGCATTTCTGAATAGGTGCAGAGGGGTATTATTAATAATGTGGCAAGAAATGAAATTAATTTAGTCTCAGGCAGGTCTGTTTATTAACCCCTTTAGGACACAGCCTGTTTTGGCCTTGTGGACACAGATGATTTTTTCAAATCTGACATGTGTCACTTTATGTGGTAATAACTCCGGAATGCTTTTACCTGTCCAAGCGATTCTGAGATTGTTTTCTCGTGACATATTGTACTTTATGTTAGTGAAAAAATTTGGTCGATAAATTCAATATTTATTTGTGAAAAACTTCAAATTTTAGCAAAAATTTGCAAAAATGTGCATTTTTCTAAATTTAAATGTATTTGCTTGTGAAACAGATAGTAATACCACACAAAATAGTTACTAGTTAACATCCCCCATATGTCTACTTTATGTTTGCATCATTTTTGTTCACGTACTTTTATTTTTCTAGGACGTTACAAAGCTTAGAACTTTAGCATCAATTTCTCATATTTTCAATAAAATTTCAAAAGGCTATTTTTTCAGGGACCAGTTCAGTTCTGAAGTGGCTTTGAGGGCCTTATATATTAGAAAGTCCCCATAAATCACCCCATTTTGAAAACTGTACCCCTCAAGGTATTCAAAACCACATTCAGAAAATATTTTAACCCTTTAGGCGTTTCACAGGAATTAAGGCAAAGTAGAGGTGAAATTTACGAATTTCATTTTTTTTGCCGAAATTCATTTGTAATAAAAAAAAATCTGTAACACAGAAGGTTTTACCAGAGAAACGCAACTCAATATTTATTGCCCAGATTCTGCAGATTTTAGAAATATCCAACATGTGGCCCTAGTGCGGTAATGGACTGAAACACAGGACTCAGAAGCAAAGGAGCGCCTAGTGGATTTTGGGGCCTCTTTTTTTTAGGAATATATTTTAGGCACCATGTCAGGTTTGAGGAGGTCTTGTGGTACCTAAACAGTCGAAACCCCCCCAAAGTGACCCCATTTTGGAAACTACACCCCTCAAGGCATTTTTCTAGGGGTATAGTTAGCATTTTGACCCCACAGTTTTTTTGCAGAATTTAGTGGAATTAGTCTGTGAAGATGAAAATCACCTATTTTTCTGTGGAAACAGAATTTTTTCATTTTAACAAGGAATAAAGGAGAAAAAGCACCCCAAAATTTGTAAAGCAATTTCTCCCGATTACGGCAATACCCCATATGTGGTCGTAAACTGATGTTTGGACCCACAGCAAGGCTCAGAAGGGAGGGAGCGCCTTTTGGATTTTGGAGCGCAGATTTTGCTGAATTGGTTTTCAGTGCCATGTCGGGTTTGCAACGTCCCGGAGGGACCAAAACAGTGGAAACCCCCCAAAAGTGACCCCATTTTGGAATCTACTCCCCTCAAGGAATTTTTCTAGGGGTATAGTGAGCTTTTTGGCCCCTCAGGATCTTTTTTAGAGCTATGGTGACCAAAAAACAGCGATTTTGGCGCTTTAAATTCTTTATTTATTACAGTGTTTACCGTGCGCAATAAATTACGTTTTAATTTATTCTGCCGGTCGGTACGATTATGGCGATACCATATGTGTATAGATTTTTTTACGTTTTGCAGCGTTTGCACAATAAAATTAAGTTTCTATAAAATAATTTATTTTCTGGGACACGCTATTTTGAGCCGTAACGTTTTTATTTTTTCGTCAAAAAAGCTGTGGGAGGTCTTGTTTTTTGCGGGACGGGTTGTAGTTTTTATTGGTACCATTTTGGGGTAAATGCGACTTTTTGATCACTTTTTATTCTCTATCTTGGGAGGGGTGGTGACCAAAAAATAGCGATTCTGACAGTTTTCCGTTTATTTTGTTTGCGGCGTTCACCGTGCGGAAAAATTAACATTATAGTTTCATAGATTGGGTCGTTACGAACGCGGTGATACCAAATATGTGTACTTTTTTTTAACGTTTTCATTTTTTCCCTATAATAAATGACTTATTATAGGAAAACAAAACCTTTTATTTTTACACTTTTATAAAACATTTTTATTAACTTTTTTTTTACTTTTTACACTTTATATTTTTGTTTATTAACTTTTTTTTTTACTTTTTACACTTTCTTTTTTTGACCTGCAGCTCTGATTGCTGCTAGAATACATTACACTACCTAGGTAGTGTAATGTATTCCAACTGTCAGTGTGACGTCACAGTCACTCTGACAGTTGGTCTACGAGGATCAGTAGAGGCTGATCCTCATAGGCTGACATACATGGCAGACTTGGGGGCCGTTGTCTGGCCCCCGGGTGCCATCACAAGCATCAGAAGCCCCCACGATTGCATGGGGGCTGCTGATGCGCTACAAACCCGCTACATGCGGAGATCGCAATCGAGCCCCGCATGTAACGAGTTAATTGCCGAAATCAGCGGCGATGAGCCGCTGATCGGCAACACTGGAGAGTGTCAGCTGTCAGGGACAGCTGATCTCCAAGTTCTCGATGCACACTGTCGCCGACAGTGTGCATCGGGAACGGCACAGTGACTTTCTGTCACTCTGACAGGAAGCCTATCAGGACCAGCCGAAGGTTGGTCCTGATGGGCTTCCGTCCATGGCAGACCCGGAAGCCGTTTGCCATACTAACTATCGGCAGACCCCGCGATTTCGGACGGGGGTCTGCCGATATGTTAGAAACCCCTAAAATTCGGCGATTGCACCCGATCGCCGAATTTAAGGGGTTAATTCGCCGAAATCAGCGGCAAAGGACCGCTGGCCGGCAAGAGGGGAGTGTCAGCTGTCGGCGACAGCTGACCTCCCGATTCCCGGTGCACACTGTCGCCGACAGTGTGCACCGGGATTAACTCAGTAACTGTACGTCCTCGTGCGGGAAGTAACCTCCCGCAACGACGGACAGTTACGTCCTGGTGCGGATAGGGGTTAACTGTAAGGGTATGTTTACACTGCTTATTTTCCAGTGAGGCTTGGCACAGCCTGATAGCATGGGTGCTTTTGGGCTCCTGGGTCACTCCCTCTGCAGGAGTGGTGCTGCGGTGGCAGTGGCCGCCATGCGGTGCTGGAACCAATAGAGTAGGGACCCACTTTGAAAGAGGTCGCCGTGAAGTGGCAAGTGGGCTTATACAGTTTGATCAAAATGTTAACAAAGAACATCATGTTTATAAATTATGCCCAGCGGCTCAGATCAACGTATATATTGTGGATGTGTGGTCCATGTCTAGTTTCTCACAATGCTGATATTGTATAATCTATCCTCATCAATTATTTTGTTTTACTTGGTACCAGCACTCCACGCATTTGAAAAAATACCCAGCTGATTTTAATTCAGGAATGACCTCATAAGTGTTTCTGCTCTTGCTTGTGCTCTCAGGTGGCCACTGGGGGCGCATGGTAAGGTGAGCTTGTTCCATCTGTTCACATGTTGTGGTGCTGTGGGGTGGCAGCTGTTGCTGTAGTGCTGCACTTGTGGGGGGACGTGGCCCAGAGCCAGGGAGGCTTGGCACAGCCTGATAGCATGGGTGCTTTTGGGCTACTGGGTCACTCCCTCTGCAGGAGCGGTGCTGCGGTGGCAGTGGCCGCCATACGGTGCTGGAACCAATAGATTAGGGGCGCACTTTCAAAGTGGTCGCCGTGAAGTGGCAAGTGGGCTTATACAGTTTGATCAAAATGTTAACAAAGAACCTCATGTTCATGTTTAAAAATTATGTACAGCGGCTCAGATCAACGTATATATTGTGGATTGTGCGGTCCATGTCTTGTTTCTCACAATGCTGATATTCTATAGTCTATCCTCCTCATCAATTCTTTTGTTTTACTTGGCACCAGCACTCTACACATTTGAAAAAAACCCAGCTGATTTTAATTCAGGAATGACCTCATAAGTGTTTCTGCTCTTGCTTGTGCTCTCAGTTCGCCACTGGGGGCACATGGTAAGGTGAGCTTGTTCCATCTGTTCACATGTTGTGGTGCAGTGGGGTGGTGTCTGTTGCTGTAGTGCTGCACTTGTAGGGGGACGTGGCCTAGAGCCAGGGAGGCTTGGCACAGCCAGATTGCATGGGTGCTTTTGGGCTTCTGTGTCACTCCCTCTGCAGGAGCGGTGCTGCGGTGGCAGTGGCCGCCATGCGGTGCTGGAACCGATAGATTAGGGGCGCACTTTCAAAGTGGTCGCCGTGAAGTGGCAAGTGGGCTTATACAGTTTGATCAAAATGTTAACAAAGAACCTCATGTTCATGTTTATAATTTATGCCTACCGGCTCAGATCAAAGTATATATTGTGGATTGTGCGGTCCTTGTCTAGTTTCTCACAATGCTGTTATTTTCCAGCATATTTCGGAGCGTAAAACGGTGGCTTTACGCTCCGAAATACAACACAAAAATGCCAGCAAACAGCATTCCATTGTTTTCAATAGTAAGAAAATTGTGTAGTTCATAATTTCTCACAAAAAATAAGTAACGTTACTTCTTGAGATGTTTTTAAGCAGATTTTTAACATTTCCAATGGACAATGCCAAAAACACATTCAAAATAAAACACTTCAAAAACGCTCGGCAAATCTGTTTAAAATCTGGTTTTCAGTGGCTGATTTCTCTTTAAATTAGCATCATATTTTTCTGCTTCACACAAATGCTGTGTGAACGTGCCCTCACAGATCCTATTAGAATTTCTCAAATGATGTGATAATGCTTCAGAATTCCATAATAATGTGTAATAAAATATCAGTAATAAAGTATAAACCTGACACCAACCACATGACATTGTTATTCTGTCTGTCAGGTTTGGCGTTTGTAGATACTTTAATTACAAAACTAATTATGTAGAATAATTTAAAACTTCAAGTTTTCAAGTTCAGAGAATTTACATTCAATAATACACTACGCTATACGTGTTATAAGATATATAGTAAAATGAGTTACATGTGATCAGCTGCTGTGTTCTGCCCTGAAAACAATGTTGTGACAGATGAAGTGCATTATGTCTTACCAATGAGGAACACAGGGAAACATGAACCTGCAGTGAACTCCATTTCACTTTAATTTTGATGGCGAGATGCCCACACACATCAGCACATAGTGGAGTTTGGTAATATGAACCTGCAGCAGCCTTCACACGAAACAGCATGTATTGCTCTTCGAGGCTCTTTCCATTGTGTTGCACAGCAATGTAATTCATAGTTTGGGGTCCTCATTTCTCGACTCATACAGAGTCTTGACTTTTTTCTTTCACATATTTACAGATTTTTCATTTCATTTCTACAGCTGGCAAATTTAATTCAAATAAACACTAGCCTCAAGTAGAGCAACAGTCGATCAAAGTTTAGATGGCATGTTGTGCTGTTAGGTAGCAAAATAAATAATCTAAGTTTAAGAAGAAAAATAATGTTAAGTCTTCTCTCTTAAGGAAGGTGTCATGCTAGCATCTCTTGGGAAACCTAGACTTTTTACTAACTCTCTCTCACACTTATTTAAAAAATCTCAGAGAGATCTGGCAAACAATAAAGCATTAATCATTCCCTAGTGATTCCCCGAAAATGAGCCCCGGTACTAGGAATCTTATTAAGACAAAATATGGCTTAATGCCTTAGCCATTCAGTTTAGTGGTAGGGGTGTCACAGTGGGACTTGATCATTATACCATGACCTAAAGCATACTGAAGCATATTCAACCGTGTGTTGTTGTTTTTTTTTAACCGTTTAAAGGAAGACAAAAAATACAAGGCGCACATAGTGCATCATCCCAAAGGATTTTGGAGAGGTGGAGCTGTGGATGGTAAAGTTATACTCACTTGGAGATGTTGTGCTAGGAGCACAACATCCTGATGCGCCTATATATGCTATAGGGTCCTGAGGCCCGGGGTTCATACGGAGATCCACAAGGATTCTGTTGGCAATAGGGAAAGAAGTGAAAAAAGAAGAAAATTGACCCTTAATGGCGCTGTTCCTCTGTAGTAGGCTTTAGATTGTCCTTACACTTCCATTCTGGACAATTCAATAGTCAAGGAAAGAAGGTCCATGGCCAAGTAGTGTAAAGTTCAAACGGTTTATTCAGTGTTTTTGTAAAGTAAGTAAAATAGCTACGCGTTTCAAAACCGGACTGGTCTCTTCCTCGGGCTAAAAACACAGTGACAAAACTCAATCCTAATCGATACTTTTTTAGCTGCCTCGAACTCCAGAGGGAGGCTCAGAAGTCAGAGGTCATAGTTCATATTACTTATGTAAACAATACTAAACGGAAATGGAGACCTGTATATAATGTTTGCACTTTTCACTTCTAAAAAATGTACTTATAAATATATATATACACATGTATATACACATAGGCAGAGATAGTGTCTCTGAGACAACACTAAAGGTAAAATATGTTGAAGCAGTATAGTGTCGACTTGTAAACATATCTATTTTTTCTCAAGTTCAAGATGACAACATGATACGGACATTTTGAAATTATACATTGTACTAATGATGAAAATCCAATTACTGGTACATGATGGTAAAAATGTATCAAAATAAAAATAAAGATATGATCTCTATTGGTAAATATTAATATTTGATCAATACAAAATAAATATATGATAAAAAATATATAGTCCAAATATATGGTAAAAAATGGTCTTTACTGCGTTTTTGAGTTGGGGGTGATCATTTGTTTATTTATATATTAAAAATTATGCGCAGGCCTTAGTTATAAGCCCACCTGTGAAGTGGAAAGTCACACTCACAGGGGTTGTCAGTCCACCTGTGGAGTGGAATGTCGCACTCACAGGGATTATCACTTTTTGCCTGACATCGAGTTAGTCTCTGAAAAGCAGCTCAGAGACCACTAACGGTGTATACAGATTGCTTTGATGTTAGCTGAATGGACTGCAACTTATCTGTTGTCACAAGCTAGAAGCCATCAGTCACAAGTGCCACGGAAGCCCTGAGAGGAAGGAGGGAGGCTTCCGAGGGACCAGAGAAGAACGAATGGCTTTCCATAGAGAAAACTTTTTCTTTTGCCGTTGAGGATGCCAAAAATATAGACTGCAGATCCCCTGGCATTGGACAACAGTGCAAAATGGGAATCGGAGCCGAGACCGACAAACAGAGATACAAAGAAGTGTATTTGTTATTTTTACATAAGTACAATAATTTAGTAGGTCCGTATAATTTTTCTTTGAATGTGAAATGTACCTAAAGTTACATATATTGTTATTCAGAAATATTATATGCTTCTTTCTGTTTCTTAAGTATTGATTTCTATGATGAGGGTGATGTTACTGCAATTGTTATTTAGCGATGTGTATAGTTTGTAAAAAAAATATTTAAAAAAATCTATTATTAGATGATGGTTTCCGTGATAATATTCAGACTAACTGGGCTCAACATGTTTAGCTTGTACATCCAGAAAACTTCTATTTTGTTTACATTTTCCATACTATTAGTCATACCAGGATCTATATAATCTATTGGCGTCACAGTGTAACAATCAAAATCGCTGTTATGATACAGAGCACAGTATCGAGATACACTGTGTTGCATAAACCCTTTGGTGCAATTAGATTTATGCTTATTAAGTCTGCAATGTAATGGTTGAATCGGTCTTCCAATATATTGTAGTGAGCACGTGCATCATAATAGATAAATTATTGATTTGGACTTACAGTTGAACTAATATTTGATATCGAAAGTATTGCCAGAGTATGTTGAAGAAAAGGTGGTTCGGTTGTGTGTGATTGATTTCAACAAAGGCATCTTTTTGCGCCACATTTATAGCTGCCCTTTTTGTTAGCTGTCAGAATGGTTTAATTTTCTGAATGACCCCATTGTTGAACTCTACTAGGGGCAAGCAGGTTTTTTTTTTTAGAGTGGGGGCCCATCGAAGGCTTACCATTTGTTTTTTTGGTAACACGGATTTCAGAAAGGGGTCCTGCCCTAATATGTGCCAGTGCTTGGCCAAACTTCATATTTGCTTATGTGCAACATTAAACGTTAAGGTTCTCGCTGGACACTTTAGTGGTCCCCTGTTGGTCTAGTTTTTTCATGGGTTTTGGTTGTGGGCAGTCTCTTTGATATAAATTTTAGGTTTTTCTAAAACCTTGTGTTAGTGGTTGTTTTGGATGCATCACAAAGTCAGTATCCATAGTACAATTCTTTCTGATTCTCTTGACTTGACTAAAGGGAATATTTTTAATCCATTTTGAATAGTGGCCACTTTTGAAATCCAAGTGGCTGTTTGTGTCTACTTTCTTAAAAATGTGCGTGTGGTAAAGACATTGTTATTAAATGATATAATATGGTTCAAAAACTCTATTTATTTCGTGTTTATGTTGCTCGTAATGGGAAGACCCCAGGAGTTTTTATTTAGGGAGTTGAAAAACTTGTGCTCATCTTCAATAGTTCCCTTCCATAGAAAAAAGAGATCATCAATATATCTTTTATAAAGTAGGATATATTATTTGGCAGATGTAGGCTTCTTCAAATACCCCCATAAACAGATTGGTGTAGCTGGGTGCCACTCTTGTTCCCAAAGCAGTCCCCCTAGTCTGATGGTATATAGACTCTTTGAAACTGAAAACATTGTTGTGCTGTTAGGTAGCAATATAAATAATCTAAGTTTAAGAAGAAAAATAATGTTAAGTCTTCTCTCTTAAGGAAGGTGTCATGGTAGCATCTCTTGGGAAACCTTGACTTTTTAGAGAGAGCTGACAAACAATAAAGCATTAATCATTCCATAGTGATTCCCCGAAAATGAGGAAAAAAGGCTTAATATGGCTTAATGCCTGAGCCATTCATTTTACTGGTAGGGGTGTCACAGTGGGACTTGATCATGATACCATGACCTAAAGCATACTGGAGCATATTAAATTGTGTGGTTTTTTTTTTGTTTTTTTTTTATCAATCCTAGATATCACATTATCAGTAGACAGATAGTACTACTTACTTTTTGTGCCCTATATAAGACACTAATATTACTCAGAATCAACTGAATAGAATATTGAAAGTCTTCACAGCTAGATATTTCCAGGTCAAGTACAGTAGATTAACATGATTAAAGGGAGTTTTACAGTAGATTTTATGGTACCAAACGCCCCTCCTATGCAGTTGAATCAACAGTCAACCAACTACATAGGACAGGGGAGGGATTCGAGTGCTAGTTGCCGGACTCTTCCTGGTGCGATGGGCATGGTGCGCGGCAGAATAAAGCTGATTAGTTTCACTAATGCAAGCAGTGACAACAGGAGCACAAGTTTGTTCCGAAGCCATCAACCAATAGCTACCTAGCGGTGTCAGCCATGTGGTAGTGTAAAATCTACTGACAGACTGCCTTTAAGGAAATATGGCTTTGGAACAGTGGTGGCAATGATCTAGACACTTTTGTCACACACTAATATGAGCTACTGTGCTTAGCATATCAGTGTTGCTCTCAAAAATTGATGTTAATAAAAAGAATATGCTTTCGTTCTTTGGTTAAACCCGATGCCGAATAATTATTTTACTTAGGGTCCATGCACACAGCATTGCCTCGTGCCCAGAACCTGCTTAGCTCCGAGTCCTTCCCTGTGCTGCTGTTTGGTGCCACTGTAATACAACATGTGATGGAGTATGCCATGTTTTTCATCCCAAGTATTCCTCTGTGGACGTTCATATAAAATCTAAGTCACATGAAGGTACTGGCCCATTGGGATGTGTACAACACAGATCTATAATATGACATGTGCATGAGGCCCTAAAAGAACATTCTAACAAAAAAATTGGTCCCCTTTTGTTACAATGGTCCAAAATAAGCTGATTACAGGGTATCCTGCGATTTAGACCCTGTTGAATATCAGTTATTTACCGGGCAGCAATTGTTTAATTTCCCTGTAGTGCCACCAAAGGGGAAATTACATATTACACAGTTACAAATGCAGTCGATGGGCTGTCTGTGAATGCCCAGACATGTTGTGTGTCACGATCCGTGGGTATGTGGACCCACTAGGCTGCACCACCGTAGCGGAGCAGCAGCTGGCCAAACAACAGTCCTAGTACAAGAGTACCTTTGATAGTCCAGACAGTAGTGGAGGCTAGGCACAGATGAACATGAAGGCAGATGTGACAGGTGGCACAACACGACTCCAACACTCTAAGGCACAGGAACAAATATAGCACGGGATACAGGTAGCAGGGCACGGGATCAACAGGAACAGGATAACACTATTGGACCATTTGCTAAGACTAACATGGGTAAACACAACAACGCTGAGGCAATAAGTGAAAGGGCAGAGCCCTTTTTATAGTCTAGGGTATTCATGAGCTTATTAGTAATTTTTTACATGTGCGCGCACTGGCCCTTAAAGGCCAGGCACGAGCGTGCGCGCGCACCCTACGGGAATCAGCATAGCGACGCGGAAGTGAGTGCCGGTATCTCTCAGGAGGGAGGTGCCGCCCAGCACTCACACGTCCATGGCCGCGGCCATCAGGGGGTAAGCCGCGGCTGTGGACATTACATTGGGTCCTCCTTATCAAGAGATAGTCTCTGCAGTCGCCTTCAGTCTCCAGCTAATAGATGAAGGTCCTGAATGGGTGAATTCCTTAATAGGGTACTGTATTTTTAAACAAAACTTTCCAATTAATAAAAGAACTTGCACTATAAACAAGCAGTAATCTTAATTTTAAATAAAAAATATAAATTACAAAACGTCTTATATTTTCACATACTAAGCACCTTATTCTTTTTTTTTTGGGTGTATTTCAATAAATATTTATTTGGCTAACGAACTTTAGCTTGTTCAGCTGCCTTATTGTAGATTATATACTGGTTTTTTTTATAAGATTGATATGCATTAATCTAATATGACTTTTATAAAGTGAAACAAAACAAATGTTTTCTTCCCCGTGTAATATCAGTAAAAAAATTTACATTTATGTACCTACGAAGTTGAATATAGATGGTCCAGAAATCAATCTTCATTCGTTTTTAATAAAGAAGAATTTTTATGATGCTCACAATAGAACTAGCACATGTAGCAGAGGAAACATACATTGATTAAAGGCTATGTACACCTTTGAAACAATTTTTCTAATAAATCCATGTTTTGACCCCTTAGTGACCAGCCCATTTTAGGCCTTAATGACCAAGCTATTTTATTCGTTTTTCTATAGTCGCATTCAAAGAGCTATAACGTTTTTATTTTTTCGTCTACATAGCTGTATGAGGACTTGTTTTTTTGCGGGATTAGTTGTGCTTTTTAATAGCACCATTTTTGGGTACATATAATTTTTATATTAACTTTTATTAACCTTTTTGGGGGGGATTATAACAAAAACCTGAAATTCCGCCATTGTTCTATGCGTTTTTAAATTGACGCCGTTCACTGTGCGACGTAAATAACATGTTACCTTTATTCTATGAGTCGGTACGATTACGGCGATACCACATATGTAGAGGTTTTTTTATGTTTTACGACTTTTGCACAATAAAAACACTTTTGAACTAAAATTATTTGTTTTTGCATCATCGCTTTGCAAGAGCCGTCATTTCTTTATTTTTCCATCAATGTAGTGATTTTTTTGGGCTTGTTTTCTGCGGGACAAGACGTAGTTTTGAATGGTACTGTTTTGGGGTGCATGGGACTTATTGATTCACTTTTATTATGACTTTTTTGGGGGGCAATGGAAAAAAATTGCAATTTCGCCATGGTTTTTTGCGTTTTTTTTTTACGGTGTTCACCTTGCGGTTTAAATGACATATTAACTTTGTTAATGGAGTCATTACGGTCGCGGCAATACCACAT
Organism: Rhinoderma darwinii; assembly: GCF_050947455.1. NCBI lineage: Eukaryota > Metazoa > Chordata > Amphibia > Anura > Rhinodermatidae > Rhinoderma > Rhinoderma darwinii. The sequence continues at coordinate 203,988,881 of NC_134688.1, forward strand.
ATGTGTACTTTTTTTTTTTTTTTACACTTTTACTAAATAAAACCACTTTTTATGGAAAAATATGATTTTATTTATTTTTTTACTGTACTTTTTATTAATAATCTTTATTTCACTTTGATGACTTATTTTATTAGTCCAACTAGGAGACTTTACTGTGCGATCTACCGATCGCTGCTATAATGCTCTGGTATACTTCGTATACCAGAGCATTATTGCCTGTCAGTGTAAATCTGACAGGCAATCTGTTAGGACGTGCCTCCGGCGCGTCCTAACAGGCATATGTCCAGGGCAGACCTGGGGGCTTTTATCAAGCCCCCGGCTGCCATGACACCCCATCGGAGACCCGCGATTGCATTCGCGGGCCGCCGATGGGTGACAGAGGGAGCGCACTCCCTCTGTAAACAAAGTTAAATGCCGCGGTCGCTATTGACGGCGGCATTTAACGGGTTAAACGGCGGCGATCGAACTAAACTTCGATCGCGGTCGTTGGAGCAGGAACTCAGCTGTCATCAGACAGCAGAGCCCCGGCTCCTGCCTGCACGGGAGACCCATGCAGGACTTAGACTAGGCTGACGTGAAAAGGCGTCAGCCTAGCCTAAAGCCCATTAGTGACTCACGTGAAAAGGCGTATTGGTGGTCACTAAGGGGTTAAAGGGAATGTGTCAATAGAAGTTATTATTATTTTTTTTTTTAGTTAAACAATTAGTATTTGAGTGATTACACATTGTTTTAATTTTTTTAATTTTTTCACAAGTCAGGAAATATTATAAATTAGATTCTAATTTATAACATTTCCATGTGCTGGGCACTAGAGGGAGCACTTCCCAAAATTGCAGCAAATTTTGGGTGGACACACTCTCCTCTAGTGTCCTCACACAATCCCCCCTCCCTTCTTCTGGCTAGTGCCAGGAGAAGGAAGGGTTTGAGTCTTCAAACCTCCTACACTGTGTGCCACCATTTTCTGAGCGACTGCACAGTGCTAGGAGGATTAGATACAGGGCTCAGCAGACAGTATCACACGAACATACTACACACATCACATACACGAACATAATATACACATCACATACACAAACATAAATGACCTGCCGCCGCCTCTGCTGGTCTACGCTCCTATTCCTTGCGCCTGAATATATGGCCGGAAGCCGCGGCCGCAAGTCGTCATCTTACTGTCCGGCAGCGGCTTCTGGTCCACATGAAAATGGCGCCGGATTTCGCTCTGCGAACGAGCTTCATTTTGGTCTGTGTGGGAGCGGCGCATGCGCTGTTCCCACACAGACGGCCTACGCTTCTGAGAATGGAACGGCTCCCATTCGCATTCTCTATGGGGTTGTATGTGCCGTATTCCATCTCTGTATGTGTCATTAATCAACACATACTGAGATGAAAAAAAAATGGCAGCCCCCATAGAGAAGTAAAAGTTTGAACACAGTAAAAATTAGAACGTGACAACACTAATAAATAAATTTTTTGTTTATATTTTATTAAAAGCAATATAATAAAAAAAATCATGACACCTTCCCTTTAAGTGATTTCCAACAACTTTTAAATTGACTTTTATTAAAAAAAAGTTCTACTTTTTAAGATACAGCTTTTATGTATCCTGTATACATAGAAGCTGTATCGTTCCATCAAAGCTGTCAGGTCAGATAAACTATTTCTGGAGGGTGACCAAGCATGTGGGGCCACTCGCCAGTCAGGATTAGTCAGGGATATGCAATAGTTCTATTGATATTACTGATATTACTTAAATGATATATCTAGTCAACGTGCCACAAACATTTTCTGCAGAGAAAGCCATCTAAACATTTTTGGGAATGAGAAATGTGGTATGTCATTCCTAAGGAAAATAAAAATATCTAGTTATCAATATATACAGATTAGAAAAAAGAAACATGATAGATGACATAATAGGACATGGAAGGAAATATTATTGTGAAAATCATAAAAATTATACTTTGTATTTTTATCAGTATTTTATCCTATGAAAATGTACTATAAAACTTTTATTTCTTTATATCTGTATCATTAATGCCAGAGCCAATCTCACTGCCATCTCTAGCAATCTTTTCTCATCTTATTAGTTATTAATAATAATAATAATGAATAGTTCACAAATGTACACTTTGTAATAGAAGATGTTATCCCTGTAATTTTGCTACATGTCTTGGGCCTTAATAAAAGAAATGTGAAAAGGAACCCTCTAAAAAAATGTATGCAAAAACTTGACTGTAAGTCTTTTTATCTTTAATGTGATAGTATATGAAATATTGAGGGTTCCTACCTAATTGTTGTCCTGGTTTGCTCCCTCTGCAGGTGCTGTGTGGCAGCAGCATGGTTTGCCATGGGATACTACACTTAGTAGAGTAGGGACCCACTTGAAAGAGGTCGCCGTGAAGTGGCAAGTGGGCTTATACAGTTTAATCAAAATGTTTACTAAGAACCTCATGTTTGTATATTTTATTTTGCTGAGCGGCAATAGATCAAGAATAGCAAGTGGATGTGCAGTCCAGGTTTTCTTTTCTCCCTTGTGGATGTATATGAAATATAGAATTTCCAATTTACTTGTGATTTGAGCATTTAACCTCATAACAGACACAGATTCCTAACAAACTCACAGTTCTAGACATCTATAGTTGTTGCCTCTGAAGTCATGTCATGCGCTTTAGTTGTGATAATAACTTACTGCTGCTATCAGCCTTATGAAGTGAGTGACAGGGGAGTCTTACCAGGAAGATCCTCCGCTGCACACCTGCCGGCTGCCTATTAGTATGTGGATGGATGGCTTGATTGCAGAAGAGAGAAGTACTAGAATATGAGATGTCGGCATCTGCCAGCCACCCAGGGGTTCAAATAGAAATGTTTTCTTACAGAAACTAAATGCATTTAATTAATAAACTATGTTTCCTACTCCTACGTTACATTTTCTTTTAATGTCAATACTGGCAACGCTTATTTTTTATATAGATCAATCATCTGTTATAATACTTGCTGAAAAAATGACGGTTTGTTAGTTTATAGGAAAATAATTCAAAGGTGACAAAAGTAGCACTTCCTGTTGCCACCTCTGCAAAAATGGCTGCTGCAACTGAATAGAAACATGCAGTATCTCTGTAAGTAAAACAGACATACTGTAACTACCAAATTCTAACTGTTTGTCTAACATCTAATTTACAAATATATTAAAATATTTGTATAATAATGGTCACATTTTGGGTGGAAATTGATCATTTAAAGAGGCTCTGTCACCACATTATAAGTGACCTATCTTCTACATAATGTGATCGGCGCTGTAATGTAGATTACAGCAGTGTTTTTTTGTTTGGAAAAAAAATCATTTTTTACGGAGTTATGACCTATTCTAGCTTTATGCTAATGACTTTCTTAATAGACAACTGGGCGTGTTTTACTTTTTGACCAAGTGGGCGTTGTGGAGAGAAGTGTATGATGCTGACCAATCAGTGACCAATCAGCGTTATACACTTCTCTCCATTCATTTACACAGCACATAGTGATCTTACTAGATCACTATGTGCAGCAAAATACACACACACACTAACGTTACTCAAGTGTCCTGAGAATTAATAGACATCACTACCAGCCAGGACGTGGTCTATTCAGAATCCTGACACTTCTCTAACGTTTGTGTGTGATTTACAGCACAGCAAGGGTAATCTCGTGAAATTACGCTGTAAATGACATCCCAGCGTGATCTCGATGTGCTGTGCTGTAAATCACACACAAACATTAGCGAAGTGTCAGGATTCTGAATAGACATCACGTCCTGGCTGGTAGTGACGTCTAATAACTCTCAGGACACTTCAGTAACGTTAATGTGTGCGTATGTGGCTGCACATAGTGATCTAGTAAGATCACTATGTGCTGTGTAAATGAATGGAGAGAAGTGTATGACGCTGATTGGTCAGCGTCATACACTTCTCTCCACAACGCCCACTTGGTCAAAAAGTAAAACACGCCCAGTTGTCCATTAAGAAACTCATTAGCATAAAGCTAAAATAGGTCATAACTCCATCAAAAATTATCGTTTTTCTACATAAAACACTGCTGTAATCTACATTACAGCGCCAATCACATTATGTAGAAGATAAGGCACTTATAATGTGGTGACAGAGCCTCTTTAAAGAGGCTCTGTCACCAGATTTTGCAACCCCTATCTGCTATTGCAGCAGATAGGCGCTGCAATGTAGATTACAGTAACGTTTTTATTTTTAAAAAACGAGCATTTTTGGCCAAGTTATGACCATTTTTGTAGTTATGCAAATGAGGCTTGCAAAAGTCCAAGTGGGTGTGTTTAAAAGTAAAAGTCCAAGTGGGCGTGTATTATGTGCGTACATTGGGGCGTTTTTAATACTTTTACTAGCTGGGCGTTCTGATGAGAAGTATCATCCACTTCTCTTCAGAACGCCCAGCTTCTGCCAGATCACGCTGTGACGTCACTCACAGGTCCTGCATCGTGTCAGACGAGCGAGGACACATCGGCACCAGAGGCTACAGTTGATTCTGCAGCAGCATCAGCGTTTGCAGGTAAGTAGCTACATCGACTTACCTGCTAACGCCGATGCTGCTGCAGGCCGCACTGAAAATCGCGCAGCAGCCTTTTTTTCCTTTGGTTTCTATCATTTTTAGGTAACTTAGTTAGTTTAGATGTTGCTGAAAATAACAGTGCAGAATTTAGGCTGTGGTGAAGAATTTGAACTCAGCAGAATGCACAGTCTGTTGCAGAGGAGGCTGAAATCTGCAGCAAGTCTGCTGAGATATCCGCCATGTCTGAATTAACTGTCAAATATGCAAATTTTGCTGCAAATTTGTTCAGTAATTGCAGCAAATTTGCGGCAAAATCTGAAGTGGAAATTTCTGCCACGTCTGAACATGCTCATAATCTGCAAAAGGTCAGACCCAACCGTTTCAAAGGTAAAAAAAAAGGCATACTTATGTGATCTGACATATGTAACTCACTATAACTACCCTCAGTTTCCTTTTAAGCTTCCATTTAAGAAAACAGCTATTGGAAACTCAAACGTATAAATACAAAAAAACATTATTATAATGTCAAGCAAACAAGAAGATAAACGGGAATAAGAAATAGAAAAAAATTAATTTCCAGTGCTAAACACATACGATAATCTCTATGCCTACAGACACTAGGATAACTGAATCTTATTGGAGAAGTAATAGCTAAGAATTTATTGACATTCAAAAAATTAAATTCATCCATGTACACAAATTCATATAAATTCTATTGGTAATAATACATGAATTAATACTCCGTTCATCAGTAGTGTTTTATCTCTTTTGTTTGTCAGCCACAGATATGTAAAGTCAGGCAGTTGTGTTTGTCACATCAGGTATTGTCACATCAGTGGTGCTGGATCTACAAGGTAAAATTAATAAATATTCTGCACTAATAGAAAGTTATTTTCCCCCCTAGGGATGAGATCAGTGCAACACCAATAAGAGAATAAAATGGACTTTTAAAGTATAAAACACTTTGAAATTGAGAAATCACAAACGTAAACTTTTGACAAGCAATTAAAACACCTGGCATGTTATAGCTTGTTGCTTTATAGGGTATTCAAGGGGTATGTTTTTTTTACGCTTTTTTAAGCTTTGAAGATCCATTGTGGCAGCCAGCCAATCAAAGTAAAACTTATTCACTCTAATTAACTGTCAGTCTAATCTCTCCCTATTGGTCACGGAGGTCAGGAACTCAGGCAATGTCTCACAGCATATATACTGTAGTCCAATAATTATTAATAGGATGTCCTTAGTTTTCCATATTATTAATACGTTCATGTTATATTGTTGAGGCATCTGGACACTTGGAACATTGAACAGAAGTCTGGATGCACATCATCCAACCCTTGTAATATCACTGCTAAAGGAAAAAGTAAAATTTAGCAGACTGGGGTAGGTTTAGGGTATGTTCACACATGCAATAAAAAAAATGGCTGAAAATCACGGAGCTGTTTTCAAGGGAAAACAGCATCCGATTTTAAGGCATTTTTGAAGTTGAAAAATAGTTTGAAGCAATTTGTTTTTGGAGCCGTTTTTCATAGTGTCAATGGAAAAGCAGCTCCAAAAACACCTCAAGAAGTGACATGCGCTTTCTTTTTACACGGCATAGTTTTACGTGCCGTTTTTTTTTTTTTAACAATGTTTTTATTGTGATTTTCACCATAAACAATTATTTTACAATGAAACAGAAACATCAAAGCGACAAGGGCATTGTGATAATAACAACGATTGATACTATAGCAGAAGATGCAGCTAATCCTGTGCATAAAAATCAGAAGTATATGGGCGTCCGCCATGTCAGTAGCTAGGTAAGGAACAATGCCCCTATCAGTACAGTAAATCATAAGAAAGAAAATAATAAAATAACAGCAAATCAAAAATAAATCATCACTTTCCTCAAGTGCAAACAAAAGTTCCTATGTGGAACTTAGAGCCAGCCATGCTCCCCACATTCCACAAAACACCACCACCCAGCAAATATTGTATACCCTATTCCCTTGCGGTAGGTACAGGCATAAATGCCCCAGAGTGTATTAATGGTAAACCTGCGGTGCCGCCTAACAGGTTCCAAAAACGTAGGTCCGCGTTTCAGATATATTGTTATTATGACTTCGGTGGTGATCCCATCAATACCCTTTCCTGGTACCACACAGTGTTCTGGAAATTGGCTTTGATAGCTTCCCTAACTCGTTGTTGAAGAACAGAGATAAAACTACCCCAAGTGTCAAAAAAGATTCTATGAGCGCCGTCTTACGTATTGAGGTTTTTCCGTCCAATCCATTCTTAACAAAAATGTGAATTTGTCCAAAAACAATTGGAACGGCGGCGCTTGTTTTTGCAACCAAGTGTGCAAAATAGGATTTACACCCGCTGCCGCTATCATATACAATAATTTACTTGCTCCCCATGTATAGTTTACGTGCCATTTTTTAGAACAGCGGCGTAAAAATATGTCTTGCTTGAACTAAATTCCGTATTTTTCATTGATTTCAATGGTAAGCTATTTGTAGGCATTTCACTAGTGCTTTTCGTGGCGTATTTCGAGGCGTTTACGCTCTGAAATATGCCTGAAAACACTGCTTGTAAACATGCCCTAAGAAAATGCACAAAAATGTTGTCAAAAATTGCACCAAATAAGTGGGTTACGTATTGTGCGCCAAATGTGTCTTAGACATTTTTATGCCTACCCCGACAATTTTAAATACTGTATAGAAAAAGGGAGTGGCTAAAGGCAAAGGAGAATAACTAAAGACATGTGCAGTTTTTGAACATAAATTATTGGCGTACATCCATCATAAAATGTAAAGAGAAGTGTCAAACATGTGAGTTGTACCAAATATATTATACCACTTTTGATAAATTTGCCACAATTTGCTCCTCCTGAAATCTTCCCCAAAAATTCCTTTTTGTCCAGGTTGGGGACTGTTTTTTATACTGATGACCTATCCACAGTGTTACGAAATGCGTTCTTGCTCACTTCTTTCCTGCTGGCAACAGCGTTTTTGACCCTGGTGGGATTGAGTGTTCACTTCAAAGTCAGTTCTGCTACATTACCTGTTTTTCCTCAGCTACACTCAGGTGCATTAAACAACTACACCCCTCCTGTGCTGGACTCTTGTGCCTTGCAACTTCTTGCTGTACTATTGGATGCTGCTGATGAACTTTTCTATTTAAATCCTGTCTGTCCAATCAGCCTTTGCTTGAGGATCGTGCATTGTTCCCGATTGTGGACCAGTCCAATCTGCTGTATTCTGCATCTAAATCCTGATCCTGTTACTGATATTGACCCCTATTTACTGTGCTTTATTTTCTGCTGTGCTTGTGTACCAGTCCTGCTTTATGTCACCTGTACCTGCCTGTGCCAAGACCTCTATTCTGTGATGTGATAAGATCTTCTGATATCTCCTGGTTCTAACTGTATACTCTTGGACTCTGTTCCTGGCATCTCTTGGTTTCAAGTCTAGTGCCTCTGCCTGGACGCTGCTCTGGGTGTTTCCTGGTTCCGTCTGAGGTCAAATTCATCTCTTCCACTCTGGTGTTTGCCACGTCTGAGCCTTTTGGCCCTTCTGTTTATGAACTTACTCAGGTTACTCCATTACCTCTTTCTGCATCTCTGTCTTTGTGTTGTTGTCACTGCTTCTGGTTGCAGTCCAAGGATCTACTACCCAAGTTAATAAATTACATTGTTTTATCCTGAAATCTTCTGTTCCTGTATCCAGTCTGTGTATAATCCAAGGGAAATGTGGGCAGCACAGCAGAACAAAAACCTCCAGGGTATCAGGGTGCAGGCCTCCAGGGATCCAACTTGTAAATCCCCAAATGTAGACAAAAAATGGAAAAAGAGGCAGCACTCCAAAGATCGTATCAAATGAGATTAATTTATTCACCCATCAGTGCAAAAGGATGCAACGTTTCAGCTGCTCAATGCAGCCTTTGTCAAGCAATGTAAAACAGACGGTTCAGTGCATTTATTCAACCCACAGTGGGAGGAGTTATCATCAAAATGTACATCTAATAAAAGTTACAATTTATAAGCGAATAATCTACTGATCATACATAATCCATAGTGTCAGTGTCATAATATTTGTAAACATACATATACGTGAGAATGTAATAAAACAATGTAATAAAGAAAGTGACAGAACAAAAATGACCTCACAATTCTCTAAAACATAATCAGTATTACATAACAGCTGTAGACTTCAGGTGTATGGAAGTAATGCGATTCATATATAATCACTGACACTCACCCAAAACGAAGGAACACAGCACCCGCGAGTATAATGAGTCACACTAACACAACTCCGGCGTCTATGAAAATCGAATGTGCACGCCTAATAATTGGTCATGTGATAAAAGTACCTGTAACGTCCGTCGCTGACCACAAACTCCTTCCATCCAGTCGACGACCTTCTCTCAAGAGATGTTTGCAAATATGGCCGTCCTGATCCACAGTGACCACCAGGGTGAGCTCACGAGCTCAGTCCAGACTTGAGAAGCCAGAGTGCAAGCATGTTTGTGATTGAGCTAATTTGTCCAGAGTACCCTGGGCTATAAGAAGGTCCCAGCCCCATCCTCCCACGCCTGAGCTTTGTTGTTGTATTCCTAGTCTGTCTTGCAAATGGTCCCCTAGTGTTTCCTGCTCCCAGTGTTTCCTGTTCCTGTAACCTGTATCCTGATCTAGTGCCGTGCTTAGCTGTAGCCATGCTGTGCTGTATACCACACCTGTCCTGCTTCTCCTCGCCTGACGTCTACCTGCTGCCTAGTTCCTGCCAAGCCTGCCTTGCTACTGTCTAAGCTGCCACAGGTACACTATATAAACTATAGACTCTGGCCTGCACCCTGTTGGCCAGCTGCCATACTGCCAAGGTGGTACGGCCCAGTGGGTCCACGAACCCTACATCACAGTACCACATGATCAGCTGTCAAACAGCCCAGTGCAAGCGTCTATCGAGACGGCTAGCAACCCAATGTAAAATATGCTGCGCATGCGTAAATGACAGCTGTAGGTAAGTGAAGACACTATAGGGAAGCAAAAGTAAATGACCTAATGGTCATAACGTATTCTAAGACCATCACCATCAACGGATTTCATTGACCCGACATACATTGTCCAATCAAGGCGTAAGTCTAATATCTTAGCAAGATATAGCGATGAGAGACTCACGCTATAAAACTTATGCTAAGATCATAAAGGGTTCTATTGATCCAAAAGAGAAAGGTGGACAAATCTAAACAGATATAATAATATCACAAGTGCAGTCCCATAATAACCTGATGAAAAGTTGATAATATTCAACATATAGGTCCACAAATATTACCCTTAACACAAATGTATCCCTCGGCTTGGGCCAGCGTTCAGCAAAGTAATCAAATTCCAATTAGATGTAGACAAACCTACAGGATAAAAATATTAATAAAAATGAAATAATAAAAAAGAATAAGTAATCAAAAGAGGTGTAAGGTCTTACAAAGATACCATATAAAAACTACAAACAAGTGTACATAAACCCCTAATAAAAAGTACAATAAACCTTACCACTTAAGGGGACAATATTGAATAATATCAATGAATGGTAATCAGGAGAATAACGACATCCCTCAATACACATAAATTTATGTGTATTGAGCCTAATCCTACATTCAGTGGTGATCTCCCCAATGTATAAAAGTTTGCACGGGCACATAAGAATATAGATAACAAAATCCGATCTACAGGTCAAGTAATGCCTAATCCTATAGGTCCTACCAGTAGTTGGATGTGTAAAGGAATCTCCCTTACACATCAAGCCACAGTTGGCACAGCCCAAACAGGGATAACAACCACTATGGGCGATAAAATCCTGCCTACCGGACCTACCACAGCCCTTAGGGCCTATATCAGTCTTCAGAATCTGTCCTTCATATTAGATGATCTCCTATAAGAGAATAGGGGTGAGCATTAAATGAAGGAATATCATAGAAATTTCCAAGCATGGGCCAATGTCTACGTATAACTTGCAGAATTTGTGAGCTATGTACATCGTAAGTAGTGACACAAAGAATACACTTTTCCATATTAGACCATGTGGTAACCCTATCCTGTCCTTCAATATTCCTTACTCTGGAAATGTGAGATCTAATTAGTTTATCGGGGTAACCCCTAAACTGGAATCTCCCATCTCGTTCAACCGATCAGCAGATTCATCATCGATAATCCCTTTAATTATCAACATTTGACTAAATGGAAGAGATCTAACAATTCTTCTTGGATGTTGGCTCTCATACCTTAACAGACTATTACGATCTGTATTTTTTATGAAGAGATCTGTCACTAGACGGTCATTTTTAACAAAAAACAGTAGTATCTAGGAATTGTATGCACTAACCATAGTGAATTTAATATCATGATCCATTCTATTCAGATCCACAAAAAAATCTTGTAGAGAATCCTCTATGTCAATCCAAATGAAGAATATGTCGTCTATGTATCGCCACCATCCCAAAACATTGGAAAAATGGTGGGACACATAGACTACAGACTCCTCAAGGTCCGCCATATATATGTTGGCATAATTGGGGGCCATGTTCGACCCCATGGCTGTACCTTTTTATTGAACAAAAAAATTATCACCAAATAAAAAATAATTCCAAATAAGAATAGTTTCCAATAGACCCAGAGCAAATTCCTTACAATTGGGAGAGAAATCTGTGGTATCCAAGGCTTTTTTCACACTCAACCACCTCTCATGATTAATGGAGGTATATAATGAAGTCACATCAAATGAAACTAAAAAGGCTCCCTTCAGTATAATTAAGTCATAAATTTTAGCTAAAAAAAATCAGCTGTGTCCCTAACATAAGTCTTGGCTGTCATGGCTGAATTCCTTAGAAGTTTATCCCCAAAAATTGCTGAAGGATTGAATATAGAATTTCTCCCTGATACAATTGGATGCCCTGGTGGATTATGCAAATCCTTATGTATCTTTGGGAGGCAGTATATAAGGGGGGTAACTGGATGTTTAGGTAATGAGAAATCATGTAACTCCTTATCTACCAGGTCAAGTGCATAAGCATTATCGACTAAATATTTAAGCTTCCTCATGAACTCATATTTCAGGCCTCCATTAACTTCCCTATAAACCTCGGGATCATATAGCTGACGGTCCATAATGACGATCCCACCGTCTTTGTCAGCGGGTTTAATAATAAGGTCGTCGTTATGGACCAGCTCCTGCAATGCCGCAATCTGTTCTCGTGTTAAGCTAGGGCGAATAAAAGGTTCACTATCACTTAACACGCTTGTCTTTAATGTGCAAATATCTTTTTTGACAGAAGAGATAAAACCATATAATAAATCAGAATTAACCACAGGTGTAAAATCGCTCTTATTAAAGAGACAACATTTATTTAAACAGATTTCAGGTGTTGGTGAAAACTCTAGATTCGAAGGTTGTTGTTTCTCAGAAAATCACAATTTGAGTTAAGCGACCTAAAAAAAGAATGTAAGTCAATGACAAGTTGACACCAGTCTGTGGCTGACACTTGACAAAAGGAAAGTCCTTTAGCCAATAAGGACATTTGTGTAGGGGATAAGGTGCACAAAGATATATTTACCACCAATGACTGCTGTATTGCATCTGTTTCTTCTGTGCTCCCACATATTTTGTGGACCTTCCGCTCCTTGTTTTCTGACTTTCGGCGGTGGCGTCTCCCACCCCTTCTGGTACCGCGGTTCTCTCTGACGTAACCGTCATTGGAGCATTGGTTACTTCGCTGAACGTTGGCCCAAGCCGAGGGATACATTTGTGTTGAGGGTTATATTTGTTTACCTATATGTTGATTATTATCAACTTTTCATCAGGTTATTATTATTGTCATGAAGGGTTTGTGGACCTACTAGGCCGTACCGCCTTGGCCAACAGGGAACAGGTGAATGTCTATAGTTCTATAGGTACCTGTGGCAGCTCAGATAGCAGCAGGGCAGGCTCGGCTGGGACTAGGCAGCAGGCGGACGTCAGGCGAGGTGAAGCAGGTCAGACATGGATGCAGCACGGCACAGCTCAGTGCTAGACCGGGAATGTATGGATTGCTAGGAACAGGAACTGGAAACAGGTATAGGTACAGGGGAAGGGACTGGAACAGGGACTGGAACAGGAAACACACTAGGAGGCCATCACATAGACAAACTAGGGAACACAACAACGCTCAGGCATAGAACTAGGGGGCTGGACCCCTCTTATAGTCCAGGGTACTCACGGGTCAAAGTTCATCCACGAGATCCGTGCGCACACTGCCCCTTTAGGGATCTGGCTGTGGTGAGTGGACGCGAGCGCTGGCATCTCCTGAGGAGGAGGCTGGGGCCAGCGCTTGTCGACTCATGGCTGCAGCTGTCAGGGGGAGGTTGGAGCTGACAGCCCGCAGCCACGGACATTACAGTATCCCCCCTTTTATGCCCCCTCTTCTTGGGACCAGAGCGAGAGAGAAACTTTTTCAGAAGAGTAGGGGCATTGAGGTATTCCTCTGGCTCCCAGGATCTCTCTTCAGGACCAAACCCCCTCCAATCCATCAAATAAAAAGTCTTTCCTCTCACTCTCTTGGTGTCCAAGATCTCCTTGACCTCAAAGATGTCCGAAGGGCCGCTGGAGGCAACCGCAGGGCTGGGAGTCTAGGAATAGCAGTTCAGGATCACTGTTTTCAGGAGGGAGACATGGAAGGAGTTGGGAATTCTGAGGGTAGGAGGCAGCTGAAGCTTGTAGGCGACAGGGTTGATCTGCTGCTGGACTTCGAATGGTCCGAGGAACCTGGGGGCAAATTTACATGACGGCACCCTCTGTCAGATATTCCTGGTTGACAGCCAGACGTTAGTGCCAGGATGAAACCGAGGAGGCTCTCTTCTCCTTGTGTCAGCCTTCAGTTTCATGCGGTCCACTGCTATTAGGATGGAGGATCGAGTCTGCTGCCAGATCTGCAAAAAGTCTCTAAACATGGAGTCAGCTGCAGGTACCTCGGAAATATCAGGCACCAGCAGAGGAATTCTTGGGTGCTGGCCGTAGATAATGCAGAACGGTGTATTCCTAGTAGACTCACTGGTGTGATTATTGTAGGAGAACTTCGCCCATGGGAGTAGCTGCACCCAGTCATCATGCTGCTTGGAGATGAAGTGGCGTAGGCAGTTCTCCAAAATCTGGTTGGTCCTCTTGACCTGACCATTAGACTGAGGATGGTAGACAGAGGAAAAGTCCAACTTCACGCCAAGAAGTCCGCAGAGGGCTCTCCAGAACCTCGAGGTAAACTGAACCCCCCCAATCAGACACAATATGCTGCGGCAAGCCGTGCAGGCGGAAGATGTGTTGGATAAATAACTTGGCCAACTGAGGAGCAGAAGGAAGACAGGTCAGAGGAACGAAGTGAGCCATCTTCGAAAATCGGTCCACCACCACCCAGACAGCACTGCATCCAGCAAAGAGAGGCAGGTCCGTGATAAAGTCCATCGCTATATGCTGCCATGGAGCATTGGGCACAGGCAATGGCTGGAGCAGACCAGCAGGTCTGGAGTGGGTGGCCTTGTTGGCTGCACATACAGCACAGGAAGAAACAAAGTCCACAATATTGTCGGGCAGTGTGGGCCACCAAAAATCACGAGCAATCAAATCCCGGGTCTTACGTAACCCCGCATGACCTGCCAGCGGAGGATTCTTGCATGATCAGCCAGGCTCACAAAAGTCCTCCCGGAGGAATGTTCCCAATTTGAGGATTGACCGAGACAATGCAAGATGGATCAATAATGTTCTGTGGACTCTCAATGGTGTCTTCTGTCTCGAAAGACCTGGACAAGGCATCGGCCCTCCCATTCTTGTCAGCCAGGCGATAATGAAGCTCAAACTGAAACCTTGCAAAGAACAGTGACCACCTGGTGTAAAGGATCTGCCAGGCACTACGTCTGGGTATACTCCCAGGATTAATCAGTCGACACCTGAGGCCAGACCTCTGAGACTGACACCTGCTCCCACCAATCAGGGTGGCAGGCTCAGGAGTGGGAAAGCCTATCGCGGCCTGGTCAGTCAGAGTTAGCTCCGCCCCCTGTCCATTTATACCTGCCGTTTTCTCTTCCTCCTTGCTTGTTATTCTTCTTGGATTCCTGGCCCCACTGCTGCCTTGCTCCAGCCTGCTTCTGCCGTGCTTCTGCCTTGCTTCAGTTCCGTTTATCCTGCGTTGCTCTGCCCCTGGCTTGCTTCTGCTCCGTGCTCCCGTTTGTATACTCCACTACTTCCTGATCCTGACTGGCTCATTCACCGCTCCGTTTCCTCGCGGCGTTCCGTGGGAAACTGTATTCCCTTGCGTGTTCCCTGTTTGTACTCCCTTGCACTTAGACAGGGTAGGGACCGCCGCCAAGTTGTACCCCGTCGCCTAGGGCGGGTCGTTGCAAGTAGGCAGGGACAGGGCGGTGGGTAGATTAGGGCTCACTTGTTCCCTTCACCTCCTTCCTGCCATTACATAATAACAAGCCCTTACCTAGTCTACCATATCTTCTACGCTGACGCTATCATGGACCCCCTTGAGACCCTGACCCAGCAGATGCAGGGCCTCTCCCTACAGGTCCAGGCCCTGGCTCAGAGGGTCAATCAGTCTGACGCTGCCTTTGTAGTACCCCTCACCTCACCTTTAGAACCCAACCTCAAGTTACCTGACCGGTTCTCAGGGGACCGTAAGACTTTTCTCTCCTTCCGGGAGAGTTGCAGACTTTATTTCCGCCTAAGACCTCACTCCTCAGGTTCCGAGAACCAGCGGGTGGGTATCATTATATCCCGACTCCAGGAAGGGCCCCAAGAGTGGGCCTTCTCCTTGGCTCCTGACGCCCCTGAACTTTCCTCCGTTGATCGGTTTTTCTCTGCCCTCTGTCTCATTTACGACGAGACTGACAGGACTGCCTTAGCCGAGAGTCAGCTGGTGACCTTACGTCAGGGTGGGAGACCTGTTGAGGAATACTGTTCTGATTTTAGAAAGTGGTGCGTAGCTTCTCGGTGGAACGATCCGGCCCTAAAGTGCCAGTTTAGGTTAGGATTATCTGACGCCCTGAAGGATCTGCTGGTTAGCTACCCCTCTTCTGACTCCCTAGACCAGGTTATGGCCCTAGCAGTACGACTTGACCGACGTCTCAGGGAACGTCAGCTTGAACGTTTCAATGTTTTCCCCTCTGACTGCCCTGCGATTCCCCCCGAGGTCCCGTCTCCTCGCTCTTCCACGGAGGACTCGGAGATACCTATGCAACTCGGGGCCTCCATGTCCCCTCGACAACGTAGAGAGTTTCGCAGGAAGAATGGTCTCTGCTTCTATTGTGGGGACGACAAGCATCTACTGAACACCTGTCCCAGGCGCAAGAATAAGCAGCCGGAAAACTTCCGCGCCTAAGTGATCATCGGGGAGGTCACTTGGGCGCACAGGTATTTCCCGTTAATACTAAACGCAATAAGATTTCGCTTCCCTTTCAGGTCTCATTTGCTGGCCGGTCTGCCACTGGCAGTGCCTTCATGGATTCGGGCTCATCTGCTAATATCATGTCTGTGGAATTTGCTATGTCTCTAAAAATGCCTTTTATTGATTTACCTTATCCTATCCCGGTAGTGGGTATCGACTCCACTCCTCTTGCTAATGGTTATTTTACTCAGCATACTCCTGTTTTTGAACTCTGTGTTGGCTCCATGCATTTGGAGCAGTGCTCTGTACAGGTGATGCAGGGATTATCGTCCGATCTGGTATTAGGTCTTCCCTGGTTGCAGCTGCATAATCCCACGTTTGATTGGAATACTGGGGATATCACCAAATGGGGTAGTGATTGCCTGATGTCATGTCTTTCAGTTAACTCTATTTCTCCCCGGGAGGAGGTAAACACGCTTCCTGAGTTTGTTCAGGACTTCGCTGATGTGTTTTCTAAGGAGGCCTCCGAGGTGTTGCCCCCTCATAGAGATTACGATTGCGCCATCGATTTGGTGCCTGGTGCCAAGCTTCCTAAGGGGAGGATATTTAATCTTTCATGTCCTGAACGTAAAGCTATGAGGGAGTATATCCAAGAATGCCTGGCCAAGGGTTTCATTCGCCCCTCGACTTCTCCTGTAGGTGCTGGCTTCCTCTTCGTGGGGAAGAAGGATGGTGGTCTTAGGCCGTGTATTGATTATCGGAACTTGAATAAGGTCACAGTAAGGAACCAGTATCCCCTTCCTTTGATTCCGTATCTTTTTAATCAGGTTCAGGGGCCCAATGGTTCTCTAAGTTCGATCTAAGGGGGGCATATAACCTTATCCGCATCAAAGAGAGGGATGAGTGGAAAACTGCGTTCAACACGCCCGAAGGTCATTTCGAATACCTAGTCATGCCCTTTGGGTTGTGTAATGCCCCTGCCGTCTTCCAGAATTTTATTAATGAAATTCTGAGAGATTACCTGGGTAATTTTCTTGTAGTGTACCTTGATGACATACTGGTGTTTTCCAAGGACTGGTCCTCGCACGTGGAGCATGTCAGGAAGGTCCTCCAGGTCCTTCGGGAAAATAATCTGTTTGAGAAGACCGAAAAATGTGTGTTTGGTGTACAGGAGATACCATTTTTAGGTCAAATCCTCACTCCTCATGAATTCCGCATGGACCCTGCCAAGGTTCAGGCTGTGGCGGAATGGGTCCAACCTGCCTCCCTGAAGGCGCTACAGTGTTTTTTGGGGTTCGCTAACTATTACAGGAGATTTATTGCCAACTTCTCGGTCGTCGCTAAGCCTCTTACGGACCTCACTCGCAAGGGTGCTGATGTCCTCCATTGGCCCCCTGAGGCCGTCCAGGCTTTTGAGACCCTCAAGAAGTGCTTTATCTCGGCCCCCGTGCTGGTTCAGCCCAACCAAAGGGAGCCATTTATTGTGGAGGTTGACGCGTCCGAGGTGGGAGTGGGGGCCGTCTTGTCCCAGGGTACCAGCTCCCTCACCCATCTCCGCCCCTGTGCTTACTTCTCTAGGAAGTTTTCGCCCACGGAGTGTAACTATGATATTGGCAACCGCGAACTTTTAGCCATTAAATGGGCTTTTGAAGAGTGGCGTCACTTCTTGGAGGGGGCCAGACACCAGGTAACGGTCCTTACTGACCACAAGAATCTGGTTTTCCTAGAATCTGCCTGGAGGCTTAATCCTAGACAAGCTCGTTGGGCACTGTTCTTTACCAGATTTAATTTCTTGGTTACCTATAGGGCTAGGTCCAAAAATATTAAGGCTGATGCACTGTCACGTAGTTTCATGGCTAATCCTCCTTCTGAGAAGGATCCTGCTTGTATTTTACCCCCTGGTATAATTGTTTCTGCCACTGATTCTGACTTAGCCTCTGACATCGCGGCTGATCAAGGTTCAGCTCCCGGGAACCTCCCTGGGGACAAACTGTTTGTCCCCGTGCAATACCGGCTAAGGGTACTCAGGGAAAACCATGACTCCGCTCTATCTGGTCATCCTGGCATCTTGGGTACCAAACTCCTCATTACCAGAAACTATTGGTGGCCTGGGTTGCCTAAAGACGTTAGGGCTTACGTCGCCGCTTGTGAGGCCTGTGCTAGGTCCAAGACCCCTAGGTCCCGACCTGCGGGCTTACTACGTTCCTTGCCCATTCCCCAGAGACCTTGGACCCATATCTCCATGGATTTTATCACCGATTTGCCTCCATCTCAGGGAAAGTCGGTGGTGTGGGTGGTAGTAGACCGCTTCAGCAAGATGTGCCACTTTGTGCCCCTTAAGAAACTACCTAACGCCAAGACGTTAGCTTCTTTGTTTGTGAAACACATTCTGCGTCTCCATGGGGCCCCAGTCAATATAGTTTCGGACAGAGGGGTACAATTTGTTTCCTTATTTTGGAGAGCTTTTTGTAAAAAGTTGGAGATTGATCAATCCTTCTCCTCCGCCTTCCATCCCGAAACTAATGGCCAAACGGAAAGGACTAACCAATCCCTGGAACAATATTTAAGGTGTTTCATTTCTGACTGTCAATTTGATTGGGTCTCATTCCTTCCCCTCGCCGAATTTTCCCTGAATAACCGGGTCAGTAACTCGTCAGGGGTCTCCCCGTTTTTCTGTAATTTCGGGTTTAATCCTAGGTTCTCCTCCGTTTCCCCTGGTTGTTCCAATAATCCCGAGGTAGAGGATGTTCATCGGGAACTGTGCACAGTCTGGGCCCAGGTTCAGAAGAACCTAGAGGCGTCCCAGAGCGTACAAAAGATTCAGGCTGATTGTAGACGTTCTGCTAACCCCCAGTTTGTCATCGGGGATCTGGTGTGGTTGTTGTCGAGGAACTTGCGCCTTAAGGTCCCGTCCAGGAAGTTTGCTCCCCGATTTATTGGACCTTATAAGGTCATTGAAGTCCTCAACCCTGTATCCTTCCGTCTGGAGCTGCCCCCATCCTTTCGCATACACGACGTCTTCCATGCCTCCCTCCTGAAACGCTGCTGCCCGTCCTGGTCCCCCTCGAGGAAACCTCCTGTTCTCGTTCTCACCCCTGAGGGGGTGGAATTCGAGGTGGCCAAGATTGTGGACAGTAGGATGATCCAGGGCTCCCTCCAGTACCTGGTCCATTGGAGAGGATACGGGCCGGAGGAGAGGACTTGGGTACCTGCTCGAGATGTTCACGCTGGGGTATTGATAAGGAGGTTCCACCTTCTCTTCCCCACTAAACCGGGTCCTCTTAGTAAGGGTCCGGTGGCCCCTCATAAAAGGGGGAGTACTGTAAAGGATCTGCCAGGCACTACGTCTGGGTATACTCCCAGGATTAATCAGTCGACACCTGAGGCCAGACCTCTGAGACTGACACCTGCTCCCACCAATCAGGGTGGCAGGCTCAGGAGTGGGAGAGCCTATCGCGGCCTGGTCAGTCAGAGTTAGCTCCGCCCCCTGTCCATTTATACCGACCGTTTTCTCTTCCTCCTTGCTTGTTATTCTTCTTGGATTCCTGGCCCCACTGCTGCCTTGCTCCAGCCTGCTTCTGCCATGCTTCTGCCTTGCTTCAGTTCCGTTTATCCTGCGTTGCTCTGCCCCTGGCTTGCTTCTGCTCCGTGCTCCCGTTTGTATACTCCACTACTTCCTGATCCTGACTGGCTCATTCACCGCTCCGTTTCCTCGCGGCGTTCCGTGGGAAACTATATTCCCTTGCGTGTTCCCTGTTTGTACTCCCTTGCACTTAGACAGCGTAGGGACCGCCGCCAAGTTGTACCCCATCGCCTAGGGCGGGTCGTTGCAAGTAGGCAGGGACAGGGCGGTGGGTAGATTAGGGCTCACTTGTTCCCTTCACCTCCTTCCTGCCATTACACCTGGCCTGATGAGGGTTCAGCCGTTGGGCCGTCTGGAGGTAGGTCAGATTCTTGTGGTCCGTAAAAATCAAGATCGGATGAGCTGCGCCCTCTAGTAGATGTCTCCACTCCTCCAGAACCAATTTGATGGCCAGTAACACCCGATCCCCAATCGAGTAGTTGCGTTCTGCGGAAGAGAAGAGCTTGGAAAAGTATCCACATACCCTTGACTTGCCCTTGGGACCTCTCTGGAACAGGAGTTCACCAGCATCGACAGAGGATGCGTCCACCTGCAACGAGAACTGCAGAGAGACATCCGGATGATGGAGGATAGAGGCTGACGTGAAGGCACTCTTCAGGCTATTGAATGCGGACTCTGCCTCAGGAGTCCACACCTTGGCGTTCATACCCTTCTTAGTAAGGTTAGAGATGGGAGAAGTCAGTGAGGAGTAGTTTGGAATAAACTGCCTGTAAAAATGAGCAAATCCCAAAAAGTGCTGTATGGCCCTAAAGCCTTGAGGACGTGGCCACTCCAGGACAGACTTTACCTTTTCAGGATCCATCTCTAGACCACGATTCGAGATGATGTAGCCCAGGAAGGGTAGAGCATCCTTGTTAAATACGCACTTCTCCAACTTGGCGTACAGATGATTCTTCCTTAACCGTAGCAGAACCTGATGGAGATGTCTCTGGTGCGTCATAGGATCTGGGGAGAAAAGCAAGATGTCATCAAGGTAGACTACAACACAAATATAGAGGAGGTCATGGAAAATGTAATTCACAAACTCCTGGAAGACCGCGGGAGTATTACACAGGCCGAAGGGCATTACTAGATACTCATTGTTTCCATCACGGGTGTTAAATGCAGTCTTCCATTCATCACCCTGGTGAATCCGGACTGGGTTGTAAGCTCCACGCAGGTCTAGTTTAGAAAAAAATTTTGCACCTCGTATACGATCAAACAGTTTGGAGATCAGTGGCAACTGATATTTATTCTTCACCATGATCTGGTTGAGACCACGGTAGTCGATGAAAGGACGAAGATAGCCATCTTTCTTTTTGACGAAGCAGAACCCGGCTCCTGCCGGGGAGGTAGACTTTCGTGTGAAGCCCATTCTAAGTTCTCTTTCACATAGGAGGACATGGACAGAGTCTCTGGCAAGGAGAGAGGATATACCCTACCACGGGGAAGGGATGCACAAGGAATCAGTTCAATAGGGCAGTCATAAGCCCGATGTGGGGGCAATCTCTTCGCCTCCCTCTTGCTGAAGACGTCCGAAAAGGCTGCATAATGACCCGGCAATCCTGCCAATGACCGAGGCAGTGAAGGCTGAGCCAAACGAATCCGCACCAGGCAACGACCTTGACACTCAGGGCCCCACTGGAGAACCTCTCCAGAATTCCAGTCCAGAACTGGGGCATGCAGTCGGAACCAAGGCAGGCCCAGCAACACAGGGTTAACAGCTTTGGGCAGGACTTAGAACGACAGAAGTTCGGAGTGAAGGGCTCCCACTTGGAGCCTCAGTGGCTTGGTCACAGCTATAACTGGGTCTGGCAGAGGTAGTCCATTCACTAAGGCAACTGTCAAGGGGCTCTCCAGAGGGGTGGTGGGTAATTGCAGAAGGCCCACCAGATCTCTGCGGATGAAATTATCAGCGGATCCAGAGTCCAGATACGCAGAGACCTCATGCGTTTTCTCGCCGGACACTATGGTCACAGGTATGGAGAATTTAGATTGAAGTCCATCTTTACCCAAGGTCGTCTCTCCAAGCAACCCTAGGTTTTGGGATTTTTGGGGGCACCGGCACACAAGATGGCCATCGAGACCGCAATAAAGACAGACAGACAGAGTCCAGATGTGCGTCTGCGTTGTCTCTTTTGGGTAGATAACTTATACTGGTACGTTATTACCGACTTCTTAGGAGGATCGACATCTGAGGACAGCAGGGGTTGCTGCAAAGTAGGGGCCAGACTAGGAAGGGCTCCCTCCCGTTGAACCTCTTGGAGGCGTTCACGGATCAGTATATCAATCCGGGCAAACAGATGGATGAGGTCATCCAGGGTAGATGGCAGATCCCGGGCGCAAGTTCGTCTTTAACTCTAGAAGATAGTCCATAGCAGAAAGCAGCCACCAGAGCCTCATTGTTCCATAACAGCACTCCCGCCAGGGTGCGGAAGTGGATGGCGTACTCACTCACGGAGGTGTCTCCTTGGCGCAGGTTAATCAAAGAGGCCGCTGCAGATGAGACCCGTCCAGGCTCCTCAAACACCATAAGAAAAGTCCGGAGGAAGGCAGGGAAGTAACGGGTCTCTGGTCCTTGTCTTTCCCAGATAGGGTTCGCCCATGCAAGACCCTTGCCGGTGAGGAGAGAAATAATGAAAGCGGCACCATAAGACGAAAATGTCCTAGCATACAGGGTGAAATGGATCTGGCATTGATTAACAAAACCACGACAGGTACTTGCTTCTCCATCATAGCGGTAAGGAAGTGGCAAAGAAACACGTGGGTCAATACTGTCAGGAGGTGTAGTAGGAGGAACAGCAGCTTGTGCCTCCTGCCGACGTGCAAGAATGTTCAACGTCCTGTCGAGATCGGAGGTCCAGCATATCCGGTCGCATCTCCTGTGACGTCGTCATAGTCTTGAATTGACCAGCGAGGTCCATGACCTGAGCGTACTGTCACGAAGGGTCTGTGGACCCACTGGGCCGTACCGCCTTGGCGGTAAGGCAGCTGGCCAACAGGGAGCAGGTGAATGTCTATAGTTCTATAGGTACCTGTGGCAGCTCAGACAGCTGCAGGGCAGGCTCAGCTGGGACTAGGCAGCAGGCGGACGTCAGGCGAGGTGAAGCAGGTCAGACGTGGATGCAGCACGGCACAGCTCAGTGCTAGACCGGGAAAGTATGGATTGCTAGGAACAGGAACTGGAAACAGGTATAGGTACAGGGGCAGGGAGTGGAACAGGGACTGGAACAGGAAACACCCTAGGAGGCCATCACATAGACATACTAGGGAACACAACAACAATACTCAGGCATAGAACTAGGGGGCTGGACCCCTCTTATAGTCCAGGGTACTCACGGGTCAAAGTTCATCCACGAGGTCCGGTGCGCGCTGCCCCTATGGGATCCGGCTGAGGCGAGTGAACGCAAGCGCTGGGGCCAGCGCTTGCCGACTCGTGGCTGCGGCTGTCAGGGAGAGGTTGGAGCTGACAGCCCGCAGCCACGGACATTACAATTATATCTGTTTAAATTTGTCCATCTTTTTCTTTCGGATCAATAGAACCCTTTATAATCTTAGCATAAGTTTTATAGCGTGAGTCTCTCATCGCTATATCTTGCTAAGATATTAGACTTGCGCCTTGATTGGGCAATGTATGTCGGGTCAATGAAATCCGTTGATGGTGATGGACTTAGAATACGTTATGACCATTTGGTAATTTCCTTGTTCTTCCTTTTAGCGTCTTCACTCACCTACGGCTCTCATTTATGCATGCGCAGCCTATTTTACATTGGGTTGCTAGCTGTCTCGATAGATGCTAGCACTGGGCTGTTTGACAGCCGATCATGTGATACTTTTATCACATGACCAATTACTAGGCATGCACATTCGATTTTAATAGTCGCCGGAGTTGTGTTACTGTGACGTATTATACCTGCGAGTGCTGTGTTCCTTCGTTTTGGGTGAGTGTCAGTGATTATATATGAATTGCATTATTTCCATACACCTGAAGTCTACAGCTGTTATATAATATTGATTATGATTTAGAGAATTGTGAGGTCGTTTTTGTTCTGTCACTTTCTTTGTTACATTGTTTTATTACATTCTCACGTATATGTAAGTTTACAAATATTATGACACTGACGCTATGGATTATGTATGATCAGTCGATTGTTCGGCTATAAGTTTTAACTTTAATTAGATGTAAATTTTGATGATAACTCCTCCTACTGTGGGTTGTATAAATGCACTGAACCGTCTGTGTTATTTTGCTTGACAAAGGCTGCATTGAGCATCTGAAACGTTGCATCCTTTTGCACTGATGGGTGAATAAATAATCTAATTTGATACGATCTTTAGAGTGCTGCCTCTTTTTACATTTTTTGGTCTGTGTATAAAGCATCATTACACACAGGATAGGTCATCAGTATATGACCCTGGACCCCGCACCGATCTGCTGTTCCAACTGCCTCCGTATGCCGGAAGCTATGCAGTGGTCGGGAGCAGAAAGTCCTGGTCACAGTATGGCAGCCGTACTGCAACTCTGCTCCTACTCAAGTGAAAAGGAGCATAGCTACAGTAACCAGCACGGTCGCCATACAGGTTCCACATGGTTCACAGCAGTCTCTATAGTCTATATATATATTTCCTAAATTCTTTTTTAGATTTTTGTCACGGTCAGGCCTTTAGGACCGGAGCGTGGACCAACTAGGTCTCTGTTAGATTTGGCTAGGGCAATTTGTTAGCTAAGCCAGCCCCCTTCTCGGTCTCTGAATCTGCTGTGACGGAGGAGGGGCTGGCTTAGCTGATGAATTGAGAAAGGCAGCCAGCCCCTTCAAGCAAATCACCAACACACAGAGAAGTGGGGAGCTCCTTGCCCCTGGAGCCTGTGACGACACCTCACAACTACAACAGCAGATCCAAACCTTTGGGTCCATGCCACGGGAGCTAAGAACTTGCAATCCGTGTATTTAAAAAGAAGTACCATAGACACACTATTTGAGACACAGAAGGCCTTCTTTAGAGGAAAGTGCAAGAGAATCAAGATTGAAACAACTGCTTGAAGAAATAGTTTCTAGCAGACTCACATGTTCAGCAACTTTCTAACCTTGGGTCTGAAGCTAAAAACATTCTCAATCTGCAATCTGCCAGAATACCCCTCTGCTCAATTTAAACAAAATGCCTATAGAGACAAACCTACCAAGTGTATGATTTCAAAGGTAAAGAAAAGCAAAAGCTTTCATCCCAGTTATATGTTCAGCTAGTGTTTAGCAACTCATGGACACGAACTCCAGTGCAGAGGAATTTTCAAAATTATATTTTGACCTATATAATCTTATCACATTTGATTCAGTAGAAACCGCTGAATGTAAAAGGAAACATACAGGCTTCTTTCTGGGCCTCCCCCAAATTTTGGAGCCACAAGTAGAATCCTTATGTCAACAGAATCAAAAGTGCTTAAAGCTTTCCTTGACTACTTTAAGAACAAATGCACAGCCAGCCGCGGCACTACTATCTAATGCTTTAATAATTCCCCTCCCATTCCTTACTGAGATATGCAATAAAGCACTGAATGGTACCCCTTTCACATATGAAACCTTGATGACCCATGTCTACATTATTCAAATAGATGGAAGAGATCCATCTCTCTATGAAAACTACAGACCCATATCATTACTGAGCTCAGACTTAGGCTATGTTCACACGGAGTATTTTGGGGGAGGAATATCTGCCTCAAAATTCCGTTTGGAACTTTGAGGCAGATATTCCTCTCCCTGCACGCCGATTTTCGCGGCAATTATCGCGCCGTTTTTCGCCTGCGGCCATTGAGCGCCGCGGGCATAAAACAGCGAGAAATACGCTTTCTCCTGCCTCCCATTAAAGTCAATGGGAGGTCGGAGGCGGAAGCGCCCGAAGATAGGACATGTCGCTTCTTTTTCCCGCGAGGCAATTTTACTGCTCGCGGGAAAAAGACGCCGACGCCTCCCATTGAAATCAATGGGAGGCGTTCTCGGGCCGTTTCTGTCGAGTTTTGCGACGCGGTTTCCGCGTCAAAAAACTCGGCAAAATACCCCGTGTGAACATAGCCTTAAAGCTTTATGCGAAAATTCTCGCTACTAGGATTTTTTTTTCATCTACACCTATTGACCCACATCAGGACTGTTTCATCTCACAGAGAGAGGGTAAGGAAAATACATAAAGAGAACCACAATTAATACAATATTCTAACATATCTTTGATACTTGTGCCAAAAGGCTTTTGATAGAGTAAGCTTTCAATACTTAACAAATTCTAGCTTCATAATAAATTTATAGATGCTATTTTTTCTATGTATCAATTCCCCACAGCATAAACAGCAATAAATAGTATCTTCTGCTATAAGAAATGGCTATAACCAATGGTAAGAGACAAGAATGTCCTGTCAACCCTTTTGTTTGTACTTATAGTACTTTAGAGACACTATTACAGAAAATCCAAATGATCGAAATATTAAACAACTGACACCAATCCCCATTCAGCTTTACCACACGTACAGTCTCTCTTTGAATCCCTCGGATTTATATTAGGTTTTAAATGTAACATGTCTAAGTCACAAGTCCTTAACATTACACTCCTAGACAAAAAAAATGATAGCCTTAAGAGCACATTCCCCTTTGACTGGTCCAAAAATGTTCTCAAATATTTAAGAATCAGAATTTTCTCAGATTTAACATCCCTATATGAATTAAATTACCTCCCTTTACTAACCTTTTACTAACCCAAATAACCTAAACATTGGAATCTTGGTCAATACCTTTCTCATACATATTTTATTTATATGGCAAGCATCCCGAAGGCAGATTGCACAAAAGATAATGACTAGACCAGACAAAAGGGGGGTATAGGTCTACCCGACCTCCCTCTTTACTACATAACAATACATAATTGTGTAGTAGATTGGCTAAACCAATCAAAGCATAAATACTGCGTGACTAAAGAGAACCATATATCACAATCCCCTCTAAGACAATTAATGCTCAATGTAGATAAAACTCAATCTCCACTTCCCTGCCAAAATTATTCACAAAGAAAACACTTTTGAAATATGGCACTCAATTAATTGCACTTAAAATTGTATGACTTTCCCATCCCCAACTGTTCAAATAAGAGACCTATTACTCTCTACTAACTTGACTTCAAATATAGGATGACCAGAAATTCTCTGTATAAACAAAAAGCCATTCAATTTTCTAATATAGAATTGATTTATTCCCACTATGAAGGAAGCTAAACAAATCCTTAATACAGAAACATTGCACTTTATTAGATATAATACACAATCTAATCTCCTATAAAGCACCCAGATTACAATAGAGCTTTTACTTTGTTTGAAAACAGTCTCCAAACCAACCCTCCTATGTAATTTACCTTTTCTTTCAGCCTAGGAAGGGGATTTGCAAATAACATTCTCAAGCAGGACAGTCTCCTCCACACTGGCAGCTCCCAAATTCGCATCTAGACTCTCTTAAATACAATAAAATGTTTTTAAATGTTACATTATTAGTACGTTACACCATAGAAGATACAAAATAGATCATTTATATTCGAATAGATGTAAGAGAGAGGAGGGAACTTACTTCCAAATGTAATAGCTGTGCCTTAGGATTCATACCTTTTGGGCAGAGAGAGCAGATACTGTACCATAGAAAGCATACAGTATATGAGCTCTCACTTGCATGCCAGAATTCTACCTTTTCCATTTCATGCCCAACAACTTCACTCTAATTTTAAAATTTATGGCGAGACCCCTTCTTGCAGCAGCCAGATTACTCTTAGCTGCATCATAGAAATCAACTACTCCTCCATCAGTCTCACAATGGATAGCCAAAGTTGATCAGATATGTAGACTAGAGGAATTAGCAATTTAGGAGAACAGAAACCATGAATAATTTTTTTTTAATTGGTCTCATTAGATGAGGTACAGGGAATTTGTAAATCCAACAAAATATTTTTGTTATCTTGGTACCACCACATTTCATTTCCCAGGTGGCAACCATTTAAAGGGAATGTGTCGTAAATTAAAAGAATATTTTTTTAGCAAGTTATTTTTATTTTATTTTTTTTAGCTTTTTTGATAATTTTTTTTTCTTCCACAAATATGGGAAGTATTACAAATTAAATAATAAATTGACATGTTTTCCTATGTTGGCCACCAGAGGGAGCACTTCCCAAAAGTACAGCAAGGTGAATCAGGCAAAGCAACCTGAATCACAGCTGCTGTTGATGTGGGAGGGAGACTCACCGCCTCCCTATTTTTGGCTACAAGTCAGGAAGAGGTGTCTTCAAATTGCCAAGCAGTGTCCAGGTGCATTTTGGGAGTGATTCTACAATGTTAGGACGTGCTGATTACAGCAGCCATAGGACACAACAAAAAGTTAAGAATGATGAAAGTCAAGATGGAAGACCCTGTGGGGAATTCCTTTTCAGTTGACAGGTTCACACAGCGTATATTTGATGCATTTTTTGCACATTTTACGCCCTGAAAAAAAGTTTGATTAAGCTTCCCATTTACATCAATGGGAAAGTGTGCTGTTATTACATAAAACACTTTTTTAAGTGAATGTTTCTTTAAAAACGTGTTGCAGAAAAATAGAAGCATCAGGCTGATTCTTTGGCACGTAAAACACGCCAAATGTTCCCATAGTCAATGAGAGTCCTAATTACGTGCCAAAAAGCACGCACACACTATGTAAAAAAAAACGCGCAAAAAAGCTTCAATAAATACTTGGTTAAGCTTCCCATTTACATCAACGGGAAAGCGAGCTGTTTACAATACAACGCACTTTTTTTTTTTTAAAAAGGGTCAATTCTTTGGTGCGTAAAATGCACCAAATGTTCCCATAGTCAGTGGGAGTCCTAATTATGTGAAAAAAAAGAGCATACAAAATGCATCAAAAAACACGAGAAAACCACGTAAATAACTCCTGTATTTTAAAAAAGCGCTTCACAAGAAACGCTAGTGTATTTGACACGATTACACATCATTTCTTTTAGTGCCGTTTAAACATTTTCTAAGGGAATTATTTTTCATTGACCTCTAGTTTCTATTGCGGTGCTGGGGAGAAGACAGAAGATTGCTGTTGGTTGAGTAAAACATTTGTATTTTTTAAATATTACTAACTAAATTTTTTTATTTTGCTGTTTCCGCTGGACTGTTTGGACTATGTCGTAGATTCGTTGGACTACTTCAATCTACCTACTGCCTCGGAATTCCTTCAGGATTTGTCAGGATCTGCCTGCGCTTTTTTTCTGCGGCTTTCACGGCGGTTTTAGCAGCATGTTTTTTCTGCCTCCCATTGATTTCAATAGGAGGTCAGAGGCGGAAGCCGTGGCAAGAAAGGACATCTAGTTATTTTTTTTCCACATGCGGCTAAAAGCTGCCCGGGAAGAAAACACCTCTGCCTCCCATTGAGATCAATGAGGGTGATTTCGGGGGCTTTATGGTGCTGATTCCGACGTGGTTTCCGCATCACATCCAGCACCAAAAAACTGTGTGAATAGGGAGTTATGTCTCTGTTTTTTTAAAACTTTATTAGCGCCTTAGTAATGGCAGTTGTCTGTTTGACGACATCCATAACAAAGTGGGGCTTAGTGTAAGACATTAAAAAGGCTAGCACTAACCCCCCACATTATTACCCGGTACGCATTGCAACCAGGGGTGTCTGGAAGAGCCGGGTACGATCGTAGTGATGGTTGGGCACTTAGGCGACCGGAGACTGATATTATTAGACTGGGAAGAGCCAAAAACTGTGGCCCTTCCCACCCTGGTAATGCTAGCTTGCTGCTGCTATGTTGTATCTGGCTGGTTATGAAAATGGGGAGGATCCCACATAGTTTTTGTCAATTATTCCCAGCCTAATAATACCATCCTGCGGCCGCCCCAGTGCCCGACCATCACTATTGATGGTTGAGTACTGGATTGTACCTGACTGACAATACCGCACCATTTAAATCGTCAGAAAGAGGGGGGCGACCCCCTCTAACAGCTCATCGCGCCCCCCGCAATGCAATCGTGGGGGGGCAATAGTTGCTATGGCTGCCTGGGGGCTTAATGAACGCCCCCAGGTCCGCCATCTTTGTACACCTATTAAGCCCTGCCTCCAGCAGGGCTTATTAGTTGACTGTCAGAATCACGATATACTTCAATACATTAGTATTGCAGTATATCGTGCAAGCGATATAACAATCGCTGGTTGAAGTCCCCTAGGGGGACTAATAAAAAAAGTAAAAATGAGTTAAATAAAGTTTTTGTTTGTGTAAAAAAAAAAAATTTAAAGTTCAAAAAACCCCCCTTTTCCCATTTTCCCCCTAGAGCATATTAAAATAAAAAATAAATAAACATAATTGGTATCGCCCCGTCCGTAAAAGTCTCAACTATTACAATATATCATTATTAAACCCGCACGGTGAACGTCGTAAAAAAAAAAAATGTCTATTTTTTGGTCACCTAATCTCCCGCAAAAAATGAACTAAAAAGTGATCAAACCATCGCATGTACACAAAAATGGTATTATTAAAAACTACCGCTTATCCCGCAAAAAATAAGCCCTCACACCACTTAATCGACGGAAAAATAAAAAACTTATGGCTCGCGGAATTTGGCGACGCAAAATAAATTTTCTTTTTTACACTTAGGTTTTTACTTGTAAAAGTAGTAAAATATATAAAAAACGATACATATTTGGTATCGCCGTAATCGTATTGACCCGCAGAATAAAGTTAACATCTTGTCTTAATTGAACAGTGAATTCCATAAAAACAGCGTGCGAAAAACCATGGAGGAATCGTTGTTTTTTTTCATTTTCTACCCCACAAATTATTTTTTTCCTGTTTCCTAGTACATTATATGGCAAAATAAATGGTGCTACGAAAAACTACAACTCGTCCCGCAAAAATCAAGCCCTCATAGTACTATATCAAAATAAAGACATTATGGCTTTTGGAATGTGGGAAGGAAAAAACGAAAATGAAAATCTGAAAAAGGGCTGCGGCGGGAAGGGGTTAATGGCTAACACTAAGCTCCGCCTTAGTAATGGATGCTGTCAAACAGGCAGCTGCCATTACTAATGTGCTAAGAGGCATAACATAATATTTTTTATTGAAATAAAAAACTCCCCCACAAGACCCTCGTTAACCGTTTTATATATATAAAAAAAGATCATCGCAGTAGTCTAACGAATCTATGACGTAGTCCAATGGGTCCAGAGGAAAAAGCAAAACCAAAAAAATAAAGTTAGTAGTATGAAAAATAAAAAAAATTATACTCCCCTACAGCAGTCTTCTGTCTACTCCTCTGCACCGTAATATAAACTAGACATCAGTAAACTCTATTTTCTATTGTGGCGCATGGGACCTAGAGATGCGCCAGAAATATTAACAGTTATGAATAATTCTGGCGCATCATGGAGCTCACCCCTCAAACCTCCAACACATGCAGCTGCTACGCAAACACCTCCCCACGCCACCCCCACACACAACCCCACACACTTTCAGACCCCCCCACTCCCCCCCACACGTACCCCCCTCCACACACACACCCTCGCACATCCCCACACTCCCCCACACACACACTCACCCAAACCCCCCACACCTGCACACGTATCCCCCAATCACGCAGCCCCACACACCCCTGCACCCCCCGCACCTCTTACACACACAAACCCTCCCAAACATGCGGCTGGACCACACACAAACACCCCAAACATGCAGAACACACCCCTCTCCACCTCCCCACATACACCCCTCATATGCACGCGCACACACACATCTTACCTGCTATGCTGCTGGTCTTCACCAAAATGGTGCCAGCTTTCCCCCTACAAACCAGCTTCTTTGCTGGGTCGCTCTGAACACAGAGCATGTGCAGTTTAGAGTTAGAATGACAGCAGCATAGGAGATAGGAGAGTAGGTACGGGAGCTGACCCTATGTCCTGTAGCTGCCATCAGCGGTGGATTGACCATTGTAATTACCAGGAAAATTCCCAGTGGGCCGCTCGTTTATAATACATAGTGGGCTGCCTGGCTGCCCATCCCTCCTCCTTTTTCTGCGGCCGCCCAGCTACTGGCCAGTGTCACATAATTATGAGTGGCTATAGCGCTTCTGTGCACACAACGTCCTGACTCTGACCAGGCCAGCTTCTGGACGTTCTGTGCGGAGCTAGCGCTGCCGTCACACTCAGAACTTGTCTCCGCCACCTTCTCTCAGAACACGCGATGGCATGCGGTGGCGCCGTCATTGTCTTCTGGCTCCTGAGCTGAGCTGACATCTATGAAGAGCAGTCAGTCAGACTCAGAAATGTAACTTGTGTGAGTGTGACAATTTGTGAGTGTGTCTGTCTATATTCTTTTTTTGTGGCTGACATGATCCCTGTACTAGTGGCTGATAATCAGCCCCACCCATAAGGCTACATAAGTGACCAGTCACCCTAGTACATAAATCATGTCAGTCCACAGAGAAGTAATCAGTCCCTAGACTAGAGGCTGATTACTTATGTATGATTTCTGTACCAGGGACCCCTAGTACAGAAATTATGCCAGCCCAGGATAGGGGATACATGTGTGACCACTGGGGGTCTGACTGTTGGGACAACCAGCGATGAGCAGAACGAGGGGACCAAAATTCCCCTTAAGTGCTCGATGAGAATGGACCAGTGCCCCATTGATTTCTATGGGACTTCTGAGACCTCTGTCTCCGGCAGCTCTATAGAAATGAATGAAACGCATGTCGTTCACCGAGAATTCTGCATTTTCATTCTCATCTCATCCATTAAAGTGGCTTATTTTTTCCAATCCACCCTTCTACAAAAAATGTAATAAGTTAATTAATAAGTCCCATTTACCCAAAAATAATACTAATCAAAACTACATCCCATCCTGCAAATATCAAGCCTGCATACAGTTACATCGACAGAAAAATAAAAAATGTATGGTTCTTTGAACACAACAATGCAAAAACAATTTATTTTCTATTAAACTCTTTTTATTGTGAAAAAGTTGGGGAATATGAAAAAAACCTAAACATATGGGATATCACCGCAATGGTATTGAACCATAGAATAAAGGTAACATGTTATTTGCGCCGCACGGTGAACCGTGTAGATTTAAAATGCAAAAAATAATTGTGGAATTTCTTTTTTTTCTCCCCTCCCAAAAGTTAATAAAAGTTAATTAATAAACTATATGTATGTCAAAATGGTTCCATTAAAAAATACAACCCGTCCTGCAAAAAATAAGCCCTCATACAGCTATGTTGCCGGGAATATAAAAAAAGTTATGGCTCCTTGCATGCGACTATGAAAAAACTGTAAAAAGTTGCTTATCAATAACCCCTTCCCATCGCAGCCATTTTTCGGATTTTGCCTTTTGTGTTTTCCTCCCCACCTTCCAAAAGCTGTAAAGTTTTTATTTTAACATCAATAATGCCGTATGAGGGCTTGTTTTTTGCAGGACGAGTTGTAGCTTTTACGGTACCATTTATTGTACTATATAATGTAGTGGGAAACTGGGGAAAAAATATTTGTGGAGTGGAATAGGAAAAAAACAGCAATTCCTCAATCCTTTGGGTGGTTTAATTTTTACGTCGTTAACCATGCGGTAAAAGTCTGCATGTTTACTTAATTCCGTGGGTCAATACAATACCAAATTTATATAGTTTTTTTTATGTTTTACTACTTTTCCAAGGAAAAAACTGATTGTTAAAAATAAAACTTGAGTTTTGTCCCCATATTCTCAGAGACATAACTTTTAAATTTTTTTGTCGATTTAGTGGTATGAGGGATTATTTTTTGCAGGGGCGAGCTGCAGTTTCTATTGGTACCATTTTGGGGGTGCATGAGACTTTTTGATCAGTTTTTATTTCATTTTTTGTGGGAGATGAAGTGACCACAAAATAACAATTATGGCGGGTTTGTTTTCTTTACGGCATTTAACGTGTGGACTAAATAATGATATATTGTAATAGTTCAGACTTTTACAGTTATGTTAATTTTTTTATTTTTTTACATTGTGTTTGAGGGAAAATGTGAAAAGGTTTTTTTTTACTTTAAAATTTTGTATTTATTAAAAAAAACTTTATTTTATTGTTTTTCCCTTTTTTTTACTTGTTCCCCTAAGGGACTTGAACCAGCGATCGTTGGATCGCTTGCATGATATACTGCAATACTAATGTATTGCAGTATATCGTGATTCTGACATTCTCCTATGAAATCCTGCCTCCGGCAGGGCTTCATAAGAGTGCAAATATGGCGGGCCTGGGGGCCTTCATCAGGGCATTGTATGGTTGCCTCGGCAACTGTACTGCCCAGCATGCAGCTACTGACTCTCCATGCTCTATTCAGATTGGGTGGGAGAGTAACTTTGGATGGACACTTTTAAGGGCAAAACAGGCTGGTTACTAAAGGGTTAAAGTGCCCTAGGCTACAGCACTTCATTTTTACAGCGCTCTGGTCTATGTGCCCTAATAGGATGCCTGTCAGTTTTACACCATTACCCTGTATGTGGTTTTTTTTCATCTTGCATACCAAAAAAACAGAATAAAAAATGAGAAAAACCGATTATTACTGATTTTCGGCCCATATATTTTACAGTCACAGAAGTTTGCAGAACGGTATTCCTCTCATTCGCAGTAAAGTTCCCAATGGTAAGGACTACTGAGGCATGGAACAGTGGAGACATAATGAATATAATAAATAAATTAGAATTCTTGAAAACAAGAGAGACAAAGAAGGAATACACCACTGTAGTAGGCAAGGACCACCTAATACAGTAGTGTGCTCCCACCTGGTCTGTGCCTCTCTCTGCTGTGCACTATACTGGCTGGCTGCTGCCTAATAGCTCAGTAATGTCTCTGAGAGAGATTCCCACCCATTTTAGGTAAATCATATTATTAAAGGGGTTTCCCACAATTATCGATAATCACCTATCAACAGGATAGTTGATAATTGTCTGATCGATGGTGGTCCCACCATTGGGACTACCACTGATCGTAGGAACTGGGGTTAGCCCCACTTGCTGCCAATTTGGACCCACCAGGGCCTCTTTAAGTTCCCACCCCTTAAAAAAATGGTGACACCATTCCTTTAAGGATTACACCCTCAATTATCCTTATTATATCCTGTATATAAAGGGCCTAAATTCCACACTCTCCCTTCCCCTCTCATTACTAACAATACACCCACCCAGTGTTTTTATTTGATAGTGTACTTTATAATGTGTTTTGGATGATACTGTGTGACACTTTCCATAGTTGATCATTTCAATAATCAGCCACCTTAGCAATTCTTATGGGCTTATACAAGAACTGACTAATGTCACAAAGCTTGGTCTTTAGATACATGTGTTCATACAGGAAGTGTTCTTACAATGCTATTGTCTAATGCTAATATTTCAGTCAACCTTTAATGGTAAAAAAGATTTTAAAAGAAAAAAAAGAGAGAAAAAGAAAAGGTAAAATTAAAAAATATATATTACTATAAAATAATATAAAAAAAACAACCCTAGATGTCTTCCACATCCCCCCCCAACCCCCTCCCCCTAAAAAAAAATAAGACATCAAATCTATTTTAGCAGCCCAAAAGTTAGGGCTGTTTAACCACCATGGGCAGAAAAGCATGTCTGGTAAGTGAGGATCAAAACACACTGGTCATTAAGAGGTTAATATAGTTGTGCATAGTTTTCTCCATAGGTAATTTTCTTCTTGTAAGTGCCTACAACTTTTTAGTGAATCATGTATGGAGATGGGCTTTGAGCTTTACACATATTCCAATTACCACTTAGTATTTTCTACCACCGTAAGTTTATAACAAAAGGATGGACATAAAATTGAGAAACCTTAAATAATAAAACAGCTGATAAATAATTTATTAACCCTATTTTACCAGCACACATAAGGACTTTGTAGCAAAGTTGATGTCTAGTTTTCTTCTAGTTTCTTTATAAATTCTTCTAAATACATTTTCAGAAGGAGTCCACTAAAATAGTACTTTTAAGACGTAAACAGTTGTCATTTAAAAAAAAAACAAATACACATAAAGTGAAGTTTGGAAGGCTTTGATGGTTTGCTAATA
Organism: Rhinoderma darwinii; assembly: GCF_050947455.1. Lineage (NCBI taxonomy): Eukaryota > Metazoa > Chordata > Amphibia > Anura > Rhinodermatidae > Rhinoderma > Rhinoderma darwinii. The sequence goes on from NC_134688.1 coordinate 204,024,518, forward strand.
CACTTTGTTAAGAAAAACATCATGCTTTTAGTGGCATTTTTCATTCGTTTTTTGCCGCGTTTTTATTGCCAAAACACGCTGCGGCCAAATGTTAACTTGAAGCAAGTAGGCATTCACAGAACTGACTTGTCAGCCATCAGAGACTTCTATACTAAAGCAAATGATGTCAATATATATTAAATATTCTCACCGAAGGACCATCAATATAACATTTAACATTTTTATTTCCCAAATCTTATTTTATTGAAAGGTTTTTCAAGAAAATAGATTGACAAATATTTAATATAATATGACTGTGCAAAAAAAAAAAAGCAATACAAATTTGAGGGGTACATAAGTCTCTTTCTGTTAATTAAAAGGAAGAAATCTAACAAAACAAAAACTTAAAAAATACTTATCCAGAGTCAACCATGTTGTTCAAAATCTTTTCTGAAGGATCTCGAGGGGAGCCACGTTCTCTCAAATTTAGAATAATTCCTCTACTCCAAGCTAGCAAGTTCCTCCATCCTGTAGATCAGAAACTTATTGACCCACATTTGGATGAAATGAGGATCTGTAGATCTCCACTGGAGGGGGATGAGTAGTCTAGCTGCCATCAATAAATGTGTAATGAGACTAGTCTTATTTTGTCTAAATGCGGGGGTAGGTGCCTATAGTATTACCAAGGCTGGGGTAAGCACAATAGATTTTTTGTAGATCCTGCAAATCCAGGAAAATACCCCCTGCCAGAAGGATTTTATGAGAGGACAATCCCACCAAATTCGTAAGAAGGAGTCCACTCCACTACTACAGTGCCAACAGGAGTTGTAAGTGATTAAGTTTACCCTATGGAGTTATTCAGGGGTTCTGTACCATCTGGTAAAGAGATTAAATGAATTCTTAATCCTCACACATCTGGAGAAACCATGTGAATTGTGGAGTATGGAAGCAACTGCCGTAGCCGAGAATGTTTAGCTCCTACGCCCATGCCAAAATAAAAATGGGCTTCTTAGGAGCTCTGGGAGATATAATGTGTAGAGTTTAGACAGCTGTTTATATGGGCAATTGGGGAAGCAGAGGAGGTCATCTAGCCAGGTTAAGTTGGGAAGGAGGTAGAATTCCTGCTTGAATTTACAGCAAGTTTTCTGAAAAGTGTGGAGTATTGTAGAGATTCTGGCAGAAGGACATCTAGTTCCAGTGAAATCTGATCCCAAAAAACTTCTCAGAAGGGAGCCTTATTTAGTTTTGACTAAATACTGTAAGTGGAATAGAGTAGGCCCAAAATCAAGGGACTTAAGCAAACTGGAGCCTTTGGGGGAAAAGGATCTAGTTTGGTCCAGAGTAGTTAAATATTTGTGGAAGACTCAAATTGTTCCCTTAGAAATTGAATTAGCATGGGAAAACTGTGGTTGCGTTGCAAAGCGACCCCAAAGAACAGTATCCTTTCTACCTCCACATGAGGATCAGTTCCCCTTCACCTATTCAGAAGTACTCATCTACAGAGATAATTAGCTTGATATTAGGAATAAATGTCAGTAAGACCTCCCTGTGATATCTTGAGGGTGCGTAACCTATGAGGGATTCTTGGTTTGTTTACAGCCCATATGCATTGATTAAATAGCTGTCTTATCTTATTAAAGAATGAAAGAGGAAGGACAATTGATACTATTTGCAAGACGTACAAAATTTTAGTTAGTACTTAAGTGGTAAAAAAAACATGTCCTGCCCATCCAGGAGAGAAATCTTAACTGGTTGCCGACCGCCAGCTGTATATAGACGGCCGGTGGTTGAGGTCCTTAAAACCCGCACCATAGTGTATCTATGGTGCAGATTTTAAATGTCACGTGCCCGGCAGTCAGTGACTACCGGGGACTCTGAAGAGAAGACAGAAGCAGCTTTCACTGCTTCTATCTTCTCTGATCGATTCTACACAGAGCTCAATGAGTGCTGTGTACAGAATGGAGGCAGCGGCAGCGCCACTGGCTCTACTGGTCCCAGTGATAATGGGACTGGTCACATTATCGCTGGAATGCTGTTAGTGAAAGGCTAAGTAGTCTAAGTAGTCCCAGCACAGCCCTATTAGTGGCAATAGTCACCATAAGAGGGCTGATTTCAACTGTAACTGGGGCTGCTGTGCAGCCCAAGTTACAGTGGAAAAACAATGTGTAAAAGAAGAAAAAATACAGTTTCTGACCTTTGACGGACAGACCATAATAATAAAAAAAAAATACAAGTTAAAGTGCAAATAAACTAAATAATAAATACACCTAAAATACCAGACCCCAAAAAAACTTTCCCCACACCAATCATTGTTGTAACGCTAGCCCTTACCCAATTACCCTAAAATAGACATGTAATATATCAAAATTTACAGTAAACAATGGCAATCACAAAGAAAAAGTCTATTTTAGGTTAAAACTATATTATTACCTGAAAAAATTAGCTGAAATGTAAAAAAGAATATTTGTTTACTATTATTTTCAAACTATAAGCCTGACAATTCTAAAATAGTAAAAAGGATGCATATAAAAACCTGCATTGCCTACAAAAAAACGTTGCAAAAATCACGTCACTAGCCTAACAAATAAAAAAAGTTATAGCTTTGTAACTAATGCTTGCTAAAAATGGCTAAATGGTGTCTGATCCTGAAGGCTCAAAATAGCCCAGTCCTGAACCTGTTAATATCTCATACTTGCGATCTGATTTGGAGAGGTTGGTAGTTTTAGGTGAATAATAAAGAGTCATTGGGAAGATGAATCCCCAGGTATTTAAATGCTTTGTCTGGCCATTTAAAGGGTGCTAGAGATTTGAGGGAGGAGATCTCGGATGATGGAGCAGAGACATTAGAAATCGCAGACTAATTTAAAAGTCTGCCAAAGGACTCAAACTTCGGCAAGATCTAAGGAATAGCGGTAGCCAGATTGGTAATTATCAGCAGTTGGTCATCTGCAAAGGCAGGAGTGGCATGTGTGAACTCTCCAATCCTCAGTCCCTCTATCCTTTCAGATTGTTCTTTTTTTGTATGAAGACTTCCACATTGAGGTAAAATAGAGAGGGGGAAAGAGGGCAGTCTTGTCTCGTACCATTCAATATATCACAGTAGGGTGAGACGGTTTTATTTATTTTTAATCTAACTCTGAGGGTCCAGCTTTTTCCGTATCTGTACCCATGAGAATCAAAGGAATATCGTGTTGTTTGGCATAGTGAATAAGATGAATAATGTGTGAAGTGTTGTGTTTTCTCTTCCTCCTCGGGATAAATCCTACTAGTTCTGTGCCTATCAATTTAGGGAAGACTATTTTATTCTATTTGTCAAAAGTTTTGCCAACCAATTTAAGTCCCATATTAATTTTTTTCCCATATTAAGAAGGGAAATGGGGCAATAACTCCCATAGTCAGCACCATCCTTACCATATTTTCATTGTTATGAATTCGCAATAACCCATTCCTGACATCCGCCATATATATACAGCGCACATCGGGTGGGGGGAGAGTATGGAGCGGGCTCACGGAATGAACCCGCTCCATAGATTGAGCGTGACGGCTGTGTGTTACAGCCGACTCTTCCGTGTAACGAGTGGGGCATATAAATGACTAAAAACAGGGAGCGACCTCCTGTAACGTTCCAACGGTCCCCCGCAGCGTGCCCCCAGGTCTGCCATCTTTGTACTCCTATGAAGCCCTGCTTCATAGGAGACTGTCAATATCACGATAAACTGCAATACAATAGTAATGCAGTACATCATGCAAGCGATCCAGCAATTGCTTGTTCAAGTTCCCTAGGGGGACAAGTAAAAAAAGCAAAAAACAGTAAAATAAAAGGTAAAAGCTTTTCCCATTTATCGTCAAGCACAATGTAAAAAAAAATGAAACATTTGCATAACTGGTATCGACTCGTCCATAAAAGTCTGAACTATTACAATATATCATTATTTAGTGCACACGCTGTACGCCATAAAAAATAAAAAATTTAAACCGTCAGAATTGCTGTTTTTTAGTCACTTCATCTCCCACAAAAAAATGAAATAGAAAGTGATCAAAAAGTCTCATATACCTCAAAATTATACGAATAGAACCTACAGCACGCCCCGCAAAACATAAGCCCTCATACCGATAAATCGACAGAAAAATAAAAATTTTATGGCTCTCAGAATATGGTGACAAAACTAAAATTTTATTTTTAGGAATCAGTTTTTTCCTTGTAAAAGTAGCAAAACCTAAAAAAATATATATAAATTTGGTTTCGCTGTAATCGTATTGACCCGCAGAGTAAAGTTAACATGACATTTTTACTGCACGATGAACGCCGTAAAATCAAAACCACCCAAAAGATTGAGGAATTGCTGTTTTTTTCCTATTCCACCACACAAATGTTTTTTCCAGTTTCCCACTGCATTATATGGCACAATAAATGGCGCTGTGAAAATCTACAACTCGTCTTGCAAAAAACAAGCCCTCATACGGCAATATTGATGGAAAAATAAAAAAGCTACGGCTTTTAGAAAGTGGGGAGGAAAAAACTAAAGTGAAAATCCGAAAAATGGCTAAGGCGGGAAGGGGATACCGAGCTCATTTTGTATAAACTCTTTTTATTGAAGCAGTTGCATAGAAATACATTAGTCAATTACAACAACCATAACAGGCAGCATTTATGCCTGGCACATCAATATGTTATGCTTGAGAACAATATCTTCTCTTCATGACATCTAAAATTTTTTGCCATAGCAATCCAATGTATGATGTATATAATCAGTCTGTCTTGTATGCTCAACTGCGACATGACAGACAATCAGACACACAAATAAACAAGTAAACATATCACCGTGACCGTGACTCATATAATATTCTTCCCGTACTGTAAGTACTATCAAGTACTAAACACTCTGTGCTGTCCCTCTTGATCAAAAAAGATTTTTCTGGGCTCCCCTCTCTATCAACGAGTCCCACTCATGTTTCCCCTATCCTTGGTTACCTAAAGCCTTGTCCCTATTCGCTAGCCAGGGTTGCCAGATTTTGAGAAATGATTTCCTGTTTTTATTTTCCCACCCTGCAAGTTCTTCCAGCCGACATATTTGGTGTATTTTGTTCACTAGTTGGTCCAATGATGGGGGTATTGAGCTCTTCCACAAGGTAGGGATCAATATTTTAGCCGCTGAGATTATGTATGTGGGAAGGTTTTTGGAGGATGGGGAGAACTCTTTTGTGGGTAACCACAGTAAGATCAATTCTTTTGTGAGTAACACTGGATTTGGACAAATTCTTGCAATCAGATTTTCTACTTCTTTCCAGAAGGGTTGGATCTCCCTGCACGACCACCATATGTGGGAAATGCTACCTACTTCCCTCTCACACCTCCAGCATTGATCTGAAGTAGATGCCCGAATCCTGTATAAGTAATCCGGCGTTCTGTACCATCTCGTTAGTAGCTTGTAAGAATTTTCTTGCATTCTAACACATCTAGAAAAACCATGTGAATGGCGCAAAATGTAAGATCTTTCCTCTGCATTGAACAAACATCCCAGTTCCCTTTCCCATGCTGGTATAAAACCTGGCGTGTCCTTGCTCATATTTGTTATCAACTGTTTATATATCTTAGAGAGACACTTTTTAGGAGTCGTATCCCATAAAGTGTAGTTTTCCAACCATGTGGGGTCTGATTTGCCTGCAGCTACGGAGGCAAGAAACCTCTTACATGTGTGTGTGAAGTCTATCACTTGTAAGCTTGAAGGGCTACGGATTTTCAGTTCCTCATGTAGGGTATGAAGTGTAGGTGGTCCCATTGAGTCAAAAACTCTTTCTATCTTTAAGGACCTCAAATGAGACCAAGAATCAGGAACCTTAGAGCAAGTGGGGTTCACCAAACATGGAAGTACAGAGAGTGGCGCTAACATTGAGAACTTACTATCACGTAGATGTAGTGCCGGGGAAGTGTGGCATACCTTAAGCATCCCCCATGTCATATCACTCACTACCGATGTTCTGGCAGGAAGCGTGTTTCCGACCCAAAGAGCAGAAACCTGATTGTGTATCAATAACCCCTTCTCTATATCTACATGTGGCAATCCCCCTTCAGCCTTTGCCAACTGTGTCCATCTCCCCAATTGTATTGCATTGTAATACGAAATTAGGTCTGGCAGTGCCAATCCTCCTTCAGTTTTTTTCCTTATCAATTGCTGATATGCGATTCTAGGCCTTTTATTATTCCACATAAATTCCGTGAATAAGCGTCTAAATTTTAGGAAGTAATACTTCGGAATGTCAATTGGCAAAGTCTGAAACAGGTATAAAACTTGTGGTAGAATGAATGTAGTAAGGAGATTTTTGCGTCCTATCCACGACATATATGGGATGCGTAGTTTGTTCAAGTAATTTTTAATTTTGTAGTACAATGGGTCGTAATTCTTGGCAAAAAGCAAGTTTGGGCTAGCCGTGAGTTTCAGTCCTAAATATTGCAGTTCGGATTTTTGCCATTTAAAAGGTGAACATGAGCTAATTGTCAATAAAATATTGTTAGGTAAGGTTATGTTAATGCTTCTGACTTCTCATAATTAATCTTGAAGTTTGAAATCCAACCGAATTCTTCAAAAATTTGTATGAGGTTTGGAAGGGCCACTACAGGGTTTGTTATGAGGACCAATAAATCATCCGCATATGCAGCTGTTTTGTGCTCGAATTGTCCTACCTTCAGGCCTTTAATAGAGGGAGTCTGTCTAATTTTAAGTAAGAGTGTTTCCATTACCAAAACGAATAACGTGGGGGACAGAGGGCAGCCTTGCCTCGTTCCATTTTGAATAGGGAAAGGATCTGAAAAGGTGCCGTTCACCTGTATTCTTGCTGTAGGATTTTGATATAAGGAGAAAATCATGTCTATAAGTGTTTGGGGGAAGCCAAATTTAGTAAGAGCAGCTTTCAGGAATATCCAATCTATGCGATCGAAGGCCTTCTCCGCGTCTGTCCCTAGTAAGATCAAGGGAATTTTGTGTTGTCTAGCGTGATATATTGCATGAACCGTTCTTATGGTATTAAATTTCCCTTCCCTCCCTGGAACAAATCCCACCTGTTCCGCTCCAACCAATTTAGAAAGGTAACCATTAATGCGTGTTGACAAAATTTTTGCCCACCATTTCAGGTCCGAGTTTAATAGAGAAATAGGCCTGTAACTGCTGCACCTTTCCAGATCCTTCCCCTCTTTTGGTAGTATAGTAATGTTGGCCTCTAAAGCTTGTTTAGGGAAGATAGCTCCATTCAGCAGGGCATTACATAGTGACAAAAAGTACGGCATTAACCCCTTAAGGACGCAGCCTAGTTTGGGCCTTAAGGCTCAGAGCCCATTTTTCAAATCTGACATATTTCACTTTATGTGGTAATAACGTCGGAATGCTTAAACCTATCCAAGCGATTCTGAGATTGTTTTCTCGTGACACTTTGGGCTTCATGTTCGTGGTAAAATTTGGTCGATATATTCAGTCTTTATTTGTGAAAAATTGTAAAATTTAGAGAAAATTTACAAAAAATAGCATTTTTCAGAATTTAAATGCATCTGCTTGAAAAACAGACGGTTATACCACCCAAAATAGTTACTAGTTCACATTTCCCATATGTCTACTTTAGATTGGCATCGTTTTTTGAACATTATTTTATTTTTCTTGGACGTTACAAGGTTTAGAACATAAACAGCAATTTCTCATATTCTTAAGAAAATTTCAAAAGCCTTTTTTTGAAGGTGCCAGTTCAGTTCTGAAGTGGATTTGAGGGGCCTATGTATTAGAAACCCCCATAAAACACCCCATTTTAAAAACTAGACCCCTCAAAGTATTCAAAACAGCATATAGAAAGTTTTTTAACCCTTCAGGCATTTCACAGGAATTAAAGCAAAGTGGAAATGAAATTTGCAAATTTCATTTTTTCTGCTGAATTTCAATTTTATTCAATTTTTTATTAGTAACAGAGAAGGTTTTACCAGAGAAACACTACTAAATATGTATTTTCCAGATTCTGCAGTTTTTAGAAATGTCCCACATGTGGCCCTACTGCGCTCGTGGACTAAAACACAAGCCCTAGAAGCAAAGAAGCACCTAGTGCATTTTGAGGCCTCTTTTTTATTAGAATATATTTTAGGCAGCATGCCAGGTTTGAAGAGGCGTTGAGGTATCAAAACAATGGAAACCCACCAGAAGTGACCCCATTTTGGAAATTACACCCCTCAAGGAATTCATTTATGGTTTTTGTTATCATTTTGACCGCACAGTTTTTTCACAGCACCTATTTGAATTGGGCTGTGAAATGAAAAAAATGATATTTTTTCCAATAAAATGTCATTTTTGATCAAATTTTCTTATTTTCACAGGGAACAACATACCCCATTTTGTTGCCCAATTTGTCCTTAGTGCGGCAATACCCCATTTGTGGTGATAAACTGCCGTTTGGGCCCATGGGAGGGCTCAGAAGGAAAGGAGCGCTATGTGTTTGTTGGAGTCCAGATTTTGCTGGATTGGTTTTTGGGTGCCATGTCGCATTTGCAGAGCCCCAGAGGTATCAAAGCAATGGAAACCCACCCGAAGTGACCCCATTTTGGAAACTACACCCCTCAAGGAATTCATTTATGGTTTTTGTTATCATTTTGACCGCACAGGTTTTTCACAGCACCTATTTGAATTGGGCTGTGAAATGAAAAAAATTATTTTTTTTCCAAAAAGATGTCATTTTTGATCAAAATTTCTTATTTTCACAGGGAACAACATACCCCATTTTGTTGCCCAATTTGTCCTTAGTGCGGCAATACCCCATTTGTGGTGATAAACTGCCGTTTGGGCCCATGGGAGGGCTCAGACGGAAAGGAGCGCTATGTGTTTGTTGGAGTCCAGATTTTGCTGGATTGGTTTTCGGGTGCCATGTTGCATTTGCAGAGCCCCAGAGGTATCAAAGCAATGGAAACCCACCAGAAGTGACCCCATTTTGGAAACTACACCCCTCAAGGAATTCATTTATGGTTTTTGTTATCATTTTGACCGCACAGTTTTTTCACAGCACCTATTTGAATTGGGCTGTGAAATGAAAAAAATGATATTTTTTCCAATAAGATGTCATTTTTGATCAAAATTTCTTATTTTCACAAGGAACAACATACCCCATTTTGTTGCCCAATTTGTCCTTAGTGCGGCAATACCCCATTTGTGGTGATAAACTGCCCTTTGGGCCCATGGGAGGGCTCAGAAGGAAAGGACCACCATTTGGCCTACTGGAGCTTTTCTGGTGCTAAGTCATGTGTGCAGAAGCCCCTGAGGTACCAGTACAGTTGAAACCCCCGAGAAGTGACCCCATTTTAAAAACTACACCCCTTAAGACATTCATCTAGAGGTGTAGTGAGCATTTTGACCCCACAGGTACTGTGTAAAAGATAATGCGCAGCAGATGGTGCAGTGTGAGATTTGCAATTTTATATATGTATATGCCATTTCAGTGTCCAATATAGTGTGCCCAGCATGCGCCACCGGAGATATACACCCCTTAAATTGTAATGTGGGTTCTCCTGGGTACGACAATACCCTACATGTGGCTGTTATCAGCTGCCTGGGCATACGGCAGGGCTCAGAAGGGAAAGATGAGGGGGGTAAGCTGTGCGGAGTGCATCAGGGTAAATTAAAAATCAAGGGATGTATGATACATTTTAAAACAATCTTTTATACAGAGCCCTGGTTTTTCGGGACACGTGTCACATTGGTATATTGTGTTCTTCCTTATCCCCCTCTTATAGCAGACTCTGCACCTCTTTTGACTCTTTCCCTTTCCACCGGTTTGGGGACCTTCTCCTGGAAAGTGTTGCCCTGGTACGATGCGTGTGGCCTCGCTTCCAGAAGTACTGGGTGCCCCCCCTTCCTGGTCCCTAAAGATTAGATCTTGAAATTCCAGGAAAGTTCCCCTCTGGCCTGCACATCGACGTAGCACATACGCATTGTACAAAGCCATCTGTATGATGTGCCCGGCCAGCTTCTTATACCACACCGCATGGCGCTGTAGGGCTTCAGGACTTGATTTGACAAGTCCATCCCTCCCATGTACCTATTGTAGTCCAGGATGCAGTCTGGTTTGGGGGTGGCCTTTCCTTCATATATCCTAAACCTGTAGGTATACCCTGATGCACTCTCACAGCTTATACATCTTCACGCCATACCTTGCCCTCTTACCCGGCAGGTACTGGCGGAATTGAACCCTCCCTTTAAAATGTACCAGGGACTCATCAATAGAAAAACACTTCTCGGGGGTGTATGCTTGGGAAAACCGGGCACTGGAACGGTCTAATAGGGGTCTCCGTTTATACAAACGGTCAAAACTGGGGTCATCTCGGAGTGGGCACGGCTCATTATCAGTATAATGTAAGAAGCGAAGTATTGCCTCATTTATTTATTTTTTTAGGTTCCAGTTCATTTCTGAAGTTGCTTTGAGGGGCCCATATATTAGAAACCCCTATCAAACACCCCATTTTAGAAACTAGACCCCTCAAAGTATTCACAACAGCATTTAGAAAGTTTATGAACCCTTTAGGTGTTTCACAGAAATTTAGAGCAAAGTAGAGGTGAAATTTACTCTTTTTATACCATTTTTTTTATAACACAAAAGGATTTATCAGAGAAACGCAACTCAATACTTATTGCCCAGATTCTGCAGTTTAGAGAAATATCCCACATGTGGCTCTCGGGCGGTAATGGACTGAAGCACCGGCCTCCGAAGCAAAGGAGCACCTAGCGGATTTTGAGCCCTCTTTTTTATTAGGCACCATGTCCGGTTTGAAGAGGTCTTGTGGTGCCAAAACATTGGAAACCCCCCAAATGTGACCCCAATTTGGAAACTAGACCCCTTGAGGAATCCATTGTAGTTTTCTTGGGGTGCATGCGGCTTTTTGATCAGTTTTTATTCCATTTTTAGGTGGCGTGGTGACTAATAAACAGCAATTCTACTATTGTTTTTGTATACTTTTTTTTTTACAGCGTTCACCGTGCGCTATAAATGACATATTCACTTTATTCTGCGGGGCGATACGATCACGGCGATACCAGATGTTTATAGTTTTTTTTTATGTCTTATGGCGTTTGCACAATAAAATACGTTTTGTAAACAATCATTCACTTTTTGTGTTGCCTTATTCTAAGAGCCATAACGTTTTTATTTTTCAATCAATAAAGCCGTGCGAGGACTTATTTTTTGCGTAACGAACTCTTGTTTTGATCAGTACCATTTTTCGGTACATGCGACTTTTTGATCTCTTTTTATTCCATTTTTTGGGAGGTGAAGTGACCAAACAATTGTGATTGTGGTACGGTTTATTAATATATTTTTTTACGGCGTTCACCGTGCGGGATAAATAACAAAATAATTTTGTAGCTCAGGCCGTTACGGACGCGGCGATACCAATTATGTATAGTTTATTTTTTGTTTATATATTTTTATTAATAATAAAGGACTGATAAGGGAAAAAGTGGGACTTTTACTTTTATTACTTTTAAAACATTTATTTTCTTATTTTTACACATCTTTTTTTAACTTTTTTTTTACTTTATTACTTTGTCCCACTAGGGGACATGAGGGCAGGAGGCTCTGATCGCTATTCTAATACACTGCACTACATGCGTAGTGCAGTGTATTAGAACTGTCAGCTACTCACTGACAGCAAGCATAGTGGGTCCTGACGTTGTCAGGACCCACTAGGCTTCCGTCTATGGCATAGCCGGACGCCATTGTTTGGTGTCCGGTTGCCATAGTCACCATCGCCGGCCGCTATCGCGTAGCAGGCCGGCGATGGCAGCTTAACCCCTAAAAAGCCGCGATCTCTATAGAACGCGGCTTTTAAGGGGTTAATCAGCGGGGACACAGCGATCGGTCCCCGCTGTAGGAGCTGTGACAGCTGCTGAACAAGACAGCAGTGTCACAGCTCCTGTATGTGTCGGGAGGACGGCCGAAACGGCCGTTACTCCCGAGACGTACTATTACGGCATGGAGCGCGAACGATACAGCTGCCATGACGTAATAGTACGTCAAGGAGCGGGAAGGGGTTAATGTATTTTTAAATTTTTTATAATAAATTATGGGCAGACCATCCGGCCCAGGGCTTTTCCCATTTGGTATGGACATCAGAATCTTTTCAATTTCAGACATAGTGAAAGGAACCACCAGCGAGGCTCGTTCTTCTTCTGACAAGGAGGGCGCTTCAATAGATGTTAAGAATTTTTGTATGGCATCCGCCTGTGGGGTCCTACTGGCCTGTTTAGGATCCTTTTTAATATTATATAATTCCAAATAATAATTCCTAAATTCCCTGGCAATTAGATCTGTTGTGGTGAGTTTATGCCCTTCCTTGTTTTTGATGGATGAAATGAACGTTTTCCCTCTTTGTTTTTTAATGAGGTTTGACATTATTTTGTTCCCCTTGTCCCCGTGTGCATAGGTTTTATACTTTAATAGTTGAAGGGTTTTCGCCGATTTTACATTAAGGATATTCTTTAATTCCTGCCTAAGGTGTCGTAATTCAGCTTGCGCTGACTCCAACTGTGCACATTTATGTATATTTTCCAGTGAGGAGATTTTACCCAACACCTGGTTTATAGTTTTCATCCGTTCTTTCTTAATTCTAGACCCCAAAGCAATGAGTTCCCCTCTTATAACAGCTTTATGTGTCTCCCATAGTATAGGCTGAGATATAAGAGGGTTATCATTAACCACAAAAAATTCCTTCAACCGGAGTTCTAAGGCGTCAAAATCTTTTACATTTTCTAGTAAAGTGTCATTTAGCCTCCAGTTCCACCCTCTCATAGGGAGGTCTGTTAACTTAATTTTGATAAAGATCGGTGCATGGTCTGAAATGGTAATGTTACCGATTCCGGAAGATGTGACCGCCGGCAAGAAACGTTCCGAAATTAGCAAATGATCTAAGCGTTGGTATGACTTATGTGGGGCTGAATAAAAGGAATAATCCCGGTCGGACGGATGGTGTACTCTCCACACATCGATCAATTTTAACCTGGTTAACAGCATTTTTAATCTTCTGCGGGTCTTATGGGTAATATGTGATGCTTTGGATGTGGAATCTAAGTTCGGATCTAAGACCATGTTAAAGTCCCCTCCTACTATCACCATTCCTTCAAAGAAGGGCTGAAGTGAATGTAATACCTTTGTCAACCACTGCGCCTGTCTCACATTTGGTCCATAAAGATTAACTAATGTAATTTTCGTGTTCAAAATAGTTCCTTTGAGAAATATATAACGACCATTAGGATCACTTTGTGTGGCTTCATGAACAAAGGGTATTGTGTCTCGTATCGCTATTGAGACCCCCCTCGAAGCACTCTCATAAGAACAGTGAAACCATTTGTCATAAGGCTTAGTAGGAAGTGAAGGGAGCTTATTTGATTTAAAGTGTGTTTCTTGTAAGAAAATTAAATCAGCACTTTCTCTTCTCAACATATTGAAAATCTGACTTCTTTTCTGTGGGACTTTCATGCCTTTAACATTAAATGATAAAGTTTTAAGCGAAGCCATAATGAAGTAATACAGTGAGACAAACACAGTGATGTCTGAGCACGGTCACGGTGTAAACATAAAAACTTAAACTATATACATATATTCCTGTGGGACTATCCACCCCGCAGCGAAGAGATCCCAGAGGAAGGGCAGAAAAAATTCCTGCGCATCCTCTAGTATCCACCATTGCCATCAATATCTCCAACCCGGAGAAAGCACCTGGAAAAGGGTGGGGATGAGGGGGAGGAGGAGGGGGAGATTGGAACGCCAGAAAACAAGGTTCCACCTCCAGAAACTGTATTATCCACTTTAAGCTCATCGACAATATTAAAGTAAGAATGGGCTGTCCTCTCCGGCCATCTCACTCTATTAGTGTAAACCAGTAAACCAGTATATCCATATTGCATCTAATTTTATCACAGTATAATCACTCCTAACAGCTTAACAATGTTCAACACTGTCTAATCGTGAGCAAATATACTATAGCAATATCTAATACCACTGTATCTACCCTTACATAGCAGATAATAGTTTACATATTATATGAGGACATTTGAAATAGACCATTTACATATGTAATATAAGGCACAAAGGGATCTGCTGCTATAAACAAAAGCATTTCAGTAATCACTCACGCACTCCCTAGAATTCACCACTTATGTAGTAATGGCAAATATTTTCATCGTCCATGGTGTGCCTTTCAATCAGCCAAAGCTGGCGTTGGGTGTTTCCGATATCGCGGAGACTTCATCCTTGACGCCACTTGCCATCCTGTTGGCGACGGTAAGTATGGGAGTTCTGGTATATCCGAAGTTGCTTGTACAGGCAGCCATGATGGGATGTCAAGCGGTGAAATGCCCAACTTTTCCCAGAGTTTAGGGAGGTCATCTGGGGAACGAATGGTGCATTGTCGCCCTTCTATCATGGTCGCTAAACCGAATGGGAATAACCACCTCACCGGCAATTTCTTGACACGAAGCATGTCTGTCACTGGCTTTAAGATCCTCCTTTTAGCCAAGGTACTGGGTGCTATATCTTGAAAAAAGAGTACTTGTGACCCTTCATACAAATACTCCTGTCGTTCCCTCGCCGCTTTCAGCAGGCTTGATGTGTCTAAGAAACTCAGCAGGCCGCAAATCACATCCCTCGGCGGTTCGTTCGGCGCAGGCTTTGGTCTTAACGCTCTGTGTACCCTTTCCACCACCATCTTGTCGGCTCTCTCTTGACCCACAAGGTCAGCAAAGATCTGTGTGATTACTTGGGGCAATGTGTCTCCTGTTACTGCTTCAGGGAGGCCCCGCACTCTGATATTCCGGCGGCGGCTTCGATTTTCCTGGTCCTCAATCATCAAATGAGCGTTATTTATGTGAGTCTGATGTGAGACAAGCATGTTGGAAACGACAGCACTGTGGCTTAAAATAGAGGTTTGCGTTTCTTCTAGGTATTCCACCCTTTGCCCAATCTGTTTAATATCCCCTTTTATATCCGCCAACTCTTTCATTACAGGGGTGATTGCTTGTGTCAGTACCTTTTTAAAGTAGGAGCGTGATAGCGTGTCTCTGTCCCTCACCGGCTCTGAACAGGCTGCAGAGCTATCTTCCTCTGAGTCATCATCTCCAGCCTCGTCTGCATGCTGTGCTGGCGCCATTTTTTCCCGGGCCGCAGGAGAAGAAAGTTTTTTCTTCAGGTATTTGTCCATTTCGGACTGACTTTTTCCCTGTTTTGCAGGACCGGGTGAGTCTCTGCTCTTGTCCCTTGATGTTCTCACCATTTTGGTTGGATATATCGTCTATAAAGCTGTAGTTTCTGAAGGTGAAGTGAGGAGCTCAGGAATTAAGCTGCCATCACGATGCGTCGTAACTCCGCCCCCCCCCCCCGAGCTCATTTTGTATAGTCTTTATGGCTCCACTGACAACTGCTGAGTCCAGATTAGCAAATTTCCAAAAATTTGCTTTGGGGTTGATTTTATTGAATTGGTCATCCGACTCATTCCAATTCATCACTGTTCAAGGCCCCCTATGCACCGTGGATCTGCAAACAGTGGATGGCAGTGGTGATCCCGTTCATTGATGGCTGCGGACATGAGATTCAAGATAGCGGTAGTCCCATGTTTACTCACATGACGGCCATAGCTATCAAGATGGTGCTGGTCATGTGATTCAAGTTGGCGGTGGTCATGGGATTTACTCACATGAATGCTTCCCTGAATGACTGTTCTTCTGCTCTGGCGCTGAAGGCGTTCAGCACATGAGCAGATGAAGGCAGAAAATTGTCCTTTGTCTGTATCCTGTATGAGTAAATCACATGACCACCACCGTCTTAAAAGCGACAGTATGGACGAGATCACCGCAGCCATCAACTGTTTACAGACAGAGCTAATCTAGGGGGAGCAGGGGACCTTGAACAGGTAAGAGAAAACCTAATCCTTTTTCTAATCTGTAAAATGTTGTCCGACGCTCACTTCATGTAGAGAATGGTTCAGAATGCACTAGATCAGGGTAGGTGCACGAATAGGGTCCCAACCCAATCGTATTGTGAAAAAGTATTCGGCACACTGAGACGTAAGTATCAATTTCTTGAAATTTTATTATGAATGATGCCAAGGGCTCACTTCATGTAGAATCGATTTTCTTATCTTTACTGCTAAGTTTCTATTTTATATCTGTAAAAATAACATGCACCCATAGGCCAAATGTTTATTCCAATAAAACTAGATTTACTCATCTGCTCCTTTCTCAAAAAGACTCTTTCATGTATTCAACATTACTTAAAGCTTGGTTTTGTTCTCTGTTGTCCCTAGTACATGGGGTGTGGAGTAACAATCAGAGCACTCCTTTTATAATTTCAAGAACACTCCTTTTTTCACTATTGAGCTATTTTATGTTTTCAGACATGTTTTGACAATGGCCGATTGATTATCTTTGTGATCTGTAGTTTTATCGACAGGTTGCCTGCAGTTCATATTAATAATAATACATTTACCTTTGTTTTTAAAAATGGCATATTCATTTTCATTATTTGTAATTTTGTCAAATATTATAGGGTAATTCACATGAATTAACTTTAATTAAAAAAAAATGAATGAAATATTTTTTTATATCAAATTAAAAATGTATAAAATCAATTCAGGCAAAATAAATGTAATCAATTTAATTAGAATAACATTATCAAGAATGAAAAAAGATGGGATATCAAAGGAGGACCAACAAGGAACATTAAAATAACAGAGGTTTTTGTTTTAGGGGAATTTCAAATTCAAAGTATGTCACAATTTGGAAACTGACCATGTGATGTGTTGGTTAAATATTTTCCTCTTTTTGTTTCATCAAAACATTTTTAAAATAGAAAAGCTCTGTGATTGCTCTAGTTCTAAATCACCCAGTGATCCAGAACAAATACAACTGAATGTGTTTGTTTTTTTCGCTCTTTACAGTCACATTTTTCTTCTCACATTTTTAAATGTTCCTTTTTCACAGTAATGGTTTATACAATTTTGATGGGGATTTTATTGTTTACATGGGTGCTTCTCATATTGTGAGGTGTGCTTCACCAGTGAGGTGCCCCCTAGTTGTTTGTGTAGTGTGGCTGGGGAGGCAGGTTTTATAGTTGTGATCATAATCAACACAGGACTTTTGTTTGGCTGTAGCTATCTCTGGCTTAGCAAAATAGCTGACTGCTGTTTGTGCTTATTCTAATAATATGCTAGGTTCAGGAGACCAATGAAAGGTAAATTTAGCAATTTTGTTTTTTAATATCTTATTATTTAAGAAAAACCAAGCAATTACAAACAATGGACTTTCACAAAATGTGTTCATTCAGTTCCAGTAAATGTCAAACAGTAAATAACACAATAGCATGTTGCTATATCATAGTCAAAAATCATTTTACATAACATAAAGTACAGTTTTATATCTCTAATAACTGTAATACAACTTATCATCCAACTAGTCCATTGGCAAAGATGTATCCAATGCAAAATAGGTGGTGAATTTTATTTTTTTTCCAGTCCAATCATTGCTTTAGCTGCGGTGATCAAATGAAATCACAATGTTTTATTGTGCGGGATTAGGTTAACCAATATTGGGTGAAATAGGTGGGGCTTGCTTGCATATTTTTTGATGATAGTGGATACTCTAGTCTAGTCTCATTAAATGATGTCACATTCCCATCATAAATGGAGGTATGTCTCCTCATGGTTGAAGCATCTCCAGCAAGTGGAGGGGACAGAGGAATCAAGTTTGTGTAATAGCATTGGGGTTTAATAAGACCTTGAGATAAGTTTATGGTTCATTTCTTGTAAGGTGGTACATCTGGAAGGATTACAGCTAAGTTCATAAATGCATGATGTTTCAAATAAAGTGTCTAGTTATTTTTCCCACGCTTTTATGAAGTTGATCTTTTGTCCAAGTGACATTAATCTTTGTATATTTTGGAGGTAAGTTAGGCTTCGTTCACATCTGTGCTAGGGGTATTTCATAGGTTTCCGTTTCCATCACCATTGATTTCAATGGTGACGGATCCGGTGCCAATGGTTTCCATTTGTCTACGTTGTGCAAGGGTTCCGTCGGCTGCCTCCGGACACCGGATGTCCGTGCCGGAAGTAGATGGCTTCAGTCATAGTATAGCAGTCGTGCTGCAGTACTGCAGCTCCGCTCCAATTAGAGTGAATAGTAGCAGAGCTGCAGTACTGCAGCACGACCGCTATACAGTGTATAGAGTCATCTGCTTCCAGCACCGGCCACTGCATGACGTCCAGTGCCCGGAGGCAGCTGGAACACCTAATCGGTGTGGGGTCCGGGTGTCATCAGTATGAAAAAACACTCCGTGCCCAGACTACCCCTCTAAATATGAGCAAATAGAAATAGGCTTCCCTCTGACAACAGTATTGTCTGCTTTCCACACCATAGGTACAGATGTGGAATGATGTAAATTTTCTGTGAAGCATCTATGTAGGGTATCTTCTTTTTTGTTTTTATGTGCAAAATTGTTTCATTTAACATCCACAAATTGTTTCTGCTTAGGAGAATTGTTATATTCATTTTCTTATTGACTCGGGTTTGGTCAGATATAGCTATAGCACCAATTTTGGGATGTGAGACAAGGGTGTATTCTCTGCTAGACAGAAAAAAGGATCTCCAGATATCAGTTATGTTTAGGTCACAAAACGTTTTCTGTTTCACTTTTTGTATGAGAAACATATTGCTGTGTGTTTGATGAGTAGAGACCCACTACTGTTATCATAGTGTTAGTTATTGAAACTTATTGAGGCTCAAAATTGAGGTCACAGCTGTACCCGGCAGACTAGACTACAACCCAGGAATTGGGTCATAGCCAGCGATAACATTTCCGGCAAACAGTACTATAGTAGCTCTTCTGTGAGATTTGACCAGACGGGCTAGCCTTTGATCCCAACACACATTATTGAGCCTTGGGCAACCATGACTCTGTCGCCGGTTAACAGGTTGTTCTCCCATGGACCACATTTGGTAGGTACGAACCACTGCATACCGGGACAAACAAGAAAAAATACTGCCGTTTTGAAGATGCTTCGATCCAACAATATAGCCATTATAATTTGGCCCTTGACAAAAGTCGCTCATATCCTTACACTTGCCCATTTTTCCAAGCTTCCACCACATCAACTTTAAGAACTGACTGTTCACTTGCTTCCTAATATGTCCCACCTCTTAATGGGTGCCATTGTAAAATGATAATCAATGTTATTCACTTCACCTGTCAGTGGTAATATTGTAGCTGAATGGTTTTTAAAGATGCATCATTGCATTTTAAAATATAAAAAAGAAGAGACATGAAAATTGAGCCTCAGTTTCTTGTCAAATTCTAGTTCTACAAGGGAATACCTAGACTGTGGAACAAAACAATGTGTTTTATTTATGAATTTACATTAACATTCAATGATGCCCTTCAAGAAGAAAAAAGAAGACAAGAAACTTTAGAAATGGTGAAAGTCAATGTCGGTTATTTAAAATGAATTATTATATCACAGTTGTACATATTTATTTTACTATACTGTCTATCACCAATTTGAGATTTGATTTAAATACCCTAAGTATTTAAAGCTGGAACTATAATACATTATTTATAGTTATTGTATTACTGAACAGTTGGGGGTTCATCTTATGAAATGTGGTATTCAAAAGGCAAAATTTTATTTTTAATGTATTAGTCTATTAGTTTTAATTTTTTGTGAGACTGGTATAGTTTTTTTTTTTTAAATTAAATTTGCTTTCTTTTTAAATAAACTTGATTGTGTTTTGTTTCTACAACTCTTCAGATTTAGGCTGTGTTCACACTATTGTCCATTGTGTAACCCTATATGTTTCTATTTGCAGATGTGTTTTTTTTACACCAGTTGTCCCAGAGGTGGACACCGATAAGGGTCCCTTTTGCAAGAATAGTATTTAGACCTATACTTTTCTAACTGCTAATTTGATAACAGCAGGGTGCTATCTATACCACCTCATTCATGGCTCTCTAGAAATCCCTGTGTGCCGATTCACCAGTAATTATGAGACATTGATAGGAATGAATGAAGCTCATTCAATGTAATCTATTGCATTGGAGTGAGCACTAATATTTCTTCATAAAGTAGCACAATCTGAAAAAAAGGATATGTGATGTATATATTCTCCATATTGTGCAGTATATGTAAAACCCATTTTATTAATTAATAAAAATCCCACCAGAATACAAAATACAACATGTATGCATCACCTGTTTAAAATCGCACCTAGTGGAACTGAAAAAGAAACATTTGAATCAGCAAATTATACATTAATTTTTGAAGAATGAATAATACTTCATAAAGGTATGTTTTCCAATATAAACTCATGACGGATTACGAAAGGTTGGCTAAATTCCTATTATCATTATTTTCCTTTGAACACTAATTACCATCTTTTTGGCTCTCTCATTTCCACTTAATTCCAAGAGAACATACATTAGATATCGTGCCTCTGGCGGATTAAAATTTGATTTTATAAGCAGAGAAATCTTTGAAAAGGCGAAGACTGCCAAGGCCATGTGAGCTTGAGGAAATAATTATATGAAATATTCCATAACCGAGGCAATATTACACAATTAATTAAGCATCATGTTGGTCAAACTATTAGCATTCGACAGACTGAGTAAATTTCATTAGTCTATACCATAGCCTCTGTATAATAAAAGTTAAGCAGTTTATTTGTAAGCAAAGTTTAAATCAACATTTAAGTTAGGCCCTGTTCACATCTGCCTCAGGGCATTCCATCGTTCTGCTCCGTCGAAACAAGCATACCACTGGCGGTCGACGAAACCCATTGGCTTTAATAGGTTCCATCTGCATTTTGCCGTGGTGTTGATGGATTTACTGGAAACAACAGCGCAGCAATGCTATTATTTCTGGTAATTTCTGCCAGATCTGTGACGGAGGCCCCTAACGGAGCTGAAGAACCAGTATTAAATCAAACACTAAACATAGTTAAATATTTGGTGGCGAGCAAAAATGTTGCTTAATGTGCATATTGTTAACCCCTTCCATCCGCAGCAATTTTTCAGATTTTAATTTTCACTTTTTCTTCCCCACATTTCAAAATCATAACTTTTTTTTATTTTTCCATCTATATAGCCGTATGAGGGCTTGTTTTTGCGGGACTACTTTTTTTGAGGCACCATTTATTGTACCATATAATATACTAGGAAACCCCAAAAAATTTAATTTGGTTGGATTTAATGGAATAGAAAAAAGTGATTCCTCCATTGTTTTTTGGGTTGCATCATTACGTTGTTTACCATGGGGTAAAAATAACATGTTGACTTTATTCTGCAGGTCAATACAATTATGGCAATACCAAATTTATATATCTTTTTTTTTATGTACTACTTGTACTACTTTTACAAGGAAAAACTAATTGTTAAATTATTTTTTTTGCGTCGCCATATTCTGAAAGCCATAACTTTTTGATTTTTACGTAGATTGAGCGATGTAAGGGTTTATTTTTTAGGCCATTTTTATTGCTACTATTTGGGAGTACATAAGACTCTTTGATTAATTTTTTTGTTCCATTTTTTGTGGGAGATGAGGTGACCAAAAAGCAACGATTCTGGCATTTTAAACTTTTTTTTACAGCGTTCACCATTCTGGTTATATAATTTTCTATTGTAATAGTTCAAACTTTTATGGATAAGGCCATACCAGTTATGTTAATTTTTTTTTTACATTGCTTTTGGGAGGAAATAGAAAAAAGAGGAGTTCTTTGAGCTTTTAATATTTTTATATATATTAAAGCCAAGTCTTGAGAAAGATCCCATTGAGTAGGATTGAAAAGCTGCCTTGGTGGGGGCGGAGCCTGACCGCTGAACGTGATGGCAGCATAAGATAGTGCTCCTCACAAGCCGGCTCGGATCCATAGATAATACGAGGCACAACTAAACTTAACATGGTGAAAACGGGAAAGGACAAACTCAGGGACACATCTAGCACCCCAGGATCGCAAAAACAGCAGGTTGACCTGGATAAATTTCTTCAACGGCGAGACTCGCAAACGGCCGCTGGAACTTCCAAGATGGCGCCGTATCCTGCATCTGAGGACTCAGATGCCGACAGCATGTGTGGAACAACAGCAGCGGCCTCAGAAGCTGGAGGGATAACCAAATCGATCCTGAGGAAAACTTTACAGCAAGACATAACGCCAGTTATGAAGGAGATAACGGAATTCAGGTCAGATTTTAAACGTATGGGGCATAGACTTGAAGCTTTAGAGTCTGCACTGTCGGACACAGTTAACCATGCGGACTCGGTGGGGCATAAGTTGCAGGCCCAGGAGTCGCGAATGAACAGAGCACTAACCATGATTGAAGATATGGAGAACAGAAGCCGCAGGAAAAATATTAGGCTGAAAGGCCTAGCTGAATCATATGCAGCTGAGGCATTACCATCAATTGCGCGGCAAATCTTTGCCTCCTTGCTTGGAGAAGATAGGGCGGAAAAGGTGGTGCACTTGGAGCGGCGGTAGCAGACGGAGCGGACGGACCGGAGGGAGCGGCGGCGACTGGAGCAGGTAAGTGATTTCTGTGGATTAGGAAAGAATATGATCCAGCGCTGCAGGTATGTGATTTAAAAAGGATCTCGATCCCACTTTTATTTGTATCAAAAATTTAAAATTCGATATCAAGTGATTTCTGTGTATGTAAGTGTTTTACTGTGTGTTTACTACTGTATGTAAACCTACTACACTGTGTGTTAGCTCAAAAAATGGCGACACACAGTGTAGGAGGTTTGACCGTTCAATCCCCTCGTTTCTCCCGGCACTAGCCAGGATAAAGGAGGGGGGATTCTGAGAGCTCACTAGAGCGAGTGAGTTTTCCCAAATTTTGCAGCATAAAGCAATGTGGTTGCTTTACCACATGCAATGCTGCAATTTTGGGAATTGCTCCATCTAGTGACCAGCACTGGGAAATATTATAAATTAGAATCTAATTTATAATATTTCCTGACTCGTGAAAAAAAATAAAATAAATTAGAACAATGTTTAATCACCTAAACACTAATTGTTAAACTAAAAAAAAAAAACATTTTTATTCTAGCAACACATTCCCTTTAAAGTTGATAAAGTACCTAAATTGCCTACTAACTATTTTCTTCGTGGTTCCATAGCTGCAGCTCGGGCTCTGCTGTCAGGGGAGTCTCTATTGCACTACATAAGGATCTGCCGTTCATCTTTTTGGTTAGACATGATGCGAGGGATGGCAGAGCGTTATTTGTCAAAGGTAAATTGGGTACACTCACATGCACATTAGCGAATTTATACGTCCCTAATAAATCTCAGGTCTCCTGGCTACTTCACATTTTGGAGGAGTTACGTGCTTTTGTGGAAGGCCCTATTATTATAGGGGGAGATCTGAATTTAACACTTAACCCAGAGTTAGACTCTTCGACCCATAAATCTACCATCCCACAGATTGGTTGAAGGAAACTTTTAAACAAGTTCCAAGAACTTAACCTACATGACACATGGAGAGTGTTGAATCCTACAAAAAAGGATTATACATTTTACTCTCACCCTCATTACTCACATCAGAGACTGGATTACCTGCTCATACACGCACACTTTATAACATCTTTGGAGTCAGCCAGCATTGGACAGATCACGGTTTCTGATCATGCACCGACGTTTATTACTTTGAAGGTTGCAGAGCTGTCTCCTAGAGAGTGTTCATGGCGGCTAAATGAGGCCCTCCTAGATCCTCCTGACCTACTCAAGACATTGACAGAGTCTTTGCAGACATACTTTGAAATTAATGATACTGCCGATGTGTCAGGGACTATCTTATGGGAAGTGCATAAAACGTTTATTAGGGGTATATTAATCTCCCTAGGAACAAAGGTAAAGAGAGAGAGGGAAAAAGACATACTAGGGATGCTATCGCACATCGCAGATACCAAAAAACTGCATAAAACTTCTCCAACCAAACAGTCACAGTCTGAATTGCAGATACTTCGGAATAAATTAAAAGACTCCTTGAATAAAAAGTTGGCAGCTAATTTAATGCACTATCAACAGAAGTTGTATGCACACGGGGATAAGGGGGGAAAATTAATGACGGCCCTGATCAAAAAGAAAAAAGAGAAGGCCTTTATTCATACGATTAAAACTTCAGAGGGCCATACATGTACGAACACAGAGGATATTGCACTAGCTTTCAGTGACTATTACTCGAGTTTATACAATATTCCGGTTCTCTCCTTGACCTCAGATATCTCCAGATCTTCACAGATTGAAGATTTTCTGGGACCACTAACACTACCCACACTCTCGGAGGATGATGCGGAGGAACTTATGACTCCAGTTACCCTTGCAGAGGTGTCTAAAATATTGCACTCCTTTCCCTCAGGGAAGAGCCCAGGGCCGGATGGTCTAACTATCAAGTACTTTAAAAAATGTAAAGATATATTATTACCTCCTTTGGTCAAAGCATATAATGATTTGTTACTGGGAAACAAATTAACGGCGCAGTCTTTAGAAGCGTATATCACGATTTTGCCTAAGGAGGGTAAAGACCCCCTCTTATGTTCTAGCTACAGGCCTATATGTCTTTTAAACCTCAATCTCAAACTTTGGGCTAAACTACTATCCACTCAGGTCAGAAGGTTCCTGACTACCTTAGTGCACTCGGAACAACAGGGTTTTGTGCCGGGGAGGGAGGGTAGACATAACTCCATTCGACTGATGAATTACATTCAGAAAGTGCATGACTCTAAAATACCCCTAGTGCTTATGAGCACAGACGCAGAGAAAGCGTTTGATAGAGTGGCATGGGACTTCATGGCAGCTACTCTAGCAAAATTTTAATTTCCAGAACCTTTTATTAAGGCGATTTTTACGCTGTATAGCAAGCCATCGGCTAAGATCAGGGTGAATGGTGCTTGTCTCCCTCCTTCTCCATAGGGAATGGCACCAGGCAAGGGTGTCCTCGTTCACCTTCCTTATTCATCTTGACTTTGGAGACACTTTTGCAAGCCTTGAGACAAGATGAACGTATTGAGGGCTTAACTATAAATTCAAAAAAACATTTGGTTCACGCCTTTGCTGATGAAATGCTACTTACCATCACAAATCCAGTAAACGCTTTCCCATGTATTTTGGAAGTATTTCACAGCTATGAATTGGTATCTAATTTTAAAGTAAATTATACCAAGTCTGAAATTCTTAATGTTACACTACCACAGAGGCAAATGAGGGACTTGGCAACTGCTTCTGAATTCCAATGGCCTTCTGCTTCGGTAAAATATTTGGGTATCCAATTGCCTGCAGATCTTAACTCTTTATACAAATTAAACTATAAGCCACTCCTCCGAAAAAGAAAAGATCTTCTTTCTTCCTATAATATATGGTTCCAATTTACCTGCCTAGAACTTTTTTTTAGGACAGTGCAACAAATGTTTTCCAAATTTTTGTGGAAACAAATAAGGCCGCGGATCTCCTACCGCATTCTCACGAGGGGTAAACGTCAAGGAGGAATGGGACTTCCTAGTGTAGAGGGTTACAATAAGGCTATACATTTGCAGAGATGGTTAGATATGGCTTCGGCATCTGAGGATCTAGGAGGGCTAACTAGGGAGTTGGTACACGAGGTAGATAACTTCTCAGCGGTCCTTTGGGCGCCGACCCAACGGGATATAGGCACTATGAGAAATCCCTTATTGAATGGCACTCTAGCGGTTTGGGCTAAAGTTGGCTTGACGGATGGGGTGCTCCCTCAACCGTCACCGTTGCAACCAGTAACGGCGTTGCCTAAACTTATTTCATTAAATGTCAGCTCCAGCTCAGACCTTTGGAAATGTTTTGCAGGGGTTCGGATTAGAGACTTTATGTCAGATAATAGATTACCTACAGCGGGGGAGATCCAATCTATGATGCAGGCCGCCGCACCGAAGCTCAATTTTCTTCAGATACATGAAATACACATGGCATGTTCAAAGTTTTTAAAGGACCATATGATAACTAGAGAGCTCACGTGGTTTGAGAAGTATCTAGTTACACATAAAGGGAGTAAACATAAAATATCCACGATTTACTACCAACTTTGGGCACTTGATGGGACGGAGCTGCCATCTTTCGTGTCATCCTGGGAATCGGAGCTCGGGCTGCAGTTGTCGGATCAGGAGAGGAATGTGGTTCTGTGTAATTCCCATGGATTTTCAAGGTGCGTGAAACTGCAAGAAAATCACTATAAGTTGCTCACTAGATGGTACAAGACACCGCAAGCTCTTCACCGTATGGGTTTTGCCTCAAGTGCTCTTTGTTGGAGATGTAAGTCTCACGAAGGATCTTTTTCACATATTTGGTGGACTTGTCCGCTGATTAAAACCTTTTGGACACAGGTTGGGCGGTATATTAACTTGGTCTGTGACACAGATGTTGCCTTGTCCTTGGAGACCATAGCGTTAGGGCTCCCCTCGATTAATACGGCCATGTCCAAAAAACATTTACACACGCATTTACTAGCAGCAGCAAAAATGTTAATTCCTTTGCACTGGTTGAAAACTACTGCCCCCACAGTGAGTAACTGGGTAGACAAAGTTAATCAAATATGTCGTATGGAAGAACTTTCCAATAGAGTGGATAACACTTACGAGAGGTGCCTGACGATGTGGTCTCACTGGATTCAGCGTAGAGATGAATTAATTAAGACAATCACTTAATTCATAGGATTTTATGTTGTGGGGTATTGCCATCATCCATCTCCCCCCCCCCTTTTTTTTCCCCTCTCCACACTTCCCTCATGTTTTCCAAATTCCCCTCCATTATATGTTTTTGTTCCAAATACTCTAAGTATATGTTCATTACTTTGGTTTTCATAACATGTATGTTTACTGTGTTAATAATTTACATTGACTTGCGTACCCAAATGGTGTTGAAGGAAGCACTAACAGGCATTATGCTTGGCAGAACTATCCGATTATGGAGTTACAACCTCAACTATTTTATCACCAAAGCAAGTGTATTAATATGTCAGGTTTTGCCTTAATACTAAGTGACATGCTGCTTTTGATTTTGGGTAGAATATAGGATGCTATGTTAGAACTCGATACCACTACATTATACACCGCTTTTCACAGGGTATGTGAGACCAGTTGATGCAGAGTGATGTCTGTTGTTGTAATGTAATTGGTAAATGTACTGTATTTTATGTACTTTAATACTAATAAAAACAGATTTGATAAAAAAAGAAAAGCTGCCTGGGTGAATAAACACACTACTTCATTTGTGTACTACCTGGAGTTCTGCCTTTAGTTTTTGTTCTCTATATCTATGGACTCTAAGGCCGGATTCACACGAGCGTGTTCAGTCCGGGAAATGCGGCCTACATTTGGACCGTATATACACTGCAGGGAGCCGGGCTCCTAGCATTACAGTTATCTTTGACGCTAGGTGTCACTGCCTCGCTGCGGGACAATTTTGTCATACTGTAATCATGTTTTCAGTACAGGACAGTTGTCCCGCAGCGAGGCAGTGACGCCTAGCGTCATAGATAACTATGATGCTAGGATCCCAGCTCCCTGCAGTGTGTTTGGTCCAGGAAATGCGGCCGACATATGGACCGTATATCACGGACTGAACACGCTCATGTGTGGGGCTCCTTAAACTGAGTCCAGAAGGATTCTTTTTGCACCCACAATTTTGAAGGTTTGAATTTTTGAAGGTAAAGGCATCCGGTCACTCCGGTGCTCTACCTTCTTCCAAAAATTCATAAGGATCCAATAAAACCCCGGTCGCCCTATTGTGTCAGGGAGTGACTCATTATTTGTTCCAGCAGCTATCTTTGTGGATACAATTTTGCGGCAGTTTGCTATGGGGGCTGACTCCTTCATCAGGGATACCACTGATTTTCTCATCAGAATTGGCTCTCTTGGGGTCCCTGGCCGGTCTATCCTTGTTACCCTTGATGTTGGAAGTCTCTACACCTCCACAGACCACTCCCTAGGCATTGAAGCTGCTCTTCACTATCTGACACGTTTGGATTTTTCTGATAAAAAAATTAAATTTGTTAAAACATTAGTTGAGTTTATACTCACTAAAAATTATTTTATGGTTGGTGATAAAGTTTACCTTCAGAAAAGGGGTACAGCCATGGGGTCCAATATGGCCCCGACTTATGCTAATATTTTCATGCGGCGGATTGAGGAGGACCTTGTCTATGTGTCACACCACTTTAGGCATGTCCTGCAGTGATGGCGATACATAGACAATGTCTTCCTCATCTGGACCGGTTCAGAGGATGAATTGAATAATTTCCATGCTTTATTGAATGATATGTGTCAGGGGATCAAATTTACCATGATCTATTTTGGCTTTTCTGTTGAATTTTTGGATACCAAAATTTATTTACATGATGGCATTCTAACTACAGACATATTCTCTAAAAAAAACTGATAGAAATAGTCTGTTACACTATAATAGTGGACACCCTAGGGCTATGGTGAGATCATTGCCTTTTAGCCAACTTCTCAAAGTTAGAAGAATTGTCAGTAATGAAGATCAGTTATCCAAAAGAGTAGACGAGATGTGTAACAAATTAGGGGATATCCAATTGATATGCTCAATATATATATATATATATATATATAAAAGACAGACAATCACAATGGATAGACAACAACTACTAGATAAACAGACAGCAGGACACAAGAGAAATGTCCGCATACCTTTTGTCTCAACTTGTTCTACATCTAGTTCAGAAATTGGAAATATTTTAAGAAGAGAATGGCGCCTACTGACTAGGGTTTTTCCCTTGATCAAGGAATTTCAAGAACCACCACTGTTAGCATATCGTAAAGGTAGAACCATTAGAAATAGGCTAGTAAAGGCAGATATTGGATCTAAAATCAAAAGGTCACAAAATGTTTTAGCCCCTCCAAAACGTGGATGTTTTCCTTGCCTGGGATGTAATATGTGTAATCACATGATTAAGGGAGATAGTTTCTGTCATCCACAAACAGGCAAAACCTTTAAAATCCAGGACTTTTATACCTGTAAAACCACCTTTGCAATTTATATGGGTGAGACCATTACTGAAGTAACTCTTAGAATGAGGAACCATAAGTCTAGCATCAACACCAAGAGATGAGATCTACCAGTATCTAGATATTTTGTAGACTGTAGACATAATGTATCCCAAATGCGTTTTAAAATTATTGATTCTGTACCCCTAAACAGACGAGGAGGTGACAGAGAGCTGGCCCTTAAACGCAAAGAACTCGAGTGGATTTTTACTCTTGAAACCATGTCGCCAAAGGGACTTAACCCCTTAAGGACACGGCCAATTTTAGCCTTGAGGACAGAGCAATTTTTTTAAATTTCCCTCTTTGCATCCCGACGCTCATAACGCTTTTATTTTTTGTACGACGTAGTTGTATGAGACTTTGTTTTTTGCGGGACGAGTTGTACTTTATGTACGTACCATTTTTTGGTACAAATACATTATCGTTTAATTTCTATAAATTTTTAATTAGATTAAAATGCAGAAAAAAAGCAGTTGTGCAGCAGTTTTAATATTTTTTTTTTTACACCATACACCGATCATCATAAATAATGGTATACATTTATTGTACAGGTTGTTACGGTCGTGGCGATACCAAATATGTCTATATTATTTCATGTTTTGGGACTTATATTTCAAAAAGTTTATTTATTATAAAAAATCTGTGTTTCTGTGTATTTTATTTACTTTTTATTTATTTATTTACCATTATTTTTTTTTACATTCATTTAACTTTTTTTTTAATCCCATAAAGGGATTTATCATTTTGATTTTTATTTTGTAACTGTAATGTACTGGCATAGATCTATATGCCAGTACATTAGCCTGTTACTGATCGTACACAGGCAGTTGTTAGGGCATACCTCAGTATGCCCTAACAACAGGAAATATGTTCAGACAGCCCTGGTGTCCTTCACTGGACCCTGGGCTGTCTGGCCATACGAGTTGTTGGCTTTGATCGCGTCACAGTTATTTTCTGTGACGCGATCAATGTGCAGTCCCCTCTCCTTGAACGCCGCGATCAGCTGTCATCGCGGCGTTCAAAGGGTTAACAGCGGAGAGAAGATGTTTCTCTCCTCTCCGCTGTCAGAGCGGGGCCGTGGCTGTGTATTACAGCCGTTGCCCCGCTCTCGATCGCACACACAGAGACGGCACAGACGGCTGTCACACAGGACGAGTATGCTCGTCCTAATGCGCGAAGTGCTCGCTGCTCAGGACGAGCATACTCGTCCTGTGTCGGCAACCAGTTAATGTGGATTATACATATTTTCCACATATTTGACAGTCCATACATGTTTGGCATGATCTGTCATGAGTCCATAATAGTTTCATCCGATTCATTCTCTTGAGTGTAGGTTGGGTTTTTTCTTTACATTATTGTTTTTAAATTCACACAAATATAGATTTGAATCATAATCTTTATTTTTTACATATATGTATATTTTCTCACTATGTATTTTTTTCATTACAGATACTGACTTATATGAAGGGATGTACATCACGGGAGCAGAGGTTACGCTTTTCAATTAATTTTGTTCCAAGGATTATATTATATTTTTTACATCCAAATTATAGATTTTTTTGTGTTTATTATGTGCTCTCTGTGGAAAATGTTTGGAATAAACTGTAATCAGCATGTGAATTAATCTATTGTTTTTCTATTTACGTATATGCTATGTCTGATAATTATTTTTTATATCTATATGGTCCTGAACAAATAAATAGGTGGGTGGTAGGGACCACTTTATTTTGGGTGGTATGGTTACCTGTCCTGGGGGTGTAGCCGTTCTTCCCACTGATGTTGCAGTCCGTGCCCATTATATTTTTAGACTCCATATTGACATATGTATATAACTATATATATATATATATATATATATATATATATATATCTCCTGCGAGTTACTTGGAAAAAAACATATACTGCTGGTTACACACTCTTTTGAGTGCTATTCTGTATTGCCAAAATATGTGCCGGGACGGAATTTGCTGTCCACGCATGCGCGGTCATACTGCGTTCCAGAGATGCGTTCCACATGACACAATCCGCCATCTTGCGCATGCGCACTATCGATCGCGAGACACCATTGTTTACTCTACGCTTCACTGAGAGCTGACACTGTAAGTTTTACCACACAACTTCTGTCTTTCTTTATTACAATTATGTTGGAATATAATTCCTCTGCTCCTCCCCTTCATTATGAGTTTATGTCATTCATAACGTAATTATAATGTTATCTTAGTTATTTTTGTATTATTTATTTAATATTGAGAGATGTTGTATTTTAATACATTTATTGGTCACATTGATTTATATATTTTTCACTAATTGTATGATTATGTTCTCTGTATTGACTGATTTTTACATATGTACTATTAATCACACTATTCACTGTATACCCTGTGTATTCCCCTATATATATGTGGCGCTATGCACTTTTGGAATTAGCTTGAGAAAGGTTCAGGTGCAAACTGAAACGTTGCTCATTCTTTCCACCTGGTGGTGAATAAACCAACATCTCCTCAACACTGAAGTCCTGGTGCTTTTACTTGTCCTCTGTTCCTGATATATATATATATATATATATATATATATATATATATATATATATATATATATATTTTTTTTTTATTTTTTATTTTTTTTTAAAACAACTTTAACAGTATTTTACTAGACCCTAGGGGCCTTGAATCAACGATTGTTGGTTCGCTTGCACAATGTACTATAATACTAATGGTTTGCAGTATATTGTGATTTTTACAGGCTTCTATTAAGCCCTGACTCTTAATATAAAAAGTGAATGTCGGGAAGGGGTTAAACAACTTTTTCCATACCAAAATGAACACGGATGCAATGAACACCAAAGAGTGTACCCCCTTCGTCGTGCACTACCTCCTCAGGCATTGCACTATGCATAATACAGTGTATCAGTTTTGCCTGGAGTCTTTCTCTAACCCCTTCCCAATCCTGTGCCATGAGGGACTCCCTCTGTCATCCCACCTGTGCCCCACTAACATGATTGTGGGGTTCCGATGGGTTGCTATGGTAGCTGGGGCAAAGCAATGGCCACCAGGTCTGCCACACACAGAAACTTATTAGTTTCTGCCAGAGGTGGGGCCTAACAGATTGCCTATCAGTATTACACTGACACATCTAATACTTTTTAATACAGAAGTATTGCAATGTATTATATGAGCGATCAGGATGTCAGATGTTCAAGTTCTATAGTGGGACTGAAAAAGGAACAAAAACAGAGTAAAACAGTTTTGGAAAAATATAAAAGATATGTCAAGAGAACAATAATCAACTTTTTCCCCTGTACAAAGTCCTTTATTTTCTAAAAAAAAAGTGTAAAAATAA
The DNA here is from genome assembly GCF_050947455.1 of Rhinoderma darwinii. Lineage (NCBI taxonomy): Eukaryota > Metazoa > Chordata > Amphibia > Anura > Rhinodermatidae > Rhinoderma > Rhinoderma darwinii. The sequence continues at coordinate 204,056,913 of NC_134688.1, forward strand.
AAAATAGTTTACATATTTTGTATCAATGCATTTGTAACAACCCTTACTATAAAATGTTTAACCCAATATTTAAACATTATTCATCCCTCAAGGTGAACGCCGTAAAAAAAAGAAGACTAAAAAACAATGCCACAATTGCTGTTTTTTGATCATCCCACCTCTCAAAAAATTGAATAAAAAGGGAAAGAAAATAGTATGTTCCCCAAAATGGTACCAATGGAAACTACAATTTGTCCAAACATGCCCTCATAGAGCTCCGTTGATTAAAAGATAAAAATGTTAGGGGTCTTAAATGCAGCAACACAAAAAAAACATATTTTCCAAAGAAAAGTATTTTTATTGGGCAACCGTAAAAAAACAAAAACAAATTAGATAAATTTGGTATCACTGTAATCGTTGCAACCCATAGAAAAATGTTATGTCACTGCATGGTTCATTCCATAAAAAACAAATCCCAAAAAGCAATGGCGAAATTGCTGTTTTTACCTACTTTCCCCCAAAAAAAGAAAAGTTATTAAAAAGTCAATTTTTATAACTTCTGGAAAAGTTCGGTTCGCAGCGAATCCGAACTTCACCGGGTTCGGCCGAACCCGTTTTGACCGAACCTGGTCAAAAATATTATACAAATCGGCAGCCACTTGTCTCTATCAATCACTGATAGAGAAAAGAGGCTGCTGATTAAAAATAAAATAAAAAGCATTTCATACGTACCTGGTCGTTGTCTTGGTGACGAGTCCCTCTAATTCCTCCAGTCCGACCTTCTTTTCTGACGCGGCAGCCTGTGATTGGCTGAAGAGGCCTCTGCAGCCTGTGATTGGCTGCAGCGCTCACATGGGCTGCATCGTCATCAAGGAATGTCGGGCCGGATGTCGAGAGGGACGCGTCACCAAAGCAACGGCCAGGAGACCGGACTGGAGGAAGCAGGGAGTTCCCGGTAAGTATGAACGTCTTTTTTCTTACAGGTTACTCTATATTGTGATCGGTAGTCACTGTCCAGGGTGCTGAAAAAGTTACTGCCGATCAGTTAACTCTTTCAGCACCCTGGACAGTGACTTTACTGACGTCGCCTAGCAACGATGCCGTAATGACAGGTGCACACATGTAGCCACCCGTCATTACGGGGCCTCATGCACACGACCGTAAAAACACCCGTTATTACGGGCTGTAATTACGACCCGAAATAGCGGGCCCATAGACTTCTGTTAGCCACGGGTACCTTCCCGTTTTCTCACGGGAAGGTGCCCGTGCCGTTAAAAACATAGAACATGTTCTATTTTTTTATTTTACGGGCCGTGCTCGTAAGTACGACTCGTAATTACGAGCACGGCCGGGCACGGCCGTGCACGGCCGGCCACGGGCAGCCGGCCGCTTTTGCGAACCGTGCTGTCATTATAATTATAGCAGCACGGCCCATAAAATAGAAAAATAGAAGATGTTCTATTTTTTTAACGGGAAGGTACCCGTGGGTAACAGAAGTCTATGAGCCCGTTATTGCGGGTCGTAATTACGACCCGCAATAACGGGTGTTTTTACGGTCGTGTGCATAATGGGAGCACGGCTCGGAAAAACGAACGGCTGCCCGTGGCCGGCCGTGCTCATCTCCTGAAATACTTTGTGCTGCCTTAAACTCTGTGGACAGGTCAGGATCCTGTTTCTTTTAAATGCTGCTAGGGAACCCGCTCGATCCACTATATAAGGCTGCGCTACAGTGCAGCATTTAAAAGAAACAGGATCCTGACCTGTCCACAGAGTTTAAGGCAGCACAGAGTATTTCAGGAGATGAGCGTGCAGATTCAGTGATGCTGTGAACTCTGCTCTTACCATTACGTAGCTCTCAGTCTGTTACCTCTCCTCCACTACTGTCCTCAATAACACCTTCATGATTGGCAAGTCACCACGTAACGGTAAGAGCAGAGTTCACAGCAGCACAGAGTATTTCAGGAGATGAGCGTGCGGATCTTGTGCGCAGTGGTGACTTGCCAATCATGTGAAGGTGTTATTGAGGACAGGAGTGGAGGATAGGTAACAGACTGAGCTACGTAATGGTAAGACCAGAGTTCACAGCAGCACAGAGTATTTCAGGAGAGGAGCGTGCAGATTCAGTGCTGCTGTGAACTCTGCTCTTACCATTACGTAGCTCTCAGTCTGTTACCTCTCCTCCACTCCTGTCCTCAATAACACCTTCACATGATTGGCAAAACACCACGTAATGGTAAGAGCAGAGTTCACAGCGGCACAGAGTATTTCAGGAGATGAGCGTGCGGATCTTGTGCGGGGTGGTGACTTGCCAATCATGTGAAGGTGTTCTTGAGAACAGGAGTGGAGGAGAGGTAACAGACTGAGAGCTACGTAATGGTAAGAGCAGAGTTCACAGAAGCACTGAATCTGCACGCTCCTCTCCTAAAATACTCTGTGCTGCCTTAAACTCTATGGACAGGTCAGGATCCTGTTTCTTTTAAATGCTGCACTGTAGCGCAGCCTTATATAGTGGAACGAGCGGGTTCCCCAGCAGCATTTAAAAGAAACAGTGTGTGTGTGTTTATGTATGTAAAGAAAGAAGCAAAAGGCACGGCGCCACATAGTGCAGGTCAATCAGACTAAAAATAAATGCAGAACGTAGTTAATATGCTCACCACGTGGAAGTTGGTAAAGGCAATAAGTAACTCCACTAATGCTGCTGCCAGGATCCAAAACCGGTGAAACCGAATGGTCACCGCTAATTGAAGCATACGAAGGAAGAAAAAAGGAGGTTCCTATAGGGCGCTGCTGCGTGGTTGTGGTGGAAAGTCAATGAAAAATAGAAGATGTATAACAATTATTTATTGAACAATAGGTGGCTACGCGTTTCAACACTGAACTAGTGTCTTCCTCAGGCCATTAAAAACATATACAGAGGGGTTCCTTATATACCTATAGATATTAGACAAACAAGAGTCAGAGGTGGGAGAGGTCAAGAAGTTAATTAGAACGTCATGATTAACAGCTGTATCAAAGGGCTAACTTAGAAAAAATCATTAACACATAAATTAACACCTGCACAGGGGAAAGAAAAAAACGGGAATCACACCCGTATTAATTTCATAGAATAAATGAATGAATGAATACATAAATAAATGTTGAATCCATCATACACAACATTGAAATAGTGTATAAACAAATATACATGTAAAAATATCATTAAAAACAAGGAATGCATTACATTAAATAATGAATTGACGGAAAAATAAATATATATATATATATGAGCACGTGTAGTTTGATACAGTAAATTTTTTTTAGTGTCTCTAATATTATTGTTAGATGATGTAAAAAATAATAATAAAGAAAATAGAATGTATAAAAATATATATATTAAAAACCATCAGATGTATAAAACCGGTGTACAAAAACGCAAAGTGGCAATGGTAGCCAAATCAGCTTGACATAAGATTTTACAATCGGAAAAAAACACAATAATGGTTATCCATTACTATGTGACAAAACGAAAAAGTAGAGACTATAAGTATAAACAGAATTTAACATATATATATATAAGAAAAAATAGATATTTAAGAAAAAAATAGATATTTTTAAAAAAAAGCTGCAATGGTTTGATAATAAGGACAGTTCACATTACTAACCCCATTGGTAGCATGCAAACCGACCTATTAGTGTAAATCATAGGTCATTAATATTTGAAATACTGCTGCAGAAATATCTGTCACTTACGCAGCAGAAATTTAGAATGTCAAACACAAGCGCTAAAATGTGCCGTATTTAAACGGCATTTATACATATCAGTGTTGTCAAAGTGAAAAATAAAAAAATGACAAAATGACAATATTCTATTAGTAACAGGATCACAAAAAGCTATCAGCGAAGTGCAAAATATTAGAAGGAGTAAACAGATATAACTATAAGCAACAAAGGAAATAATCAGATTATTAAAAAATGATCCTAGTATAATACATAATATTTATGTTTAGAATATAAATATAAAAAAAGAAGAAAAGAATAAATAGATGACACTTAGTCAGCCATATTTAGACGGTACTTATGGATGTCTTATATTGTCCACCCATAATTGAAAGTATTAAATATATTAATTAACAAAGTCACAAAGGGCAATTAATGAAAGGCAAAATTTTAGAAGAATAGTTATTTAAGGGCAAACAAACAGTGAATTTTTGATTAACCAACAAGAATTAACGGGTTATTAAAATAGTATGTGATATTATCTCCTGTAGCTAAGCAACCAAGAGGATCGTCAACAATATTAAAGAATCCCTAGGGCCAGTGTTCAAATTCAAAGGGGGCACATTCAAGGGGTCAACGTTATATGTATTCATGTGAATCAAATGTGTATATACAAATGTATATCAAATCAATTACCTTTGTATCCTGTAATAATAAGATTAAATATAAATATCTATATAAAAATTAATTTTATATAGATATTTATATTTAATCTTTCAATTATGGGTGGACAATATAAGACATCCATAAGTACCGTCTAAATATGGCTGACTAAGTGTCATCTATTTATTCTTTTCTTCTTTTTTTATATTTATATTTATATTCTAAACATAAATATTATGTATTATACTAGGATCATTTTTTAATAATCCGATTATTTCCTTTGTTGCTTATAGTTATATCTGTTTACTCCTTCTAATATTTTGCACTTCGCTGATAGCTTTTTGTGATCCTGTTACTAATAGAATATTGGCATTTTGTAATTTTTTTATTTTTCACTTTGACAACACTGATATGTATAAATGCCGTTTAAATACGGCACATTTTAGCGCTTGTGTTTGACATTCTAAATTTCTGCTGCGTAAGTGACAGATATTTCTGCAGCAGTATTTCAAATATTAATGACCTATGATTTACACTAATAGGTCGGTTTGCATGCTACCAATGGGGTTAGTAATGTGAACTGTCCTTATTATCAAACCATTGCGGCTTTTTTAAAAAAATATCTATTTTTTTCTTAAATATCTATTTTTTCTTATATATATATATATATATCTGTTAAATTCTATTTATACTTATAGTCTCTACTTTTTCGTTTTGTCACATAGTAATGGATAACCATTATTGTGTTTTTTTTCCGATTGTAAAATCGTATGTCAAGCTGATTTGGCTACCATTGCCACTTTGCGTTTTTGTACACCGGTTTTATACATCTGATGGTTTTTAATATATATATTTTTATACATTCTATTTTCTTTATTATTATTTTTTACATCATCTAACAATAATATTAGAGACACTAAAAAACATTTACTGTATCAAACTACACGTGCTCATATATATATATATTTATTTTTCCGTCAATTCATTATTTAATGTAATGCATTCCTTGTTTTTAATGATATTTTTACATGTATATTTGTTTATACACTATTTCAATGTTGTGTATGATGGATTCAACATTTATTTATTTATGTATTCATTCATTCATTTATTCTATGAAATTAATACGGGTGTGATTCCCGTTTTTTTCTTTCCCCTGTGCAGGTGTTAATTTATGTGTTAATGATTTTTTCTAAGTTAGCCCTTTGATACAGTTGTTAATCATGACGTTCTAATTAACTTCTTGACCTCTCCCACCTCTGACTCTTGTTTGTCTAATATCTATAGGTATATAAGGAACCCCTCTGTATATGTTTTTAATGGCCTGAGGAAGACACTAGTTCAGTGTTGAAACGCGTAGCCACCTATTGTTCAATAAATAATTGTTATATATCTTCTATTTTTCATTGACTTTCCACCACAACCACGCAGCAGCGCCCTATAGGATCCTCCTTTTTTCTTCCTTCGTATGTTTATGTATGTGTGTGTTTGTGTATATATGTGTGTTTGGGTATGTGTCTTTGTCTGTTTTTGTTTTTATATGTGTGTTTGTGTATATGTGTGTGTGTGTTTATGTGTGTTTCTGTATATATGGGCGTGTTTGTGTATATGTGTTTGTGTATATGTTTGTGTGTGTATATGTGTGTGTGTGTATATATCGGTGTATTTGTGTATATGTTTGTGTGTAGATGTTTGTGTGTGTGTGTTTTTGTATATGTGTGTGTTTGTGTATATGTGTGTATATGGGTGTGTGTTTATGTGGGTGTGTTTGTGTATATATGGGTGTGTTTGTGTATATGTGTGTGTTTGTGTATATGTGTGTGTTTGGGTATGTGTGTTTTTGTTTGTATATGTGTTAGTTTGTGTATATGTGTGTGTATATGTGTGTTTGTTTGTGTATATCTTGTTGTGTTTGTGTATAACTGTGTATATGTGTTTGTGTATATGTGTGTGTGTGTGTGTTTGTGTATATGTGTGTGTTCGTGTGTATGTGTGTGTTTGGATATGTGTGTTTTTGTTTGTATATGTGTGAGTTTGTGTATATGTGTGTGTGTGTTTGTCTGTTTATGTGTGTGTGTGTGTGTGTGTGTATATCTTGTTGTGTTTGTGTATATATGTGTGTGTTTGTGTATGGTTGTTTGTTTGTGTGTGCGTGTATATATGTGTGTAGGTGAGTAGAAGTATTGGTATTGTTCACATTGATAACTGTTTTTTTATGTTGTTGCAGATTTTGATGTACCGATTGGACTACATCTTCGATTCATTGGACTACTGCGTAGATCTACGTTTTTTCAAATTTTAATAAAACGGTTAACGAGGGTTTTGTTGGGGATTTCTTATTTCAATAAAAAAGAATTGTCTTCGTGTTTTTTTTAAAACTTTATTAGTGCCTAGATAATGGCAGTTGGCTGATTGACGGCGTCCATTATTAAGGCGGTACTTAGTATTAGCCGGTGCAGAGGCTAGCACTAACCACCGATTATTACCCCGGTACCCACCACCAGAGGTGTCGGGAAGAGCTTGGTACGATCCAGTACCCGACCATCTGTTGTGATGGTCGGGTACTGGGGCGGCCGTAGGCTGGTATTATGAGGCTGGGAAGGGCCAAAAACAGTGGACCTTCCCACCCTTGTAATGCTAGGCTGCTGCTGCTGTGTTGTATCGGGCTGGTTATAAAAATGGGGGGGGGGACCCCCACGTCGTTTTTTTTTTTTAATTTAACAAATTTAACAATAGACGGGTTTACCCCACATTTTTAATAACCAGCCATATACAAGGCCGCAGCAGTCTGGCATTACATGGGTGGGAAGGGCCACTGGTTTTGTCCATTCCCAGGCTAATAACACTGTGATGTATGTGGCTGGTTATGATAAATTGGGTGGTACCCCATGTCCCCCCCACTTTTATAACTAGCCAGATACAACACAGCAGCAGCAGCCTAACATTACAAGGGTGGGAAGGTCCACTGTTTTTGGCCCTTCCCAGCCTCATAATACCAGCCTGCGGCCGCCCCAGAGCCTGTCCATCACAACAGATGGTCGGGTACTGGATCGTACCTGGCTCTTCCCGACACCCCTGGTGGTGGTGGGTACCGGGGTAATAATGGTGGTTAGTGTTAGCCTCTGCACCGGCTAACACTAAGCCTCGCCTTAGTAATGGATTTTGTCACTCAGACAGCGGCCATTACTAAAGTGGTAGTAATAAAATTTGAAAAGAAAAAGACAAAGATATAGATAAAATATTTTATTGAAATAAAGCACCCCCAACACAACCCTCATTAACCATTTTATTGTAGAAAAAAAAACGTCATCTAAATAGTCCTCGAAACCGACGTAGTCCAAACACCAAACCTGTAAAAAAATAAATAAAAAAAATGAAATAAAACATGTTGTAGGCTTAGATTCAGTTTAATGTGTGATACTGACTGTTATACCATGTATAGAAGCCTGCCGCGAAGTTGACTTAGATACAGGGTGCCAGCAGACAGTATCATACATGGCCATACAGACATATATACAAACAAACATACATGCAAACATACATACATACATATATACAAACATACATACATACATACAAGCATGCACATATATACATGCAAATATACATACATGCAAACATACACACATATATACATACATACATACAAACTATCATACATACATGCATACACACACACATGAAAACATACATACATACAAAGAAACATGCAAAGATACATACATACATATATACAAGCATGCACAAATACACATGCAAACATAAATACATGCAAACATAATTACATACATGCACATATATATATATATATATATATATATATATAAACATACATGCAAAAATAAAAACATGCAAACATACATACATGCACATATATACATGACAACATACATACATACATACATACATGACAACATACATACTTGCAAACATACATACATGCAAAAATACATACATGCAAACATACATACATACATGCACATATATACACAAACATGCACATATATACATACATGCCAACATACATGCAAACATACATGCCAACATACATGCAAACATACATGCACATATATACATACATACATACATACATAACATACATACATACATACATACATACAAGACAACATACATACATACATACAAACATACATTCATGCAAACATACATTCATGCAAACATACATACATGCAAACATACATACATACATACAAACATACATTCATTCAATCATTCATACATGCAAACATACATACATACATGCAAATATATACATGCAAATATACATACAAACATGCACATATATACATACATGCACATATATACATATATACATGACAACATACATACATACATACATACATACATGACAACATACATACATGCCAACATACATACATGCCAAAAAAAATAATAATACGTTTATACTTACTTTCCTCCTGTCCGGCCTCCAGAGATGACGTTTCATCCATGTCGCCGCTGCAGCCTGTCATTGGCTGCAGAGGCGGTCACGTGGGATGAAGCGTCATCCTGACGTGCGTGACCGCCACTACAGCCTGTGATTGGCTGCAGCGGCGAAAGGGATGAAACGTCACCGCTGGAGGCCGGACAGGAGGAAAGTAAGTACGAACGTATTATTTTTCTTTTTTTATTACATTCAAATTGTATTTTCCGCGCGCCGAGCATGTACTGTCAAGGTTGCTGAAAGAGTTAGTGCAGCCCATTAACTCTATCAGCACCCTGGACAGTAGCATGCTCGGCGCACGGAAGTGACAGGTTCGGTCCGAACTAGTTCGGTCCGAATCGAACTTTTTTGTGAAATTCAGCGAACTAGCCGAACCGAACTTTTGATACAACTTGTCCCAAAAAAAGCAATATATGGCTACTTTGACAGTAAAATAAAAAAGTTATGGCTTTTCGAACACAGAGATGAAAACCCAATGAAAAACGGCTCCAAAAACGACTCAAGAAGTGACATGCACTTCTTTTTTACGGGGCATTTTTTTATGCGCCGTTTTTAAAACGCCCCAGTTTTTCCCATTGAAATCCATGGGCAGATGTTTGGAGGCGTTCAGCGCCCGTATTTTTAGCCATTTTTCGGGGCGTTTACGGCCCAAAAAATGGCTGAAAATAGTCAGTGTGAACATAAACCTTACTGCACGTGCAACCGGGAGGTCAGCTGTCTCCGACAGCTAACACTCAACTCTTGCTGGTCAGCGGTCCTTTGCTGCTGATTTTGGCAATTAACCCTTTAAATGCAGCGTTTGATTGCGTTCGCCACATTTTAGTGGTTTCTAGCACATTGGCAGACCCCACGATGAAATCGCGGAGTTTGCCGATGGTTGGCATGGCAACCGGAGGCCAAGCGATGGCCTCCGTGTCTGCCATGGATGGAAGCCTATCAGGACCAGCCTCAGGATGGTCCTAATAGGCTTCCTGTCAGTGTCAGGAAGTCACTGAGTGGGTCCCAATGCACACTGTTGGTGACAGTGTGCATCGGGAACAAGGAGATCAGCTGTCCCTGACAGCTGACACTCCACTGTTGCCGATCAGTGGTTCATCGTCGCTGATTTTGGCAATTAACCCCTTGAATGCGGCGCCGCATTTAGGGGGTTTGTAGCACATCGGAAGCCCCCATGCAATCGTGGGGGTTGCCGATGGTTGTCATGGCAACAGGAGGCCAGACAACGGCCTCCGGGTCTGCCATGTACAGAAGCCTATGAGGACCAGAGGCTGGTACACATAGGCTTACTTTCAGAGCTACTGTGACGTCACACTGACAGTTGGAATACATTACACTACTTAGCCAGTGTAATGCATTCTAGCAGCGATCAGTGCTGCAGGTCAAATAAAATGTGTAACAAGTAAAAAAAAAGTTAGAAAAGTGTAAAAATTAAAGTTATACTTTAAAAAACAAATACTGCTTTTTTTTCCTATAATAGGTCTTTTATGCTGGTATCACTGCATCTGTAACAACCCAAACTATAAAATTATAATGTTATTTTTCCCGCATGGTGAACAAAATGCCAGAATTGCTATTTTTTGGTCACCACCCCTCCCAAAATATTGAATAAAAAGTGATCAAAAAGTCGCGTGTACCCGATAACAGTACCAATAAAAACTACAACCCCGTCCCGCAAAAAAAAACCAAGCCCTTACACCGTTTTTTGGACTGAAAAATAAAAACAGTTATGGCTCTCAGAATATGGTGACATCAAAAATTTATTATTTTATAGAAAAGTGTTTTTAATGTGCTAACGCTGCAAATAAAACTATATACATATGGTATCACCGTAATTGTATCAACCCACAGAATAAAGTTACATTTAATTTATAGCACACAGTGAACGCCGTAAGAAATAAGGAATTTAAACTGCCAAAATCACAGTTTTTTGATCAAAAAGTTGTATGTACCAATAAAGGTACCAACAAAAAACACAGCTTGTTCTGCCTGAAATAAGCCCTCAAATCGCTCAATCGACCTAAAAATGGCTCTTTTAGTATGTGTTGATACAAAACAATTATTTTTTTTACCACATTTTTTTTTTTGTAAAAGTAGTAAAATATTAAAAAAACTATATAAATTTAGTATCACCGTAATGGTACTAATACGCAGATTAAAGTTAAGTTGTTGTTTTTACCGCACAGTAAAAAGCCGTAAAAACGAAACCCAAAAAACAACGGAGGATTCACAGTTTTTTCCAAATTCACCCTACAAAGACTTTTATTTTCAGTTTCGCAGTATATTAAATTGTACTTTAAATAGAGCCAATAAAAGGATCAGTCCTGAAAGGGTTAATTAATTTCGAATTAAACACATTTATTACCACATGTGGGGTAAAGCCGTACTCGGGAGAAATTGCTGTACAATTGTTGGGTGGCTTTTTCTACTTTACCCCTTGTGAAAATGAAAATCTTAAACATTTTAGTGGACAAAAATGTTGATATTTATTTTCACGGCCTAATTCCACTAAATTCTACAAAAAACCTGTGGGATCAAAATGCTAACTATACCCTAGAAAAATTCCTTGAGGGGTGTAGTTTCCAAAATGGGGTCACTTTTGGGTGATTTCCATTGTTTTGGTCTCTCCAGGGCGTTGCATCACGAAAACCATTCCAGCAAAATCTGCTCTCTAAAATCCAAATGGTGCTCCTTCACTTCTGAGCCCTGCCGTGGTTCTAAACAACAGTTTATTACCACATATGGGGTATTGCCCTAATCGGGAGAAATTGCTTTACAAATGTTGGGGTGCTTTATCCCCTTTAGTCCTTATAAAAATGAAAAAAATTCTGTGTTTTCTCACAGACTAATTCAAATTAATTCAGCAAAAAATCTAAAGTGTCAAAATGCTAACTATACCCCTAGATAAATTCCTTGAGGGGTGTAGTTTCTAAAATGGGGGGGGGGTTCCACTGTTTTCACTTCACAAGACCTCTTCAAACCTGACATGGTGTCTAAAATATATTTTAAAAAAAAAGGAAGACCCAATATCGACTAGGTGGACCTTTGCTGCTGAGGCCTGTGCTTCAGTCCATTAGGGCCACATGTGGGATATTTCTAAGATGTGCAGAATCTGGGCAATAAATATTGAGTTGCGTTTCTCTGGTAAAACTTATGTGTTACAGAATTTTTTTATTACAAATGAATTTCGGCAAAAAAAAATTAAATTCTAAAATTTCACCTCTACATAGCTTTAATTCCTGTGAAACGCCAAAAGGGTTAAAAAAAATGAGAATGCTGTTTTGAATACTTTGAGGGGTGCAGTTTTTAAAATGGGGTGATTTATGGGGACTTTCTAATATATAAGGCCCTCAAAGTCACTTCAGAACTGTACTGTTCCCTAAAAAAAATAGCGTTTTGAAATTTCCTTGAAAATGTGAGAAATTGCTGCTAAAGTTCTAAACAATGTAACGTCCTAGAAAATAAAAGGATATTCAAAAAACAATGCAAACACAAAGTACACATATTGGAAATGTTAACTAGTAACTATTTTGTGTGGGATTACTATCTATTTTACAAGCAGATACATTAAAATAAACAATCTCCAAATCTCTATACATTAAAATATAGAGAAAACAATCTCCAAATCGCTTGGATAGATATAAGCATTCCAGAGTTATTACCACGTAAAGTGACACATGTCAGATTTGAAAATCGGCTGTGCCACAAGGCTAAAACAGGTTAAGAAAATAACACTATTGATTATTAGTAATTGAACAAACACAAAATATGATCACAGATGCTTACTGTGACCATTTATATTAGATATACGGATGTAGCCGTCATTATCTTGACTTTTAACGTATTAAATACACAGTGGCAAGATCCTTTATCTTGACTTTTTCAATAACTTTTCAATGGCTTTTGTTGTGTGATAAAGATAAAGATGGCTACATCTGTAGTTTTGCATAGTCTTACAAATGTGCTGATGTTGACACATAAATATTTCCATGTTACCAAGATGTAGTTAAAAATTATATTATTACTTAGACTAACATAGTGACAGCAGCAAAATTGTAACGAAGGTAATTTTATGATTATCTGCTAAAGCTACAGTGTGAAGTTCCTTAGACTTCGTTCACATCTGCGTTGGGACTGAAACAAACAGAAACCATTGTTTTCAATGGTGACACATCCATTGCAAATGGTTTCAGTTTGTCACCGTTGTTTAAAGGTTCCGTCCTTTTGACGGAATCAATACCATAGTCAACTGCGCTATTTATTTAGTCAAAACTACGGAACCCTTAAACAATGGTGACAAACGCAAACTATTTGCACAGGATCCGTCAGCATTAAAATCAATGGTGATGCAAACGGAAACCTATGGTTTCCGTTAGTTTCAGTTTGGATTCCGTTCATGGGTTCCCCTGATGGAAATCTCAGACGGAACCCATGAATGGTGCCCCAGCGCAGACGTGAACGAAGCCTTAGTTATTTCAATGCAGCCAAATACTGGCTATTTCTAAGAATGTTCAACCACCAAGAAAATTTGGATTGGTGGAATTATCAAAACTGTCAAAAAGCAAAAGTATCAAAAAAGCACTTGGTGAAATTATTATAAACCTAGGTTAAAAACATGGTATAGATGTAAGCTGGGGATAAATTGACATCTCATGCAAACTGTTAAAGGGCTTTTTTTCGGAATATGCATTGTTGGTCTATTCTTACCTTATCAACAAAAGGAAAAGGCTGATCTGAACAATGGCTTGTCCTGTAGCTGTTCTTCAACGCCATTTCCTTGAGTAAAGCTGAGCTGCAGTGTCAGCCACAACAGCTGTACGTGGATAACCATTAGAGCTCCGCGGCGCCTTTCTGATCAGAAAATACTGTAGGTGTCATCTAAATTATCTTAACTGCCTTGCTCTTCAAATTGTGCAAGTCTAATGAAATGTTAATGTAGACTGAAAAGGCTTCATATTATATCCTAGTATTTGTCATGAAATATTTCTCATTAATGGAGATTAGGTTAATTTTAAACAGCGTGTTCATATTGTGGTTATCTGTCTATGCAGCTTAAGCACACTAATTGCTTCCTATGTAGCATATAAATCATCGGCTCGTGACATATTTGTTCCTTTGTGAGGTTTTTTTCTTTTCACCCAGAGGAAAATTATTGATTAGTGCATTGATAAATAATGTAATGGCATCATAGGAAGCAGTAATAACTCATACTGTATGTTGTTGACTTTATAAGTTCTGAAATCTTGTTCTGTTTTCTACAGAGAATCCTCTTTGCTGTGTTGTAATATTACTATTTTGTCAATATATCTTTTAACATTTACAAACATCTGGAACATATTACACAATCACAGCAAACGCTGTTAGTGCATGGAAATTGGCATAAAACATAGCAGCATTAACCTCATGGCACATGGTGCCATAATAGTATGGCGCTGCTGAGAGTAAGTTGCCACTGAAAAGCTGTGCTCACGTCTTCAGGAGCTGGAGTTCGGTTTCAATCAAAGTTGCACTCCTACTCCAGCAGCAGAGATTACAGTAAACGCTGATCTCCGCCGTTTATCACTTTCTATGTCACAGCCAGTGCTGACTGTGGCACAGTGAAAGTAGCACAAGTAGGGGATGCAACGCCAATACTTTGCATAGGCAGAGAGCCCAGGGTCCGAAGAAGGCCCCTAGAGCTGTCTTTTGGTATAGCCAGTTGCAGCTGCCTGCATTTAACATAAACCGTTTAATATGCTAACATATATGGATTAAAAAGAAATATCAGTAAAAAAGAAATAAACAAAATTGTAATAAGCAGCAAGCAGGCGATAAAGATGGCTAAAACGGTAATCGCAGTCAACTCTGTTTGAATGCATGCAGCAAACAAACTGGAAAAGTTTAACAACAATGGCATGCATATGATTAACTTTAAATGGGTGCTGAAACTGTTTATATTTGCAGCAATGACTGCACCAGGAGTTACCCCAGCTTCTTAATTAACCCCTTCCCGACCCATGATGTGCCGGCACATCATGGAGCTGGAAGGGGATGATGTTTAGAGCGGAGCGGGCTCACGCACTGAGCCTGCTCCATACACTGCAGGTGTCAGCTGTGTTGTACAGCTGACACGCTGCTCTAATGGCCAGGAACAGCGATGGCGCTGATCCTGGCCCTTTAACTAGTTAAATGCCACGGTCAATAGCGATCGTGGCAATTAAAGGGGTCTTCCCATGAAGGACATTTATGACATATCCACAGGATATGTCATAAATGTCAGATAGATGCGGGACCCACACCTATCACTAGAACAGGGCCCCCTAAACCGTGTTCTATTTTACCCGGCTCCGCTGTCTACCGGCCACTTTCTGGTTAGGTGTTCGGGAGTTACGGAAACAGCCGAGTGCTCGCTGAGCTACGCTGTTTCCGTAACTCCCATAGAAGTGAATGGGAGTTAAGGAAACAGCCTAGCACCATGAGCTACGCTGTTTCCGGAACTTGGTAGCTACGACACCAGCGTACATGGTTGAGTTACGGAAACAGCATAACTCGCTGAGCTACGCTATTTCCGTAACTCCCATAGAACGGAATAGTAGTTACAGAAACAGCGTAGCATGCTTCGCTGCTTCTGTAACTGCCATTCACTACTATGGGAATTACGAAAACAGCGTAAGTCAGCGAGTTACGCTGCTCCGTAACTCATCCATGTATTCCCTAGGGGAACTAATAAAATGTGTAAAAAAAAAAACGTTAGATACATTTTCAGGAGTGTAAAAAAAATATTAAAAGTTAAAACAAAAAAACTTTTTCCCCAAGCACAATGTAACAATTAAAAAAATTGGTATCACTGCGTCTGTAAAAGTCTGAAACTATTACAACATAGCATTATTTGACTCGCATGGAAAACAAAAATGAAAACCCCAGAATTGTTTTGTTTTTTTCACTATAGCACTAAAAATAATGAAATAAAAAAGTGATTAAAAAAAATTTGTATGTACCAAAAAATGGTGCTAATAAAAACTACAGCTCGTCCTGCAAAAAATAAGCCCTCACACTGCTTAAACTATGAAAAGATAGAAAAGTTATGGCTCCCAGAAAGCGGTGAATCTAATTATTTTTTTTAACCCAACAGTTTCTTCTTTGTAAAAGTAATAAAATATGAATTTTTTTCCTATTTTGGGTTGTCTAAAACCTGGGTGTGTCTTATAGTCAGGTGCGTCTTACAGTCAGAACAATACGGTAATATATCAAAATTTACCGTTTCACAACGACGATCACAAATAAGAAGTCTATTTTAGGGTAACACCATATTATTACCAGAAAATATTAGCTAAAATGTAGAAAAGCATTTATTTTTATTATTTCTTTCAAACTATAAGCCCAAAAATTCTAAAAAGAAAAAAATATTTATATAAAAATCATAGGAAAATAAATCTGCATTTTTCACAAAATCAAAAACATCACGTTGATAGCACAGCACATAAAAATGTTATAGCCGTTTAACTAACACGTGCTAAACATGGTTAAGCGGTGCCTTGTCTGTTTGGATCACAACTTATTTTCCTTTCAAAATGTAGATATAGTCAAATTAATTGTGTCAATATTTTTGGTTTGGGATGAGCTTTCAAAACTCCCCCACGTGACCCGATGCCTCAGTTTCAGCATCCGGGTGCATGGTTTACAGTATAAAGTCTGCTCTGCCTGCTAAATTGCGCATGCCCGGGTCTGATCACTGTATCTCAAGGTAAGCTGGCTCCTGGCAGGGCATGCATCCCACTGAGTTTGCACAACATAATACCGACAGAGCAATTCTCCAGCAGAAAAGGATGTGGTGAACTGCGCTTGGCCAACCGTCAATGCTGGAAATGCTGGTGGTTCTATAAAGAGGAGAGATCTATTTAGGGAAATATTTGTAATGATTATTATAAAGAATCTCCTTCCTTTTACAAATGCTACCAGATTAGGTTGAAAATTAATAACATTTCTTACAGAATATTTATATTAAGATGAAAACAGTGCATGGTAGACAGTCCAAAAATGCCAGTTAATAAAAGGGATGATCTGTGATTGCGAAACGCATGAATTTTTCCAGTGTAAAATATGTGATACTGATGTGATTATTTCCATTGATCCCTTTTAGGATAAAGCATATTTTTTCCTTTTTTTATCATCATATTCTGAGAACCATTTTGGGGTACATATAGATTATTCACTGAACTGTATTCGCTTTGTTTCGAAGCGGAAATAATAAAAAACATAAATTCAGCAATTGCTATAAATTTTACGCACTATACCATGCAGAAAAAATAATGTTACCTTTATTCCATAGGTAAGTACAATTATGGCTATATTAAATATGAATCTTTTCCTTACTACTTTTGCACAATAATAGCAAATTTTATTTTAAAAAATGGTTTCATGTCGCCGTATTTCAAGATCTATAACTTTTTGATTTTTACGTTAATGTAGCTGTATGTGGGCTTGTCTTTTGTGGGCCAACTTTTTTTTTTTTAATACAACCATTCAGGGGTACATATAAATTATTGATTAACTTTTATTATATTTTGGGGAGGAATAGTAAAAAAAAAAGTAATTCCATCATTATTTTTTACATTTTTTTTACATTGTTCAACATGCGTTTTAAAATAATATGTTTGACTTCCAGTTCCAGCCCCAGCATGTGAAGATGCACATTTCAGAGCGCTCCTGCCTCCGCTCCAAATATATCTCTCAGACCTCACTCCGTAGCCCTGGGTCACCACAGAAACATCTCTTATCTATGGAGAGACTTTCTGGTCAGTGCATGGACAGATTTGCCTCCGTAATGGGAAAATCCAGAGCCTAAAGCAAACCTGGCCATACCGCCTATCTGACACCCATCATGGCGGATGCTCCCTTCCTGCTAATGTCCCATCAGAACCAACGTTGTTGAGTTCCTCACAAGCATCTGTTGTGGGAGAATAGTCTTGCCAAATTGATTACAAAAACTTGTCGATTCAGGTGGCACAATTGATATCACCAGATTTACAAGAAACTTTGTCCAAGACGATAACCGCCTCTCTGAATCAAATACATGATCCGGTGGTGAAACATGGCGAGTGACTGCTATGCTGCACGTGGATACTGAGTTAATGGACCTCCGTCAACTTATACAGGATACCCACCATGAAAATAAAAAACGTTGGGATCGCGTAGAAAATCTCGAGAATAGATCTCGTCGCAATAATCTGCGCATAGATGGCCTACCGGAATATGTCAAGCCAAAAGGATTTACGCCATCTCTGTGAACATGATTTACCTGCAGCTTTGGGGATTCAGCACCCTTGCAGAGTGGAACGTGCACATATGATTGGTCCTGACCTGTGTCCGTCTGCCTTAGATAAGCGCAAAGGTGTCATTCTGTCTAGAGATCGACCTCGGCAAGTCATTGTCAAGTATCTTGACTATTCCGACAGGATGTCATTATTGAAGGCTTTCAAAAGTCGAAATGATGGTTTGGATTACAAGGGACATCGTATCTTGATGTTTGGCGACTTCTCTGCGGAGGTAACTAAAAAACGACGCACCTTTTCACAAGTGTGCTCGGACTTATACAAGTGTCATGTGAAATTTGCCCTACTATACCCTGCGGTTCTCAAGGTGTTCCATAAGGATGGTTCGTTTGAAACATTTCAGTCTCCAGAGAACACATCCTCCATTTTGAGACAGCCTTCTCCTTCACGTTCTATCTCATCTTCCAACATTGCCACCTCGGACCCTCAGGAACAGAAAGATGTCGACTCACATGTCTCTTCTGCGATTCCTTCATTTGCACCTGAAGAGCAACGGCATCATAATCATTTAAGTCCTCTTACCTGACTGTGTAATGTATACCGTTCTTGGTAACCAGTTGAATGCTTACTGCTTTTTCATATATGGGGTTTGCCACTTTCATGTCTTTGGAGGAAACAGTTTCTATGTTGTGTTTTAACCCTTTAAGGTCTGACTTTTAGATACTGGGGTAATCTATTGAGAAATCTGTCTGTTACACATATTCACTGTCACTTCCCGGAATATATTTTCTGGGGCGGATGGATAGGAGCTAGTTCTACATGATTTAAGATATGAGTCTTTATTTGCTGGAAGCAAGTGAAGTCCTACTGCATCTACTCATGGATGTAGTGTGGGGGGAGAACATTCCATGTGGTGCTTCCTGCCTGATTTTCTGTTTTCCTGTTTTTGTTTTCTTGTTGTTAGTGCGGTTTTTGCTTAGGGACATCCGTCTCCTACACCTTCATAGCTTATTCAATTATGAAAATTGTGTCTTGGAATGTTAAAGGTCTTAGGTCACCTCACAAACGCATGATGATCCTACGGCACTTGAAACGTCTAAACGCAGAAGTAGCGCTTTTGCAGGAAACTCACCTGCTTGAGGCAGACTTCCCAAGAATGCAGAAGTTATGGGTGGATCAAGTATATGGGTTCCCTACAAAAGATTCTAAAGCTGGTGTACTTATACTTTTACATAAAAAAATCTTCCCTCTCCTTGCTTTATAGCATGTTGAGAGAAAGACAGGCCAAATCTACATCATCTACTATCTTCAAGACCAGGAATAGGGAATTCTCAGACCCTGACTAAACACAAAAGATGCAGAAATTTTAAGGAGGAAAGAGAGGGTAGGAGGAAACCTCCAGCTCACCAGCTCCACGTTCTTGAATTCGGATCTCGCACGGATCACCGCGACGGCACATGGCAGGCAATACAAAGGAAAAAAGGAAAGGATCCAGCGATGTACAGGGTGGGCCATTTATATGGATACACCTAAATAAATTGGGAATGGGTGGTGATATTAACTTCCTGTTTGTGGCACATTAGTATATGGGAGGGGGGAAACTTTTCAAGCTGGGTGTTGACCATGGCGGCCATTTTGAAGTCGGCCATTTTGTATCCAACTTTCGTTTTTTCAATGCCCTACTATACCCTGCGGTTCTCAAGGTGTTCCATAAGGACACCATTGTTTTTCTTGTGAAATTCTCGATAAGTTTGATGTGTCACATGACCCTCTTCCCATTGAAAAAACTGAAGTTGGATACAAAATGGCCGACTTCAAAATGGCCGCCATGGTCAACACCCAGCTTGAAAATTTCCCCCCTCCAATATACTAATGTGCCACAAACAGGAAGTTAATATTACCAACCATTCCCATTTTATTTAGGTGTATCCATATAAATGGCCCACCCTGTATAATAGAAGTGGGGAAACTCGGTTTCCACTTTTATTGGATGTGAGCAATAAATAGCGAACACAAGAGGAGTAACAAGGTGGTTAGGATGGCAAATAGATAGAAGCCTACGCGTTTCAAGCACTATCCGTGCTCTTATTCATGGCTAATTCAGATTGTGAATTAGCCATGAATAAGAGCACGGATAGTGCTCGAAACGCGTAGGCTTCTATCTATTTGCCATCCTAACCTTGTTACTCCTCTTGTGTTTGCTATTTATTGCTCACATCCAATAAGAGTGGAAACCGAGTTTCCCCACTTCTATTATACATCGCTGGATCCTTTCCTTTTTTCCTTTGTAAACACAAAAGATATTAGTGGGATGGTGAAGAGTGAGAAAAGCGGTAGTGTGTGAACAATGGAAAGAAACACACTTCAAATTCTTGCATAAAGCTATTTATGGTTTCGACATCCCCCCTCACCCTAATGTCCCAGAGAGATTGGTGGCATGCCCAATATGTAACACTCCTAAGACAGATCTCCTACATGGGTTGTGGAGATGCCCTAAACTAACCCCATACTGGGAGGAGTTATTAGTGCTTATTGCCGATACGTGGGGGTTTTCTCTTCACTTGGACCCTTTACGCCTTTTATTCCATATGATACCCGATTCTTCACGAACGCCGCAAGCTCTACATGCATTTTTATTGGTAGCTAAATGTTGCATTCTGGCCCATTGGCTTCGGCTGCAGATTCCGTCAACTGCTGAAGTTCTATCACAAATGAAAAATTGTACTCACATGGATAAGCTAGATATTGAACGCACAGGGGAAATAAAGGCTTCTAAATTCTTCCAGAAATGAAAGTCTTTCATATGCAAACACTTCCGAACACATGATATTTCAGAATTGATGACCCCTTTTTATTCTACATCTTGTCTAGGGACATTGCTGGTACACTGGGGAATCTGAAAGTTTAGAGGCGAGTGGAATCGGAATTAGGCTGGATTCACACGAGCGTTGCGTTTTTGCGCGCGCAAACAACGCTGCGTTTTGCGCGCGCAAACACCATTTGACAGATGCGTGTGTCATCCGTGTCTGATGCGCGGCTGCGTGATTTTCGCGCAGCCGCCATCATAGAGATGAGTCTAGTCGACGCCCGTCACTGTCCAAGGTGCTGAAAGAGCTAACTCTTTCAGCACCCTCGACAGTGAATGCCGTGAAAAAAAGAAAAAGTTCGTACTTACCGAGAACTTCCCGGCCGTTGCCTTGGTGACGCGTCCTTGGTGACGCGCCTCTCGACATCGGGCCCCACCTCCCTGGATGACGCGCCAGTCCATGTGACCGCTGCAGGCTGTGCTTGGCCTGTGATTGGCTGGAGCTGTCACTTGGCCTGAATTGTCATCCCGGGAGGTCAGACTGGAGGAAGACGCCGGGAGTTATCGGTAAGTCAGAACTTCGTTTTTTTTTTACAGGTTCATGTTTATTGGGATCGGTAGTCACTGTCCATGGTGCTGAAACAGTTTAACTCTTTCTGCACCATGGACAGTGACTATCTCCTGACGTCGCGTACCGATAATTTTTTTGCCGGGTTCGGCCAAATCGAGTTCGGCCGAACCCGGTGAAGTTCGGTTCGCTTGTCCGGCTTCGCTAATCGCAAAGACACTCCGTTTGGATGTTCGGAAACAGAAAAGCACGTGGTGCTTTTCTGTTTACATTCATCCTTTTGACAGCTGTTGCGCAAACACGCAGTTCGCACGGAAGTGCTTCCGTGCGACATGCGTGGTTTTCACGCACCCATTGACTTCAATGGGTGCGTGAAGCGTTGAAAACGCTGAATCAACGGACATGTCGTGAGTTTTTTGCAACGGAGCAACGCTGCGCAAAAAACGCTGCCATGTCTGCACGGCCCCATTGACTAATATAGCTACGGGCAACGCACGTGAAAATCACGCGCGTTGCACGCGCGTATTTTACGTTCGTCTGAATAAGCCCTTAGTACTGTCAATGAGGTGAATCTAATCTAATCTACTTTAGGTATAAGCTTCGATTAAGACTGTCCTTGTAATGTCATTGCAAAGCATTGTATTTAATGTCCTTGAGCATCTCTTTGACATTCAGGCTTTCCCTAACTCTTACCAGGACTACTGTGTCCATAACTTGATGGACTTTTTTTTTATGAGGGGTCACCACCTATAGGATGATATACTACCCTTCCCATATATCCTCATTGTAAGGATTTCAGTGCATTACTTTACTGCTACAACTATACGGATAGTCTGTTTTCCTGTTACACCATGTAATACTATAGAGTCTTTCCATCCATTATGCACCTTTTTAAATGTCTGTCTTATTTTTGTGATTAACAAAAATGTGTTATATTTTTTATATATATGGCTTTGTACTCTATATTAGGCTGTGTTCACATTTGCATTGTTACTTCTGTTCATAATGGAAGCCACAACATTCTTGTGTCTTTAGGGTCTGTAGGGTCCAGTAGGGTCCAGCATGGTTTCTGACATGGTTTCTGACATACAGTGCTATTGTTCCTGTAAAATTTTCCAATGATGCCAAATTGTGCCTCTGATTGCAGTATGAACATAGCCTTAGGCATTCTGTTAAGTTTTCCTATTCAAAATGTTTTACCAAAAAACATATAAAATATTTGGAATTACAATAAATATACATAAACAAAGCTTTCTGGGTAAATCCCTTTTGTAAAACTAGTTCTACAAGGTTAACCATTATGACCGAAAACTCTTGTTAATTCAAATTCATGGTGCACTTTGAATTAAAACTGGGAATTAATAAAGATTAAGGTTTAATGAATAATGCAGTTAAGCTTTAAAATATCTTCAGTGCTTTCCTAAAAACCTAAAACAAAAGGAAAATAAATTGTCTTCATTTTTACTGCAACTACTCAATGTTTTTAAAAAGCACTGAGCATTTTCGGTTCATACTAACAAACAGCTAGGTAAATATAACTGACTGGGATTTTTGCCAAAGGCCAGTCTTATGGGAAAATAAGTGAATAGCCAGCTTTATGCAAAGCCAAATGCTGAGATCAAGAATTAAAGGTCAGGGAACAATGTCTGTCCACTTATTGTTGTTTCACTTTGGTAGAGATGTGATTCATCATCAATGGTATTAAAAAAAAGATGAGAGAGTTTGACAAAGAGTTTGACAAAGCCACTATCAGCAGTGCTACCTTTTTTAGTTCTTTCGAGCAAACAAAACCAAGAAAATTGCAGCTGCACGGATGCTTCACAAAGCAGATCAAAAAGCACTGTAAGTGCTTGATTTCTTTTCTTCCTTTGTCAGCCATTTCCTTCATGATATGCAACTGTGAAAGAGACTGTAACACTGGATTTTCTGGTTAACATTTTCCATCTCTTGGACTTTCCCATTTAACCTTAGATTTAAACATAACAAAACTGTAAAGCCATAAAGGGTTTATAAATCTGCACATATAGAATAGGAATATCTACTGATATAAAGTTTCCATATACTGTATTGCCACAAGAAAATATATGACTGCCATTTTATAAACTGGCATTCTCACAACGGGACTTTCCATGCTAAATTATTTCTAGTAAGGCCTATCAATTTCATATTTGTCTACTGTAATATATTTAACACAACATTGCCTTCTTAAAATAGAAGCTTACTTCCATTACATATCCTAAAAGCAGGGAGATGTAACCCTTATCTTAGCATAGTTATCAACGCCCTGTATATTATCACTTTTAACCCAAGCACAAAAAATTGCCTTTCAAATTTGTTGCATAATTTATGTGATTAACTAAGGGGTGGGACAAGAGGATTTAAGGATTTGGGGTGCCAAAAGCAAAAGTTATCTCCCCTCCCATCATTACTTATATAATACTGTTATTCAGTGCATAAATAATATCACAATACAAAGCTGAAATAATATTACCATACAGTGCATAGATAATACAATTATACAAAGCTCAAATAATACCATACAGTGTCCAAATAATTGCAACCACATACATAAATAATACTGCCTACAGTATACAACTATAAACTATCATACAGTACATAAATATTCAGATATTCAAATGCTAAAATGATACTACCATAAAAAAAAAAATTATAATGGCAAACAGAGCCTGAATAATGCAGACACAAAGTATATAACTATTATAGGACCCATGTCTTCTGAAAGTTCCGCTGTTACCGTATTAGTCCACATCGAGGAGTTTTTGGGTTGTTTATTTAATAAACCACGTAGTTTACTATATAGATGCATAAATAGCTGGCTTTTCTTGTTGTTGATGCAGTAGGGGCCCTTTCCTCCTTCCATAGGACCCACTTCCTCAAAAATACCACACTCCCCAAATACCCACCAGATTCATGCAGCTTTATGCTGCCTGCTGCTTACCAGGTAGCAAAACCCTGTTGACGTGCAGACAGTAAGTGCAGCGCTGCGTATGTGGTCTAGGTATGTGGCACTTCCTTACCAGGCTGTAGCCTCTTAACACATGTTTGAGCCAGAGAAGACAAGGATAAGCCGCTGGGCAGCTAGGTTTGAGCAAATCAGATCCTTTGTGGCTGCAATGTTCTGGATTTATTTTCTTTTGGAGACTGAGCCAGAGGTCACCAGGAGACAGTAAAGTAGAGGCTGGGGCAGCATTGAGGGCTTTAGAATTTCTTCTGGACTGGCACTGCTGTCTGCTGCATTATAAATTAGTCTGCAGATTCTGTACCTGCAGGCAGTTGCAGATAGATTTTTCTACTTAAAGGGGTATTCCCATTTGAGACATTTATAGCCTATCAATAGGATAGGCCATAAATGTCTGATAGGTCTTACCTCTGGGACTCACACCTATCTCGATATATTAACCCCATTAAAAAAAAATATATATACATTTTATATCGCCGTAATAGTTTTCACCTGCAGTATAAAGTTAATCTGTCATTTTCCCGCATGGCGAATGCCGTAGGAATCACTGGCAGGCCTGATAGAAGCAGAAAGATGGCAGACCTAAGGGGCTTCAGTAGGTCCCCAGGCTACCATGGCAACCATCGGCACCTCGCGACTCGATCGTGGGGGAAGCGAATAACTGTCAGACGGGGCTGCTCCCATCTTTCCAATGGCTGAGTTGCCGTGGTCGCTATAAACCGCAGCATTTAAAGGGGTTTTACCATGAGAGACATTTATGATACATCCGCAGGATATGTTATAAATGTCAGATAGATGCGGGTTCCACCTCTGGGACCCGCACCTATCTCCAGAACGGGGCCCCCTGAACGCTGTTTAGCCGCTGTGTGTTGCAGCTGAACTTGGTGTTTTCAGACCATGAGAAACGTTATATGGTCGTGAGTTACGTAAACAGCGTAACTCGCGGAGCTACGCTGTTTACGTAAGTCTCATAGAAGTTAATGGTAGTTATGGAAACAGCGTAGCTCGCATGATACGCTGCTTCTGTAACTGATATTCACTACTATTGGAGTTACGTAAACAGCGTAGCTCCGCGAGTTATTCTGTTTACGTAACCCATGACCATATAACGTTTTTCATGGTCGGAAAACACCTCGGCTGAACGGGGTTTAGGGGGCCCCGTTCTGGAGATAGGTGTGGGTCCCAGAGCTGGTACCCGCATCTATCTGACATTTATGACATATCCTACGGATGTGTCATAAATGTTTCTCGTGGGAAAATCCCTTTTAAGTAGTTAAATGGTCATGTGGTGTCGACTGTAACATACAACTAACACCCGCTGAGTATGGAGCGGGCTATGAAGTAAAACTTTGTGAAATGTCAGAAAGGGGTTAAGGAAAAACTGACTTTGATATAGGGCACCTCAAGTGCAATGCAGAATACAGTTTTGTTTGACATAATGTGCATGTGTATTAGAACTAACAATGAACAGGTAATAGTTTTATGTATTTGTAGGATGGATTCCCAGAGTCCATTCTACTGGTAGGTTCTAGCCACCCTAGTCCGACAGTGCGTCTATGTGATCACTGTCAGGGGCAGGGGCTGTGTTTGACAGTCCCCATTCTACCATAATGGCTGGGATTGGAAAAAACTTTGTGATTCCGTGATCACTTCTCAGAGTCTTGGGTGGTAGGCAGTGGCGGATTAAGTAGACGATGGGCCCTGGGCTGTTACCCAAACTTGGGCCCCCCTTGCGCACCGCCGCCCTGCCGCGCCGTAACTATTTTTAACACTACCTTTTTGAGCAAGCATTAGCAAATGGGTGTTACGGATTCCCCTTGTCACAGGGCTGTGTCCCTACATACTGACAGTATCACACTGTGCAGGGACACATCCTCCTGACAAGGGGAATTGTCTATCGGTCCTGGACTGCAGAAAGACTTTTTGTGAAATACAAGGATTTCCTATGATAAAAATGTCAGGAGAGGTGACAGATTCTCTATATATCTAGTGACTCACATGTGATGACGTCTCAGATTCTAGTAGTTTTTTTCCTCTTTTCTTCTCCATCCGTTCCAGAGCACCTGACGACTTCTCCCGGCCATCACTGATTTCTGCAGAATTTGCCACTCAGATGTTTTCGACTCCTCACTTTTCCAACATTTCCACACCTATAAATGAAAATAAATTTATTATGGTGCCACATACTGTACCCCTAAATATAATAGCACCAAACACTGCGCGGCTGAATATAATAATACCACACACTGTAAAAAACCACATACACACAGCCCCCTGTACATAGTGCCACCCACAGCCCCTTGTACATAGTGCCACACACAGCCCCCTGTACATAGTGCCACACACAGCCCCCTGTACATAGTGCCACACACAGTCCCTGTACATAGGGCCACACACAGCCCCTGATGATATTACACCCCCCCCATACATAGCACCACACTCAGACCCCTGTAGATATCACCCCCCCCCAGAGAGCGTTACACACAGCCCCCTATAAATACAAATGAATATCCCCCCAAACGGAAATCTTTAGCAAAGTTTCCATCCCCATTGAGATCAATGGTGATGCAAACGGAAGCTAAGGTTTCCATTTGTCTTTCCGTTGGGTGGTTAACCAGACGGAACCCCTCAACGGAAGGGCAGCGGTGATGTGAACAGGGCCTTAGATACAGGGCCCTAGATACAGAGCCTAATGTAGGCTTAGATACAGGGTCCAGCAGACAGTATTCTTATTCAGTATAAGCTGGGGCCCTGTATCTAAGCCTAACACATGGTAGGCTTTAAAGGTTGTCCAGTCCCTAAACATTGATGGCCTATCTTCAGTATAGGCCATCAATAGCTGATGGGTTGGGGTCAGACACCCGGGACCCCCGCCAATCAGCTGTTTTGAAGGGGTTGCAGCAGCTCGTACGAGTGCTGCTTCCCCTTCATTTCCCTCACTTGCTCACACTGTGAATCGCTAACATGTCCGTGTCGGCGATTCAGTGTGACAAAGTGACCGGAATGAAGGGGAAGTAGCGCTCGTACGAGCAGCTGCAACCCCTCCAAAACAGCTGGTCTGATCCCAACCCATCCCAACCCATCAGCAAGATAATAAAATTAAACTTACCTCCTCTTCGGCCGCTGGTCCTCACTCCATCAACTGTCGGGACGCTGTCGGGATTAATCCTTTTAGCTAGATTAAATAAAAGTTATATCTTAGTTTATTTCCACACATTTATTTGATATCCGGGAAAGCTGAGTATTTTGTGTGCTCCTGAACAGTTGTCCTTTTTTGTAGGTAGTGCCACACAGCCCACAGCCCCCTTGTAGATAGAACTCCCCCCCCCCCCCCAATGCCTTCCAGTATAGATAGCGCCACTGTAGCTCCCTGAAGGAGCGGAATCCCCATTTGGCCGGGGATTCCGCTCCTGGAGCGCTGCTTGATGTCTCTGTCCATATATGGACAGTGAGATAAATGGAGAAAAAAGTGGATAAAATTCTCCAGCACTGTCTAATTGTTGTGGAATTGAAGGATTCAATCCAAGGCAAGAAGTTTAAATAAGATATATGTTTAATGAATAAGAATGCTACGCGTTACGAGATCGGACCGATCTCTTCATCAGGCAAAGAAACATACTTGATGCTGGAGGACCCAGCAGGATTTAAATAGCTTAAAAAGACTGCCAAAAAAGAAAGTTTCTGGGGTCAAAGGTCAAAGAAAAAAACAAAAACAAAAAAAAACCTTTAATAACAAATGCAATTGAACAAATACCCAAAATTGATAAACATAGAGACTGTACACATGAACTTTATTACTGTTCTACAGTATATGTGGCTCAGTGCAGGAGAAACATGAGAGGGCTTTTGCCGTTGTGCTCGTGGAACTAAAAAATGGTTAAAATTGAAAATTAAAAAATGTATTAAAAAATTCTGCCAGTATTACTGTCATTGACATTTCTAACCGTATGATCAAAGATTAAAACTTCAAGGGCTTGGGATACTGTATATCATACTAACAGTTAAGGAATGTTCCAGAATATGTGCCTGCCGTTTACAGCGAGGATCGCAGGATGTGCGTCTCAGGTCGCTATGGAGAACGAGCGCTAACGCTCGGAAGCCAGGAGACGGGTTGGCGTCTCTGGTTGCTAAGGAGACGGGTTACCGCCTCTAATACAGTTTCAGGTGTCAAATGATGGTTTCAGTGACCTCATTGAAGCCCATAGGTTTGAGGGTGTCTAGTTTGTAGATCCAGAAAATCTCCCTTTTACATAAATTCTCAAAACTGTTACTGAGGGAGGGGTCTATTTGTTCAATTGGAGTGATCAAAAAACAATCAAAATCTCCCTTATGTTCGGTAGTGCAATGACGTGATATGCTGTGCTGCATAAATTGTTTCATACAGTTTGACCTATGTTAATTTTCAATTTTAACCATTTTTTAGTTCCACGAGCACAACGGCAAAAGCCCTCTCATGTTTCTCCTGCACTGAGCCACATACACTGTAGAACAGTAATAAAGTTCATGTGTACAGTCTCTATGTTTATCATCAATTTTGGTTATTTGTTCAATTGCATTTGTTATTAAAGTTTTTTTTTTCTTGGTTTTTTTTCTTTGACCTTTGACCCCAGAAACATTCTTTTTTGGCGGTCTTTTTAAGCTATTTAAACCCTGCTGGGTCCTCCAGCATCAAGTATGTTTCTTTGCCTGATGAAGAGATCGGTCCGATCTCGTAATGCGTAGCATTCTTATCCATTAAACATATATCTTATTTAAACTTCTTGCCTTGGATTGAATCCTTCAATTCCACAACAATTGGACAGCGCTGGAGAATTGTATCCACTTTTTTCTCCATTTATCTCGATCTACTGAGGGAGCCCTGAAAGCCCCTGCACTGATTTACCAGCTGCAGTCCTTTGAGACCATACAGGCATTTCTGGGTGTTGTGCTCCTAGCACAACACCACAAGGTAAGCACAACCACTTACCCCCGACCCTTTGTCACTTTAAACAAGAGATGATGCACGATGTGCGCCGGGTGTTTTTTGTTTTTTTCTCTTCTTGTCTATACATATATGGACAGTGACATCAGGGGAAACTCCTGAAGCGGAATCCCTGTCCACAGCATTGCCGACGCTGTGACCATCGATTCCACTTCAGGAGAAGCTCCTGTCGTCTGTGTCCATGACGTCATTGGCTTCTCCTGGAGTGAAATCGCCGGTCATAGCGTCTGCAACGCTGTGACCGGGGATTCCGCCTTAGGAGTTTCCCCTGATGTCACTGTCCATATATGGACAAAGACATCAAGCAGCGCTCCAGGAGCGGAATCCCCGCCCACATGGGGATTCCGCTCCTTCAGGGAGCTACAGTGGCGCTAGTAGATAGCAGAGCAGGGAGATAGTGCCGTCGCTACCGCTATAGCAGCCGAAGCAGCTGCTAGCGGCTCCACAGCCCTCATGCCCGGTGTCACCGCTAGCAGCCGCGATAGCTGCCACAGCGGTAGCGACGGCAACTAAGTTAAGAAGCGCCCGGGCGGAAAGGCGACTGCAGTTAGTGTGTGTATCCCCAATGGTAGTTGCAACGGCGCGGAGATACACACACCCGCTGGAGCCCCTCTTGTAGTGTGGCGGCTGGCGCCCTGTGCGACCGGACTGGTCGAACGTATCCAAGGCCGGCCATGGTGGTGGCCTTCTCAGAAACAATCTGAATGTGAAAGAAGGTGGAGGATGAGGAAAAGGCCAAAGTATTAATGTCATTCTTCTATACTGTATTTACACAAGAAAATTAAAGATAAGATGATTAAGATAAAGTAAATTCTTCCTTAAATGTCACCTGCTTAACCCAGAAAGAAGTGCAGCACCACCTAAAAACACAAAAAAAGACAAATCACCGGGTCCAGGTGGCATACACCCACGAGTTGTGCAGGAATTGAGTACCATGATAGCCAAACCATTATTTATAATATTTAAGGATTCGATCATGACTGGGTCTGTTCCACAAGACTGGCATATAGCAAATGTGGTGCCTATATTCAAAAAGGGAGAGGAAAAAAAAATGTGAGCCCGAAAACTATAGGTCTGAAAGTTTAATCTCCATTGTGGGTAAAATGTTTGATGATTTTATAAGAGATAATATCCTGAAGTATCTCAATGAAAATAAACTGTTAATGCAGCATCAGCATGGGTTTATGCGGGATCGGTCCTATCAAACTAATCTAAATTAAGTTCTATCAGGAGGCAAGTTCTAGACTGGACCTGGGTAATGCTGTACATGAGGTGAATTTAGACTTTCTATAGGCGTTTGAGACTGTGCCACATAAAGGGTTGGTATATAAGTTGAAAATGCTGGGACTGGGAGAAAATATGTGTAATTGGGTTAACATCTGTCTCAGTGATAAAAAAATACAGGAAGGTTATTAATGGTACATCCTCAGAGTGGCTCACAGTTACCGGTGGGGTTCCCCAGGATTCAGTATTGTGCCCTCTTCTTTTAATATGTTTGTTCATAAGCTCATAGAGAATTTACAGAGTATAATTTCAGTATTTGCAGATGATACTAAGCTCTATAACGTAATCAGCACAGAGGCAGATAATATAATACTACAAAGGGATTTGGGAAAGCTGGAAGTCTAGGCAAAGAAATGTAAATTTAAGTTTAATGTGGGTAAATGTAAGGTTATGCGCTTGGAGCAAGGAAACAAATTCTACAATTATGCATTAAATGGCAAGACACTGGGTAAAACTGCCACTGAAAAAAAGACTTGGGGATATTGGTGCACAGTAAATTTAACTTTCACACCCAGTGCCAGACAGCTGCTGCCAAAGCAAATAAAATCATGGGATGAATCAAAAGAGGCATGGATGCTCATAACAAGAACATAGTTTTGCCTCTATATAGTCAGGCCACACTATGTATAAGAAGGACATAGATAAATTAGAACGGATACAAAGAAG
Source organism: Rhinoderma darwinii (assembly GCF_050947455.1). NCBI lineage: Eukaryota > Metazoa > Chordata > Amphibia > Anura > Rhinodermatidae > Rhinoderma > Rhinoderma darwinii. The sequence continues at coordinate 204,088,249 of NC_134688.1, forward strand.
GCCAACCAAGGTTATTAAGGGAATGGGTCGATAGCAGCACCAAGAAAGGTTTTCAAACTTGGGGTTATTCAGTTTAGAAAAAAGGCAGCTTAGGGGCAATCTAATTACAATGTACAAATATATATGAATGGACAGTACAGAGGTCTTTTTAATGATCTCTTTACACGTAGGCCTGTAACAATGACAAGGGGGCATCCGCTATGTTTAGAGAATTTTTTTTTCACACTAATCACTTATGGCGATTCTTTACTGTAAGAGCAGTGAGACTATGTAACTCCCTGCTACAGGATGTTGTAATGGTTGATTCTTTGAGCATGTTCAAGAAGGGCCTTGATGCCTTTCTTAAAAAAATATAATATTACAACTTAGGAGCACTGATTCTGGAGATGGGTTGTTAATACAGGGATTAATTCTGATTTCCATATTTGGAGTCGGGAGGAATTGTTCCCCTAATGAACAATTTGGCATCCACCTCATCAGAATTTTGCTTTATCTTTATCAACACTGTAGGATTACAGATAATTAAACCAAAATAACAGCACAGATCAATTGTCCCAGATGCAAATGCAGGAAGAGTTGAATTTTAGTGATGGGGCTGATCCTAGGATTGAATCCCGAATACAACCAAATATACTGTACATATTAAACCTACAAAGAATGGATGCTACAACCAGGACCGGGTTTAGTGGTGTGCCACCTGTGCCATTGCACAGGGCGCAACACCCCAGCAGGTGGAAGGGTGTGCTGCGCTGGCTCCCTTCCCCTGCTTGTTTCAGAAGCGCCCGGCCTGGCGACTGCTAGCGGCTGCTAGCGGCGACACCGGGCATGGGGGCTCCCGTGTTGCCCGTCGGGACGGGCACCCCTATGGCCAGCGGCGCCACTAGCAGCCCCCGTCCTTATACGTATCTGAATAATGATATTTTTTTTCTGGGTTTAAATAATTAGAATGAGACTTGAATTGCTCTTCAATGGGTTATGTTGCCGTTTGGGGTCCTTTATCACCCTCATCTAGACGTTCTGTACGGGTTTAGGGTCTCGCTGTGTGGGGTGGGGACCCGGCCGATGACCTTATCAGGTTCTTGGCTGGCTACCTGCCCCCTCTGATTGACCTTAATAACCATGTACAGATATACATCTTTTTTTTTCATCCTTTTTAATTTACTTACCTTTTTCTTTTCTTTTCTTCCTTTTTAATTTACTTACTTTTTTCTTTTCTTTTCTTCTTTGTTTTGATTTTATTTTACCTTTCCTTTCTTTTCTGTTTTTATTTTATTTTATTTCATTTTTCTTTTTTAATTTATTAATTAATTTATTTTATTTTATTATTTATTATTATTTTTTCAATTTTTATTATTATTTTTATTTATTTTAATTTAATCTTTTTTATTTTATTTTTTTATTTATTTTATTTATTTATTTATTTTTATATTTATATTTAATTTTGTTTTTATTTATTTACTTTTTGATTATTTCTTCTTTTTATTATGTTTATTATTATTTATATTATTTTTCTTTATTTTCTTTTGGGAGAGCGATGCCTCCCTCTATGGATTACAATCTTTCTATTGTTAGCTGAATTTATTTGCAAAGAAATGAGGACTATATTGTGCCTTATTTGTTACATATTAGTTTTGGTCATATTTGATTACCAAAAAAGTATATAACAATTCTTTCTGGATAATGATTGTTACTTTCTTTAATAATGTCTGTGTATTGTATACATATTTCAATTTAGCTTAAATGCTTATATAACTCTAAATACTTTTCAGTATGTAACTGATTAAAATATTTAACACAGCTAATGTTAGGTACTTTTGAGAATATGTCTGATAGTCTCTGATGAAGTCCCAGCTGGGATGAATCACGTTAGACAGACTGTAACACGGTGGTGAGAGACGTCATCACACCGTTTACTTCCAACGTGGCTGCTTGCAGCGCCATGCCACAAACCATGCTGGTTTGTTAGAGTCAAGCTACCGCTGACCTTTATGATACATATTCTACCCTTGAACCTGTGGGAAAAACGCTTTGATACTACACAAAAAAACGAGACATCATTATTAGAAGGGTATTAACCTGTGATTCCTCATTTGAGGGAACGGACTTGCATGCACGCGGTAATTACAACCTTATCCACCTGTCTCTTGAGTTCCCGGAGCTCATCCACTACGTTACGAAGTTGAAGTGAGGAGGGAGACTTACTCCTAAAACAACTGTGAGCCGTGTTATGGGTCAGGAAATCCTATTGAAGATAGTTATCTTCACGTAGCCACAGCAAGTTTTTGCTAGTGTTAGCAGATGGACTCTGGACTGACGATCTCATAACCAGATGAGTATGTTCAATCTAATCTAGGCTATATATATATGCTTATCTTCAACTCCTGCTTGCTGGCTATAACTTGGCTCCTCTACTCAATTAACCCTCAATATGCCTGACAGGCTCAGTGTGCTTACGTCCTTCCTGTTCTAAAATGGTGATATATTTACTCTCTATTTGTGCACTGCATATGTTTTCATTGGATATGTTTATACAAATTATGTGACCTTGCTTCCATATATTGTTGGGTGATTGCATTCACTGGTTACATTTTCATGAATTGTTGTTATTTGTAATACCAATGTTCTCTTGTGCTTTATAGAATATTTTTCCTGGCCAGGTAGCTTTTTTATTGTGTCTTCTTTATATCACTTTTTGGTATTTCCTTATGGGAATTGGTCTGTGATATTACTTTTTCCCCTTTTTTAACTACTCAATTAATAAATTATTTATTCTTATTACATACCCATGTGAGTCCTTGATATATCCTGGATGTTTTTTTTGTTTTTTCTTTTCTGCTTTAATTACTAGGATAGCACCGTGTGGCATTAGGTCCACAAAATTTCTTGGGTTATTGGATATCAAATCTATTCTTTATTTCACATTCAATAGCACCTGCGTCCTTAGGAGTCATCTCCATGCTCTGCTATCTACTAGCACCACTGTAGCTCGCTGAAGGAGTGGAATCCCCATGTGGCCGGGGATTCCACACCTGAACAAAGCGCTTGATATCTCTGTCCATATATGGGCAATGACATCAGGGCAACTCCTGAAACGAAATCCCCATCTACATCATTGCCGACGCTGTGACCGGGGATTCCACTCCAGGAGAAGGCTGTGTGGCACTACCTACAGGGGGTGTGGCACTAACTACAAGGGGGCTGTGTGGCAACACCTACAAGGGGGCTCTGTGGCACTACCTACAAGGGGGCTGTGTGGCACTACCAACAAGGGGGCTGTGTGGCACCACTACCTACAAGGAGGCTGTGTGGCACTACCTACAAGGGGGCTGTGTGACACTACCTACAAGGGGGTTGTGTGGCACTACCTACAAGGAGGAATCTGTGAGTGGCAGGCTGATGGTAATTTTACTGTGAGTGGGGGGCTGATGGTCATTTTACTGTGAGCGGCGGGCTCATGGGCTAATATATTATATTATTAAATATTATTATTATACCGTATAGAGGCACTAAAGGGGCATTATACTGTGTGGTGGCACTATATAGGGCATTATACTGTGGGGGGCATTATACTTTTTTATGGGGAATTTTTTTATGATGGGGTGGGCGCCAAAAGATAATTTTGCACGGGGCACCATCCATCCTAAAGCCCGCTCTGGCTACAACAACCGAAAATATTGAAAGTAGAAACAATATTTATTCAATATTTTCCAGTAAAAGACTACATACAAATCAAAAAGAATCCACAAGCCTACAGATAAAAGGGATCATAAATCTTGCGACTGTAAAATGCTAGTAACAAGAAAAACTCGCAATCGTTACACAGACCAAGTGTATTCGAAACAGTAGAATACAAGTGAAAATGTATAAGTGCTGATTTACAAAAAAAATACAATATAATAAGAACAATATGATTCATTAGGAGGTCAGCATAAGGATGTGAGCAATTGATATAATACATATAGAGTATCTAGGGATATAACGTACCCATATGGAAAATAACAGGAGTAACCTCACATTAAACGTCCGCCTCAACGCGCGTTTCGGCTTCAAATACCTTTGTCTTTGGGTGGATTATAGGTTGGAGTTTATGGACCTGTGTCTTTTTTCAACCTTATCAACTATGTAACTACTGATCACAAGGGAGGATGGTTATATTTATTTTCTGATTGTCAGTCCCAGAAATAGCAATTACTGTGGCTGATGGTTTTAAGGAACAGCCCGAAGCCTAACAATGGCCCCAGGGCTCTCCTGAGAAAATTCCTGTTAGGCCCTATGGATGTAGTCATCTTTAACTTGATTCTGATAACTTGCTGCAGCGTGATATCACGCAACAAAAGCCATTGAAAAGTCATTGAAAAAGTTAAGATAAGGGATCTAGCCACTGCTTATTTAATGCGTTAAAAGTCAAGATAAAGACGGCTACATCTGTATCTGAGATATGCCCTAACAGCTGCCTATGTATTTTAGACAGAATGGACAGTTATACACTGGAATACAATTATGCATTGTATCAAAAAATTTTTATCCCTATTTGAGCTCTTAGAGTGATTTTTGAAAATACTGTTTGCTTGTCTGTTATGATGGATGACCCAAGCTAATACATTTGAACTTATGTTTAAAACTGTTTTCATGTCTCTGCACTAAGAACGAAGTTCATGGCATTATTAAAAAATCTTTTATTGAACAATCAAAGGTTATCTAAGTTGCCGTGCAGAAGTGGAGATGTGCAATATAGACAAAGCAAACTGTATATTACTGCATTTATAACTCAAAAATATTGTGATAAACAGTGTAGTATTAGCTTGTGTATGGCATCAGAATAAACATTTACTTGGTATTGAAAACGATAAAATATAGCAGTGGCAAAATGCGTGATTAAAGTGTAGCTAAACGTTTGACAAACTTCTGACATCACATAGTGACATGTCAGAAGTTTGGATTGGTGGGGGTCCGAGCACAGAGACCCCCACCAATTGCCAGAACGAAGCAGCTGAAGTGCTTGTGTAAGCGCTCATTTGTTTCGTGTCTGTTCGGGTTTTCCTCGGAGTACGGGCTCATAAACTTTCTATTGAGTCTGTACACCGATACATTTATATCCGGAAAAAGTCGAAACAGACAATAAGCGGCTGAGCGCTCACACGAGCGCTTCAGCTGCTTCGTTCTAGCGATTGGTCGGGTCTCAGTGCTCGGACCCCCACCAATCCAAACTTCTGACATTTCACTTTGACAGGTCAGAAGTTTGTCAAACGTTTAGCTAAACATTAAGTATGTACTGACTGAGAATTGTATGTTGAGCAACAATAATATACCAAATAATGTTACCTTCATGTTATCTTACTCATTCTTAATATGCTGAATGTACATATCACTTGCTGGCGCTACTATAAGTTATCACATCACATTTGAATACATGATGCCTGGATGCTTTTCTTGAAAATTATAATATCACAGATTATGGGTACTGGGTAAAGGAGATGAGACATTTATCCAGGGATATATTCTGACTGCGATATTCAGAGTCGCCAAGGATTTTTTTCCCCCTGATATGGGGTGATTGGTATCTGCCTCATTGGGGTATTTGCATTCCTATGGATCAACACGATAGGATTATAAACTGGACTTGATGGATTTTTTAAATATTATCAACTTTTTGTACTCAAGTAAAGCATTTGCGGTGTTTCATACGCCAGTCTAAAAACAAAACAGGTTGGAATAAGATGCGCCGAGTCGTGAATCTCTAGCCATCCGTGCATCAGAAAGGGAAATCTTCACCATGCTACGAGTTTCTGACATATAACAAAGTAAATTTGTCTTAGGCCTCATGCACACGACCGTAAAAACACCAGTTATTGCGGGTCGTAATTACGTCACGCAATAACGGGCCCATAGACTTCTGTTAGTCACGGGTACCTTCCCGTTTTCTCACGGGAAGGTGCCCGTGCCGTTAAAAAAATAGAACATGTTCTATTTTTTCATTTTACGGGCCGTGCTGCTATACTTTATAATGGCAGCACGGCTCGCAAAAGCGGCCGGCTGCCCGGCTGTGCTCGTAATTACGAGTCGTAATTACGAGCACGGTCGTGTGCATGAAGCCTTAATCTAAATGTTTTGTAAATAAACTTGTATATAATAAGACAAAAAACTGTCAAAGAAGCTTGGTATAACACTATAGATGCCTATTGCTTGCTGGGGAATCACAGTCCCAATTGTATTTAAACTTTATAAAACAAGCAAATAAAATAACAAAAAAGGAGCTACTATATAACAATGATGGTAAATACAATATCATACACCGTGTTTCAAAGTATTATGCACATTGGATTTAAGTCTCATAAACATTTAATTATTAGTTTTTCAATTAAACTCATGGATGGTATTGTGTCTTAGGGCTCTTTGGATCATTGTAATCAATCTCAGACACCTGTGATAATTAGTTTTCCAGGTGTGCCCAATCAAAGGAAAACTACTTAAGAAGGACGTTCCACATTATTAAGCAGGCCACAAGTTTCAAACAATATGGGAAAGAAAAAGGATCCCTCTGCTGCCGAAAAGCTTGAAATAGTGCAATACCTTGGACAAGGTATGAAAACATTGGATATTTCAACAAAACTTAAGCGTGATCATCGTATTGTGAAAAGATTTGTGGCTGATTCAGAGCACAGACGGGTTCGTTCAGATAAAGGCATAATGAGGAAGGTTTCTGCCAGACAAATTAATAGGATTAGGAGAGCAGCTGCTAAAATGCCATTGCAAAGCAGCAAACAGGTATTTGAAGCCGCTGGTGCCTCTGGAGTCCCGCGAACCTCAAGGTGTAGGATCCTCCAGAGGTTTGCAAGTGTGCATAAAGCTATTATTCGGCCACCCCTAAACAATGCTCACAAGCAGAAATGGTTGCAGTGGGCTCAGAAATACATGAAGACTAATTTTCAAACCGTGTTGTTTACTGATGAGTGCCGTGCAACCCTGGATTGTCCAGATGGATGGAGTAGTGGATGGTTGGTGAATGGCCACCATGTCCCAACAAGGCTGCGACATCAGCAAGGAGGTGGCGGAGTCATGTTTTGGGTTGGAATCATGGGGAGAGAGCTGGTAGGCCCCTTTAGGGAACCTGACGGTGTGAAAATGACCTACGCAAAGTACGTAGAGTTTATGACTGACCACTTTCTTCCGTGGTACAAAAAGAAGAACCGTGCCTTCCGTAGCAAAATTATCTTCATGCATGACAATGCACCATCTCATGCTGCAAAGAATACCTCCGTGTCATTGGCTGCTATGGGCATAAAAGGAGAGAAACTCATGGTGTGAGCCCCATGTTCCCCTGACCTCAACCCTATTGAGAACCTTTGGAGCATCCTCAAACAAAATATCTATGAGGGTGGGAGGCAGTTCACATCAAAACAGAAGCTCTGGGAGGCTATTCTGACATCCTGCAAAGATATTCCAGCAGAAACTGTCCAAATACTCATAAATTAAATGGATGCAAGAATTGTGAAGGTGATATCAAAGAAGGAGTCCTATGTTAACATGTAACTTGGCCTGTTAAGTTTTTTTTGATTGAAAGAGCTTTTGATTTCTGTAAATATGACCACCTGATGCTGCAAATTCAGCAAATTACCATTTTAGTTCTCTTTACAACCTTTAAAATGTGTTGATCTCTGTTGGGCATAATAATTTGAAACAGTGCATTTTGAGTTTTTTACTTCTAAAAAAAAAATCTGTTATCATTAGGAGATTTGTTCAATAAAATTTGCATTATACTCCAACGGTTGATGGCTTGAAGATTATACTGACTGTCATTTGCATCGACTATTTAGGAAAATCAGCGAAAAATAACATTTGCATAATAATTTGGAATGCTGTGTATTCAAAGAGAAAAAAATTCAACATAATGTTCATGTGTGTAAAGGTGCCCATACACATTAGACAAAGGTCAGCTAAACTTGATGATTTTGATGGAATCAACAAACGATGTAATGTGTATGGGGGCCAGCTGACTTTCCCCCCATGGCAGATTAAGGGAAAGAAAGATCTGGTATGTTGGATTTCAAATGAGCGTTCGACTGATGGATGTCTATGGCTAACTTTAAAGGTTAAGATATACATTATAAGACAGACGCTAGTAAGAATATTTTGTCCCTTTGTTCCATCAAAAACATCCTATGCGACTATTTTTGCTCACACTCTTCCTAATAGGTGATCTCTCTCTCACAGAATTACCAGTTGGATTATGTAATTCTAGTATAAAGATTCTAACATCAACCAAATAAGCTAAGAATTTTTTATTTTTTAGAGGTTATATTGTCTGTGGCTCATAAATGAGTAAATTTTTTTACTACCATGGCTTACACACGCTATACATTTGATTGTACAATTGTAAAAAAAAATAATAAGGGCAGATTCACATGATCGTGAATTGCATCCGTGCAGGCCGCGTGGTTTTCACGCGGCTCGCATGGACCAATAGAAGTCTATGGGGCAGTACAGACAGTCCGTGCTTTTTGCGCAGCGTTTGTCCGCTGCGTAAAAAACGCGACAGGTTCAATATCTCGGCATATTTCGCGCATCACGCACCCATTGAAGTCAATGGGTGCGTGAAAACCACGCAGGTCGCACGGAAGCACTTCTGTGCGAACTGCCTGTTTCGCGCAACAGCTGTCAAAAGGATGAATGTAAACAGAAAAGCACCACGTGCATTTCTATTTACAAACATCCAAAATGGCGTGTCATAATGATGGCGGCTGTGTGAAAAGCACGCAGCCGCGCATCATATGATGCTGCCTCACGGAGCAGGTAAGTGGCTTTTGCGCAGGCAAAACGCCGCGTGTTTTGCGTGCGCAAAAACGCCACGTTCGTCTGAATCAGGCCTAAATGGCAGGTCAGTGCAAGAGGACTATAACATTTGTAAAGATTTTAAGCGCTTTCGCAAGCCAATTTAGCAACTGGAGGGAATATGCAATTAGTCATGATACCAATTTAGGCCAGTGACAATAACAAGATGGAAAATTACCATTTATCAACTTCAAAAAGCCATAAGATGGAGAAAATGTGTAAAATGATGTCAGTTATGTGTACACCATCCTATTAAAATAGTAACACTTGAAGTCAGATCTGCTTCTTCCTGCCTTGTCTTATCTTCCTCCTCAGTAATTTATTGTAACTGCAGCTGAAAAAGCTGAATGAATTCTTGAAGACAAGGAAACCCATTTAATTTTTGGTAGACAATTCTATTTATTTACCCAACCAAGATCCTATGATTTGTATCATTTTGGAATATGATGATTACTTACTGGCACCATGCTTAAACCTATGTTAACCTCTTTACAAAACTTGACATACCTGTATGTCATAGTCGAGAAAGGGTTCCTGCAATATGCCGTACAGCTATGGGAAGCTGATGAGCCCGCACAATCAGCAGCAGGTGTCACTCTGATGTAATGGCCAGGATCGGAGCTAGCTCCGATCTTGGCCGATTGACCCCTTTGATGCCGAGATCAATAGCATCTGAGGGATCTAAGTGGTTTGTAGCCCCTAGGCCCCCCACAACACGATTGCCAGGTGCCAATGGATTGACTTGGCAACTGGAGACCCAACAATAAATTCCTGATCTTTATTATTTGGAAGCCTATTAAGAATTTTTTTTTTTCGTTATCAAGTCCATTATCATTGAAAAGAATGAAAATGTAATTAAATAACCTATACATTGGTTTTGCTGAAACATGGCTAGACTCTTCTCATGACTGGGCTGTAAATCTACAGGGTTTTACACTGTTTTAGAAAGACAGAGCAAATAGGAAAGGCGGTGATGAATGTCTGTATGTGAGAAGTGATATAAAGGCGAGTGTGAAAGGCAATAGTGGGTGAAGATTGTGAGGAGGTTAAAACCTTGTGGGTGGAATTACAAAGGGACGTAAATACTGAAAAAAAAACCACATAGTTTTGGTGTTATCTTTAGACCCCTTAACCCCTTCAGGACACAGCCTGTTTTGGCCTCGTGGACACAGATGATTTTTTCAAATCTGACGTGTCACTTTATGTGGTAATAACTTTGGAATGCCTTTACCTATCCAAGAAATTTTGAGATTGTTTTCTTGTGACATGTTGTACTTTGTTAGTGAAAAAATTTGGTCGATAAATTCAATATTTATTTGTGAAAAACTTCAATTTTTTCTAAATTTAAATGTATATGCTTGTAAAACCGATAGTAATACAACACAAAATAGTTAATGGTTAACATCCCCCATATGTCTACTTTATGTTTGCATCGTTTTTTTTACGTCCTTTTATTTTTCTAGGACGTTACAAGGCTTAGAACTTTAGCAGCAATTTCTTATATTTTCAAAAAAGTTACAAAAGGCTATTTTTTCAGGGATCAGTTCAGTTCTGAAGTGGCTTTGAGGGCCTTATATATTAGAAAATGCCCATAAATCACCCCATTTTGAAAACTGCACCCCTCAGAGTATTCAAAACAACATTCAGAAAGTATTTTAACCTTTTAGGTGATTCACAGAAATTAAGGCAAAGTAGAGGTGAAATTTACAAATGAATTTTTTTTTGCTGAAATTAATATGTAATACATTTTTTTCTGTAACACAGAAAATGTTACAAGAGAAATGCAACTCAATATTTATTGCCCAGATTCTGCAGTTTTTAGAAATATCCAACTTGTAGCCCTAGTGTCCTAATGGACTGAAGCAGCAGCCTAAGAAGCAAAGGAGTACCTAGTGGATTTTGTGGCCTCCTTTTTTTAGGAATATATTTTAGGCACCATGTGAGGTTTGAAGAGGTCTTTTGGTACATAAACAGTCGAAACCCCCCAAAAGTTACCCCATTTTGGAAACTACACCCCTCAAGACATTTTTCTAGGGCTATAGTTAGCATTTTGATCCCACAGTTTTTTTGCAGAATTCAGTGGAATTAGTCTGTGAAGATGAAAATCACCTTTTTTTTCTGTGGAAACATAGAATTTTTTCATTTTTACAAGGAATAAAGGAAAAAAAGCCCTCCGACATTTGTAAAGCAATTGTTTCCGATTTTGGCAATACCCCATATGTCGTAATAAACTGCTGTTTGGTTCCACTGCAGGGCTCAGAAGGGAAGGAGCGCCTTTTGGATTTTGGAGCGCAGATTTTGCTTTCAGTGCCATGTCGGGTTTGCAACGCCCCGGAGGGTCAAAGCAGTGGAAACCCCTCAAAAGTAACCCTATTTTGGAAACTACACCCCTTAAGGAATTTTTCTATGGGTATAGTGAGCATTTTTACCCCACAGGTTTTTTGTAGAATTTAGGGGAATTAGGCCGTGAAAATTAATATCAACATTTTTGTCCACTAAAATGTTTAATTTTTTCATTTTCACAAGGCATAAAAGAGGAAAAGCACCCCAGCATTTGTAAAGCAATTTCTCCCGAGTACGGCAATACCCTACATGTGGTCATAAATGTTTTTTTTGTATTAGAAATTAATTAACCCTTTCAGGACTGATCCTTTTTTGCTTTTTCATTTTCGTTTTTCACTCCCCGCATTCAGAGAGCCATAATTTTATTATTTTTCCATCAATAGAGCGGTGTGAGGGCTTATTTTTTGCAAGAAGAGTTGTAGTTTCTATTAACACCATTTAAAGTACCATAAAATGTACTGGGAAACAGAAAAAAAATAATTTGCGGGCTGAAATTGGAAAAAACTGTGATTCCTTCATTGTTTTTGGGGTTTTGTTTTTAAGTCCTTCACCGTGCGCTAAAAATGACAACTTTAGTTTTATTCTGCATCTCAATACAATTACGGTGATACCAAATTTATATAGGTTTTTTTTATATTTTACTACTTTTACAAAGAAAAGACTATTTGTTAAAAAAAACGTAATTGTTTTGTATCATCACATTCTGACAGCCAGAACTTTTTTATTTTTTGGTCGATTGAGCGGTGTGTGGGCTTATTTTTGGCAGTACGAGCTGTAGCTTTTATTGGTACAATTTTATGGTACATACATCTTCCTGATCACTTTTTATTACATTTTTCTTAGAGCTAAGGTGACCAAAAAACAGCGATTTTGGCGTTTTAAATTCTTTATTTCTTACAGCTTTCACCGTGCGCAATAAATTATGTATTACTTTATTCTGCGGGTCGGTACGATTACGGCGATACCATATGTATATAGTTTTTTAAAAAGTTTTGCAGCGTTTGCACAATAAAATTACATTTCTATAAAATAATTTATTTTCTGAGACACCATATTCTGAGCCGTAACTTTTTTATTTTTTAGTCAAAAAAGCTGTGGGAGGTCTTGTTTTTTGCGGGATGGGTTGTAGTTTTTATTGGTACTATTTTAGGGTAAATGCGACGTTTTGATCACTTTTTATTCTATATCTTGGGAGGGGTGGTGACCAAAAAATAGCGATGCTGACATCGTTTTCCGTTTATTTTGTTTGTGGTGTTCACCATGCGGAAAAAATAACATTAGAGTTTCATAGTTTGGGTCATTACAAACGCGGTGATACCAAATATGTGTACTTTTTGTTAAAGTTTTCATGTTTTTTCCTAAAATAAATGACTTATTATAGGAAAACAAAAACTTTTATTTTTCCAATTTTATAAAACATTCTTATTAACTTTTTTTTTACTTTTTACACTTTATTATTTTTTGCCTGTAGCTCTGATCGCTGATAGAATACATTACACTACCTAGGTAGTGTAATGTATTCCAACTGTCAGTGTGACGTCACAGTCACTCTGACAGTAAGTCTACGAGGACCAGCCAAAGCTGGTCCTCATAGGCTTCCATACATGGCAGACTCGGAGGCCATTGTCTGGCCTCCAGATGCCATCACAAGCATCAGCAACCCCCACATTTGCACGGGGGCTGTTGATGTGCTACAAACCCCCTAAATGTGGCGATCGCAATTGAGTGCCGCATTTAACGGGTTAATTTACGAAATCAGCAGCGATGAGCCGCTGATCGGCAACACTGGAGTTTCAGCTGTCGGGGACAGCTGACCTTTCAGTTCCCAATGCTCACCTTGTCGTCGACAGTGTGCATCGGGAACGACACAGTGACTTCTTGTCACTCTGACAGGAAGCCTATCAGGACCAGCCGGAGGTTGGCCCTGATGGGCTTCCGTCCATGGCAGACATGGAGGCCATTGTTTGGCTTCCATTTGCCATGCTAACTATAGGCAAACCCCGCGATTTCGGACCGGGGTCTGCCGATATGCTAGAAACCCCTAAAATGCGGCGATCGCAACCGATCACCACATTTAAGGGGTTAATTGCCTAAATCAGCGGCAAAGGACCACTGGTCGGCAAGAGTGGAGTGTCAGCTGTTGGTGACAGCTGACCTCCCCGTCCCCGGTGCCCACTGTCGCCGACAGTGTGCATCGGAGACAACTCTGCGGGAAGTAACCTCACGCGACGACGTATAGTTACTTACTCGTGCCGATAGGGGTTAATATAACTGAGGAGATGGAATCCAAATAAACAAATGGCAGCACAAGCAATGGGAGATTTTAATTTTATTGCCTAGTGTGTGGAAGACCCGACTAGAGGTGGCGCTCTGTTGGATTTGGTCATTTCTAACAATATGGAGCTTATTGGGAATGTCAATGTTCGTGAAAACCTTGGAAACAGTGATCACAATATAGTTACATTTTACCTATATTGCAAAAACAAACACAGGCTGGGAGGGCAAACACACTTAATTTTAAGAAGACCATTTTCCCCAGGATGAGGGCTGCAATTCAGGACATAGACTGGGAACAACTAATGATAAATGGGAAATATTAAAATCTACTTTGGGTAATTATAGTGCAAAATTTATTTGTATACGTAAAACATATAAACAACTAAATTTAATCCCCATATGGCTTACATCTTCTATAAAAAGGGCAATATAGGATAAAAAAAGGACATTTTAAAAATATTACCGTAATTTGACGTCAAAGCTTTAGCCTTTTTAAATTACAAAGAGCTTAATAAAATATGTTAAAAAATAATAAAATCAGCAAAAATACAAAATGAAAGGCAGATGGCAAAATACAGCAAAACAAATGGCAAAAAATTCTTCAAGTATTTAAATGCAAAAAAAGCCAAGGTCTGAACGTGTAGGACCCATAATACATCAATTAATATACTGAATTGGCTGAATGTAGATATGGTCCAAACTAATTTAAATAAAATAAATGTGCACAAGGCTCCGGGACCAGATGGGTTACACCCAAGAGTTCTTGAATAACTTAGTTCAGTTATTTCTGTCCCCCTCTTCATAATATTGAGAGATTCTCTAGTGACTTATATAGTGCCAAGGGACTAGCGCAGGGCAAATGTGGTGCCTATTTTCACAAAAAGGCTCTAGGTCCCAGGTAATTATAGACCAGTAAGCTTAAAATCTATCATGGGAAAAATATTTGAGGGACTATATGCAGGAGTATGTGACAAAAAATAGTACTAGAAGTGACAGCCAGTATGGATTTACGAAGGACAGAAGTTGTCAAACCCACCTGATTTGTTTTTATTAAGAGGTGAGTAGAAGCCTAGACGAAGGGGCCACTGTGGGTATAGTGTTTTTGGACTTTGCAAAGGCATTTGACAATGTCCCTAATGAGTAAATTATGGTCTATAGGTCTAGAAAGTATAGTTTATAACGGGACTGAAAATTGGCACATGGACCACATCCAGAGAGTTGTGGTCAATGATTCCTACTCTGAATGGTCCCCAGTTATAAGTGGTGTACCCAGGGATCCGTGCTGGGACCTCTATTATTTAACTTATTTATTAATGATATAGAAGATGAGATTAATACCACTCTTTCTACTTTTGCAGATGACATCAAGCTATATACTATTGTCTATTGTTCAGTCTATGGAAGATGTTCATAAATTGCAAGCTGATTTAGGCACACTAAGTGTTTTGGCATCCACTTAGCAAATGAAGCATAATGTAGACAAATGTAAAGTTATGCATCTGCGTACCAACAATCTGCATGTATCATATGTCCTAGGGGAGCTATACTGGGAGAGTCACTTGTTGAGAAAGATCTGGGTGTACTTGTAGATCATAGACTAAATAACAGCATGCAATGTCAATCAGCTGCTTCTAAGACCAGCAAGATATTGTATTAAAAGAGGCATGGACTTGC
This sequence comes from Rhinoderma darwinii, assembly GCF_050947455.1. Taxonomy (NCBI): domain Eukaryota; kingdom Metazoa; phylum Chordata; class Amphibia; order Anura; family Rhinodermatidae; genus Rhinoderma; species Rhinoderma darwinii. The sequence continues at coordinate 204,103,372 of NC_134688.1, forward strand.
GAGACAGGGATATAATATTACCACTCTACAAGGTATTAGTGCGGCCCTATCTAGAATATGCAGTTCAGTTCTGGGCTCCAGTTAATAGAAAGGATGCCCTGGAGTTGGAAAAAAATACAAAGTAGAGCAACTAGACTAAGAGGGGCATGGATAATCTAAGTTATGAGGAAAGATTGAAATAATGAAAACTTTTTAGCCTTGAAAAAGGACGATTAAGGGGGGACATGATTAACTTATATAAATATATGAATGGCCCATACAAGAAATATAGTGAAAACCTGTTGCATGTAAAATCTTCTCAGAAGACAAGGGGCCACTCCATCCGCCTGGAGAAAAAATCTTCAATCTGTGAATCTATGGAATAGCTTACCGCAGGAGTTGGTCACAGCAGCAACAGTCGATGGCTGTTAAAAAGGCTTAGATAATTTCCTAGAACAAAAAATATCAGTTCCTATGTCAATCTATAGAATTCTTGTTTGAATGTTGATCCATTCAGATTGACACGGGATCAGGAGATAATTTTTCAGTTTTAGGGAAGATTGGTTAATGCCTTATGGGTAATTTTTAGATTTATTTAATATTCTAGTTTTTGTTTTTGTTTTTTAATGACGAGCAATAAAGTCCCGAGTCTTGCAGGCACCAGAATGCCTGGCCAGTTTGGAATTTTGCACCCAGCGGAGAATTATTTTTCTGTGGCTGACCGCTGGCAAGTTCAACTCACCGGCAGCCACGACCGCAGGACCTCACCTAAAGATGTCTTGGACTTTGTTTCCTCCTGTGCTAACTGTGCCCTAAACAAGTCTTCTCATTCTAAACCTGCTTGTCTGCTCCAACCTCTACCGGTGCCTGATGCTCCCTGGCCACACATCGTCATGGACTTTATCACTGCTCTTCCCTCTTCTGCAGGATGTACTACGATCTGGGTAGTGGTGGACCGTTTTTCCAGATGGCACATTTCGTTCCTTTAACGGGCCTACCCTCAATTCCTCATCTGGTAGACCTGTTCATTCAGCACATTTTTCATCTACACGGACTACCTCTCCATATTGTGTCTGACCGGGTGTACAGTTCACGTCTAAAATTCTAAATTCTGAAGAGCCCTATGTGTGCTTTTGGATCTGAAGCTGGATTTTTCTTCTGCCTATCACCCATAGTCTAAAGGTCAAGCGGAAGGGATCAACCAAATGCAACCAGGCAATACAAGCACATCCTACTCACCGGCAGACGCGACCGCAGAACACTCTCTTCTTGCTAGTGTCTCCCTCCCCGGAGACGCCAGCACACGTGGCTGCAGCTCCCCACTGATTCCTGTAGGATGCGCACGCGCGCTCGTTCCCAGCCTTAAAGGGCCAGCGTGAACCAGTATCATTTTCCATAACCATAACCTTGCCTGAGCATTGTTGTGTCTGCCCATGTTCGTTATTGCAAGTGGTTCCTTAGTTGTATCCTGTATCCTTTGTTCCCATATCCTGTATCTCATATCCCGTAATTGTGTTTGTTCCAGTGCAAAGTATAGTGTCGGAATATAGTTCATCATCTGTGCCATGTATCATCAGTGTCAAGTGTCACCAGTGCCAAGCGTCATCTGTGGCAAGTGTTATCTGTCCCAGGCGTCTGCAACTCTAAGTGTCTGCCATGCCAAGCATCTGCTACGCCAAGTGTCTGCTACTCCAAGTGCCTGCCTAATCTTCTATCCCGGTACTTTTGTCCCAAAGACTATCATTGACTATTGTTTGGCCAGCTGCTACTCTGCTATGGCAGAGCGGCCTAGTGGTTCCACATACCCCATAGTCGTGACAATACCATCCCTACAGTGAAGCATGGTGGTGGCAGAATCATGCTGTGTGGGTGTTTTTCAGCGCCTGGGACAGGGGGACTGATCAGGGTTGAGGGAAAGATGAATGGAGCAAAGTACAGAGATATTCTTAATGATAACCTGATCCAGAGTGCTTGGACATCAAACTGGGCCGAAGGTTCACCTTCCAACAAGACAATGACCATAAGCACACAGCCAAGACAATACAGAAAGGCTTAGGGACATCTCTGTGAATGCCCTTGAGTTACCAAGCCAGAGCCCTGACTTAAACCCATTAGAACATCCTTGGAGAAACCTGAAAATAGAATGGTCCACGAATGGTCCACATCCAACCTGATAGAGCTTGAGAGGTTCTGCAGAGTAGAATGTCGTAAAATTCCCAAATCCAGGTGTACAAACCATGTGGCATCATACCCAAGAAGACTGGAGGCTGTTATCGGTGAGCAATTGGTGAAGATTGTACTGCTTATGTGTTATAGGGTACTAGCACACTCTGGCAGATGTTGATGGGCAGAATGGTGACTTAATAGTTAGCACTGTTTCCTTGCAGCACTCGGGTCCAGGATTAAAATCCAACAATAGGCAACAGCTGTATGGTTCCACATACCAACGATGTTCAAACTAAGTACTGAGTAAAGGGTATGAATACTTATGTCAATGCAATATTTTAGTTTTTCCTTTTCAATAAATTAGCAAAGATTACTAACATTCTGTTTTCACTTTGTCATTATTAGTTATTGAGTTCGGAATGATGGGGAAAAACTTAAAGTTTTTCGTTTTTTTAGCACAAGGCCTCAACAATAACAATATGCGAAGAAATTGAAAGGGTCTGAAGATTTTCCAAATGCACTGTATACTGACGTATTCCAGCATAACACTATTTGCCTATTTAGGTGGGTACGTCGTGAGCTTTCCCGACATACATGCTAACCGTAGAGCTAAAATGCCATGTGAACCAGCCATGCCCTTTTCCGCTAAACCCGCCCCTTTTTGAACTTTTTTTAAGTGTCTAGAGAGGTGCAAACATCTATTCCAAAATGAAATGCACCAAATTGTGGCACATTATTTAACACATTCTAGACGCAGACACGTAGTAAATCTGCCCCAATATTCCCTTTAAGATAACAAAACCGGTATAAGCCAAGGCTAAATATAGCAGCTAAGTGTTGTATACAAGATTTATATTTTTCACAGCATTTGTCCGTGGTGTACCTGTGCCTGGTTGTAGTTGATTTGTAATTTGTTGCATGAACACATTGGCTCAGACATTTAATCAAGCCTGTTCCTGAAGTCATTCACAATATTTCTTCAGCCATCCAGTTGCATAGAAAATTACAGAAAAGAAAACTGTGTTTATCTGATGAGAAATAAGCAGAGCTTCTGTGTTTTCATTGAATGCCACTCTGCATTAGTTTGATCTATACATATGTGAGGACCTAGTCTTCAAACACTGGGAATGATAACAGAAATAAAATTGAATCTGTAGAGAGAGCACAATGATCCACAACGTGAAATTAAATTATTCATCATTATTTATTTGTAGCTCCAGAAAAGAATCATCAATCAAATTACTGCAGTTGAAATGGGCTATACAGAACACCTTTCTATATTGTGATTTACAATTTGCTATACATTTTTCATGTGCTTGGTCCCAGTTATATGACACATGGGAGATCAATTTTAAGCGCTTGGTGCAAATCAAGGCACAGCAAACATTCTTCTCTATTCTTCCATACTGCACATCCACTTACTACATTCTAGGCATCCTGTGCAAATCAGTTCACTCCTTGTTTCAAAAACAAGCGTACAAATTGTGTAGCAAACTTATTCAAGATTGAGCCTAGGGTTCCATGATGACATGGAGTCACCCGTGAGTTAAGGTAAAATTGCAGAAATACCACGAGTGGTTTGAATTTTTCTCAAGGGGTAAAAAGTTGGAAAGAATCATGTTGAATTTTTTCATGATCTTTACAAGATTGTTTGCAACTTTCTTTCTCATAGAGACATATTGAAATCACCAGCAAGTCACGGCCGACTCCATGGAGCACTAACCTAACAGTCTTTGGGGGAATTTATTAAGACTGTTTTACCCATACGCCAGTTTTAATCTCAAGATCATTGGAGTGAAATGCGCCTTTTAATAAATTACTCGCATCTCTGGCCGTCTGTGTGCCAGAAAGTATCTGTGCGCCATAATTAACGCCAGTTTCAGGGGTAAATTATAGTATATTTGTCATGCCACGGTTAGCCCTGCCTCTTTTGATAAGCAACATCCCCTTTTTAAAAGCGTTGGGCGCGGCGTAAACATTTAAAAAGTTGCAAATTTTTGTGCATAATAAGCGTGAACTAAAATGTACAACCGTTTTATGCCACTAAAGTGGTGAAAACCCCATAATAAAGTCCCCCTATATATTTAGGAAGCCTTATGTGCAATTACCCCATTTCCTGTCACTTCCGATAGGCAAAGAGAGCCAACAGGAAAACCCAGAAAGAGAGGACACCCCAGGCTTCATGTAAGTTTAAGATATTGGTAGTGACAGATAACGAGATCCTAGTTTCTGGTTGAAGTCCATCAGTGAAGTCTTGTTCCCTATTGTAGCCCAATATATGCATGTATGTTGTTTATTTACTGATCTATCTATTCTGTCTACTCATTTGACTTACTGTACTGTATATGCAGTATTTATGTATGCCTTTTTGTTTTTCTTATTGGTTACACTGTATAGATGCAGCATATTATGCAGCCCTGTTTTCCCAATCTAATTCCCTTTCTTAAACACACACATACACAATAGGGACTTTTTTTTAAAGTGTAGGAGGAAACCCAGTGTAAAAAACATGTGGAACCATACAGCTGTTGCCTATTGTTGGATTTTAATCCTGGACCCGAGTGCTGCAAGCAAACAGTGCTAACTATTAAGTCCCCATGCTGCCCATAAACGTTTGCCAGAGTGGGATAGTACCCTATAACACATAAGTAGTACATTCTTCACCAATTGCTCATTGCTATATTTAGATAATAATAATCATTATACATATAATTCATAGAATGGGTAATTATAATGTCTGGTTTTGTCGATGTATAGAATATTTCCATATGTTAAACTGATTTAAGGATTGATACTGATGTTGTTTCCGACTTATGTAATAAGGACAAATTAGAATTTAACACAATCATTAGTATGATATATAGAGCAAATCAGCTTAGAGTATTACTGAGTCATATACAATAATTGTTCATGATACAGTAACTGTTCTTTATAGTCTGTACCTACAGTAATAAAAAGGTTGATCAGCTATTATTACTCACCCTGGATGGATATTGGAGTATTACACATCACCCATTGAAATGCCTAGAAGACAGCAGTTTCTTAGACCAAGATCTGCTAATAAAGGGGGATCCCAACTGAAGTATACACCTCTATTACGTGATATACCCTAATAGAGCATAAGGTTGTCCAAAGATGAAATCTCCTATAATTACCTTTAGATTATTAGCAATCTCATTAATTGATTTATTATAATATGTCGTGATATGAAACCATGTTAGGTTATAATAAACATCCCTTTATGCTTTACAACTATGTTGTTGTATTAATAACAAGCAGAAGGCAATTACATATATAATTTCATCAGTTTTCAACTTGTTTTTTTACACATGGTGTTATTAGTCTATTTTTCATTTGATGTTCTGATTTGATGGGTATCAAGTTGTCGTGTAGTGAATATACTGACATGAGAATAAGCCACATGCCAAGAAGAGACTGGAAAAAACTGTGATGGGCGCCCTGAGGGAGAAAGTATGCCTAGTGTGAGGAATTCTCACCAGATAACATCAAACTGTATTGTTCGCTACTGCAATGAATGTGAAATATGATTTGTAAAAAAATTAAACTTTTGAACAGCAAGTTTTTTGAGAAACTAAAAAAATCCCCAGTGACTTTATATTAATATTTTACATTTAACCCTGTGTAGAGTCCAGTACACAGAAATATTTATTTTCTGACTGCATAGATAGGCACTTATATTGTATTTGATCTAATTTACTAACAGAATCACAAAAAGAAAGGTAAGCAAACTACTACCATATAAAGAATCATTGCTTCCAAGTTCCAACTATCCTAAGTTAATCAGGAAAACCTTGTTTTATTTGAAAACGTTTTCTAGGATAGTGTAAGCCAAGGTTGATGTCCAATGTAAATTTCAGATCAGTTTATCTGAAAGCAAATACGCAAGCTATTCTTTCATCACAGTGCCACAATCCTGAATTAAAACATATATTTTTTTTATTATTATTATTATTTTAAAAATCCCTCCAAAACCACCATACCAAAGTACTAATAACATTATATAAAATTGCAGAACACCAGAACAGCAAAGCCTGCATAAGCACTGAACCTAAATAGGGCTGTCGATTATCTATCAGAATAGCATATAGAGTATGGTTAGGGTTGCCACCGGGCCGATAACCGCCAGCCCAGCCGGTATTTACACCGGGAGGTAATATGAAGTGTCAGTATTTTTGCATAATAAAGCAGGGTGGGCACAGGTCAGGTTAGGTCCTGTTTGGATGGAATAATCTTCCTTTGCCAGACTTCTCAGCCTTAGGAACGTTAGCAGCATCGAGACTAGGTCAGGTGTGAGATTGGTGCCGGGTGTACATTGCAGCGGGCAAGACACGGAGAAGTGCACATTGCCTACTTGGGCAGCCCGAAAAGTCAAGGACGGAGGTTAAGGATACTACAGAGTTACAGGGAGTTATTGTTTGTCTAACGCTCCCCGACCTTCAGTAAGTAGAAAGTCCTACTAAGTGTGAAGTCACGCCCCCAAAAACACACCTATGTTTTACCCATATTGGGGCATATTTACACATGCTGATTTTGTGATGTTTTTTGGTGGGATTTGTGCAAAATTGTGACAAAAGAAAGGACGCCACAGAACTGGAACGTCAAAATACACTCTGAATCTGGATGGTATTTTTTGGTGGAAAAAGTGGCAACCCAAAGTACACCTAGAGAATTTACTTTTTCTACTTTTGATTTTGTTCACTAGCCCCATGTTATGTCTAACTGATTTTTATGGAACTTGCTTAGCTTTCATTCACCTGACACCACCGCCTAGTGACACATTGGTGAAAATTGATTGTTTCATATTTACACCTCAAAAACCTCCAATATTAAGATATATGACACACCAGAGTTTAATTAATGAGACAATGAAGTCAGGTAATATTCTATTTATATGTGGCTCCACATATCACACTGATATACTTAGATAGCAGAGAAGAGAACAACATGTGCAAGTCCTTTGTTGCTCATTACACAAACTGTACAGTTTGATTGTGTATAGCCCAACAACAATGCTATGTGAATGTTAAAGTGATGTAAAATATTCAAGAAAATGCAAAAGAACAATGTTTTAGGTGCAACTTTTAAATTCACTTTAGTAAAAAAAGTTTTTTTACTTTTTAAGATACAGCTTCTATCTAACCTTTTACATAGAAGCTGTATTGTTCTGTCAAAGTCGATTCCATCAGGTCAGTTGAACTGACGGCTCGGCTGAAAGTTGGTCATGCAGGATACTGCTAATAACGATCACATCTAAGTTGATGAACTTAGATTTGATCATTATTAGCTGGATGGTGCTTGAAGCCGAGCCGTCACCTCAGCTGGCCTGACATCCTTGACTTTGACAGAAAGATACAGCTTCTATCTACAGCAGGGATCAGCAACCTTTGGCCCTCCAGCTATTGTGAAACTACAATTCCCAGCATGTCTTGACAGACTTTGGCTGGAATATTAATGCATTCGGCCGTCAGGGGAAGCTGGGAGTTGTAGTTTCACTACAGCTGGAGTGCCGAAGGATACTGACCCCCGATATACAGGATACATGGAAGCTGTATCTTAAAAAGTTTCTTTAAATCACCCAAACTAGAGCAGTTTTCAGCCTCACACAATTTCTATAGTACTTATATTGTCTCTTAAAGAGATAACTAACAATTACTGCCCAAGACAGGACTTTTGCTAGTAACTTTTAGAACAAGGCCTCCGGGTTGGAATGTTTGGTTGTAATAGTAGTAAAAGAGTAAACTAATCCAGACATCTAGATTTTAAGATTAAATGCTTATTCCACACATAAAACTTCAGTAAACTTTTGAAAAAAACAAACTACATATTTGCATCAAAACAGTATGCCCTTAAAACATCCAGTTTGTGCCTTTTTGATAAATGTGCTGAATCCCTGTAGGTAGCATTAAGTCTGTAGATGTAGAATCAATGCAGGCAGTCTCAGAAGGAAAGCAACAGACAATACATCTTTGTTGCCTGCAATGCACTCGTTGCTTTTGAAAAAGGATAAACAATTCAGCATAGCCAGAGCTGTCATACCCTTCAGAAAAGTCATCTTTATTTACAGGACCGCTCCAATGATCTGGCATTACCTAGATGAGTATGCAAAGAGCACAGCAATTTTATTCATTAAAGGTTACAGCATAAATATCAGTAAATGAGTTCAATGGAACAGCTACAGTCTTTACAATGCCAGGTGTTCATTTCTGAATCCCATCATCTAAAATAAACAACTGTATTTTTCTATAATCCCTAATTGCATTTCCTTCATTTTATTTAAATAACTTGTTTAAACATGGAGCAATTTCATCTTTCCCAAATGTTACTTCAATATCGGAGAATTGATAAAAGAACCTTAGACAAGAAAGCAGATTGCATCTGAATTATTATGGTGACTGGATAATCATAGTAATCCCATTGCATATAGTTTATTTCACGTGAAAGTGAAATGCTTTACATACCCCAGACTGTTTTTTTTGTTGTTGTTCAATAAATTTATTTTCGATATGTAAAAATAAAATATTGATACTGTGTCTTTGTACTACGTTGCATTGCTTTCTCTTGATTATTCGATTTTGTACTGTATGAATACTATCAATGATACATCTTTGTGAACCATTGCAGACACTCTTATTTTCTAGATCATAATTTGTTTATCTATTCTATAGACCATCTGTGTTTCTTTACCAACACCTATGCAGTACATAGCAGAGCAGAAATGAGGGGTAGTACTAAAAGGCAGCTGCTTAGTGTGCAGTCAGGATTGGTTTGAGGGGGACGTAGGCAACCAGAGTGGTGGTCCCTGTACTCCTGTTGTTCACTTTAGACAAGAATAAGGACTTATTGCAGTATGCACAGCAGCAGCTTGTCTGACCAGTTCAAACTAATATTAATTCTCGTAAGTGCCCTGAATTGGCCCTGAATGTACCAATACCGTATATGGCTTCAATTTTATTGCATGTAATGTCAGTGTAACCAAGGTCGTATTTAGAGTTTGTGCTGCCCTATGCACTTTTAGGGCTGAAGCCCCCGATAACGCAGCTTTTCCGCTGCAAAAATCGCAACATGTGCTAATTGTTGCGGGTTTTACATCACCATTGAATTCAATGGGGAATACCTGCAACAGAAAACCATCGACCCCACAGCATAAATTGACAAGCTGCAGATTTTAAACAAATGCACCGCAGGTCAACTTATGGACGGTTTTTCGGTGGGTTATTTATGAAACATGTGGATGAGATTTATTCAAATATCATCCACTCTACTGTTACTGTATTATGCTGCGTATTTTTCGTAATGCCCCTTTCTGACTGGAGCAAAAAAACGCCCGGCTGGTTACCTCAGTACATCGTTCTACTATTAAAAGTAGGCCAATGAACAGAGGTAACCTGGGACCATGTGATGTAAACTAACCAATGACAGCTTAGTGTTACTAATGTGTTTTTTTGTGTGTTTTTTTACAGGTTCGGTTGTTGGACTACGTCGGATTAGAGGACTACTTTGATGACAGCGTTTTTATTTTCAATAAAATGGTTAACGAGGTTTGTGTGGGGGCTTTTATTTCTACAAAATATTTTTTCTGTGTAGGTATTTTTTTAACTTCATTACTAATGCCTTAGTAATGGCAGCTGTCTGAAAGACAGCGTCCATTACTAAGGCAGGGTTTAGTGTTAGCCGGTGAAGCGGCAAACACTAACCCCCTCCCCCCATTATTACCCCGGTACCCACCTCCACCAGGGGTGCTAGGAAGAGCCGGGTACAATCCAGTACCCGACCATCTGAAGTGATGGTTGGGTACTGGGGTGGATAAAGGCCGGTATTATTAGCCTGGGAAAGCACAAAAACAATGGCCCTTACCACCGTGGTAATGCTAGGCTGCAGCTGCTTTATTGTATCTAACTGGCTATGAAAAATAGGAGGACCCCAAGTTGTTTTTTTTATTATTTATTTTAAAAAAACAACATGAGATCCCCCCCCCCCCATTTTTCATAACTAGCCAGATACAACATAGCAGCAGCAGCCTAGCATTACCAGGGTGGGAAGGCCCATTGTTTTTGGACTTTCCCAGCCTAATAATACCAGCCTGCGGCTGCCCCAGTGCCCAACCATCACTTTAGAAGGTCGGGTACTGGATCATACCTGGCTCTTCCCAGCACCCCTGATGGCGGTGGGTACCGGGGTAATAATGAGGGGGTTAGTGTTGGCCTCTGCACCAGCTAACATTAAGTCCCGCCTTAGTAATGGACGCTGCCTATCAGACAGCCACCATTACTAAGGCAGTAGTAATATAGTTTAAAAAAAAACAGACACAGAAAAAATATTTTATTGAAATACACAACCCTCGTTAACCAATTTATTTAAAATAAAAATGCTGTCATCGAAGTAGTCCTCGAGTCCAACGACCGAACCTGTAAAAAAAAACATTTGGTAACTTTAATAAGTAAAAAAGCAAAACCATTATCATACTTGCCTTCCTGGGTCTGTGACAGTTAACTAAGCAGTGACAGCTCTAAGCAATCATTGGTTCATTTACATCACGTGGTCCCTGGTTACCTCAGTACATTGGCCTACTTTTAAAAGTAGACCAATGAACTTTGGTAACCGGCCACCACGTGATGTAAACTAAGAAAAGACAGCTTAGAACTGTCACTGCTTAGTTTACTATGCCTTGTAAGTGACACAGGATCACCCGAGATGCGACAGAATTTTGGCCCACCTCGGGTGTGTGTGCCACTATAAACCTAGTGCGGGGACTCCTTCAGATACAAAGGAATCCCCGCACCAGAAGTTACTAGCATTGGCGGGGCTCAGCAATAAAGTTTCCGTTGATGCAGGTCTGATCTTTTCTGATCATGCTTCTCCAGCGGAATGACAGCAGGCGGCGCAATGGCGTCATCACACCACCTGCGCCACAAGAAAGCGTCAATTGATGAGGAAGGGAACTAATGGTTCCCTTGCTTTACCTGCGCTTTCAATTGTATTCGAATCCTAAGGACGCGGATACAATTGAAGACAATACATTACATTAGGGTCGTCACGATACTCACGATAGGGTTCAATACCGATACTTTGTGAAGTATTGCGATTCTTGATACCAAAACGATACTTTGCCAACAATAATAAAAATGTTCTTCCATTTTCTTATGTGAGGCACGTGGTGTGATGAATTTTTAACCTTCGTGTGCCTCACATTAATAGTGATTAACCCCATCGTGTTTCTCAGTCATAATGGACAACATTGGGTTAATGTGTCAGGTACATGATGGGGTTAATTACTATAAATGAGAGGCACATGGAGGTATAAAATTCATAACACCTCGTGCCTCACATTAATAAGTGAAAGAAAGCAGTTTTTATTAAAAAATGTTATACTGTACACTTTATAAATAACGCTATAAATTTGTTATTACGGTCGCGACAATACCGAATGTGTGTATATTTTATGTATTGAGACTTATTTTATGGTTTATTGTAAGAAATGGGTGTGTGTATCTTTTTTAAAAAAAAAAAATGAATTAACATTACTTTATTTTTACTTTCTTATTTTTAAACTTTAAAGGGGTATTCCAATTATAACAAGTTACTCCCTATCCGAAGGCTAAGGAGTAACCTGCTGATCAGTGTGCGTCCGACAGCTGGGACCCCCACCGTTTATGAGAACAGGGGTCCCGTACCCCTCGTTTGAACCGAGCGGCAGGTTGCTCATGTGCACCGCTGGTCCTTTCATTCTCTATGGGAGCACTGAAGATAAGTGAGTACAGCGTTCTGCTATTTCCTGTTCTCATAAACGGTGGGGTCCCAGCTGTCGGACACCCACCGATTAGCAAGTCACCCCCTGCTCTACGGATAGGGGGTAACTTGTTGTAACTGAAATACCCATTTAATGTACTGGTATATATCTATATGCCAGTGTAACGTCTATGGCCGCAGACCGTTGTCCTAACTTACGCTCTGACGGCCGCGGCCATGGACGAGTGAGTTCCCGGCGGCATCTCCCTCCTGAGAGACGACGGCACTCACTTCCTGGTCCAGACACTGTCTCCCGCAGGGAGCACGCACCTGCGCGTGCACGGCCTTAAAGGGCCAGTACGCGCACAGTTCCAGAATACTGCAATCAGCCCAGAATGCTTCGGGCCTATAAAAGGGGCTCTGCCTTCTTGATCCTTGCCTGAGCGTTGTTGTGTTACCTAAAGTTTGTCATTGCAAATGGTCTCCTAGTGTTTTCCAGTTCCCAGTGTTATCCGTTCCTGCTGCCTGTACCCTGTATCCCGTGCTACCGTGCCTCTGTGCCGTCAAGAGTTGGAGTCGTGTTGTGCCCTCTGCTGCATCTATTGCGTCGCACCCCGCTGGGTGTCTGTCTACTATTGGAGCCTCAGCTTAGCCTGAATCTACCGCTACTGTCTACATTGCCTCATGTACCCTTTCTGGACTATAGACATTGCATTGTACCTGTTTGGCCAGCTGCTATCCCGCTACGCAGTACGGCTCAGTGGGTCCACACCCCACGCCGTGACAGCCAGCATTAGCCGCCTGTGTACTGATAGTACCTAAGTTCCTAACAGGAACTATGGACAGACAGCCCTGGGGTCTTTCAATAGACCCTGGGCTGTCTGTCCATATATAGTATATTCCTCAGTCGCGTAAAAGGGATTCCCTGTGACACAATCCAAGGGGCATCCCCCTTTGCATTTCCCCCTGAATGCTGCTGTCAGCTTTGATCGCAGCATTCAGGGGAATAGCGGCAGAGATGAGAGGTTTCTCTGATCTTCACCGTTAAAGCGGAGCTGCGGCTGTGTAATACAGGCATTGCCCTGACAAGTGTGTGCGCGCGGTCAGCATGAGGTGATGTGACCAGCACTGCAGTAAATAGTGGCGGCGGCGGTGGTGCCAGCCCTGGAGACATGGAACGTGGGGATTTTTCAGTTCACCCACCATGTTCTCTGTCTTCAGTGCTGGCGCTCATTAGTGCAGCTCCGGCCGCATCACCTCATGCTGACCGCGCGCACACAATTTCAGGAGCAGGGCAATGATTGTATTACACAGCCGTATCCCACTCACTACATTCATGTATAACAATACTAAGCTGTGAGGCCGCACAGCTTAGTATCGCAATACATTAATTAACGGTATTGAACCGTTCCATCCAACACTACACCACATTACGTTACATTAAACATGCATCAATACTTACCTGACCTGCTGCGCTGCTGTCTGCTCCCCCTACAGCGCTTCTTAGACTGAGTCTAAGACACGCCCACAGTTCTCGGATTGGCCACATCTGCTCTGGCCAAACCATTAACAGTGGGCGTGTTTTATAGACTAAGGAGCACTGGTGAAGCGTGCAGAGCCCCACCTTGCCCTGTGAGTGACCTGACCACTGGCTGGTCAGGTCACGAGTTAAGTTTTTGATGCTGGACGCCCTAGGAACTGCACCCCCATTGCCTAGTGGTAAATACGGCCCTGACTGTAACCACTATACATATTGTTCCATTCCATGCTCACTATGTATTCCTTCCAACTACAAATTTATGTAAACCTAAAACTATGCAATTTTACATGGTAGGTATTGGTTCAGAATGCACTAGACCAGAGGAGGTGCACGAATAGGGTCCCAACCCAATCGTATTTGAAGAAGTATTCGGCACACAAAATGTAGGTTTTAAATTCTTTTGATTTATCGTATTCGATGCCAGCAGCTTAGTGCGTGCAACATTTCGGTCAGGAGACCTTCGTCAGGCACTTAATCCCACTGGTTGCTGGAGTATCCAGTTGCTAGGCGCTATCATCAATATGGCGGCTTACCGCTCCTTTTTGGTGCCAGCAACCAGTGGGATTAAGTGCCTGACAAAGGTCCCCTGACCGAAACGTTGCACGCACTAAGCCGCTGGCATCGAATACAATAAATCGAAAGAATTTAAAACCTACATTTTGTGTGCCGAATACTTCTTCAAATATGCAATTTTACATATTCAACCCCTCCAAACTTTCCATATTCCCCCCTTTCTTTATGGTTATAGAAAATTAATGATCCCATGTGGCAATTAACTAATACATTTATTTGATTTAAAGGGGTTGTCCGAGATAAAATGACTAGTGACATGTCGTATATAGGAATTGAAGATCAACACAGCAGCCAGAGAGTGACGTCACCCATCAAGTACCCCACGGCAGGATCTGGAAACGGGGCCACTTTGGAAAATGTAAGCATATTTATAAATGTATTTACATTAATAATTTACAAGCATTAACACATAGTCCTTTTATCACGGACAACCCCTTTAAATGGACACTTTTAATTTTCACTTTCACTTTTAACTTTTGAAACCACGTATTCTAATCTAATAGTATACCTGATATACAACAACTTAATTTTCTTACTGTTAAAATGTAGTTGTTTTATCCATGAAAATTCTGTGTGAAGTTACTGCCACTAGGTGTCTCCCTTCCTGTAATCTGCTGTCCACACTCTGTTGTCAAGCATTCGCCGACCCTGATTACAGAGCAAAATTGATGGTTGCAGAAGGTGGGGGTTTGTCTCTTCACTGCCTGCTATAAATTTCTATGTAGAGAGGAGTGGGGAGCAAGAGAAAGGAGCAGAGAGAGTGTGACTCAGCAACACACGATGCACGTAAGTCTATGGAGAAGGGAGGGGTGAGCAGGGAGAGAACGTAAGAGCAGAGAGAAACACACAGACGGAATGACAAGATTTCTATATCACCTCAGTGCTGGATTCTCAGCTAGACTGTTCATTACTGCTGTATAATGTCCTCCATGCTACTGCAGTTTCTATATACGTGATAGATAGATAGATAGATAGATAGATAGATAGATAGATAGATAGATAGATAGATAGATAGATAGATAGATAGATAGATAGATAGATAGATAGATAGATAGATAGATAGATAGATAGATAGATATAGGATAGCAGGAGTTTCCTCTTCTCTGTGTGCAGTGTATGGAAGGCATGATAGCAGTTTGGCTCCGCCCACTAGCTTTGAGACACAGAGAGTTAGCCAGAGAGCCTGCAGAGGCGAAAACTGCTTAATAATGCCACATACAAGTCATATAGTGGCCAGAAATAGTGTTATTCCTCATATACACACATATGACTGCTTATTCTGAAAAGACCCCTGAAAAAGTTAGGTACGCTTTAAGTTGCACCATTTTTGTTATTCATTGGTAGATCATGCTAGTAATACTGGCTTGTAGAGCTCTGTGTTCCATCAGCTATTTTCCTCTTATGCTTAGTCATGATCTACCCATTCTATTTCTCAAATGCTGTACGTAATTCTTTAGGGTCTATACATATATATTCGCAGTATATGACAGAGCTTAATGTTGGGAGGATTTTCCGACGTATACTTCTGACATATGCCATTGTATATGCATACAGTGCCATATGTTGCTCATAGGCTCTCATGTAAAAAAAAAGTATACCACATGGTATACATTTTTTTGTGGGATGTCCTTGTGTGGAAAAGCTTGTTTGACAATGCTTTTCAATACATATACTGGCCGGATGGCTGCCGAAAGGACAATGTGTCTTGAGTATCAAAATGCTGCTGATAACCATGGATTATAGATTGACTACACTCATCCCTGAGAATTAATGAATGCAAGTCTGAAGAAGTTTTTTCCCTTCCTCCACAAAATTATTCCAAAGTACAATACACAGATTATAAAACCTCAATTTAAATCCTTTCACCAGTGAAATTAAAAATCTAATTTACCCTAAGGGTATGTGCACACGGTAGCAGGCTTTTACGTCTGAAAAGACAGACTGTTTTCAGGAGAAAACAGCTGCCTCGTTTCAGACGTAAATGCTGCTCCTCGCATTTTGCGAGGCTTCTCTGACAGCCGTAAATTCTGAGCTGTGCTTCATTGAGCTCAATGAAGAACGGCTCAAATTACGTCTGAAAGAAGTGTCCTGCACTTCTTTTGACGAGGCTGTATTTTTACGCGTCGTCGTTTGACAGCTGTCAAACGACGACGCGTAAATGACAGGTTGTCTGCACAGTACGTCGGCAAACCCATTCAAATGAATGGGCAGATGTTTGCCGACGTATTGTAGCCCTATTTTCAGACATAAAACGAGACATAATACGCCTCTTTTACGTCTGAAAATAGGTCGTGTGAACCCAGCCTAACTCAGATACACACATGAACAAATTCAAAGGAAGCCAATTGCTTAACCCGTTAGTGACCGGCCCATCGTGTTTCTACGTCGGTCACTAACGGGCCTTATTCCGATGCCATAGACTTTTTACGTCGCGGCATTGGAATAAGTTTACAGAGCAGGGAGCTGTGAAATCTCCCTGCTCTCAGCTGCCAGAGGTAGCTGAGGGCTGGGAGCGTCCCTGCTCTGCCATGTGAGATCGATATTAGTATCGATCTCACACGTTTAACCCCTCAGATGCGGTGCTCAATAGCGAGCACCGCATCTGAGTGGTTTTGGAGAGAGGGAGGGAGCTCCCTCTCCCACCGACACCCGGCGATAAGATCGCCGAGTGTCTGTGTCTCTAATGGCAGCCGGGGGTCTAATAAAGGCCCCCAGGTCTGCCTGGAGTGAATGCCTGCTAGATCATGCCGCAGGCATGACCTAGCAGATGCCTGTCCGTGTTAAACGGACAGGCAGTAATACACTGCAATACAAAAGTATTGCAGTGTATTATAAATGCGATCGCAGAATCGCATATTATAGTCCCCTAATGGGACTAGTAAAAAAGTGAAAAAAAAGTTTAATAAAGTTAATTTAAAAAAAAATGTGAAAAAAAATGAAAAACCCAGCTTTTCCCCTTACAAAATGCTTTACTATTAAAAAAACATAATAAAGTTAAAAAGTTACACATATTTTGTATCGCCGCGTCCGTAACGACCCCGACTATAAATCTATTACATTATTTAACCCGCACGGTGAACGCCGTAAAAAAATTAATAAAAAACTATGGAAAAATTGCTGTTTTCTGTGAATACTGACTTGAAAAAAATGTGATAAAAAGTGATCAAAAAGTCGCATCTACTCCAAAATGGTACCAATAAAAACTACAAGTCGTCCCGCAAAAAAAAAGCCCTCATACAACCGCATCGGCGAAAAAATAAAACCGTTACGGCTCTTCAAATATGGAGACACAAAAACAAATAATTTTGAAAACAAAGCGTTTTTACTGTGTAAAAGTAGTAAAACATACAAAAACTATACAAATTTGGTATCGTTGCAATCGTAACAACCCGCTGAATAAATTTATTGTGTTATTTATACCACACGGTAAATGGCGTAGATTTAGGACGCAAAAAAGAGTGGCGAAATTTCAGATTTTTTTCTATTCCCCCCCCAAAAAAAAGTTAATAAAAGTTAATCAATAAATAATATGTACCTAAAAATGGTGCTATTAAAAAATACAACTTGTCCCGCAAAAAACAAGACCTTATACAGCTATGTCGACGTAAAAATAAAAAGGTTATAGCTCTTGGAATGCGACGATTGAAAAACGTAAAAAATAGCTTGGTCATTAAGGTCCAAAATAGGCTGGTCATTAAGGGGTTAAAGCTTCATGTACAAGGCCGTGCCCATGTTCACGGTTCGTGATTACGGGCACGAATGGCCGCGGACTGTCACTCGCATTTGCTGGCTGTGCTCCTATTATAAAGTATAGGTGCACGGTCCACAAATTAAAAAAATAGGACGTGTCCTATTTTTTGTGGATCATTTCTACGGCCTGGATACTTACCCAGAAATATATAGGAAGGTGTCCATGGGCCATAGAAATGAATGCATCAGTATTTTTATCCGCAATTATGGATCCGTAATTTCGGATAAAAATTATGTCGTGTGCATGGGGCCTAAGGCCTCATGCATACAACTGTAGCCATGTGCACAGCCGTGATTTTCCGGAGTGTCAGACGCGAGCCGCCACCAAATCACGGGCTGTGCACATGGCCGCGGCCATTATTTTCAATGAGCCCGGACTGGAGAACACGGCCGTAATAAGGCTTGCCCGTTCTTTCTGCGTTCCGGGCTCCGGGGCCATGCACGGACCGTGGAAACCATGGTCGTGTGCATGGCCCCATAGGAATGAATGGGGCCGCAATTCTCCCGTGGATTTTCGGTGGAATTGCAGCCGCAAAAGCACGTTCGTGTGCATGGGGCCTAAGTCAGTACGTTTTTGGCATATGGTAGGAAACCGGAGTACCTGGATGAAAGCCACACTAACACAGAGAAAACATATAAACTCCATGCAGATGTTGCATGGTCAAATAAATCCGCTGTGCTTTTCAGATTTGTGATTAAATCGGATCTGTATCCTCAATATGCTGACCTGGGTAAGGGCAGCATATTACAGGGACACGTCCGTTCTCCAATTAGCCAAATTTGCACAAAAAATATTGTGCCGTATGTCTAATAGGAGTGGACAAAGAATATACCGGACTGATATTTATGATTCCGGTACCTTTGTGAGAACGCTCCCCCACCTCTACTGCCCTTTTCACAGTGATTGACAGCTGGCTGCTGTGCACATATTACTGGCTTCATACACAGCAGCCTGTCAGTCACTGCCCAGAGGAGCAGGGGTAGGTAGGGAGTGGTGGGGAGAGCCCTCTCCTCATAAATACACCGGACTCATAACTGTAAGTCTGGTGTATGCTTTGATCGCTCCTATTAGCCTAACAAAACAATATTACAGTAATGTTCATAAGATATGTTCTGCTTATATATTTTGTATATGATAATATATACTTTTATATGCTTAATTATTTAGCATTACAGATTCTTCATCAATTTTTTTCAGGCCACTCAATTATTTTTGTGTTCTTACAAAAAGACGTTTTTTATTTATAGATATGTTTATTCCCAATATGGATGCTTCTGCGTCCTTAGTCTTGGCTGTAATGTCATTACAGCCAAGACTAAGGACGCAGAAGCATCCGAAACGCGTAGGCTCTGAGGACATCACCGCCCGCTTACCTTCACACCAGGACTATATACCTCTGGACTATTTTTAAATCAAGAACATTAAACTTGGAAATCCGCTTCCATTTTAAACTCCACGCAGCGCTGGATCAAAACACTCCTCTTCTTTCCTTGCTTCAGATCGTGTGCCGACACGAGGATCCGGGCGCTGCTGTGACACAATCCACAGTGTCAGGTGAGCTGGAGGATTCCTCCCCCCTCTTCCTCTATTTTTGTTACTATTTTCATTCCACTCTGGTTATACATTGTATATACATCTGCTTTGTTTCATTTTAATGTAATTACATTGCAATGTTTTTTATGCAAATTGATTGAATCCTTACCTAGAAAGAATGATCCTAATTGTTTGAATTTTCTGGCATCAAAACCAGGAGATACATTTCTGTGTTATCTGTCATTGGTCATTCATCTCTGTTACTTGAAGAAGGGGCCCTGAAACGCATTGTATGTGAGATGTAACTGAATAAAACTCAACTATCTGAAGCCTACTGACTACTTGGATGATTTGCACCTGCATGCAAAACACCAGCAATTCTAAAAATGTTGTCCCTCTGTAACTCCTCCTGGTGCCGATGGCAACCACGTAAAACGATCTTTGGTGTTGGCAGCATTAAAAAAAAAAGCGATACATAGCGTTGTGCCTATGTTGCACACCCCCTAGGGTGAGCATTTTTAATCTTAAAATCTTATCATTTATGTGCCTTTGACTTATTCACCCTATGAGTGCCCCTCTCTCCCTTTCCTTTTGTCCCCGACTGCCACTGTGATTTCCAGGATAGCGACACACCCGGCCATCCACATGATGTAAAACAAAACAAATTCATTAGATCAGGCCACCTTTTTCCAATGCTCCATCGTCCAGTTCTGAAGCTCATGTGCCCATTGTAGGCACTCTTGGCAATTAGCAGGGGCCAGCATGGGCACCCTGACTGGTCTGTGGCTAGTATTAACTTTCAGCAATTTGTGCTACAGTAGCCTATTCTGTGGGATTGGCGCAGACGAGCTAGCCTTTTCTCCCCACAAGTGTCAATGAGCCATTTTCTCCCATGACTCTCTTGTCGGTTTACTGGTTGTCCCTTCTTGGGCCACTTTTGTTAGGTACTGACCACTGCATACCGGGAACACCCCACAAGACATGTGGTTTTGGAGATGCTCTGATCCAGTTGTCTAGCCATCACAATTTGGCCCTTGTCAAAGTGGCTCAGCTTCTTCGCTTGCCCATTTTTTTTTGCTTCCAGCAAATCAATTTCAAGTTCTAACTGTTCACTTGACGCCTAATATATGTAATCTCTTGACGGCAGTGGCGTAACTACCGCCGTAGCAGCAGTAGCGGCTGCTATGGGGCCCGCGGCATCAGGGGGCCCGTGTCGCCCGCCGGCACGGGCCCCCACCATGGCCAGAGGCTCCACTAGCAGCCGCTATGGCTGCTACAGCGGGACGCCACTGAACAGTACGGCAGAGCAGGGAGGTATCTCCCCGCTCTGCCATTAAACAAAAGACATGTTTCCCCTATCCACAGGATAGGGGATACATGTGTGATCGCTGGCAGTGATCGGGAGAACGGGGGACTGAAAGTCCCCTGAAGTTCTCCATCACAAACCTCGGACTTAGTTCCGGGGTCTGTGTTGGCAGCTCCGAAGAAATGAATGGAGCGCCGGTCCCGCTTGTGCGCATGCGTGACCTGCGCTCCTTTCATTTTTAGTGAGCTGCGCAGACGCCGGAAGTCAGAGATTAGTCATGGAGAACTTCGGGGGACTTTCGGTCTCCCTATCACTGCCAGCGATCACACATGTATCCCCTGTCCTGTGGAGAGGGGATACATGTCTTTTATTAGGACACACTGTAGGTCGCATTTTTTTGGGAGGGGGGACACTGTATGGCGTTCCCTACAGGGGGGGGACGCTGTATGGTGTTCCCTACAGGGGGGGGCTGTATGGTGTTTCCTACAGGGGGGGCAGTATGGTGTTCCCTACAGAGGGGCATTCCCTACAGACCCCCCCTGTAGGGAACGCCATACAGACTCCCTGTATGTAACACCATACAGTCCCCCCTGTTGATAACGCCAGACAGCCCCCTCTGAAGGGAACGCCATACAGCCCCCCGTAGATAAGGCCATACAGTCCCCCCTCTAGATAACGCCATACAGCCCCCTCTGTAGATAGCGCCACACAGTCCCCCTGTAGATAACGCCATACAGTCCCCCTGTAGATAGCACCATACAGCCCCCCTGTAGACAGCGCCATATAGCCCCCCTGTAGATAGCGCCATACAGCCCCCCTGTAGATAGCGCCATACAGCCCCCCCTGTAGGGAACGCCATACAGTCCCCCCTGTAGGGAACGCCATACAGTCCCCCCTGTAGGGAACGCCATACAGTCCCCCCTGTAGGGAACGCCATACAGTCCCCCCTGTAGGGAACGCCATACAGTCCCCCCCCTGTAGGGAACGCCCTTACAGTCCCCCCCCTGTAGGGAATGCCATACACCCCCCTGTAGGGAACGCCATACAGTCCCTCCCGTAGATAACGCCATACAGCCCCCCCATAGATAACGCCATACAGCCCCCTCTGTAGATAGCGCCACACAGTCCCCTTGTAGATAACGCCATACAGTCCCCCCTGTAGATAGTGCCATACAGCCCCCCTGTAGATAGCGCCATACAGCCCCCCTGTAGATAGCGCCATACAGCCCCCCTGTAGATAACGCCATACAGTCCCCCTTGTAGATAACGCCATACAGCCCCCCTGTAGATAGCGCCATACAGCCCCCTGTAGATAGCGCCATACAGCCCCCTTGTAGATAGCGCTATACAGCCCCCCTGTAGATAGCGCCATACAGTCCCCCTGTAGATAACGCCATACAGCCCCCTGTAGATAGCGCCATACAGCCCCCTGTAGATAGCGCCATACAGTCCCCCTGTAGATAGCGCCATACAGCCCCCCTGTAGATAGTGCCATACAGCCCCCCCCCCGGTGTAGATAGTGCCATAAAGCCCCCCTTGTAGGGAACGCCATACAGTCCCCCCCTGTAGGGAACGCCATACAGTCCCCCCCTGTAGGGAATGCCATACAGTCCCCCCCTGTAGGGAACGCCATACAGTCCCCCCCTGTAGGGAACACCATACAGTCCCCCCTGTAGGGAACGCCATACAGTCCCCCCTGTAGGGAACGCCATACAGTCCCCCCCTGTAGGGAACGCCATACAGTCCCCCCCCTGTAGGGAACGCCATACACCCCCCTGTAGGGAACGCCATACAGTCCCTCCCGTAGATAACGCCATACAGCCCCCCATAGATAACGCCATACAGCCCCCTCTGTAGATAGCGCCACACAGTCCCCTTGTAGATAACGCCATACAGTCCCCCCTGTAGATAGTGCCATACAGCCCCCCTGTAGATAGCGCCATACAGCCCCCCTGTAGATAGCGCCATACAGCCCCCCTGTAGATAACGCCATACAGTCCCCCCTGTAGATAACGCCATACAGCCCCCCTGTAGATAGCGCCATACAGCCCCCTGTAGATAGCGCCATACAGCCCCCTTGTAGATAGCGCTATACAGCCCCCCTGTAGATAGCGCCATACAGTCCCCCTGTAGATAACGCCATACAGCCCCCTGTAGATAGCGCCATACAGCCCCCTGTAGATAGCGCCATACAGTCCCCCTGTAGATAGCGCCATACAGCCCCCCTGTAGATAGTGCCATACAGCCCCCCCGGTGTAGATAGTGCCATAAAGCCCCCCTTGTAGGGAACGCCATACAGTCCCCCCCTGTAGGGAACGCCATACAGTCCCCCCCTGTAGGGAACGCCATACAGTCCCCCCTGTAGGGAACGCCATACAGTCCCCCCCTGTAGGGAACGCCATACAGTCCACCCCTGTAGGGAACGCCATACACCCCCCCTGTAGGGAACGCCATACAGTCCCCCCGTAGATAACGCCATACAGCCCCCTCTGTAGATAGCGCCATACAGCCCCCTCTGTAGATATCTACAAAGGGGGCTGTATGGCGTTATCTACAGGGGGGCTGTATGGCGTTATCAAAAGGGGGGGTTTGTAAAAAAGACACTATCTACAAGGGGGGGGTTGTGTGACACCCGGGGGTGGGGGGGGCCCCAGTCAAAAGTTTGCTATGGGGCACGGTCTTTCCTAGTTACGCCCCTGCTTGACGGGCTCCATTGTAACTAGATAATCAGTGTTATTTGATCGGTGTATGTTGATATTCATGATATGACATTAATACAGCATCTTGTGGTATTTCCTTCCCCCTCACCAGGAAAAATGCCCCCAAGACAGATATCTTTAGATTTTATAAGAATTATGTAGTAAAACCTAAAGAATAAACAATTCTATGATGTCATTGTAAATTCATAAATTCCTATGGTGAATACATAAGCAATAAGTAGATATCTCAATCTTTGACCTCAGTATTCCCACAGCAGTCTGACAGGAATTAAAACTGGAAGTCTGGAAATTTGCTCTTGACATCATCATGGCAAGACAGAATAATCACAGTTAGTATTAGTACAAGATCCTGTCAGTAACTATGGTAACCCACCTGTTTAGTCATTCGTAACACCTACAGGTAAATACAAAAAAAAACCACACAAATACACTTTTCTCCACAACGCCCACTTGGTCTAAAGTAAAAACACGCCCAGTTAAGGGGGCATTAAGTAAGTAATTAGCATAAAGATAAAATCACTTATAACTTGGTGAAAATAGATTGTTTTTCTAAATAAAAAACACTGCTGTTACCTACATTACAGTGCCGATCTCATTATGTAAGAGATAGGGCACTTATAATGTGGTGACAGAGAGTCTTTAACATCTGACCCTGCATTGCTACCAAAGCCTCTGAGCCAGCATTGCTGCCAAGCATCTAAGGTTTCATTCACATCTGCGTCGTGGCTCCGTTCATGGGCTCCGTCTGAGCTTTCCGTCAGGGGAACCCATGAACGGAATTCAAACTGGAACCATGGGTTTCCGTTTGCATCACCATTGACTTCAATAGTGACGGATCCGGTGCCAATGGTTTCCGTTTGTCACCGTTGTGCAAGGGTTCTGTCGTTTTGACGGAATGAATAGCGTAGTCGACTGCGGTATTGATTCTGTCAAAATGACGGAACCCTTACACAAGGGTGACAAAAAGAAACCATTGGCACCAGACTCGTCACCATTGAAATCAATGGTTTCCCCTGATGGAAAGGTCTGACAGAACCTATGAACAGTGCCCCGACGCAGATGTGAACGAAGCCTTAACTAAATGCTAATTTTAATGAATCTCCACCTTAGTGACTATGCAGATTAATGTACACATTCTAAAAACCGATTACCAAGGTATGATATATGTCAAGCTAAATCTATCTATCTATCTATCTATCTATCTATCTATCTATCTATCTATCTATCTATCTATCTATCTATCTATCTATCTATCTATCTATCTATCTATCTATTTATCTCTAATGTATAACTTTCTCTAATGTATAGCTATCTCTAATGTATAGCTATCTCTACTTATACATCTATGCAGTTTTAACTGAGATACCTTGATGACATAAAAGAAAACCATTCTGAACGCGCCCACCTGCCAGTTACATAGAATAAAATCTCCCTTTAATTGAAAAATAAGCTGTTACGAATGCAAAACAAAGGCATAACATGAGTAAAGATTAGTAGGATGTTTGTAGAATAACCCTCTCCTGGAAAGAAAAATAATAATCCCCATCAATAAGGGATCTTTTCTGCTATCAGCTTCAAATAGGGTCCCTGCCGTCAGACCTTGCGGGCCCTGTTGTGTTTGGGTCTCATTATCTGGTAGAATCTGGACATAATGATATGCCGTTCACTAAATGCATCCAGGTGCTCGTACTGTTTCTCTGTTCTGTGGCTAAATTCAAAGTTTGCTCGGCATGTCTAATTTTGTCGGCAATTATACTTCTTTCATTGCAGCAGTGCTTGCTGCCCCGCTTTGCCGCCCTCTTATGTTATTGGCATTCACATGTGCAACTATATGAATTTAAAAGGCAATGGGTTCTGTCAATGTGAATGTGTAACGTCCGTGGTCTCTGACCACGAGCTCCTTCCATCCAGTCGACGCCCATCTCTCCAGAGATGTCTGCACATACGGCCGTCCTGTTCCACAGTGACCACCAGGGTGCGCTTGCGAACTCAGTCCAGACTTAAGAAGCCAAAGAGCACGCAGGTGGGATATTGAGCTGATTGCTCCCAGAGCACCCTGGGCTATAAGAAGGGCTGTGCCCCTCCCTGCAATGCCTGAGCATTGTTTGTCGTATCCAAAGTTTGTCTATGCAAATGGTCTCCTATTGTTTTCCAGTTCCCAGAGTTCCCCGTCTCTGTATCCTGTATCCTCTGCTATCCTGGTCAAGTGCCGTGCTGAGCTGTAGTCGTGCTGTGCTGTATTCCACGCCTGTCCCGCTACTCCATGCCTGACATCTACCTGCTGCCTAGTCTCAGCCGAGCCTGCCTTGCTACTGTCCGAGCTGCCACAGGTACACTATACGAACTATAGACTGTGACCTGCGCCCTGTTGGCCAGCTGCCATACTGTCAAGGCGGTACGGCCCAGTGGGTCCACGAACCCAACGTGACAGAATGTGTTCCATTACCATCTTATATTTTTATTCCGACCTGACCTATTCCTGGCTCTATCTTGTTGGTTCTCCATCTTACCTCTGTCCAGACTGGCCTTGTTCTTCAACTACAAGTATTCTAGTCCTGACCAGATGTTATAAACATCCAGAACTTATGATTCTTTATCTTATCTTTGGATGGTATTACTTAGAGAGATGAGTTTCTAGATCGACATCTTGAGGTGAAAGTCGGGTAATTTGTCAATTATTGTTATTTCAGGTACTGCCTTACTGTTCACATAGCGGATAAAAGCCGAAAATTCAACAACAATAATATTACATCAACTTAATTAATTCTAATGTGAAGGCTGCATTATTTTCACTGAATACTTAACCCTTAGGGATATATTGTTGTTACAACATAACCATAATTATTTATTCAATTTAGTACATTAGCATAGCTAAATATTGATACTGGTGTATGAGTAAAAATTACTAGTGCTTTCGCACATTACATTGACACTTTTTTAAGGTAGTTAGGTAGACCAATTAAAGCGGTTATATTTCCATTTATATTGCTTATCTGAGTTATTTGTAATTTTTATTATTTGTATTATTTTATATTTATTTTTATAGTGATGCTTTTTGTTTTTTAAATTTTTAATATTTTTCTTTTTGTTATTAAAATAATATTAGCACAAGTGAGGACCGGTAACCTCAGTTGTCAAACATTAGCACTGGGCTAGCCTAGGCTAGTAGTTGGTAGCTACATTGAGTGTGTGTTCAAATTATATACAGAGGTAGCCCAGTGCTAATGTTTGACAAGTGAGGTTACCGGTCCTCACTTGTGGTAATATTATTTTAATAACAAAAAGAAAAATAATATCAAAAAAATTAAAAAACAAAATGCATCAATATAAAATATATATATATAAAATAATAAAAATAATAAAAATTACAAATAACACAGATAAGCAATATAAATGGAAATATAACCGTTTTTTTTGTTTTCACTTGTCAAGCACTAGTAATATTTACTGATAGACCAGTATCAAAATTTAGCTATGCTAATGTACTAAACTGAATAAATAATTATGGTTACATTGTAACAACAATATATCCCTAAGGGTTAAGTATTCAGAGAAAATAAGGTAGACTTCCTAGGGAAAACTAATAGGAAACATATATTATTGACCGTGAAAGTTGCATTGTCCACCATATTGT
Source organism: Rhinoderma darwinii (assembly GCF_050947455.1). NCBI lineage: Eukaryota > Metazoa > Chordata > Amphibia > Anura > Rhinodermatidae > Rhinoderma > Rhinoderma darwinii. The sequence goes on from NC_134688.1 coordinate 204,130,321, forward strand.
CCACCATATTACATGAAGGCAATCCAACCATTATTGAAATATTTAATTCCTGTATTTTGAATCTTATTTTTACATTACTGTGAAATATTCTTACTCTACTCCCAAAAATGTTTCTCTGTAAGCATATTCATTGCCTTAAAAAAATGAGAACATATCTTTTTTGATCTGCATATAAAATGTTCACGGCACAGCACTGTATTACTGTATATTAAGTCATGAAATAATAGCATAAGTCACACAGATTTATAAACACAACATTCTTTGTTCTATATAAAGTCATTTACATTTATATTCAGTATCTCACAAGTCAAACTGCCATATATTTCTTGTTTTAGTGATATATGCTTGTAGAACGAGAAAATTCTGTCAGGAGCAAGCTATACATACAGTGGTGCAGTAATAAGAATTATGAAACTGCAAAAGATTTATGATTGTGCAGCATAGAACTTCAGTCCTGAGAGAGTTTATGAACTGTTCTTCGTATTATGTCAGAAGAAAAAAGGGACTTACAAGAATTAGTTTTAACTTACTGCTAAGCAATAAAATCCCTGCAAATAAATTGTGCTGTAGAAAAGTGCCACATACAGTAAACGGCGTGAGACACTTACAAACAAGCAATTCAAAGGGTTTGGTTAGAAATACCAAATTTTCTGTTCTGAGTAATGGAGCTATTGCATCACGAACACTAATAGTGCCCGACGGAACCCATTGACTTTAATAGTTCAGTCGGGTTTCCGAGAGGGAGTCCATCGTTTCATTGGAAGAAATAGTGCAGCATACAGCATTTTTTCTTTAGCCACTTTTCACCTGATCAGAACAGAGCCTTAAAGGCCCTATTACACCGCCTGATTTTGTACGGTGCAGCGAGTGCCAATCAACGAGACAGTTTGTTGATCGGCGCACGTTTGTTCCTGCCACAAGGAGCTAGTATGGGGACGAGCGGTTGTTATTTCGATAGCTCGTCCCCATACGTTATTATCATGTCGGCAGCATGTCTCCCTGTTTACACAGGGAGATGCGCTGCCGACAATGATGATATTTTACTTTTTTAAAACTATATGATCAGCAGATGATCGAGTGTTTGCTCATTCATCTGCTGATCGCTGCCCTGTTTACACAGGGCAATTATCGGCAACGAGCGTTGTATGAATGATCGTTTGCCTTATAATTGCCCAGTGTAAAACCCTCTTAACCCCTTCCCGCTCCTGAACGTACTATTACGTCATGGCAGATGTATCGTTCGCGCTCCATGACGGAATAGTACGTCTCGGGAGTAACGTCCGTTTCAGCCGTCCTCCCGACACATACAGGAGCTGTGACAGCTGCTGTCTTGTTCAGCAGCTGTCACAGCTCCTACAGCGGGGACCGATCGCTGTGTCCCCGCTGATTAACCCCTTAAAAGCCGCGTTCTATAGAGATCGCAGCTTTTTAGGGGTTAAGCTGCCATCGCCGGCCTGCTACGCGATGGTGACTATGGCAACCGGACACCAAACAATGGCGTCCGGCTATGCCATAGACGGAAGCCTAGTGGGTCCTGACAACGTCAGGACCCACTATGCTTGCTGTCAGTGAGTAGCTGACAGTTCTAATACACTGCACTACGCATGTAGTGCAGTGTATTAGAATTGCGATCAGGGCCTCCTGCCCTCAAGTCCCCTAGTGGGACAAAGTAATACAGTAAAAAAAAAGTTAAAAGAAGTTGTGTAAAAATAAGAAAATAAAAGTTTTAAAAGTATTAAAAGTAAAAATCCCCCTTTTTCCCTTATCAGTCATTTATTATTAATAAAAATATATAAACAAACAAATAAACTGTACATAATTGATATCACCGCGTCCGTAACGGCCTGAACTACAAAACTATTTTGTTATTTATCCCGCACGGTGAACGCCATAAAGGAAATTAATAATAAACCGAACCACAATCACAATTGTTTGGTCACTTCACCTCCCAAAAAATGGAATAAAAAGAGATCAAAAAGTTGCATGTACCGAAAAATGGTACTGAACGAAACTACAGTTCGTTACGCAAAAAATAAGTCCTCGCACGGCTTTATTGATTGAAAAATAAAAACGTTATGGCTCTTAGAATAAGGTAACACAAAAAGTAAATGATTGTTTACAAAACGTATTTTATTGTGCAAACGCCATAAGACATTAAAAAAAATGATAAACATCTGGTATCAACGTAATCATATCGCCCCGCAGAATAAAGAGAATATGTCATTTATAGCGCACGGTGCACGCAGTAAAAAAAAAGGAATAAAAAAAAATAGTAGAATTGCTGTTTTTTAGTCACCACGCCACCTAAAAATAGTATAAAAACTGATCAAAAAGCCGCATGCACCCCAAGAAAACTACAATGCATTCCTCAAGGGGTCTAGTTTTCAAATTGGGGTCACTTTTGGGGGGTTCCCAATGTTTTGGCACCACAAGACCTCTTCAAACCGGACCTGGTGCCTAATAAAAAAGAGGCCTCAAAATCCACTAGGTGCTCCTTTGCTTCGGAGGCCGGTGCTTCAGTCCATTACCGCACTAGGGCCACATGTGGGATATTTCTCAAAACTGCAGAATCTGGGCAATACGTATTAAGTTGCGTTTCTGTGATAAATCCTTTTGTGTTATAAAAAAAATGGTATAAAGAGGATTTTCTGACAAAAAAAAAAATGTAAATTTCACCTCTACTTTGCTCTAAATTTCTGTGAAACACCTAAAGGGTTCATAAACTTTCTAAATGCTGTTGTGAATACTTTGAGGGGTCTAGTTTCTAAAATGGGATATTTGATAGGGGTTTCTAATATATGGGCCCCTCAAAGCAACTTCAGAACTGAACTAGAACCTAAAAAAATAAATAAATGAGGCAATACTTCGCTTCTTACATTATACTGATAATGAGCCGTGCCCATCCCGAGATGACCCCAGTTTTGACCGTTTGTATAAACGGAGACCCCTATTAGACCGTTCCAGTGCCCGGTTTTCCCAAGCATTCACCCCCGAGAAGTGTATTTCTATTGATGAGTCCCTGGTACATTTTAAAGGGAGGGTTCAATTCCGCGAGTACCTGCAGGGTAAGAGGGCAAGGTATGGCGTGAAGATGTATAAGCTGCGAGAGTGCATCCCGGTATACCTACAGGTTAAGGCTATATGAAGGAAAGGCCACCCCCAAACCAGACTGCATCCTGGACTACAATAGGTACATGGGAGGTGTGGACTTGTCAGATCAAATCCTGAAGCCCTACAGCGCCATGCGGTGTGGTATAAGAAGCTGGCCGGGCACATCATACAGATGGCATTGTACAATGCGTACGTGCTACGTCGATGTGCAGGCCAGAGGGGAACTTTCCTGGAATTTCAGGAGGTGATTATCAAGAACCTAATCTTTAGGGACCAAGAAGGCGGGGGGGCACCAGTACTTCTGGAAGTGGGGCCACACGCATCGTACCAAGGCGGCAACACTTTCCAGGAGAAGTTCCCCAAACTGGCAAGAAGGGAAAAAGTCAAAAGAGGTGCAAAGTCTGCTATAAGGGATGACACAATATATCAATGTGACACGTGTCCCGAATAACCAGAGCTCTGTATGAAAGTCAGTTTTAAAATGTATCATACATCCCTTGGTTTATAATTTACCCCAATTTTACTTACCCTGATGCACTCCGCACAGCTTATCCCCCCTTGTCTTTCCCCTCTGAGCCCTGCTGTGTGTCCAGGCAGCTGATAACAGCCACATGTAGGGTATTGCCATACCCGGGAGAACCCACATTACAGTTTATGGGGTGTAGGTCTCTGGTCAAAATGCTCACTACACCTCTAGATGAATGCCTTAAGGGTGTAGTTTTTAAAACGGGGTCACTTCTTGCGGGTTTCAACTGTACTGGTACCTCAGGTGCTTCTGCATACATGACTTCGCACTAGAAAATCCCCAGTAGGCCAAATGGTGGTCCTTTCCTTCTGAGCCCTCCCATGGGCCCAAACGGCAGTTTATCACCACAAATGGGGTATTGCGGCACTCAGAACAAATTGCGCAACAGAATGGGGTATTTTGTTTCTTGTGAAAATAAGAAATTTTCAGCCAAAACGACATATTATTTGAAAAAAATAATTTTGTTTTCATTCCCAGCCCAATTCAAATAAGTTCTGTGAAAAAACTATGGGGTCAAAATGGTCACAACACCCATAAATGAATTCCTTGAGGGGTGTAGTTTCCAAAATGGGGTCATTTGTGGTTGGTTTCTATTGCTTTGATACATCTGGGGCTCTGCAAATGCGACATGCCACCCGAAAACCAATCCAGCAAAATCTGGACTCCAAAGAACACACAGCGCTCCTTTCCTTCTGAGCCCTCCCATGGGCCCAAACGGCAGTTTATCACCACAAATGGGGTATTGCCGCACTCAGGACAAATTGGGCAACAAAATGGAGTATTTTATTTCTTGTGAAAATAAGAATTTTTTAGCTAAAATGACATATTATAGGAAAAAATATATATTTTTTTAATTCCCAGCCCAATTCAAATAAGTTCTGTGAAGAAACTATGGGGTCTAAAAGGTCACATTACCCATAAATGAATTCCTTGAGGGGTATAGTTTCCAAAATGGGGTCACTTCTGATGGGTTTCAGTTGCTTTGATACCTCTGGGGCTCTGCAAATGCGACATGGCACCCGAAAACCAAACCAGCAAAATCTGTACTCCAAAGAACACACAGCGCTCCTTCCCTTCTGAGGCCTCCCATGGGCCCAAACGGCAGTTTATTGCCACAAATGGGGTATTGCTGCACTAAGGAGAAATTGGGCAACAAAATTGAGTATTTTGTTCCCTGTGAAAATAAGAAATTTTGATAAAAAATTACATCTTATTGGAAAAAATGTCATTTTTTTAATGTCACAGCCCAATTGAAATAGGTGCTGTGAAAAAACTGTGTGGTCAAAATGCTAACAACAACCATAAATGAATTCCTTGAGGGGTGTAGTTTCCAAAATGGGGTCACTTTTGGTGGGTTTCCATTGCTTTGATACCTCTGAGGCTCTGCAAATGAGACATGGCACCCGAAAACCAATCCAACAAAATATGGACTCCAACAAACATATAGCGCTCCTTTCCTTCTGAGCCCTCCCATGGGCCCAAACGGCAGTTTATCACCACAAATGGGGTATTGCCACACTAAGAACAAATTGGGCAACAAAATGGGGTATTTTGTTCCCTGTGAAAATAAGAACTTTTGATCACAAATTACATTTTATTGGAAAAAATGACATTTTTTTCATTTCACAGCCCAATTCAAATACGTGCTGTGAAAAAACTGTGCGGTCAAAATGGTAACGACAACCATAAATTAATTCCTTGAGGGGTGTAGTTTCCAAAATGGGGTCACTATTGGGGGATTCCTACTGTTTTGGCACCTCAACACCTCTTCAAACCTGGCATGCTGTCTAAATATATGCTTCTAGGGCTTGTGTTTTAGTCCACGAGCGCAGTAGGGCCACATGTGGGACATTTCTAAAAACTGCAGAATCTGGACAATACATATTTAGTAGTGTTTCTCTGGTAAAACCTTCTGTGTTACAGAAAAAAAATGAATAAAATTGAAATTCAGCAAGAAAAATTACATTTGCAAATTTCACCTCCACTTTGCTTTAATTCCTGTGAAATGCCTGAAGGGTTAAAAAACTTTCTAAATGCTGTTTTGAATACTTTGAGGGGTCTAGTTTTTAAAATGGGGTGTTTTATCAGGGTTTCTCATACATAGGCCCCACAAAGCCACTTCAGAACTCAAGAGGTACCTTAAAAAAAGGCTTTTGCAATTTTCTTAAAAATATGAGAAATTACTGTTTATGTTCTAAGCCTTGTAACGTCCAAGAAAAATAAAATAATGTTCAAAAAACGATGCCAATCTAAAGTAGACATATGGGAAATGTGAACTAGTAACTATTTTGGGTGGTATAACCGTCTGTTTTACAAGCAGATGCATTTCAATTCTGAAAAATGCTATTTTTTCAAAATTTTCTCTAAATTTTGCAATTTTTCACCAATAAACACTGAATATATCGACCAAATTTTACCACAAACATGAAGCCCAATGTGTCACGAGAAAACAATCTCAGAATCGCTTGGGTAGGTTTAAGCATTCCGACGTTATTAACACATAAAGTGAAATATGTCAGATTTGAAAAATGGGCTCTGAGCCTTAAGGCCAAAACTAGGCTGCGTCCTTAAGGGGTTAAGACTCCTTTCACACTACCGTTAAGCTCCGTTTAGCTCTCTTCCGTCAGACGAAGAGATGAATGAGAGTACAAACGGAAACCATCGCTTCTGTTAGGATTACCATTGATTTCAATGCTAATTCTTTTGTTACATATGCATTCCGTTTGCCTCTGTACGCTAGGTTTCTGGGGGGGTTTTTCACGGAAGCAAAAGTGTTGCAGACTGCGCTTTTGCTTTCGTCAAAAAAACGGAAACCTAGGGAACGGAGGCAAACGGAAAGCATCTGAAGCAAAAGAATTACCATTAAAATCAATGGTAATTCTAACGGAAGCAATGCCTTCTGTTTGGACTCTCGTTCATCTCTTTCTTTCACTGAAGACATCTAAATGGAGCTTAACGGTAGTGTGAACTTAGTCTAACAGACTTTTACATAGAAGAATGTACAGTATTCTTGTAAAGGTATTCCTATCATTACAAGTTAATTCACATGGAATTTTGTAAGCATATATTTTGCAAAAATAAAATAAAAAAAAAAGCTATTATGATACCATAATATATATTTTTTTCCCTAAAATTTATGTTCAGATCCCCTGAAGCTGGCATGCTTGCCAGTAAATTTATATGAGTTTTCAATGAAGAAGTCAACTAGAACCACTAGTCATGAATGCATCCATAGTCTACAACTACTCCAAGAGTACACATACAGAATTTTTATGTTCTGTGCAAGTGGGATCATGTGAGCACTTAAAAAGCCATGCCAACTGTATTAAATTCTATTTACTGGACAAGAAGCCTCTGGAAACAAAGGATATGAATATGGTGACAAATTTAGAGATAAAGTGGTACAAAGGGTTTTGTAAAGTGAATATCCAACTTTTAACACCATGTTGCTTTTCATTACAAAATTGTGTGCTGATTACTTTCTTAATATATCTCTATAGTGGTAAGAGCATTTTTCTAATACAGAGTTCCAAATCCCCTTCACAATTAAAAAATAACATTCTTTCTGTTCCCAGCTAGTACTAGTGGGATCTTGCTATATATTTGTTGTACAAGTCAGTTCTTGATTTTTTTTCCCTCCTAGATATTTCACACTCAACTGTGAGTGATATTATTACATAGTGGAAGCATTTAGGAACCACGGAACCTAAGCTACAAAGTGACAGAGCACGTAGAGTTATAAAGTGGGGTCGCCGAGTGTTAAGGCACATAGTGTATAAAAGTCGCAAACGCTTTGCTGAATCAATAATTGCAGAGTTCCAAACCTCCTCTAGCATTAACATCCGGACAAAAATTGTGCCCTGGGAGCTTCATGGCGTAGGTTTCCATGGCTGAGTAGTTGCATTCAAGCCTTACATCACCAAGCACAATGCCAAGCGTCTGATGGAGCAGTGTAAAGCACAAACGCCACTGGACTCTGAAGCAGAGGAAACGTGTTATCTGGAGTGATGAATCACCCTTTTCTATTTAGCTTACCCTTGACCCTTCTCTATCTAGTTTATTCTGCCAATTGCGACTTTTGGGCATTTACGACATTTCTATGAAAGAAAATGTAACCTTAGAAAGGTTAAAAAATTCCCCCTAAGAGTTCTGAGCGCTGAGAGAGGTAGCTGGCAGTTTGATGGACGAGTCTAGGTTTGGCGAAGGCCAAGAATATGTCACCTCTCTGACTGCATTATGCCAACTGTAAGGTTTGGTGGAGGAGGGATAATGCTATGGGGTTATTTTTCAGGATATGGCCTAGGCCCTTTTGTTGGAGTGAAGGGAAACGTTAATGCTTCAGCAAACTAAGACATTTTGGACAACTGTACATTTTTTACTTTGGGGGCAAGGACCTTTTTTCTTCCAGCATGACTGTGCCCCAGTGTACAAAGCATGGTCCATAAAGTCAAGGTTCGTGAGTTTGGTGTGGAAGAACTTGACTGGCCCGAACAGAGTCCTGACCTCAACCCTATGGAACATCTTTAGGATCAACTAGAACGGAGACTGCGAGCCAGACCTTCTCATCCAACATCAGTCTCTGACCTCACAAATGCTCATACACTCCAAAATCTTGTAGAAATCATTCCCAGAAGAGTGGAAGCAATTTTAGCCGGAAAGGCGGCGACCAATTCCATATTAACGGCTAAATATTTAGAATGAGATGTCATAAAAGCTTTTCCTATCTTATGCAGCACATTTTTACTTCCTGGACACCTTCCCGTAAATAAACGGGAAGGTGTTCCTGGACAATAGAAGTGAATGGGTCTGTAATTGCGGACCGCAATTGTGGCCCGCAATTATGTACTATTTTTACAGTCGTGTGCATGGGGCCTAAGGCTTTACATCGCATTTTCCCTCTATTAAAACTTAGTACAATTTAGTACACCTCTATCTCTTGAAATAAACTAATATCCATATTGCCTAATTTGAAGATAAAATAATAATAAATCGGTTTTATTATTACATTCAAAAAATTTTGATAGATTTTTAGTACAATTATTATAGTTTAACTTCCCAGACCTTAACAATTAAATGGCCAAATAAATATGCAGGTTGATTAATATCTTGATATAAATTATAATGCTGACATTTCTGTTTGGAGTCAAATGTTTAATAGAGATTCTCTGTGAGGGTTTCTTAGATACATATGGTTTTATTGGTAAGAACAATCAGAGTTAACTTCATAAAAATGGATGCCGGCTACACTGGGCCATCTGTAGCCACTGCTGCCTCACACTTCCAACCTAAATCACTATTGATCTGATTCCGTGTGCAATTTTTCCTACAACCATGAGGTTTCAATCATTTTGAAGTGCACTTCAATACAGCTCTGAAAGCAATTGTACAAAATTAAAGTCTCTTGAAATTACTGGGATCTGTGGCAAAGTCATAAAAAGTAATCAATCGTAAGTTTGTTAGAAGCGCTCTGCAGTCTTGTATACCCACACTTGTGAATTTATAACAAGCCCTAACTATTGTACTGGAACATTATCGTTTGATCCAGAGGATCAAAATAAGTTATGAGTGTCTAAGGACAGAAGCTTCTGTTTTGTCTTTCTACCAGAAATTACATTATCATTATTTTATTTGTTCATAGCACAGATGGTGTTTTCTTTACTCTATGGGATACAACATTACATTAGATAAACATAGTTGTAGCAGAAGAAGTGTAATCGCTTCAGCAGGGAGTCTTCTCAGTCTTCCCACATTTTTAACCTTCTGTGGTATACCACATGCATAAATGATGCTAACTTGTAAGCGTATTACAGCTAAACTAAATGCATTTGTTTTTTACATATGTGCAATGCATTTTTTTTAAATCACATCATGTATTATATATTTTTTACTTGTTCTTTCTCATTTGGTTTATATTCCAAGTTGCCAAACTAAATTATATGACTTATAATAGCGTACACTTTATATTTGTGCTTGCCAAGTGTTACACAATTCATTTGTTTTTCATATCCTATCATGTGAAAAATAGTTTTTTTTATGTAATATGAAAACATTTATTGCACGCATTTTTTCATCTTCAAGTGGATTTTTTAAATCCATGTTAAAAGTTGTGACCCACATGTAGGAATATTGGCTTATTCTGTTTCATATTTATTTTTTTGCCATAGTTCTTTTAGAGTTTATTTTACGATAAATTTCTTTAATTTTACACAACATTTGTTATATTTGTCACATTTTATATTGAAGGTGTGGTGATTTTTGGTTTCATTTTGTGGCTAACATTTTACACTTTATGCAAGTCTGCTGGTAGCATGATTTTTATGCGACTTTTAAAAAAATCTAATTTAATGTGTATGGCAAAAAAGGAACTCTATCCATAAACACACAATGAGTGAACACTGGGTGATTAAAGCCGTTTGGAATTCATTTGGAGTGCTGCTTCATCTCATTGTTCTTTTGTTGATTTTGAAGGTGACAGAGTCAATTCTCCGCCATGCAATTTCTTTTTTTTACAATGAGGCTTCTATTTTTGGGATCGGACATGGTAAATGGCACATAGTATTCTTACATTTTTGTGGGTCTGCCTGTCCATGAAGCTTTAGACTAACAATTCTTCTACTGATCATGCTTTCTATGGAAAGCACTAAGGCCTTATTCAGGGGCGTAGCTAGGGGGGAAGGCGGGGCATGTGCCCCGGGTGCAAGGGCAGGGGGGGGCGCCGAAGAGCAGCTGATCGCTTGTGAAAGGCGTATGTTTACACATCGGCGTTCTGACTGGGTTCTGCGACGGCCAGGGAGTGGACCAGTCCAGTCACCTGACCTGTCACCTGACCTCCCGTCAGTGACATGAGGTCAGATGACTCAGGTCAAGGGACAGGTCCACTCCCGTGCTGCAGCCTTCCAGCATCTGCTTCTACTCTGTGCTCTGCTGTTACAGCCGATGAGCAAAAGAGGAAGCTCCGCCCACACACAGCCCGTCCTGACCTGTCAGCAAGGAAACATGGTGAGTGTCTGTGTGTATATGTGTGTGTAGTATGAATACAGTGTGTGTCTCTGTCTTAGTATGTGTATATGTTACAGTGTGTGTGTGTGTGTGTGTCTCTCTGTCTGTCTGTGTCTCTGCATGTGTTTGTCTCTTACATCTACTACGTTATCTGTACTCAGAGAGTTATCACTGTGTCATCTGTGGTGTTACATAGGACTGCAGGTAACTACTGGATTATCTGTACTCAGAGAATTATCACTATGTCATCTGTGGTGTTACATAGGACTGCAGGCAACACTACTACATTATCTGTACTCAGAGAGTTATCACTGTGTTATCTGTGGTGTTACATAGGACTGCAGGTAACACTACTACATTATCTGTACTCAGAGAGTTATCACTGTGTTATCTGTGGTGTTACATAGGACTGCAGGTAACACTACTACATTATCTGTACTCAGAGAGTTATCACTGTGTCATCTGTGGTGTTACATAGGACTGCAGGTAACACTACTAGAGTATCTGTACTCAGAGAGTTATCACTATGTCATTTGTGGTGTTACATAGGACTGCAGGTAACATCTAGTACATTATCTGTACTCAGAGAGTTATCACTGTGTTATCTGTGGTGTTACATAGGACTGCAGGTAACATCTACTACATTATCTGTGCTGTGTACATATGTTCCTGTGTGCGTGTATATATAGGTCTGTTTGTGAATGTGTCTTTGTGCTTGTATATTTGTGCCTTTTATGTATTTGTATATGTCCCTGTCTGTGTATTTATCTGCCGGTGTGTGTGTGTGTATATGTGTCTGTACGTCTATATATTTACCTGTACGTATGTATTCCAGAATGTGTGTATGTATATTTGCCTGTATGTCTAAATATCTGTGTCTTTATGTACGTACAGTATATATGTTCCAGCGTGTCTATATATGTGGTTAATTTTTGGTTTGTGTAGGGGGCGGCAATAGAGAGTCCCGCACAAGGCGCCATGCAACCTAAGGCCGGCCCCGGCGGTCACCAACCCTAGTCAGAAGGAACTCTGCCACTGCCTGCACCGCATGACCTCCTCGGCTTCTCCAGTAAGTCAAACCAGGCAGAGCGAAGAGTGGTAGCGGTAGGGTACCGCTCACCGGTCTGTTCACAGTGTGGCGCTAAGTACAAGGGGGGGAGTGTGGCGCTATTTACCAGGGGGGGGAGTGTGGCGCTATTTACAAAGGGGCAGCGGGCTGTGTGTGGCACTATCTACAAGAGAGGGGCTGTGTGTGGCGCTAACTACAGGGAGCTGTGTGGCCTCTTTAATTTATTTTCTTTTAATTTATTTTTATGTTAATTACATTATAGAACTATATCGCTTGTAAAATGTAGAAATGCTTTTATACTCGAGTTACATTAAAAAAATTGTGAAAAACAATTACACCTCATTGATTGGTAGAGAAAGCAAACATGGCGAGGGGGAAGGAGATGTTGGGAAATAAGTTGGGGGGGCGTCAATCTGAATCTTAGCCCGGGTGCAGGAGATCCTATCTACGCCTCTGCCTTATTCACACGACAGGGTTTCCCGGCCGTGTGACGGCCGTTCAAAAAAGTAGGAGCAATAGACCCCAAATGGGGCTATCCACACGACCGATCTTTTGACGAAAAATGGGACATGCACTATTTTCGGCCATTCTCCCGGCCCCTATAGAAGTCTATGGGGCCAGGTAATACACGTCCATCACTTGAATGTTTTTCGAATGACGGCCGTGTCTTCCGTCGCTCGCTCTCTTCTCCTCCTCCTCACAGTGCGAAGTGCATGTGAGGAGGAGGAAGGTACGTTTTTGCTCCCTGTTGGAGCGGAATCCCCAATCCCCAACCACAGCTTCGGCAACGCTGTGGCCGGGGATTTGGGATTCCGCTCCAGGTGACGTCCCTGACTTCAATGTCCATATATGAACACATTGACATCAGGGACTTCTGAAGCGGAATCCCCGGTGAAAATACCTAATTCTCACGACAGGGTTTCCCAGCCGGATGACGGCCGTTCATTAAACGGCCGTCACATGGCCACAGTAGGAACAATAGACCCTAATGGGGCTATGTACACTACCGATTTTTTGACGGCCCGGGAAACCCGGCCGTCAAAAAATGGGACATGCCCTATTTTCGGCCGTTCACCCGGCCGCCCAGCTCCCATAGAACTCTATGGGGCCGGGTAATACACGGCCATCACTTGAATGTGCTCCAAGTAACGGCCGTGTCTTCCGTCGCTCACTCTCTCCTCCTTCTCCCCACAGTGCGAAGTGCATGTGAGGAGGAGGAGGAGGGTATTTTTTTCTCCCTGTAGGAGCGGAATCCCCAATCCTCGGCCACAGCTTCGGCAACGCTGTGGCAGGGGATTCCACTCCAGGAGAAGTTCATGACTTCACTGTGTCCATATATGGACACAGTGACGTCACAGACTTCTGAATTGGAATCCCCGGCGATGTGGCTGGAGATTCCGCTCCAGGAGAAGTACCTGCCTTCTCTGTCCATATATGGACACAGTGACGTCAGGGACATCTGAAGCGTAATCCACACCGCTGTGGCCGGGAATTCGGATCCAGGAGAAGTCCTCCACTTCACTGTCCATATAAGGACAATGAAGTGAGGGACTTCTTCTGGAGCCATCCCCTACAGGAAAGTAGGGGGGAGGTGCCATCTATAGGGGGTGACTATGTACAAGGGGGCTGTGCACTACCTACAGGGGGGCTGTGTGGCATTACCTACAGGGGGGCTGTGTGGCATTACCAACAGGGGGGCTGTGTGGCATTACTTACAGGGGGACCGTGTGGCATTGCTTACAGGGGGCATTGTTGCATTACCTACAGGGGGGCTGTGTGGCATTATCTAAAGGGTGTCTGTGTGGCACTACCTACAAGGGGTCTGTGTGGCACTACCTACAAGGGTGTCTGTGTGGCATTACCTACAGGGGGCTGTGTGGCACTAGCTACAAGGGTGTCTGTGTGGCAATACCTACAAAGGGGGCTGTGTAGCATTGCTTACAGGAGGGCTGTGTGGCATTACCTACAGGAGGCTGTGTGGCACCACCTACAAGGGTGTCTGTCTGGCACTACCTACAAGGGGGTCTGTGTGCCATTACCTACAAGGGGGCTGTGTGGCACTACCTACAGGGGGCTGTGGCAGTATCTACAGAGAGCAGTGTGTGGCAGAAAATTTAATGAAATTCATCCGATTTTAAAACGGACATGGGGAAAAAGCGGATGCAAAACGGGTTTAAAACGGCAACACGGCCCAGAACGGAATCGGAACGGATGCAAAACAGCCGGGAAAAACGTCCGTTTTTATCGGCCAACACTCGGACCCTGTCGTGTGAATAAGGCCTTAGTGTTGCAATTCAGGATAGTTGAATTTGAGCTTGTGAGGCTGTAAAGCCAAGTGTAAGGCAGGGGTGTGAGCCGCAAGCCAGGAAAATGTGGGTGCTGTACAGAAGAAATAGTTTGTTTATGCCTTTGCACTTTATTTTACACAAGCCCTATGTTCATGTTGAATCTCACCTAAACGACTAATATTAATACGTTTTTGAGGACAAGTATATTTTCTCATACAATATAAGCATTAAAAAAATTATATTGAAAGGGCTTTTACAGGCATTTCTAATATTCCTCTCTACCACTCATAAAGGAGTCTGCTATAAAGTTTTTTTGAAAGGGTCCTAAAAGGTAAGGATGTTTTACCTTGTATAAAATATTTTTAAATCCGTCCCTGTATAGCTCATCCTTGTGAATGCAGCCCATTCAGGAGATGAATTGAACTTATTTTAAATGGCTTTTATGGATCAATACATTTATTTAGAGTTACTTAAAAAGCAATTAACATTCCATTAACACCAAATTGTGATGTGTGTAAGCAAGAAGATACAATTTGGTAACTTTTAAAACTGAAAGTCAAGGCTCAAACAAAATAACATTATTATCTAGTTATTTAAATGTTTAATACAAATCAACCATTTACACATAAAGAGAGTAACCTTGTGGTACAGCAATTCAGTGTGCAACGACTACTAGATGGCACATATTTTATTTGCCACTATAACCAACAAGGATTCCTGTAGGTAATCAATAGACCAATGGTTAAAAAATAGATATTTTTCAACTTAAAGTTAGGACAATGCCTGTATTGTAGGTAATTATCAATTCTTAAATAGGTGTTCTACGAGGAAAATAAAATTAGATTCCAGAAAAAATAACTAAACATGTCCATTGTTTAATAACAAATGTCCCAATATTGAAAATATTAGAATTTTGTCACAACACAGATTAATATGTGAATACATGGATACATTTAGTTCTAGCTCTAGCCTTGGCCCATACTTTAACCATTAGGCATATAGTTGGATGTCCACTACCAACACAGCCAGGAAAGCCAGATTCCAATAAGGGCAAAAGGGATCGGCTACCAGTTACAGCAGCTAGCAACCTTGCCACCTTGACCCTATGACAACATCTGTACCCCATCCCCTATAATGTTGAGATTGGGTCGCAAGGAAGTAAATCCAAAGATTATGCAATGCCAAGCCACCCTTCATCTTTCAATAATTGTAATGTTTTATAACGTATTCTAGGTATGCCTTTTTTTCTATATACGATCTCGAAATAGAGACTGAAACCTATAGATTTGGCAGGTATGGTATTATTATGGTATTTATCCAAGTATGGATTCAAATACATATTGAAATCTTCCACTAGCATTATAGGAGATGTGGTAGCTTGGAGAAGAAAGGACAATGCTCGATTAACAACCGCTACAGAGTAAGGTGGGGGTATATATACCACGGCTGTACCGTATAATACATTATAAATTCCACATACAAGGCAGAAAAATCTACCTTCAGGATCTATGAGGGCTTTTTCACATGAAAAGGAAAGATTGTTGTGTACCATGACACTTACACCCCTAGATTGTGTGTTATAGGTGGAGTGGAAAGAATGAGCTAACCAAGATCTATTCAATAAATGTATGTTTTCAGGGACCATATGGGTTTCCTGAAGTCATATAACAGAGTTTGGATAAGACTTAAGCTATTGAAAAATAGCGTGCCTTTTAGCCGTATCTCCCATCCCCCGGACATTCCAGGACAGCACATTAATAGAGTTCACCATAGTGAATATGAAAATATAAAGCAAAGTATATATGTTACATGAGGCCTGTAAAGCCAACAAGTCATAGCAAAAAACAAAGAAAATACACGTTACGCATTGAGTTAGCAAATGCTCCTGAATAATAAGGGGATTGTTGCCCTACTAACGCGCTAATGTATATACTGAACAGTGAAGCTATAATAGCTATCAATCGGTCATAAAAGTCCCATCAAAGATGAACCTTATGAGAGCCTTGAGACATTGTAAGGAGCAGTCCTTCGGCGTCCAAGACGGCGTTCATGAATGTCCAGCCAGGAAGATACATCTGCGGGATTATCAATGAAGTGAGATTGATCCAAGGCCTTGATTCGGAGTCTAGCCGGGTATTACATGGAATATGATAGTTCAGCAGCCCTGAGGCGTTTTTTAACCTCCTGATATTGAGCTCTGCAGAAAAATCTGGAAAGATGGCGATTTTATGTCCCGCCATTTGAACATCCATAAAATCTCTAGCGCTAGGCGCAGAAGTTTATTCTGATTCCTGAAATGTACAATGCTTATAGGCATTCTGCGGGATGGAGCCCTGGTGTTAGACACTTAGTCAGCACCCTGTGTGCCCGTTCTATAGCAAATAAATGCGATAAGGCATCCTTGACAAATGTATCCAAGAGCCAGGTTTCAAAAACGTCACTAGGGTTACTGCTCTCTGCCTTTTCTGGAATTTCAATAAGTTTTGAAATTGTCCGTTTTATTCATCAGAGTAGAAATAGTAGAAGTAGCTCTCTTGACCTCATGAACCAGATGTAGTAATTGGTGCTCTACAGCACCCACTCTTTCCTCTGCCGCTGTAAGTCTCTCCTGCACTTTCTGCAGATCTTGACTAATAAAAGAGACATCAGCATTCATGGAGCCCATGTGGGTGTTAAGAGTAAATAAAGCTATGTTACACTGGGAAACATCCATGAACACATCAGTAATTGTGGGTTCTCCAGCAGTCCCCTCCAGAGCTAGTTACAGGAACATAGTCTGGCAGGGAAACAAGAGGGGTCTGTGAGGCCTTCATCCTTCATAGCATGTGCATCACCTTTGTAAGTGAGGGTAGTTGCCTGCAGGCTGGCTAGTGGAATTAGGGGCTGTAACTGGTTATCCTCTCACTCATCTGTGGGTACCCTGGCAAAATGCTCCAATCGAGTCACTATGGTGCTTATCTTGTTAGAAGCTTTCACAGATTTTGCCACCAGATTCGCAGCCGCGGCTCCACCATCGTGGTTCCCATTCTCCTGATGTCCCGCGGCCTTTAACTTCTTATTTCTTAGTCATTCCGTTGCTTAGTCATGTCGTCTGGCGAGCTCGGCCCCTATTCAGGGTCCTCTGCAGACTCAATTTATCAATTAGTACGCTGTAAAGTAATAGTTTGGGCCATAAAATTATGGCTTTTACGGATGTACTGCAGGAGCTCAACTAGGCCTGTCTTCTCACATGCTCAGCTCGGCAGGTATACTTTTTATACATGTTTGTTTAATATCTCACATCTCGGGATATGACGGGTTTAGAGATAAATTAAGGGAGGACACATCTGAACGTGTTTCACTCTGTGAGCAATAAACCACCAAAAATAACCAGTAGTTAAATACTGGTACTGGATGATGTGCTGTATATATGTGTGAATATACTGTTTTATCCACAGATATAGTATGCTACGATTAGTAAGCTCAGCTGTTATTGATCTCAGATTAGGTTTTGTAGAATTGGCATGTTTAGTTTCCAGCCAGGTTTGGTAATACATAAACATATTTTGCTTGCATCTTATTTTACGTTTTTATTTAGAGCCTTAAAGCCCAGGGACAGAATCAATTCTTTAAAGGAAAAAAGACAGAATGACAAAACAAGTAATTTTAGCTAAAATTGGCTGATCCTAACAGCAAGCACAGACTGCATATAAAAATATATAGAACTAGATATGTCCTAAAGATCGCGACAATCCATGGAGAAGACATCATTTCATGACAAATCTTAAGCTTTAATAGATTAGAAGAGACAGAAGACACAACTGAAACAATAACATATTTGCATTCAACACATTTTCTGGTTTAATATTATGAAAATAGTGTAGGGTAGCGGTCACCAACCTGTGGCACTCAAGTCGTTGCAAAACTACAACTCCCAGCATGCCTTAAACTCTACTGTAGAGAATAAATGTAATATTTATGTATGATAAATAAAACCCAATGTTAAATTCTTAACCATATAGTATACGTACCTAGTGGAGACCATTCTTTATTTAAAATCGATCAATGGAAGTTTCACTAAAACAGTTGTGATTCTGTGATTTTCAGACTATATTCTTTTATATTGAATTAAACTGTTCAGTAAGTTGAAATTATTCAAGATGCTCCTGGTATGATTTCCTCTTCAAGCAAAAGAGAACTGCATCCAAAGTTACCATAAACATGTCAAGAAAAAGCAGTACTTCACTTTATAGACTCAAGGACACTTTTCTTAAGCGTTAAAAAGGCTCCACGTTAAGAGCCGAAACGTTGCATACAAGTGAATAAAAAGAAGAGGCACATTGACGTAGAGATCAAATTTTCAAATATGTGTATGTGTCACGATCTGTGGGTATGTGGACCCACTGGGCCGTACTGCTGTGGCAGGATAGCAGCTGGCCAAACATTGCACCAAGTCAACGTCTATATAGTCCAATCACAAGGGTACATGTAGCAGTTCAGACAGTAGTAACGGCTAGGCTCAAATGGGACCTTGGCAGCAGACACCAGGCGTGGTGTATCACAGCAGCCGTGACCGATGGCACAACACGATTCCAGCTTTCTAAGGCATCGGAACAATGGTTGCACGGGATACAGGTTGCAGGTACGGGAACACTGGGAACAGGATAACACTAAGGGACCATTTGCAAGACTAGCATGGGTAAACACAACAACGATCAGGCAATGAGTGAAAGGGCAGAGCCCTTTTTATAGTCCAGGGTGATCATGGGTTAATTGATGATTAGTTTAACGTGCATGCGCTGGCCCCTTAAGGCCGGGCAAGAGCGTGTGCGCGTGCAACCTACGGGACACATGACTGAGGCAGAGGAGGCTGGACAGGATGAATCTGTAACAGATAGTGGCTGCGACATCTGGAGCCCCATTGGAGAACTTCTCCAGAATTCCAGTCCAGGACTGGGGCATGCAGTCTGAGCCAAGGCAGGCCCAGTAAGACAGGATTGACGGATTTAGGCAAAACAAGAACCCAAATTAGTTCCAAATGAAGGGCTCCAACTTGGAGTTTTAGCGGCTTGGTTTGAGATACGATCGGGTCAGGCACAGGCAGCCCTTTGACCGAGGCAACAGCCAAAGACGTCTCCAGAGGGATTGTGGGCAACTGGAGAAGATCAGAACCATAGCTTCCGTTTGCATTACTATTGATTGCTATAGTTTCCCTTTGCCTATCCTTTGATCGGTTCCTCCAACATTAAGGTCTGGAGGAACCCATCAAACGGAAACGAAACGCTGATGCGAACAGGCTCTTATTCACTTGTATATAATGTTTCTACGTTTTTCTTAGGCGTGAAAAAGATTTCATGCTGGGAGCTGAAACGTTGCATATCTAGAAAACACAAAACACAAATGCTATGAAAAGTCAACAATTAAAGCCAAAGTTCACTTAAACCTTAAAGGAATTGTCCAGCTTAAAAAAACAAAAAACCTTCTGGTAGCCATACTAAATGGGAATGCCATGTTAAATTCCCTGCCATTCAGTGCCCATGCACCTGTGGCCGCCTAGTCAGTCTTTGCTTACATTGCAGCTGCGATGATGTGCCAATCACTGACTGCAGAAGTTACATACCATAAATCCTGGCATCATGGCTACGGCCTTTGACTACAGCAATCCGGTGCCAGTACAGCACGTTATCACTGCTACAATGTGGGTATAGGCTTTTTTGTTATTTTACCACATGTGCAGATGTCAGAATTCTTTTCAAAGCTGGACAACCCCTTTAAACTTGGTGTGACTTCACACTTCACAAGGATCTAGAAAGCGGAGCTTTGGAGAGTTTGGTGGAAACTTCACAGTATAGAGGTTGTTTGGCCCTGCAGTTACTACTGTATTTTTATAGTCAGAGAAAAAAATCACCACAATGTTCCTTCATTGTCACATGAGAACACAAGGACAGCTAAAGCATTTCTACAGTGTGAGGACGCCACCAAACAACTCGCCATATCTCAGCTGCAAAGTCCAAAAATAGAAATACAAATTTATTATATCATGCAAAAAGTATCATAGTGAATGAAAAAAACACAATATTAATCAAATAAAATCCCTATTGCAGGGGCTGAACTAGATGCATATGGGTCCAGATGCAAATGTTCAGTTTTGGGCCTCCATGCAATTTCTCTTCAGGGCTGCCAACCGCGGCCCGTCTGTAACTTCAAATTAATCCGAAACCAGACCAGACCTCCTAAATGAATCTGATCTAATACTTGACTCCTTGGGAGGCCTGTTGGCACTGCGACCCCTATAGCTATGCCACTGTAGTCCTTTGTAGGGTATCTAAAATAACTGTAGCAGGAACATACTTATTAAGTGTACTACTAATATTAACCTCACAAGCTTTCTTTATGAAATGCATGTTCTTATAGGATGTCCTTCAAGGTTTGTTTTTCTAAAGTAACAAACCAGGGATATGTTCAGGACACAGAGCAGCAAATTGCAATGTGTACGGGGAGTTTTACAAGAACATTGCCCCATGTAACCTCAAATGATTATTTCTGAACAGAAAATCTGAACATTTCTCTAAAATAAAAGTCTTTAGTGATAACAAACAAGACATACTGTGTAATAAATGAGTTCCTAACAGGGTTGTTACTTCTGAAGCGGCATAGGATAAACTTTAACCTACTGAAGTCATTTTCTTCAAGTTTTGTTTTGGTATAAACATTTCTAGACTTTAGGAGTGAAATCCTTGAGATAAAAAGTGAACTAAAGTGTTGGAAAACTATTGTAAACATTGCGGTTTTAGGCAAGACTTCAAATAGAAAAAATTCTTGTCCATTAATCTGATTACAAAATCGGAGCTTATTCATGATGCAGTCCTACAATTTGGGGAATTTCATCAAAATATTTTGTTTTTATATGAACGAAGAGCAGCTCCCACTTGAACACAATGTGAACCTATTAGTCTGGGCTAATGTAAAGCACAATTTATGTTTCAATGTTTCATTGCTAAGAGTTAGGGCCCATGCACACTGGCAACAGTTCATAGTCATACAGGCTCTGTCGGATTCCGTGCATACACAGCTTTGCTTCTAGAGGAGAATATCTCAGTACATCGCAGTATGAGTCCACTTGAAAAAACTCCAGTGGCATAACTACCACTCTAACAGCCATAGCGGCTGCTAACAGGCAGGCGGCATAAGGGGGCCCATGCCACCCGGGCCAACACATAACATTAAGTGCCAGGCCAGGCGGAACGGGCCCCCTCTTTCTCGTGGCGTCGCTAGCACCGGGCAGCCAGGGCCCCGAGCGACTGCTACATTTAATTGTATCTGCGTCCTTAGGATAGTTGAACACTATTGCAGAGCAGAGAGCTAGCTCCCTGCTTTGCCCTTTACTAGGCTAAAGGCCACGTTAGGCCTGCAGCCTATAAGAATCCCTGCGCAGGTTGGTGTGATGATGTGATCATTATGCCGGATTAAGCAAGTGTTCCGTCTAAGGCTGCTGTGGAGCAGCTCCGTTCGTCGCGGGAACGGGACTAGATGAGTATAAGGTTTTTTATTTGTTTGGGGTGGCACTATCTACATGGGGCGGGAATATGGCACAATCTACAAGGGGGGCTCCTGGAGCTGTGTGGCACTATGTACAAGGGCGGGTATACGGCACTATCTACAATGGGGGGCTATGAGGCACTATCTACAACCTTTGTACATCCAGGGAGAATTTCTTTCACCTGTTATATATATTGTGTCTTGTAATAGAACATCAGGCAGAAGAAATTAAAATATAACCAAGTAACACTTGGTGCATTGACCTATTAAATTATATATATATATATATATATATATATATATATATATATATATATATATATATATATATATATATATAGCCTATAGATAAGGTCAATTAACACAAAACTTTTTAGAAAAATACAAAATATTCTTTATTGATTACATACATTAAACATACAGATTAAAAATGAATCATGCAATGCAAAACAAGGTGTCTATCAGGGCAAGGAGCATATGAATATCAAAGAGTATAGCAATGATATAGAACCACAGAATGGATATTGATGATGAAAGAATACATACAAAATTATTATAGGGAAAATCCCCATATATGTATTAGAGAAAGCAAGGATGAAAAACCAAAAATCTTATAAGAGACACCAATTTGTCTAAATAATGTAAAGAACCCCTGGTAAGTATACTATTCATTCAAAGAGTAGTTGTAAACAACCTGACATGTCTGAATAAAAATATTGGAGATGTAAACCTACCCATATTGTTGCTCCTGCACTGTAGAGACACCAGACCCGACGCGTGTTTCAGCGGGATGCCTTCGTCAGGGGGTGGCGCCTCTCCAGCGGGGGCTATGTGGCACTACCTACATGGGGATATGTGGCACTACCTACATAGGGGATATATAGGACTATCTACAGGGGGGGGCTATGTGGCACTATCTACAATGGGGGGGGCTATGTGACACCATCTACAAGGGCTATATGTCACTATCTTCAAGGGGTGCTATGTGTCATTATCTACACGGGGGGCTATGTGGCACTATCTACAAGCAGGTATGTGGCACTATCTACAAGGGGGGTATGTGGCACTATCTACAAGGGGGGGTATGTAGCACTATGTACAAGGGAGGTATGTGGCACTATGTATAAGGGGGTCTGTATGTGGCGCTATCTACAAGGGGGGGTTCTGTGTGGCACTATCTACAGAGGGGGGTATTTGACATTATCTTCAAAGGGGATATGTGGCTCTATCTACAGGGGCAGTGTGGCACTATCTACAGGGGTGTGGTCCTTCATATCCCAATGCTTTAAGTTTCGGGTCAGTTTTTTAAATAACTATAATGACTATGAAATAACATAATTAAGTGATAACAAATGATAAACTATCCGTGCTTGACTGTTTGTTTCAATTTTCGTAACCCTGCAACTAAAGATTAATAAGAGTACACTGGTGGACTAGCTGTATTTTTACATTGCACACAGAACTGATAAAAGTTCATTGACAGGAGGGTGGGGGATGTGGGTGTGGGGGGTGCTGGTTTCGGGGGGGGGGGGGGGCGGCAGTCAAAAGTTTGCTTTGAGACCCAGTCTTTCATTGTTAGGTCCCTGCAGGAAGCTTTCCATCTAGCACACCGATTCATGAGGGGTAAAGGTGTAAAGTCACTCATGACTCAGTGGATGACAGTCATACGAGTCATAGACACTATAAACAACCAAACCAGAAAATGCTGCTGCAGATAGATAGTGGATTAGTGTAACTGAGTGTGTTTCATAGAGAGGAGAAGAGAATAGATAGTTAGGTTTACAATAACTTTATAGAGAGATAGATAGGAATCAGTCAGTGTAACTGTATTAGACAGGCAGCCATTGCTGTGGGAGAGTGCTGCTGCAGCTATACAATTCTTATATTATTTTGTGAATCACTAATCTTCATCACATCTTTCACAAATCTTCTATAATATTAATCCTGGTACTAATAGCATGGTGCTGCCTTCTGAAACAGATGTAACGGATGTGACTTTGCTTAAAGGAGTTGTCCAGAAATAAATTTTATTTATATTTTAACTTATTTGGACATATAAGGACGCAGCCACTATTGGACCAAATGACACAGCCTCATTTTTTAAATCTGACACGTGTCCCTTTATGTGGTAATAACTCCGGAATGCTTTTACCTATCCAAGCGATTCTGAGATTGTTTACTCATGACATATTGTACTTTATGTTAGTGAAAAAATTTGGTCGATAAATTCAATATTTTTGGTGAAAAAAAAAAAAAATTTAGAGGAAATTTGCAAAAATTTGCATTTTTCTAAATTCAAATGTATCTGTAAGACAGATAGTTATACCACACAAAATAGTGACTAGTCAACATTTCCCATATGTATACTTTATGTTTGCATCATTTTTTGAACATCCTTTTATTTTTATAGGACGTTACAAGGCTTATAAGTTTAGCAGCAATTTCTCACATTTTCAAGAAAATTTCGAAAGGCTATTTTTTTAGGGAACAGTTCAGATCTGAAGTAGCTTTGAGGGCCTTATATATTAGGAACACCCACAAATCACCCCATTTTAAAAACTACACCCCTTAAAGTATTCAAAACAGCATTTAGAAAGTTTCTTAACCCTTTATGCGTTTCACAGGAATTAAAGCAAAGTGGAAGAGAAATTTGCAAATATAATTTTTTTTGCAGAAATTTCATTTTAATCCATTTTTCCTGTAATACTGAAGGTTTTTACCAGAGAAACACAACACAACTGAATATGTATTGCCCTGATTCTGCAGTTTTTAGAAATATCGTTTGCGTGTTTTTTGTGGCGTTTTTCGCCCGCGACCATTGAGCGCCGATGGACAAAAACGCCGCGAAATATGATTTCTCTGCCTCCCATTGACATGTCAATGGGAGGTCAGAGACATAAACGCCCGAAGATAGGGCATGACACTTCTTTTTCCTGCGAGACGGGAAACGCCTCCTCCTACCATTGAAATCAATGGGAGGCATTTTCTGAATTTTTTTGGTGCGTTTTCCGACACAGTCCCCACGTCAAAAAAATGTGTCAAAAAAACTCAGTGTGAACTGACCCTTACTGTGTTCTGATCTGCAGTCACGTGACCATACCGAGTACATTTTTAATTTCCTGTGACGTTCCGTGTCTTTGCTCAGCCAGCACTTCCGGCTGATAAAGCCACGGCGTGTCATCAACTACATTTACAGGCAGTGGGCCAGGCGGCTGTTTCATGAGCTCTTCAGAGCTCCGCCTCCTCTGGTCCCGCCGCCTGTAAACATAGTTGATGTCGCGCTGTGTCTCTACATAGCAGGAATTACTGGCTGAGCAGAAACACACAAACGTCGTCTCTGCTTGTACACGCCCCCTCCTCCTCCTCCCATCTCGGAGTTCCTGCACTGCCTGCCCATCTCCTCTCATCTCCCACACTGCCCCCCATGGCCCACCCCGCAGCCCCTTGATCGCAGAGCAGCCCCCCGGTGGAGGTACCCCCATGATGTTATATAGGAATGATGGGGCTATTATCCCTGAATATAACTCCCATCGTCCCTGTGCATAACCCCAATTATTCCTGTGTATTACCCCCATCAACACTATATAACCCCATCATCCCTGTATATAACCCCTATCATCCCTGTGTATTACCTCATCATCCCTATATATAACCCCCATCATCCCTGTGTATTACCTCATGATCCGTGTATTACCTCATCATCCCTGTGGATGATGAGGTAATAAACGGATGATGGGGGTTATATACAAGGATGGTGAGGTAATACACGGATTATGGGGGTTATACACAGGGATGATGGGGGTTAATGAAATTGGTAGAGTAGACCTCCAATTTATATTATAAGTTGTTAAATTTATCCCTCCATGCTCTGGTGTACACCACCTATTAAATCATGAAAAATGTAGGTATAGGGAGAGAGGAGGAAAGGTAGAGCATGGTGGACAATGTCGCCTTCAATTTTTTATTGATACCGACTAGTGTAGTAGGAGAAGGATTATACTGTGCAATGTCCCCTTTATTGCCACATTGTGTGGTATTTTGATTAAATTATTGCACAGTGTGATTACAGCTTTAGGGGGGATTCACACGAGCGTGTATTCGGTCCGTGCGGGCCGCGTGGTTTTCACGCGGCACCCATGGACCAATACAAGTCTATGGGGCAGTACAGACAGTCCGTGCTTTTTGCGCAGCGTTTGTCTGCTGCGCAAAAAGCGCGACAGGTTCAATAACTCTGCGTATTTCGCGCATCACGCACCCATTGAAGTCAATGGGTGCGTGAAAATCACGCGCACCACACGGAAGCACTTCCGTGGGACGAGCGTGATTCGCGCAACAGCAGTGAAAAGGATGAATGAAAACCGAAAAGCACCACGTGCTTTTCTGTTTCCGAACATCCAAACGGAGTGTCTTTGCGATGAGCGAAGCCGGACAAGCGTACCGAACTTCACCGGGTTCGGCCAAACTCGTTTTGGCCGATCCCGGCAAAAAAATTATCGGTACGCGACGTCAGGAGATAGTCACTGTCCATGGTGCTGAAAGAGTTAAACTGTTTCAGCACCATGGACAGTGACTTGCGATCCCAAAATACATTAACCTGTAAAAAAAAAACGAAGTTCTAACTTACCAATTACTCCTGTCTCCTTCCTGCAGTCCGACCTCCCGGGATGACACTTCAGTTCAAGTGACAGCTCCAGCCAATCACAGGCCAAGCACAGGCTGCAGCCAATCACAGGCTGCAGCGGTCACTTGGACTGCTGCGTCATCCAGGGAGGTGGGGCCCGATGTCAAGAGAGGCGCGTCACCAAGGACGCGTCACCAAGGACGCGTCACCAAGGACGCGTCACCAAGGCAATGGCCGGGAAGTTCTCGGTAAGTAGGAACTTTATCTTTTTTTTTTACAGGTTTTTCGCTGTTGTGTTCGGCATTCACTGTCGAGGGTGCTGAAAGATTTAGCTCTTTCAGCACCTTGGACAGTGACGGGCGTTGACAAGCCTCATCTCTATGATGCCGGCTGCGTGAAAATCACGCAGCCGCGCATCAGACACGCATGACACACGCAGCTGTCAAATGGTTTTTGCGCTCGCAAAACGCTGCGTTGTTTGCGCGCGCAAAAACGCAACGTTCGTGTGAATCTGCCCTTAAACAAATTCCACTGGGTAGGGAGCTTGTTGGCCCTACTACTCAGGTGGAAATAAACGAGGTGGTGCTGCAAGGGTTATTTTTGTATCTGTAAGATACCTTGCATATGCACACTACAGGAGGTTGTGTTCAAACTCTATGAGCAACTGCCTGATCATTGACTACCTTTTAAGCGTTGCCGCTCCAAACTTTTGGTGAGTAGCAGCGCAAAAGGATTAAAATTTTTGTGTCAATGAACAGTTAATTAGTCTTCAGATTGTGTTATATTTGTTCTGTTACCAGCGTTGCTGTTCCATTCCTGGCTCAAGCGACAGCTCGGCCAGCAACGTGGACAGAAAGAAATCTATCTCAGTGAGCAGCTAGCTGGTCACCGAGTGCGTTTTGTGTTCTCAGCGTTGCCGCTGCGGTTCTTAATTATGCGGCAATGCAGAAAGACAAACTGCCTGTTGTGTTTTATTTAGTGTTCTCAGCGTTGCCGCTGCGATACACAATTCGGCGGCAATACAGAGACAGCAGCGTACGCTGTGTTTAGGCAAACAGACAGCCTGCCTGTTAGCAGTGAAAACTACTGGTTCGTGCAGTTGTAAGGATTGCTGTCTGTTTCAGAGTATTGGCTGTGAGTGCCGCGACGTCATGGGCACTCAGCAACACACTGGTCTCAAGTGTCGCCACTACGTCCGTTCCCTCCAGCTGTCTGGAGCGGACTTGAATTCGGCAGGATTAGTTAATTATTATTCATGGCTCCAATCTTGCCCTGTGTAATCTGTAATCTTTCCCTACTGTCAGGGTCGGTATGTCCCGACGTACGTTTCACTGAACTGAGTCAGTTCAGTGAAACGTACGTCGGGACATACCGACCCTGACAGTAGGGAAAGATTACAGATTACACAGGGCAAGATTGGAGCCATGAATAATAATTAACTAATCCTGCCGAATTCAAGTCCGCTCCAGACAGCTGGAGGGAACGGACGTAGTGGCGACACTTGAGACCAGTGTGTTGCTGAGTGCCCATGACGTTGCGGCACTCACAGCCAATACTCTGAAACAGACAGCAATCGTTACAACTGCACGAACCAGTAGTTTTCACTGCTAACAGGCAGGCTGTCTGTTTGCCTAAACACAGCGTACGCTGCTGTCTCTGTATTGCCACCGAATTGTGTGTCGCAGCGGCAACGCTGAGAACACTAAATAAAACACAACAGGCAGTTTGTCTCTCTGCATTGCCGCATAATTAAGAACCGCAGCGGCAACGCTGAGAACACAAAACGCACTCGGTGACCAGCTAGCTGCTCACTGAGATAGATTGCTTTCTGTCCACGTTGCTGGCCGAGCTGCTGCTTGAGCCAGGAATGGAACAGCAACGCTGGTAACAGAACAAATACAACACAATCTGAAGACTAATTAACTGTTCATTAACACAAAAATTTTAATCCTTTTGCGCTGCTACTCACCAAAAGTTTGGAGCGGCAACGCTTAAAAGGTAGTCAATGATCAGGCAGTTGCTCATAGAGTTTGAACACAACCTCCTGTAGTGTGCATATGCAAGGTATCTTACAGATACAAAAATAACCCTTGCAGCACCACCTCGTTTATTTCCACCTGAGTAGTAGGGCCAACAAGCTCCCTACCCAGTGGAATTTGTTTAAAGCTGTACTCACACTGTGCAATAATTTAATCAAAATACCACACAATGTGGCAATAAAGGGGACATTGCACAGTATAATCCTTCTCCTACTACACTAGTCGGTATCAATAAAAAATTGAAGGCGACATTGTCCACCATGCTCTACCTTTCCTCCTCTCTCCCTAGACCTACATTTTTCATGATGGGGGTTATACACAGGGATGATGGAGGTAATACACACGGATGATGGGGGTTATATACAGGGATGATGGTGGTTATATACAGGGATGATGGAGTAATACACAGGGATGATTCGGGTTATATACAGGGATCATGAGGTAATACACAGGGATGATAGGCTTATATACAGGGTTGACGGGGTAATACACAGGTGGTTACATATAGGCTGTATACAGGTATGATGGAGTTATATCATCCCTGTGTATAACCCCTCATCATCCCTGTGCATTACATCACCATCCGTGTGTATAACCACAACATCCCTGTGTATTACCCTCAACATCCCTGTATAAAACACCCATCATCCCTGTATATAACCCCCATCCCCCCTGTGTGATTTTTTTACTGTGTGTGTGTGTGCGTGTGTGTGTGTGTGTGTGTGTGTGTGTGTTTCAGCTGGTTGCCTGGAATTAGAGCAGGGACTGACCCTGTGAACATAGAGGGGTGTGGCAGTATGCAAATAGCTGAGATGCTGTGGAGGGAGGAAGGGGGATGTAAGCTGTCTCCTCAGATGCAGCAAGGGATCATGTGTATGGTGGGCTACAAGACAGGAAACATACATGAACAGAAGCAAAGGATGTAAACAAACAGAAAGAATAGCCGTGACGCTTGAGCTCAAACAGAAACTGGTTAGAAAGTATGTAGGGGGGCTTAGGGAAGGCAAACCATGGCTGGGGGACACTTTTTAGAAAATATTTTTCAAAAAGATCTCGCAAATATTTCCTCCTTTTTCTATTTTTTACTTTCGTCTCCACAGTATCAACGTGGTCCAAAACTTTATTTAAAGCTTCCTCAAAGCCACGTGCACCTTCATGAGTTTGTAATTCTGGAGTAAGTGTTTCTAATTCATATAAACAGTACAGTACATATAAACAGCATCAGAACCAGACTCAGTCCATAAATACAGCACCAGAACAAAGCTCAGTACATAAATACAGCACCAGAACAAAGATCAGTACATATATACAGCACCAGAACAAATGCAGTTCAGTACAGAGATCATTTGCAAATTCAGTTTAACCCCTGCCGTATAAATTTATATGACATAAAACGACAGCTCCCAGTACAGCCTGAACAATGGTCAGGATATGCTGGGAGTTGCTGTTTAACAAAAAAGAAAGCTACAATCCGCCATCTCGCTGCAGATCATACAGTGACTAAAGTACTGATCAGTCACAGGGAGAATAAACATTTTCATTGAGTCACTCACAGGTGACGTCTCAGATTCTTTTTCGTTCTTTTTCTCTTTTCTTCTCCATCCGGTCCAGACCTCTATGATAACTTCTCCCGGGCACAGCCCATTTCTGCAGTCTGCAGCTCAGATGTCTTCGGCTCTTCACTTTTCCAACATTTCTGCACCTATAAACGAAGATAAAATTCTCATGATGAAACACTCTATGCTTCTAAATATAATAGTATCATACACTATTCCCCTGAATATAATAGTGCTATACACTGTGCCCCTGAATACAATAGTACCATACACTGCGCCCATTAATATAATAGTACTATACACTGCGCCCCTGAATATAATAATATTATACACTGTGCCCAATAATTAAATTGTGTCAAACACTGTAAAGTAAAACCCCACACACTAACAATGCCCCCTGTAGATAGCCCCAGTCACAAGGCCTCCTGTAGACAGTGCTAGTTACAATGCCTTCTGTAGATAATGCCCCCTGTAGCTAGTGCCAGTTACAATACCCTCTGTAGATAACACCCCTTGTAGATAGCGCCAGTCACAATGCCCCCTGTATATACTGCCAATTACTATGCCCTCTGTAGATAATGTCCCCTGTAGATAGTGCCAATTACAATGCCCTCTGTAGATAATGCCCCCAACGCTGCCCAGAAAAAAAACAACACATTCTCCCCTGTTCATGTTTTCGCGCCGCCCTCCAGCGACGCAGGACTGGTCAGAGACCAGACGGCGTCATCCCGCATAATGGAGGAGTCAGCGTGATGATGTCATCACGCCGACTGTGTCCTTAGTAAAGCGCTGAATGGGAGGAAGGGAACGGATAGTAAGCAATTGTATCTGCATCCTAAGGACACAGATAAAATTGGGTGAGATGTCCCACTTTACCCCGGTTCTCTGAACCGGCTATAATTTTAAAAGCAGGTACGGTAGACCTGGGGCGAACTGGGCCCCCTTCTTGCCTCGGGCCCCGTGCACTTGCCCATATTGCCCTCATTATAATCCGCCCCTGAATGCATAGCAAACATATTTTTAATAAACATTGTGCATAAAATAAAGTGTATATACATCTGCAATATAAAACTTTTGATTGGAAGAGTTGGTTTAAAAAAACATTAACTTGCTCAGACTGCCTAATAAATCTCCTCTTACATTAGCCAGCAGCATTTCCCTGAAAGCCATTTCCCTCCCGAGATATATTAATATTCATTGGTTTGAAGAAGTGAAGAAGACAAATGAGCAAGGAGGCTAAAGTCAATTAAAAACTATAGCTAAAGTACAATAAGTGCTTCTTATACATTGGAACAGGGTATACAACTTAAGTCTTTGAGGGACGCTGACTGGACAGATTTTCCAGGGCAAACATAATAACCATGGGAACCAAATGAATTACTTGTGAAATACAGAACTCTCCAAACTATAACCTATCATTAAATGACCACTGTGACTTATTAATGTTCTTTCTCCCACCTATCTTTGACCTTATTAATGTTATTATTAGAAATAATTAGCAAAAATATGCTTTAGTGTCAAACTGGAGTACTGTACAAAGACAATTCCCGGCTAATGTATTGGAGGTTAATACAACACAGAATTGCAGAATGTAATGAAAAATAAAAAATATCATTTTAAAGTAGTTGTGAAGATTTAAAAAAAAATCTGAGCACTAAGAAAGGCCCCATGCACACGAACGTAAAAACGGCCGTAATTACGGCATGTTTTTGCAGGCCCATGGACTTCTATTGGCCACGGGTACCTCCCCGTATGCTTACGGGAAGGTGCCCGTGCCGTTGAAAAATATAGAACATGTCCTATTTCAAGCCGTAATTACGACACGGGCAGGCCCATAGAAGTCTATGGGGCTCCCGTAATTACGGGTGACTACGTGTGTGCACCCGTAATTACGAGAGCGTTGCTAGGCGACGTCAGGGGATAGTCACTGTCTAGGGTGTTGAAAGAGTTAAACGATTGGCAGTAACTCTTTCAGCACCCTGGACAGAAACTACCGATCACAATATAGATCAACCTGTAAAAACACAAAAGACGTTCATACTTACCCAGAACTCCCTGCTTCTTCCTCCAGTCCGGCCTCCTGGGATGACGTTTCAGCCCATGTGACCGCTGCAGCCAATCACAGGCCAATCACAGGCTGCAGCGGTCACATGGACTGCCGCGTCATCCAGGGAGGTTGGACTGGATGTCAAGAGAGGGATGCGTCACCAAGACAACGGCCGGGTAAGTATGAATTTCTTTTACTTTTACTGCGGAAAGGGCTGTCCCTTCTCTCTATCCTGCACTGATAGAGAGTAGGGCTGCAGATTAGTGCAGTGCAATTTTGCAGCAAAAACGTGCCCGTAAATACGGGTGGAGTACTGGTGATACCGGACCCGTATTTACGGGCATGGGTCAGTAAATACTGGTGCAATACGGGTCGAATACGTGTGACCAAGGACCCGTATTTACGCCAGTATTTACGGGAGGAAAAAAATACGTTCATGTGCATGAGGCCTTATACATATATTGTAAATAATATAAAATCGGTCCATGAAAGGCTAGACTGTATGTGTCTACAGCCTATATGGAAACAGTGTATATATTGATCTCTGATGTAAGCACCACATCCATAAATATTGCTCTATGGTGAATGTGAATTGCAGAAAATAAACAAAAAAATAGCAGATATCACTCTGCAATATTTTGTATTTTGCATCTTGTATTTGAAATACTATGTAGAAAAGAAATGGAGATACACTAATTAGTGTAGATACAGTGAAACCTATTTGAGCCGTCCACCCAAAATGACACAGAAAAATTTTCATTTATGAGGCTGGTCCTGTGAAAAAAGTACACAGAATGCAATCAGCAAACATGCATAGCGCACAAATAAGGATGAAAGAGTGGTTAATGACGTTCTATTGTAGAACAAAATGCAAGTTCTCCTACACCCTAATCTGTTGTGGACAAGGGTAGGTAATAAGGGTTTTGGGTGCTTTGCATCAACATCAGCATATCACACAGGACTGGGCCCAGACTAGGACTAATTAAACAGCCATGGTACTGTACACAAATTGCTGTAGCCCACACACATAACCATAGATGGCCCCCTCTTTCTCAGTGCCCATGTCAATCCCTCCCCTTTCCAGTTCAAGATGGCTGCATAATTTTTGGTCCCCAGCATGGCAAACCTCAAAATCTTGTTGCCAAGCTTGTTCACTTCTTGGTACCCAGCATGGCTCTTCTCTCATTCCAGGTCCCAAGCATGGCTACCCTCTAAATTATTGTCCTTAACATGGCTCCCCTCTCATTCCTAGTCCCTCCCCTCTCATTCCAAATCACCAGGATGGCTCTCCTCTCATTTCAAGTCACCAAAATGGTTCCACTCTCATTCCTAGTTCACATCATGGCTCTCCACTCATTCCTAGTCCCCAGTTCCCCTCTCATTCTTATTATCAGCATGGCTCCTCTCTCATTCCTATTCACCAGCATGACTCCCATCTTATTACTAGTTCCTAGCATGGCTCACCTATCTTCCTTGTCCCCAGCATAGATTCTCATTCTTATACAATACAGTACAGTACACCAACATGGCTCCCCTCTCTGTTACCTAGTTCCCATCATGGCTCCCTTTTCATTCCTAGTCCCTAGCATGGCTCCCCTCTCATTATTAGTCCTCTGCATCGTTCCCTTCTCATTCCTAGTCCCCTGTATTGTTCCCCTCTCATTCATAATCCCCAGGAGGGTTCCCCTCTCATTCTTATAAAGTACAGTACAATAGCGTAACTCGCCCTTTCATTCCTAGTCCCCAGCATGACTCGTCCTCTCATCCCTAGTCTCCAGCATGGCTCACTTTTCATTCCTAGTCACCAGCATGGAACCCCTGGCATTCCTGGTCCCCAGCACAGCTCCATTCTTATTCTTATACAGTACAGTACACAGCATGGCTCCCCTCTCATCTTTCCATGGCACCCCTCATTCTTAGACTCTCCATATTCCCCTCACTGCAAACCTTGACACTTCAGTAACAGTCTGCAGGCTCCCGTGCTCAGCAATTGCATGGGCTGTTCAGTGCAGCATGATGATGCACCCTCCCTTTCTTTGACATCCTCCCGCCTCCTCCTCTTGCTCTCCCTTGTCCAGTGAAGCGATCCGGCGAGGCTCATACCTGTATTCAGATGAATCACAGCATATGTAAGTACTGCTTGTAGACTTTTCAAAGGGGTTCTTACTGAAGCATTGCCAAAAAAAAAAGTGGTCTTTGGTTGGAATAGGATGTAATCTGTTTATGCAGGGACAGCTTAAAAAAACTATGATGGGGAGAAAATCCATCACAGAAAAATGTGGTCTGGATAAGGGGAGTCTTCTCAAAGGGGTGGACATCTTGGGGAGGTTTCACTTTAGTCCCATAGAAATGAATAGGATCTATCTACAAATCTATCATCCTTTTTACACAATTAAAATACTTAGTGTCTTTTAAATAATTTAAATAGATTTAATGTTCGATCAATCTACATCTCGATCTCCTTGTGGTCGCTAAGGTTCTATTCACATCACGCTTATTTGCCTATGTTTGGTTTTTACTCTACGAAAGCTCCCAACGTATATGTTAAAAGTAGGCTGTGCCAGATGCCTTACAGTCACCCATAAACTATAATTATATCAATTAATCGGATACTAAACAAACTTACATGACCCACTTCACGAGGTATGATACGAAAGTCCCTGGGTGACGGATGCCACTGTTAGGCATCCATTTAACGCTTCCGTCACCCATAGACTATTATGGTGTTTGTTTAATGGATATGTAATGAAAAGCTATTGAAAAGCGCATGACGTATATAGTAAATGGATGCTTGTGACTTAGGCCATACAGTAGCAAACGTCACCCTTAGGCTCTCTAGTTAAAAAACGTATACTGCACAGTATTTTTTATTTTCACACGATTCTATTGTATGCAAAAATGTAGACTACTATTCCATACTTAAAACATTTTTATACCGACATATACTAGCCCGAAGAAAGTCAAAAGGACATTCTTTATGCCTCCATCCGGCTTATGGAGCATTCAAAAAAATTTCAAGAGGATATTAGATAATGCATTCAAATTTGTTTGTATATGTCAACATTCATGATGCCTCCAATCAAAAACAAAACACCACTCCAGATGTTGTTATACATGCCCAAACTTACACTGATGTTTGTCTTTAAATCTTTGGCAGGTATATACTGACATCTAAATCTCAGCTGTTCAGTTTTGGTGTACTATTGCCTATTTTCAAATTTTTGGACCATTTAAGTTTAAGTAATTTCTTCTTGGCAACTTGACAACATCTTTTCAGAGCCATACTGCTAAGTATTCTCAATGGAGAGATACTCAAGAACACTTTTTCTTTTTTAGAGATGAGCGCATGGATTCTACACACATCAAATTTGTTACAAATTTCTTATAGTTTTGGGTAATTAGCGAATACGAAACTTTTGGTATTCGTCCTGCATGAATCTCTCAAAATGTCGGCCACTATTTAACAGATCAGAAGAAGACAGAGCAAAGAATCACATACTTTCGGGCGCATACCTCCCAACCAGCCTGGATTCAGCGGTTAGTCAAGAAAAAGGTCAGGGCAGGCGGCAGTGTTTTATCACGGGTCACTAGCAAGAGGTCTGGGCAGATGGCAGGCAAAGATAGTCAACAGTACAGGCAGAGAAAAAAAAACAATTTCCAAACAAACGATCAGCAGGATACCACTAGCAAGTTAGGAGGAAAGAAATTGCTCAGGCAGGAATTAAACCGGGTAAATAATTAGGCATGCACTGGCCATTTAAAAGTAGAAGGGTCAGAACACGCACAATAAGAAGTAATGCAGCGGCCTGGAGTCAGAGAATGTCATGGAGAGGTAAGTATATGGCGGCAGCGGGAAATGGAAGTCGACACATACAGCTCACCTTCAGCACATAAAGCGGCATCACCTGCTAAAGTGGAAAAATCAAACTGGCCAGTAATGTGAGCTATACTATTTTCCTTCTGCTCCTCCCTATCATCATTCTAGTAGCGAGGCCACATCAATAATAAATAATCACAGTTGTCATCATCTGTGGCGGATTAAGTGTACCATGGGCCCTGGGCTGTTGACAAAACTTGGGCCCCTTCCTTCCCCCTCACACGCAATCAACCCCCCAACCTGCTGATACCATACCCGTCAGTGCCACTGACCTGATGGATACAGGTTTTAGCACTAGATACAGCTGTTCTGTATACAGGATACTAAGCAGCTGTATCTCAAAAAGTAAAAATCATTTAAAAAAAAAAAAAATATTTTGAAAGTTGCACCAAACACACTGATATATACTGTTTTATTAAAGAAAAAAAAATAATAATAAAAAAAATTGTAAGACCTCTCTTTAACCCCTTAACGACCGGCGTATATTGTTTTTACGTCGGCCGTTTGGGGTAGTTCTTCTGAAGCGCTGCCTTTTCACGTCGGCACTTCAGAGGAACTTTTCCCACATCGTGCGCGGTGCTGCTGAAGCCCAGGCTGATGCTAACAGCCTTGGGCTTCAGGGCAATGATCGGAGACCACTAGCAGTGGTCTCCGATCATATTTAATCTCTCAGATGCGGCGCTCAATAGCGAGCGCCGCATATGAGTGATTTTAGAGGGAGGGAGCTCCCTCTCTCACCCCACTGGCATCCCGCATGCATCGCGGGGTGCCAATGGTTTCTATGGCGGCCTGGGGGCCTAACAATGGCCCCCAGGTCTGCCTTTAGTGATTGCCTGTTAGGCCATGCCACAGGTTTTACACTGACAGGCAATAATACACTGCAATACAGAACTATTGCAGTGTATTATAAAAGTGATCAAAAGATCGTACAGTAAAGTCCCCTGGTGGGACTAAAAAAAAAATAAAAAAAAGTTAAATAAAGTTTGAAATAAATAAATGTCCCAAGTAAAAAAATAAATAAAAACCCACTTTTTCCCCTTACAAAATACTTTATTATGAAAAAAGGTAAACAGTTACTCATATTTCGTATTGCCGCGTCCGTAACGAACCCAACTATGAAAAGGTTACATTTGCTAACCCGCACGGTGAACGCTGTAAAAATAAAATGCAAAACAATGCCAGAATTGCTGTTTTCTGTTCATTCTACCTTCAAAAAAATTTGATAAATAGTGATCAAACAGTCATGATCAATCTACTCCAAAATGGTACCAATAAAAACTACAAGCCGTACTGCAAAAAAAAAGCTCTCGTACAGCTCCATCGGTCAAAAAATATAAAAGTTATGGCTCTTAAAATATGGTGATAAAAAAACAAATAATTTTGAAAAAAAAAAAAGTGTTTTTACTATGTAAAAGTAGGAAAACATAAAAAAAAACAATATAAATTTGGTATTGCCACAATCATAACGACCCGCTGAATAAAGTTATTATGTTATTTATAGCACACGGTAAACGGCGTAAAATGAAGACGCAAAGATTAAATTTCAGGTTTTTTTCCAGTACCCCACTAAAAAAAGATAATAAAAAGTTCATCAATTAATTATTTGTACACCAAAATGGTGCTATTACAAAATAAAACTTGTCCCGTAAAAAAAAAAGTCCTTATACAGCTATGTCGACGGAAAAAATTAAAAGTTATAGCCCTTTGAATATGACGATGGAAAAACCTAAAAATGTGCTCGTTTAAAATACCTTCGGTATTAAGGGGTTGAAGTGTAACTAAACTTTTAAAATACTCTTGACATATCATAGTGATATGTCAGAAATTTTAATCAGTGGGGGGTCTGAGCGCTGAGACCCCCACCGTTCGCTAAAGTGAAGCTGCAGAAGGGCACAGTTGAATGCTGCGCCACTTCGTTTCTGATCAGCATTCCTCGGAGTGGTGACGTCCGTACACCACTTGCTTGGCTTTGAGGGAAAAGCAGGTCAAAAACGAAGTGGCCCAGCGGTCAGCTGAACGCTTCTGCCACTTTGTTTTAGCCATCAGTGGGGGTCACAGTGCTTGGACCCCCACCAATCAAAACTTTTGACATTTCACTATGACATGTCAGAAGTTTTTCAGAAGTTTAGTTACCCTTTAAAGGGGTTTTCCCATGAGGGACGTTTATGACATACCCACCGGATATATCATAAATGTCAGATAGATGCGGGTCCCACCTCTGGTACCGCACCTATCTCAAGAACGGGGCCCCCTAAACTCCGTTCTACCTCTTTCTGCTCTCGCTGCCTAAAAGCCACTTCCTGATATAATGGTCGGGTGTTACGAAAACAGCGTTTCCGTAACTCTCATAGTAATGAATGCAGTTACCGAAGCAGCGTAGCATGCGAGCTACGCTGTTTCCGTAACTACAATTCAGTTCTATGGCACTTACGGAAACAGCGTAGCTGAGAGAGCTGCGCTGTTTTCGTAACTCCCGACCATGAAGTTAGGAAGTGGCCAGGAGGCAGCAAAAGCAGAAAGAGGGAGAACGGGGTTTAGGGGGCCCCGTTCTAGAGATAGGTGCGGGACCCAGAGGTGGGACCCGCATCTATCTGACATTTATGTCATATCCTGTGGATATGTCATAAAAGTCCCTCATGGGAAAACCATCAATCTGACATTTATGGTGTTAAAGGGGGCAAATGACTATCTGTATTATCTCCCTTTTCTCCGTTCCTAGTCCGTTACCTTTGTTTCTCATATAGTCCGCTTACTTTGTACTGTTCACAATGTGCACACACTCCAGTCCTTCACACACCACAGGAGTAACATACAACCCTCGCAGATACTTAAATATATAAAAATACTTTACTCATAACATAGACGTGACAAACCAATATACACTACATCAAGATACAATACATTACATAGACAACACAACCACACACAGCGGCCTCTCTTCCTACCTTCCCTAAACACTTTGCACATGTGACTAGTAATGTGTATGTATATATAATATAAATCCAGGTCCCGACCTTATACGGTCTCCTGGTACTACAAGCCACATACAGCGCCTGACCATTAGTACATGTACATATAGAGACTCATGCATAAACAGCATATATATATCTACTCATCTATAATCCACATAAGATTCCTAGAATATCTCTATGTACACATATAAAGTCTGCTGTAATATAATTATACTTATATACATACACAGAAAGCACACATATAATAGAACTTAGCTTGCTCCTGATGTTAAGTGCTGAGCGTCCAGGGCTGGCAGGAAAAGAGCCCCCACCAAGAGCTTCCCATGACCTATATGTTCCTATCCCTGGGTTGAACCCTACCATTCCATTGACTCCACCTTATGACCACCCATACACCTTCCAATGTGCATCTGTACAGTATAGGTAAATCTATTCCCAGTATGCTCAGCTGTCTCTACATCCAGTTTACAATGGCTCCTTCCTGTACTGAGGTCCATTGTAATGCTAATAAGGCAGTAGATAAGAATCTATGACCAAATGGCTTCTGAGCATACTGCCACCTCAAAGGGTGAACACCACTGAATAATATCAGTATATACTATATCTATTTACCAGGTATATTTTATGTGGTCATAAGACAGAGTGTCTGGATGGGAACAATATTCTCCTGTAACATATGGCATATCCTGTGGATATGTCATAAATGTCCCTCATGGGAAAACCCCTTTAAGTAGTCAGACACCCCTCCACTTGTAGTAAAATAACAACTGAGAGCTGTATAGGGGGGATTATGTTGCAAGGGGAGGTCAGATTTTCTGACTGACTGCTGGGGCCTCTATAGGGTGGACTAAGTTTATATACTTATATACATACACAGAAAGCACACATATAATAGAACTTAGCTTGCTCCTGATGTTAAGTGCTGAGCGTCCAGGGCTGGCAGGAAAAGAGCCCCCACCAAGAGCTTCCCATGACCTATATGTTCCTATCCCTGGGTTGAACCCTACCATTCCATTGACTCCACCTTATGACCACCCATACACCTTCCAATGTGCATCTGTACAGTATAGGTAAATCTATTCCCAGTATGCTCAGCTGTCTCTACATCCAGTTTACAATGGCTCCTTCCTGTACTGAGGTCCATTGTAATGCTAATAAGGCAGTAGATAAGAATCTATGACCAAATGGCTTCTGAGCATACTGCCACCTCAAAGGGTGAACACCACTGAATAATATCAGTATATACTATATCTATTTACCAGGTATATTTTATGTGGTCATAAGACAGAGTGTCTGGATGGGAACAATATTCTCCTGTAACATATGGCATATCCTGTGGATATGTCATAAATGTCCCTCATGGGAAAACCCCTTTAAGTAGTCAGACACCCCTCCACTTGTAGTAAAATAACAACTGAGAGCTGTATAGGGGGGATTATGTTGCAAGGGGAGGTCAGATTTTCTGACTGACTGCTGGGGCCTCTATAGGGTGGACTAAGTTTCTGACTCTGACGTCTATGGGGGGGGATATCCCTCTCATAGAGACCTTAGCAGTTAGTCGCTCAAACCCCCCTATAGAGCCCCTAGCAGTCAGTCAGACAATCTGACCTCCCCTTGCAATATATTAGTAACTACTGAGGGCTCTATAGGAAGTGGGAGATTACACTGAAAGGGGGGTCTAAACCTATAAGTGACTGCAGAGGACTCTATGAACGGGGGGAAAATCCCTCAATCCCCCATAGAGCCCTCAGTATTTATTATACACCAGGGGGAGTTGAACGTCTGACTGCTGAGTGCTCTATGGGGGGAAATTATTATCCCCCCATATAGCCCTCTGCAGTGAGTTAGATGGACCCCATCCTGCTGTATAATTAATCCCTCCCTAGCATCGGCCGATCAGCATGACCCCCCCCTGCTTCCTGTTCCTCTCTGGCGTTGCGTGCATCATCAAAGAGGCGTGTTATAACGTCTACCACTAGCAGACGTGCCTATAGTGATGCATGTCTGCTAGCCCTATCCTGCCCCTGCAAATGCTGCCCCTCCCCCATGGCCGGTTCTCGCTTTTCTGCTGCCGGAGGTGAAAATTGAAATTGCGCCCCCCAGATTTTGATTGACATCCCCCTGGCTGTTTTATGTCACTAGTAACCTCCTCCAACTCTTGCAGATGCGCTGTTGCTTTGTTCTGGCATGTGCGGTGCAGCAGAGCAGAGTACACCTCGCTGCAAGGTGCAAGCCAAAGTAGTACAAGGCAATAGCGCATCCGAGATAATTGGAGGAGACTAGTAGTGATGTATAACAGCTAGAGGGATGTCAATCAAGCATGGAAAGGTTGGTTTGGAGGCAGGACTATGTGACTCTTCATCATAGCGGCACCGCCTCATGACCCCAATTACAGAATCAGCACCAAGCTCTGGCATATACGGCTCCAGAAGCAAGCTCAGTACATAAATACAGCACCAGAACCAACCTCAGTACATATATACAGCCCCAGAACAAAGCTCATACATATATACAGCCCCAGAACCAAGCTCAGTACATACATACAGCACCAGAACAAAGCTCAGTACATGAATACAACACCAGAACCAAGCTCAATATATAAATATAACACCAGAACCAAATTCAGTACATATATACAGCACCAGAAACAAACTCAGTACATATATACAGCTCCAGAACCAAGCTCAGTACATATATACAACGCCAGAACAAAACTTAGTAAATATATACAGCCCCAGAACCAAACTCAGTATATGAATACAGCACCAGAACCAAGCCCAGTACATATATACAACACCAGAATCAAACTTAGTACATATATACAGACCCAGAACCAAGCTCTGACATATATACAGCCCCAGAACCAAGCCCAGTACATATATACAACATCAGAACCATACAACACCAGCACAAATGCAGCTAAATTTAGTGCAACTCCTGCCGTATAGGTTTGTATGTTGTAAAACTACAGCTCCCAGCATGACCCGAACAATGGGAAGGATATGCTGGGAGTTGCTATTTCCCCCCAAAAAAATCATACAACCCATCATCTTTAGCAGATTATATAGTGACTACAGTACTGATTAGAGGCAGAATAAACATTTACATTAAGTGACTCACTGGTGACGTCTTTTAAGATTCTAGTTGTTATTTTTCTCTATTCTTCTCCATCCGGTCCAGACCACTACGATGAATTCTCCCGGCCGCAACCCATTTCTGCAGTTTGCCGCTCAGGTGTCTTCAGCTTCTCATTTTTCGAATGTTTCTGCACCTATAAATGAAGATAAAATTTTGATGGTGCCGCACACTGTACACATAAATAGAATAGCACAATACATTGTGTCCCAGATTATAATAACACCATACACTGTGTCCCACACACACACACACACACACACACACACACACACACACACACACAGTACTCCCTTTAGATGGTGCCATCATAGATCTCCCTGTAGATAGTGCCCCCGTAGATCTCCCTGCAGATAGTGCCCCCATAGAGCCCTTGTAGATAGTGCCCGCTGTTGATAGTGCCCCCATAGAGCCCCCTGTAGATAGTGTCCCCATAGAGCCCCCTGTAGATAGTGCCCCATAGAGCCCCTTGTAGATAGTGCCCCCATAGAGCCCCTGTAGATAGTACCCCCCATAAAGCCCCCTGTAGATAGTGTCCCCTGTAGATAGTGTCCCCTGTAGATAGAGCCCCCTGTAGATAGAGCCCCCCATAGAGCCCCTGTAGATAGTGCCTCCCATAGAGCCCCCTGTAGATAGTGCCCTCCAAAGAGCCCCCTGTAGATAGTGCCCCACATATAGCCCCCCTGTAGATAGCGCTCTACATATAGCCCACCTGTATTCAGTCCCCCACATATAGCCCCCTGTAAATAGTGCCCAATATATAGCCCCCCTGTAGATTGTGCCCCACATATTGCTCCCCCCATAGATAATGCCACTCACACTTTTAAGTAAAAGAAACAACTTTACATGCTCAACTTGATACCGTTCCCACGCCGTCCTGTATCAATGCAGGCCCCCTCTCTTCTGAGCAGGTCCGCTGGGGCTGAACGCATTGAAAGGCGCTGATTGGCAGGGCAAAATGACTTGCCCCGTCAATCAACGCCCTTCAACAACGGAAGCCGCTAGCGTCGTTGAAAGGCACTGATTGGCGGGACAAGTCATTC
Source organism: Rhinoderma darwinii (assembly GCF_050947455.1). Classification (NCBI taxonomy): domain Eukaryota; kingdom Metazoa; phylum Chordata; class Amphibia; order Anura; family Rhinodermatidae; genus Rhinoderma; species Rhinoderma darwinii. The sequence continues at coordinate 204,173,122 of NC_134688.1, forward strand.
TGCCCTGCTAATCAGCATCATTGTAAGGCACTGTATGGTCCGCCATTGAATGTACCCAGCCATTCAGCGATTATGCATGTAATTGTACCTGCGTCCTATAGACGCAGGTAGAATTAGAACAGGAGGGGGTGACGGTGGCTTGTTTCAGTTACGCTGCCACCCCCTCAGAGAGGCAGCATGCTGAATGGTGCCGCCCTGCCCTCCCCATCAGCAGCAGCCCTATTCCCTCCAAGCCCACCCCTGCTATTTCTCTCCCTTGCACTCCCCCCCCCCATTAACGGCGCTAGTGCACTGCAATACTGTTTTTTTTTTAAATGATGTGTGGTTCGGGCGGCCATGAGCCCACCGGGAGCCTTGGGCCCGAACCGTCCATATGATGATCTGCCACTGGTCATCATCACCATCAACATCATCATCCAAAGCTTCTGCTGCCCCTCCTGCTCCTCCTCTGTTCCATCGTCAGTCATTTATAATGCAAGTCAGGGCAGGAAACAATGAGGTTTCATTTATTCGCTTGTGTGCTGACTGATCTCCTACCTGGCCAAGTTGCTGGCGTTGCAGTCACTGCCGATCCACTAAGGGGTTTCCGCTCCATTAGGCAACTGATGCCATGTGTTCAGCCTCCTAGCCGCCCCGGTCTGTCTCCTTCGTATGTAGTCTAGTCCTTAGTGTGTTGTTATTCATCATTACTGTGACATCCAAAAGCTGAATAGTCTCCATGGAATTAATCATGGTAAACTGAATATTCTCATCTAGCGAATTAAGGTACTGATAGAAAGTTATTAAAGAGGCTTCTGTGTCTGTCCAGATGAGGAAGGTGTCATCTATGTATCTCCACCACCTCAAAACATGTGAGAAGTGGTGGGACACATAGACGAACATCTCCATCATATCCATAAAAATATTAGCGTAGGTCGGTGCCATGTTAGACCACATGGCCGTCCATTTAAGATGATTGTAATATTATTGAATGAGAAATAATTAGATGTCAAAATAAGTTCAACAAGTGACATGATAAATTCTAGATAGATGCTGCCCCATAGTCCGAAACAGACAATTTACGCCTCACAGCTTCCAGGCCTATATTGTGACTAATTGAAGTATACAAGGATACTCCATCAAAGGAAACTAGAAAAGATCCCTCTGGAGGAATAACCGGTTTTAATTTTTGTAAGAAATCAGAGGTATCCCTTACAAAAGATTTTGTATCAAACGCAAAGTCCCTTAAGACTTTATTAACAAAAATAGAGATATTATTCCAGATACAATAGGGCGACCTGGGGTATTTATCAAGCTTTTATGTATCTTAGGTAACAAATAAAGGCAAGGGGTAGTTGGATATTCAATAATAAGAAAATTCTGTAGTGGATGATCTATTGTCCCCTCCTCCATTGCTTGTGTTATTAATATTTTAATCCTTCGTCCTATATCGCACCTAGGATCACCATTCAATAACCTGTAAATATTAGTGTCAAGTAATTGTCTGTTCACTTCATTGATATACATGCTAGTGTCCATAACCACGACTGCATCCCCTTTATCACTGAGGCTGTGTCCCGTGGTTGCCTGAACTGGTTGTCAGACAATGGAGGATGTTGTGTTAGTGGTGACATGCACAGGAGAATCTACCCTGTCGTCACTGCACTCCTGAAGCCTCCTGTTGCATGGCAACATGATACATCCGGTCTCAATGCCTGACGCATGCGCATTGGAACCTGGAAACGCTGAAAACAGCGTGCTGTGGATCGTCTCATGATAAATTATAATAACAACCTGAAGTTCTGATTGGTGGGTGGTCCTGCAGTTCCAACCCCTGACACTGCTGTGGAATTTTTGATAATGCATTAATCATGTAATTTTTGTGCTGAATTTTTATATGTATGTTTATCATGTTTTTTATATGCACTTTCACTTTTTGTTTAAATTTTTTAAACTTCTTGATACCGTAAATCACGTTTTGATGATTATATTCTGTATTATGCACTTTTAATTATATTATAATGAGATCAATTATGTTAATCTGACACCTGCTATATAAACCACTATGATCTTGTGTATTACCATGCTTGATACTTATACTGTATATACTTATTTGTTGTTTAAAATACCAAATATGTTGCTACTCCCCAAAAAGGGATAATATTTGGACCGCTTGTTAACCCCTTCCCGACATTTGACGTATCCATACGCCAAAGTCTGGTAGGGAAATGTGGAACGGGCACACAGCGTTAACCCGCTCCATACGATGCCAGTGTCAGCTGTTTGTTACAGCCGACACTTCAGAGTAACGAGCGGCATCGCGCTCGAGCACGATCCCGCTCGTTTAACGCGTTAAATGCTGCGGTCAATAGCGACCGCAGCATTTAAATCGTTAGAAAGAGGGGGGGACCCCCTCTAACAGCTCATCGCGCCCCCGCAATGCAATCGCGGGAGGCCATGGTTGCTATGGCTGCCTGGGGGCCTAATGAAGGCCCCCAGGTCCGCCGTCTTTGTGCACCTATTAAGCCCTGCTTGTCAGAATCACAATATACTGCAGAACATTAGTATTGCAGTATATCATGCAAGCAATCTAACGATCGCTGGTTGAAGTCCCCTAGGGGGACTAATAAAAAAAGTAAAAATTAGTTAAAGTTTTTTTTTAATGTAAAAATAAAATGAAAAAATGTAAAGTTAAAAAAAAACGTTACCCATTTTCCCCCTAGAGCATAGTAAAAAAATAAATAAACATATTTGGTATCGCCGTGTCCGTAAAAGTCTGAACTATTACAATATATAATTATTTAACCCGCACGGTGAACGCCGTAAAAAAAATAAGTTGTAAACGCCAGAATCTCTATTTTTTGGTCACCTAATCTCCCACAAAAAAATGAAATAAAAAGTGATAAAAATGTCACATGTACACCAAAATAGTATCATTAAAAACTACAGCTTATCCCGCAAAAAATAAGCCCTCATACCACTTAATCGACGGAAAAATAAAAAAGTTATTGCTCTCTGAATTTGGCGACACAAAATACATTTTCATTTTTACACTTAAAATATAGAAAAAACTATATATATATGGTATCGCCGTAATTGTATTGACCCACAGAATAAAGATAACATGTTGTTTTGATTGCACAGTGAATTCCGCAAACACGGTGCGCAAAAAAACATTGAGGAATCGCTGTTTTTTTTTCATTTTCTACCCCACAAATAATGGTTTTCCCGTTTCCTAGGGCTACGAAAAACTACAACTCGTCCCGCAAAAATCAAGCCCTCATAGAACTATATCAACGGAAAAATAAAGAAGTTATGGCTTTTGGAAGGTGGGGATGAAAAAATGAAAATGACAATCTGAAAAAGGGCTGCGGCGGGAAGGGGTTAAAAAGCAATTGCTACTTCCGATACCACTATGTGCGTAAATACTACGGCAGACATCTGTCCCCCAAATGGGATCATTTTTGTGTGTGTGTGTGTGTGTGTGTGTGTGTATGTATATATATATATATATATATATATATATATATATATAAACATCGGCAGGCATATGCCTGCAAAAAGGGATAGTTATTGGATTGCTTTTTAAAAAGCCAATGTTTGTTCCGACATCACATTTCTACCACGAGAAAGGAATAATTTTTAGATTTTTTTTATTTTAAAAAGCATAAAAATCTGACAAGCAAGCCCCCCCCCCATGCCCGATGCCACCGCTAGCAGACGCCACATTCAATAGTACCTGCGTGATTAGGATTATTGAACACTATACCTCCCAACCGTCCCGCTGTCAACTGTATCTGATACCATAAGTTCCCTGCTTCAGAATTAGTTCAGAGCGAAGAAGCACATGGAGCTCCTCCGCTTGCCGTGGACTCCCCGGGCACAGTGCTACTTTTCCATATATGGACAATGACGTCAGTGGCTACTCTTTGAGCGGAATCTCCATTGCGGATCATCTGGCCGGGGATTCCGCTCCTAGAGGAAAACTCTGAGAGCAATGTCCATATATGGACATTGACGTTAGGGACTCCTCCTGGAGCGGAATCCCCAGCCAGAGTCGGCAACGGGGATTACGCTCAAGGAGTAGCCACTAATGTCACTGTCCATATATGGACAGTGACATCAGGGCTTCCCACTAGGAGCGTAATCCCCCGCGCTATCTACAGAGGGTGGTGGCGCTATCTACATGGACACTGCGGCACAATATAGGGGCATTATCTATAGGGGACAATGTGGTGCTATCTACATGGGCAATCTATATGGGCACTGTTTACCTACAAGGGCACTGGCACTATAGACAGCTAATTGGGCATTATACTGTATAAGGGCAGCTAGGGTGGAATTATACTGTATGGGGGCAGTTATGGGGCATTATGCTGTATGGAGCAGCTATGGAGGCATTATGAGGTATTGGGCAGCTTTGGGAGCATTAAGCTGTATGGGGGCATTATACTTTATTTGGGAATTTGTTTTTAGGCATTATACTGCATTGGGACATCTGTATGGGCATTATACTGCATGGGAGAATATGTGTGGGCATTATACTGTATGGGGGCATCTGTGTTGGCTTTATACTGTATGGGTGCATTTATGGGGCAGTATACTGTATGGTGGCAGCTATGGGGGTATCATACTGTGTGGGGGCAGCTATTTGGTATTACACTATCTGAGAGGCACTATGGGACATGATACTGTGTGGGCAGAACTGGGGTGGATAGGCGGGGATTAGGTGGGATTAGAGGCATGGCTTAAAAAAATGCAGAGAAACATTGATTGTCCCTCTCTATATACTTGAAAGTTGGGAGGTATGTGGCAGAGCAGGGAGATACTCCCTGTTCTGCCATTTTCTAGGCTACAGCCTATAGGCCATGTTCGGCCTGCAACCTATCAGGCGCATGGCGTCACTGGATCACGCCAGCCTACGTAGGGATCCCAACGAAGTTGAGGATACTTTGGAGAAGCTCCGTTCTTTACAGAAACGGGGCCTAGGTGAGCATAATTGTATTTGTTTTGTTTGATCTTGGGCAATCTACAGGGGCGGCTGTATGGCACTATCTAGAGGGGGCTGTATGGCACAATCTACAGGGGGGCTGTATGGCACTATCTACAGGGAGGGCTGAATGGCACTATGTACAGAGGGGCACCATCTACAAGGGGGGCTGTGTGTAGCACCCAGGGAAGAGGGGCACAGTCAAAAGTTTGCTGTGGGGCCCAGTCTTTCCTAGTTATATCCCTGGTATCATACACGACCTTTCAGGGCAAGTGGGGCACTTCGATTGGCGACAGATTTATTTGGACCATAATAGAATCTTACGGCTGATTCGACATAAGCAGACCAGAAACAGATTTGATTTTCTCTCAAACATAAAACTGTTTTTATTTCAGGGCAACAATTAAGGTGATCTACCAGGTCTTACAAGTCAATTTTCTTTGTTTTATTTTATGAGTTTTTTTCATAGACTTATTTTTTTCAATTACCTTCCTTTGTCCTTCCTCATGCAAGTGGATTATTGTCTTATATCTAATGACCTCAGAAATATATTCCGCAATATATATATATATATATATACTTTTATGACATCCCACATCATATCCGTAGGCATTAATATAGAGTTGGTTCCCTTTTGAAGCTAAAACAGCTTCCACACTTTTTGGAAGGCTTTCTACAGGGTTTTGGAGTGTGTCTGTGGGAATTTTTGCCCATTCATCCAGAGGAGCATTTTGTGAGGTCAGACGCTGATGTTGGACGAGAGGGCCTGGCTCACACTCTCCATTCTAGTTCATACCAAAGATGTTCAGTGGGATTTAGGTCTCTGTGTGGGCCAGTCAAGTTCTTCCACACTAAACTCACCCAACCATGCCTTTATGAACCTTGCTTTGTGCACTGGGGCACCGTCATGCTGGAATATAAAAGAGCCTTCCCACATATTTGGAAGCATACAATTGTCCAAAAAGCATTAGGATTTGCCTTCACTGTAACTAAGAGGCTTGGGCCAACCCCTGAAAAACAACCCCATATCATTATCCCTTCTCCACCAAACTTTACAGTTGACACAATGCAGCCAGGAAAGTAGCATTCTCCTGGCACTCGCCAAACCCAGCCTTGTTCATCAGACTACCAGATAGATATGGGTGATTCGTCACTCCACAGAACAGGTTTCCACTACTCCATTGTCCAGTGGCGGCATGCTTTACACCACTATATATATCTGGCTCAGAAGTATTTGGGCAGGGACACAATTTTTATAAATAAGCCTCTGTACACCACCACAATGAATTTAAAACAAAATAAGATGTGATTGAAGTGTAGACTTTCAGCTTTAATGCAAGGGTCTTTACAAAATATTGCAATAACCATTTAGGAATTACAGCCATTTTCTACATAGTAACTCCATTTTCACCGATTCAAAAGTAATTGGACAATTGACTGATAAGATGTCAGTTTCACGGCTAGGTTTGGCGTGTTCAATCATTATTTCATGACAAATAAAGGAGATAAAAGTTCTGGAGATCATTCCAAGTGTTGAATTTGCATTTTGTATCTGTTTATGGTAAATCTCAATGAATGATTCAAAAGAGGAGACAGGGATCTGGTCCCCCCCCCCTCCTTCAGTGTACGGTGACATCACCAATGGCGTGCCTGTACACTTTGCTCACCAGAAGAAGGATATGAAGAGGATGTATGGGAGGTCAGCGGAAGTTACCATTTCCAATGTGATAGGCATCATGTGACCAGATGGAAGATACGGCGATCGAAAAAGATATGGAAACGCAAGTATATTACAAAGTGCCCTGGATTTACATGTTCAGTTTGTGATATGATAGTGTAGCGGTCCCAGAGCACATCTTCAAGGCAAATAAATAGAATTTTCTTTAATGGCCGAGTCACTCACCTGAAATTAACCTGATTGAGCATGCTTTTCACTTACTAACAAAACTGAAGGAAGAAGGACCCACAAACAAGCAGCAACTGATGGTGGTTGCAGTAAAGACCTGTAAAAGCATCCCAAGGGAGGAAACTCAGCATTTGGTGATCATAATTTCCAAACTTCAGGCAGTCATTGACTGCAAAAGATTTGCATCCATGTATTGAAATAATCTTTAGATTTATAATTATGTTAGCTTGTCCAATTACTTTTGAGCCTGGGAAAATGGAGGGACTATGTAAAAAAAAATGGCTGGGATTCCTAATAGGTTAACGTAACATTTTTGGTAAACCCCTTGAATTAAAGCTGAAAGCATACACTTCAATCATATCCCTATCTATTATGCTGGTGTATATAAAGTATTAAAATTGTGTCACTGTCCAAGTACTTCTAAAAACGGCTGTACATAACTTAAATTGTCACTAACTTTTCAACAAACTTTGCATAAATATATAGTACAAGCGAATATAATAAACTTTGTAATATATCTTATTAGAGAAACATACACTTTGCAGCCCCAACCTCCCTACTAACTGTTCACTCACTCTGAATTTACTGCAATATCTGTCTTCTCAAGACTAGATGGACTATCAGCTCACTGAAGAATCAGGTTACAGCTGCCCATAGGAGTCTTAGAAGAGGGGGGAGCAGAGTGGAAGAGAGGCAAAAAGGGAAACAGACACAGCTGCTGCAGCAGCTTCCTAGTAAGTGTTAGATCTCATCCCAGTGCTGGGTTCATTGCATAGTGCCGAGTACAGCAGTATAATCTCCTCCATATTGCTGCTACTTCTGAGGATGTGGAGTAAAATGTTCTCTGCCATATGTGTGCTGTCTATGGGACACATGATAGCAGTTAAGCTCCACCCACTAGCTCATGGAAAACTGAGAATTAGAGCGAAAGCCTGCAGAGGGAAAAACCTGCTAAAAAGTGCCATATACAAGAAATAATGTTATTCCTCATGAACACACATATGACAGTTTATTTTGAAAAGTCACCTGAAAGGTTAAGTATGCTTTAAAATTGATAAGTAAACAAAAGGGTTGTCAAGGGTCAAGGCTGGCGTCAGCACCCGGTGAACCCGGGCAAGTGCCAGGGCTCACTAGACTTGGCCGACGGGTGCTGACGCTGCCACCATATCGTCATCACGGCATCACTGTCCATATATGGACAGTGATATAAGGAGGAGAGAAGGAGTCCCAGGCAGAGCGCTAGAAGCGGCTCTGCTCTGGGACTCCATCACTGGGAAAGCCCCTGACATCACTGTCCATTTATGGACAGTATTGTCAGGAGCAGAGCAGTGGCATAGCTATAGGGTCGCAACTGTGACAGGGCCTCTAAGCCTGGGAGGCCCCCATTGCCACACAGCGCTGACCGCGCTGGTCCCGCTTCCAACTGTATCTGCGTCTGCTTTGCTCCAGCATTCACTGTGCCGCGAGCAGCTCGGTGCAGGCAGACGTGATGTAGTGACGTCATCGCGTCTGTCTGCGCTGAGTCCCTCAGGGCACAGTGCACTGGAGGAGAAGGATCTCCTCCAGCCGTCATGGGAACAGGGATAGGTAAGTTATTATTTTATTATTTTTCTATTAGATACATACATATGGGGGCATTATACTGGGTATGGGAGGGTGGCTCAAATTGTAGCTGCTTAGGGGGTATTATACCTTATGGGGGGCATTATACTGTATCGGACCGCTATGGGGGCATTATACTGTATGGGGCAGCTATGGGGGCATTATACTGCGTGACCAGCTATGGAGGGCATTATACTGTATGGGGGCATTATACTGTTTGGGCAGCTATGGGGGCATTATACTGTATGGGGGGCATTATACTGTATGGGGCAGCTATGAGGGACATTATAGTGTATGGGGCAGCTGTGGGTGGCATTATACTGTATGGGGCAGCTATGAGGGGTGTTATATTGTATGTGGCAGCTATGGGTGGCAATATACTATGGGGGCACCTATATGGGCATTATACTGTGTGGACATTATACTGTGGGGGGGCAGGTATGGGGGCAATATACTGTGGGGCAACTATGGGGGGATTATACTGTGGTGACTGCTATGGGGCATTATACTGTGTGTGGACAGCTATGGGGGGCATTATACTGTGTGATTACATTATACTGTGGGAGCAGCTATGGGGGCATCAGACAGTGGGGACGTGCATGCGGTCTGTCGGGCAAAGCAGCTCGGCATAGGAATGTGCAGGGGTCTGGTGGTGAGGGGTAGGGGGGCCCAAGCTGAATTGTTTCACCAGGACCCATGAGCCTTTAGCTATGCCACTGTTCCCAGGCAGAGTGCTAGTAGTGCTCTGCCCGGGACTATGGCTCTGGGGTTGCCCCTGACAGCACTGTCCATATACAGACAGTGATGTCAGGAGCTTCTCCTGAAGCGGAATCCCCAAGCAGGGATTCCACTCCTAAAGGGAACTGCAAAGGTGCTACCTACAGGGAGGGGGGCTGTGTGACAGCCGGCCTTGTCAAGGGTTGTCAAGAAAAACCCCAGTACAGATAACATTTCCATGACACTTTGTGCAATAAATCCCAATTCATTCTTTAATTGGGGAAACTACTGTAGCATCATTCATACAAAGACACTGGGATTTGACTTTAATGATCTGTGACTTTGGCAGATATATACTGTTTTATACTCTGCTTATAGATAGACATCCTTTGAGAATTTTTAGCAAGTCTAATATTTAATGCAGTTAACAGCAAAGTTACTCAGGAGAGATAACTTGCATAGCTTCAGACACACTTGTCTACACATAAATCTTACTGCTTATTAAAATTCTTTCTGCAAAACATAGTTAAGCACCACAAGGAGTTAGCTATCCATACTGATATGAAGTCCAGTTGCCAGACTGCAAAATACATAGCTAGTAATGAATATAAACTATAATAAGGAGAAGAAATAAGTTATATTTTTATAGCCGAGGAAATATATATTTTACAAACATAGGCCAATAATAAAATAATAAATCATAAAATAATTAAAGTTAAGGGTAACAAAAATAAATTACTGAATAAAATTTCTGTTGTGTTAGAGATGATCAATAGTTTTGACTGACAATAAGCAAAATGCTACCCAAAATCCTCGCAATACTGGCAGGAAATATTTCTATCTTCACTGTAAATGGGTTTTTTGGTTTAGCAAAAAAATCAAGGCCCTCATCTAATATCTGAAGTGGAGAGCAGCTACAAACAGTATATCTTGCTCTGAATGAATCGGCACATCCATGCATCACCAGAACTGACCCCTGATTTTAAAGGGAACTATGCAATACTTAATTTCAATTGTGATGCCACTGCAGGTGATTTTTTTTATCAAATTCCCCATAAGATAAAAGCTGATTACTGTGGGTTCTTGAAGCAGGACACCCTGGGATCGGCTTTCTGTCAAGTACATATTCTAACAAACAGGGATCGTCTAAAGGCTTTAACCCCTTCCTGACCCATGATGACAATATACATCATTGGTGGCTGTTAGTTGCCCCTTATGACGTATATTTCCATTATAATCTCAATACAGCCAGTGTGCCCGCAAGATAAATGGTGGAAGCGTAGTTTTAAGATTCAGCTGTGCTCCTGCAACAACTGTTGGAATTGGAGACAAACATGGCATAACTAGAGTCCTGCACCTGCCGCCCCCCCCCCCCCTCTTGTTGCTCAGACGCGCGGAAAATATAGGTATGAGACCACTATACTGTTACGTAATAATATCGCCACACCATGTCTACATATTACCACCACATAGTGACTAAGTAATACCATCATACTGTTACTGAATTATACAGCCACACACATCCACATATTAACACCACATAGTTACTGAATAATACCACCATACTGTTACTGAATAAAACCCACTATACAAAGACCAAGGTTACCACCATACGTTAGCCATATAGTGGTAGATAAAAATACTATACAGGCACTCTGCAGACCAAATAAGTGAATACAGTACGATTACATGCAGTGACTCACAGGTGATGTCTTCTCAGATTGATCTGAATCACTTTTCCTTTTGTTCTCCACGAAAACTTCTTCCAGTCACGACTTGTATCTGCAGAATTTACTACAAAGACATCTTTGGCTCCCTGATTTTCCAGCATTCAACACCTATTTCCTAATAGTAATAGGGCTCTTCTTAGTGCCCCACACAGTAACAGTGCGACCACAAAGTAGTAATGTCCCCCTTTGTGTCCCATATAATAGTTAGAAGACCCCATATAACTGATATTATAGGTGTCCCTATATAGTATATAGGTGACCCCATATAATAGTTAAACTTCCTATATAGTAAATATGTGCCCCATATAGAATTTGGGCCCCCATATAGTAGTTAGTCACCCAATATAGTAGTTAGGTGCCCCATATAGTAAATAGGTAGTCCCATATAGTAGATAAGCGCCCCATATAATAGTTAGGCCCCCATATAGTAGAAAGTTGCCCTTGTATGGTAGTTAGCCCCCCATACAGTAGATGTGTGCCCCATATAGTAGTGGGTGCCCTATATATTAGTTATGTCCCCATATAGTATAAAGGTGCCATCATATAGTAGTAGTTTCCTCCATGAAAAGTGCACCCATGAAAATAATAAAACAGATTAAACTCGCGTAACTCCGTTCCTACAATGAGCAGCTGCACCTTCGACCTGGGAAGTCAGGCTGACGTCCTAAGCAACATCAGGAGCATCTAGTAGGCCACAGGCCTAAAACAGCCTGTGGCTTTTCAGAGGTAGTGGCTGGGCAGGGAGCCAATAGTTTTCTGCTCTGCCATAAACAACTATGCAAAGAGAGCCCGCTCTACGTGCTGTGTAAATGAATGGGGAGATGTGTATGACGCTGATTGGTCACTGATTGGTCAGCGTCATACACTTCTCTCCACAACGCCCACTTGGTCAAAAAGTAAAACACGCCCAGTTGTCCATTAAGAAAGTAATTAGCATAAAGCTAAAATAGGTCATAACTCAGTCAAAAATGATTGTTTTTCTAAATAAAAAACACTGCTGTAATCTACATTACAGCGCCGATAACATTATGTACAAGATAGGGCACTTATAATATGGTGACAGAGCCTCTTTAAGACCACTTTTAAGAGAAGGAACTGAAGTTAATTCAATCTTTAACTCCAAAAATCTCTTGATATGTTAAGATCCAAGAGAATTACTATAAACTCCTAACAAGGGGGTATCACACTCCAGATAAAATACACCAAATATTCCCTACAATTACGGTAGCTCAATTTGTTGGTGATGTAATAAGATGTCACGAGATTACAAAGATTTGTCATATCACGGTTCCTATTTTACCCAAACTCTGTTTATTGGGTTTGACCACTGGGATATAATGCTCACAAGTAGCATGGAAATTAATGGGAATTATAGTGGTGGCTATACTGTTGATTCCTCTTTATTGGATACAACAACAGGAAGCTCCACCTGTGATCAACTATATAGATTTGAACAACTTGCACATTGGGAGTCCCGTACTGATTCCAAGTTTGTACAAATATGGGAACCTTGGGGGAAGTATAGACATTTTGGTATGGAGCAATGATCCATTTTTCCAGGGGGGACTGTACTTGGTTGTATAACCCTGTGTTTATTTATGGGTCTATCTATATATATTGAGTATATATTGGTGTGTTTATGCTGAGACTTGTTACTTCTCTGTAGAGGAACAAATGTGCTGATTAAATATTTCTTCTGTATTATACGTTATAAAGGTACTGATTATTGAGATACTTATTTTCAATGTTGTTTGCAGATATGGACTATACAGTACATCCCCATCCTTCCTCATTTTCTTTTCCTTTCTCTTTGTATGTTTATTTTTCCTCGTGAAAAAGTAATCTTCAGATCTTCAGTAACATGTGTTGTCTGTGTACCGATGTTTTCTATGCTTGTCTCATTTACAGTTATACATGATAAGAGCTGATTCTGATCAGTTGTAATGTACTATTTGTTGCTTACTTTCATAAAAATATAAATAAAAAATATATATATTTGTTGGTCAATAAACTTACTTCAATTGCTTATCCCATTGTCTTGGAATTCTGATGTCAGCACCACCTACATCCACACTTTTGCTTCTGTGACTCTTATCCAGTAATGGAGCATTTCTCTCTATTCTGGCAAAGGAAAGGAGCTGCAGCTGATGCATTTGACCTTACATGCAATTATAAGTGTTGTGCCTGCAATTGCACAACCAAATAAATTGAGCAAATTACCTTATCTGAACAATTTCCTCAACATTCAGGCAATCTACACTATAAGGCGTTGAGAAAAACACAGCAAAATACGCACCATTTTCTGCATAAAAAATGCAGGAAATGGTGCTTTTTTTTTGCAGTGGAATTTCTGCTAGTTTCTGCGGAATTGCTGCAGAAATATATATATATATATATATATATATATATATATATACACACACACTATATATATATATATATATATACATGCATACATACACGCACACACACACACACACACACACACACACACACTATACATACATACACGTGTATATATATATATATATATATATATATATATACACATACATACATACATACATACATACACACACATACACACACACACTATATATGCATACATACATACATACATACATACATACATACATACACACATGTACACATCACAGACACACATGAGTATGCACATTATAGAAATATAAAGTACACATTGTAAACACACATGCACTTACCTTAGATGTAGGATATTTGTGAAGGGCGTTCAGCAGGTTGATGTGGTGGGAGCTTTCACTCAGCATTTCTCCTGCTCACAGCCCGACACAGAGCCTGCCGACAGCCTCCACTCCCCCATGTCCCGACTGTAGCAGCAGGAGGAGAGGTGTGTAGAGCAGGGAAGGTGGGCTGGAGGGGGAGCTTCTAAAGCAGCAGAGGGAGTTTCAGCACAGACCATGGCTGCTAATAGCTGGGAGTAGGACAGAAGCTCACCTCGCCTCATGACAGTTGCGGCCCTGGCACCGGGGCTCCCTCCGTGCTAGCGATGCCACTGGATATGAGGGGGCATAATGATGATCCGCCACTGCCTCCATGCAAGAGCATATGACATGGGAAGGGTTGAAAAAAATGAAAGCTAAGGTTTCAGACAAAGCATCCTAGACTTGCAGGGATCAGATAGCCACAGAAAACAAATAGCTAACTTCGCGCACCCAGACGTGCTATTATGTCCGGGTGCGGGGGGTGATGTTTGGAATGCAATCACGCACTGAGCGTGCTACATATGCTGCGGGTGTCGGCTGTATTTTCCAGTGCACACCCTGACTAACAGCCGGGAGAAGCGATCGTGTTGTTCCTGGCGGTTTAACCCCTCAAATGCTGCAGAGCGAGCAAGCCAGGGGCCCAAAATCACCCATGCTATCAGGCTGTGCCAAGCCTCTTTGGCTCTGGCCCACGTCCCCCCAAAAGTGCAGCACTACAGCAACAGACGCCACCCCACAGCACCACAACATGTGAACAGATGGAATAAGCTCCCTCTGCCGAAGCGGTGGTGCGGTTGCAGTGGCCACCATGCGGTACTGCAACCGATAGAGTAGGGACCCACATTGAAAGAGGTCACCGTGAAGTGGCAAGTGGGCTTATACAGTTTGATCAAAATGTTAACAAAAAAACCTCATGTTCATGTTTATAAAGTATGCCCAGCTGATCAACGTATTTATTGTGGATGTGCGGTCCATGTCTAGTTTCTCACAATGCTGATATTATATGGCACTGTAAATGGTACCAAAAGAAACTGCAACTCCTTCCACAAAAAAATAAGCCCTCACACCTCTCTACTGATGGAAAAATAAAAAAGTTATGGCTCTTGGAATGCGGGTGTGAAAAAACGAAAAACAAAAATCAAAAAATGGCTTCGTCCCGAAGGGGTTAATATAAATTCCCTGAAAATGTATAAATATATAATTGCTATGAAGAAAAATATCTGATAGCCCTCTAAAAGATGACTGTGGGAAACAAAGAACAAAATGTTAACTGATGAGTTGCCACTGCCAGATATCCAGCAGAACTGTTATCAAGGCTCTCCACCCAATATTACCTACTTATAGCTGCTTCTGATCAAATTAAATATTGATTAAACTCGGTCCAAGATGACATTCGTCCACGCATATTAACCCCTTCAGGACCCAGCCTGTTTTGGCCTTCAGGACCCAGCCGATTTTTTCAAATCTGACATGTGTTACTTTATGTGGTAATAACATTGGAATGCTTTTACCTATCCAAGCGATTCTGAGATTATTTTCTCGTGACATGTTGTACTTTATGTTAGTGAAAAAATTTTGTCGATAATTTTGGTATTTATTTCTGAAAAACACCACAATTTAGAAAAAATTTGCAAAAATTAGCATTTTTCTAAATTTAAACGTATCTGCTAGTAAAATAGATAGTAATACCACACAAAATAGTTACTAGTTAACATTTCCCATATGTCTACTTTATGTTTGCATCATTTTTTGAACGTCCTTTTATTTTTCTAGGACGTTACAGGGCTTAGAACTTTAGCAGCAATTTCTCATATTTTAAAGAAAATTTCAAAAGGCTATTTTTTCAGGGACCAGTTCAGTCTGAGGTGGCTTTGAGGGCCTTATATATTAGAAAATCCCCAGAAGTCCCCCCATTTTGAAAACTGCACCCCTCAAGGTATTCGAATCAGCATTCACAAAGTGTTTTAACCCTTTAAATTTTATTTTTTTTGCAGAAATTAATTTCTAATACATTTTTTTATTGTAACACAGAAGGTTTTACCAGAGAAATGCAACTCAATATTTATTGCCCAGATTCTGCAGTTTTTAGAAATATCCCACATGTGGCCCTTGTGTGATAATGGACTGAAGCACCGGCCTCAGAAGCAAAGGAGCACCCACTGGATTTTGGGCCTCCTTCTTTTTAGAATATATTTTAGGCACCTTGTCAGGTTTGAAGAGGTCTTGTGGTGCCAAAACAGTGGAAACACCCCAAAAGTTACCCCATTTTGGAAACTACACCCCTCAAGGAATTTATCTAGGTGTATAGTTAGCATTTTGACCGCACAGGTTTTTCGCTAAATTTATTAGAATTAGTCTGTAAAAATGAAATTCTACTTTTTTCTGAAAAAACATAGAAATTTTTAATATTTACAAGAAATAATAAAGAAAATGCACCCCAACATATGTAAAGCAATGTCTCCCGATTACGGTAATATCCCATATGTAGTAATAAACTGCTGATTGGACCCACAGCAAGGCTCAGAAGGGAAGGAGCACCATTTGGATTTTGGAGCACGGATTTTGGTGGATTGGTTTTCGGTTCCATGTCACGTTTGCAACCCCCTGGAGGGACCAAAACAGGGGAAAACCTCCAAAAGTGACCCCATTTTGGAAACTACACCTATCAAGGAATTTTTCTAGGGGTATAGTTAGCATTTTGACCACACAGGTTTTTCACTAAATATATTGTAATTAGTCTGTAAAAATTAAAATCTACTTTTTTTCTGAAAAAACATAGACATTTTTAATATTTACGAGGAATAATGAAGAAAATCACCCCAACATTTGTAAAGCAATGTCTCCTGATTACAGCAATATCCCATATGTGGTAATAAACTGCTGATTGGACCCACAGCAGGGCTCAGATGGGAAGGAGTGCCATTTGGATTTTGGAGCACGGATTTTGCTGGATTGGTTTTCGGTGCCATGTCGAGTTTGCAACGCCCTGGAGAGACCAAAACAGGGGAAACCCCCCAAAAGTGACCCCATTTTGGACACGACACCTCTCAAGGAATTTATCTAGGGGTATAGTTAGCATTTTGACCACACAAGTTTTTTGCAGAATTTAGTGGAATTAGACAGTGAAAATGAAAATCAACTTTTTTTCTGAAAAAGCATAGAAATTTTAAATTTTTACAAGGAATAAAGGAAAAAAAGAACCACAACATTTGTAAAGCATTTTCTCCTGATTACGGCAATACCCCATATGTGGTAATAAACTGCTGATTGGACCCATGGCAGAGCTCAGAAGGGAAGTAGCGCCATTTGGATTTTGGAGCACGGATTTTGATGGATTGTTTTTCGGTGCCATGCCGCCTTTGCAACGCCCTGGGGAGACCAAAACAGTGGAAGCCCCCCATGTTACCCCATTTTGGAAACACCCCTCAAGGAATTTTTCTAGGGGTATAGTGAGCATTTAGACTCCACGGGTCTTTTGCAGAATTTATTAGAATTAGGCGGAGAAAATTAATATCACAATTTTTTTCCACTAAAATGTTGAATTTTCTCATTTTCACAAGGGATAAAGGAGAAATAAACAACCAATTTTTATAAAGCAATTTCTCCCGGGTACGGAAATACCCCACATGGGGTCATGCATTTTTTTTTCATTAGAAATGAATTAACCCTTTCAGGACTGATCCATTTTTTGCTTTCTTATTTTCGTTTTTCACTACCCACCTTCCAAGAGCCATAACTTTTTTATTTTTCCGTCAGTAGAGTGATGTGAGAGCTTATTTCTTGCGGGAGGAATTGTAGTTTCTATTGTTACCATTTAAAGTGAAATAAAAAGTACTGGGAAACTGTAAAAAAACTGGAAAATATAGTAATATAGGAAAAAAATCTGATTCCATTTTTTTGGGTTTTCGTTTTTACAGCTTTCGCCGTGCGGTAAAAACGAAAACTACAGCGATTTTGGCGGTTTAAATTATTTAAGTTTTTTACGGTGTTCACCATGCGAGTTAAATAATGGTATATTGTAATAGTTCGGCCTTTTACGGACGTAGCAATATCAATTCTGTTTATTTTTTGACATTACTTTTGAAGAAAAATGGGAAAAGGTTTTTTTTTTTTACTTTTTTTTCTTTCTCACTACTAATAACTTGAATTCTTCTACACATTTTATTAGTCCCCTTAGGGGACTTGTACCAGCGATCATTGGATCACGGGTACAATATGCTGCGATACTACTGTATTGCAGTATATTGTTATTTTTACAGGCTTCTGTAACCGCACGATCGCTGTTCCTGTCCGTTAGTCCTGGGTGTAGGCTCTAATACACAGCCGACGCCCGCAGCGTATGGAGCCCATCACCCCATCATGACGTGCTATTAAGTCATAGTGCTCAAAGGGGTTAATGCACAGCGGATGGTGTGAATATTACAATTTTGCACTGATGTGCCATTTTAGTGCATAATATGTCGTGCCCAGTTTGTGCCACTGAAGACAAATACCTCATAAAACGTTAAGCGAGTTCTCCCGGGTATGGCGATGCCATATATGTGGGCGCAAATTGCTGTTTGGGGACGCTGCAAGGCTCTGAAGGGAGGGAGCGCCATTTTGCCTTTGGAGCGCAGATTTTGCTTGGTAGTTTTTCTGTTTTGGGTTTCGCTGATATTTCAGTTTATAATGTGGGGGCATATGTAATCTGTGCGGAGAACATCAGGGTATAATAAGAGGGTATAAAAATGCGGTAAATAAATAATAATTCATAGATGTGTCGCACTGATAAATGGTGTCGGATGTTACCCGCTTTTAGAACGCTCTGCACATTTTGCATCGCCATATTCCTGGGAGCCAGAACTTCTTTATTTTTTCACCACCGGAGCTGCGTGAGGGCTTATTTGTTGCGGGACAATCTGTACTTTTCATTGGTACCATTTTGGGGTACAGGCGATTTTTTTGATCACTTTTTATTACATTTTTTTGCAAGCCGGGTGACCAAAAACAAGCAATTCTTACAATGTTTTTTAGTTTATTTTTTGCGGCGTTCACCGTGCACTATAAATGACCATTATATTTTATTCTGCGGGTTAGTACGATTACGACGATACCATATGTATATAGGTTTTTTTTATGTTTTGCAGCGTTTGCGCAATAAAATCACTTTTTTATAAAATTATTTATTTTCTGTGTCACAATATTCTGAGAGCCGTAACTTTTTTATTTTTCAGTCAAAAAAGCGGTGTAAGGGCTTGTTTTTTGCGGGACGGGTTGTAGTTTTTATCGGTATTATTTTCGGGTACATGAGACTTTTTGATCACTTTTTATTCTCTATTTTGGAGGGGTTGTGACCAAAAAATAGCGATTCTGGTGTCGTTTTTTATTGATTTTTTTTGGGGTGTTCATCGTGCGGGAAAAATAATATTATAGTTTTATAGTTGGGGTCGTTACGAACGCGGTGATACCAGATATGTGTACTTTTTTTAACATGTTAATTTTTTGCCTATAATGAAAGACTTATTATAGGAAAAAAATGAAGTGTTTGTTTATATAACTTATAACTTTTATTTTTACACTTTTTTAAAACATTTTTATTAACTTTTTTTTACTTTTTTCACTTGTCCCACTAGGGGACACTTAGACTTGCAGCTTTGATCGCTGCTAGAGTACATTACACTACACATGTAGTGTAATGTACTCTAACTGTCATTGTGACGTGACAGTCACACTGACAGGAAGCCTCGGAGGACCGGCCGGAGGCTGCTCCTCCGAGGCTTCCGTACATGGCAACCCGGAGGTCATTGTCTGACCTCCAATTGCCACGACAAGCATCGGTAGCCCCCACGATCACTTTGTGGGGGCTGCCGATGTGCTTCAAACCACTTAAATGCGGCGACGGCAATCCGTCGCCGCATTTATGGGGTTAATTGCCGAAATCAGCGGCGATGGTCCGCTGACCGGTAAGGCTGGAGTATCAGCTGTCAGGGACAGCTGACCTCCCGGTTTCCGGACACTGTCCGTTAGGACAGTGTGCGCCGGGAACTACTCCGCAATAGTACGTCTGTATGCGGGAACTAACCCCTCTGCAGGACGTACTATTGCGGAGCAGCGCGGGAAGAGGTTAAGATGAGATTGAGATGGTAGGTCTCTCGTACAGTAGGAGTCTAGAAAAATAGGCCTTATTCAGCTTGGAAAGAAAGAACCCACAGAAGTGATCTTATTAACGTGTAAGTACAGTGTATATATATATATATATATATATATATATATATATATATATACATATATATATATATAGCAAAAGAAAATTTGCAGCACTCCAATCAGGCTTGATAAAGATCCTATTGTAGGATTGAAACGTTGCTGTTTTATCTGGAGTGAATAAACAACCATTTTTTTCATATTGCAGTGCTGCAAATTTTCTTTTGCTATATCTTACACTCCGTCCGAGGATCGGGACGTTTTGCTGGGCACCTGGTCAATGATTTCTTTGTGAGTGCTGCTGTCTTCTCTTTTGAAATATATATATATATATGTGTGGATATATATATATATATATATATATATATATATATATATATATGTATGTATGTATATACACTACCATTCAAAAGTTTAGGGTCACTTAGAAATATCCTTATTTTTGAAAGAAAAGCACAGTTTTTTTCAATGAAGATAACATTCAATTAATCAGAAATACACTCTATACATTGTTAATGTGCTAAATGACTATTCTAGCTGCAAACGTCTGGTTTTTAATGCAATATCTACATAGGTGTATAGAGGCCCATTTCCAGAAACCATCACTCCAGTGTTCTAATGGTACATTGTATTTGCTAACTGTGTTAGAAGGCTAATGGATGTTTAGAAAACACTTGAAAACCCTTGTGCAATTATGTTAGCACCGCTGTAAACAGTTTTGCTGTTTAGAGAAGCTATAAAACTGACCTTCCTTTGAGCTAGTTGAGAATCTGGAGCATTACATTTGTGGGTTCGATTAAACTCTCCAAATGGCTAGAAAAAGAGAGCTTTCATGTGAAACTCGACAGTCTATTCTTGTTCTTAGAAATGAAGGCTATTCCATGCGAGAAATTGCCAAGAAACTGAAGATTTCCTACAACGGTGTGTACTACTCCCTTCAGAGGACAGCACAAACAGGCTCTAACCAGAGTAGAAAGAGAAGTGGGAGGCCCCGCTGCACAACTGAGCAACAAGACAAGTACATTAGAATCTCTAGTTTGAGAAATAGACGCCTCACAGTTCCTCAACTGGCAGCTTCATTAACCCCTTAAGGACACGGACAATTTTGGCCAAGAGGACAGAGCAATTTTTTTTAGATCTCCCTCTTTGCATCCCAACGCTCATAACGCTTTTATTTTTTGTTCGACGTAGTTGTATGAGACTTTGTTTTTTGCGGGACGAGTTGTACTTTATGTAGGTACCATTTTTTGGTACAAATACATTATCGTTTCATTTCTATACATTTTTATTTTGGCAAAAATGCAGAAAAAAAGCAGTTGCGCAGCAGTTTTAATATTTTTTTTTTTTACACCATACACCGATCATCATAAATAATGTTATACATTTGTTGTACAGGTTGTTACGGTCGTGGCGATATCAAATATGTCTATATTATTTCATGTTTTGGGACTTATATTTTAAAAAGTTTATTTATTATAAAAAATGTGTGTTTCTGTGTATTTGTTTATACTTTTTATTTATTTATAATTAATTTTTTTTTACATTCATTTTCATTTCATTTTTTTAATCCCATAAAGGGATTTATCATTTTGATTTTTATTTTGTAACTGTAATGTCCTGGCATAGGTCTTTATGCCAGTACATTAGCCTGTGTACTGATTGTACAGAGGCAGTTGTTAGGGCAGACCTCAGTATGCCCTTACAACAGGAAATCTGTTCAGACAGCCCTGGGGTCCTTTAATGGACCCTGGGCTGTCTGGCCATATGAGATGTGGGCTTTGACAGTTAATTTCTGTGACGCGATCAAAGTGCAGTCCCCCCTCCTTGAACGCCGTGATCAGATTTGATCACGGCATTCAAGGGGTTAACGGCGGAGAGAAGATGTTTCTCTCCTCTCCGCTATCAGAGCGGGGCCGTGGCTGTATATTACAGCTGTTGCCCTGCTCTTGATCGCGTGCAGGGACGGCTGTCACACAGGACGAGAATGCTCGTCCTAATGCGCGAAGTACTCGTCGCTCAGGACGAGCATTCTAGGCCTATGTCGACAACCAGTTAAATAGTACACGCAAAACGCCAGTGTCAACGTCTACAGTGAAGAGGCGACTCCGAGATGCTGGCCTTCAGGAAAGAGTGGCAAAGAAAAAGCCATATCTGAGACTGGCTAATAAAAGGAAAAGATTAATATGGGCAAAAGCACACAGACATTGGACAGAGGAAGATTGGAAAAAAGTGCTATGGACAGATGAATCGAAGTTTGAGGTGTTTGGATCACACAGAAGAACATTTGTGAGACGCAGAACAACTGAAAAGATGCTGGAAGAGTGCCTGACGCCATCTGTCAAGCATGGTGGAGGTAATGTGATGGTCTGGGGTTGCTTTGGTGCTGGTAAAGTGGGAGATTTGTACAAGGTAAAAGGGATTTTGAATAAGGAAGGCTATCACTCCATTTTGCAACGCCATGCCATACCCTGTGGACAGCGCTTGATTGGAGCCAATTTCATCCTACAACAGGACAATTATGCAAGAACTATTTAGGGAAGAAGCAGGCAGCTGGTATTCTATCTGTAATGGAGTGGCCAGCGCAGTCACCAGATCTCAACCCCATAGAGCTGTTGTGGGAGCAGCTTGACCGTATGGTACGCAAGAAGTGCCCATCAAGCCAATCCAACTTGTGAGAGGGGTTTCTGGAAGCATGGGGAAAAATTTCTCCCGATTACCTCAGCAAATTAACAGCTAGAATGCCAAAGGTCTGCAATCCTGTAATTGCTGCAAATAGAGCATTCTTTGACGAAAGCAAAGTTTGAAGGAGAAAATTATTATTTCAAATAAAAATCATTATTTCTAACCTTGTCAATGTCTTGACTATATTTTCTCGTCATTTTGCAACTCATTTGATAAATATAAGTGTGAGTTTTCATTGAAAACACAAAATTGGCTGGATGACCCCAAACTTTTGAACGGTAGTGTATATATATGTGTGTGTGTGGTCAATTCGAAGAACTGGCACATGATGTATTCATTCCAATGTACAGGGGACATTCTTTACACGTATAACTTGAATTCTTCTACACATTTTATTAGTCCCCTTAGGGGACTTGTACCAGCGATCATTGGATCACGGGTACAATATGCTGCGATACTACTGTATTGCAGTATATTGTTATTTTTACAGGCTTCTGTAACCGCACGATCGCTGTTCCTGTCCGTTAGTCCTGGGTGTAGGCTCTAATACACAGCCGACGCCCGCAGCGTATGGAGCCCATCACCCCATCATGACGTGCTATTAAGTCATAGTGCTCAAAGGGGTTAATGCACAGCGGATGGTGTGAATATTACAATTTTGCACTGATGTGCCATTTTAGTGCATAATATGTCGTGCCCAGTTTGTGCCACTGAAGACAAATACCTCATAAAACGTTAAGCGAGTTCTCCCGGGTATGGCGATGCCATATATGTGGGCGCAAATTGCTGTTTGGGGACGCTGCAAGGCTCTGAAGGGAGGGAGCGCCATTTTGCCTTTGGAGCGCAGATTTTGCTTGGTAGTTTTTCTGTTTTGGGTTTCGCTGATATTTCAGTTTATAATGTGGGGGCATATGTAATCTGTGCGGAGAACATCAGGGTATAATAAGAGGGTATAAAAATGCGGTAAATAAATAATAATTCATAGATGTGTCGCACTGATAAATGGTGTCGGATGTTACCCGCTTTTAGAACGCTCTGCACATTTTGCATCGCCATATTCCTGGGAGCCAGAACTTCTTTATTTTTTCACCACCGGAGCTGCGTGAGGGCTTATTTGTTGCGGGACAATCTGTACTTTTCATTGGTACCATTTTGGGGTACAGGCGATTTTTTTGATCACTTTTTATTACATTTTTTTGCAAGCCGGGTGACCAAAAACAAGCAATTCTTACAATGTTTTTTAGTTTATTTTTTGCGGCGTTCACCGTGCACTATAAATGACCATTATATTTTATTCTGCGGGTTAGTACGATTACGACGATACCATATGTATATAGGTTTTTTTTATGTTTTGCAGCGTTTGCGCAATAAAATCACTTTTTTATAAAATTATTTATTTTCTGTGTCACAATATTCTGAGAGCCGTAACTTTTTTATTTTTCAGTCAAAAAAGCGGTGTAAGGGCTTGTTTTTTGCGGGACGGGTTGTAGTTTTTATCGGTATTATTTTCGGGTACATGAGACTTTTTGATCACTTTTTATTCTCTATTTTGGAGGGGTTGTGACCAAAAAATAGCGATTCTGGTGTCGTTTTTTATTGATTTTTTTTGGGGTGTTCATCGTGCGGGAAAAATAATATTATAGTTTTATAGTTGGGGTCGTTACGAACGCGGTGATACCAGATATGTGTACTTTTTTTAACATGTTAATTTTTTGCCTATAATGAAAGACTTATTATAGGAAAAAAATGAAGTGTTTGTTTATATAACTTATAACTTTTATTTTTACACTTTTTTAAAACATTTTTATTAACTTTTTTTTACTTTTTTCACTTGTCCCACTAGGGGACACTTAGACTTGCAGCTTTGATCGCTGCTAGAGTACATTACACTACACATGTAGTGTAATGTACTCTAACTGTCATTGTGACGTGACAGTCACACTGACAGGAAGCCTCGGAGGACCGGCCGGAGGCTGCTCCTCCGAGGCTTCCGTACATGGCAACCCGGAGGTCATTGTCTGACCTCCAATTGCCACGACAAGCATCGGTAGCCCCCACGATCACTTTGTGGGGGCTGCCGATGTGCTTCAAACCACTTAAATGCGGCGACGGCAATCCGTCGCCGCATTTATGGGGTTAATTGCCGAAATCAGCGGCGATGGTCCGCTGACCGGTAAGGCTGGAGTATCAGCTGTCAGGGACAGCTGACCTCCCGGTTTCCGGACACTGTCCGTTAGGACAGTGTGCGCCGGGAACTACTCCGCAATAGTACGTCTGTATGCGGGAACTAACCCCTCTGCAGGACGTACTATTGCGGAGCAGCGCGGGAAGAGGTTAAGATGAGATTGAGATGGTAGGTCTCTCGTACAGTAGGAGTCTAGAAAAATAGGCCTTATTCAGCTTGGAAAGAAAGAACCCACAGAAGTGATCTTATTAACGTGTAAGTACAGTGTATATATATATATATATATATATATATATATATATATATATACATATATATATATAGCAAAAGAAAATTTGCAGCACTCCAATCAGGCTTGATAAAGATCCTATTGTAGGATTGAAACGTTGCTGTTTTATCTGGAGTGAATAAACATCCATTTTTTTCATATTGCAGTGCTGCAAATTTTCTTTTGCTATATCTTACACTCCGTCCGAGGATCGGGACGTTTTGCTGGGCACCTGGTCAATGATTTCTGTGTGAGTGCTGCTGTCTTCTCTTTTGAAATATATATATATATATGTGTGGATATATATATATATATATATATATATATATATATATGTATGTATGTATATACACTACCATTCAAAAGTTTAGGGTCACTTAGAAATATCCTTATTTTTGAAAGAAAAGCACAGTTTTTTTCAATGAAGATAACATTCAATTAATCAGAAATACACTCTATACATTGTTAATGTGCTAAATGACTATTCTAGCTGCAAACGTCTGGTTTTTAATGCAATATCTACATAGGTGTATAGAGGCCCATTTCCAGAAACCATCACTCCAGTGTTCTAATGGTACATTGTATTTGCTAACTGTGTTAGAAGGCTAATGGATGTTTAGAAAACACTTGAAAACCCTTGTGCAATTATGTTAGCACCGCTGTAAACAGTTTTGCTGTTTAGAGAAGCTATACAACTGACCTTCCTTTGAGCTAGTTGAGAATCTGGAGCATTACATTTGTGGGTTCGATTAAACTCTCCAAATGGCTAGAAAAAGAGAGCTTTCATGTGAAACTCGACAGTCTATTCTTGTTCTTAGAAATGAAGGCTATTCCATGCGAGAAATTGCCAAGAAACTGAAGATTTCCTACAACGGTGTGTACTACTCCCTTCAGAGGACAGCACAAACAGGCTCTAACCAGAGTAGAAAGAGAAGTGGGAGGCCCCGCTGCACAACTGAGCAACAAGACAAGTACATTAGAATCTCTAGTTTGAGAAATAGACGCCTCACAGTTCCTCAACTGGCAGCTTCATTAACCCCTTAAGGACACGGACAATTTTGGCCAAGAGGACAGAGCAATTTTTTTTAGATCTCCCTCTTTGCATCCCAACGCTCATAACGCTTTTATTTTTTGTTCGACGTAGTTGTATGAGACTTTGTTTTTTGCGGGACGAGTTGTACTTTATGTAGGTACCATTTTTTGGTACAAATACATTATCGTTTCATTTCTATACATTTTTATTTTGGCAAAAATGCAGAAAAAAAGCAGTTGCGCAGCAGTTTTAATATTTTTTTTTTTTACACCATACACCGATCATCATAAATAATGTTATACATTTGTTGTACAGGTTGTTACGGTCGTGGCGATATCAAATATGTCTATATTATTTCATGTTTTGGGACTTATATTTTAAAAAGTTTATTTATTATAAAAAATGTGTGTTTCTGTGTATTTGTTTATACTTTTTATTTATTTATAATTAATTTTTTTTTACATTCATTTTCATTTCATTTTTTTAATCCCATAAAGGGATTTATCATTTTGATTTTTATTTTGTAACTGTAATGTCCTGGCATAGGTCTTTATGCCAGTACATTAGCCTGTGTACTGATTGTACAGAGGCAGTTGTTAGGGCAGACCTCAGTATGCCCTTACAACAGGAAATCTGTTCAGACAGCCCTGGGGTCCTTTAATGGACCCTGGGCTGTCTGGCCATATGAGATGTGGGCTTTGACAGTTAATTTCTGTGACGCGATCAAAGTGCAGTCCCCCCTCCTTGAACGCCGTGATCAGATTTGATCACGGCATTCAAGGGGTTAACGGCGGAGAGAAGATGTTTCTCTCCTCTCCGCTATCAGAGCGGGGCCGTGGCTGTATATTACAGCTGTTGCCCTGCTCTTGATCGCGTGCAGGGACGGCTGTCACACAGGACGAGAATGCTCGTCCTAATGCGCGAAGTACTCGTCGCTCAGGACGAGCATTCTAGGCCTATGTCGACAACCAGTTAAATAGTACACGCAAAACGCCAGTGTCAACGTCTACAGTGAAGAGGCGACTCCGAGATGCTGGCCTTCAGGAAAGAGTGGCAAAGAAAAAGCCATATCTGAGACTGGCTAATAAAAGGAAAAGATTAATATGGGCAAAAGCACACAGACATTGGACAGAGGAAGATTGGAAAAAAGTGCTATGGACAGATGAATCGAAGTTTGAGGTGTTTGGATCACACAGAAGAACATTTGTGAGACGCAGAACAACTGAAAAGATGCTGGAAGAGTGCCTGACGCCATCTGTCAAGCATGGTGGAGGTAATGTGATGGTCTGGGGTTGCTTTGGTGCTGGTAAAGTGGGAGATTTGTACAAGGTAAAAGGGATTTTGAATAAGGAAGGCTATCACTCCATTTTGCAACGCCATGCCATACCCTGTGGACAGCGCTTGATTGGAGCCAATTTCATCCTACAACAGGACAATTATGCAAGAACTATTTAGGGAAGAAGCAGGCAGCTGGTATTCTATCTGTAATGGAGTGGCCAGCGCAGTCACCAGATCTCAACCCCATAGAGCTGTTGTGGGAGCAGCTTGACCGTATGGTACGCAAGAAGTGCCCATCAAGCCAATCCAACTTGTGAGAGGGGTTTCTGGAAGCATGGGGAAAAATTTCTCCCGATTACCTCAGCAAATTAACAGCTAGAATGCCAAAGGTCTGCAATCCTGTAATTGCTGCAAATAGAGCATTCTTTAACGAAAGCAAAGTTTGAAGGAGAAAATTATTATTTCAAATAAAAATCATTATTTCTAACCTTGTCAATGTCTTGACTATATTTTCTCGTCATTTTGCAACTCATTTGATAAATATAAGTGTGAGTTTTCATTGAAAACACAAAATTGGCTGGATGACCCCAAACTTTTGAACGGTAGTGTATATATATGTGTGTGTGTGGTCAATTCGAAGAACTGGCACATGATGTATTCATTCCAATGTACAGGGGACATTCTTTACACGTGTAGGAAAGGCGTTTCAGGCATCGATATATGAGAGGGTTCTTTACAGTAAGGCCTTCTTCAACCGTTTTTTTTGCTTTCAGAAAATTTTGTCAATTGCAAACATTTTTCATTGCATTTTTTACTTGTGTTTATTCTGTCATTTTTCAAGTCCTATAGAGTGCTATGAGAAAAATGCCAGAAAAATCATTATACTGAGAGCATGCTGCTTTTTAAAAAAACACCACTGACCCAAAAGGCTAGAAAAACACCACAAACAAAAAATAATTTCTTGTATGATGTTCACTATAGACTTTTAGGTAACATCCGGCCACAGTATTTTTAGCCAAAACACAGCAAAAATGCAACAAAAAAACGCTATGTGTGAAACCACCCTAAAGGCTGCGGAATTTCCGCAACAGAATTCTGTAAGGAAATTCCGCAGCATATACAGTGGTAGCAAAGTGGATGAGATTTAGAAAATCTCATGCCCACGCTGCGGGAAAAAAACGCAGCGTAAATTTTGATAAATTGACCTGCCTCACGGAATTTAATTCCACAGCATGTCAATTTATGCTGCGTTTTAGTTGATTTTCCGTTGCAGGTTTTCCCCATTGAATTCAATGGGGATGCAAATCCCGCAACAGAAAGCCAAACGTTGTGACTTTTGCGGCGTAATCGCAGCGATTACGATGCAAAAATCGCAATTACGGAAAAGAAAAACGAATCTTACTTACCCAGAATGCCCTCCTTCTTCCTGCAGTCTGGCCTCCGGGGATAACGTTTCATCCCATGTGACCGCTGCAGTCAATCACAGGCTGCAGCATCATATGGCCTGCAACGTCATCGACTATGTGCAGAGAACATGGTGGGGGTAAGTATGAGCGCTTTCTTCTGCAGCGGAAATTAAATTCGAAAAACCGCATAATGTGATGCGATTTTTCAGACGGAATGTACTGCGGGTTTCAGGTCGGACATGCTGCGTGATTTTTAGGCAGCGTATACGACCTGTGGAAATCCGGCCTAAAAGTAGTTAAATTATGGACTTCCCTACCCCGAGAGTTAGTAGTGGCAAATACGATGATAGCATTCAAAAAAGGGCTTGATGCTTATCTAATGACAAATGGCTTTGTGGGTAGTAAATAATTTAGCAATGAATGATGGCCATTTTTTTTATTTTCAACCTAAGTAACTATGTAACATGCAAGATTCTTTATTGTACCCATATATAAGGTATTAACACTGCATGGAGAATTAACATGGCAGCCTCCAGTTAGCAAAAGCTTAGATAGAAGATTCGATATATATGTCAATAAAAAAATTATTTTCTTACTAATAAACAAAATGCCAACTATAAGGCCCCATGCACACGAAAGTGTTTTTGCGGCCGCAATTCCCCCGAAAATCCACGGGAGAATTGCGGCCCCATTCATTTCTATGGGGCCATGCACACGACCGTAGTTTTTACGGTCCGTGCACTGCTCGGGAGCCCGCACCGCAGAAAGAAAGTACCTGTCTTATTAGGGTATGTGCACACACACTAATTACGTCCGTAATTGACGGACGTATTTCGGCCGCAAGTACCGGACCGAACACAGTGCAGGGAGCCGGGCTCCTAGCATCATACGGACGATGTTATGTACGATGCTAGGAGTCCCTGCCTCGCTGCAGGACAACTGTCCCGTACTGTAATCATGATTACAGTACGGGACAGTTGTCCTGCAGCGAGGCAGGGACTCCTAGCATCGTACATAACTATTATGCTAGGAGCCCGGCTCCCTGCACTGTGTTCGGTCCGGTACTTGCGGCCGAAATACGTCCGTCAATTACGGACGTAATTAGTGTGTGTGCACATAGCCTTACGGGCGTGTTCTGTCCGGGCTCATTGAAAATAATGGCCGCGGCCATGTGCGTGTCCTGCGATTTACGGGCGGCTCGCGGCTGGCAGTCCGCAGCCGGCCGACCCGAAAATCACGGCCGTGCACATGGCTACAGTCGTATGCATGAGCCCTTACAATTATAACAGACACATATTTACAATTTTGTTAATTCACAAATATCTAAAAGCTTCTGAAAACATTGACATTTTAAAAATATAGACATTAACATCGTAAATCATTTCTATAATTGACTATGACCATTTACTGTAGACAAAAGAATCAAGTTTTGAAAATGTTGGGGTAACTGTAGCTCATAAAGCGAATTTGTTCATATTTGCTAGGTCCAAAATTACCCTCTGATTATAATCCAGCTCAAGAAAAATATTGGCATGGTGAGAATGGTAAGTACACAGCTTTCATTTAGCGGCTTCCTAAATGTAATTTTCATTTAATTTAGTTGAATCAATTGATGCTGGCAGCCTTTTTTGACATGTGCACACTCGACACAAAACAAAGGGAGGCCTGCTGTGTTCAGCCACCTAGCATGAAGTACTTGAGATTGGACGGCAATCACTAGCTGCTGGACCTGCAAGGACTTTAAAATTACTGAAATATTTCAAACTGTTACCATTTACCTAGTCCTATATTAGCTATTATGGCTAGTGGTGGGTGCAGAGCAAAAGTAGCTGGAACATGATTTTAAGGTGGTTCACACAATTAGTGACGCCATGGGAAATCCAGTACATTTACAAAAACAAATTACGTATCAAACCCTGAGAAAAAAATGAAATTAAAGTATGTGTAGACTTCAACTGTACGATTCTTCAAAGTGATTAAGAAGCTACATACTTGAGAACTTTGACTATAAAAAAATGTAAGCATGGCCATACATTTTTTTTTATAGTGCATAAAAATTGTCTCTAATGTATAAAAAATGATACAACTTAATATTAAAATAAAGTTCGGATAATGACAAGTATAAATGAACCAATATAGAGAGAAATAAAATACAAACGTCTTCAAAGATTAGGGTGGGTATTCAGGTGGCAAAATCAGCTGTTGGCTGGCAGGTCCAATATGGAAGGTGTTGTCTGTAATGTGACATGGACATGTGAACTAGTTACTTAGTTTTTTTTAAACTCAGTTTATTGAAGGAGTCATATAAATACATTAACACAGTAAACAGTAGGACCCCCGCGCAGCGGACATGTCCATAATTTATGCATATACAAAACAAAACTGTTCATTACCACTGTGAAATATTTAACAAGAGTCATAACACTCCTATGAAATAAAAACCACATAAACAAGAAAAAGAAAGAAAATACGTCTCTCAAATTCTTGCCAGCTACATTTCTGTCCTGATATAGTATGCGTTTTCCCAAAGTAAACAGATAAAGGAGCAGGAATATAGAGTACCACCCTCTGCAGTGACGATCAATCAACTACCCACCATTCCTCCTAGATCATGATAAATCATGAATGCTCATGTGTGAATCCCCCTAATAGCCACTGTTAGCTCCGTCCCTGAGTAGGACGTAAGATCCGAATTGCACCAACTATCCCAGATCCAGTTACATTTTTCAGGGCGATTTCTATGAAGATACATTATACGCTCATAAGGTATAGCCGCGTTTACCAGTTGGATCCACATAGATTTGGTAGGGGGTCGGGCGTTCATCCACCTGAGAGCTATTGTTTTGCGGGCCATAAACAAAGTTTCCCTAATACATATACGAAGGTGTGGAGACATCAGGTCTTCCTCCATCAGCCCGAATAAGCAGATACCTGGCTCTGCCAAAACAGGGATCGACAGCACCCTAGCAAGCAGGGCAGTAACCTCTGTCCAGAAGTGGCGGATATCTGGGCAATCCCATATCATATGCTGAAAATCGGCAGGACTATAAAAGCATCTATGACACTGGGGGGAGTGCCTTCTACCCATTTTATATAATCGGATTGGTGTGAGATAACTCTGATGTATTATGTATAACTGTATAAGTTTGTTATTAATGGCAGGGGATACAAATCTATGTGATTCCAAAAGGCTAGCTCTGGCCTCCTCATCCAGGGATGGGATCAGCTCCTGCCACTTGTCCAGCGCCGGAAAGGGTGCCCTACTTGCTTTGGCATGTATGAGATAAGAGTATATCGAGGAGATCAACCCCCCCGGTCCCTGGGATCGTACAATACCTATTAGAGGATACGAGGAGATGTCAATGTCCCTACCTCTAAACTGGGCCTGTAAGGAGTGCCTGAATTGCAAAAATTTGTAAAATGCCTGTCTCGGAACCTGATATGTCTCTTCCATCTGGGTAAAAGAAAGTAATACATTATTATCAAACACGTCCCCTACAATGTTAATACCTAGGTTAGACCAAAACCCAGCATCCTGTGAAGTACTCAGCTGGCCCATCGTGTCATTATGCCACAAGGGGGTTTCTGCCATTATCCGATCGTTCCATGAGAGCTGCCTCGCGGTTACCCAGGACTTTTTTGCCACCCTGTGGATCGGTAAGGCATTGCTGCCAAGTGGTACCAAAGGTTCCAGTATTGACCACAGTTTCCTTAATCCTAGAAAATTTGCCAGACTACTCTCCAAACCCACCGGTTCCTCATGTGACACCCAGGCTCCCAGGTATTTAAGTTGACCAGCTAGATAGTATACATGTAGGTCCGTGAGAGCCATACCTGCCAGGTCTTTAGGCCGTTGTAGTTTGGCTAATTGCAGCTTAGATCTGGAGGACCCCCATATAAACCTTATAAACATAGAATCCATTTCTCTAAAGAACGTCATGGGAATGGGAACAAATATGTGCTGCAGTACATATAAGCACTTAGGTTGAACCACCATTTTAACGAGGTTAATACGTCCCGCCACCGAGAGAGGTAGAGCCGACCAAATTTTGAATTTGTCTTTGAAGGTCGCAAGCAAAGGGTCGACATTCAACTTCAGCATGTCATTGTCTGATCTAGCTATCTGGATCCCCAAATATTTAAATTGAGATACCACTTGCAACCCACTAACCTTCTGGCCCACTACCGAGTTCCGGAGCGGGGAGAGGTACATCAGACAAGATTTGCCCCAGTTAATACGTAAGCCAGAATAATCTCCAAATAGTTCAATAATTGACATTGCTCTATGTAGCGACTCCTCCGGGTACGACATGTATAATAGCATATCATCTGCATATAAGGCAATCCGTTCTTCACCCTTGTTTAAGCAAGTACCCTGGAATATCTCATCCTGTCGTATCAGGATTGCAAGGGGTTCTATGGCAAGAGCAAACAGTAAAGGAGATATTGGGCACCCCTGCCTGGTTCCCCTTTCCAAATTGAAGTATGAAGATAGCTGCCCATTCAGGGATATGGCCGCTCTGGGATGTAAATATAGGAGACCTATCCATTGTATAAAGACTGGCCCTAGCCCAAATTTTTGGAGAATATGCAGTAAGTATGGCCATTCAATGGAGTCAAAGGCCTTGGCCGCATCCAAGGAGGCCAAGGCCCAGTCCTCTTTTTGCCGCGAGGCTATCTGAGACACGATTTGGGTCCTACGTAAATTGTCTGATGTACGTCTCCCTTTAATAAACCCTGTTTGATCCGGGGCTATAATAGATGGCATAATAGCGTTCAACCTATTGGCCAACACCTTCGTCAGTATTTTATAATCCACGTTAAGAAGTGCTATAGGTCTATATGATGAACAATCTAGGGGATCTTTATCTGGCTTTAATATGACCACTATAGTTGCATCAGAAAATGAATCAGGTAGGGCCCCCGCAACTAGAGATGCATGACACGTCTTAAGCAGCTCAGGGGCTAACTGGTCTAGATACTTCACATATACTTCTAGTGGGATGCCATCCGGGCCCGAGGCCTTCCCCTTAGGCATGGACGATACTGCTTCCACTATCTCCTCCATAGTAATAGGGCTATCAAGGTACTGTCTTTGGTCATTTGTTATTTTAGGACAGCTAACTTGATCACAGTAGCCAAACAACTCCTCCTTTGATCTATGAGATCTAGAGACATACAAATCTTTGTAAAAGGCATAAAACTCCAATAATATGTCAGGTGTAGAAGTCAGAATCGTACCCTCTCTAGTTTTAATTTTCAGTATGGCCGGTGACGCATTATTCTGGTGGATAATGTGTGCTAGCATGCTACTAGATTGGTTACCCTGTTCAAAATACTTCTGGTTATTAAAAAACATTCTGCGCTTGCTTTTTTCAGTAAGATATAAAAGATACTGTCTACCCGCCTGCAGCCATGTCAGTCTATTAACCTCTGAAGGATCAGAAATGTAAGTAGCTTCTAACCGTGTACAAGACTCAGCTAATTCTTTTTCTTTTTTGACCGACTCTCGCTTTATGTAGGAGATGGTAGATTGGAGGCAGCCCCTGAGGTATGCTTTTTGTGCATCCCAATAGGCTGAGTGATTAGGTGTTAATGAGTTCTCCCCTACGTAGATCTGTAACTGATCCAGTATACGGTCCTGCTGGGTAAACTGTGTTAGCCAAAAGGAATGTATCTTCCTACTCAACGATTGTGTTCCCCCCTGAGCCACCTTCAGACGCACCAAGATAGGTGAGTGGTCTGAGAACGTGCGAGGTAAATGTTCTGCAGACTGCAAGGCCAAGCAGGTTTGCCCATTCCCACAGATATAATCTATGCGAGACATCGAATTCTTCCCAGGGGTAAAGCAGGTAAACTCCCGAACCCCGGGCCACATGAGTCTCCAGAGGTCATGCCACCCAACCTCCTCCAAGAATAGTGTCAGTGGCGACGGCCTACTACCCGGCAGGGGAACCGGGACAGTGTCGCCTCTGAACTTATCCAAACCAGGAACGGCCAAAGAGTTAAAGTCACCCATACAGATTACTGCGGCCGAGGGATAGGCTGATGCAAAGCCCGCTGCCTCATATAATACAGCTAAGGCCTGAGTAGGGGGTATATATACACACATTATTACATAAGGCTGACAAACTAGTTACTTAGTTGATCATGGCAAACGTGTTTATCTGTTTGACAAACTCTCCGGTTATATAAACACACCTTTACTGACACGTAACTATTGTCCCTCATTTGTTAAAATTTAGGTCACTGAGAATACCCACCTTAATCTTTGAAGACGTTTGTATTTTATTTCTCTCTATATTGGTTCATTTATACTTGTCATTATCATAACTTTATTTTATTATTTAGTTGTGTCATTTTTTTATACATTATTGAAATGTTTTATGCATTCTAAAAAAAATGCATGGCCAGGCTTAAAAAAATTTATAGTCAAAGTTCTCAAGCCTGTCGCTTCTTAATCACTTAGAAGAATGATACAGCTGTGTGCTTTTACGCAGCATATCCGCCCTGTGTGAACATACCCTAATAAGGGCTTGTTTTTATTGCTAGATGAGTTGTATTTTGTAACATTTTAGGATACTAGTAATCTATTGACTAATTTTTTAGACTTTTTTTTTGGCTGGGGGTTGAGAAAAACAGTAAATCTGTCATCATTTTTTCATTTTTTTAAGTCATGCTTTGTGTGGTATTACATAGGTTTTCATCTTTACTCTATGAGTTGCTACGATTGTGGCGATGCCTAATATGTATTTTTTTTTTTTATGGTGAACCACTTTTAAAAGATAAAATCATTTGAAATGATAAAGGTTTTTTTTTTATTTTTTTGGAGGGGAGACTTTTTTTTTAAATGAAAACTGATCCACCATAGGAGGTGTTTCTTAGGATGTATTAAAGGGGTTCTATGGGTTTCCTCATGATAAAAAGGATGAGAATGTCTATGCTGTCTTTACTAGTTAACCTGTTATTATTCGGCTTATTTTGTTGGGGGCTGACTCAATAACTATTTATATATACATATAATATATCAAAGGTCAATACAGAGATCTCTTTAATGATCTGTTTATACCAGGGCTGTAAGTACTACATAACTAGGGGGCATCCACTACGGGGAAAGAATGTTTCTATTCCTGCATAGGATTCACTGGTGTGATATATGAGTAAAATATAACATTTATTTATAACTCTCTAAAAACAGGGGTACAATCACCACTGTGAAGAAGCCCCACCGTGTGTATAAAAACGTATTAAATAATAAACTCTGAGTTCTAATTCAATTGTGAACCTACTATAGCTCAGTGTTCAACAAGAATATCAATACGGAATCAGCATTTGAAAAATGGGCATAACAATAGTCTTGACCCTAATTCACACTAGAGTCCGTGATAACCGCACCGGAAGCTCCTAGTGTTGAGGTATACAAACAATGCTAGTGTTCCCAATGCTAAAAAGGACTCTAGTGTGAATTACGTTTTTATACACACGGTGGGGCTTCTTCACAGTGGTGATTGTACCCCTGTTTTTAGAGAGTTATAAATAAATGTTATATTTTACTCATATATCACACCAGTGAATCCTTTAAAATTGTTATGTTGTGGGAGCACAATTGAATATATCTTTGAAATACAGTGAATTATTCCTGCATAGAAGAGGATTCCTCACTGTAAGAGCAGTGCCAGTGAGACTATGGAACTCTCTGCCAGAGGAAGTTGTCATAGTGAATTCAATGAAAGTGTATAAAAGGGGCCTAGATGCTATTCTTGAGTGTAATAATATTACATTGTATGTACTAAAGAAAGAAGTAATCCACCAGTAGATTCTAGACCGTGAAATATGCATAAAACGTCACATTTATTTTCGAAATATTTAAAAAAAATTGTTTTTGGTGTAATGAACATACCTTGTCATAAATTGCTGGCAAGCGATGGTATCTTTTTTGGAACACACTTGATACCAGGGACAGATTGGTTCGTAGATATTCGTCCTGATATAGAATAACTATGTTTTTTTAAAACAATATCTGCAATTTCATTGACTTGAGGACTATGTACGGTAGGATTTGCCATCTTTGGCTTGTGGTGACGATAGACAACCCTGATTTTCGTTACATATTGTTTGTCCTGTTAGTCTATATATACCTTTTAATGGTAATGATTAAAAATAAATTTTTTAGTAGCTACCTTTGCTGATCTAGTTATATATAGGAAATTAATATTTTGGAAGTTATATGTAAAGACAAGGTTCATTTCATTTTTATTTATATATCTTAGAAAATGTTGTGCATGTTCTCGTGTGAGTGGGTTGTTTTTTTATTGTAAAGAAATTCCTATATAGCCATGTATATATTTGCTAAGATGTGAGAACTTGGCTTTTGCAGGTAGAATTCCTGGTCAAAATCAAAGAAATTGTGTTTAAGCAGGAATTCCACACCATAACCAGAAATTATTTCATGGTATTAGAATATGTACTGTACCGCTCCTAATAGTAACTCAAAAATTGTATGGCCTGAGTGTGTGGTAAACTTGGTAAAGGGCAACTACATTACGTCAAGATAACCAATTCCAATTCTTTGACCATTTCAAATTTTGTATTGATGAAACAACATGTTTCATCTCCCTTATGTATCCTGGTAGATCTTTTACAAGTGGTTGAAGGTCATAATGCAACAAGCTCTTAGTCTTACTGTTAGAGATCTTGTTCCAGACACAAATGGTCTTAGTGTATCATAGAAGTAATCTGCCATTTGAGCCGTCAGTCAGTAAAGTAAAGTCAGTCAGTAAAGTCCACAGTTGGATCTGTACTCAGATGTCGGTATGTGATTACATCTTGTAGCAATTCTAGGTTACATATTTTGTATAAGCCTGCATTGAATACCACAACCACAATGCCGCCTCCACTGTCTGCTGATCATACAATCAGATTTTTGTTGTGTTTTTTTCTTTTCTTGTAATTCTTTTAGTTATGATAGAATAAATTTTTGACCCGCGTTGTATTTTTGTTTGTTCTTTTATCTTCTAATTCTTGTACAATGATCTCTTGGAGTTTATCAAAACCTTGAGGACGTTTTTTGGATAAAAATGTGAAATCTTTGTGGGAAAACTTGTTTTCAGATTGGTGTAATTTTTATGGATTCTCTTTCCAATTAATTTAGTTGCAGTATATTAAATTGATCTTTAAAGGGGGTATAAAAGTTTTCTTGTTGCAGAATATTTTCTCCTTGTACCAGATCAAGAGGAAGGTTTTCTGTTGTTGTTTCCATATTTTCTTTGTATTTTTTTTATGTCATAGCAAAGTGTCGTTTTAATGTTAGTGTTCTGCCAAGTCTATTGACGTGTACTAGTGTATTAAATTATATTGATTGGTAGGTGCAAAGCCAAATCCTTTCGATAATACTGTTAGCTGTTCGTCTGTTAGTATACAACTAGACAAATTAATCATTTTTTGTTGAATTGTATTTCCTCTTTCTCTGCAGGGAGTGGAGTGTAAGAGGACCCAAGGTATTCACCCTTTAACTCATATACATGGATCCAGACTTCGCTGCTTGGGAACAACAGGCCGACGTTAACAGGCGGAGTACAAAATAAGCAGGCAGGGCAGGTTGCTGAAGGACACACACGGTTGGTAGAGTCAAAGGTCAGGGCAGTTGGCAGACGTTCGTCATGGGTTACAATAAAGAGGTCAGATATCGTCCCTGGTAGTAGTGTTGCGGAAGTCATGGCTCAAAATATATAAGACTGAAATTTAGACGAGTGTTCCAACAGACACTCACTCCAGGAAATTTATCATTATCATTATTATATATTAATATATATTCGAGAGGAATTAGACACAGAAATTGCTTGTATGTTCAAAAATACTATTTGGCCTCTAAATGGATACAATAGCTTGTTCTCTTCCCACCAAAAGTATATTTTTCCCTTCAGGCTAGAATACACTTATCTCACTCCCCTCAACCCCCATGAAAGAGCTGTTTCAATTTTGAGGTCACCATGCATCTTCCAACAAGCTTCACTTGAGAGCCAAGGACACATAGCTAGCTAGCTAACTAACTAACTAACTAACTAACTAACATGCAAAATCAGCATTAATATGCTTGACTTAAAGCAACAGATGACTTTTTTCACTAAATGGCTTACATATATATATATATATACATATATATATATATATATATACATATATATATATATATATATATATATATATATATATACACACTACCGTTCAAAAGTTTGGTGTCACCCAGACAATTTTGTGTTTTCCATGAAAACTCATACTTATATTTATCAAATTAGTTGCAAAATGACGAGACAATATAGTCAAGACATTGACAAGGTTAGAAATAATGATTTTTATTTCAAATAATAATTTTCTCCTTCAAACTTTGCTTTCGTCAAAGAATGCTCCATTTGCAGCAATTACAGCATTGCAGACCTTTGGCATTCTAGCTGTTAATTTGCTGAAGTAATCGGGAGAAATTTCACCCCATGCTTCCAGAAGCCCCTCCCACAAGTTGGATTGGCTTGATGGACACTTCTTGCGTACCATACGGTCAAGCTGCTCCCACAACAGCTCTATGGGGTTGAGATCTGGTGACTGCGCTGGCCACTCCATTACAGATAGAATACCAGCTGCCTGCTCCTTCCCTAAATAGTTCTTGCATAATTTGGAGGTGTGCTTTGGGTCATTGTCCTGTTGTAGGATGAAATTGGCTCCAATAAAGCGCTGTCCACAGGGTATGGCATGGCGTTGCAAAATGGAGTGATAGCCTTCCTTATTCAAAATCCCTTTTACCTTGTACAAATCTCCCACTTTACCAGCACCAAAGCAACCCCAGACCATCACATTTCCTCCACCATGCTTGACAGATGGTGTCAGGCATTCTTCCAGCATCTTTTCAGTTGTTCTGCGTCTCACAAATGTTCTTCTGTGTGATCCAAACACCTCAAACTTCGATTCGTCTGTCCATAACACTTTTTTCCAATCTTCCTCTGTCCAATGTCTGTGTGCTTTTGCCCATATTAATCTTTTCCTTTTATTAGTCAGTCTCAGATATGGCTTTTTCTTTGCCACTCTGCCCTGAAGGCCAGCATCCCGGAGTCGCCTCTTCACTGTAGACGTTGACACTGGCATTTTGCGGGTACTATTTAATGAAGCTGCCAGTTGAGGACCTGTGAGGCGTCTATTTCTCAAACTAGAGACTCTAATGAACTTGAACTCTAATGTACTTGTCTTGTTGCTCAGTTGTGCAGCGGGGCCTCCCACTTGTCTTTCTACTCTGGTTAGAGCCTGTTTGTGCTGTCCTGTGAAGGGAGTAGTACACACCGTTGTAGGAAATCTTCAGTTTCTTGGCAATTTCTCGCATGGAATAGCCTTCATTTCTAAGAACAAGAAAAGACTGTCGAGTTTCACATGAAAGCTCTTTTTTTCTAGCCATTGTGAGAGTTGAATCGAACCCACAAATGTAATGCTCCAGATTCTCAACTAACTCAAAGGAAGGTCAGTTTTATAGCTCCTCTAAACAGCAAAACTGTTTACAGCAATGCTAACATAATTGCACAAGGGTTTTCAAGTGTTTTCTAATCATCCATTAGCGTTCTAACACAGTTAGCAAACACAATTTACCATTAAAACACTGGAGTGATGGTTGCTGGAAATGGGCTTCTATACACCTATGTAGATATTGCATTAAAAACCAGACGTTTGCAGCTAGAATAGTCATTTAGCACATTAACAATGTATAGAGTGTATTTTTGATTAACTTAACGTTATCTTCATTGAAAAAAACTGTGCTTCTCTTTCAAAAATAAGGAAATTTCGAGGTGACCCTAAACTTTTGAACGGTAGTGTATATATATATATATATATATATATATATATATATATATATATATATACCTTAAAACGGGGGGAAAAAGTCTTTACAGGTGGAATACAAATTATATCTCTGCATAATTCGGCATTCTGCTTGATAGTTCACAAATTAATTTAATACAGAAAATATAAGCA
Source organism: Rhinoderma darwinii (assembly GCF_050947455.1). Taxonomy (NCBI): domain Eukaryota; kingdom Metazoa; phylum Chordata; class Amphibia; order Anura; family Rhinodermatidae; genus Rhinoderma; species Rhinoderma darwinii. The sequence continues at coordinate 204,213,831 of NC_134688.1, forward strand.
AATTGAGGTCCATTACAGGAAATCCAACAAAGTTTAACGAAGGGAATCACTAGGCTTAACCTTAGTTAAGGCTGTGCGAGGGCTGGATCCTTAACCCCTTCCCGCTCCTTGATGTACTATGCCATCACGATGAGTGCATCGTTCGCGCTGAGTGATGGAATAGTATGACACGGGAGGAACAGCCATTCCGGCCCCCCTCCCAACGCATACAGGAGCAGTGACCACTTCTTTCTTGTACAGCAGTGGCCACAGCTCCTTCAGCAGGGACCGATCGCGTTGGTCCCTGCTGATTAACCCCTTAGTAGCCGCGTTCAATAACGATCGCCGCTTCTAATGGGTTAAAATACCATTGATGTCCCGCAACATGATCGTGGGCAATGATGGTTGCTATGGCAACTGGAGGCCTAACAATGGCCTCCAGCTATGCCATCTACAAAGTCAGGACCCACTATGCTTGCTGTCAGAGAGTAGCTGACAGCTCTTCTACACTGAACTATGCATGCATTAGAATGGCGATCAAGGCCTCCTTCAAGTACCCTAGTGGGACAAAAAAAAAAAATTTCAAAAGTCAAAATCCCCATTTTTCCCTTATCGGTCCATTATTATTTAAAAAATAATAATAAATAAATAAACTGTACATAATTGTTATTGCCGCGTCCATAACGGCCTGAGCTACAAAAATATTTTGTTATTTATCCTGCATGGTGAACGCCGTAAAAGAAAACAATAATAAACCATACCAGAATTACAATTTTTTGGTCTCTTTACCTCCCAAAAAATGAAATAAAAAGAGATCAAAAAGTCGCATGTCCCCAAAAATTGTACTGATCGAAACTACAGTTTGTTACGCAAGAAACACGTCCTCCCACAGCTTTCTTAAATGGAAAAATTTAAAAGTTATGGCTCTTAGAATATGGCAACACAAAAAGTTAATGATTTTTAGAAAAAGTATTTTATTGGGCAAACGCCACTGATCAAAAAGTCGCATGCACCCCATGAAAACTACAATGAATTCCTCAAGGGGTCTAGCTTTCAAAATGGTGTCACTTTTAAGGGGTTTCCCCTGTACTGGTACCTCAGAAGCTTTGCAAATGCGACATGGCGTCCAGAAACCAATACAGCAAAATCTACATGCCAAATAGCGCTCCTCCCTTTCTGAGCCCTGCCGTTTGTCCAACTAGCAGTTTATGGCCACATTTGAGGTATTGCCGTAATTGGGAAAAATTGCTTTTCAAATGTTTGGGTGCTTTTTCTCCTTTATTCCTTGTAAAAATGTGCACGTTTTATCAGAAAAATATGTGATTTTCAATTTCACAGCCTAATTCCACGAAATGCAGCAAAAAAACCTGTGTGGTTTAAATACTCACTATACACCTTGATAAATTCCTTGCTCCTTTGCTTCTGAGGCCTGTGCTTCAGTCCATTAGCACACTAGGGCCACATGTGGGATATTCCTAAAAACTGCAGAATCTGGGCAATAAATATTGAGTTTCATTTTCTGGTAAATCCTTCTGTTTTACAAAAAAAAATTGAATAAAAAAATGTTCTGCATAAAAAATGACATTTGTAAATTTACCCTCTACTTTGCTTTAAATTGGTGTAAAATGCCTAAAGGGTTAAGAAACTTTATAAATGCTGTTTTGAATACTTTGATGGTTCTAGTTTTTAAAATGGGGTGATTTATAGGGAGTTTCTAATATATAGACCCCCTCAAAGCCACTTCAGAATTGAACTGTTACCAAAAAAAAGGCTTTTGAAATTTTCTTCAAAAAATTAGAAATTGCTGCTTATGTTCTAAGCCTTGTAATGTCCTAGAAAAATAAAATAATGTTCAAAAAATGATGCCAACATATAGTAGACATATGGGAAATGTGAATTAGTCACTATTTTATGTGGTATTACTAGATGTCTTACAAACAGATACATTTAAACTCAGAAAAATTCAAATTTTTCCAAATTTTCTCTAAATTTTGCTATTTTTCACACATAAACACTGAATATATCGACCAAATTTTACCACTAACCTTGGATAGGTAAAAGCATTCCAGAGTTAATACCACATAATGTGTGACATGTCAAATTTGAAAAATGGGTTCTGAGCATTAAGGCCCAAACTAGGCTGCGCCATTAAGGGGTTAAAAACGTAGTCTTAGCATCATGTGATAAAACCAACTAATTATCCATCACAAAGAAAGTTACGTGTATAATAAGCTATTGTTGTATACCTATACTTTTTAAACAATTAGAAAAAGATGACAATATTAAAGTAATGCTAATGGTAATATATTAAATTCTGTCTTACATTTAAACCTTTGGGGATCCTAAAGAACTGTAAAATCATTCAGTACATTTGTCGGCTAATTTGCTTTTTCATTGTAGCACACACCTTCAATAGCTCTGTATACTTTCTCAATAACTTGGAGACTGACAGATAGCAGGCTCCTGGTATGGACCTGTGCAAAATGTTCTGAAGTCATCTATATATCTATTGCCCTGCTATTTGTGGCATCTGATATGTTTCTTTTTATCCTTATTGTGAGAGCACCCGATGTACAACCAACAAACAGTATTTTACATTCTTTACATGTTATTAAATATACGGTACAGTATTTGTAATGTATTTCATATACAGTAGATATTGATTTTATCTTGTCTGTTGGTAGGCGTCAACATATCTGTTCTTGATTTTTTTCAAATTTACAGGCCTTGCATTTTTTGTGTCCACACCGATAAAAGCCTGTATTTGTTACATAGTTACATAGTTAGTACGGCTGAAAAAAGACACATGTCCATCAAGTTCAACCAAGGGACGGGAGTTAAGATTTTTTTGTTCTAGGAAATGATCTAAGCCTTTTTTTAAAGCTATCTACTGTCCCTGCTGTGACCAGCTCCTGCGGTAGACTATTCCATAGATTCATGGTTCTCACAGTAAAGAAGGCTTGTCGCCTCTGGAGGTTGAACCTTTCTTTTTCCAGACGGAGGGAGTGCCCCCTTGTTTTTTGAGGGGGTTTTACATGGAACAGAATTTCACGATATTTTTTTGTATGTGCCATTAATATATTTATATAAATTAATCATGTCCCCCCTTAGTCGTCTTTTTTCAAGGCTAAATAGGATTAATTCTTTCAATCTTTCCTCATAACTTAGATTCTCCATGCCCCTTATTAGCTTCGTTGCTCTTCTTTGTATTTTTCCAACTCCAGGGCATCCTTTCTATGAACTGGAGCCCAGAACTGAACTGCATATTCTAGATAAGGCCTCACTAATGCTTTGTAAAGTGGTAATATTACATCCCTGTCCCGCGAGTCAATGCCTCTAGTAATACACGACAATATCTTGCTGGCCTTTGAAGCAGCTGATTGACATTGCATGCTATTATTTAGTTTATGATTTACAAGTACACCCAGATCCTTCTCAACAAGTGACTCCCCCAGTGTAGCTTCCCCTAGGACATATGATGCATGCAGGTTGTTGGTAACCAGATGCATAACTTTACAATTATCTACATTATACTTAATTTGCCAACTGGATGCCCAAACACTTAGTTTGTTTAAATCCGCTTACAATTTACGAGCATCTTCCATAGACTGAACTATATTACATAGCTTGGTGTCATCTGCAAAAATAGAAATAGTGCTATTAATCCATCCTCTATATCATTAATAAATAAGTTGAATAATAGTGGTCCCAGCACTGAACCCTGTGGTACACCACTTATAACCGGGGACAATTCAGAGTAGGAAACTTTGACTACAACTCTCTGGATACGGTCCTTGAGCCAATTCTCAATCCAATTACAAACTATATTTTCTAAACCTGTAGTCCTTAATTTATCAATTAGACGTCTATTAGGGACAGTGTCAAATGCCTTTGAAAAGTCCAAAAACACTATATCCACAGCGGCCCCTCTGTCTAGGCTTCTTCTCACCTCTTCATAAAAACAGATCAGGTTAGTTTGACAACTTCTGTCCTTAGTAAAACCCTGCTGGCTGTCACTTATAATACTAATTTTTTTCACATAATCCTGTATATAGTCCCTCAATAGCCCCTCAAACATTTTCCCCACGATGGATGTTAAGCTTACTGGTCTATAATTACCTAATAAAAACCTAGAGTCCTTTTTGAAAAAAAAGTCCCTTGGCACTATACCAGTCATTAGAGAATCTCTGAATATTATGAAAAGGGGGACAGAAATAACTGAACTAAGCTCTTTAAGAATTCTAGGGTGTAACCCATCTGGTCCCGGGGCCTTGTGCACATTTATTTTATTTAATTTAGAATGGACCATATCTACATTCATCCAATTCAGTATATCAACTGATATATTAACAGCACTGGCAGCGGCTACATCAGCCGCTCTTTCTTCTGTTGTGTATACAGAGATAAAGAACCCATTTAGTAACTCTGCCTTCTCTTGATCCTCTGTTACCAACTCCCCATTACCACTATCTAGGGGTCCTACATGTTCGGACATTGGCTTTTTTGCATTTATATCCTTGGCCACCTGCCTTTCATTTTGTATTTTTGCTAATTTTATTACATTTTTAAAGATTTTATTACGCTCTTTATAATTGAAAAAGGTTACACTGGTACCCTCAGATTTGTATTTTTTAAATGCCCTTTTTTTGTCATGTATTGCCCTTTTTACAGAATGTGTAAGCCATGTGGGGTTTAATTTTAGTCGTTTATACCGATTACCTATAGGAATAAATTTTGCACTATAATTACCCAAAGTAGATTTGAAAATCTCCCATTTATCAATTGTCCCATTATTTAACATTAGTTCTTCCCAGTCTATATCTTGAATTGAAGCCCTGATCCTGGGGAAATTGGCTCTCTTAAAATTAAGTGTTTTTGTCCTCCCAGCATGTGTTTGTTTTTTTAAAGTATATGTAAAATGTAACTATATTGTGATCACTGTTACCGAGGTTATCACGAACATTGACATTCCCAACAAGTTCTGCATTATTAGAAATTACCAGATCCAACAGAGCTTCACCTCTAGTTGGGTCTTCCACAAACTGGCCCGTAAAATTTTCCTGCAACAAGTTGAGGAAATGTCTCCCCTTTGCAGTTGAAGCCGAACCATTACACCAATTAATATCTCGGAAATTAAAATCTCCCATTATTATTACAGTACCCACCTGTGCAGCCCGCTCCATCTGTTTATATAGCTAACCTTCCATCTCATCAGTTATATTGGGGGGGGGGGGGGTCTATAGATTTCACCAAAAGTAATTTTTTCAGTGTTTACCTCCCTTTCTAGTTTCACCCACAAGGTTTCAACCTCCTCACAATCTTCACCCACTATTGTCTCTTCCACACTCGCCTTCATATCACTTCTCACATACAGACATACACCACCGCCTTTCCTATTTGTCCTGCCTTTCCAAAAAAGTGCAAAATCCTTTAGATTTTCAGCCCAGTCGTGTGAAGAGTCCAGCCATGTTTCAGCAACACCAACTATATCTATATTTTCTTCCAGTATCAAGGCCTCCAGCTCCCCCATTTTGCTTGCTAGACTTCTGCCATTTGTGAACATACACTTTAACTTGCCTTTCAGTTTTTCACTTTTATTATCAGAAATGTGATTATTTGATATTATTTGATCATTTTTATTTTCACTGCTGTTTTGTAACAAAAGGATCTCCTTATCCAGTTGTCTAGTCCTCTCCCCAAAGTCTGTTTCTCCCCCAACCAATATAGTCTGACCCCTCTCTAACTTGACTACCCCTTTATTTTCTACATTGACCTCCCTCCTCAGCCCTAGTTTAAATACTCCACCACCCCAGCTAGAATTCTCTCCCCCAGCACAGCAGACCCCCTTCCATTTAGGTGCAAATCATCTGCAGAATACAGTGTACCCCAATGAAAAATCAGCCCAGTGCTCTAGAAACCCAAAGCCTTTTCCTCTACAGTAGAGAAAATATGGGAGGGAACCTCCAGCTCACCTTAGGGCAAAAAATTTCCAATGCCTGTTGCGCCCGGGTCCTCGTGTCGGCACACGTTGATAAGGATGTAACAAGGAAATGGGTGTGATCCAGCGCAAGCAAAAAGTTGTTCAAAGGTATATTAAAATGGAAACTTGTTCCGATTTTATTGGATATAAAAATAAAAACAGGGAGAACTTGCTCCCACAGAGGAAAGGTGGATGTATGAAAAGAAGATAGGTGTGTAGAGCCTACGCGTTTCAGACGATCTCCTCGTCCTTAGTCATGGCTGAGAATGAAAGGTCTGACAGCTAGGGTTAGGGCTTATATCCGGTTTGATACAGGTGTGTTTAATTGCGGTTCAGGAGAATTTAGATGGAACGCAAACATGTGACCGGTCCAACATCGGCCCACGTCCTCTGTCAAATTCCGGACACATGGAAACCACAGCGCGAAAGACCGCGATGTGCACATGGTAAGTAGACAACTTTCCAGTATGTTTGTTGGTGACAGTTAACTATGTCGATAATATTCCTAATATCAGAATATTGTTATATTTTTTATTTGTCAAAACAAATTAGTAGTTTGTTAGATTGAACCGGAAATAACCCCTAGATGGAAAAAACCCCACTGATCAGAAATACTGTTTGGTAATGAAAAGTTGTGTGAGTACAATATAATAAGGGATATTTAAAATAAATAAAAAGTGACTAACATTGACATATGAATGTACATACGATGAACTAATATTTGTGCAACGAAAGTTATAATATACAGAAAAGATTTAGCAATTGTAGATTTTAGTGTGCTGCAAACATAGCTATGAATGTGATGTCCGAGCACATTAAACTGTGGGATCTTATACTAACAATCATGATCTGAAAGGACAAATTTCATGAGATTTTCTGTGAACAACGAAAAAGATTTCTACTATAACATTCATTCAAACATCTAAAACTATATTCAACAGTTCTACAAAAGCATTTTTCGTTGTTCACAGAAAATCTCATGAAATTTGTCCTTTCAGATCATGATTGTTAGTATAAGATCCCACAGTTTAATGTACTCGGACATCACATTCATAGCTATGTTTGCAGCACACTAAAATCTACAATTGCTAAATCTTTTCTGTATATTATACCTTTCGTTGCACAAATATTAGTTCATCGTATGTACAGGGTGGGCCATTTATATGGATACACATAAATAAAATGGGAATGGTTGGTGATATTAACTTCCTGTTTGTGGCACATTAGTATATGGGAGGGGGGAAACTTTTCAAGCTGGGTGTTGACCATGGCGGCCATTTTGAAGTCGGCCATTTTGTACCCAACTTTAGTTTTTTCAATGGGAAGAGGGTCATGTGACACATCAAACTTATCGAGCATTTCACAAGAAAAACAATGGTGTGCTTGGTTTTAACGTTACTTTATTCTTTCATGAGTTATTTACAAGTTTCTGACCACTTATAAAATGTGTTTAAAGTGCTGCCCATTGTGTTGGATTGTCAATGCAACCCTCTTCTCCCACTCTTCACTCACTGATAGCAACACTGCAGAAGAAATGCTAGCACAGGCTTCCAGTATCCGTAGTTTCAGTTGCTGCACATCTCGTATCTTCACAGCATAGACAATTGCCTTCAGATGACCCCAAAGATAAAAGTCTAAGGGGGTCAGATCGGGAGGCATTTCTTCTGCGGTGTTGCTATCAGTGTGTGAAGAGTGGGAGAAGAGGGTTGCATTGACAATCCAACACAATGGGCAGCACTTTGAACACATTTTATAAGTGGCCAGAAACTTGTAAATAACTCATGAAAGAATAAAGTAACGTTAAAACCAAGCACACCATTGATTTTCTTGTGAAATTCTCGATAAGTTTGATGTGTCACATGACCCTCTTTCCATTGAAAAAACAAAAGTTGGATACAAAATGGCCGACTTCAAAATGTCCGCCATGGTCAACACCCAGCTTGAAAAGTTTCCCCCCTCCCTTATACTAATGTGCCACAAACAGGAAGTTAATATCCCCAACCATTCCCATTTTATTTAGGTGTATCCATATAAATGGCCCACCCTGTACATTCATATGTCAATGTTAGTCACTTTTTATTTATTTTAAATATCCCTTATTATATTGTACTCACACAACTTTTCATTACCAAACAGTATTTCTGATCAGTGGGGTTTTTCCATCTAGGGGTTATTTCCGGTTCAATCTAACAAACTACTAATTTGTTTTAACAAATAAAAAATATAACAATATTCCGATATTAGGAATATTATCGACATAGTTAACTGTCACCAACAAACATACTGGAAAGCTGTCTACTTACCATGTGCACATCGCGGTCTTTCGCGCTGTGGTTTCCATGTGTCCGGAGTTTGACAGAGGACGTGGGCCGATGTTGGACCGGTCACATGTTTGCGTTCCATCTAAATTCTCCTGAACCGCAATTAAACACACCTGTATCAAACCGGATATAAGCCCTAACCCTAGCTGTCAGACCTTTGATTCTCAGCCATGACTAAGGACGAGGAGATCGTCTGAAACACGTAGGCTCTACACAACTATCTTCTTTTCATACATCCACCTTTCCTCTGTGGGAGCAAGTTCTCCCTGTTTTTATTTTTATATCCAATAAAATCGGAACAAGTTTCCATTTTAATATACCTTTGAACAACTTTTTGCTTGCGCTGGATCACACCCATTTCCTTGTTCCATCCTTTTCCTCTACACCAAGACTTAAGCCATGCATTTAACTCCCTTAGCTCCCACTGTCTTTCCTGTGATGTGCATGGCATAGGCAGTATTCCTGAGAATACAACCTTGGAGGTCCTACCCTTCAGCTTGTAGCCTAGTTCTTTAAAATTATTCTTAAGGCTTCTCCACCTACCATGTATTCTGTTGTTGGTACCTACATGGACCACGACAGCTGGATCATCACCAGCCCCTCCCAGCAATTTGTCCACCTGTTCCACCACATGCCGAACCCTGGCACCAGGGAGACAGCAAACCATTCGATTGAGGCGGTCTTGGCGACAAATTATTCTATCCGTCTTCCTGATTATAGAATCCCCTACAACTATCAATTGTCTTGCCTTACCTGTATTACCATCCCGCCGACTACTAGCTGGGCTGTTCTCCCGGCTGTTAGCCAAGTTTTTTGGTCAGTAGTATTTTTAGTGTAATGAACAAATAAATTATGTTTACTAGATAACTGGAAATGGAGCATTGCTCCAGCAATTTATTCTGTTAAATTTGGAGTAAGAAATATATTTTTTCCCCCTAAGATGAGGAAAATTGGTTTTATGCCTCATTGGGTTTCTTCCCTTCATCTGGATCATCAAGGCAGGAGAATAGGTGCAACTAGATGGACTTATGTTTTTTTTTTTTAAACCTACTATGTTATGTCCATTTTCTAAAGTAATAAAACAATGAGGGAATCTGATTTTCCCGATTTTTACCTAAATATATTTTCTTACTGTCATTTTACATGATACATATTTAAGATTAAAAGATTATACCCTTTAAATGATACTCATAAGCATTAAAATAAAGTGACACAGAAAACACAAATAACAATTATAACTGTTTTTAATGTAAATACACACATATACATAATATGAAAAGAAATGAGGTTACAAAGAGTTTACTTTGTTCTAAACACTAAAGACGCTCCCTTAACTGGGGAAGAAACAGCTGTTGTCGTAAGTTTCAGGTTGTCCCTTAGAAAGTTACGTTTTTGACAAGTCATCTGATTTCGGATGCCCATTGAACATATTTTAGGAGAGACATTTGTAGGTGGAGTCGTTTTTGGAGGAAGTCCATTGATCTCATAGGTCCATTGCATAGATGACGTCTGTAAAAAGAAAATATTAATCAAAAGAATTGAAAGTAATGCATACAGGAAAAAAAGTTTTTGCAGAATAGTAAATAGTTTGACACTTTTCAAAACAGAGATATCCAACACTTTACCCATGGGCACCATTGGGCTTATGTTTGTCTTTTTAGGCGCATGCTACATCTTTCCAGCAAACACCATCTGCTATGGGGCACAACTGTTATGAAGCATTCAGGCTGCAACTTGTATGGGAGCACTCCAGCTATAACTGTTTTAGAAGCACATAGCTACCAATGGTATGGAGCACTGTGACTGCCTGTATTATAGGATAATTCTGGCTGTAACTGTTAAAGAAGCACATAGCTGTCAGTGATATGGAACACTCTAAATGTAACAGCTACGAAAAACACTGTATTTTATTTGATCACTGCTCTGGAGGCATTCTGGTGGCAGCTGTTATAGGAGCACTTTGGCCGATACTACTATATACTATGGCTGTTGCAGTTATGGAGCAATGTGACTGGCCGAATTATGGCAACATTCTGGCTGTCACTGTTATATGTGAACAACTTTTTCAGAAAAGCAATGCAATCATAAGTCTACAATATTAAATTGACACTCAGTCTCTTGATGCCCCATGACAAACATCAGGAGGCAAAAAAGTAACAATTATTGATTGGGGAGGCTATAATTTTCATACATGTAGGTACCATGTTCTGACAAGAATATACATTCATTGAGTCATATGTGTTTTCCGCACCAAATATGTTGGACTTTTACATAGTGTTAGAAAACAATAGTTTTCAGTGCCCCCCATTTGGAATGTAACGCTTATTAATAAATATAAATTCTCTTTATCATTTAGTTGAATATTTATTTTGTGATAGTTTATGTCTCAAAATATATCTGAATAGTGTATCTACATTATGTGCCAGTGCCACTTATTGCAAACAATTTACATTACTCCATAACTGCAGACTCCAATAATAGATTTTCTAGTTGTCATATTTCCATTACATTAGCGTACACTCTTTCCACTGTTTATATCACTCACGAGGTTCCAGAATTCAAATAAATATATATATATATATATATATATATATATATATATATATATATATATATATATATATATATATACAGTGAAGGAAATAAGTATTTGATCCCTTGCTGATTTTGTAAGTTTGCCCACTGTCAAAGACATGAACAGTCTAGAATTTTTAGGCTAGGTTAATTTTACCAGTGAGAGATAGATTATCTGAAAAAAAAAAAAGAAAATCACATAGTCAAAATTATATATATTTATTTGCATTGTGCACAGAGAAATAAGTATTTGATCCCTTTGGCAAACAAGACTTAATACTTGGTGGCAAAACCCTTGTTGGCAAGCACAGCAGTCAGAAGTTTTTCTGTAGTTGATGATGAGGTTTGCACACATGTTAGATGGAATTTTGGCCCACTCCTCTTTGCAGATCATCTGTAAATCATTAAGATTTCGAGGATGTCGCTTGGCAACTCGGATCTTCAGCTCCCTCCATAAGTTTTTGATGGCATTAAGGTCTGGAGACTGGCTAGGCCACTCAATGACCTTAATGTGCTTCTTTTTGAGCCACTCCTTTGTTGCCTTGGCTGTATGTTTCGGGTCATTGTCGTGCTGGAAGACCCAGCCACGAGCCATTTTTAATGTCCTGGTGGAGGGAAGGAGGTTGTCAGTCAGAATTTGACGGTATATGGCCCCATCCATTCTCCCATTGATGCGGTGAAGTAGTCCTGTGCCCTTAGCAGAGAAACACCCCCAAAACATAATGTTTCCACCCCCATGCTTGACAGTGGGGACAGTGTTCTTTGGGTCATAGGCAGCATTTCTCTTCCTCCAAACACGGCGAGTTGAGTTAATGCCAAAGAGCTCCATTTTAGTCTCATCTGACCACAGCACCTTCTCCCAATCACTCTCAGAATAATCCAGATGTTCATTTGCAAACTTCAGACGGGCCTGTACATGTGCCTTCTTGAGCAGGAGGACCTTGCGGGCACTGCAGGATTTTAATCCATTACGGCGTAATGTGTTACCAATGGTTTTCTTGGTGACTGTGGTCCCAGCTGCCTTGAGATCATTAACAAGTTCCCCCCATGTAGTTTTCGGCTGAGCTCTCACCTTCCTCAGGATCAAGGATACCCCACGAGGTGAGATTTTGCATGGAGCCCCAGATCGATGTCGATTGACAGTCATTTTGTATTTCTTACTATTGCACCAACAGTTGTCTCCTTCTCACCCAGTGTCTTACTTATGGTTTTGTAGCCCATTCCAGCCTTGTGCAGGTCTATGATCTTGTCCCTGACATCCTTAGAAAGCTCTTTGGTCTTGTCCATGTTGTAGAGGTTAGAGTCAGACTGATTAATTGAGTCTGTGGACAGGAGTCTTTTATACAGGTGACCATTTAAGAAAGCGGTCTTTAATGCAGGCACCAAGTTGATTTGGAGCGTGTAACTGATCTGGAGGAGGCTGAACTCTTAATGGTTGGTAGGGGATCAAATACTTATTTCTCTGTGCACAATGCAAATAAATATATATAATTTTGACTATGTGATTTTCTGTTTTTTTTTTTTTAATATAATCTATCTCTCACTGGTAAAATGAACCTAGCCTAAAAATTCTAGACTGTTCAAGACTTTGACAGTGGGCAAACTTACAAAATCAGCAAGGGATCAAATACTTATTTCCTTCACTGTATACACACATTACATGCATTGGCCTTCATTAAAATATTAACCAATAGATACAACATTTCAACAAACAATTAATAATCGGGATGCAGGAAAGGTTGAAAGGTCTATTACGGGCTTACTTTTCCCTCCTTTCCTCGATCTATATACACCTAATCCAGGAGAGAGGATACAGACAGGCGTGGAGGTGGATCTCCACCATGACAGGATAATACGTGTTTAGCTACCTTTTATGGTGGAGTTCCAAAATACCTAACATATCAGGGCATCGAGCGTGTAAAGGTCTAGATTAGACCTTGATAAAAAAAAGTGCTATGCAAGGATGCACAATGGATTTTTAGATTCAGATGCATTAAACCCCTAGACCTAAAGAATGCAATTTAATTTGTCCCTTTTTTCCCAAATACACTGGAATGTGATTGCTTTAAGTAATGGGCCATCATAGTGCCCTATGGAATAAAACCCATCTGGCTTTTTTAGATGAAGATGTATATGGCTCGTAAGGGCCAAACTAAGTTTAGAATTAATTGGACCAGTACACAGGCGCTTGGACTACCTTATAAGTGCTATGTAGGAGAATAAATGCATACGCTATGGAGCATAGCAATTATGCTGGACCGGTAATGATTACCAGTATGATGATAAGGCATAGGGTGTAATTATAATAGGTTGGTTTTATAACTGAGATGCATGATTCCATGACCGCCGCTGGGACCACCAAAGAATAAAACCTCTTTTGTATCTCCGCATGTCTAAATAACCTAGGTCTATGGAGAATACTACCAATATCCGCACATACAATCAATCATAATCAATGTAACCCACAGAATGCACACCATTGTCCTGTAAATATTTTTGCTTGCGTGATCGAAGAAAAATCTGCTGCTGTCAATTATCATATCAGATGAGTTAAACCACATGTTCCACATAAAATACGCACTTTCACCCTTAAATAAATCTCTTGAGTAGTGTCTACAACATTATCTACGACATTTGTTACTAGAGTAAGTGTGCAGATGCGGCAGATTTTGTTGAAGAAATTTCTGCAACTGAAAATCATTCATCTTAATGGAGTTGTATTTACAGCAGAAGTATGGATTTCTGCAAGTTGCATTTAGATGAATGAAACTGATTTTCAGTTGCAGAAATTTCTGTAAAAAAAACCCTGCTTCGTGTGACTGCACCCTAACCTGTCCCTTAATGACAAATACGAGGCTTGGGCGAAAGCTGTATTCTGATTGGTCGGTTCTGACCAATCAGAGTAAGCCCAAGAAGCGCATCAATACAGGAGAGGCAGGGACTTATACTTAGTCAGCGTTCTACCCGTAAGAGGCGGCTTTACATTATTTCACAAGGCACACATTATCAGTGTGCTGTGGCAGCACGTATAATAGAGGGACTCCCAAATAAGTAGGGCGTATAATTGTTAGCATAGAGCTTGTGAGCAGAAATTACGGTGATACACGCCATAGGTATACCACTATACAGGTTTCGGGACTGCTCTTACTGGCTTGCTGTTATCGAACATAGATTTGAGTGGTGACACGCCATCAGTGCACCACTCCTACTAATTCGATGTTTGGTCTCCTGATGTGCCATGTTATTACAAGCATAGCAAAATGTTTTGAGACCTGGGGCCTGTAAGGTTCCATTTTAGGGGCATCTAGTTCTATAAATATGCTCTCTTATAAAGATTTAGATAAAGGCAGGGATAGCATTATTTCACCTATGTCTGTCTGTATCTCATCTCCTAGGATTAGGTTTATAAAGATAGTAGGCAGGGGAAAGTGCACCTTATCCTGAATCCTGATTATTGATTTTTTGTAGAAATGTATTTATTGTCTAATATTTTAATGCAAACCTAGTAAAGTCAAGTTTAATCTATGTCCACTCATTTTCAGTGAATTTTTAAAGAGGTTTAACAGAATAAATTAAAACTGAGTAATGTTTTAAAATTCTTAAATACACTGGATGGTCCATAAAGTGCCAGCGCCATCATTTAGAACTTAGACTACAGATGGCTTGTCACATTTAATATAATAACAAGGGCAGAGGACAGAAGAAAAAAGGTCATGAAGAGAGAGCTACAGTATAAAAATAGAAGTGTAAGATAATAACATAATATAATGTTAATGACCACACATTGGCCTATTAAGTTTCTGCAGTATTATTTTATAATAATATCTATAATTGCATAATGAAAATATACCGGAGATTTTTATTAGTGATATTTAAAAAAGTAATATTAACAGAAATGTACTCTTATACTGTCATTACCACATTTGCATTGGTTTTTATGTAAGCTGGACCATTAATCTAAATGCTTTCAATAAATCTAAATGCTGTGGAGAAGATGAACTCCCCTTTTAGTCTATTATTTTAGTTTCACCACATACAGATGTATCCTTCCTTACCATTCCTCTTATCTCAACATTACCTGAGACGTGTGGTGCAAGATGACCAACTTAGGAAAAAAAAAAACACATGCTTTTGCGATACTCTTTTACAAGATGTCTGTGCTAAATGTGCCTTTGTGTGACCACCCAGTGGTTGTGATGCGAGTTGCAGTCTGTCAAGGTTTTTGCTAGCATGTCACGATGTTGTATTGAATTTATTTAATGAGAAATGGGAGTACCTTACCAAATGTAATTAAAGGTAAGGGTGACGCATCTGTATATTATATTTTCAAAGTTTCAGGGACCCATGAGACGTTTAATAATGGCAATATCCTATAAGGGGTCACGATCTGCGGGTATGTGGACCCAATAGGCGGCACCGCTGTAGCAGGGCGGCAGCTGGCCAAACAACAGAGTACCCAATCAATACAAAGTCCAGCACAAGGGTACCTGATAGTCCAGACAGTCGCAGTGGCTAGGCACAGATAGAACTTTGACGGTGAGGATAACAAGCGTGGCAGATGACACCAGACGTGGTGTACGACAGCAGGCATGACCAATGACAGAACACGACTCCAACACTCGATAGGGCTCAGGAACCAACACAGCACTGGATTCAGGAACAGGTAGTAGGGCACGGGAACACTTGGAAACAGGATAACACTGAGGGACCATTTGCTAAGACTAACATGGGAAATACAAACAACGCTCAGGCAGGGAGCGAAAGGGCAGGGCCCCTTTTATGGTCCAGAGTGATTAGGGCTAATTTGTAATATAATTCATGTGTGCGCTGGCCCTTTAAGGCTGGGCACGAGCGAGTGTGCGTACCCTGCGGGACACAGCCGAGCGGAGCAGAAGTGAGTGCTGGCATTTCCTAGGAAGGAGATACTGGCAAGCACTCACAGATCCATGGCCTTGGCCGCCAAGGTGTCAGTAGGAACAGCGGTCCACGGCGGTGGACGCTACAGTATCCCCCCTCTACTTGCAATCAGAGCGAGAGAGAAATTTCTTAATGAGGGTAGGGGCATTATGGTTCTCCTCCGTCTCCCAGTCCCTCTCCTCAGGACCAAACCCTCCCCAGACCACCAAATAAAAAGCCCTTTCTCCTACCCTCTTGCAATCCAGGATCTCCTTCACCTTAAAAACATCAGCTGAACTGCTTGGAGCAACTGCGGAACTAGGAGTCTTACTGCAGCGGTTCAGGACCACCGGTTTCAAGAGGGACACATGAAAGGAGTTGGTGATTCTGAGGGTAGGAGGCAGCCGAAGATTATAGGAGACAAGGTTTATCTGTTGTAGTATCTCAAAGGGTCCGAGGAACCTGGGAGCAAATTTGTACAAAGGCACCTTTAAAAGAATATCCCGTGAGGACAGCCAGACTTTGATACCTGGAAGATATTGAGGCGGCTCTCTTCTTCTTATATCCGCTTTTTGCTTCATGCGATCAACTGCTAGCAGAATAGAGGACCGGGTCTGTTGCCAGATTTGCAGAAAGTCCCCAAATGCAGAGTCAGCCAACACAGGAAGTGGGATTCTAGGATGTTGACCGTACACAATGTAGAATGTTGTGGAAGTGGTGGACTCACTTGTGTGATTGTTGTATGAGAACTCGGCCCATGGAAGAAGCTGTACCCAGTCATCATGCTGCATAGAGATGAAGTGCCGGAGATAATTATCCATGATCTTGTTAATCTTCACGACTTCACCATTGGACTGGGGGTGATATACTGAGGAAAAGTCCAATTTCACATCAAGGAGTTTACAGAGGGCTCTCCAGAATTTCGAGGTGAACAGAACCCCCTGATCAGACATGATGTGAAGGGGCAAGCCATGCAAGCGGAAGATGTGCTGGATAAAGAGATTTGCCAGTGGAGGAGAGGAAGGAAGGTTGGTCAGCGGGATAAAATGTGCCATCTTCGAGAACCAGTCCACCACCACCCAGACAGTGATGCATCCCGCTGCAGGAGGAAGGTCTGTGACAAAGTCCATCGCAATGTGCTGCCAGGGAGCATTGGGTACGGGCAGAGGTTGGAGCAGACTGGCAGGCTTGGAGTGAGCAACCTTTTTAGAAGTACACACAGTGCAGGAAGAAACAAAGTCCACAACATCTTTGGGTAGCGTGGGCCACTAAAAATGACGAGTAATCAGGTCTCGGGTCTTAGAAACACCAGCGTGCCCGGCCAGTTTAGAGCTGTGTCCCCAGCAGAGAATTCTTCTCCTGTCATGCAACCGAACAAAAGTCCTCCCCGGAAGGATGTCTCTAACTTGCAAAGGATTGGGCGTGACAATGCAGGACGGGTCTATGATACTTTGAGGGGACTCCACCGTGTCCTCCATTTCAAACTACATGGACAGGGCATCAGCCTTCAGAATTTTGTCAGCGGGACGGTAGTGGAGCACAAATTGGAAATGCGTGAAGAACAGCGTCCAACTGGCTTGACGGGAATTTAGCCGTTGAGTCGACTAGAGTTTCGAGAGATTCTTGTGGTTGGTGTATATCATTATGGGGTGAGCTGCGCCCTCTAACAGATGTCTCCACTCTTCCAGAGCCAATTTGATGGCCAGTAGCTCCCGATCCCCAATAGAGTAGTTGCGCTCTGCAGGAGAAAAAAGTCTCAAATAATAGCCACATACTACTGCCTTTCCTTTGGAGTTCCTCCGGAACAGAAGTGCAAATGCACCAACAGAAGAAGCGTCTACCTCCAATGAGAACTGCCGAGACACGTCAGGATGATGGAGGATCGAGGCTGAAGTGAAGGCTTTCTTGAGGCTATTAAATGCTGATTCTGCCTCTGGAGTCCACATGTTGGCGTTCATAGCTTTTTTAGTAAGGGAAGAGATAGGGGCCATCAGTGAAGAGAAATTTGGGATAAATTACCGGTAGAAGTTAGCGAATGCCAAAAAACACTGTATGGCCCGCAGGCCCTGAGGACGTGGCCACTCCAGGACGAACTTTACTTTCTCAGAATCCATCTTGAGACCCTGATCCGAGATGAAGTAGCCCAGGAAGGGCAAAGTATCTTTTTCAAAAGTACATTTCTCCAACTTGGCATATAGGCGATTCTACCTTAATCGCAGCAGAACTTGACGGACATGTCTTCGATGTGTCGTCGGATCTGGGGAGAAAATCAAAATGTCATCAAGATAGACTACAACGTAGACATAGAGGAGGTCTCGGAAGATATCATTGACGAGTTCTTGTAAGACACGTGAGAGCGTTACAGAGGCCAAAGGGCATTACCAGGTATTCATTGTGCCCGTCTCGAGTGTTAAATGACGCCTTCCACTCGTCACCTTGACGGATTCGGATTAGGTTGTAGGCCCCATGCAAGTCTAGTCTAGAGAAGATCTTGGTTACACGTATGCGATCAAATAATTCCAAGATCAGTGGCAAAGGGTATTTGTTTTGACCGTGTTCTGGTTCAGACCACGGTAGTCAATGCAGGGTCGAAGAGATCTGTCTTTTCTCTTTACAAAGAAGAACCCAGCACTGGCCGGAGAGGAGGATTTTCATATGAAACCCTCTCCAGATTCTCCTTGATATAGGCTGACATGGACTGAGTCTCTGGCAAGGAGAGGGGGTATACGCGACCATGGGGAGGTGAGGCATCTGGAACCAGTTCAATCTGGCAGTCGTACGCCCAGTGTGGGGAAGGCATCTCAGCCTCCTTCTTGCCAAAGACATCTGAAAACTGCGCAAAATGAGAAGATATTCCTTTAAACGACTGAGACATAGGAGGCAGAACAGGACAAACCTGTAGCAGGCAGCGGTGGAGACATTTGGAGCCCCATTGGAGAACTTCTCCAGAATTCCAGTCCAGGACTGGAGGATGAAGCCGGAGCCAGGTCAGACCCATCAAGACTATATTGATGGCTTTGGGTAAAACAAGAAAGGTAATCTGCTCAGTATGAAGTGCTCCCACTTGGAGCTTCAGTGCCTTAGTCTCAAACACGATGGGGTCGGGCAGAGGAAGTCCATTCACCGAGGCAGCAGCCAGGGGTGTCTCCAATGGAACCGTCGGCAACTACAGCTGATCCACTAAGTCCTGTTGGATGAAGTTTGCCGCGGACCCGGAGACCCGGTGCATCTTTTCACTGGACACTATGGTCACGGGAATGGACAATTTGGGAGAGAGTTTATTATGTAGTCCTTTTCCTTCTGGGGTTGTCACTCCAACTAATCCTATGCTCTGGAGCTTTTTAGGCTTTTGGGAACACAAACGCACAAAATGGCCTCTGAGGTCGCAATACAGAAGTGCATCTGCGCTGTTTCTCCTGGACAGACAACTTGAGATGGTCTATTTGCATAGGCTCCTCTGATTGGACAGCTGATGAGGGCAGCAGGGGTTTCTGGAATGTAGGAGCCAGCCTGGGCAATCTACTGATCTGGTGAATCTCTTGAGACCGTTCCTGGATCCTCATGTCAATCCGGGTGGCTAGAAGGATGAGGTCATCTAAGGTAGAGGGTAGGTCTCGAGCGGCAAGCTCTTCTTTGATATCGGAGGAAAGACCTTGCCGGAATGTATCTACTAAGGCTTCATTTTTCCAGATCAGCTCTGCCGCCAGGGTACAGAACTGAATGGCGTACTCACCCACGGTGGTGTCTCTTTGGCAAAGGGTCAGCAGGGATGCAGCCGCTGAAGAGACTCGCCCAGGTTCCTCAAATACAGTGTGGAAAGTCCGTAGGAAACACTGTAGATCACGGGTCTCCGGTCCCTGACATTCCCAGATGGGGTTTGCCCATGCCAGGGCCTTGTCAGTAAGGAGAGAAACTACAAATATATGATCCTTGCGCCATCTGAAGGAATTGCACAGGCATGTAGACTGAAGTGAATCTGACACTGGTTCAGAAATCCCCTGCAGGTCCTCCCGTCTCCGTCGCAACGGGGAGGCAGTAGCAGAGAGAATAGTGAATCTGTACTGCCAGGAGGTGTAGTAGGAGGAGAAGCAGGAGCAATAGGAGCATGTGCCCGGTTGGTTGCAGCTTGCATATCCATCCGATGCGCAATAATGTTTACCACCTGGAAGAGTTGGTTCTGTCGTAACCGGAGGTCAAGCATCTCCGCCCGCATGGCTTGTGACGTCGTCGTGGTCTTGGGTTAACCAGCAGGGTCCATGGTCTGAGCGTACTGTCACGATCTGTGGGTATGTGGACCCACTACGCCGCAACGCCATAGCGGGGAGGCAGCTGGTCAAACAACAGAGTACACAATGAATACAAAGTCCAGCACAAGGGAACCTGAATAGTCCAGGCAGTCACAGTGGCTAGGCACAGATGGAACTTTGACAGCAGAGGATGCCACACGTGGTGGAGGATATCAGGCGTGGCAGATGACACCAGATGTGATGTACGGCAGCAGGCGTGACCGATGACAGAACACGACTCCAGTACTAGATAGGGCTCGGGAACCAACACAGCACTGGATACAGGAACAGGTAGTAGGGTACGGGAACACTTGGGAACAGGATAACACTGAGGGACCATTTGCTAAGACTAACATTGTAAATACAAACAACGCTCAGGCAGGGAGTAAAAGGGCAGGGCCCCTTTTATAGTCCAGAGTGATTAGGGCTAATTTGTAATATATTCATGTGCGCATGCTGGCCCTTTAAGGCCAGGCATGAGCATGCGTGCGCACCCCACGGCACACAGCCGATGAGAGTGTAAGTGAGTGCTGGCGTCTCCTAGGAAGGAGATGCCAGCCAGCACGCACAGATCCATAATCGCGGCCGCCGAGGGGTGAGTAGGAATGGCGGTCCGTAGCCGTGGACGCTACATAAGGTATTTAAATGTGCTAATACAACCTATATAGCTCATCAGAACATCCATTTGTCCTACATATGACCATAGAGTGCTCTCACAGGAATATAAAATGTATACTGTAGTTTGCCACGGCGTCATATCCTTATCTTGACTTCATGATAACTCGCTACTGCGTAATAACTTATCACTTAAGCCTTTGAAAAAGCATTGAAAAATTAAAGTTAACGTTTCTTGCCACTGCGTATTTAAAGTGTTAAACCTCAAGTTAAAGATTGTTACATCTGTATTAGTTATCTCCTCACCACTTATCATCACAAGGATGCAAAAAAAATACACAGGATGGGACCAAACTAACATAAGGGTCTATTCGTATACTGTAGCTGCATAGTGACATCAAAAATCTACTGTATTTTAGGCTCATGGTAAAGCTTTGTTCAGGTCCTTAAAATCTATGTACACTTTTGAAAAAATTTCCTATATTGCTCCAATGTATCAAAAATAAAAGAATGATACTAATTTGCAAATAGTCTTAAATAAAATAACCCAGAACGAACACTAGTCTATTGCGTGTACTTGCAGAAATACTCAAATAACTGCTATCTATGAGCAATTGCATGCATTCAGGTGTAATTATCTATTATTACAAAAAAACTACTGCTCCTACAGTATGTATCTCCATGGTTACAGACTACATACAAACCATGTGTGTAGTCTGATCCTACACTCATATGTTACTCACTTCCCTCTGCCCTTATCTACTGTCTAAAAGTGGGAAAGAAGAGGGGATAGTGGGAGTTGAGCACCACATAACTGCAGGATCAGGTTTGCTTGTAGTCTGTAACCAAGACATAGGTCAGCATAGGAGTTATAGATACAAATGATAGGATAGTTTTAATCAATAATATATGCAAAGCTTCATTTATTATTTAAGATGGATTAGAGCAATAAGAAAAATAGTTGCATATCCTTTAAGCCTTTTCTCTTCATGATACCATTGCTACTGTCTTGCCCAGTCAAGTTCTGCAGTTAGGTGGACATTTCAGCCTCTCTTTGGTAACACTAAAGTTGCATTTATCAGAGCGATTTTACATCATGATAAACAAACAATGCAACCCAAAAATGCCAAATTTAGACCTGCTACATGTAAAAGTTAAAGGGGTTGTCTAGGATATGAAAAAACATTTCTGCTTTATTCCAAAAACAATGCCACACCTGTCCAAAGGTTGTATGTGTAATGTGGTAACACTATTCACTTTTAATGGATCTGAGTTGAAATGCCAGACATAACTTATGGACAGCCACACTGGCGTAGCTATAGGGGTCGCAGCGGTCGCAATTGCGACCGGGCCCCGAAGCCAGGGGGCCCACGGCCCCCCGCACCACATCATTAAAAAGTTACTATAGTAACTCGGGCCGCGGGCCCCTGTTACTATAGTAACAGACTTTACTTACCTTCCTGGTTCCGGATCGCAGCGGAGGTCCTGACGTCAAGCGCTGTGCGCAGCGCATGACGTCACAGCGCTGTGCGCCGCGCACAGCATCGAGACGACAGAACTCCCGCCGCGGCCGAAGAGTAAGGTAAGGTTAGCCCTGACTGGCGGAGTCCGACTCCCGGGACCCGCCAATCAGCTGTTTTGAAGGGGCCGCAGCACTCGTACGAGAGCTGCTTCCCTTCATTCCGGTCACACTGTGAATCCATATCGGCGATTCACAGTGTGAGCAAGTAGTGAAATGAAGAGGAAGCAGCTCTCGTACGAGTGCTGCGGCCCCTTCAAAACAGCTGATTGGCGGGTCCCGGGAGACACATCAGCTATTGATGGCCTATCCTGAGGATAGGCCATCAATGTTTAGGGACTGCACAACCCCTAAGGGTATGTTCACACGAGGGCGTCAGTTACGGCTGAAATTACGGGGATGTTTCAGCCTGAAAACATCCCTGTAATTTCAGCCGTACCGGCATGTGCAGGCGCTTGAACGCCGCGTCAACTACGGACGTAATTGGCGCTGCTATTCATTGGAGTCAATGAATAACGGCTCCAATTACGGCCAAAGAAGTGACAGGTCACTTCTTTGACGCGGGCGTCTATTTACGCACCGTCATTTGACAGCGGCGCGTATATTACGCCTCGTGTGAACAGACAAACGTCTGCCCATTGCTTTCAATGGGCAGATGTTTGAAAGCGCTATTGAGGCGCTATTTTCGGACGTAATTCGGGGCACAAACGCCCGAATTACGTCCGTAAATAGGCCGTGTGAACATACCCTTAGCCTACGATGTATCAGGCTTAGGGGGCCCATGAGACAGGATCACAGATTGTGTGATTCTGTCTGCTGGGCCCTGTATCTAAGCCAATCACATGGTAGGCTTAGATACATGGCCCATGTGTGATCCTGTCTGCTGGGCCCTGTATCTAAGCAAATCACATGGTAGGCTTAGATACATGGCCCATGTGTGATCCTGTCTGGTGGGCCCTGTATATAAGCCTACCACACTGTAGGTTTAGATACAGGGCCCCAGCACACAGTAATCTTATACTGTATAAGATTACTGTCTGCTGGACCCTGTATCTAAGCCTACGTTGTGGTTGGCTTAGATACAGGGTCCCACAGACAGTATCACACATGGGCCCTGTATCTAAGCCTAACACACGTGTTACTAATCATTTTTTGTGTGTTTTCTTACAGGTTCGGTCGTTGGACTACGTCAGATTCCAGGACTACTTCGATGACAGCTTTTTTTTTGTTATCAATAAAATGGTTAATGAGGGTTGTGTGGGGTGTTTTTTTTATTTCAATAAAATATTTTTTCTATGTCTTTGTGTTTTTTTTTAAACTATATTACTACCGCCTTAGTAATGGCCGCCGGCTGATTGACAGCATCCTTTGCTAAAGCGGGGCTTAGTGTTAGCCACTGCAGAGGCCAACACTAACCCCCTTTATTACCCCGGTACCCACAGCCACCAGGGGTGCTGGGAAGAGCCGGGTACGATCCAGTACCTGACCATCTGTAGTGATGGTCGGGCACTGGGGTGGCCGCAGGCTGGTATTATCAGGAGGGGAAAGGCCAAAAACAGTGGCCCTTCCCACCCTGGTAATGCTAGGCTGCTGCTGCTTTATTGTATCTGGCTGGTTATGAAAAATGGGGGGGACCCCACGTCATTTTAAAAAAAATAATTGGAAAGAACGATGTGGGGTCCCCCCCAATTTTCATAACCAGCCAGATGCAACACAGCAGCAGCAGGCAGCATTACAAGGGTGGGAAGGGCCACTGTTTTTGGCCTTCCCCAGCCTAATACTACCAGCCTGCGGCAACCCCGGTGCCTGTCCGTCACTACAGATGGTCGGGGAATTGGTTCGTACCCGGCTCTTCCCAGTACTCCTGGTGGCGGTGGGTACCGGGGTAATAATGGGGGTTAGTGTAGCCTCTGCACCGGCTAACATTAAGCCCCGCCTTAGTAATGGAGGTTGTCAATCAGCCAGCGGCCATTACTAAGGCGGTGATAATAAAGTTTAAAAAGATACAAGCACATAGAAAAAATATTTTATTGAAATAAAAAAACAACCCTCATTAACCATTTTATTGAGAATAAAAAAATGCCGCCATTGAAGTCCTGGTATCCGAAGTCCAACAACCGAACCTGTAAAAAAAACACAAACACACAAAAATAATCAGTAACACATAAAGAAGCAAAATTATTATTCTTACCTGTCCTGGGTCCAGTGCTGGAGACGCAATGTCAGCGAGCTGGGCCCTGTATCTAATCCAATCATGTGTGATACTGTCTGCTGGGCCCTGTATCTAATCGTATCATGTGTGATACTGTCTGCTGTGCCCTGTATCTAATCGTATCTTGTGTGACACTGTCTGCTGAGCTGTGTATCTAATCCGATCATGTGTGATACTGTCTGCTGGGCCCTATATCTAGTCCGATCATGTGTGATACTGTCTGCTGAGCCACTGTATCTAATCCTATCATGTGTGATACTGTCTGCTGAGCTTTTTATCTAATCCTATCATGTGTGATACTGCCTTCTGAGCCACTGTATCTAATCCTATCATGTGTGATACTGTCTGCTGAGCCACTGTATCTAATCCTATCCATAGTTTATAGGGTCGTAGTGCTATAGATATGCTATGCTGTCTCCTATACACACATTTTTTTTGGGCAGACACATATGTATTGGGGCTATTTCCCCTGACATTTTAAGCCCTGAGGGTATGTTCACACGGCAGCGTCTGTTACGGCTGAAATTACGGTGCTGTTTTCAGGAGAAAACAGCACCGTAATTTCAGCC
Source organism: Rhinoderma darwinii (assembly GCF_050947455.1). NCBI lineage: Eukaryota > Metazoa > Chordata > Amphibia > Anura > Rhinodermatidae > Rhinoderma > Rhinoderma darwinii. Next base: position 204,238,782 of record NC_134688.1, read on the forward strand.
GTAATGGCATGTGCAGGCGTCTTTCGCTGCGTCCATTACGGACGTAATTGGAGCTGTTTTTCTATGGAGTCCATGGAAAACGGCTCCATTTACGTCTGAAGAAGTGACAGGCACTTCTTTGACGCGGGTGTCTTTTTTTACGCGTCGCCTTTTGACAGCGGCGCGTAAAAAAAAATGACCGTCGGCACAGAACATCGTAAGACCCATTCAAATGAATGGGCAGATGTTTGCCAACGCTTTTGAGCCGCATTTTCGGACGTAATTCAATGCTAAAACGCCCGAATTACGTCCGTAAATAGGGTGTGTGAACCCAGCCTTAGTGACGCCCACGGCTGCTAGTGCTGCATTGTTGGGTCACTTAGGAGACCCAGCGATGCAGCTGAAAGCTGCGGACCGTCGGCCATGAGAAGTTTGCGGGGGGGGGGGGCCCAGTAAGATTTTTTGCATCGGGGCCCATGAGCCTTTAGCTACGCCCCTGGACAGCCATGTTTATTTTTCTAATTCTCTACAACCCCGTACGTAATTGCGGACGGAAAATTTGCAGCAGAATACAATAGCAGCAAAGTGGGTGAGATTTAACAAATCTCTTCCACACGCTGTGTAAAAATTCTGACCTGAAATTGACCTGCGGTGCGTATATTTCGTACTGCAGAATGTCAATTCCTGGTGCGGAAAGTGGACTGAATTGCTGCGTTTTTCAGAGCACATGTCACCATCTGCCAGCATTGAGAAAAATACAGCAAAATACGCAACATTTTCTGCAGTAAAAAACACAGGAAATGGTGCATTTTTTCCGCAGCGGAATGTCTGCTACTTTCAACGGAATTGCTGCAGAAAGTTTCTGCAGCAATTCCGTTACATGTGGATAAGCCCTAACTCTATTAACGTAGTTCACGGCCGTGATACACGCGTGAAACTCACGCGCGTCGCACGGACCTATGTAACTCAATGGGGCCGTTCAGACAGTTCGATTTTCATGCAGCGTGTGTCCGCTGCGTAAAACTCACAACATGTTCTATACTTGGGCATTTTTCGCGCATCACGCACCCATTGAAGTCAATGGGTGTGTGAAAATCACGGGTGGCACACGGACGCACTTCCGTGTGCTGCGCGTGATTCACGCAACAGTTGTTAAAGAAATGAAGGGACAAATAAAACCACCTCCTTCATTTGTTTTTTAACATAAAAACAGAGTGTCATAACGATGTCATATGTACGAAAATCACGCAGCCACACACCAACTACTGATGACACACAGCACTGCAACGCACAAAAAACTCTGCATTTTTTGCACGCGCAAAACGCACACGTTCGTGTGAATAAGGCCTAAAGGACACAGTGTTCCCATTAAGATCTTGTAAACGTGCATTGAAATATACACATATACCAAACTTTTAAAACACAAATTTTAACACACTACATACTATATTGCACAGTCAGAAACCCCGCAAAGCACCCAAATTGGTTAGAGAATTAATTAAATTAGTAATAGTAGATACTGGCCTAACACGTTACAGTGATTTACAGTCAGAAAGCAACTTCTGTAATAGAAACGAGTGGAACAATTTTTGGATATGGAGTCCTGCAGAATAATTTCTGGTTTATCTTCATGGCCGGCTTATACTGCCTATTAATGAACTAATGCCTGATTACGGTAGCCTCACTTCAATCAAGCAATATGCTGATTTCAATCTGTACAACAACACTGGTTTTAATAAGCCTTTAACCCAGAGGGGATCCTAATTGCTTTGTTAAGTGAAGCTGAAGGTGAAACAGTTTATCTTTTTTGGATTCATGGAAATGTACCCTAGGGTTATGCTCACTGCGAATATGATTCATTAACCTCTGTTAAATCTTAGTCAAATCTGAAATGCGGACCACATTTAACCCTATTTACATTACTGTATATGGATTCGCTTGTGTTTTTATTTTATACAAAAGGGGAGCAATTCAGAATTATTATAGATATATTATTGGTTCAATTTTATCTTAATGTTTACTTGACTAGACAGGAAACTAATCAGACTTAAATCATCATTCCGCATAGGAAAAAGATAAAATAAATGGAAGCATGTGAGGGTTTGTCATGTCTCCCTATACTTATTTTTATACATATCCTGATAGGGCTTGTAGATAAAAAGTCTTTACTAGCCACTTACTTGTCAATAATTAATGTTAGGCTTTGTTCACATCTGCATTGGGGTCCTGTTCTGACGTTCCTTCTGAGCATACCGTCTGAACGGGACCCTGAACAGACACAAACTGACACAAAAAGAAACCAGACGGATCCGGTGCACAACAGAGACAAATGGAAACCATGGGCACCAGATCCGTCACCATTAAAATCAATAGTGATGGAAACGGAAACCTCTGGTTTCTGTTCATGTCAGTTTGTGTCTGTTCAGGGTCCCATTCTGATGGAAAGCTCCGACAGAATGTCAGAACGGGACCCCAACGCAGATGTGAACAGAGCGTTAATAATTTGTAATACAGAGATTTGGCTATGCAAATCCCCTATTATGAAGGCCAAATAACACAAATGTATTGCTTATGCAGTAGTCTGTTCATCATTTTTCAAAAACAATAGTTACATAGTTGATAAGGTTAAAAAAAGACACAGGTCCATCAAGTCCAACCTGTAATCCCACCGTGTTAATCCAGAGGAAGGCAAAACCCCCATGAGGTTGATGCCAATTATCTCATTATGGTAAAAAAAAATCCTCACTGACACCAAATATAGAAATCAGAATAAATCAACGTCTCATGTCCAGAATCTAGTATTCATAACCAGTAATATTATATTTTTCAAGAAAGGCATCAAGGCCCTTATTAAACTTGTTCAAAGAATCAACCATCACAACATCGTGTGGCAGAGAGTTCCATAGTCTCACCGCTCTCACAGTAAAAAATCCCCGTCTGTGACGGTGGTGAAACTTTTTCTCCTCTAGATGTAGAGGATGCCCCCTTGCCATTGTTACAGGCCTAGGTGTAAAAATATTGTTAGAAAGATCTCTGTACTGTCCGATTATATATTTGTATATTGTAATTAGTCTTTTTTCTAAACTGAATAGCCCCAAGTTTGATAACCTTTCTTGGTGCTGCAATCCGCTTGCACCCATTCTAGTTCAGCTATGTCTTTCTTATACACAGGTGCCGAAAATGTTACACAATATTCCATATGTGGTCTGACTAGTGTATCTATTTGTATAGAGGCAAAACTATGTTCTTGTCAAATTTCAAACATTGTTTTTTTAAACCATTTGATCAGGGGCGTCAATTTAAAGAGGCTCTGTCACCAGATTTTGCAACCCCTATCTGCTATTGCAGCAGATCGGCGCTGCAATGTAGATTACAGTAACGTTTTTATTTTAAAAAAACGAGCATTTTTGGCCAAGTTATGACCATTTTTGTATTTATGCAAATGAGGCTTGCAAAAGTACAACTGGGCGTGTTTAAAGTAATAGTACAACTGGGTGTGTATTATGTGTGTACATCGGGGCGTTTTTACTTCTTTTACTAGCTGGGCGTTAGGAATGGGAGTGTATGATGCTGACGAATCAGCATCATCCACTTCTGTTCGTTAACACCCAGCTTCTGGCAGTGCAGACACACAGCGTGTTCTCGAGAGATCACGCTGTGACATCACTCACTTCCTGCCCCAGGTCCTGCATCGTGTCGGCCACATCGGCACCAGAGGCTACAGTTGATTCTGCAGCAGAATCAGCGTTTGCAGGTAAGTAGCTACATCGACTTACCTGCAAACGCCGATGCTGCTGCAGAATCAACTGTAGCCTCTGGTGCCGATGTGTCCTCGCTCGTCCGACACGATGCAGGACCTGGGGCAGGAAGTGAGTGACGACACAGCGTGATCTCTCGAGAACACGCTGTGTCTGCACTGCCACAAGCTGGGCGTTCTGAAGAAAAGTGGATACTTCTCGTCAGAACGCCCAGCTAGTAAAAGTAGTAAACACGCCCAGATGTAACACACATAATACACGCCCAGTTGGACTTTTACGTTAAACACGCCCAGTTGTACTTTAGCAAGCCTCATTTTCATAAATACAAAAATGGTCATAACTTGGCCAAAAATGCTCGTTTTTTAAAAATAAAAACGTTACTCTTATCTACATTGCAGCGCCGATCTGCTGCAATAGCAGATAGGGGTTGCAAAATCTGGTGACAGAGCCTCTTTAAGCTCCTGGGCCCCAATTCAAAAGCTGTAACAAGGCCCCCCACCTACCATGTGCTATTTTTAATACTTGTGTTTTCTTATGAGGCAAAGTAGCCCGAGGGACCTCTCAGGCACTAGGGCCCGGTTACAAATGCTACCTTCCCCCTATAGCTACATCCCTGCATTTGATACATAGTATGGCCATTAGTAGAGCATAACAATATTTAGGATCTACTGTATCTCTTAGCATCTATTTGAATTTGGCCTTTGGTATCTTTTTTTTTATTTTTTATTGGCATGTCTTTTCCTGTTGGATGGTCAATGAATCTAAAGTAATCTTAAGCTGATACCCAAAGTTTACTAGGCAACAATTCATTGCTTATGCAATAAAAGGGATTTTCCAACCATAAGAAGTGATGGTTTTTCGCTAGGATATGTCATTAGTTCCTCAGAATGAATGAGCAGGAGAGCTAGTTAAAGGTGTATTCCAGCCTCCAGCATTTTTCACCTATCCGCTGGATAGATGAAAATTCTATATCAGTGGAGGTCTGACCAATGGGACCACCACTGATTGACAGCTCCCCCCAGCCGCAAGTCGGTGGCTAGGAAGAGCTTAAATGGAGTGCAGGTTGGGCTTTATTCAAAGTCTTTGGAGCTAATGGAAACAGCCTTCATTGTTTATGCCTGATTATACGGTTATGGCATATCCTAGCAATATGCCAGATTATTATAAGATGGGAATGAACCTATAATAAAAATCTGAATGATCCAAAGAGCCTTGAAAGTTGACCATCATTCTTCAAAAGCAATTTCTATTATAGTCAATAACTAAAAAAAAAAAATGTATGGATGTATTTCAGCTAACAGGACATATCTAAACTATTAAATGGTCTAAAAAAAAAAACATTACCAGGCAACTAAATAACTGTAAAAATTCATATCAGTTTTATAAAATAATAGCTAAACAATCCTGAAATTCACCAAATATTTCCTTTCATTTTCGGAGCTGAAAGCATCTGCATATCCTAATAATAATTTGCAAAGTCAAACATGTACAGTATGTTCAGGATTCAGACATCAACAGAATTGCCAGTCCAACAAACTTTAATAAAACAAGATCACTGAGGTAGCTCACCTAGTATCACTGATTTGGTTCAGTATTATAAAATACAGATAGAAAAAATACTTTTATATGACATACAGTACGTAGGAAATATATAATGCATATAATTACCATTTGTATTATAGATATTTATCTATAAAGTTATCATGTATAAAAACCTTCAAGGTAACAGATGCCATTAACTGAGACTGTTAATAAGCAGACCTACATTTCTAAATTAGAATGCAGATAACTAAGTGGTCATGCCAAAAATGGAATGCATTTGTTTAAGTGTTGGCATAACTGATAAATAAAGTCAGCAGAGAACAGACCAGCAAGGAATTTATTATTGACCTAAAGTAATACTTGTTCCTTATGATAATCTTGTGGCGCCAGCTTTGTTTAGGATGACTTTCTTTATGTTGGCATGCTTCTCATTATTCATTGAGATCAAAGTTTTGCATAAGTGACATAAACACTGAAAATTCTTAACATTCACACTGAAACGTGGGGTTGGTCTCCATATATTAAACCAATAAGATCATTTTTAACCAGGTTTTATTATAGAGGTATTCCGCAGTATGTTTGAGTATAGGGATGTATGTACATTATTGGTTATAAAGTACAAATGATTGTTGCACATTTTTGTGGATTTTTAATTGTATTTAATTTTTTTTTGCGGTAGTGGTAAACTAATAGTATTTAAAGAGGGTTAAAATACAGCCCTAACTATTCCTAACCCTAAGTATACCTAAAGGTATGTTTCTAACTATTTATGAACATCAGTTAGAGATTTTATATAATTGTTGCTGGCTGGAAAATAAAATCAGTGACTTAAAGAGGATCTGTCACTAGTTCAGTAATGCCCAATCTCCTAACTAATCTGATAGGCACTGTCACACTTATTTCTAAATATACAAATGAGGCTTTACTAGCCAAAGGGGCGGTAACGCTGCTCACTCTCTCTCTCTCTGGGCAGTGTTTGTGTTTTCTATATGACGCTGTCCAATCAGAATCATACAGCTTCTCCTCTTCCCTACACAGCATGATCTCAGCTTAAGGCCACAATCACACGGGGTGGATACGCTGCGTAAAAGCATGCAGCGTATCCACCCTGGATCCGCAGGAAATTCTGGACGAAAAAGCACACCAAACTGTGGTACAGTTTTTCGGCCGGAATGTCCGCTGCAGAAAACTGCTTGATTAACCGGCCTGCTAGCAGGCCGGCCTCCTGGGATGACGTTTCATCCCAGGAGACCGCGGCAGCCTATGATTGAAGCATCATCCCATGATAACGGCCGTCTGATGTCATACAGGCTGGTGATGTTTCATCCCATGTGACCACTCCTACAGCCTGTGATTGGCTGAGGCGGTCACATGGGTTGAAACGTCATCCAAGGAGGCCGCCCTGGAGGGAGGAACACAGACTTCTGGGTAACTATGTTTTTTTATGTATTGCGTTTTTTGCGTCAGGATCGCTGTGGACCCGCCGCAAAAAAACGCAACAACTGCTATTTGTTGCGGGATTTACCTCCCCATTGAATTCAATGGGGAAAACAAGCAAAAAATAAGCAGCGTTTACGCAAATACAATTTACATGCTGTGGAATAAAATTTCGCACCGCAGGTCAATTTCTGAGCACTTTTTCTGCTCAGTATTTACGCAGCTTGTGGATGAGATTTGTTTTATCTCAAACACTTTGCTGCTACTGTGTTTGCTACAGATTTTATGCAACTAATTCCGTTGCAGAATACCCGCAGTATTTACGCAACATGTGAACTGACCCTTAATCATGCTGTTTTTACACTGCTAGCCGCAGCTCGTGTCATCTCTGACAGTATCAGTGTGACATCGCCTATTAAATTAGTTAGGAGATTGGGCATTACTAAACTAGTGACATCCTCTTTAACTAGTAGATATGGGCAACATCTCCACTTTTAATGCCCCATGCAGTCAAAGAGTGGTCAGCATAAAGTAACTTTATTAACCAATAAAAACTTTTTCCCAGATAAAACATACCCGTACTACAAGTGTAGCTCTGTGCTTCTTACTGTACATTGTAGGCTTGAAACCAACAGTAATTAATGTCCCCGCAGTTCCAGAGGGAAGCAGCTCCCCAGATTGTGGTGATACAGAGAACTCCAGATCACTTCCTTGTATAAAGTATGCACTGAATGGCTCTGGGTACCTTGCAAAAGCAAGAAAAAAAAATTTCAAATTTAATTAACTCTTTCTTTATGGCAAATTAACATTTACAATGTGATCATGATGATACATATTGAATTGAAAAGTAAATACAATCACATTGTGCGGGAGTGATTTTAGCAATACATAACGATGGAATGTCTCGGAAGCATTTCTCTTGCTGCCGCGCTGATTAACAGGATAGAAATGTCAGTAGCAAACTGCAATTCAATCCGTCACTTTGGTTTGGCCTCAAATACACCTGTGTCACGCTGCATTGTGTACCCTGGGAAATAAGGAAAGGTCATACACCTTAAACAGTGTTACAAAGACTGATCGAAGGTGTTTACTCTTGTTATATATATGTCCAGTGCCATTTTTACCTCTTATTTTTAAAAGTCCATCAAAAATATTTCACATTTCACCTAAAATTATTTGTTATTATATCACACATCTAACGTCTAATGCATGACAATATTATACATGTCCTATAATACTTCTATAATTAATGTATATTTATAAGTCAGATGGGGCAATATCTTTTCCCTGGCTGGGGAAATATATTGAACTGAATGAAGTAAGTCAGGTACTGTGACATTGTAGCCCTAAAGGATTCCAAATAGTAACTAAATGTTCAATTCATTGAGGGATAGACTTTAGAAATTGTAATATAATAAAAGCAGCCCAGACATCAGCAAGGATTATCATTTTAATGTTATATGGTTTAGCTCACATGGCATACCTACCACACAGACAGGCCATTTCCCTACTATGGCACCAGGTAGGTTGGGGAAGCATAAGACTGAACCCGATCTCCTCTGAGCACTGATTCCTGGTTACTAAATCAGTGTATTATGATTTTTTGTGACAAGTCTACACAATGTACTTCTATCTCTAGCAAGGGTTGTGTAATATTCAGTGATGAGGCCTGTTCCACTAAACAGGGCACACATGAGGGTAATTTAGTGGCAAATAAGGGTTGATTAGTGGCAATGGCTGCACATCACAAGAAGGGTCCCATTTTCATTTAGCTATGGAACCCATTGTTGTCATGCTGTTCGCATATGGAAACTGATATATGTGAGTAATAGATAGTGGGTAAATGCCATTTCTGAGTCATTAACTAAATCCTGACCCATAGAGAGAATTTATTCATATTAAGAAAAGGCAGATAATGACAAAACTGTGCAAAGGGGTGAGAGTGATGTGATCTGGAGAAAGCAGGGAGGAAGAGCCTAAAGGGGTTTTCTGACAAACCACAATTATCACCAATTCACAGGATAGGTGATAAGTGTCTGATCGTTGAGACCACCACTGCTGGGACCCCCACCGATCACAAGAACAAGGGTCCCGTATCCCCCGTTTGAATGGTGTGGCGTTCGGTAATGTGCTTTACTCGGCTATCTCAGTCAGTCCCTTAGAGTTGTATGGAGCGGCAGCATGCATACCCAACCACCGCTCTATTTAAACCGGCTTTTACGGTACTTAAATATTGATGGCCTTTCATTTTGATAGGCCATGAGTGGTTGATCAGTGAGGGTCCAACCTTGTACACTAGCAGTACGGACAGCTAGAACTGGTAAATTATACAGACCTGCAGTGCCAGTGTAAACAATGAAAGGGCTGGAGTGATGTGGCCCAGGTCAGAAACTCAACAATCAAACAATGATGGCCTATCCCTTGTCCCAGAATACCACTTAAAATCCTACGACTCCCAAAAAATAAGATGCTTGGAGATGGAAGATCACATAAATTAACATTTTCAGTCTAAGCACATTATCAACTTAGAAAACCTTACCAGCATAGAATCTTGAATTATGCTTTTGATCAGCAGCTATTACTGTATAGTAAACACCTATGGAATACTTCTATGTATGCTTATATGTTAATAAGAAGTAATGTTAAGGACATTTGTTGCATTTTGACATTTACAATAACAAACAACATAGAAGCAATTATTTTAACAGCATTAAATCCCCAACTCGGTGGAATCAGGATTTATTTTAATAACTAAATAGTGATTTTGCATAACAGGATTCCTTCCTTCATTTAATTGTTCCTTTCGACCTTAAACAACTTTTCACTGCTAAACACAGAAATCCAGATACAAAGAAAACCAAATAAATAGTCATGTTTAATGTTCTAATCAAAAACTAATCCTCCCTTGCAACTGAAATGAAATTCATATAAATAACCTGTTCCTACACTGTGACCTAACCTCAGCAAATCTTTGCCAATTAGAAAAATAATTGAAACTGTAAATGCCTACTAAAATAATTATAGGCTAGAATACAAGTCCAATTAACAATTAATATCATCCTGATAATGAAAAGTTAGGAAAACAAATAATGAGTTTTACAGCTTACGATATATAACACTGGGATATAATTATGCTGTCCTGTGAAAAAAAGGGCATGTAACAACAATTCGTTATTCTCTGAGTTAAAAAAAATAATTGTGTGCTACAGTTTACCAATTTGGGAAGCTATTAACCCCTTAAGGACACACCCTGTTTTCACCTAATGGACCAGGCCATTTTTTTTCAAATCTGACAATTGTCACCTCATGTGGTAATAACTTTGGAATAATTTTTCTTTTTTTTAAGCGATTCTGAGATTGTTTTCTTGTGACACATTGTACTTTAAGTTAGTGGTAAAATTTTGTCTATACATTCAGTTTTTATTTGTGAAAAATACACAAATTTTTAGAAAATTTGTAAAAAATTAGCATTTTTCTAAATTTAAATCTATCTGCTTATAAGACAGATAGGAATACCACACAAAATATTTACTAGTTAACATTTAACATATGTCTACTTCATGTTGGCATTGGGTTTTTTTAACATTATTTTATTTTTCTAGGACATTACAAGGCTTAGAACTTTAGCAGCAATTTCTCACATTTTCAAGAACATTTCCAAATTCTATTCTTTTAGGGACCAGTTTAGTTTTGAAGTGGATTAGAGGGCCCTATATTTTAGAAATCCCCCATAAATCACCCCATTTTAAAAACTGCACCCAACAAAGTATTCAAAACAGCATTTAAAAAGTGTTTTTTTTAACCCTTTAGGCGTTTCACAGGAATTACAGCAAAGTGCAGAAAATCAGTTTTAATAAAAAAAATTCCTGTAACACAGAAGGTTTTATCAGAGAAACACAACTCAATATTTATCGATCAGGGTCAGCAGTTTTTAGAAATATCCCACATGTGGCCCTAGTGTGGTAATGGACTGAATCACAGGCCTCAGAAGCAAAGGAGCACGTAATAGATTTTGGGGCCTCCTTTTATTTGAATATATTTTAAGCACCATGTCAGGTTTGAAGAGGTCTTGTGGTGCCACAACAGTGGAAACACCCCCAAAAATACACCGTTTGGCAATCTACTCCCCCAAGGAATTTATCGAGGGGTATAGTGAGTATTTTGACCCAACAGGTTTTTTTGCTGAATTTAGAAGAATTAGGCCATAAAAATGAAAATCTAATTTTTTTCCAATAAAACATAAGACATTTTCAATTTTTACAAGGTCTAAAGGAGAAGAAACACACCAACATTTGTAAAGCAATTTCTCCCGAGTACGTTAAAACAATACCCCATATGTGGTTATAAACTGCTATTTGGAGACACGGCAGGGCTTAGAAGGGAAGAAGTGTTATTTGGCATTTAGATTTTGCTGGACTGGTTTATGGGACCATGTCGCATTTGCAAAGCCCTCGAGGGATCATAACAGTGGAAACCCCCCACAAGTGACACCATATTGGAAACTGCACCCCTCAAGGAAATGATTCAGAGGTATAGTGAACATTTTGACTCCACAGGTTTTTTGCAGAAATTATTTGAAGTAGGCCATAAAAATGAAAATCTAAATTTTTTCCATTAAAATATAGGTTTAGCTACATTTTTTTCATTTCCACAAGGACTAAAGTAGAAAAGGCACCACTACATTTGTAAAGTAAATTCACGTGAGCAAGGCAATACCCCATATGTGGTTAGAAACTGCTATTCAGACACACGGCAAGGCTTAGAAGGGAAGGAGCGCCATTTGGCTATCAGATTTTGCTAGATTGGTTTGCCCCCGAGGGACCAAAACAGTGAAAACAAGCCAAAAGTGACCCCATTTAGAAAACTACGCCCCTCAAGGAACATATTTAAGGGTATAGTTAGAAATTTTTTTGCTGAATTTATTTGAATTAGGCCGTATTTACTGGTATTTGAATTTATAATGCATGTTTAAGTTGTGAAAAGCAAATCAGGGTAAAACAAAAGGGTACATAAATAATAAAATTAATAATCTATATATGTGTGTTACGCCTTGAAACAATCCTTTATGCACAGGCCAGGTTTTTCTGGGCAGGTGTCGCACTGATAAGTGGTGTCCTTCCTCATCCCCCTTTTGCTTCCCACTCTGCACCTTTTTGGGGATTTTCCCATCTTTGCAGCTTGGGGTATGATGCCGGGAAAGTGTTGCCCTGGTACAATACGGGCGCCCTCTCTTTCAGCAAATGTGCTTGGGTCCTCCCCTTCCTGGTTTTCAAACACAAGTGCCTTGATAACTACATCTTAAAAATGAAGGAATGACCCTGTCCGGCCTACGCATTGGAATAGCACATAAGCGTTACAAATTGCCATCTGTACCATGTGCACTGCTAGCCTTTTTGTACCACCCCCTTATTTTTCACATAGCACTATACGGCTTCAGCACATGATCTGAGAGATCAACGGAAAAAAGGAGAGGATCCAGCGATGTATAATAGAAGTGGGGAAACTCGGTTTCCACTTTTATTGGATGTGAGCAATAAATAACGAACACAAGAGGAGTAACAAGGTGGTTAGGATGGCAAATAAATAGAAGCGATCCTAACCACCTTGTTACTCCTCTTGTGTTCGTTATTTATTGCTCACATCCAATAAAATTGGAAACCGAGTTTCCCCACTTCTATTATACATCCCTGGATCCTCTCCTTTTTTCCTTTGTATTGCCTGCCGTGTGCCGTCGCGGTGATCCGGGCGAGATCCGAATACAAGAACGTGGAGCTGGTGAGCTGGAGGTTTCCTCCTACCCCCTCTTTCCTCCCTTCAATTTCTGAGAGATCAACCCCTCTTTTTTTTTTACTCTTTTACAGTTTTATATATTAAAGAAGGCCCAAAAAAAACCTGCATCAACTAATTACCACTGAGGCTGATCACGGGCTCAGCACTCAGTGGCTGCAGGGTGCACACACAGAGATGGTGCAAGGTTGACCAAACAAAAAAAGTCCTTTACCAAAAACTACTGATCAGTGATGGCGGCCACTGATCATCGGCCGCAGATCGTACATGGTTGAAGGGGAGGGGGAGGGGTTTTAGGCGATCACTAGTGCTGTTGCTAAAAAAAATAAAATTCAGCAGTAGCACAGTTGATGATGATGATAATGATCACAGTGAGTGATCACACAGCAGGATGCAGAAGAGGACGATCACAGCACAGAAGGCATCAGCAAGGGTAAGTATGGCTCACAGACGGTAGCACACCAGCTCTGCTCACCATTCCTAACCGGAATGAGGGGGGCAGAGCTGGGGCAGGGTGTTTGAAACACCCGCCATGGCTGTGATTGGTCGGTTTATGCAGACAGAACAATGGTAGCGATCGGGTGGGTGGCACCACCGCCACTGCCTCACAAGTACATGGCAGGTATTGGTACTGTCCTAGACAGCACCAATCCACACATTATCACTGTGCCCTGTGGCACAGTGATAGGTTACAGCCACAAAAAGCCAGTCTGAATTGATCGACCAATCGCAGCGATCGCCGATGCAGGGGGGGCAACGAGTAAAGATGGCCTGCTGTCATAAACGGTGACCACTTAACGCTCCAACGTACCTATACGTTGGATTGCTACAAGAACTTAATGACAAAATTGTACTAGTACGTTGGATGTCGTTAAGGGGTTTACTAGTCTTAAAACATAGAGGACAGTAGTTAGTTATTATTTTACACATAAAATGTAGAAATACCCTAAACAGCAATAACTACAAAACAGTCTGACATAAGATATGATCCTTATGCTCACTGTTGGTCATTGAAAGATTGTAATAAAAAAAATTGGATTTAGGCTACATTCACACAACAGGGAAAAATGGCCGTGTGATGGACATTTTTTTAATGGACGTTTTCAGAACAATGTCGTTCTGTGGCTGTATTCACACATCCGTTTTCTAACGGCCCGTGAATACTGACCGCCAAAAAATAGGACATGTCGGGGCGTGGCTTGGACTGCAGACCGGATGGTTGCATAAGCTGGGAGCTCTGGTGCATCGGAGCTAACTCAGCTATTTTACCCAACGCCTGCTTTTCCCACTAAGCTCCTGATAAATCGTGCTGATGCCATCCATGTCGTTTCGTCTCCTGAGGAAGGCATTACTCTTCTGGAAAGCTGGAATAACCAAGTGACGCACCTGACATCCACAAATAGGGTTGGCTCCCCTCTACGCCGCCTGAACAAAGAGTGGACTGTAGTCGGCGGTACCTGATTCTTCGCTAATTTGCTTATATTACTTCTGAGTGTGGACCGAGTACCGAGTATTGTTGACTCTAAATAGTTATTTTTCCCCCAAACTATTGGTTCATTCTGATACCAAAGCACTACGGTGTGCTACGTTTTTTTAAAATTGTTTTCTATATGTGTTCTTGTTATATTGTGGTTGACTTGATCTGTACTGCTCTTAACTCACCTAGGCCTAAGGTTCGACTTCCCGTTAATGTTAATCGGGTGGGTAGATCCCCTCCATCTTGCTTAGTACACATGTATATGAGGCATACCTCCTCCATACGATCTCATGGCCCTCAAAATCTTATCACTTAATGTCAAGGGCCTCAACAGCCCCTTTAAGAGATCCGCGTTATGGAGGGAATTGACTCAACAGCGATGTGATGTCGCATAAATACAAGAGACCCACATCTCAAACAAAGGCCAGTCGAGACTGAGTCATAGGACTTTTACCACGATCCTTTACTCCTCATTTCGTAAAAAAAGAAGAGGGGTTGTTATTGCATTCCGTAGCATTCTTAATGTCACGATTCATCATTCGGTGGTGGAGTCGCTCAGTAGATATATTATAGTTCATTATTCTATTAATTCAGTTGAATACACTATAGTAAACCTGTATGCTCCTAATTGCAACCAGCATAGAATTTTGAACAAACTACTAAATAAAGTAAATGCCCTTAAGAAACGCTATTTGGGACCCATTACTGGACACCTCCTCATCCTCACCCCCACGGAGAAGCACTCTTGACTCGTTGAAACAGAGAGAGAATCTGTATGATATAAGGCATCTATTCCATGATAGTGAAAGAGACTTTATGTATTTCTCTGCTAGGCATAAGTCATACTCCTGGATAGACATGTTCTGGGTAGATCAACGGTTGATAGAGCGAGTGTCCTCAACAGATATAGGTACGATACACTGGTCTGATCATGCTCCTATATCAATTACATTAACGGAGCAATTTTCCCGAGTTTCGGACTATGTGTGGCGGGCAAATTCCTATATTGTTTCCCATACCTCGCTCTCTAAGGAGTTGCAAACATCACTTTCAGAATATTTTGAATTTAACGCCATTCCAGCTATTAATGCATTTACACTTTGGAATGCGCATAAAGCCTGCATAAGGGGGACCTTTATCCATCTGGGTAGCAGGCTTAAAAAGCAAAGGGATAAGGACATAAGGGATACCCTTGACCAGATACGGAATTTAGAAGTCCAAAATAAAAAGAAGCATTCTTTTCATATCACCACCACCTTGGCAAACGCAAGACATCATTTAAAACATCTGCTTCTACAAAAGCTAACAAGTCTGGTGCATTACTCGCCAAGCGACTCAAATCTATTGCCCACAGATCTAGAATACCACTTATTAAACATCCTCTTACCTCCCAACCCATACTCACGCCTAGGGTTATTGCCAATGCATTTAAAGATTATTACCAATCCCTATATAACCTAAAAGATGATAGTACAACTCCCCAACCTACTCAGACGGGGTTTGAATCGTTTCTATCCAAAGTACACTTACCTTCTGTTTCCCCGGAACAACTAGCCACATTAAATCTGCCAATCACCAGGGAGGAAATAGGTAGAGTGATTAAGACCCTTCCCCTACATAAAGCCCCTGGCCCTGATGGCTTTTCAAATGACTATCATAAAGCTTTTGAGACGATCCTGATTGACCATATGTTACCGATGATTAACCTGGCGATATCAACTGGATCATTTCCTAAAGAGATGCTTACAGCTCTTATTGTCACGTTACCCAAGCCAGGGAAAGCAACTGATTTCACCTCCAATTATCGTCCCATTTCCTTATTAAATGGTTACGTGAAAATATACGCTAAAATAATAGCTAATCGGTTATTGTCAATAATCCCTCTCCTTGATCAAAATGATCAAACAGGCTTTGTACAGGGTAGACAGGCTCCAGATAACACAAGAAGACTTCTCTCCTTATTGCAGATATTTGAAAAGTCTCTTTCTCCTGCTGCGTTCTTCTCCCTGGATGCTGAGAAGGCGTTCGACAGGGTAAATTGGGATATGCGTTTTCTGTTCTGGCAAGATTTGGATTTGGGGGCCCAATATATTGTCCAATCCGTGCTCTATATTCCAACCCAGCTGCTAGAGTCTATGTAAACGGCACCCTGTCAGACGCGTTCGATATAACACATGGTACTAGACAGGGCTGCCCTCTCTCCCCGATATTTTTTATTTTGTCCATTGAACCCCTGGCAGAAATGCTTTGACGCTCTAATGGTATATCTGGGGTTAGGGTGGGTGGGTCCACACATAAAGTAGCATTGTTTGCCGATGACATCATGTTGGTGTGCACAAATCCCCTAACCTCTCTTGCTGCAACCTTTGATGTACTGGAGCAATATAGTCAAGTTTCATATTATAGATTGAACGGGGATAAATCTCAGATTCTACCCATACATGTATCTCCACAACTTCTCTCACTGTTGAAAAGTAAATTTGTACTGGATTGGCGTAGTGAGGAAATCTCTTACCTGGGCATTCATTTGACCTTCCCTTCCAACAAGACATACATGACAAATTTCCCTCCCATGTTGACGGTCTTACGTGAAGACATTTCCAAATATTCTAGATTTATTATATCCTGGTTTGGAAGGGTGGCAGCGTATAAAATGCTGATTCTACCCAAGCTGCTCTATCTCTTTAGGACTCTACCGATCCATATCCTACAATCCTTCTTTTCACAGGCTCATAGCATGCTTTTGAAATTTGTGTGGAACAACAAACGTCCACGTATTGCGGCGACGTTCCTCAATAAGCATAGGTGGGTTGGGGGCATTAGAATGCCTAATCTTGGAGACTATTATGGGGCCTGTATGCTTGACCAACTATCCTTTTGGTGGCGAAACCCTGGGGACAAACAGTGGGTAGATATTGAGACACATATCTGTGGGTGCAAATCTTTACAGTCCCTTCTGGTAAATACTCTATGGCATCGTGAAAATGAGCCTACATGCCTCACTTCAATCACAATAACCAACAGTCTATGGCTTCACCTCACATATACATCCTCACAGGACTCGCGGGTCCCGTTAAAACATGTTCCTCTTTCCTTCCTGGAAGATCAGATCCCGTATCTTGATCTATCTAAATGGAGAGATATGGGTATTGGCTCGATACAAGATCTATATGACAGTCACGACACACTCCATTTCCAAGACCTCATGACCAGATTCGGCCTCCCCAATAGGGAATTCTATAGGTTTTTACAGGTGAGAGATTTCCTCCGGCGTTCTGTCCCAATATCTAATTGTGTTGCGGGGGAAATTGTTCGGCATCTTGTTTCCTCACGTAGGAAATGTAAGGGGATCTCGTTTTATTATAATGTACTAGGGGATAAATGTGAATTTGCTAAAACTGCTGCTATGCTTAAATGGGAAAGGGATCTAAAGGTGTCTTTTTCAGATGACCAATGGAGGGGAACATCTCAATGTATGTAGCTGTACCTCATTCCAGGAAGCAATCTTTAAGACTAGCATGAGATGGTGCTTCACTCCCTCTAGACTTCATTTAATGTTCCCAGCGACCTCTGTTTTCTGTTGGAGGGGATGTGGAGATCCAGGAACTCTCTTGCACATTTTGTGGGCTTGTCCGACGATTAAAACGTTATGGCTGGCAGCCCATCATGTAGCCCAATCAGTTACGAAACCGAGTTTTCCTCTTACACCAGAATTGGCATTATTGCTAATAGGCATAGGAGATTTCCTGAGGCACTGCGCGTGCTATCATTGCACATATCTTCATGGCTACAAAACTGGTGCTAACGAGACATTGGAAGACTAACACTCAACCTCATGTGCAAGAAATCATTAATTTGGTCAACTCGATCTGTATATATGAGAGATTGATCGCATCGCAACACCTTCAATCTTCCAAATCTAAATATGCTTGGCTATACTGTGTTCAAAGTTCATATCACAGGGAGTAGGAGACACTTGCTTGGAATGTGCCCCTTATTCCAAACAAGTGGAGTCCTGGAGTGAGGTGGATGACTGGCTTTACTTCCTATGTGCGTGGCGGATGGGAGTAGTTGATTGGTCTTGACTTATTCTTTTCATGATCATACGAGTGATCTGGCCTACAAAGTTTTGAACATATATGTCAATGTATTGACTATGATCTGTATTATGTCAACTGTCAGCACATGCTGTGTAATTGATACTTCTGTTTTTCTGTGTTGAATTCACTTATTGGTTATGTGACTATTGTTATGTTTATGCATATCTTCAAAATAAAGAAAAACGTTGTGATTAAAAAAAATAGGACATGTCCTGTTTTTGATTGTTTTCACGGCCTGACGGCCCCCATAGAACTCAATGGATCAGTTTTTAACTGACAGTTTTCAGGAAACAATCCTTTTGAAGGCTGTTAAAACCTTAGCATGGCCTTTGCAAGAGGACTCTCCGGACACAACGCTACTTTGAGCGTTGAGCCTGGGGAAGCCCACGACATCGCTGTCCATATATGGACAGTGATGTCAGGGCTTTCAAATATGGAGTCTCCGGCTCTCTGGTCGGGTACTCCTGTCTTTGGAAAGCCCTTGATGTGGAATCTCTAAGCCCCTAATATCACTGTCCATACACTGGACAGTGACGTCAGGGGCTTCTCTTGGAGCAGAATCCCAGGCCAGAGCGTTGTCGACGCTCTGACTGGGGATTCCGCTCCTGGAGGAGCCCCTAAAATCACTATCCATATATGACATCAGGGGCTCCTCCTGGTGCGGAATTCCCGGCCAGAGAGTTGCCAATGCTCTGGCTGGGGATTCCGCTCAAAGAGGGAGCCCCTGATGTCACTGTAGTGGAACGCTCTGTCTGGGGATTCTGCTCCTAGAGGGAGCCCCAGTTGCGCTATCCATAGGGGAGGGTGTAGCGCTATCTACAGGGTGGGGTATGTTCGGCTTTCTACAGGTTGGGTGTGTGTGGTGCTATCTACAGGGGGTATGTGGGCGCTATCTATAGGTGGTGTGGCGCTATCTACAAGATGGTGTGTGTGGCTTTATCTACAGGGGGATTGTGTTGCGCTATCTACAATGGGTGCCGCTATCTACATGGGGGGTGTGCCAATATCTACATGGGGGCTATGGTGCTATCTTCAAGGGGAGTTTGGCACTATCTACATGGGCACTGTGGCACTATATAGGGCAATATATAGAGGGGACACTGTGGCGCTATCTACATGGGCACTGTGTGTGGTACTATCTATATAGGCACTGTGGGACTATCTATGTGGGCACTGGAACTTTATATGCGGGAACTATGTATGAAGGAACTTTATATGTTTGCACTGTGGCACTACCCACAGTTGGCACTGTGTGGGCACTGTGGCACTATGCAGATACTGGCACTATGTAGTGGACACTATGTCCTGTAGTGTTTCCAGGAGGTTAGGACTACAAAAATCCCTGAAAATTGAAATACATCAGTTTTTTTAACGGCCATGAAAAACGGATGGCAAACGGATGACAAACGGCCATTAAAAATGGTCAGACAAACTTGGAATGGATAAGAATTTGGAGACACACTGAAGCAAAACAGCCATGAAAAACTGACAGCTGATCGGTTTTTAATGGCCATTTTTTTACTGTCGTGTGTGTGTGTGTGTGTGTGTGTGTGTATGTGTTATAGAGAAACTAAATAGCAAGTACTTCTAAATTTAGTATAGAAAGGGAGGAAACCTCCAGCTCACCGGTCTGATGCGTCTCCGGACTCTCCGCTCGGATCCCCGCTACGGCTGGCGGTACGTAATGGAGAAAAGAGAAAAATGACCCAGCGCTGAGTCGTGCTTTGGTTTAAAAAGGAAGAAGTATTCCTACTTTTATTGGGGAAATAAGATTAAAATTAGAAGGAGACGCAGTCCCAAGATGTATGATGGTTATGGGTTGTTGCCCTAGCCTACGCGTTTCAAGCACGTACCGTGCTCTTAATCATGGCAAAGAAATGTCTTTGCCATGATTAAGAGCACGGTACGTGCTTGAAACGCGTAGGCTAGGGCAACAACCCATAACCATCATACATCTTGGGACTGCGTCTCCTTCTAATTTTAATCTTATTTCCCCAATAAAAGTAGGAATACTTCTTCCTTTTTAAACCAAAGCACGACTCAGCGCTGGATCATTTTTCTCTACTTCTAAATTTGAGGGGTTGTCCCAACTGGACATATGGATGTCTAGACTTCCCCTCTATTACTGGTAAGCTGCTGCAAAGAAGGCACCTGCTCTAGTGTACTTAGTAAGACCATGTATTGCATAGTCACCTATTCATTTGAATGGGAGCCAAGTAATCATAAATTTTCATGGCAGTGACATCTGCAGGGAGATGTTTGGGAGCCCACTGCTAATATCACCGAAGCTTGCAGCAGCAAAACCCATAACAATAAGTTGATTCCTGAGGTGGCTTCCTTTTTAAAAGGAATATCCAGTTATAGAGATGTTGGCATTTTTCTATTTTGTTGCTGTGACCATTTCTGCAAAAGTGACAAGAAGAAGTGCAGCCATATTGATAATAAAATTGTTATTTTGACAGTATGGTCTTTCAATATAAAATTTACAGTTCAAAAAGTGTCTGAAATTTTTGGTTGTCATCTGCAAAAATGTTCTGCAACTAAACAGTAAGTTTTTAAAATCTCTATAATTAAATAGAAGAGAATTTACACATTTTTAGAACTTCTAGAAATTCGGATTTACTAATATTAGGGTAATTTTCCGTTTTGGGAGGAAATTCTCTTTATAGGTATTGTAAAGGTACTTTTACACAGCCATGGATAGGTTGTTGATCGGCGCCTGTTTGCTCCTTTCACAGGGAGATAGTATGGGGACGAGTGCTCGTTACTCCGATCGCTCTCCCCCATAAATTTTTTTTTTTATGTCGGCAGCATGTCTCCCTGTTTACACAGGGAGACGTGCTGCCAACAAGGTAAACGCCCGAAAAACAACCGAAAAATCGGAAGCAGAAAGCCTCCAAACATCTGCCCATTGATTTCAATGGGAAAAACGGCGTTTTGGTCCGACGGGCGGTTTTTTTACGCGTCCGTTTTGAAGTACGGCCGCGTAAAAAAATTACCGCAAAAAAAAGTGCAGGTCACTTCTTGGGACGTTTTTGGAGCCGTTTTTCATAGACTATAGAAAACAGCTCCAAAAACGGCCATAAAAAACGCAGCGAAAATCGCGAGTGACTTAAAAAAGTCTGAAAATCAGGAGCTGTTTTCCCTTGAAAACAGCTCCGTATTATGAGAGGTTTTTGAGTTTGTGTGTGAACATAGCCTAAAAGTGCCTTAAAGAGGATCTGTCACTAGTTTAGTAACTAGTTTATTATTTTAAAAGTTATGAGCTTTGTTCTAAATATGCAAATGAGACTATACTAGACAAGTGGGTGTCAACACCATCGATTCTCCTGAGGTGGAGCTATGTTACAGCCTCTGACGCTGTCCTATCAGCATGAAGCTGCTTCACACAGTGTGAGAGACTGTGGCTGGAGGGAAGGGGGATCACTTCAAATAGCAATATCTGCTGGGGACCACTTAGAACAGTGGTGACAGACAAACTATTAAGAGTGAAAACTCAACCATGATCACTAAAGACATGTCAGAAAAGTCTATCATCGGAGACTCGTGTAAATTATATTAGGCAATTGCAAATAAGCAAAGTGAAGGTACACTTTAAATTAAGGTAGATATCTGCTTTGCATAATTGGATAATCCATTGGAAGTGAAGAACTGTATGAAATATAACACATACATTTCCAAAGAAAATCGTTTATTGTTTTACAATTTCACAGAACTGGAAATGAAATCAGCTTGCTTTGAAAGTGATTCCAAGATCAATACATTTCCATCATCATTATACAATGTGTATTAAAGGGTTATTCCCAAGTAGAGTAAAAAAAATTTTGGGCATTCTAAGCTGAAATTAAATCAAAAATAATTTGCTGTTAAAATTTTGAAAAAATTTATTCACTAACTACCTTTTTTTTAAACTTGATAACTCAGATGTCAATCAGGCCGCTCTGCAATGTGCGGGCTCCCGATGTTGCTAGCTAATGTAGTTCTAGCAGCATCGGGAGAATGTTCGTGTCTCAACCGGGCATGGTAAGCCTGGTTGAGACGAACACACCGTGAATTGCAACACCACGACACCCTTCACACACATACACACATATGCACATACAGAATACATATACACACACACAAACACACAAGCACACGTTACATGCAGTACCTTGTGCAGACCGCTGACTTCTCCTCACGACTGGTGGCCGGGAATAACCCTTTAAAGACATTGGCACTGGCCAAAGCATGTGTGTGTTGGTGAAGTATATAGTACTAATGAAACCAGTTCTATGGATGGATGCTACATATAAAACAGCAGCACCATGGTTACTTTAGGTTTTGACCTCCACATCTTATACTCCCAATAAGTGTAATATAAGTGCTATACATAATAATGGAATATATTCTATATAAACACTATAGTAACACTTGAAATGGTGTGAAAAGAAAATCAATGAATTACCTTGTCTGACTAGTTAGTCTGAAGCCAATAGCTGATTCTTTGTTAAGTCCAACTGCTTCAATCTGAATGACGTCATCCACATTTGGTTCGGTGGCCACAAACTGTATAGGGAACTTCCATATTCCACCGGTTACACACTGTACAACTAGTAGAGCAGAGTGCCTAAGAAGAAATTAATACAAAGCAATACAATCATTCATGTTTCCCATTAACTGGAAAATGGTGCATGATCTTTTAGGAGTGTAAAAATACCAGCATTAAAGGGTGGGTCAGTGATGGGTGCAATGGTTTTAATTACATTGTCTCCTGCATTGCATTTGTATGTTCTCCATGTGTGAGTAATCTCTGAGTATTCAGTTCCTTGAAACAGTCTGCTAAGTAAATTCCAAATACATTAATGTACTGACAAGTCATATAAACACATCAAAGATGTTTCCACCAAGTCCCCAGCTTAGTGGCTGCTGACGTCTGTTGAGAACCCAAACCACTTTATCACTGCTAAGAGATCTCTGAAGAAATGCTCTGAAACAAATCTCTGAAATTAATGATGATGTACTAAATGTATTGTGATGGCAACCCTCAAGCTCAACAATGTAATTTTGCAATACAAATCAAAGGATGAATTAAGGTGGAATTCAGTGGTTACATATACTAGTTATATTCACCATTCAGCTATACGCATGCTTAATTTTGTGTATTTCTCTCTGCTGCCACCCAAACAGCTCTGACTCATCGAGGCAAGGACTCCACAAGACCTCTGAAGGTGTCCTGCAGTATCTGGCACCAAGATGTTAGCAGCAGATCCTTTAATCCCTGAAGATGGGGAGATGAGGCCTCCATGAAATGGTCTTATTTTTCCAGCACATCCCACAGATGCTCGATTGGATTAAGATCCGGGGAATTTGAAGGCCAAGCCAACACCTTGAACTCTTTGTCATGTTCCTCGAACCATTCCTGAACAATTTTTGCAGTGTGGCAAGGCGCATTATCCTTCGTAAAGAGGCCCACAGCTATTAAGGAATACCGTTGTCATGAAAGGTTGAGCCTGGTCGCAACAATGTTTTAGGTAGGTGGCACGTGTCAAAGTAACATACGCATGAATGCCAGGACCATGGGCGTAGCTAAAGGCCCATGGGCCCGGGTGCAAGAATTCAGCTTGGACCCCCCTATCACTCCCCAACACCACCATCACCGGAACCCTGCATGCACCTATGCCCAGCTGCCTTGCCCAACAGCCCCCATAGTATAATGCCCCCAAACAGTATAATGCTCCCATAGCTGCCCGCACACAGTATAATGCCCCCATAACTGCCCCATACAGTATAATGCCCCCTCACAACTGCCTCATACCATACAATGCTCACCATATCAGCCCCCATAGTATAATGCCCCACGTAGCTGCCCCCTGACAGTATAGTGCCCCCAAATATCAGCCCCCATTCAGTATAATGCCCCTCCATATCAACTCCCCATACAGTATAATGTCCCCCATATCAGCCCCATACAGTATAATGCCCCCCATATCAGCTCCCCATACAGTATAATGCCCCTCCATATCAGCTCCACATACAGTATAATGCCTCTCCATATCAGCTTCCCATACAGTATAATGCCCCCATATGAGCTCCCCATACAGTATAATGGCCCTCCATATCAGCTCCCCATACAGTATAATGTCCCCCATATCAGCTCCCCATACAGTATAATGCCCCCATATCAGCTCCACATACAGTATAATGCCCCTCCATATCAGCCCTCCATGCAGTATAATGCCCCACATATCAGCCCGCATATGGTATAATTCCCCCATATGAGCTACCCATACAGTATAATGTCCAATATCAGCCCCCCGTACAGTATAATGCCCCATATGAGCTCCCCATACAGTATAATATCCCCAATATCAGCTCCCCATACAGTATAATGCCCCCCATATCAGCTCCACATACAGTATAATGCCCCCCATTTCAGCTCCCCATACAGTATGATGCCCCCCATATCAGCCCCCATACAGTATAATTCCCCCATATCAGCCCCCCCATGCAGTATAATTCCTCCCCACCTTATCAGCCCCCATGCCATATCAGCCCCCATACAGTATAATACCCCCCGCCATATCATCCCCCCCATATAGTATAATACCCACCGCCATATCAGCCCCCCATTCAATATAATGCCCCCATATGTGAAATAACACAATTACTTACCTATCCCCATTCCCACGCCGGGTGGAGGATCCTTCACCACCTCCGGTGTGTGCTATGAGTGACTCGGCGGAGACAGGCGCGATGATGTCGCTACATCACACCTGCCTGCGTCGAGCCACTCAGGGCACAGTGAATGCTGGAGCAAGGAGCCATCAGCTCCTTGCTCCAGGATTGAATGGAATCGGGACCTCGGTGAGTGACTCGCGGCCCCCCGGAGGTCTTCACACGACATCCCCAGGGGCACGCGACCCACAGTTTGTAATGTATTGTGTCGTTTGCGGTGGATAGAGGAGGCGGGACTGTAATTTAATGGGGCCTCCCTCTCCACCGCAAACACAGACAGCACAATACAACACAATACATTGCAAGACAACACAATACATTACAATACAATACAATACAATATAATACAGACTCTACAACTCAACTCGAGTCCTCCGCACCAGCTCTTCCACTGCACTGGCTGGAAGACGTGTAACATTGCGTCACGAGGATGTGCCGGCTTCACGGCACAGAAAATGTATTTAATCAGCATGCTGTATGACAACGGGGGCCCCGTGGGCCCTCCAGGCTTAGGGGCCTGGACGCAACTGAGACCGCTGCGACCCCTATATCTATGTCACTGACCAGGAGCCAAGGTTTTCCAGCAGAACATTGCCAAGAGCCTCACACTGTTTCACCTGCTTGGCTACTTTTATAGTGAATCCTGGTGCAGTCTCTTCCCTAGGTACACAACACACATGTACCCTGCCATCCACGCAATATTAAAAAAAACATGATTCATCAGAAGATGCCACCTTCCAGTGCTTCATTGTCCAGTTCTGATGCTTACGTTCCTATTGTAGGGAATTTTAGCGGTGGACAGGTATCAGCAGGGATCAGCATGGGAACTCTGACCGATCTGTGGTTACGCAGCAACAAATGCAGCACGTTGAAATGCACTGTGTGTTCTGACAACTTTCTATTACAGCCAACTAGGGATGCACGGTGCATCGAAACTTCGATACTGTTTCGATACTCTGCATCCCTAAACGGTTCGATACCGCTATTTCCTGTATTTCGATACTGAGCCGCACAGCTCAGTATAGTAATACATGAATGTATGGGAGCGCGGCTGCGGCTGTGTAATTCAGCCACAGCCCCGCTCCTGAGTCATGATAAGTGCGCGGAGTCAGGATGATGCCATGCGGCCGGCGCTGCACTAATGAGCGGCGGCACTGGAGACAGAACATGGCGGGCGGGCGCACTGCAAAACACCCCCATGTTCTGTCCTCAGTGCCTGAACTGCCGCTCATTAGTGCAGCGCCAGCCGCACCTCCTCAAGCTGACCGCGCGCGCACTTCCTGTCAGGAGCGGGGCAATGGCTGTATTACACAGCCGCAGCCCCGCTCTATAACGGCGGAGATCAACCTCTCATCTCCGCCGTTATTCCCCTGAATGCTACGATCACAGCTGACTGCAGCATTCAGGAGAAAATGAGAAGGGGGGATGCCCCTGGCTCGCGTCACAGGGAATTCCTGTGACGCGATCGAGGGCCATACCATATATGGGCAGACAGCCCAGGGTCTATTGACGGACCCCAGGGCTGTCTTACCATATTTCATGTTGTTAGGACATACCCAAGTATGTCCTAACAACTGCCTGTGTGATATCCGTCCACAGGCTGATGTACTGGCACATATCTGATATGTCAGTACATTAAAGTTTAAAAACAAAGTATTGTTAAATTTAAAAAAAAACACATATACCTTTTTTACAATAAACATTTAAATAAGTCTCAATACATAAAATAATCACACATTCAGTAATGGCGCGCACAACAATGTTTTTGCATCATTTATGATGTGTACGCTGTAAAAAAATGAAATAAACACGGCTTTCTCTCATTTATTAATGTGAGGCACGAGGTGCGATGAATTTAACCTCCATGTTCCTCACATTAATAGTAATTAACCCCATCATGTACCTCGCACATTAACCCATTATGACTGAGAAACATGATGGGATTAATTACTATTAATGTGAGGCGCATTCAAAATTCATCATCACATCAGAAAACTGAAGAATTATTTTTTATTATTACTGTTGGCAAAGTATCGAAATTGGTATCGAAATCGCAAAACTAAACGAAGTATGGGTATCGAAGTCCAAATTCTGGTATCGTGACATCCCTACAGCCAACAGTATCTGGTTCAGCAATCTGTACTAGAGTAGCTCCTCTGTGGGAATGAGTCCGGCTAGCCTTTCCTCCCCATGTGCATCAATGAGCCTTGGGCGTCCATGAGCCTGTTGTCGCTGCACTGGTTGTACTTTCTTGGACAACTTTTGATAGGTACTTATCACTGCATACCGGGAACACCTCATAAGACCTGCTGGTTTTGAAGTCATCTAGTCATCATAAATTAGCCCATGTCAAGGTCGCTGACATCCTTACTCTTGCCCATTTGTCCTGCTTTCTACACATTAACTTCAAGAACTGACTGTTCACTTGCTGCCTAATACATCCCACCCTTTGACAGGTGTCATTGTACCTGTTGCCGACACATGCTGAATGCCGAATGCTCGTCCTGAGCAGCGGGTACTTCGCGCATTAGGACGAGCATTCTCGTCCTGTGTGACAGCCGTTTCTGCGGGCGATCGAGAGCGGGGCAACGGCTGTAATACACAGCCACGGCCCTGCTCTGACAGCGGAGAGAAGAGAAACATCCTCTCTCCACCGTTAACTCTTTGAATGCTGTCATGACTGCGATGAAAGCTGATCGCGGCGTTCAAGGAGAGGGGACTGCACTTTGATCGCGTCACAGAAAATAACTGATGCGATCAAAGCCCATAACTTGAAGGACCCCAGGGCTGTCTGAACATATTTCCTGTTGTTAGAGCATACTGAGGTATGCCCTAACAACTGCTTGTGTACAATCAATACACATTCTAATGTACCAGCATATAGATCCAGTACATTAAAATTAAAATTAAAATGAAAAATCCCTTTATGGGATTAAAAAAAAAACATTTTTTTATAATAAATAAACTTTTTAAAATATAAGTTCCAAAACATAAAATAATATAGACATATTTGGTGTCGCCACGACCGTAACACCTGGTACAACAAATGTATAACATTATTTATGATGATCTGTGTATGGTGTAAAAAAAATAATATTAAAACTGCAGCGGAACTGCTTTTTTTCTGCATTTTCGCCAAAATAAAAATGTATATAAATTAAACAGTAATGTATGTGTACCAAAAAATTATACCTACATAAAGTACAACTCGTCTCGCAAAAAACAAAGTCTCATACAAATACGTCGTACAAAAAATATGAGCGTCGGGATGCAAAGAGGGTAATATAAAAAAATTGTTCTGTCCTCAAGGCCAAAATTGGCCGTGACCTTAAGGGGTTAATGCTATGGAAGAACGGTGTAAATAAATAAATAGTTGTGTGTACATGTTTGTATGTGTGTGAATTATCGACATGGAAACCTGTCTGCTTTGCATTCTGTACACTTATATAAAATATTAATAATCAAAAATTACTTTGAAGGATTCCACATTCCCTGACTTCTAATGTGATCAAAAATAACTTCAAGCATATAATTCTACATATGTAACACTTTACCTCATTAACTTATTGGGTGCAAAAATTATGTTGAAAATTAATGTGACAATCCCAGATGGTGTATCACGTTCCTTTCTCACTAGTTCAATTCCCACAGATGGTTCCAGCTGCGATTTTGTTTCTTCAGATTCATACCTAATTTCATACAAAAATTCTTCTGTGGTACTGAAACCTAAAATTAGAAAAAAAGGTTGATGGCTTTGATGCATAAATGGGCATTATTGTAATTGTCCATAGGATGCTACTAATACAATCATTTGCCTCATACAGCATGGATAAAATTTGAATAGAGGCCTTTTTTTCAAAAAGCTACCTTTTAGAGATACAGGTTGTTTGTTTCCTGGAATACATAGAAGCAGTATCCAGCCATCTAAGCTGAATCTGTCAGGCTAGCAGGACTGACGGCTTCGGTGAACACTGGTCCTGTGTGTCTCAGACACGAAGGATCCAGCTATTATCGATCACATCTAAGTTCAAGGCAACAGGTGGATCCTGCCTGTCAGAGACACGAAGGACCAGCGTTCACCAAAGTCGTCAGTCCGGCAGACCTGAAGGATATGGCTTAGGGAGCAAAATACAGCTTCTATGTATCCAGGATACAAACAACCTGTATCTCAAAAAGTAAAAAATAATTCATAAAAACAATATCTAAAAGTTGTTTACAATTACATTATACACAGTTTGTAAAAAATAAAAATAAAAATTTACTTTAAAGGTTTACATAAGCTTTAAATATATCTTTCTAACCTCTTTCAGGATTGCCCAAGTGTCGGAATACAACTTTTCCCACAAAAATAGCCCCCATACAACTAGGTCAATGGAAAAATAAAAATGTTATGGCTCTTGGAATGCATGGAGGAAAAAACAGAAATAAAAAAACTTTTCTTGCAACTAGTAGCTGTAATCTTGACTTTATAACAAGACCAAGATTACAGTTCTAGACGCGATCTAGACCAAGCTAGAGCTGCATAGAGGGGTAACTTCCACTTCAGCCTGTGTAAAGAAGCAGAGAGGGTGCCAGCGGTGGACTAGGAAGATCTGTAAACATCAATAAAGTATTCTGCCCATACCCAATCTTAAAGGAACAGTGTCATCACAAATTATTTTTTTATATGTTAAAGATGTTAGTGCTTTATTAAAAACGTTTATATTCATTTGTGTGTTTGTGTTTTACTTTTTCTTATTTTTACACTTTTTCTTCCCTATGGGGGCTGCCATTTTTTGTTCCATTTCTGTGTGTGTCGATTAACGACACATACAGACATGGAATACGGCAGCCACAGTCCCATAGGGACTGCGAACGGCTCCCGTCCCATTGACTGCAGTGTACGGCGTCTTTTGTGGGAACTGCGCATGCGCCGCTCCCACACAGTCCTATTCGAAATTGGCGCCGTCCGGCGCCATTTTCCTGTGGACCGGAAGTCGCGGCCGGACAGTAATATTACTACTTCCGGTCGCGGCTTCCGGATTTGTGCACTTGCACCAGCGGCAGCAAACGGAGCGGACGGGCCAGAGGGAGCCGCGGCGGCAGGAGCAGGTAAGAGATTTCAATGTATGTTCGTGTTTGTGTGTGTTTACTACTGCATGTAAACCTACTACACTGTGGGTTAGCTCAAAAAATGGCGACACACAGTGTAGGAGGTTACATCGTTCAAACCCCTCGTTTATCCCGGCACTAGCCAGGATAAAGGAGGGGGGAATGCTGAGAGCTCACTAGAGCGAGGGCTTTTAACCCAATGTTGCAATGCTGCAATTTTGGGAACAGCTCCATCTAGTGACCAAAAATGGGTAGTATTATAAATTAGAAATAATTTATAATATTTCCTGGACTCGTGCAAAAAAATAAAAAAAATTTGAACAATGTTTAATCACCCACACACTAAATGTTTAATTTTTTTTAAAAAAACATGTTTTTCTGGCAACACATTCCCTTTAAGTGTAAAATCCTCTGACCACTTCTCTAGCGATACCCCTAACACACTACAGTCATTACTACAAGAGAAGTATATTCAATACATTTCTGACCAATGGTACAGATGTCTATCAGTCAGAAATGACATATTCACCAACTCAATGTCGCTATAAATAAACTTCATTAGTTAATGCATTAGATTAAGTTTAGGGATCTACGATTATTGATTAGGATTAGGATAAGGGTATGTTCACACGAGGGCGTCCGTAACGGCTGAAATTACGGGGATGTTTCAGCCTGAAAACATCCCCGTAATTTCAGCCGTAACGGCATGTGCAGGCGCTTGAACGCCGCGTCCATTACGGGCGTAATTAGCGCTGCTATCCATTGGAGTCAATGAATAACGGCTCCAATTACGCTCAAAGAAGTGACAGGTCACTTCTTTGACGCGGGCGTCTATTTACGCGCCGTCATTTGACAGCGGCGCGTAAATTACGCCTCGTGTGAACCGACAAACGTCTGCCTATTGCTTTCAATGGGCAGATGTTTGTCAGCGCTATTGAGGCGCTATTTTCGGACGTAATTTGGGGCAAAAACGCCCGAATTACGTCCGTAAATAGGCCGTGTGAACATACCCTTAGAGTATATATTGGAGTATGAGAAATAATATACATATAAAATCCCTGCAGTATGGACATTTCATGAACACATTCAACAGTGAACATAGAGATGCATGGTGTGTATGAACTCTGAACATTTTTTGCAGAGTACAAATTTGTTTGTATGAGCAAGTTTTTTAGTCGCAAAGAAGAATTTCTGTGCAATTTTTGCTTATGATCACTGTTTGATGTGAAGTTGATTCAAGATGGTTTTCCATATAAGTTATTAAGTTGTATTCTTAAACATGACATGCTGTGTGCTTTTTCCAAAAAAATACAGATTTTGGTAGCATAGTAACTGTTTGGGGTGTGAACTATATATTGTTAGTACATTTGCAGATAAAGCACAATATTGCATGGCCTCCGTTTTAGCGTTTTTGAGAGCTCAAGCTCTTGTTTATATAGATGTTTGTGGAGTATATACTAATACCAATGTACAATGTAATGCATTTCTTTTTTTTTATTTCTATTTGTCACAAAGATACATGAAGGTGGACATGGCTGTGAACAGCATGTTGAGACTATTGAAATTTTCATCTTGTCTGCTTTCAGGAAACATATAGGTTGCGGGAGTATGGACACTTAGGGTATGTTCACACGACCTATTTTCAGACGTAATTCAGGCGTTTTATGTCTCAAATTACGCCTGAAAAGACGGCTCCATTACATCTGCAAACATCTGCACATTGCTTCCAATGGGTTTTACGATGTTCTGTTCAGGCGAGGTGTAATTTTACGCGTCGCTGTCAAAAGACGGCGCGTAAAAATACGCCCGCATCAAAGAAGTGCAGGACACTTCTTGGGATGTTTTTGGAGCCATTTTTCATTGACTCCATTGAAAAACAGCTCCAATTACGTCCATAATGGACGCTGCGAGAAACGGGAGTACTTGCAAAAACGTCTGAAATTCAGGAGCTGTTTTCACCTGAAAACAGCTCTGTAATTTCAGACGTACTTTGCGTTTGCGTTTGAACATACGCTTACTTTTCAAGGTGTGTAATCCTTGTTTTTTTTTTTTATACATTGTTATTTTTCCAACCTAACACCAGGTTTTTGGTCTAATTTTAGTTCTAGTGATTTTGTTAAAATATTTCCATATAGACATAAGTGACATGTATAAATTCTGCACATGTTTATAATGTGCTAAAATTATAAATATATGGACATAGAGGTTTAGTATAAATCCTTAATTTTATAATTTAGATTTTATTTGTACATTTCAAAAGAGTGAAAATTGTCCCGGTGATCAGAGGTGCAAAATGTCCAGTAACCCCTCGTAGCAAAAGGATTAAAGACTAGAGCAAGTTATGAGCAATTTTAGATTTAGTTTCTCAATAGACAACTGGGCGTGTTTTTACTTTTGACCAAGTGGGTGTTGTAAAGAAGTGTATGAGGCTGACCAATCAGTGACTAATCAGTGTCCTACACTTCTCATTGTTCCAGCCCAGCTTCTTTCACTGCACAATCACACTGTGCTGTGGATCATGCTGGGCTGGAACAATGAGGAGTGTATGACATAGGGCACTTATAATCTGGTGACAGAGCCTCTTTAAATCTGGTTTCTTGTTCGCGGGTGGCCAAAGAGGCTTTATGGGAGAAGTAGAAGCAGTGCATCCACTGTGCTTCAGTGAATTGTTTGTTCAGTTCTCGTTCCCAGGCTTTGCAGTATGAGAGGCGATGATGTGAGCATTCGGTGAGAAACAAGTGGTAAAGTTTGGAGAAGGTATGTGAGGGAGGAGTGGAGGATATGCACAATTGCACAAAGTCAGTTAATGTATGGTGGAGGTTTGCATTTTTTTTAGTGGTAGTGTAGAAATGCTTCCATTAGTTGTCTTCATAAAACTGTCTAGCAGAAGGCATGGCATCTGATAGTATTGTTGCAGATGGGAGTATAGAGCAGTTGGTCAAGACATGTGTAAAGTTGAGAGGACATTGGAGGGAACTACCAAGGAATGAGCGTTGGGTTCGACCGGCGGGAAAATCTGGATTATCAGTGATCGGGATCAGTGGGCCTAAGTTATCTATAAAGGATCCGCCTGACCTCGTTAAGCATAGCATCATAAGGGTTTGTGAGATAGTGAAGGAGGCCTAGAGTGTACAATTTTGTGTTTTCCATGAAAACTCACACTTATATTTATCAAATGAGTTGCAAAATGACTAGAAAATATAGTCAAGACATTGACAAGGTTAGAAATAATGAATTTTATTTGAAATAATAACACTCCTTCGAACTTTGCTTTCGTCAAAGAATGCTCCATTTGCAGAAATTACAGCATTGCAAACCTTTGGCATTCTAGCTGTTAATTTGCTGAGGTAATCGGGAGAAATTTCACCCCATGCTTCCAGAAGCCCCTCCCACAAGTTGGATTGGCTTGATGGGCAATTCTTGCGTACCATACGGTCAAGCTGCTCCCACAACAGCTCTATGGGGCTGAGTTCTGGTGACTGCGCTGGCCACTCCATTACAGATGGAATACCAGCTGCCTGCTTCTTCCCTAAATAGTTCTTGCATAATTTGGAGGTGTGCTTTGGGTCTTTGTCCTGTTGTAGGATGAAATTGTCTCCAATCAAGCGCTGTCCACAGGGTATGGCATGGCGTTGCAAAATGGAGTGATAGCCTTCCTTATTCAAAATCCCTTTTACCTTGTACAAATCTCCCACTTTACCAGCACCAAAGTAACCCCAGACCATCACATTACCTCCACCATGCTTGACAGATGGCGTCAGGCACTCTTCCAGCATCTTTTCAGTTGTTCTGCGTCTCACAAATGTTCTTCTGTGTGATCCAAACCCCTCAAACTTCGATTTGTCTGTCCATAACACTTTTTTCCAATCTTCCTCTGTCCAATGTCTGTGTGCTTTTGCCCATATTAATTTTTTCCTTTTATTAGCCAGTCTCAGATATGGCTTTTTCTTTGCCACTCTGCCCTGAAGGCCAGCATCCCAGAGTCGCCTCTTCACTGTAGATGTTGACACTGGCGTTTTGCGGGTACTATTTAATGAAGCTGCCAGTTGAGTACCTGTGAGGCGTCTATTTCTCAAACTAGAGACTCTAATGTACTTGTCTTGTTGCTCAGTTGTGCAGCGGGGCCTCCCACTTCTCTTTCTACTCTGGTTAGAGCCTGTTTGTGTTGTCCTCTGAAGGGAGTAGTACACACCGTTATAGGAAATCTTCAGTTTCTTGGCAATTTCTCGCATGGAATAGCCTTCATTTCTAAGAACAAGAATAGACTGTCGAGTTTCACATGAAAGCTCTCTTTTTCTAGCCATTTGGACAGTTTAATCGAACCCACAAATGTAATGCTCTAGATTCTCAACTAGCTCAAAGAAAGGTCAGTTTTATAGCTCCTCTAAACAGCAAAACTGTTTACAGCGGTACTAACATAATTTCACAAGGGTTTTCAAGTATTTTCTAATCATCCATTAGACTTCTAACACAGTTAGCAAACACAATGTACCATTGGAACACTGGAGTGATGGTTGCTGGAAATGGGCCTCTATACACCTATGTAGATATTGCATTAAAAACCAGACGTTTGCGGCTAGAATAGTCATTTAGCACATTAACAATGTATAGAGTGTATTCTGATTAATTTAATTAATTATCTTCATTGAAAAAAACTGTGCTTTTCTTTCAAAAATAAGGAAATTTCTAAGTGACCCTAAACTTTTGAACGGTAGTGTATATATATATATATATATATATATATATACACACACACATATATATATATATATATATATATATATACATATATACATATATATATATATATATATATATATATATATACACACACACACACACACACACGTAAACACACACACTTAAATATGTGTCTTACATATATAAAAATTTAGACACATATATAGACACACTGGAATATACTGTATACACATACAAGTACAGAGACTTATATACACTGACACATAGACACAAATAGGCACTTACCAGCTCTCTTTGCTCACAGGCACCTTGCAGGATGGACTGTGGGTGGTGCTTCGTCCACTTCTCTTGCTCCTCGGCTTGTTTCCTCCGTGTGTGTAACTAATAGCATGACAGAGGAAAGGCCGAGCCCAGTGATGCCCCCTACATGCTTGGAGGGTGCAGCGCCCTGTGCACTCACACAGGTTGCACACCCCTAAGGTGGGCCCTGATTATATGGAAGGTACTGGTTCTTCTTGCGGAATGTCATGCTCATGGCCACGGGCCGTCAGGTTCACTCACCTCCTGACGCCCGCAGCCATGAAACTTCAGGAGACGCCAGCTCTCACTTCCGCTTCTCTCGGCCGGGTTCCGTAGGGTCTTATAGTCCATGGTGCTCATGGGCTAATTTAGTACTAATTTCAGGTGCGCGCACTGGCCCTTTAAGAGCGGGCACGAGAGTGCGCGCACCTGAAATTAGTACTAAATTAGCCCATGAGCACCCTGGACTATAAGAAGGGCCCAGTCCCTTCCTGCAGTGCCTGAGCGTTGTTGTCATACCCAAAGTTTGCCTAAGCAAATGGTCTCCTAGTGATTTCCAGTTCCCAGTGTTCCCCGTTCCTGTACCCGTGTCCCGTGCCATCCTGGTCAACTGCCGTGCTGAGCTTAAGTCGTGCTGTGCTGTATACCATGCCTGTCCTGCTACACCACGCCTGACTTCTGCCTGCTGCCTAGTCCCAGCCGAGCCTGTCTTGCTACTGTCCGAGCTGCGACAGGTACACTATACGAACTATAGACTGTGACCTGCGTCCTGTTGGCCAGCTGCCATACCGTCAAGGCGGTACGGCCCAGTGGGTCCACGTACCCAATGTGACACAGAGAAACAGGAACCCCTGCACAACTGACACAAACGGAGACAATTTGCACCGGATCTGTCACCAATGAAATTAATGGTGATGGAAACGGAAACCTATGGTCTGTCAGGGCTCCATTCCGACGGGAAGCTCCGACGGAATGTCGGAATGAGCCCTATCGCAGATGTGAACGAAGCTTAACTTTTGGTTTACCAAAGCCCACTGTGGAACATCAAATACATTGGAGAGATTTGGAGAAGTTGACTATAGAAACCGATCAGATTGCTTCTTTTATTTTTAAAAGGGCATCGGAAACATGTGAGCTGGGGAACTCATCTACTTTTCCTTTACACCAGTTTTGATTTAATCTTCCCTATATGAAATAAGGGAAACTCATTTTGCTCAACAAGCTTTTCTAAGGTAGGATTGTGTTGTGTATATATTTTTTAAAACAACTAAGAAATCCACAGTTTTTTGGTCTCTACCAGAAGGTGTGGTTAGTGAATATGTTCAGGTGTATAATATGAATAATAAGAACACAAGATATACTAATTTGGTTAATATAAATTTAGGTTGCAAAAAATATGGAAGTCAGCAGCACTGCAGTAAATAGTTAAAAGATCCCCATATTCTTAATTACAGATGGTGAAGGCAGTATCAGCGTCTAGCCCTGAAACCACTCAAATGACTATAGAAGTAGAAGAAAACTGCAACACTCGTCCAATGTTCAAAAAAAAGATGTTCAGCATTTATTCACTGAATAATGCGTCGTTCCAACCTAACATGTTGTTTTTTTCAAGCAAAGTGCAAGGTGCACCATATATAGGGGGGTATAGTCACACCTCACACCTCACTAACTACATATGCAAATATAAAGGGTTCAACATTTTCATTATAATTAATATAAATATATAGTAAAAATGAAGTCAAATATCAATAAATGGTCATAAACTGCTGTTTGCGTACACAGCAAGGCTCAGAAGTGAAGGAGCGCCATTTGGCTTTTGGCGTATGATTTTGCCTGGATTGGTTTCTGGGTGCCATATAGCATTTGTAAAGCTCCTGAGGAACCAGTACAGTAAAAGTCCCCTGATAAGTGAATCGATTTGGGAAACTACACCCCTCAAGGCATATAGGTGTGTGGTGAGCTTTTTAATCCATTAGTTTTTTTTAATAGATTAGGAGAAAAAACACCCAATACTATACTGCCATCCACCTGTACGAAATGTACTGTAGTGCTCTGTACCTGTACTACATGTACTGTACTGCTATCTACCTGTACTACATGTACTGTACTTCTCTCTAACTGTACTACATGTACTGTACTGCTATCTATCTTTACTACATGTACTGTACTGCTCTCTACCTGTACTACATGTACTATACTGCTATCTACCTATACTGCTATCTACTTGTACTACGTGTGCTGTACTGCTCTCTACCTGTACTTCATGTACTGTACTGCTATCTATCTGTATTGCATGTACTGTACTGCTCTCTACCTGTACTATACTGCTATCTACCTATACTGCTAGCTGTACTACAGGTACTTTACTGCGCTCTACCTGTACTACATGTGCTGTACTGCTATCTACCTGTACTACATGTACTTTACTGCTCTCTACCTGTACTACATGTGCTGTACTGCCTTCTACCTGTATTACATTTACTGTACTGCTCCCTACCTGTACTACATGTACTGTACTGGTCTCTACCTGTATTACAAGTACTGTGCTGCTCTCTACCTGCACTACATGTACGATACTGCTTTAAACCTGTACTGTACTGCTCTCTACATGTACTGTGCTGCTGTCTACCTGTACTACATGTACTTTGCTGCTCTGTACCTGTACTACATGTATTGTGCTGCTCTCTACCTGTACTACATGTAATTTACTGCTCTCTACCTGTACTACATGTACTATACTGCTATCTACCTGTGCTACATATACTGTACTCCTATCTACCTGTACTACGTGCACTGTACTGCTCCCCTCTTATACTACATGTACTATACTGCTATCTACCTGTAATACATGTACTGTACTG
Source organism: Rhinoderma darwinii (assembly GCF_050947455.1). Lineage (NCBI taxonomy): Eukaryota > Metazoa > Chordata > Amphibia > Anura > Rhinodermatidae > Rhinoderma > Rhinoderma darwinii. The sequence goes on from NC_134688.1 coordinate 204,276,532, forward strand.
CTCGCTACCTGTACTACATGTACAGTACTGCTATCTTCCTGTACTACATACACTATACTGCTATCTAATTGTACTACATGTACTGTATTGCTCTACCTGTACTACATGTACTAAACTGCTATCTACCTATACTGTACTGCTATCTACCTGTACTACATGTACTGTACTGCTCTCTACCTTTACTACATGTACTATACTGCTATCTACCTGTATTGCATGTACTATACTGCTATCTACCTATACTACATGCACTATACTGCTGTCTACCTGTACTACATTCACTATATAGCTATCTAACTGTATAACCGTACCTGCAGCTGCTAACAGCAGGGGAGCCACATGGTTGAGGAACACTGTGCTAAAGTATCACTTATAATATTCAGTAGTTTGTAATAAGTCCAGTAATGCAACACATTGGTGATCACATGTTTGCTGGATAGTTGGCGTTTTATTTACTAGATTGTGTTGCATTAGCACTATTCACCCAATATCCTACTGATTTTACATGCAATGTGAGGAATAAATTCTATGTGACAGACCACATAATTGTATGTGTTTAACTGGTCGCCAACTGCATTATTAACAACATAAAATTACATTTTCAATTCTACTAAACCAATCACCCATAAACATTACTGTATTGTAAATGATGTCTCAGCCTCTCTCAGGTTTCACCTGCATAATCATTTTCTATCATTCTTTCCATTTAATTATGTTGACTATGTTTATTCAACCAATGTTGCCTGACATGCTTGATATTATTGAGCATCTCTAGGGTTTATTCTTGGCTAAGCGGCTAAAATATTGGAATACAGATGTGCCTGTTTACTTTGCAATTATTCCACCCTATTTATGAACTGGAAAATGATCTTATTACACAAAACACACATATGTGAATTTAACACTACAATTCCATATGGAGCAGTAAACTTCTTCAAACATGTTTAAACTGGTAGCTAACAAAGTATGACTGTGCTACAGATGATTTTATGACAGGCATCACATTTATATGTGACAAGTACTGTTATAATGCCACCAACTACATTATGGAAGCTGTCAACATTTTAAATGATTCTAGATTTGTATGTGTCAGAGCATTTCATTATTAGTCTCTTAGCCTAGAAGAATGTCATGTTCCAATCAATACCAGCCTTTTCATCCAAACACTAGAATCCGTAAACAAGTTTTATTGCAGTGGCATAGATAGACTCTGATACCAATAGAAAAATTATTTCTCTCTGTGCAGAAATACCCAAGGACGCTTGTTTAAATAAAATACCATACTGCGGTAGCATTAAATATAATTTTATTCTTACTACTGTACCTCAAGCTGTTCTGTTGGTAATTAATTGAAGTCAAGAATGCAATAGGCACTTGCCATGAGGATGTACATTAATATGACATAGAGGCGACGATTAAGTAACAGCACTTAAATTTTCACCAAAGGGCACTAATTAATAACCCCATAGAGTTGTCATTGTTTGTGAAGACACTGAAGTATGAATCAAAGAAACAGCAGAACAATTCTGCAGGCAAAATCTGCAGCAAAGAAATTGTATCAGTGTTTTCATTACATATAAAATTGGAGAATTTTAACGTTTCTTGCACACATTTTCTAATGCTAACAAGGTTTTAAGTTTACATTTATTTTATTAATATGCCTAAACAAGTAGAATACGTTTCCGAATTTTAAACTGAAGTGAAAATCCACTTGAAGAGCGACTTTAAAGGCTATGTAAACCTTTGAAGGCAATTTTTTTAATAAATCAATGTTTTAGTTTATTTTGAACATATTTTGAATTGGGTTTTATTAAAAAAATGTTTTGATTTTTGGAGATACAGCTTCTATGCATACATAGAAGCTGTATCTTGCGGTCAAAGCCGAATCCATCAAGTCAGCAGGACTACTTACTTTGGTGATCGCTGGTCCTGTGTGTCTCTGACACACAGGATCCAGCTAATAGCAATCACATCTAAGTTCATGATTTTATATTTGATCGATAACAGATGGATCCAGCGTGACCAGCGCTCACCAAAGCCGTCAGTGCAGCTGACCTGACTAATTTGGCTTTAACCGCAAGATAAAGCTTCTACTTATGTATCCAGGATACATAGAGGCTGTATCTCAAAAAGTAAAACTCTTGTTCAAAATAAAATAAAACATTGATTTATTTAAAAAAAAAATCTCAAAGGTTTACATATCCTGTAATGTAACATATTTATTTATTTATTTACATTACTTAGATAGCATAAATATATTCCATAGTGCTGTAAAAATATTGTGGTCACCCACATCAGTCGTCATTCCCACAATCTAATTCTCCTATCTTAGAAATGCGTATTAGGGCCAATTTACCTATGAGTATGTTTTTGGAGAATGGGTAGAAACCTACTCAAACATGGAGAGAAGATACACATTTCATGCATATTTTGCCCTTTCTCATATTTGAACCCAGAACTCTCCAGTGCTACCCACTGAGCCACCATGCTGCCTCACATTAGGAAGCAACAAATGTAACAATTCCTTTATATAAAATTATTTACTTAATTCACGGGGAGATATAGTAACAATCTGCAGAGAACTACAATTCCACATTTGCAATGAGGACTAAGACTTGGGCAAAATATTGGGTATTTTACAATAACCTGTGTCTGCAGTCCACTGAACGACTAAGAGCATCTTTGAGGGTCCAAATGGTTGCGAATTGGTCAAACGTTTATGGCACATCTAGTCAATGCATCAAAAGTCTTTTTATTTTGCTGGCCTTATATAAAAGAGTTGCATGAGATTAAAAAAAATTACAACTTTTGTCCGGGAACAGCACTACTCTTGCTCACGAGTTGTGTCTCGTATTGCAGCCCAGCCACATTTAAGTGAATAGGGCTGATCTGCAATAACAAACACAGATCACAGACAAGAATGGCACTGTTTCTAGAAGAAAGAAGCTTGGGTTTTCTAATCTCATGCAACCCCTTTACAGTATAATTTCTTCCTTATCAGAAAGCTGCTGTAAATCCATTACAATTGTAAGCTTCAGGGAACAAGTACTTTATTATGAAGGTTTAGCAGTAGTCCTGAAAATAAAAATACAGCCTATATGTATTCAGAAACATAAGCAGTCATAGCCTGCTAATATAAATTACATCATTTTGTCCTCAGATCTTCAAAACTCAAATGAAGCTGTTATACATAAAAAAAAATTGCTTGCTTTACCAACTAACCATTGCTGACTTGAACCTCCTCTTGTATGTGTGCCGACCTGACCTTCATATCTCGACTCGATGCTGGCATAGCAGTCTGACCGGGAACAACACCAGTCAACAAGACTTCTACTCTCTCTTCAGTCCGACTTCTTGCTTGGCAACACACCACAGCTGGAAAAAGAATCCATAAATATAATCCAAGCAAATGTTCCATTTAATAGAACACATTTACAAAAACATACTTTATATCTATGTTATATGTTCAACAAAGGATTTCCCAATGATTAGAATACACATGTCCAATAAAAATGGCATGGAAATCAGAAAATGTATAATCAGCATAAGCAGAGGTTTAGAATATCCAATATTGCATTTTCATAATTTGGCTATACATTGATCATTAATAATCACTTTAGTAGATCACACTAATAACATTCTCCTTTTTAAATAATCCACTTCATGCAAATAAGAAGAAGCTGACATTATGTGTGAATATTTCTGACAAAAAAAAACACAACTGTTTGCTGTTTGAAATGGTTGTAGGGTACATTTATCATGTACCTATTTTTTGGACTATAAGACGCAGTTTCTATCTTAGAATCTGTGCTGTAATCTCCTGCTGCGTCTTATCTCCTGAAGGCAAGCAGATGCCAGGAGCAGGAGACTGAGCTCAGAGCTTCAAAGGTCCCTGCATTACAGTGTAATGGCAGCAGCATGTCCTGTGATGTGTAAAAGATCTGTGTTATCTGCTCACTGAAGAGTCACATCTTAGGCTTCCTTCACATCTGCGTTCTGGCACTGTTCCGACGTTCCGTCTGAGCTTTTCATCGGAACAGAGCCCTGACAGACACAAAAGGAAACCATAGGTATCCGTTTCCATCACCATTGATTTCAACGGTGACGGATCCAGTGCCAATGGTTACCGTATGTCTCCATTGTGCAAGGGTTTCGTCTTTTTGACAGAATCAATAGCGTAGTCGACTACGCTATTGATTCCGTCAAAACAACGTAACCCTTGCACAACTGAGACAAACGGAAACCATTGGCATCGGATCCGTCACCATTGAAAGCAATGGTGATGGAAACGGAAACCTATGGTTTCCATTTGTGTCTGTCACAGCTCCGTTCCGACAAAAAGCTCAGTCGGAACATCGGAACGGTGCCCTAGCGCAGATGTGAACGAAGCCTAACACTCAGACTTCTGTCAAATCTGACGGTACAGTGAGCAAATAACACAGACATTAGTACACACGGCACAGTAAATCTGTGCAGGTACTGATCTGCAAGGACCTTCTAGCCACACCCCCTCCTATGTACAGAGCAGCAGGAAGAGCAGATTCAATGCCATGAGCACTATAGCTGCCAATATCTTGTATTTCTGTGTCTGACATTGTTATAGGGCACTGTGGCTGGCATTGTATTGGGGCACTGTGGTACCCTATTGTCTAAAAATTACCCAGGAAATATACAGTTAAAGGCAAAACCATTTTTTCTTCTCCTCTTTCATGCTACAATTTATGGCTGCCTCTTATGATCCAGTGTGTCCTATAGTCCGTAAAATACGGTATATTTACACCAGTTTTCTGACATAAATACATAAATATTCTTCTGGTTTGAACAGCATATTTATGAGTTCTCTGCACCACTTGTGCAGAGTTCCACTAAGTGGAACTTATTGGCTAATGTTTTTTGACACTTTTCAAAGTAGAAGCCGAAAAAACGAATGCCAAGTGTGACCTGGTATTTTTTTTAGCCTACGCCAGTTTGTCAACTGGGTATTCCCCAGCGGTGCACTGGGGAAGAGATTGCTATTAATATAAATAAATCAGGTGCACACTGCAGTGTCTGTATGTTTTTTGTATTTTTTTAAATTAATTCTAGCATTTGAACCATGCATGAGTAATAATAAATCTCCCTTTATATGTTTACAATATATTGGTTTCATGAAACATTGTAGATACCATGGAGCGACTGGTTGGAAAGGTAGGTGGCAGCCTGCCAGTGAATTTGGGCACACTTATTTGCCTGGGCTCCAAACTGTAGTATCACCTGTACTGCCCTGATGGTGCCCACTCCCAATTCTAGCTCCTGTCGTTAAAATGTTTTCATGGTTACAAAAGTGTATAATCTATTGAATAAAATAGAGGGGCTGTATATGAAAGTTTGTTATTGTATCAAACCCCATTAATTATCTGTTGAAAGTGTCCTTTTAATATATAACACTAAATATATAACAATCACATAGTAAATATACAGCTATGTATGTATTCCATGAAGAAACATTATTTCTATATTTATCAGTATTACTACATACTGTATAACACTGTTTACACTGACACTGTTTCATTACATTCTGAATCACATGAACATGTATTACATGTGGATTTTGACATAGAATTGGATGCAGATTTGCCACGGACTTGCTGCAGATTTCATGCTTTGTATTGCTGCTGCTAAATCCGCAGCAGAAAAATACACCACATGTCAAGTCAACCTAAGAAGATGGCCTCCAGCACCTGCCCCAGTTATTCTCACTGGGCAACTCCTACGGCCTCATCTACTACCCGGACATGCCGCAGATCTGCAGGAGATGCAGGAAGAAGGGTCATTCGATGAAGGATTGCAAGGAGGACGCCTGTAAAAACTGCCGGGTAACAGGACACGAGACCAAAGACTGCCCGAAATGGACAATGTGCAACCTCTGCGGACAAGCAGCCCACTCCTACAAGGACTGCCCGAAGAGGGAGCGATCCTGGGCAACTGTAGCATTGAACGCTCCGGCCAGAGGGAACCCTGCCCCAGCCAGAGCTCCAGCAGCACAGAAGACCAGGAAGTAGAAGTATGGTAAGAAGACGACAGTCCCTCCCCCCATCTGCCTGCCCTCCCTCGCCCTGCCCTCCCCTCCCCAACCCCAGTCATCCCCACTGAGGCTCTCACCATCTCCTACCCACCCACCTCAGTGGTCCTGTCACCTGCACCCCTCCCAACCCAGCCTCCCTTCTCCCCAGCTCCAGAAGCACTATCATCTTCCCCTCCAGCTGCTGGAGTCCTTTCCTTGGAGGATTTTCCCCCTCTTGTCTCCTCAGGTACCATCCAGAGGAAGAGAAACGTGAGGGACAGCCCAGCTGCTGATTCCTCAAAGAGAAAAGTTGTGGAAATCTACGAAGATTCCCTTGCGCAGCAGGAGGAAATGGAGCAGATGGTGGAGGAATTTGTGTCTGAACCAGAGGTCATCGACTTCACAACAGACATCCAGGTGACTTCAATCCTGGAACAATTTTTGGCAGAGAGCCTCTAGAGAGGAGGACCCGCCTGACAGGATTGGTAACTAAGGTGTATTGTTTGCACTAACCTTCTTTATTCTCCCTCATGGATGCTAAACTTAACATCTTTAGCCTCAATGTTAGGAGTGTTAGGCAGGATTCACACGAGCACATTACGTCCGTAATGGACGGAACGTATTTCGGCCGCAAGTCCCGGACCAAACACACTGCAGGGAGCCGGGCTCCTAGCATCATAGCTATGTACGATGCTAGGAGTCCCTGCCTCGCTGTAGGACAACTGTCCCGTACTGTAATCATGTTTTCAGTACGGGACAGTAGTTCCATGGAGAGGCAGGGACTCCTAGCATCGTACATAACTATGATGCTAGGAGCCCGGCTCCCTGCAGTGTGTTCGGTCCGGGACTTGCGGCCGAAATATGTTCCGTCCATTACGGACATAATGTGCTCGTGTGAATCCAGCCTTAGAGATAGGACTAGATGTCAGATGGTGTTAACTTTTCTTTCCAAACAGTCGAGTGATTCTTTTATGCTGCAGGAATGTACTCTCCCCTCTTCCAGGTCGTACAACCATCTGGCCAGGCAGTGGACCCATGGCCTTTCCTACTGGTCTGTTGGGGGTGACTGTAAGTCTGTAGGGGTTGCCATCCTAATCAGGGGAAGCATGTTCACTGTTGACTCTGTACAGGAGCTCGTCTGCGGCCGCTGTTTGGTCATAGATGGTTTCTGGGCGGGAGAGCCAATTAGGTTTATCAACGTGTATGCTCCCCCTATGGAGGCTGAGCGCCTGGAACTATTCCAGACCCTGTGGACCCAGCTCGCCACGACTAAGGCAGTGTTGATGGCCAGGGTCTTCAACTGCCCCATCGAAGAGGATGGATAAAGTTCCGGCTCTTCAAGTAAGCTGGATGTCAGTTCCAAACTGCTTATCGAGATGGTGACCGAAGCATCCTTGCAGGATGTTGTGGGCTCCATGGGGAACGGCTCTGTGAACTATTCAGGGAGTCAGCCTGATGGCTCACTTCATTCTCGGATTGACTTTGTGTTCACCGCCTGGGCAGTCAAGCAGCATGGACACTCCATGGTCCCCTGCTTCTTTTCTGACAACAGGACCGTTCTCTTCCAAGGTGCCGTCGACCAAGGTTTTCCTCGCAGCCCTGGCTCCTGGAAGCTGAATTGCAACCTGCTGGAAAGAGAGGATGTACTGGTGGAACTTAGAGATGCCTATATTGTTTGGAGGAATGATAAAGTTTTCTTTGACAAAACCTGTGACTGGTGGGAATATGTTAAAGTTGAATTTCGTTGCTCCTTTATGGAGAAAAAAGTTGTCAACAAGCATGTGAGAGGAAGAGAGACTTCAGAGAGATGCAACGCCAGCTGCAATCCCTGCAAGACCTCCTTCAATGTGGCTGGGACATCAGGAAGGAGCTGGGGGAAGCCAAAAAGGGGCTGAAAAGGCACTTTGAGGAGGAATCCAAGCGAATTGTCTTTCGTTCCAAGGTGGAGAACCTGGAGAAGGGTGAGAAATGAAACTCGTTCTTTTTCAGGAAACTCCATGCCGGCCGCACGCCCCTGAAGGAACTCTGAAATGAGACCGGAAACATGCATTCTGGGAAGAAAGAGGTGATGGGAGTCATCACAGACTACTACTGAAGCCTCTACTCCCTGAAGACCACTGACCCTGAAGCCACCGATAAATTCCTGTCAGGTATCACTAACCAACTTGATCCTGCAGGTACAGAGGCTATGGATGTTCCTCTGATGGTGGAGGAGCTGCTCTCTGCCACTAAATCCTTCAGACCCGGCAGGACCCCGGGCAGTGACAGTTTCCCAGCAGAGCTCTATGTAGCAATGGGGAACCTGATCTGTTCGGACCTGCTGGAGCTCTATGAGGAGATGGTGGTGGAGGGCAGAATGCCGCCGTCATTGAGAGAAGGCATGATCCCGATCTCGTATAAGTGGAAGGGGGAGAGATGTGACCTGAAAAACTGGCATCCCATCTCCCTCCTGAACGAGGACTATAAGATCCTCGCCAAAGTATTGGCTAACAGACTGAAGGTGATCATCGGATCGGACCAAACCTGTGGCATCCCTGGCCATAGGGGGGCCGACAGTCTTGCCCTTGTGAGGGACATGGTGCATTACATGCAAAGCCGCCATAGACATGCGGCCCTGGTCAGTCTTGATCAGGAGAAGGCTTTTGACTGGGTCTCTCACGAATTTATGGGTAAGGCTCTGCGTAGGCTGCGGCTTGGCAGGATGTTCTGTTTGTATTTTAACCTAATGTATTCGGACATTTACAGCACGGTGTTGGTGAACGGCTGGAAGACTGACACCTTTCCTGTAATGTCGGGGGGTTAGACAAGGCTGTCCTCTTTCACCTCTCCTTTTTGTCTGTGTTATAGAGCTCTTCGCAGAGGCTATCTGGCAGAATGGAGAGATCAGAGGGATCACCGCACCAGGTCCAGGACACTTCGAGGTCAAGTGCTCGCTGTACAGCGCTGACCAGAGTTCGGTGACTGCACTCGTCCAGACCTGCGAGGAGTTCGGACGCGCTTCAGGGACAAAAGTCAACTGTGGGGAGTCAGAAGCTATGCTCTTCGGAAAATGGTACCTGCCTTCTTCTGCCCCCTTCCCATTTACCATCAAGCCAGACTTTATCAAATTTCTGGGAGTCTGGTTCGGGAAGGAAGGTGCAGCCCTAAAATCACGGGAAGAACGCTTGGACAAAGTCAACCAAAGGATCGGACTGTGGCGCCTCAGACAACTCACTATTGAGGGCAAGGCACTGGTCCAGCGTAACAAAGTCTTGCCTGTGCTAAAATACACTGCACAGGCATGGCCCCCCTCTTGCCACTGTCTCGAGGGCCATTAACAGGACTGTGTTTCGCTTCATCTGGGGTTAGAAAATGGACAGAGTAAAGCATACTGTTATGTACAAGAACCCCCGCAAAGGTGGGAAGGATATACCTGACATCCTCACTCTGCTGCGGATCGCTTTTGTATGTGATTGTGTTCGTAGGACTCTAAGGACAGCAAACAGCTCTGCAGGCAAGGCCATGTCCCGTTACTTCCTCCTTCCCCTCTGGTGAGGTTTTGGCTGGGACAAGTGAGACAGCTCCTTCCCTTAAGACTGGCATGCTCCCTAGTTCTATGGAGATGTTGTCTGGTTTGTGGGGGAGCATAGACTGAGGGTCTTAAGCCCGACTTGTGGAAACCTAAGACGATCCACAAGCACATCAGAGCAAAGTACTTGCTGGAGTCTGTCCCAGGGCTTCATACCGACACATTGGAGACTGTTTGGACTAACGTGTCATCTGGCAGGTTGACCAACGGGCACAAGTACATTTCATGGATGGCCATCCAGGGAGGACTGCCTCTTAGGTCATTCATGCATGCCCGCAACCTGTGCAAGACCCGATACTGCCCCAGGTGCTCCTTCACGGAGGAAACATCTTTGCACATTTTCTGGCAGTGCCCCTTTGCACAGGGTCTGTTGAAAGCCTTGGAACACAAACTCTCAGTTCCCAGGAACAGACTGTCGTACCGCTCGATACTTTATGGACTATTTCCTGGGAGTAACACTGATGGAGCAATACAGGAGGCCTGGCGCCTTATGAACTGTTTTAAGGACGCTATATGGTTTGCCAGGAATCGTCTAATTTTGCGGAGGGAGAGTGTGTCCATCCAGGACTGCCGCAGTCTAATCCACAGCCTGCTGAGAGACTATTCCACCTGGGACAGCCCAGACGTCGATGAGGAAGAGGACTGATACTCCGCTTCCCACCACACTCTCTTCTTGTGTGTTGTCTTTCAATAAAGCTTCGGGCCTCTGATCTCCCCTCCCTATCCCCTCTTTTCCACTCCCCGACCCCATCACGTGTCTGTAATACTTTGTTGTTTGGCTTTAGTGAATGCAAGAATCTTAGTGTAGCATGTAGTGTGATGTATAGCATAGGTTAGCCGCCTGTACTGTGTATCATATTGTCACGTTATGTTTGGCAACTGTTATTATTTATTATTTACTGCTTCATGGCTTGCGCTGCGTCGCAGTAATGTTTGTATGATGACGATTGTCAATAAAGCATTTTTCAATAAAAAAAAAATCAGTTGTTCGTGCCTGGACAAACCCCTTTAAGGACGCAGCCAAATTTTGTTTATTTTAATTTTAATTTTCTTCCGCCCCACGGCTTCCAAGGGCCATAACTTATTAAACTTTATTTTTCCGTCGACATTGCCATATGTTGTTATATTTTTTGCGAGACAAATTGAATTTTTTAACTGCACCATTTATTGTACCATATAATGTACTAAAAAATTGGGAAAAAAATATTTGTAGGGAGCACCAAGATGGCATACCTAGGGGGCCTTCATCAGGCCCCAAAGCTGCCATGACAACCATCGGCATCCCACAATCGCGTCACAGAAATGGGGGCGATGGTCTCTGATCCCGGCTTTAGTGCAAGGTGTCAGCTGTAATACACAGCTGACACCCACATCGTATGGAGCAGGCTCAGCCCATGTGCCCGCTTCATACTTCTCACCTTGTACTATTCTACCTGTCTGAGAAGGGGTTAAGGCTAGATTCAAACTGCATTTTTATCCTCCGTTTAAGGCCCTTATCACATGTGCATTGGAGGCTCCATTAGGGCCTCTGTCGCAGACGCTGTAGTTTTTGCCTAAGACAATAGCGCAGCATACAGTGCTATTTTGTCCTGCAAAAGAAAGGAAAACATGATCGAAACCTGATGAAACCTATTCAAGTCTATGTTTTTTTTTTGGGTGCTGTTAGTGCCCGTCTGATTGATGGACCGCTGTGGACACATTTAGCGTGTACATTAGGAGCTTTCTGTATTCTACGCATTATGAACGGACCCATAGGCCTCATTCATATGTATGGGATAATCGGCTGTGTGATGGACTTTTTTTTAGTGGCCGACACACGGCTACATTAAAATAAATGTACTTCTATAGGGCTATTCACATGGCCATGCTATGGAATTACTAGTTGAGCAATTCCCATAGTGAAAGTTGGTGGAATTGCTATGTGAGCGATTCCCCAAAGGCAGCTGGAGACTGCCTGGAACAAGCATGCAAGTAAATCCATCACAACTCTGATCAGCTAAGGCTACTCCATGGTCTTCATCAGAGCCCACCACAAGGCATGTTGGACTTGGCTGCATAGAACCCACGTTGATTTAACAGAATTTGTTGTTGGACAAGAGGTGCAATGCAGGCAATACCAGAACAGATAACAGGACAGCCAGAGGGTAAACAGAAAGTTCAAATCACAAAGCTAGAGGATATCAGGGTGCAGAGGTCAAAACCACCCGGGAGCAGAATGTCCAAATCAGTAAGTTAGGGGTAAATCCAGAGACAAGCCGAGGTCCAGTATCAAAAGTTAAAATAGTCAAAGGTACAGGGTAGAATCAGGAGCTTGATCAAATGCATGCAAACAAGGAGAATCACTCATCAAAGAAGACAGAACCAAACCAGATTTAAATACTCCACCCTTCAATCTTATAGGAAGAAAGACAGAGAAGTGGGATAGGCTCTGTAACTAAAACCAGAGCTGCCCAAAAGCTAGACTAGTAGTCATGGCAATCTTAAAGGGACGGACGTTTCCTAACAGGATGTTTTTTTTAACAGACCATTTAAACTGCCCGTGAAAAAATAGGACATGTCCTAGTTTTGCCCATTTTCATGGATGTCTCAAGAGATTCGAATCTATGAGGGATCTATGAAATAGTCTCGCAATGGTGCAAATTGGTCGTAAAAAAGGTACGTTTTTTTACGACCGATTTTTACACCCGTTTGTGTGAATAAGCCCTTACTCTGGATAATTCTAATTTAATCCATTGTTTGTTTTCTTTATGGTCTTCCTAGCACTGTAAACAAATGTTCCACATTAGTCGTTAATGTGTAAGAGATACTGCCGGATTTATAAATTGTCAAGTTTTACAAAATGTTAAGGTTGAATGGGTACAACACAGAAGCAGTGTTTACCGTAACTCAAGCGTGGCTATTTCCACTCTTGAAATGTAACAAAACGCTTTTTAAAACAGAATGTGTTGAATCAAGCATGCCATCACAAATAGACACTGGAATTACTCGGGAAATTGACCTTTGCTTGTTTCCCAATCAACTGTCTAGGAATAAATGTATTGTAGTTAGCTTAGGCCTTATTCACACTAGTGCATTTTTTTCTCCATATCATGTCATAAAAAGTAAAGGAACACGTAGTTCAATAGATCTTTCCATTGTATTATAATCCAAATATTTAAGCAAGCACCCATTACACTGGCCTACTCCAATATACAATATAGTAATACAGATCCATTGACGAACTATAGAAACAATTCACAAAATACATCCTTTTTTCTTATCCCCTTCCAATTGTTTCTAATAAGGAAAAATATCTTTTTTTCCTTCAATTCATTTGTAGTAAGCAAAAAGGTCTCTAGAAGCTACAAATTAAAAGCCACTTCAATATATTAAGGAATTGCTGTCCAATGAGTGACAGCCTATTGCACACCTTATATACCCATCGAGCCAGCTCACGACACATTACTTCCCTCATGGGCTCTGCACTGCCAATGTCAAAAGTAGGAGGTGGTCATAATAATGTGACTCGACTGTATATATATATATATATATATATATATATCTATGCACACACACACACAAAAAATGGCGACAGCACTCTGCGAACACCAGTGCCACCTAAAACACTATATATAAATAAATGGCCCCCTAGGTCTCCCGATCTGACCCCCTTAGACTTTTATCTTTGGGGTCATCTGAAGGCAATTGTCTATGCTGTGAAGTTACGAGATGTGCAGCAACTGAAACTATGGATACTGGAAGCCTGTGCTAGCATTTCTTCTGCGGTGTTGCTATCAGTGTGTGAAGAGTGGGAGAAGAGGGTTGCATTGACAATCCAACACAATGGGCAGCACTTTGAACACATTTTATAAGTGGTCAGAAACTTGTAAATAACTCATGAAAGAATAAAGTAGCATTAAAACCAAGAACACCATTGTTTTTCTTGTGAAATTCTCGATAAGTTTGATGTGTCACATGACCCTCTTCCCATTGAAAAAACTAAAGTTGGATACAAAATGGCCGACTTCAAAATTGCCGCCATGGTCAACACCCAGCTTGAAAAGTTTCCCCCCTCCCATATACTAATGTGCCACAAACAGGAAGTTAATATCACCAACCATTCCCATTTTATTTAGGTGTATCCATATAAATGGCCCACCCTGTACTTACAATAGTCAGGTTCTTAGCGCACGTTTTGATCAAATTGTCTGAGCCCACCTGCCATGACAAGGCGACCTAATTTATAAAGTGGGTCCCTTGCCATGGTCCCCTACACTGCACATACACCCTGTTCTGGGACTTAGGGCTTATTCAGACGAACGGGATATACATCCGTGCAATGCGCGTGATTTTCACGCACGTCGCACGGACCTATATTAGTCTATGGGCCGTGCAGACAGTTGCGTGATATTTACGCAGCGTGAGTCCGCTGCGTAAAACTCACGTAATGTCTGTTCTTTGTGCGGATTTCGCGCATCACGCACCCATTGAAGTCAATGGGTGCGTGAAAATCACGTGCAGCACACGGAAGCACTTCCGTGGGACGTGCGTGATTCGTGCAACAGCAGTGAAAAGTATGAATGAAAACAGAAAAGCACCACGTGCTTTTCTGTTTACAAACATACAAACAGTGTCATGATGATGGGGGATGCGCGAAAATCACGCAGCCGCGCATCATACGGGGCTGACACACGGAGCTGTTAAGTGCCTTTTGCGCATGCAAAATGCCGCATTTTTTGAATGCGCAAAACGCACACGTTCGTGTGAATCCGGCCTAAGACTGCAGAATATACTCTGAGAAGGTAGGAACCAGCATTAAACGAATTAAAATCACTCTAGGGCAGAATAGGAGGAGAGCAAGATCAAAAATGGAGGTAGTCACTACCCCCGCATATATACAATACACAAGAAAGTTTGATCAGCCCATTCCAGCAAAATGAAAAAAACGTGTAGACAGGTGCATGTACAGGCTGGAATGTGCTGATCAAACTTTCTTGTGTATTTCCTTCAATGGCATATGGCGTGTGTGGATTTAAAGTTAATTTCCTTTGTGGGGCTTGCAGAATGATTGTCGACATAGATATGATTAAACTTGTCTCTTCTACCCCTATCTAGTAATGTTAGCAGTGTGGGGGAAAAATGAAGAGATATTATTTTCAGTACTAACCATAGTGACAGCAGCCATAACTATCAGGAAATATTTAACCATTTTGATTTATTTTTCTGCTATACAATATAGTTAAGCTACATACTGTAAGAATGACTAAACTTTTTACTCTCCTCTGAAACCGTTTCTCTATTAATAAACTTTTTTTTATTATTTCTGAAGAAATGTTTCTCTTCTGTAGAAACTCGTTAATCTTGAGCTCCGTTTGGTTTTCTATGTTTACAGATCATTAAATTGCTCACAGGTGATTGCAAAGTGTGAAACCAGCAGGAGATTGTTTCCCTCAGAAAATAATCAAGACATTGAGCTTAATAAAACTGAACTTTAAAAAACACTCACTCTTTATACTTTTACACAGCGCACAGACACTCAACACAAAACCATTTTACTAGTTCCCGAGATACCAAATGACATATAAATCACTACTCATAGTTAGGTAATGCGTAGAAAAATGTACATGTATATTGAGTTCAATCTTTAATATTAGCAAACCATCGCTGATCCAAAGGAAAGCAAAAAGTGTCTTTAAAGTGGGAATATTTTTTTCGGAGACCTTTTTTAGTAATAGATCGGATTACTGGATCAACAGTCCACTTCCTAAGGGCTCATGCACAATGACATTGAGCCCATATGCCTCTTTTAGTATAGAGGCATACAGAACTGTCTGTCATACAGGCTCCCACAAACTCCATGTGTAAGGAGATATTCAACACGTCTAAGGGAGAATACCTCTATACATACAGAGTATTTTGGAACATGCCAAACAGAACAATAATACATTGCATACATGAGCCCAAAGCAGGAACAGAGCCTGTACAGCTGTGGATTAAGAACCTGCAGGAATTCCATGTACCAAAATATGGTGCTCTCATGAGGCAACATATTCTTCCCTAGAAACAATTAAAGAAGAAATGCATCTGTACTGCATGTAATGTATAATCTGTATAGTACGGGCACCCTCATACGATTTTGTACAATCCATGGAGTAATCTAATCACTATGTATAACTATATCCAACTTTAGTACAGAGATCTGTCTTATTATCTTTTTTGATACCTAGGCCTGTAACCATGACAAGGGTGGATCAACTACGTCTAGAGGAAAGAAGGTTTCACCATCATCAAAGAACAGGTTTCTGGCACAGGATGTGGTTATAGTTAATTCATTGATAGAGATTAAAATGGGCCTGGATGTCTTTTTTGAAAATAATATTATAAGTTATATGTATTATATAACTGGAGATGGGTCGTTTCTTTCTCTGGATCAACACTGTAGGTTTATAGGTTGAACTTGATGGATCTATCAAGTTATACAAATTATTTTCACAGTTTGTAGATATTATGGGAAATACCTGGAGCTGAGTTGGAAGGCTGAGCTTCTGGAATCCCATGAATTGGATAAATCCATCGAATACCTGAAATACCCCCGTCCACTGTCTTTGAAATGCTGTTTAAAAAATGAACAAATGTTAATATATTTGGTTTAAATTCTTCATTTTACCTTTCAAGATTTACATTTTTTAAAAATATAAACTGTTTTCAGAGGATCAGCGAGTTAAATTGTGCTGAATTTTGAACCATATGTTAAAGTTTAATTTCGTTGAAATGTTAACACTTTTAGTTGACATAGATAAACAAATTTTTACTGCTAAGGGTATATTTACACAGAGCAGTTTTGATGCAGTTTTGGTGTCGTTTTTGAAGCAACAACCAGGATTGGAATAAAAAAAAAAAGAAGTAGAATCTTTTACTTATACTACCCTCCCTTTACAATTCACTCCTGCTTGTGGCCCGCAAAAACTGCATTAAAAATACTGCACTGTGTGAATAAGCCTTATACAGGAGGTTCTTTTTGATGGAACATCGTGTTAGATTTATCAAAACTAGTGTAAGGAAAAAAATGCAACAGTTGCCCATAGCAACCAATCAGGTTGATGCTTTTTTTTCCTAAAGGCACTCTCATAAATGAGAACTGAAATCTTATTGGTTACTCTGGACAACTGCTCCATTTTTCCTTTGCACTTGTTTTGATAAATCTTCCCCACTGTTTCTACTTCTTACGTTAAAAGATGTATGATTATACTGATTTACATTACAAACCACTCATGAGTAAATTTCTGGCATTGTTCTAAATCTTTCATTCATTTACAATTTGTTTTTCTTCCATTCCATTGCAATCTATGTGTTAATAATTATTAATATTATTATAAGGACCACAATCACACAGCCATATTTCAGCTCTGTCCAAGTTCCGAGTTGTACAAGGCTGTTATATAAAACCCATAGAAGTCTATGGAGCCATTGAGTATCTTTGTATGACTCCAATTTTATGTTATGGGCTACAATATTCAATCGATGAAAACAATCAGAAAGTACAATGGGTACTCAACACTCAAAGAACAAAAATGTATTAATATACTTCTGATCTAATAGTGAGCAAAGAGGGGACAATCTCAAAGGATGAGAAGTGCCATGAGGATAAAATGTGTTGTGAAATTAAAGTGACGTTCCCATGATATAGCTTCATCAGTTACATGGAATTACTCACCTTGTTACGATTATTCGTGCATCCAGAACTTGAAAAAGACTGTCAGTATAATTGGGACTTAGTATGCAGCATTTTCTATGACGTACGCCTACATTTTCATGCTTGAGATGTGCTTTCTCATCCATTCCGATACAACATTCCAAATCAGTTTAATCCCAGGAGTAGTCTAGCTAGCTCCAGAGCAAGTTTTACCTCTAATTGTTATCTATACGAAATTATATAAATTCTCCTTCGCCTGTGAGAAATATGTGCAAATCTGAGACAAATAGTCATCTGCTCCCATCTGCTTGCCCTTATGTAATGACTGTCATGTCTGTTTTTTTTTTTAGATTCTTTAATTTAGTCCCATTGTCACAACTTACCTTTTCATTTCTGTACTTAAATCCTCAATATTATCATGATCCCAGCTGCCTCCATTTGTTTTAACCATGTGTACAACTACTAAAGCTTCATAGAGTTTCATAGTATCGGGGGCAAAAAGTACTGGGATATCCAGCTTTTCTTTGGAAGCTAAGGGAATGCCTAAACACAAGTAAAGGGCATACAGTAAGGAAAGTAAAATTATTATTTTGATTAAATATACAGTATATATATGGGCTGGTAGGAAATAAGCCAGGAAAAGCTTTAATAAACATACATACAAACAATACATCCGACAACATATTTAACCCCTTCCCACCGCAGACATTTTTTTTTTTCATTTTCATTTCCCCCACATTTCAAGAGCCATAACTCTTTTATTTTTTCATTAACGTATCTGTATGGGGACACTTTTTTTGTGGGGCGAGTTGTAGTTATTAATGGCACTATTTAATGCTCTATATAATGTACTGAGAAAATGTAAAAAAATTATTTTCTGGGTTGGAATGACAAAAACAGCAATTCCTCCATTGTTTTTTGGGTTTAGTATTTATGGCGTTGACTGTTAAGTAAAAATTACATATTAACCCCTTAAGGACACAGCCTGTTTTGGCCTTGTGGCACAGCCGATTTTTGCAAATCTGACATGTGTCACTTTATGTGGTAATAACTCCGGAATGCTTTTGCCTATCCAAGCGATTCTGAGATTGTTTTCTCGTGACATGTTGTACTTTATGATACTGAAAAAATGTAGTCGTTAAATTCAATATTTATTTGTAAAAAACACCAAAATTTAGAGAAAATTTGCAAAAATCTGCATTTTTCTAAATTGTAATGTATCTGCTTGTAAAACAGATCGTAATACCACACAAAATATTTACTAGTTAACATTTCCCATATGTCTACTTTATGTTTGCATCATTTTTTGAATGTGCTTTTATTTTTCTATGCCCTCACAAGGCTTAGAACTTTAGCAGCAATTTCTCGCATTTTCAAGAAAATTTCAAAAGGCAATTTTTTCAGGGACCAGTTCAGTTCTGAAGTGGCTTTGAGGGCCTTATATATTAGAAACCCCCTATAAAACACCCCATTTTAAAAACTGCACCCCTCAAAGTATTCAAAACCACATTCAGATTTTTTTTTAACCCTTTAGGCATTTCACAGGAAATAAAGCAATGTAGAGGTGAAATTTACAAATTTATTTTTTTTTTAACTAAATTCATATGTAATACAGTTTTTTCTGTAACACAGAAGGTTTTACCCAAGAAATGCAACTCAATATTTATTGCCCAGATTCTGCAATTTTTAGAAATATCCCACATGTGGCCCTAGTGCGGTAATGGACTGAAATACCGGCCTCAGAAGCAAAGGAGCACCTGGTGGATTTTGGGGCCTCTATTTTATTAGAATATATTATACCATGTCAGGTTTGAAGAGGTCTTGTGGTGCCAAAACAGTGGAAACCCCCCAAAAGTGACCCCATTTTGGAAACTACACCCCTCAAGGAATTTTTCAAGAGGTATAGTTAGCATTTTTAGCACACAGGTTTTTTGCTAAATTTATTGGAACTGGTCTGTGAAAATGAAAATCTACTTTTTTTCTGAAAAAACATGCGATGTTTTCGTTTTTACAAGGAATAAAGGAGAAAAAGCACACCAACATTTGTAAAGCAATGTCTCCCGATTACGGCAATACCCCATATGTGGTAATAAACTGCTGTTTGGACCCACGGCAGGGCTCAGAAGGGAACGAGGGCCATTTGGATTTTGGAGCACAGATTTTGCTGCATTGGTTTTCGGTGCCATGTTGTGTTTGCAAAGCCCTGGAGGGACCATAACAGTGGAAACTCCCCCAAAAGTGACCCCATTTTGGAAACTCCACCCCTCAAGGAATTTTTCTAGGGGTATAGTTAGCATTTTGACCCTACACGGTTTTTGCTGAACTCATGGGAATTATGCCGTGAAATTGAAAATCTAAATTTTTTTCTAATAAAATTTAGTTTTAGCTCAGATTTTTTCATTTTTACAATAGATAAAGGAAAAAAACACCCCAATATTTGTAAAGCAAACTCTTCTGAGCACAGCAATACCCCATATGTGGTAATAAACTGCTGTTTGGACACTCGGCAAGGCTTAGAAAGGACGGAGCGCCATTTGACTTTTGGAGCTCAAGTTTTGCTGGAATGGTTTGCGGCCCCATGTCACATTTGCAAAGCCACTGAGGGGCCAAAATAGTGCAAACTCGGCAAAAGTGACCCCATTTGGGAAACTATACCCCTCGTGGAATTTATCTAGCGGTATAGTGAGCATTTTGACCCCACAGTTTTTTTGCTGAATTATTGGAATTATGCAGTGAAAATGAAAATCTACATTCTTTCCACTAAAATGTTGAATTTTTTTCATTTTCACAAGGAATAAAGGAGAAAAAGCGCCCCAACAATTGTAAAGCAATTTCTCACGAGTACGGTAATACCCCACATGTGGTCATAAACTGCTGCTTGGATACACCACAGGGCTCAGAATGGCAGGAGTGCTACTTGGCATGTAGATTTTGGTTGATTGTTTTTTGGGCGCCATGTCGCATTTGCAGAGCCCCTGAGGTACCCGTACAGCAGAAACCCCTGAGATGTGACTCCATTTTGGAAACTATACCCCTCAGGGTAATCATCTAGGGGTGTACTGAGCATTTTGATCCCACAGGTGTTTCATAGATTGTATTAGAATGAGGCAGTATGAAAATGAAAAATTATTTTTTTTTCCCCAAAAAATATGTAGTTTTGCACCCAATTTTTTTTCCACAAGGGGTAATATTAGAAAAAAATCACACATAATTTGTTACCCAATTTCTCCCGAGTACGGCAATACCCCATGTGTGGCCCTAAACTGCTGTTTGGGCACATGGCAGAGCTCAAAATGGAAGGAGTGCCATGTGGCTTTTAGAGCACAAATTTTGCTGGACTGGTGTATGGGCGCCATGTCGCATTTGCAGAGCGTTCTTAGGTACCAGAGTAGAGTGTAAAACCCTGGGAAGTGACCACATTTTGTAAACTACACCCCTCAAGGCATTTATCATTTGCCTGGATATATGACAGGGCTTAGGCGTGAAAGGCGCATGTGAGGCCTATTTTGGTGATTTTCGCAGCATTAGCCCACAACGGCAGGGCTCTGGGGTCAAATAGTAAAACAAACCCCCAAGTAGTGACCCCCATTTTGGAAACTGCACCCCTGAAGGCATTTTATTAACGGGTGTAGTGAGCATTTTGACCACACAGGGTTTTTTTTTTCTATAATAAATGAATGCTCAGTGGATGGTGCAAAGTGAAAATTGCAAATTTCCACCGGTATATGCCATTTTAGTGCACAATATTTTGTGCCCAGTTCATGCCACTGAAGACAAATACCTCAAACTGTTAAGCGGGTTCTCTCGGGTATGGCGATGCCATATATGTGGACGTAAACTGCCCGTTGGGCACGCTGTGGGGCTCAGTAGGGAGAGGCGCCATTTGGCTTTTGGAGTGCAGATTTTGCTTAGTGGCAGTTTTGTTTGGGGTTTTGCTGGTATTTCAGTTTATGATGTGGGGGCACATGTAATCTGTGCGGAGTACATCAGGGGCATAATAAGAGGGTGTAATAATGGGGTAAATAAATAATAATCCGCAGATATGTGGCCGATGTCGCAGTGATAAATGGTGCCAGATCTTATCCGCTTTTGGACACTCTGCACAATTTGCATCGCCATATTCTGGGAGCCAGAACTTTTTTTTTTTCACCACCGGAGCTGTGTGAGGGCTTATTTGTTGCGGGACAATCTGTAGTTTTCATTGGTACCATTTTGGGGTACATGCAATTTTTTTGATCACTTTGTATTTAATTTTTTTGGCAAGCAAGGTGACCAAAATCCTGCAATTCTGATGTTTTTTATAATTTTTTTTTTACGGCGTTCGCCATGCGCTATTAATGACAATTTTACTTTATTCTGCGGGTCGGCACGATTACGGCGATACCAGATGTATATAGTTTCTCTTATGCTTTGAAGCGTCTACACGATAAAATCACTTGTTTCAAATTTATTTTTTGTGTCACCAGATTCTGAGAGCCATAACTTTTTTATTTTTCCGTCAAAAATGCTGCGGGAGGGCTTGTTTTTTGCGGGACGGGCTTCAGTTTTTAATGGTATAATTTTGGGGTACATGCAACTTTTAGATCCCATTTTTTATTCTGTTTTGCGAGGGGTAGTGACTAACAAACAGCGATTCTGGAATCGTTTTTTATTTAAAAAAATTACGGTGTTCACCGTACGGGTAAAATAGCGTGATATTTTTATAGTTTGGGTCGTTACGGACGCGGTGATACCACATATGTGTACTTTTTTTTAAATGTTTTTCTGTTTTTCCTATAATAAAAGACTTATTATAGGAAAAAAGGCTGTTAGTGTTTTTTGCAACTTATTTTTTTCATGAAACTTATTTTTTTTTACTTTTTTACAAAATTTTTATTAACTTGTTTTATCTTTTTTTTGTGTCCCACTAGGGAACTTGAAGGCATGAAGCCCTGATCGCTATTCTAATACACTGCACTACCTACATAGTGCAGTGTATTAGAGCTGTCAGCTATTCACTGACAGCAAGCCTATTAGGCTTCGCCTCCCGGCGGGGCCTAATAGGCTTCCGTACTAGGAAGCGATTGTTAGGCTACGGTTGCCATAGCAACCATCAGAACACCCGCGTGTGCCGATGGTTGTCATTAGCAAACATAGCGTGCGGTCTAATCACTTAGATGCAGCGATAGCTGCATCTAAGGGGTTAATCGGACGGATCGGAGCCTAGCTCCGGTCCTGGCCGTTAGAGCACGATGTAAGCTGTGACAAACAGCTAACACCCGCGCCCGTGGCAACCATCGTGGTTGCCGACAGGCTACAAGACTCTTCGATGCATCGATCGCGTTGATCGATGCATCGAAGGGGTTAATCGGCCGGATCGGAGCCTAGCTCCGGTCCTGGCCGTTGCAGAGGGGTGCCGGACATCTGATTACCGGCGGTGATAGCGCTGGCTCAAGCTGAGCCAGCGCCATCACATACCCTACGTCACGGAGCTGTGATTGGTCAGTCTGCTTTGACTGACCAATCACAGCGATCGCCGGCAGGAGACCGCTGTGAATGGTACCCTGCCGTCTTACTGTGCCGGTCAACTGTCATAAACAGTGGACGGCACAGTTCTGTCCCCTTGTCATTTAACTTTATGCTGCAGGTCAATACGAATACAGTGACACCAAATTAATATTGTTTTTTTTGTTATGTTTTACTACTTTTACAATTAAATTGTTTGATAGAAAACTGTTTTGTGTTGCCATATTCCGAGACCAAGATGTTTCTTCCTTTTCCTTCTTCTTGTAGGGCAAGCTGTTGTTTTCTTTATTAATTTCATTTTGGGTTCCATGGCGACTTTTGATCACTTTTAATAAATTGTTTTTGGTTTTCTTTTACGGCGTTCATCATGTGGGATAAATAATGTTATTTATAATACAGTAGTTCAGACTTAAGGATGCGAAAAAAACAATTATGTTTATTTTTTTCATTGTTTACATTATTTTAGGGGGAAATTATATAATGTTTACATTTTTTTTGTTAGTCCCAGTACCGGACTAAAACATGCAATCATTAGATCACTTTCACAATACGCTGCAATACTTATGTATTGCTGTAACGACGGGGGTAGGGAAACAAACAAGTGAGCCCTAATCTACCCGCCACTCTGTCCCTGCCTACTTGCAACGACCCGCCCTAGGCGACGTGGTACAACTGGGCGGCGGTCCCTACACTCAGTAAGTGCACGAGACAAACATACAAGGGAATACAAAGCAAAGGGAAAGGGGCAGTTGCCCACGGCAACAATGTGAGCAACCAGAGTGGTGAACGAGCCAAGTCAAACCAGGAGAGCACGAGGTACCAAACGCAGAGCAGGAGAGTAGTTAGTAAGCCAGGGTCAGTATGGAGCAGGATTAAATAGTTAGGAGCTGTAGCTGGGCCAGGAAACCACACGGAAAGAATCACAAGCAAAGGAGGAACAGGAAAGGCAGGTATAAATAGACAGAGGGCGGGAGCTAGCTCCGTCTGGCCAGGCTGCGATAGGCTCTCCCACTCCTAAGCCTGCCATCCTGAGTGGTGGAAGATGGAGTCAGTCTCAGAGACGTAGATTCAGGTGCAGACTGATTACCTATGGGAGTTAACCCTGAAGCTGTGCCTGGCAGATCCTTTACAGTACCCCCCTTTTATGAGGGGCCACCGGACCCTTTCTAAGTGGACCTGGTTTACTGGGGAAACGAAGGTGAAACTTCCTGACCAATACCCCAGCGTGAACATCCCGGGCGGGTACCCAAGTCCTCTCCTCAGGCCCGTATCCTCTCCAATGGACCAGGTACCGGAGGGAGCCTTGGACCATCTTGCTGTCCACAATCTTGGCCACCTCGAATTCCACCCCCTCAGGGGTGAGAACGGGAACAGGAGGTTTCCTCGAGGGAGCCAAGGACGGGGAGCAGCGTTTAAGGAGGGAGGCATGAAACACGTCGTGTATACGAAAAGATGGGGGTAACTCCAGCCGGAAGGAGACAGGATTGAGGACTTCAATGACCTTATACGGCCCAATAAATTGGGGAGCAAACTTCTTGGACGGGACCTTAAGACGCAAGTTCCTAGACGATAACCACACCAGATCCCCGACCATAAACAAGGGGTTAGCAGAACGTTTTCTATCAGCCTGAGTTTTTTGTACGCTCTGAGACGCCTCTAGGTTCTTCTGAACCTGGGCCCAGACTGTGCACAGTTCCCGATGAACGACCTCTACCTCGGGATTGTTGGAACTACCAGGTGAAACGGAGGAGAACCGTGGATTAAACCCAAAATTACAGAAAAAGGGGGAGACCCCTGACAAGTTACTGACCCGGTTATTAAGGGAAAATTCAGCGAGGGGAATGAATGAGACCCAATCATATTGACAGTCAGAGATAAAACACCTTAAATATTGTTCTAGAGACTGATTAGTCCTCTCAGTTTGGCCATTAGTTTCAGGATGGAAGGCCGAGGAGAAGGACAGATCAATCTCCAACTTTTTACAGAAGGCTCTCCAAAACAATGAAACAAATTGCACCCCTCTGTCAGAAACAATATTGACAGGAACCCCATGGAGACGCAGGATGTGTTTTACAAACAAGGTAGCTAACGTCTTGGCGTTGGGTAGTTTCTTGAGGGGCACAAAGTGGCACATCTTACTGAAGCGGTCTACTACCACCCACACCACCGACTTCCCTTGGGATGGAGGCAAATCGGTGATAAAATCCATGGAGATATGTGTCCAAGGTCTCTGGGGAATGGGCAACGAACGTAGTAAGCCCGCTGGTCGGGACCTGGGAGTCTTGGACCTAGCACAAACCTCACAAGCGGCGACGTAGGCCTTAACGTCTTTAGGCAACGCAGGCCACCAATAGTTTCTGGCAATGAGGTGTTTGGTACCCAGGATGCCTGGATGACCAGATAGTGCGGAGTCATGATTTTCCCTAAGTACCCTTAGCCGGTATTGCAGGGGAACAAACAGCGTGTCCTCAGGAAGGTTCCCGGGAGCTGAACCTTGATCAGCCGCAATTTCAGAGACTAAATCAGAATCAATAGAAGAAATGATTATACTGGGAGGCAAAATACAAGCAGGATATTCCTCCGAAGGAGGGCTGGCCATGAAGCTACGCGACAGTGCATCGGCCTTAATATTTTTAGACCCAGCCCTATAGGTAAACAAAAAGTTGAATCTGGTAAAAAATAGCGCCCATCGAGCTTGTCTCGGGTTTAGCCTCCGGGCAGATTCTAGGAAAACCAGATTCTTGTGGTCGGTAAGGACCGTTACCTGGTGCCTAGCCCCGTCCAGGAAGTGGCGCCACTCTTCAAATGCCCATTTAATGGCTAAGAGTTCGCGGTTGCCAATATCATAGTTACTCTCAGTGGGCGAAAACTTCCTGGAGAAGTAGGCACAGGGGCGGAGATGGGTGAGGGACCTGGTACCCTGGGACAAGACAGCCCCCACTCCCACCTCGGATGCGTCAACTTCCACGATAAATGGCTCCATTTGATTGGGCTGAACCAGCACCGGGGCCGAGATAAAGCACTTCTTAAGGACCTCAAAAGCCTGGACCGCCTCAGGAGGCCAGTGGAGGAGATCAGCACCTTTGCGAGAGAGGTCCGTAAGAGGCTTAGCGATGACCGAGAAGTTAGCAATAAATCTCCTGTAATAATTAGCGAACCCCAAAAAACACTGTAACGCCTTCAGGGAGGCAGGTTGGACCCATTCCGCCACAGCCTGAACCTTGGCGGGGTCCATGCGGAATTCATGAGGAGTGAGGATTTGACCCAAAAATGGTATCTCCTGTACCCCAAACACACATTTTTCGTTTTTTGCAAACAGTTTGTTTTCCCGAAGGACCTGGAACACCTTCCTGACATGCTCAATGTGGGAGGACCAGTCCTTGGAAAACACCAGTATGTCATCAAGATACACTACAAGAAATATCCCCAGGTAATCTCTCAAAATCTCATTTATGAAATTCTGGAAGACCGCCGGAGCATTACACAACCCAAAGGGCATGACGAGGTATTCGAAATGACCTTCGGGCGTGTTAAACGCAGTCTTCCACTCATCCCCCTCTTTGATGCGGATAAGGTTATACGCCCCCCGTAGATCAAACTTAGAGAACCATTGGGCCCCCTGAACCTGATTAAAGAGATCAGGAATCAAAGGAAGGGGATACTGGTTCCTTACAGTGACCTTATTCAGGTTACGGTAGTCAATGCATGGCTCAAGACCACCATCCTTCTTCCCTACGAAGAAGAAGCCAGCACCTACCGGAGAAGTAGAGGGGCGAATGTAACCCTTGGCCAGGCATTCCTGGATATACTCTCTCATGGCTTCACGTTCGGGACAAGAAAGATTAAATATCCTACCCTTAGGAAGCTTAGCTCCTGGTACCAATTCGATAGCGCAATCGTATTCTCTATGAGGAGGTAACACTTCGGAGGCCTCCTTAAAGAAAACATCAGCGAAGTCCTGAACAAACTCAGGTAGAGTGTTCACCTCCTCAGGGGGAGAAATAGAATTAACAGAAAAACATGACGTCAAACATTCATTACCCCATTTTGTAAGCTCCCCAGTATTCCAGTCAAACGTGGGATTATGCAACTGAAACCAGGGAAGGCCTAAAACCAAATCGGACGATAATCCCTGCATCAACAGTACAGAGCACTGCTCCAAATGCATGGAGCCAACAAGGAGTTCAAAAACAGGGGTATGCTGTGTAAAATAACCATTAGCAAGAGGAGTGGAGTCGATACCCACTACCGGGACAGGTTTAGGCAAATCAATCAATGGCATAGCAAGAGACATAGCAAATTCCACAGACATGATATTAGCAGAGGACCCTGAATCCACGAAGGCACTGCCGGTAGCAGACCTACCACCAAAAGAGACCTGAAAGGGAAGCAAGATCTTATTACGTTTCATATTTACGGGAAATACCTGTGCGCCCATGTGACCTCCCCGATGATCACTTAGGCGCGGAAGTTCTCCGGCTGCATTCTTACGCTTAGGACAGTTGTTCACTTGATGCTTGTCATCCCCACAGTAGAAGCAGAGACCATTCTTCCTGCGGAAATCTCTACGTTGTTGGGGGGACACGGAGGCCCCGAGTTGCATAGGTAACCCCCGAGTCTTCCGGGGAGGAACGAAGCAACGGAACCTCGGGAGGCATCATGGGGGAGTCGGAGGAGAAAACACATAAACGTTCACGTTGTCGTTCCCTGAGACGTCGGTCAAGTCGTACCGCTAAAGCCATAACCTGGTCTAGGGAGTCAGAAGAGGGATAGCTAACTAGCAGGTCTTTCAGGGCATTCGACAGACCCAACCTAAACTGGCACCTTAAGGCAGGGTCATTCCACCGAGAAGCTACGCACCACTTCCTAAAGTCAGAACAATACTCCTCAACAGGTCTCTTACCCTGACGTAAGGTCACCAGCTGACTCTCGGCAAAGGCAGTCCTGTCAGTCTCGTCATAAATGAGTCTGAGAGCAGAAAAGAAACGCTCAATGGAGGAAAGTTCAGGGGCGTCAGGAGCCAAGGAGAAGGCCCACTCTTGGGGCCCTTCCTGGAGCCGGGACATAATTATACCCACCCGCTGGTTCTCAGAACCTGAGGAATGAGGCTTTAAGCGAAAGTAAAGCCTACAACTCTCCCGAAAGGAGAGAAAAGCCCTCCGGTCCCCTGAGAACCGGTCGGGCAACTTGAGGTGGGGTTCAGGAGGTGAGGTGAGGGGAACTACCAAGGTAGCATCAGGCTGGTTGACCCTCTGAGCCAGGGCCTGGACCTGTAGGGAGAGACCCTGCATTTGCTGAGCCAGGGTCTCACGGGGGTCCATAGTGGTGTCAGGGACCAGGGTAGACTAGGTATGGGCTTGTGATTATGTAACGATGGGGGTAGGGAAACGAACAAGTGAGCCCTAATCTACCCGCCACTCTGTCCCTGCCTACTTGCAACGACCCGCCCTAGGCGACGGGGTACAACTGGGCGGCGGTCCCTATGCTCAGTAAGTGCACGAGACAAACATACAAGGGAATACAAAGCAAAGGGAAAGGGGCAGTTGCCCACGGCAACAATGTGAGCAACCAGAGTGGTGAACGAGCCAAGTCAAACCAGGAGAGCACGAGGTACCAAACGCAGAGCAGGAGAGTAGTTAGTAAGCCAGGGTCAGTATGGAGCAGGATCAAATAGTTAGGAGCTGTAGCTGGGCCAGGAAACCACACAGAAAGAATCACAAGCAAAGGAGGAACAGGAAAGGCAGGTATAAATAGACAGAGGGCGGGAGCTAGCTCCGTCTGGCCAGGCTGCGATAGGCTCTCCCACTCCTAAGCCTGCCATTCTGAGTGGTGGAAGATGGAGTCAGTCTCAGAGACGTAGATTCAGGTGCAGACTGATTACCTATGGGAGTTAACCCCGAAGCTGTGCCTGGCAGATCCTTTACAATTGCAGCTTGTTGTGCTTTCTGCCATCTCCTACTAAGCTGTGCCTCCTGGAAAAATTGGCAAGCGTAAGGATACGAGCGACTTTGAGAAGGAGTGAAATAGTGATGGCTAAATTACTGGGGTATTTCTAGGATGCAGTGGTTAGTACCTTACAAAAGTGGACCAAGGACAGACAACCAGTGAACAGGCAACAGGTTAATTTGCGTCCAAAGTTCATTGATGCACAAGGGAAGCGAACTGGTCCGTTCCCACAGAAGCACAAATTGCTGGAAAAAGTTAATGCTGGCTATGATAAAAAGGGGCCAGAACACGCAGCTTGCTGCGTTTGGGGCTGCAAAGACACTGACGAGCCAGACTGCCCACCATGCTGATGCCTATTCATCACAGTAATATTCCCATGAGCAGAACTGGACCATGGAACAATGGAAGAAGGTGGCTTACTCTGATGAATCACATTTTCTTTTATATCATGTGGATGACCAGGCATGTGTATGTGTCGTTTAACTGGTTCAGATTACCCCAGAATGCACAATGGGAAGAAGGCAAGCCAATTAAGGCAATCTGATGCTCTAGGCAATGTTCTGCTGGGAAACCTTGGGTCCTGTCATTTATGTGGATTTTCTTTTGACACGCACCACCTACCTAAACTTTGTGGCAGACCAAGTAAACCCTTTGTGGTAATGGTATTCCCTAATATCAGTGTCCTCAGCAGGATAATGTGCCCTGCCACACTGTAAAAGCTCTTCAGGAAGGGTTTGAGGAACATGACAAAGAGTTCAAGGTGTTGACTTGGCTTCCAAGTTCCCCAGGTCTAAATCCGATCGGACATCTGTGGGATGTGCTGGAGAAGTCATTCCGACCCATGGAGGCCCCACCTCTTAACTTACAGGACTAAAAGGATCTGCTGCTGACGTCTTGGTGCCAGATTCAATACCATAGTAGGATACCATCACTTCTTGTGAAGTCCCATGCCTCGACGGGTCAGAGTTGATTTGACCTTACAAGGGGGACCTACACAGTATTAGGCGGATGGTTTTAATTTTATGGCTGAACGGTGTATAGTTTAAATTCCTTATGGAGTTCATTATTATAAATATCTATATTTTTGTTTTCATACAATCACACTTTTATAAACATGACTGTAAGAATGGCAAATAGGAGAGTCTCAGAAATCCACATTTTTCAAAATATATATCAGCACACATCATTATTGCTCTCCATCTCATTAATCTAGTGAGCAAATAGAACACGGAACATTTTTGACAAAAGGAAAATGAAATTTGCTTTGTTTCAGGTGCAATTGGATTTTTAGATATGCCTGAGTTATGTTTGATTAGGTGTGACAGACAATTAGATTTTTTACTGCTTAATACTATTATTATTCTTATATTCCAATTTATTTATTATGATTAAATGTAAATACCGGGATACAGGAAAATGAATTGCCTCTCTGGTATATATTATTTACGTTATATGAACATATAACGGCTGCATGACATGCCATTTTAATAGTCTTATCATGTTAGCAAAAAGTAAGGGACCAATGGAAAGAGTATGACTGCAGGATTAGACTACACACATAGTGTGCAGTCTGTAACCATGGAGACACATAGGCTTGCACAAGAGCTGTAGACACAAAATGGTTTTCAGTGGCCCACACGGAAGATAGGGGGACCTATAGCAAAGGCGAAACTGGGCCTCTTATGGTCTTGAGCTTTGCCATCCAAGACAGAACTGTACAATGCAGTTTCTTTGGAGAGGAAAGTCCTGCACAGGTTTTTTGTCACCATATTACAAAGGGGGTGGGTCAGGGCTGGGCCTCTCTCCAAGGGCCCCTATAGTAACTGCATGGACTGCCTCTATGGTATGTACAGTAGGATATTTCTTATCAAGACTATTTGCACAGTTGCTTACATTTTTAGATGAATTGTTGCAAAGATTTACATAAGCTTTAAAAACTAATTAAAGTGGTTGTCCCATCTTGACAAACCCTTTCAATATGCCCTACTGTGGCATATGGACATTATAGAGAGAGATTCCCTGCTCAGAACCAGCTTAATGAGCCAGAGTGTCTCTCGCTTTGGCAGACATAAACCGTCCTTGCATCACATGGACGAGCATTCATTTTGACGGCTGTATATAATACTACATTTCCCCTGCAGTAGCCGCTTCTGGGGAAATGAGTAGCGCCCAGCATCTTCCCCTGGCAAAATCAGCTGTCTCTCAAATTTAAGGTGTTGTTTGTGATGATATTTATTTGCTTAAATATAGTAGATTCTAGATAGTAAGTTCCCCTATAAAGAGACATGTACACATGAAATACTTTTTGTATGTTAAATCAATGTAAATTATTCTTAACCTTTTTTCAACCACTTACAAACAGTTATGACTAGTTAGGCTGGGTTCACACAACCTATTTTCAGGCGTAAACTAGGCGTATTATGCCTCGATTTACGCCTGAAAATACGGCTCCAATACGTCGGCAAACATTTGCCCATTCATTTGAATGGGTTTGCCGACGTACTGTGCCGACGACCTGTCATTTATGAGTCGTCGTTTGACAGCTGTCAAACGACGACGCGTAAATTGACTGCCTCATCAAAGAAGTGCAGGACACTTCTTTGAAACGTAATTTGAGCCGTTCTTCATTGAAGTCAATGAAGAGCAGCTCAAGATTACGAGCGTCAAAGACGCCTCGCATAATGCGAGGAGGAGCTTTTACGTCTGAAACGATGCAGCTGTTTTCTCCTGAAAACAGTCTGTCTTTTCAGATGTAAAAGCCACTTCTCGTGTGCACATACCCTAAGGGATCATGCACATGACCATATTAGAGCTGCAATAATAGTGCATGAGACCTCAGCTATACTTCTATACACCTTACTTTCATAAGGAGGCATGCAGAGGATCTTTCTGTTGGATTCTGTAAAAATCTGTCAGAAAAAAAAAATTGTGGCATGCTCCACTGGACTCTGTATGTACAAAAGGTGTTGTCCGTACGTACAGCTCCCAAGATACATGAACTACCATCAAGGCTCTGCGCCCTTGTGCATGAGCATTTAGAGTCTAGAAATAGAACAAGGAGCTTGACATTGTATTTGAGATAACACATTTTTATAACATTATGGTACCAGTATTTCACATATTCAATGTCATTGCCTCTATGCTGACTTTCAGAATTTCATTATAAGCACTAATCATCTTTTGTTTATTTTGCATTCAAAATAAGTATTTGTCTCACCACAGGACAATGATGAAAAGATTACAAATAGCGAGTCATATGCCGAATTCTCTAGAACATAAAATTAACATTATAGGAAAGAGAAGCCTTTAGCTGTAATTTATGTTTTTCTTAAAGTTCTGTATAAATCAAGCAGTTGGATTAAAGAAAAAAGGAGCTTGCATGCATCTACATAAAAATAAAATCTAAAAAGAAATTGAAGTAATGTCTTTGGAATTGCACATTTTTCTTCTAAATAAATTGGGTCGATGATCTTATATTGTAAATACAATAGGTTGGCAGAGAACTGATGAGCGCTAAAGTTATTATACTCCTCTTACATATGACAGCTGATGTTAATACCTAGTACATTTTAGACTTTTAGGCGTCTATTTTGCCTGAATATTTTTATAGTTTAATATTGAAACACTTTTGCCCATTTAACTAAATGTGCCTTTATTATAAAAGATAAGACAGTTAACTGACAAATTAATGGGATATGCATCACACATAAAAACGTATTGTACCTCTACCTTGGTCTTCATCTTTTTTTTTTTGCATGTATTTTAAGTTGTTTATTGTATGTATTTATAGATCACTACTACTATCATTAGTTATCCTATTAGCTTTATGTGGTTTATTCTGATGTGGCTTTATCCATTATTATTTTGTATTATATGATTTTTATTGTTCTTAGTAATATGAAATAAAAGTATAATGATCAGCACTCTTTATTTACAACACTCATTGAAAAACAACTAGTAAAAAGGAACAGAACAATGTTCATATCTGCTTCACTACTGGCTGTATTTTTTCTCAATTGGATCTTCCTTCCTCCAGCACTTATGTCCTTTAAAAAATGTTTAAGAGATGATAGCATCTATTCGGGGAGGTTGCTTTTACCAACACACAGGGGAATAGCTAGGGGGGATGGATGTGTATGTGCCCCTAATCCTAGGTGCCGTGGAAGGGGCGACAAACCAATTGAACTTAAATGAGGATGACTCAGCCCATGGACATACATGGTACTGTTTAGGAAGAAAAAAGCGTGCCCTCTTTTCCTAGACAATCCCTTTGAGAAAAATCTACAGTTCCACTAAATTCTGATACTTTATTTGCTATTACTACATCTTGTCATTAGGCATACCTGAATTTGACAGCCCTATCCTATATTCATGATGTAACCGCCTTTCCTCCACACATAAATGATGCATTGTTGCCTCCTACTACTCTTCCTTGGCCAAAGTGTTTAATACAAGGTTAGAGAAGATTGACCTAGCCTAGGAAAAAAAGTTTGTCTCCCTACCGGCAATGTCATTAGGTTGGGAAAGGCCTAGGTAAAAGAAAACCTAACAACGTTTCTGCCAACACATAATGCATGATATGTTGGTGTTGACCAAAAAATAAAAAAATGATTTCTAAAATAAATGTGACATTTTTATTGATTTACAACTTTGTCAGCCCGATAATACCTTTGCTACAACCTCTTGTAGATTTTCCACTTATGATATCTCCCAACATTTCAGATGCTTCAAATGGACACTTCTGGTACATTATGTGAAAGATCCCCTTTTTCTAAACACATTTCAATGTCCTACAGCATTTTTTAAATTTACATATCATTACAAAAATCTGAAGCAAAGAATCGACTAGTAATAAATGGTGAAATAATATATATGGCTGAGTGCTAATATGCAGCATGAGATCCAGAAGACATATGATAGGGCACTATATTTACTTATCAGTTCCAAAATTTCTGAAACAAAGGGATTTTGGTCAAAAGTGGGGACTACCCTTGGGACATATGCTTTATTATAAAGGAACCAATTGATAAGCTATTCTATGTGTTTAATTGTTTTAAAATAATGCCTGCATTTATACATGATATTTACTATATAATTAAAGGGTAACTAAACATTCAACAAACTTCTGACATGTCATAGTGACATGTCAAAAGTTTTGATCGCTGGGGTCTGAGTACTGAGACTCCCACCAATCACTAAAATGGAGCGGCAGAAGCGCTCGTGTGAGCACATAAAATAAGATGATAAAGCAATTGTGTTATTTCTTTAACAATGTCAAGACAAGATGCCTAAAATAAATACCTTGTGTTTGCTTCAGGGGCAGACAGAACGCTGGCTCTTTATTGATGG
This sequence comes from Rhinoderma darwinii, assembly GCF_050947455.1. Classification (NCBI taxonomy): domain Eukaryota; kingdom Metazoa; phylum Chordata; class Amphibia; order Anura; family Rhinodermatidae; genus Rhinoderma; species Rhinoderma darwinii. The sequence goes on from NC_134688.1 coordinate 204,310,615, forward strand.
AGTGGCGCAGAACAGATGCACTAAGCCGATGCATGGTCTGTTCTTGATCTAAAAATATGTAACAAAAAAAAGATGGAATATTTTCTTATACTTCAATGTCAAATTCAAGGAAATAAATTCACTGATGGTTGAAATGTGATCAAAGGCCTTTTCTAATGAAAGTACTTCACGGATGAATGTTCTTCAAAGTACACTCTCAAATAGGAGGTGACAGCATCTCCCTTCCCTTTCTTTCCTCTTCGCATTTTTAATCATGTTGCTTGTCATGCCTGTGATAATTTGAGGTTTTAACCTGGAAATTATACTAACTATCCTTACTACACATTACAAAAGTAATGAAATAGCATAGAAAATATAAGATCACTAAAACTGGATAATTAAAAAATGAAGCACAACTTTCACATTACCTTCAGATATTCTGGCTTTTAAATGATAAATGGCATACAAATATCTTTCAAAAATGCTGTTTGCATTTTAACCTTTACTATGTGGTTTTGACAAGTGTGCAAAATAACTTCAATACTCACTAATAGACTGAAAAAATGGGTAAGACGCCGAGAGCAGTAATATGATTTTAAATCCACTAAAAGTAAAAAATGTGTATGAGCGCTGGTGTGAAGGCTCCATTTTTTGTCTCAGTTTAACATATGTGCCAGGAAAAGCTCCTTACTTATACGCTAAGCATATGCCATTATAGCCTATGGGTAACAGATGCGTTAAACGGATGCCTAACAGTGACATCAGTTACCCATAGGCTGTAAAAGCATCTATTTAGCGGACATATCTGTTAAATGGATGCCATTATAGCCTATGGGTGATGGATGCAACTGTTAGGCATCCATTTAACGCATCCGTAACCCATAGGATACGTCATGAAAAGTCATTAATAAACTCAGGATGCATACGTTTAACGGATGTCCGTTTTTTAGGGTTTTCTTTACTGGACTCGGCAGGATGAAATAACATTATGCTATTCCACACTGTTTTTTTGCGGCATACGACGTACACAATCTGGGCGGAGGCCAAATGGACCCTCTTTTGGCCTCCGTCTGACAATGTAGCTCTGTGGACAAGTTTAGATTATACTTTGGGAGCTTTACTAACCTACATGATAAACGTAAACAGAAAAACTTGATGAGAATAGGGTTAAAAGTGCTCCCACCTTATTTCGTCCCCCTCACTTATGACTGCTGGATGCTGCAGTTTACAGGGTCTGCCGACATTGCAATATACAATGGATGCCGTCACTCATTGATGATCCCTCCCCCTGCAGCCCACTCAGAATGAAAACCTCCTGTGGGAGTAGTTGGGGAAGTCAGTACAAGGCATGAATGCAGGAGACTTATAAGATTGTGTCCATTGTATTCTGTCTAGTGACCTATTATAGAAACAGTAGAATTATTTTTGTGCCATTTAGGCCTCATTTACACGAACGTGATATACGTCCGTGAGACTCGCGTGCTTTTCACGCGGGTCGCACGGACCTATACAAGTCTATGGGGGCATGCAGACAGTCCGTGAGTTTTGCTCAGCGTGAGTGCGCTGAAAAAAACTCACGACATGTTCTAAAAATCTGTGTTTTTCGCGCATCACGCACCCATTGAAGTCAATGGGTGCGTGAAAACCACGAAGGTCGCACGGAAGCACTTCCGTGCGAACTGCGTGATTCGCGCAAGAGCTGTCAAACTGAATGTAAACAGAAAAGCACCACGTGCTTTTCTGTTTACAAACATCCGAACGGAGTGTCTTAGAGATGACCGAACCGAACTTCACCGGGTTCGGCCGAACTCGTTTTGACCGAACCCGGCAGGAGACAGTCACTGTCCAGGGTGCTGAAAGAGTTAAACTGTTTCAGCACCCTAGACAGTGACTTCCGATCCAAATATACGTGAACGTGTAAAAAAAAAAAAAAAAAAAGTTCTGACTTACCGATAACTCCCGGCTTCTTCCTCCAGTCTGACTTCCCGGGATGACAATTCAGTCCAAGTGACAGCTGCAGCCAATCACAAGCCAAGCACAGGCTGCAGCGGTCACATGGACTGCCGCGTCATCCAGGGAGGTGGGGCCAGATGTCAAGAGAGGCGCGTCACCAAGGACGCGTCACCAAGGACGCGTCACCAAGGCAACGGCCGGGAAGTTCTCGGTAAGTACGAACCTCTTTTTTTTTAAACAGGTTACTCGATATGGTGATCGGAATTCACTGTCGAGGGTGCTGAAAGAGTTACTGCCGATCAGTTAACTCTTTCAGCACCCTGGACAGTGACTGACGTCGACTAGCCTCATCTCTATGATGGCGGCTGCGCGAAAATCACCCAGCCGCGCATCATATACCGATGACACACGGAGCTGTCAAGTGCCTTTTGCGCACGCAAAACGCTGCATTTTTTTGCCTGCGCAAAAAGCACACGCTCGTGTAAATGAGGCCTAAAAGTAATAGCTCAGTAGCTAGGTTCTCCTGCACCCTGGGCAAAGATTCAGATTGGCGCCTCCCCCAACTTATTTTCTGACATCTCCTTCTTCCTCGCCATGTTTGCTATCTCTACCAATCAATGAGGTGAAATTTTTTTCACAATTTATTTAATGTAACTCGAGCATAAAAGCATTTCTACATTTTACAAGCGATATAGTTATATAACGTAGCTAAAGAGACTCTGTCACCACATTATAAGTGCCCTATCTCCTACATAAGGAGATCGGCGCTATAATGTAGGTGACAACAGTGCTTTTTATTTAGAAAAACGATCTATTTTCACCACATTAGGAGCAACCAAGAGGACGTTGTACAGAGGAGTGTATGACGCTGACCAATCAGTGGCCAATCAGCGTCATACACTTCTCCCATTCATTTAGACAGCGCATAGTGACACTGCGTTATTCACTATGTGCTGTATTATACTGACATATTAACGTTACTGAAGTGTTTAGACCGTGACTAGACATTCCTTCCAGACAGGACAGGATGTCTATTCACAATCCCTGCACTTCGTTAACGTTTGTTTGGTACTTACAGCAGAGGCAAGCGTAATCTCGCTGTAACCTGTCATTTACAGCGAGTTTCTCGCGAGATTACACTTGCTCTGCTGTAAGTACCAAACAAACGTTAACAAAGTGCAGGGATTGTGAATAGACATCCCGTCCTGTCTGGAAGTAATGTCTAGTCACTGTCTAAACACTTCAGTAACGTTAATATGTCAGTATAAGACAGCACATAGTGAATAACGCAGTGTCACTATGTCACTAAATGAATGGAGAGAAGTGTATGATGCTGACTGGTCAGCGTCATACACTCCTCTGTACAACGCCCACTTGGACTAAAGTAAAAACACGCCCACTTGGGCATTAAGAAACTAATTAGCATAAAGGTAAAATCGATCCTAATGTGGTGAAAATAGATCGTTTTTCTAAATAAAAAGCACTGCTGTCACCTACATTATAGCGCCCATCTCCTTATGTAGGAGATAGGGCACTTATAATGTGGTGACAGAGTCTCTTTAACATAAAAATTAATTAAAAGAAAATAAATTAAAGAGGCCACACACAGCTTCCTGTCAATAGATCCAGACACAGCCCCCCTTGTAGTTAACGCCACACACGCCCCCTGTTGTAGATAGCGCCACACACATCCCCCTGTAGCTAGTGCCACACACATACTCCTTGTAAATAGCGCCACACACACCCCCCTTGTAGATAGTGCCACACAAAGCCCCCCTCTTGTAGATAGTGCCACACACATCCCCCGTGTAGATAGTGCCACACACAGCCCCTCTCTTGTAGATAGCGCCACACATCCCCCTGTTGTAGATAGTGCTGCACACAGCTCCCTGTTGTAGATACCCCCACACACAGCCTCCCCTTGTAGATAGCTCAACACAGCCGCCTTGTAGATAGTGCCACACAGCCCCCCTTGTATACAGCGCCACACAGCCCCCTTTGTAAATAGAGCCACACTGCTCCCCCTTGTAAATAGAGCCACACTGCCCCCTTGTAAATAGCGCCACACTGCTACCCTTTGTAAACAGCGCAACACAGCCCCCCTTGTAAACAGAATTACACAGCACCCTAGTAGATAGCGCCACACACAGCCCCCCTTGTAAATAGCGCCACACAGCCCCCCTTGTAGATAGTGCCACACACAGCCCGCTTCCCCCCATGTAGATAGCGGAACACTCCACCCCTTGTAAATAGTGGCACACTCCCCTCCTTGTAGATAGTGCCACACACAGCCCGCTGCCTCTTGTAAATAGCGCCACCCTCCCCCCTTGTAAATAGCGGCACATTCCCCCCTTTTTAAATAGCGCCACACTCCCCCCTTGTACTTAGCGCCATACTGTAAACAGAGTGGCGAGCGGTAGCCTACTGCTACCACTCTCCGCTCTGCCTGACGTGACTTACCAGAAGAGCCGAGGAGGTCATGCGGCGCAAGCAGCGGCGGAGTTCCTTCTGACTAGGGTCGGTGATAGCCCTGGAGTGGACCAGTCCAGTCACCTGACCTGAGTCATCTGACCTCATGTCACTGATGTGAGATCAGGTGACAGGACTGGTCCACTCCCTGGCCGTCACAGACCCCAGTCAGAACGCCGCTGCATGAACTCCTGGCTCTTCCTAAAGCTGATCGCTGCTGCAGGTTTCTGCCATAGAGGGCGCCTATAAGCAGCGATCAGCTGCTCTGCGGTGCCCCCCTTCCCTGCCACCTAGTTGCGCCCGGGGCACATGCCCCGTCTGTCCCCATAGCTACGCCCCTGGCTCAGTGGACCTGTGTTTTTATTATGCTCGAGAAGCAGATAGAAGGCCCTTTTTACATTATGTTTGGGAGATCAGCTCTCTCTCTCGTACATCTCTTTGAATGAAAAGAGGGGATGGTATAATGACGTCATTTTGATTTAAAAAGATGTACAGGAACTCACAGTGAATAACAAAAACTACGGAAACTACCCGGCCAGAGCGGTCATGCTACGGAGTTTTAAAAAGACTGCAACAGAGGAGCTTGAGGATTAATAAGTACAGTATATAGGAGATTTAGTTTTGTGAGAAGTAATTGATTGTTCTCAAGAGAATATATTACAAGCTAACACTGAACATTAATCTGCAAAATGACTTGTGCTTCTAATCTAAAATACAATATATATAGTATATTTAAAACGTATTCGACATTTCCTCCATGAATACAGTTAGGCTGGGTTCCCACGTAGCGTAAGGCCAAGTTCCCACGGGTCGACACGTACGTAAACACAGTGCAGCGTGTACGACCTCAAACCCGCAGCACCTTCCGTCCGAAACACCGCACCACATTGTGCTGCGGTTTTTCGAATGGAATTTCCACTGCAGAAAGCAGCGCTGTGAAAAAAAGAAAAACGTTCATACTTACCACCTCCCCCTTCTCTGTGCGTAATCCGGCCTCCATGGATGACGTTGCAAGCCATGTGACGCTGCAGCCTATTATTAGCTGCAGCAGTCACATGAGATGAAAGGTCATCACAGGAGGCCAGACTGCAGGGAGTTCTGGGTAAGTATGATATTTTTTTTTCCGGAGTTGCGATTTTAGCGGCGTAATAACTGCGTTTCTGTTGCAGGTTTTACATCCCCATTGAATTCAATGGGGAAAACCCGCAACAGAAAATCAACAATAATGCAGTATAAATTGACATGCTGCGGATTTAAATTCTGCACTGCAGGCCAATTTATTAATGTTGCATTTTTTTCCGCAGCGTGGGTATGAGATTTTTAAAATCTCATCTACTTTCCTGCTACTGTAAATGCTGCGGAATTTCCACACAGAATTCCGTTAGGGATATTCCGCAGAGTTTACAGTAGCAGCAAAGTGGATGAGATTTAACAAATCTCATAGCCATGCTGCGGAAAAAAACGTGCAGCGTAAACGTTAATAAATTGGCCTGTGGTGTGGAATTTAAATCCGCAAAATGTGAATTTATGCTGCGTTTTCGTTTGTTTTCTGCTGCGGTTTTTCCTCCTTGAATTCAAAACCTGCAACAGGAAGCCATGTGTTTAAGGGTATGTGCACACACACTAATTACGTCCGTAATTGACGGACGTATTTCGGCCGCAAGTACCGGACCGAACACAGTGCAGGGAGCCGGGCTCCTAGCATCATACTTATGTACGATGCTAGGAGTCCTTGCCTCGCTGCAGGACAACTGTCCCGTACTGAAAACATGATTACAGTACGGGACAGTTGTCCTGCAGCGAGGCAGGGACTCCTAGCATCGTACATAACTATGATGCTAGGAGCCCGGCTCCCTGCACTGTGTTCGGTCCGGTACTTGCGGCCGAAATACGTCCGTCAATTACGGACGTAATTAGTGTGTGTGCACATACCCTTACACTGCAAAAATCGCAACTCCGAAAAAAAACAAAAAACATACTTACCCATAAGTATCTCCTTCTTCCTGCAGTCCAGCCTCCTGGGATGACATTGCATCCCATGTGACCGCTGCAGCCAATCCCAGGCTGCAGTGTCACATAGCCTGCAACGTCATCCTAGGAGGCCAGACTATGCACAGAAAAGAGGGAGGGGGTAAGTATGAGCGTTTTTTCCACAGGGGAAATTCCATTTGTAAAAACGCACCATGATGTGGTGCGGTTTTTCGGACGAAAGGTGCTGCGGCTTCCAAGTCGGATACGCTGTGCAGTTTTTATGCAGAGTATTTGACCTGTGGGAACCTGGCCTAAAGGCTCTCTTTAGGCTCTATTCACACAGTTTTTTTTTCGCGTTTATGGGCCGCGGGCGATGAGCGCAGCGGGTAAAAAACTACTCCAAGAAAAAACGCTTTTTCTGCCTCCCATTGATTTCAGTAGGAGGTTAGAGGCGGAACCGCGGCAAGAACGAGAATGCCGCTTTTTTTTTTACAGCGGGAAAAAAACGCCTCTGCCTCCCATTGAAATCACTGGAAGGCGGTTTCGGACGTTTGTTGCTGCCCATTCTGACACAGTTTTAAAATATATACTTTCCTTTGGTTGTTTTTGATATATCAAAGTTTGTAATCTAAATTAAAGAGAACATATATAGAAATAAACATTTTATATATATATATATATATATATATATATATATATATATATATATATATATATAAAACAAGGGCACAAGCCAGGCAGAAAAACATGATCAATGCATTCTCTAATCAGTTTGGAATTGTAAGCACGAAACACACACAGTATTCCTTGTAGATAAATACAAAAAAAAAGACATTAAGTCGATCCTACATTCGCAATGTTCTAGAATGAACAATGTCTTATCCTTTCGCTACCATTCAATCTTATTTGTCTTTCAGAAAACTGGCAGTAAAATAGCCAATGCAATTTTCTAACCAAGCTGAAATCAATGCATGTAGCTCTGTTCTCAAGTATCAAACCCAATATTTATTTCCATGCAGATGTAGCAGAGCTGATTTTGTCATGCTGCACAACCTATTCTGCTATCATTATTAGGGTATGTGCACACGATGAGAGGCTTTTACGTCTGAAAAGACAGACTGTTTTCAGGAGAAAACAGCTGCCTCGTTTCAGACGTAAAAGCTCCTCCTCGTAATATGCGAGGTGTCTTTGACGTTTGTAATCTTGAGCTGCTGTTCATTGACTTCAATGAAGAACGGCTCAAATTAAGTTGCAAAGAAGTGCCCTGCACTTCTTTGCCGAGGCAGTAATTTTACGCGTAGTCGTTTGACAGCTGTCAAACGACGACGCGTAAATGACAGGTCGTCTGCACAGTACGTCGGCAAACCCATTCAAATGAATGGGCAGATGTTTGCCGACGTATTGTAGCCCTATTTTCAGACGTAAAACGAGGCATAATACGCCTCGTTTACGTCTGAAAATAGGTCGTGTGAACCCAGCCTAAGGGTATGTGCACACAACCTCTTTTCAGACGTAATGGAGGCGTTTTACGCCTCTAATTATGCCTGAAAAGATGGCTCCAATATGTTGGCAAACATCTGCCCATTGCTTGCAATGGGTCTTACGATGTTCTGTGCAGACGAGCTGTCATTTTACACGTCGCTGTCAAAAGACAGCGCGTAAAATTACGCCCGCGGCAAAGAAGTGCAGGACACTTCTTGGGACGTAATTGGAGCCGTTTTTAATTGACTCCAATAAAAACCAGCTCCAATTACGTTCGTAAAAGACGCCGCGAAAAACGCCAGTACATGCAATTACGTCTGAAATTCAGGAGCTGTTTTCTCCTTAAAACAGCTCCGTAATTTCAGACGTATTTGGCGTTGTCGTGTGCACATACCGTTATCTGTTATTTGCGGTTTTCTATAGAACTGCGAACATTACCAAAAGCTAATGCAAAGAAAAGGTGGAGGATACAATCTATGGCTGCATATGAATGTATGTAAACTACTTTACGACTACTAATTACTTCTTCAGTTTGGAAAATAGATCATTATAATACTCATATTTAAAAGGGTTATATACTAGTCCTTCTCAATTAATTAGAATATCATCAAAAAGTTAATTTATTTCAGTAATACAATTCAAAAAGTGAAAGTCATATTATATAGATTCGTTACACACAGAGTGATCTATTTCCAGCATTTCTTTCTTTTAGGCCTGATTTACACGAGCGTGTGCGTTTTGCGCGCGCAAAAATCGCAGCGTTTTGCGCGCGCAAAAAACGCAGCGTTTTGCGTGCGCAAAAGGCACTTGACAGCTCCGTGTGTCATCCGTGTATGATGCGCGGCTGCGTGATTTTCGCGCAGCCGCCATCATAGAGATGAGGCTAGTCGACGCCCGTCACTGTCCAAGGTGCTGAAAGAGCTAACTGATCGGCAGTAACTCTTTCAGCACCCTCGACAGTGAGTTCCGATCACAATATACACCAGCCTGTGAATCAAAAAAAAACGTTCATACTTACCATGAACTTCCTGCTTCCTCCAGTCCGGTCTCCCGGCCGTTGCCTTGGTGACGCATCCCTCTCTTGTCATCCGGCCCCACCTCCCAGGATGACGCGGCAGTCCATGAGACCGCTGCAGCCTGTGATTGGCTGCAGCCTGTGCTTGGCCTGTGATTGGCTGCAGCTGTCACTTGGATTGAATTGTCATCCCGGGAGGTCGGACTGGAGAAAGAAGCCGGGAGTTATCGGTAAGTCAGAACCTCTTGTTTTTTTTACACGTATATGTATATTGTGATCAGAAGTCACTGTCCATGGTGCTGAACCAGTTTGACTCTTTCAGCACCGTGAACAGTGACTGTCTCCTGACGTTGCGTACCCGAACATTTTTTGCCGGTTTCGGTCAAAACGAGTTCGGCCGAACCCGGTGAAGGTCGGTGCGCTCATCTCTAATTTGACACTCCGTTTGGATGTTTGTAAACAGAAATGCACGTGGTGCTTTTCTGTTTACATTCATCCTTTTGACAGCTCTTGCGTAATTTTCGCGCATGCAACGCAGTAGCGTCCGTGTGGCATGCGTTGTTTTCACGCACCCATTGACTTCAATGGGTGCGTGATGCGCGAAAAACGCACGATTTTAGAACATGTCGTGAGTTTTACGCAACGCACTCATCGTCTAAACTGCCCCATAGAGTAATATAGGTGCGTACGACACGCGTGAAAAGCACGCGCGTCGCACGCGCGTATATTACGCTCGTGTAAATGAGGCCTTAATGTTGATGATTATGGCTAACAGTTAATGAAAACCCCAAATTTAGGCCTCATGCACACGACCGTGTTTTTGCGGCCACAATTCCCCAGAAAATCCACGGGAGAATTGCGGCCCCATTCTTTTCTATGGGGCCGTGCACACGACCGTAGTTTTTGCGGTCCGTGCACGGCCCAGGAGCCTGGACCGCAGAAAGAACGGGCATGTCTTATTACGGCCCGGTTCTGCGGTCCGGGCTCATTGAAAACAATGGCCGCGGCCATGTGCATGTCCCACGATTTGCGGGCGGCCTGCGGCTGAAAGTCCGCTGACAGTCCGCAGCCGGCCGACCCGAAAATCACGGCCGTGCACACGGCTACGGTCGTGTGCATGAGGCCTTAGACTGTCAGAAAATTAGAATATTGGGTAAAGGTTGAAGATTGTAGACTCATGACGTCACACTCTAATCATCTAATCAACACAAAACACCTGCAAAGGTTTCCTAATCCTTTAAATGGTCTAAGGGCACGTTCAGACGTGGCAGTTTTTCCGCTGCAAATGTTGGTGCAGATTTGGGACAATTACGCAACGAATCTGCACCAACATTTGCATATTTGACAGGTAATTCAGATGTTGCAGAAAACACAGCGGACTTGCCACATATTTCAGATTTTGCATTGCAAAAGCTGAAATACGCAGTGAAATTCCGCTTCTTCTCCGCAACAGACAGTGCATGCTGTGGACTGAAAATTCCGCACCGCAGCCTATGTTCTGCAGCGGAGTTTTCCGCAACGTCTGCACGAAGATAACTAAAAAGGTGTGGAAACCAATGGACAAACTGTCTGCTAAGGATTTCCACTGCGGACTGGCCACAGCAGAATTCCACAGCTATTCCGCCACGTCTGAATGTGCCCTAAGGGTATGTGCACACACACTAATTACGTCCGTAATTGACGGACGTATTTCGGCCGCAAGTACCGGACCGAACACAGTGCAGGGAGCCGGGCTCCTAGCATCATACTTATGTACGATGCTAGGAGTCCCTGCCTCTCTGCAGGACAACTGTCCCGTACTGTAATCATGTTTTCAGTACGTGACAGTTGTCCTGCAGCGAGGCAGGGACTCCTAGCATCGTACATAAGTATGATGCTAGGAGCCCGGCTCCTTGCACTGTGTTCGGTCCGGGACTTGCGGCCGAAATACGTCCGTCAATTCCGGACGTAATTAGTGTGTGTGCACATACCCTAACAGTCTGGTTCAGTAGGCTACACAATCATGGGGAAGACTGCTGACTTGACAGTTGTCCAGAAGACAGTCATTGACACCCTCCACAATGAGGGCAAGCCACAAAAGGACATCGCTAAAGATGCTGGCCGGTCACAGAGTGCTGTATCCAAGCATATTAATGGAAAGTTCAGAGGAAGGAAAAAGTGTGGTAGAAAAAGGTGCACAAGCAACAGGGATAACCGCAGCCTTGAAAGGACTGTCAAGAAAATGCCATTCAAGAATCTGGGGGAAATTCACAAGGAGTGGACTGCGGCTGGAGTCAGTGCTTCAAGAGCCACCACACACAGACCTATCCAGGACATGGGCTACAACTGTCGCATTCCTTGAGACAACGTCAGAAGCGTCTTAGCATTTAAGGCGAAAAAGGACTGATCTGTTGCTCAGTGGTCCAAAGTCCTGTTTTCAGATGAAAGTAAATTTTGCATTTCATTTGGAAATCAAGGTCCCTGGAGTAAGAGTGGAGAGACACTCAATCCAAGTTGTGGTCCAGTGTGAGGTTTCCACAGTCAGTGATGGTTTGGGGAGACATGTCATTTGCTGGTGTTGGTCCACTGTGTTATATCAAGTCTAGAGTCAACGCAGCCGTATACCAGGAAATTTTAGAGCGCTTCATGCTTCCCTCTGCTGACAAGCTTTATGGAGATGCTGATTTCATATTCCAGTAGGACTTGGCACCTGCCAACACTGCCAAAAGTACCAATACCTGGTTTAATAACCACAGTATCACTGTGCTTGATTGGCCAGAAAACTCAATGACCTAAACCCCATAGAGAATGTATGGGGTATTGTCAAGAGGAAGATGAGACACCAGACTCAACAATACAGATGAGCTGAAGGCCGCTATCAAAGCAACCTGGGCTTCCATGAGGGTATGTCCACACAGATTATTTTCAGCCGTTTTTTGGGCCGTACGTGCCCTGAAAAACTTCTAAAAATACGGAGGCTGAACGCCTCCAAACGTCTGCCCATTGATTTCAATGGGAAAAACTGTGTTTCGTTCCCACGGGGCGTTTTTTACATGGCCATTTGCAAAAACGGCGAGTAAAAAACCGCCCCGTAAAAATGAAGTGCATGTCACTTCTTGACCTGTTTTTGGAGCCGTTTTTCATTGTCTCAATAGAAAAACAGCTCCAAAAACGGCCATAAAAAAAACGCATAAAAAAACGCTTTTATAGCCGCTTTTGGATTACCGTGTGAGGATACCCTAAGGGTATGTTCACACGGCCTATTTTCGGCAATTTTTCGGCCCGTAAACGCAGAATGCCTCCAAATCTCTGCCCATTGATTTCAATGGGAAAAACTGCGTTCTGTTCCGACGGGCCGCGAAAAAGAAGTGCAGGTCACTTCTTCGGAAGTTTTTGGAGCCGAAAAAACGCAGTGAAAAATGCTGCGAAAATTGCGAGTGGCTTAAAAAACGTCTGAAAATAAGGAGCTGTTTTCCCTTGAAAACAGCTCCGTAATGTCACACGTTTTTAGTCTAGCGTGTAAACATACCCTAACACCTCAGCAGTGCCACAGGCTGATCGCCTCCTTGCCACGCCGCATTGATGCAGTAATTCATGCAAAAGGAACCCCGACCAAGTATTGAGTGCAGATACTGTACATACTTTTCAGTAGGACAACATTTCGGTATTAAAGAGGCTCTGTCACCAGATTTTGCAACCCCTATCTGCTATTGCAGCAGATAGGTGCTGCAATGGAGATTACAGTAACGTTTTTATTTTTAAAAAACGAGCATTTTTGGCCAAGTTATGACCATTTTTGTAGTTATGCAAATGAGGCTTGCAAAAGTCCAAATGGGTGTGTTTAACAGTAAAAGTCCAAGTGGGCGTGTATTATGTGCGTACATCGGGGCGTTTTTACTACTTTTACTAGCTGGGCGTTCTGACGAGAAGTATCATCCACTTCTCTTCAGAACGCCCAGCTTCTGCCAGATCACGTTGTAACGTCACTCACAGGTCCTGCATCGTGTCAGACGAGCGAGGACACATCGGCAGCAGAGGCTTCAGTTGATTCTGCAGCAGCATCAGCGTTAGCAGGTAAGTCGATGTAGCTACTTACATCGATGTAGCTACTTGACTTGTTTTGCGGAGCGGTTTCCACACCAAAACCACTCCGTGTGAACAGGGCCTTTAGGGTATGTTCACACACAAACTCAAAAACGTCTGAAAATACGGAGCTGTTTTCAAGGGAAAACAGCTCCTGATTTTCATACTTTTTTTGAGCGTTTTTCGCTGCATTTTTTACTGCCGTTTTTGGTGATGTTTTCAATAGAGTCTATGTAAAACGGCTCCAAAAACGTCCCAAGAAGTGACCTGCACTTCTTTTTCACGGGCCTTTTTTACGCGGGCGTTTTTAAAAAACGGCCACTCGAAAAAACGTCCCGTCGGAACAGAACAACGTTTTTCCCATTGCAATCAATGGGCAGATGTTTGGAGGCGTTCTGCTTCCGATTTTTCGGCCATCTTTCGGGCGTTTATGGAAATAGGCTGTGTGAACATACCCTTAGGGTATGTTCACACGGCTTAGCAAAATATGTCTGAAATTAGGGTATGTTCATACGCTGAGTCAAAAAGTCTGATTTTCAGACTCACAATTTCGCTGCGTTTTTCGCTGCGTTTTTTACGGCCGTTTTTGGAGCTGTTTTCCATAGAGTCAATGAAAAACAGCTCCAAAAACGTCCCAAAAAGTAACCTGCACTTCTTTTTCGCGACCGTTTTTTTACGTGGCCGTTTTTCAAAATGGTCGCGTAAAAAAACGGCCCGTCGGAATAGAACGCAGTTTTTCCCATTGTACTCAATCGGCAGATGTTTGGAGGTGTTCTGCTTCCGATTTTTTGTCAGTTTTTCGGGCGTTTACGGCATGAAAAACGGCTGAAAATAGGCTGTGTGAACATACCCTAAGGCTATGTTTACACAGAGTTTTTTGACTAGTTTTTTGACTAGTTTTTTGACGCGGAAACCGTGCCGCAAAACTCGTCAAAAATGGGCCGAAAATGCCTCCCATTGATTTCAATGGGAGGCGGAGGCGTCTTTTTCCCGCGAGTGGAAACACCGCCTGCGGGAGAAAAAAGGGACATGCCCTATCTTCGGGCGTTTATGCCTCTGACTTACCATTGACTTCAATGGGAGGCAGAGAAAGCGTATTTCGCTGCGTTTTATGCCCGCGGTGCTCAATGGCCACGGGCGAAAAGGGCCACGAAAAACGAAGCGAAAATAAGCGTGCAGGGAGAGGAAAATCTGCCTCAAAGTTCCAAACTGAATTTTGAGGCAGAATTTCCACCTGCAAAAAAAACTCTGTGTGAACATAGCCTAAGGGTATGTGCACACGACAACGCCAAATACGTCTGAAATTACGGAGCTGTTTTCATTAGAAAACAGCTCCTGAATTTCAGACGTTTTTACAAGTGCACGCGTTTTTCGCGGCGTCTTTTACGGATGTAATTGGAGCTGGTTTTCATTGGAGTCAATGAAAAACGGCTCCAATTATGTCCCAAGAAGTGTCCTGCCCTTCTTCGTTGTGGGCGTAATTTTATGCGCCGTCTTTTGACAACGACGCGTAAAATGACAGCTCGTCTGCACAGAACATCGTAAGACCCATTGCAAGCAATTGGCAGATGTTTGCCGACGTATTGGAGCCGTCTTTTCAGGCATAATTCGAGGCGTAAAACGCCTCCATTACGTCTGAAAAGTGGTCGTGTGCACATACCCTTAGGGTATGTGCACACGACAACGCCAAATACGTCTGAAATTACATTACGGAGCTGTTTTCAGGAGAAAACAGCTCCTGAATTTCAGACGTTTTTGCATGTACCCGCGTTTTTTGCGGCGTCTTTTACGGACGTAATTGGAGCTGGATTTCATTGGAGTCAATGAAAAACGGCTCCAATTACGTCCCAAGAAGTGCCCTGCACTTCTTTGCCGCGGCCGTAATTTTATCCGCCGTCTTTTGACAGCGACGCGTAAAATGACAGCTCGTCTGCACAGAACATCGTAAGATGTTTGCCGACGTATTGAAGCCGTCTTTTTGGGCGTAATTCGAGGCGTAAAACGCCTCTTTTACGTCTGAAAAGAGGTCGTGTGCACATACCCTAACACTGTCTATTTAGAACACTAGAATTTTACACGAATCTCATTAGATCATTATAAAATGTATAGAGGTACACATTGCAAGCCAGTAGCTTGCTCATCTTTCCAGATTGTTTATATATTTATTTATTTTCAATTTGGTTTTATTTGAGTCTTTTCTACAATTCAGGTTTATACATTATCCTGAATATAGACATTGTTGTGTATTCATTGTATCATTAGTTCTCAGCATTACGTCTTATTGGAGACTATGATTTTTAGGCAGTGTTTTCTTGTTCTGTATTATATTACGAAGATTTAGCCCTCGTTTACACGAGCGTGATATACGTGCGTGCTTTTCACGCGTGCTTTTCACGCGTGTCGTACGCACCTATATTAGTCTATGGGGGCATGCAGACAGTCCGTGAGTTTTGCTCAGCGTGAGTCCGCTGAAAAAAACTCACGACAAGTCCTATCTTTGTGCGCTGTTCGCGCATCACGCACCAATTGAAGTCAATGGGTGCGTGAAAACCACGCATGCCGCACGGAAGCACTTCCGTGCAAACTGTGTGATTTGCGCAACAGCTGTCAAACTCTGAATGTAAACAGAAAAGCACCACGTGCTTTTCTGTTTACAAACATCCAAACGGAGTGTCATAATGATGGCGGCTGCGAGAAAATCTCGCAGCCGCGCATTATACGCTGATGACCCACGGAGCTGTTAAGTGCCTTTTGCGCACGCAAAACACCACGTTTTTTGCGTGCGCAAAACGCACACACTCGTGTAAATGAGGCCTTAGTCTGTACTTTTTAAATGTTTTTAAATTTGTGTGTACTGAATACATAATAAAGATTGCTTTTTTCATCTTTCTAATTATTGTTTTGGGTGTGCGCTATTTGTATATGTGTTCTTTTTCTTTCTTCTCACATACTCAATTCACATATTTCTGTAGCACTCTAATTAGTTATAGCTACACTACCTTTCAAAATTTGGGGTCACCCAGACAATTTTGTGTTTTCCATGAAAACTCACACTTATATTTATCAAATGAGTTGCAAAATGACTAGAAAATATAGTCAAGACATTGACAAGGTTAGAAATAATGATTTTTATTTGAAATAATAATTTTCTCCTTCAAACTTTGCTTTCGTCAAAGAATGCTCCATTTGCAGCAATTACAGCATTGCAGACCTTAGGCATTCTAGCTGTTAATTTGCTGAGGTAATCCGGAGAAATTTCACCCCATGCTTCCAGAAGCCCCTCCCACAAGTTGGATTGGCTTGATGGGCACTTCTTGCGTACCATATGGTCAAGCTGCTCCCACAACAGCTCTATGGGGTTGAGATCTGGCCACTCCATTACAGATAGAATACCAGCTGCCTGCTTCTTCCCTAAATAGTTCTTGCATAATTTGAAGGTGTGCTTTGGGTCATTGTCCTGTTGTAGGATGAAATTGGCTCCAATCAAGCGCTGTCCACAGGGTATGGCATGGCGTTGCAAAATGGAGTGATAGCCTTCCTTATTCAAAATCCCTTTTACCTTGTACAAATCTCCCACTTTACCAGCACCAAAGCAACCCCAGACCATCACATTACCTCCACCATGCTTGACAGATGGCGTCAGGCACTCTTCCAGTATCTTTTCAGTTGTTCTGCGTCTCACAAATGTTCTTCTGTGTGATCCAAACACCTCAAACTTCGATTCGTCTGTCCATAACACTTTTTTCCAATCTTCCTCTGTCCAATGTCTGTGTGCTTTTGCCCATATTAATCTTTTCCTTTTATTAGCCAGTCTCAGATATGGCTTTTTCTTTGCCACTCTGCCCTGAAGGCCAGCATCCCGGAGTCGCCTCTTCACTATAGACGTTGACACTGGCATTTTGCGGGTACTATTCAATGAAGCTGCCAGTTGAGGACCTGTGAGGCGTCTATTTCTCAAACTAGAGACTCTAATGTACTTGCATTGTTGCTCAGTTGTGCATCGGGGCCTCCCACTTCTCTTTCTACTCTGGTTAGAGCCTGTGTGTGCTGTCCTCTGAAGGGAGTAGTACACACCGTTGTAGGAAATCTTCAGTTTCTTGGCAATTTCTCGCATGGAATAGCCTTCATTTCTAAGAACAAGAATAGACTGTCGAGTTTCACAAGAAAGCTCTCTTTTTCTAGCCATTTTGAGAGTTTAATCGAACCTACAAATGTAATGCTCCAGATTCTCAACTAGCTCAAAGGAAGGTTAGTTTTATAGCTCCTCTAAACAGCAAAACTGTTTACAGCGGTGCTAACATAATTGCCCAAGGATTTTCAAGTGTTTTCTAATCATCCATTAGCCTTCTAACACAGTTAGCAAACACAATGTACCATTAGAACACTGGAGTGATGGTTGCTGGAAATGGGCCTCTATACACCTATGTAGATATTGCATTAAAAACCAGACATTTGCAGCTAGAATAGTCATTTAGCACATTAATGTATAGAGTGTATTTCTGATTAATTTAATGTTATCTTCATTGAAAAAAAAAATGTGCTTTTCTTTTAGAAATAAGGAAATTTCTAAGTGACCCTAAACTTTTGAACGGTAGTGTACATCTAGTGGTGCCTGTACATCAGACAACCAGTGTCACATTAGCTTTATTTTATAAAAGTAAATTAAAACTGACAAATAGAGGATCCCATTTACCCCAATGGGGTCCATTAGTTTTCCTTTGCAGTTACTGGTATCTTTTATGGCATGAGTTTTTACTGAAGACTGTACTATTCTTGCCCTCATGAATACCAGACACCCTGATGGACTGGCAAAAACTAAAACAGAGCCTAAAAGATTATCAGTTCATTAAGCATTTTTGGACAGTAACTGTGGGAGTATAAATGTCAAACTATCAATGGTTAATGTGTGGTAAACTGGTAATGAAACGCAAGATATAAAATTGAAGAGAATTATTCAATAACTACTAAGTAATGAAATACTAATACTATACAGTATATTTTTAAGCACATAAATGAAGTTTGCGTGAACATCTTACAGAAAGAGTAACTCTCACAAGGTTATAGACATCTCAAACAGGAATTAAACCAGGCATAGATGCCTCCGGGTGCCACAGCTGGTTCTGAACACATTGAACAGAAGCAATTGTTGGATATAAAAGGTTGGCTAATTCTCTTTCTGCCGCTCTTTGTTACTAGTGTTATCACAATTACAATAACGGGGCAAAAAGCAAAAAGTTTCTCCACACAAACCCACTTCAATATGACTTCTTATTTAATCAGTTCTTACTGCGCAGGGAATCAGTTGTATCCATGCTACCTGCCATTTATTTATGGCCAAGTATGCAGCATTCAATCCTTATGTAGGAAGAATAGTGTCTTAGCAGATGTTGCTTGAAAAATCTATTAGAGGAAAGTGAGAGTGATAGCTTGGAAACACAAGCCCTAGGACTTCCCGCTGGATAAATTAGTTCAGGGTAGTTTAGCAAATTTTTTGCTGGAAGCTAAGGATAAATTAAATTAAATTAAACTCTGTGGGTGAAAAGTTCAAGCCTTGGTTTAACCCCTTATTATTTGTCCTATCTACGCTAACATAAAACACCAGTTGTAAAGGAAAATGAATTACTGTATATAATCAGGTGATACAGTATATTATAGTTTGAGCTTATTTAGAAGACTCACTTACAGTATAAGGCCCCTTTCACACTGTGCTGTTTGACGTATATGCCAGGAAAAACTCCCTACAAATATTTTAAATGGAGGCTGTGATGTATTCAGACAACCCATAGATCATTATGGGATCCGTTAAATGAATACGTCATGAACTTTCATTCATGACATTTTCATAACGTATCCATTAACTAGATCCCATAATAGTCTATGGGTGATGGATGCCACTGTTAGTCACAGGCTCCAATCCCCTATAGGCTAATATGGCATCTATTTAACAGATATGTTATGAAAAAGATATCAAAAGCACATGATGTATATATTAAACGGATATCTGTGACTGATCATCCGTTACCCATAGGCTCCCATGTTAACCAAATGTATACCAAGCTGTATATGTTCTTTAGCTGGATGCCACTGGATAGAACAGCGTAATCGACTATGCTATTCTAATGTATACTGTCCGACCCAGGCCTCCATTGATATAAAAGGAGCCTATGCAGGGGCGTAGCTAAAGGCTCATGGGCCCGGTTGCAAGAATTCAGCTTGGGCCCCCCTACCCCTCCCCAACACCACCACCAGACCCCTGCGCGCGCCTATGCCCAGCCGCCTTGCCCAACAGCCCCAATAGTATAATGCCTCCACACAGTATAATGCTCCCATGGATGCACCCACACAGTATAATGCCCCCATAACTGCCCCATACAGTATAAGGCTCCCCATATCAGCCCCCACAGTATAATGCCCCACATAGCTGCCCCCATACAGTATAGTGCCCCCCATATCAGCCCTCATACAGTATAATGCCCCCATATCAGCTCCCCATACAGTATCATGCCGCCCCCATATCAGCTCCCCATACAGTATAATGCCCCACATAGCTCCACATACAGTATAATGCCCCCGTATCAGCTCCCCATACAGTATAATGCCCCCATATGAGCTCCCCATACAGTATAAAGCCCCCCATATCAGCTCCCCATACAGTATAATGCCCCACATATCAGCTCCACATACAGTATAATGCCCCCATATCAGCTCCCTATACAGTATAATGCCCCCATATGAGCTCCCCATACAGTATAATGCCCCCCATATCAGCCTCACATACAGTATAATACCAGTATATGAGCTCCCCATACAGTATAATGCTCCCAGTATCAGCTCCCCATACAGTATAATGCCCCCATGTGAGCTCCCCATACAGTATAATGCCGCCCCATATCAGCTCCCCATATAGGATAATGCCCCCCATATCTGCTCCCCATACAGTATAATGCCCCCATATCAGCCCCCCATACAGTATAATGCCCCCATATCAGCCCACATACAGTATAATGCCCCCATATCAGCCCCCCATACAGTATAATGCCCCCCATATCAGCCCCCATACAGTAAAATGCCCCCCATACAGTATAATATCCACCGCCATATCAGCCCCTCATACAGTGTAATACCCCCCACCATATCAGCCCCACATACAGTATAATACCTCCACCATATCAGCACCCATACAGTATAATACCCCCCACCATATCAGCCCCCCATTCAGTGTAATACCCCCGCAATATCAGCCCCCCATACAGTATAATACCCCCCGCCATATCAGCCCCCCATACAGTATAATACCCCTGCCAAATCAGCCCTTCATACAGTATAATGCCCCCATATGTGCATAATAGAAAAATAACATAATTACTTACCTCTGCTGCGTGGAGGATCCTTCTCCTCCTCCGGTCTGTGCTATAAGTGACTCGGAGAAGACAGGCGCGATGATGTCACTACAGTGAGTGATTTGCGACCCCTCGGAGGTCTTCACACGACCACCCAGGTGGACGCGACCCACAGTTTGTAATGTATTGCATTGTATTGTGCAGTTTGCGGTGGAGAGAGGAGGGAGGGGCTGTAATTTAATGCCTCCCTCTCTCCTCTCTCCACCGCAAACACAGGCAGCATAATACAACACAATACATTACAAGACAACACAATACATTACAATACAGACTCTACAGCTCACCTGCTTCACGGCAATTTATTTAATCAGCACGCTGTATGGCAACTGGGGCCCCATGGGCCCCCCAGGCTTAGGGGCCCAGTCGCAGATGTGACCCCTATAGCTACACCACTGAGCCTATGGGCACGTTTGGTGTATGTGCAGGGAGCTTTCCTATGCATACTTCAAACCTGCAGGAGACACGCAATGTGAAAAGGGCCTAACTAGATACCATGCACAATGCTCCATGCTTGGTTAGAATATATCCTTATTACATTTAGTGAGCAGTGCTGTCATCATTTATCTCTGAATATAAGGGTTAATAGCTTTATAAATATAACTTACCTTCAAGTAGTGATATCACTTATATGACTAGTCTGGAAATGTTTTGAGGTCATTGATGGGAGTATCAGTGCAATATTTTTTTTTTTTACCTGCACTTATAAGGGTATGTGCACACGGTAGCAGGCTTTTACGTCTGAAATGACAGACTGTTTTCTGGAGAAAACAGCTGCCTCGTTTCAGCCGTAATTGCTCCTCCTCGCATTTTGCGAGGCTTCTCTGACAGCCGTAAATTTTGAGCTCTGCTTCATTGAGTTCAATGAAGTACGGCTCAAATTATGTCTGAAAGAAGTGTCCTGCACTTCTTTTGACGAGGCTGTATTTTTACGCGTCGTCGTTTGACAGCTGTCAAACGACGACGCGTAAATGACAGGTTGTCTGCACAGTACGTCGGCAAACCCATTCAAATGAATGGGCAGATGTTTGCCGACGTATTGTAGCCCTATTTTCAGGCGTAAATGGAGGCATAATACGCCTCGTTTACGCCTGAAAATAGGTCATGTGAACCCAGCCTTAGGGTATGTGCACACGTAGTGACCAAAAACGTCTGAAAATCCAGAGCTGTTTTCAAGGGAAAACAGCCCCTGATTTTCAGACGTTTTTTGAGCAACTCGCGTTTTTCGCTGCGTTTTCGCAGCGTTTTTTACGTCCGTTTTGGAGCTGTTTTCATTGGAGTCTATGAGAAAACAGCTCCAAAAACGTGCAAAGAAGTGTCCTGCACTTCTTTTGACGAGGCTGTATTTTTACACGTCGTCGTTTGACAGCTGTCAAACGACGACGCGTAAATGACAGGTCGTCTGCACAGTACGTCGGCAAACCCATTCAAATGAATGGGCAGATGTTTGCCGACGTATTGTAGCCCTATTTTCAGACGTAAAACGAGGCATAATACGCCTCGTTTACATCTGAAAATAGGTCGTGTGAACCCAGCCTAAGGCTCCACTGCAACTTTTTATCGTGCAACTTTGCAAATTTTACCTCTGAAGTGGCAGCTGTATTTCAAAGGCTTACACAAAGTAGCATGCAACTCAAAGTATTCCTATGGACTGCAACTGTACTTCTATAGTTAGGCTGGATTCACACGAACGTGGCGTTTTGCGCGCGCAAAAATCACTTGCCAGCTCCGTGTGTCATCCGTGTATGATGCGCGGCTGCGTGATTTTCGCGCAGCCGCCATCATAGAGAAGATTCTAGCCGACGGCAGTAACTCTTTCAGCACCCTCGACAGTGAATTCCGATCACCATATCTAGCAACCTGTTAAAAAAAAAAAGAGGTTCGTACTTACCGAGAACTTCCCGGCCGTTGCCTTGGTGACGCATCCTTGGTGACGCGCCCTTGGTGACGCGCCTCTCTTGACATCTGGCCCCACCTCCCTGGATGACGCGGCTGTCCATGTGACCGCTGCAGCCTGTGCTTGGCCTGTGATTGGCTGGAGCTGTCACTTGGACTGAATTGTCATCCCGGGAGGTCAGACTGGAGGAAGAAGCCGGGAGTTATCGGTAAGTTAGAACTTTTTTTTTTTTAACACGTTCATGTATATTGTGATCGGAAGTCACTGTCCAGGGTGCTGAAACAGTTTAACTCTTTCAGCACCCTGGACAGTGACTATCTCCTGACGTCGCGTACCGGATATTTTTTTGCCGAGTTCGGCCGAACCCGGTGAAGTTCGGTTCGGTTGTCCGGGTTCGCTCTTCTCAAAGACACTCCGTTTGGATGTTTGTAAACAGAAAAGCACGTGGTGCTTTTCTGTTTACATTCATCCTTTTGACAGCTGTTGTGCGAATCACGCAGTTCGCACGGAAGTGCTTCCGTGCAGCATGCGTGGTTTTCACGCACCCATTGACTTCAATGGGTGCGTGATGCGTTGAAAACGCTGAATCAATGGACATGTCGTGACTTTTTTGCAACGGACCAACGCAGCGCAAAACTCACGCACATGTCTGCACGGCCCCATAGACTAATATAAGTCCGTGCAACGCGCGTGAAAATCACGCGTGTTGCACGCGCGTTTTTCCCGTTCGTCTGAATAAAGCCTTAATGTTGGAAAGTGGTTCTACAAAAATTATCAGTAGAACACCAGCCTAAACCTGAGCCATACACTTGTTTTTTCTATTTCACATGCGTTAAGGTGCCCTCACACGTACTGCTTATTTTGTGGTTCTGCCTCTGCAGTAATTTCCTGCCAAAGGTGCCATTGTAGTGAATGGCATTTTATAAATTCACATTCACAAAATGCAGCTGAAAACTGCATAAAAATAAATTAGATTGTAAGCTCCTATGGGCAGGGGCCTCTCTCCTTTTTGTCTCATTGTGTATTCATTTGTTATGGTTACTTGTAATTTTACGCATTACTTCCCTAATTGTAAAGTGCTGCAGAATATGTTGGCACTATATAAAGAAAGATTAGAATTATTCTTAATAATAAAACTACATTATATTTAATCACGTACAGTGAAACCTCTTTGAGACAACCACCCAAAATTGCAGTCAAAAATGACTTTCCGGAGGGTGGTCCTCTCAAAGAAAAGGAACAATATACATAAGATATAAGGAAACGGAACATCCATCGAAGAAAATCTAGTCTAGATCAGCAGTGGTCTTCTCAATGAGGTTGGGGTCTTTTCGGGAGCTTGGAAAGCAGTGTAAGGGCAGGATCACATACTCCGCTTTGATGCTGTTTTTGTGGCAGTTTTTGGTTCCATTTTTTGAGCTTTCCGTTCCGGGGTTCCATCGGAGGTTTCCATCGGGTGAACCCCGCAACGGAAAGGGAAAGTAAAACCACACCTTCCGTTTCAGTCACCATTGATATCAATGGTGACGGAAACATCGCTAATGGTTTCCGTTCGTCACCATTCCGGCAGGTTTCCGGTTTTCAGACGGAATCAATAGCGCAGTCGACTCCGACGGAACCCCGGAACGGAAAGCGAACGGTGATGTGAACAGGCCCTAACTGAATTGCTATGAAAAGAGGTGTGAGCCCCACTTAGAGCAGAGACCGATGGGAATGAGTATAGTCT
Organism: Rhinoderma darwinii; assembly: GCF_050947455.1. Taxonomy (NCBI): domain Eukaryota; kingdom Metazoa; phylum Chordata; class Amphibia; order Anura; family Rhinodermatidae; genus Rhinoderma; species Rhinoderma darwinii. The sequence goes on from NC_134688.1 coordinate 204,334,566, forward strand.
CTGGACAGCGCTGTGGAATATGTCAGCACTGTTTTAGTGATATTTAATAAATAATGGTCCGTAAAAAGGTTTATTAACTGGAATTCAATTGACAATTCCTCTCTGCAGCTGAGCACCTTACTAAAATTCAATTCTTCCACCGTACTCTCTAATATGATACTCATGCACTGTTTACTGTATACAACTCTGCACCCTATAAATTAGAAATAAATGGATTAAGTACACCAACTCTCTATAAATCAGTGTTACATCTGCTTTTTCATCATTAATGACAAGTGAAAAGACAATACAATTATGGAAACTAATAAACGTGCAGCTGCTGGTCCTAGCTGCCAAATGATAGTGTCCTTTAACCCCAAGGAATGCAAAGTGCTGTGATGAGAACTTTTTCTCGTAATTTCTTGGCTATTAATTTTCATTATGGTTTTTAGACAGTGAATGTATTGAGATATTCATCATTATTAAATAGTGAAGTATGTAGATCTTCATTATATAATTATTATATGTCTAAGCTTTTGCTACTGAATGCAGAAATTATTCAATTAATGCATTGCAGGTTTTAAAAAAAATTCCAATTGTTAAGTAGTAGTCAAGAAAGTACTTTACCAGTTAGAATAACATCCACGAGAACATTCTCATTTGTGGGGTTCTTAAAGGAAATGTTGATAGAGGCGAGGCTTCCAACATTGGAACTAATGCTTGCTGGTTCCATAGGTTGTGGAATGAGGCCTACTCCAGATACGTGGACTGTCCATTCTTCAAGCTGTTGAGAAAGAAAAAAAAAGTGTTCTCAAAATCTAATGCTTAAAAAATACATAGATAAGAGATGTAATAAAGATATCTAGATAAATGTAGAGATAGATAGAGAGAGAGAGAGAGAGATAGATAGATAGATAGATAGATAGATAGATAGATAGATAGATAGATAGATAGATAGATAGATAGATAGATAGATAGATAGATAGATAGATAGATAGATAGATAGATAGATAGATAGATGATAGATATGAGATAGATAGATAGATAGATAGATAGATAGATAGATAGATAGATAGATAGATAGATAGATAGATAGATAGATAGATAGATAGATGATAGATAGATAGATAGATAGATAGATAGATAGATAGATAGATAGATAGATAGATAGATAGATAGATAGATAGATAGATAGGGAAATCTGACTGTATGTAGCACTTACATACAATGATCTGACATTTATGGGGAGGGTCAAGAAGAGAAAAATACTCTAGTGTATATGACAGTCATCTTCACTGATAAGTGGAGGTCATGAAGAAAAGTTTGTTCCAAAAATTGTGGATTGTGTTTGTTCTTAGATACTGTATATAGCTTTTCCCTAAGAACTCATGCTCATAGCAGTATGATGTATGATATGGATGTGATATGGAATCTGAAAACATTTTACATTGTCTGCTAGGGGCCGATACGGTACTCCCAATTTTACACCAAGGCATTTTTTATTATGGATTTTTTGTGAACTCATTTTGGAAAGAAACATCCTCTGCCGTATTACATAAGTTTTCTCCTCTAGAACAATTGCCTCTAGTGGAAAATATGGTGCCTTTGGTGGCACACGGAGTATATACAGGTCTGTACAATACTGCATGTAAAACTGCTAGGCCCTGAAGATATAATTTATGTATATGTCTGAACTCTCTGTCTGCCACTGTCTGGACTATTTATAAAGCATGAAATCCCTTGTTTTAATTGCAAAAATGTAGCTCTTTGGCCACCAGGTGTACAGCATATGAACCCTTTCATGACCAAGGGTCATTGATACCCCTGTGTCCAGATCAAATTTTCCATTTTTGATATGCACTTCTTTAAACGATAATATCTTTGGAACCGCTTTGAATATCACAACGATTTTTACTTTGTTTGTTTTTTTACCAGACTTATGAGGCTTTAATTTTCTAGATTAGTTTAATTAATTTAGTGTTTTTCATTTTTATTATTTTAATAATAATATATTAATATATTATTTTATTATTTATTATTATATATATACACACTACCGTTCAAAAGTTTGGGGTCACCCAGACAATTTTGTGTTTTCCATGAAAACTCACACTTATATTTATCAAATGAGTTGCAAAATGACTAGAAAATATAGTCAAGACATTGACAAGGTTAGAAATAATGATTTTTATTTGAAATAATAATTTTCTCCTTCAAACTTTGCTTTCGTCAAAGAATGCTCCATTTGCAGCAATTACAGTGTTGCAGACCTTTTATTCAAAATCCCTTTTACCTTGTACAAATCTCCCACTTTACCAGCACCAAAGCAACCCCAGACCATCAAATTACCTCCACCATGCTTGACAGATGGCGTCAGGCACTCTTCCAGCATCTTTTCAGTTGTTCTGCATCTCACAAATGTTCTTCTGTGTGAACCAAACACCTCAAACTTCGATTCGTCTGTCCATAACACTTTTTTCCAATCTTCCTCTGTCCAATGTCTGTGTCCTTTTGACCTTATTAATCTTTTCCTTTTATTAGCCAGTCTCAAATATGGCTTTTTCTTTGCCACTCTGCCCTGAAGGCCAGCATCCCGGAGTCGCCTCTTCACTGTAGATGTTGACATTGGCATTTTGCGGGTACTATTTAATGAAGCTGCCAGTTGAGGACCTGTGAGGCGTCTATTTCTCAAACTAGAGACTCTAATGTACTTGTCTTGTTGCTCAGTTGTGCAGCGGGGCCTCCCACTTCTCTTTCTACTCTACACCGTTGTAGGAAATCTTCAGTTTCTTGGCAATTTCTCGCATGGAATAGCCTTCATTTCTAAGAACAAGAATAGACTGTCGAGTTTCACAAGAAAGCTCTCTTTTTCTAGCCATTTTGAGAGTTTAATCGAACACACAAATGTTATGCTCCAGATTCTCAACTAGCTCAAAGGAAGGTCAGTTTTATAGCTCCTCTAAACAGCAAAACTGTTTACAGCGGTGCTAACATAATTGCACAAGGGTTTTCAAGTGTTTTCTAATCATCCATTAGCCTTCTAACACAGTTAGCAAACACAATGTGCCATTAGAACACTGGAGTGATGGTTGTTGGAAATGAGCCTGTATACACCTATGTAGATATTGCATTAAAATCCATACGTTTGCAGCTAGAATAGTCATTTAGCACATTAACAATGTATAGAGTGTATTTCTGATTAATTTAATGTTATCTTCATTGAAAAAAACTGTGCTTTTCTTTCAAAAATAAGGAAATTTCTAAGTGACGCTAAACTTTTAAACGGTAGTGTATATACATACACTGTAGAGCTCTGTAACAATTAGTCCTCTTCTCTCTCCGTCACCCTGGATCGCTGTGAGGGGAGAGTGAAGGGGGCTGTATATACAGGATCGTGAAAAAAATGGCAGTCAACAACGAATAAACTGTCAGTTTTTCATGGTTGTTTTGCATCAATGTGTCTCAAAATTTGAATCCATTTCCTGGCCGTCTGATTGTTTTTAACCGGCATATGCCATCCGTTTTTCATGGACGTTAAAAAAATGGAATGTTAGGGCTTTTTGTCCCAACCCCCTGAAAACACCACAGTGCCCATGTAGATAGTGACGCAATACCACTGTAGATAGTGCCAAATTGCCCACATAAATAGTGCCAGTGCCCACATAGATTGTGCCCACTGTAAAAAGTGCCACAGTGCCCACATAGTGGCAGTTCTCCCTATAGATAATGCCCAATTAGTGCCACACACAGTGCTCATGTAGATAGCGCCACAGAGTCTCCTGTAGGGTGCCAATATAATGCCACAGTACCCATGTAGATAGTGCCACACCCCCTGTATATAGCACCCCCTATAGATAGAACCACACCCCCTGTATTTATCAATATCCCCGCTGCAGATAGCGCCACCCCTTTAGCACCCCCTTCCTGTAAATAGCACCACTGTAGCTCCCTGTAGGAGCGGAATCCCTCTGGCCGAAGATTCCGCTCCTACAGGAAGCCCCTGATGTCTCTGTCCATATATCGACAGTGACGTCATGGGTTAACTCTAAGAGCGGAATCCTCCGCCAGTGCGGGGATTCTGCTCCAGGAGTAGCCCCTGACCTCACTGTCCATATATGAATAGTGACACCAGGGGCTTCTCCAGTAGCGGAATCCCGGACAAAAAGGGATCTGATGCCGGGAAATTCCGCTCGTAGAGAGAGCCGCTAACGCCATTGTCCATATATGGATAGTGACACCAGGGGCTTCTGAGTGTCGGCCGGGGAAAGATTCCGCTCCTAGAGAGAGCTACTAAGGTCACTGTGCAAATGGACAGTGACATCAGGGGCTCTGTCTAGAAGTGGAATCCCCGGCCAGTGCGATCTAACACAGGGGATTCCGCTCCTAGAGTCAGTTCAAGTGGCGCTATTTACAGTGGGGGGTGTGATGCTAGATAGCAACCCTCTGCTGTAGATAGCATTGCACCCACGCACTATAAATAGCGCCACCTGAACTGACTCTAGGTGCGGTATCCCCGGTGTCAGATCGCACTGGACGGGGATTCCGCTTCTAGACAGAGCCCCTGACGTCACTGTCCATGTGGCACTATCTACAGTGGGGATGGAGAGACGGCGGGGGCTGCCTCTGGGAGGGGAATCCTTGGCCAGAGTGCTGGCCGGGGATTCCGATGCTGGAGGGAGCTTAGGCGGCGGCAGTGGGGGGTGTATTCCGGGGCTCTCAAAGCCCCGGCACACATGAGAGTGCAGTGCTGCTCACACTGAAGCAGCACTGCACTCATTAAACCCCTTCCAGGCTGCCGACGTCTATACACGTGCTAACTGCACAGGGCATCTGCATTTAGAACGTATATAGCCGTATGGCAGTCGTAAAGGGGTTAAAGAAAGAAAGACCAATTTCTGCGTACTGTTAGAATTAAATATAAAACTTCTCACATACAGTATACAGTATATATATTCCAGCTCATCTGAAAATCTTGCTGATACTTATTTGAAGATGTTTATGCTGTAATTGACATTTGTCAAAAAATATCCTTTTTATGCCAAGGGCTCCAGAAATAGCAAGAAATGCCATTCCAAAATACAAAGCCTCATGCATCATATATATTTAGACACACTCCAAACAGACCTCTCAAATATTGTAAAACAATGATGGAATGATTGAATCTCAATATGACAACTTTCCCCTTGTAAAAACGTGTGAGTTGCTCATACAGAACATATAGAAGAGGCATCTGGCTAATCTATTACTCTGCACCTACAATGATGACGCCTTCTAGCTTTTTTCTAGTAAAGTGCTGTCTTTATAATATGATTTTCCATGCCTATGCTTCATGTGTAATTCCTGTTCTCTTTCAGTGTCATGTTTTGATTTAATAATCATCTTGTGCAGTTTCGTGGTTCACCACAGCATTACTGTTTATAGCTTGGCATCACAAATTTATATGTGAATTAATAAGATATTACATTTTTTTCAACATTTCTGGGTACAGTGACAGACGGTACCTTTATTTAGTACATTTCTATACAACAAGCATTTGGGTTTAAGTTAATAAATAAAAAGAAATAGGTCAGCAAATACAAGGACGCTTTTCCAGTCAAAATAATGCTATGCACTAACCCATTAAGCTCTTGCCGCCACCGCAGCAATTTTTTATTTTTTAAATTTAGTTTTTTCCTCCCCGTCTTCCGAAATCCATAACTTTTTTTTTATTCGTCGGCATATCACAAACTGACACACTGTAGCGTCTACTCACCCCCCGACGGCCGCAGCCATGAATCACTTCCACTCCAGTCTGCTGTGTCAAGTAGGGTGCGTGCGCAGGCTCGTGCCCGGTCTTAAAGGGCCAGCACGCGCACATTTGTAAATCATCATTATCAACTACACATGATTAACTGGACTATAAGACGGGCCCTGCACTTCAGATCCTTGCCTGAGGGTTGTTAGTGTATCCCATGTCAGTCTTGCAAATGGTCCCTTAGTGCAATCCCGTTCCAGTTGTTACCCGTGCCCTGTTACCTGTATCCCATGCTGTGTTTTTGTTCCTAGTGTTGGAGTCGTGTCCTACTGCACCTGCTGTCGTTTGCCACGTCCAGTGTCGTCTGCCACGTCCAGTGTCGTCTGTCACGTCCAGTGTCTTCTGCCACGTCCAGTGTCTTCTGCCACGTCCAGTGTCTTCTGCCACATCTTGTATTATCCGCCACGTCTGGCACAACCTGCTACACCCACCTCCATCCGTGCTGAAGCCTCGGCCACTGTCTGGACTAGTCCAGGTACCCGTGTGTTACGAACTGCTATAGACTCTTGTATAGACTGTGACTAGGCCAGAGCCTCTCCTCTACGGCGGAGCGGCCTAGTGGGTCTACATACCCTGTGACCGTGACACACACTGGCTAAAATCATGCCACTTTTTTCTATCTCATACTTTTTTCTTTTAAAAGTTGCATTTCATAAATATCTAAATCCTGGCCAAGTGGTAAGCCACACCCACTTTTCACTCCACTTTTACAAACAGATGTGCATGGCGCAAATGGCTTTTAATGCTAGTGCAAAGAGTTAATAAAATGTCCCAAAGCAGATTTGACACAATTTTTGAGTAAAATTTACACACAAAAAAGGTAAAAATGGGCCAAAGTATTGTAGAAAGTAGCGGAACTTTGGATTTATACAGTGATTAAAGGGGTTATCTCATGAAGATAACCCCTTTCCATATATTCTATTAGGGCATATGGATATCACAGAAGGGACCCGGGTGCCACGCTCGGTTCTCTTGAGCGGCTTTATTTCTGGCAGACTCGAGCTGTCCTTTCATTATATTGACGGCCATTCATCTAAATGGCCACCATGTAATACTACAGGAAATAACTGGCATGCCAAGGCTTCCTCTCAGCAAAATTAGCTACAGATATCGCCATCTTTATCTTGACTCTTAACGCATTAAATACACAATGTTAAGAATCTTCAACTTGACTTTTTCAATGACTTTTTGAGTGTGTAATATCACGCTGCCGCAAGTTATCAGAGTCAAGATAAACTCGGCTTCATCTGTATTTGCCAGTGGTGCTAGTAGCTGGACCGGATCGCCGTAGGGGTAGCATTCTGAAAGGGGATTGTCTCAGATTAGACAACTGCTTTAGGGTATGTGCACACACACTAATTACGTCAGTAATTGACGGACGTATTTCGGCCGCAAGTACCGGACCTAACACAGTGCAGGGAGCCGGGCTCCTAGCATCATACTTATGTACGATGCTAGGAGTCCCTGCCTCGCTGCAGGACAACTGTCCCGTACTGAAAACATGATTACAGTACGGGACAGTTGTCCTGCAGCGAGGCAGGGACTCCTAGCATCGTACATAAGTATGATGCTAGGAGCCCGGCTCCCTGCACGGTGTTCGGTCCGGGACTTGCGGCCGAAATACGTCCGTCAATTACGGACGTAATTAGTGTGTGTGCACATACCCTTAGGCTTCATTTACATAAAAAAAACACATAAAACTATGTGTGCACTCAAACTAGAGACACATGAGCACAACTGATCTATCAGCAACAGCTAAGAGTTTCCATCACATTTTCTGATTATACTGTCAATAATAATAAGGAACATTATTTAAATTACAAGTACTTTTAAGTGTAAACAGATGTCTATATTTTGACATACCATATATAAGTTTTTTTGCTTTTGTTTAGATTTTCATTGTCCAGGTATGAAAACTACTTGAAAAGCTAGATCTCTGATGAACGAATCATGTCTCTGAAGAGATTCTTTGCCAATTTCATTAAGGATCAGGTGCATCGGATCAGCACATGTTTCAAGAATCTTTGTAAATTTGCCAGCTGCTTATGGGTACTCCTGGTATGCCTGTTGATCGCATCATGTTTACTGTGTCCACAACTCCCTAATGGTGCCAACTTTGTAATTGAAGATTTAGAAGCAGCTGCATGAAAAAAAAATTATGCTCTAAAGCTATGATGCTATCAGATTTGCTAATAAATGTTTTATACGTTTAATTTATTAGCACTGTGGTTGCATTGCAGTGAGGCTGTATGATAAATATAAGCACAGGTAAACGTATTATTATTTACCTAAACAATGCCCATCGACATCAGTTAGTTACATTTGTTCATTTATGCCATTTTTTTTTTGCATTTAAATATTTTTTATCTGATATCATAATGAAACTTTATATCAATAATAAACGTATTAATGGAAAGGACCAGGAATATTGCGACTACGTTTTTTCGCAGCTTGGATCATTAGATGGCGTTGGAACTTCTATTGTTACAGTATTCTCATATATTATGTTGCAATATATGCTCTATTGGCCCCTTATGAGGGATTTATGTAATTACATCAAAGTTTATTAAGAAATTGGAAAATTGAATTCCTTAACTACCTATTTTGGCCTTACAGGGTAACTAAACGTTCGACAAACTTCTGACATGTCCTATTAGAACTTTTGATTGGTGGGGGCCTGAGCACTGAGACCCCAACAATCGCTAAAACGAAGCAGCAGAAGCGCTCGTGTCAGCACTCAGCCGCTTCGTTTCTGTTTGCCTTTTTCCGGAAATCAATGTATCGGAGTACGGGCTCAATAAAAAGTCTATGAGCCCGTACTCCAACACATCGGCTTTCTGGAAAAAGTCGAACAGAAATGAAGCGGCTGAGCGCTTCTGCCGCTTCATTTTAGCGATTGGTGGGGGTCTCAGCGCTCGGACCACCACCAATCAAAACTTCTGATATGTCACTATGACATGTCAGAAGTTTTTAGAACGTTTAGTTACCCTTTAAGGACCAAGTATTCTTTTTCATTATTTTCTAGAGCCATAACTTTTTTATTTTTCCATTCACATAGCTGTATGAGGGCTTGTTTTTTGTGGGCTGAGTTATGTTTTTCAATGGCACTATTTTGCAGTGTATATAACATTTGAACTTTATTCTATGGGTTGGTATGATTACAGCTATACATATAGTTCTTTTAGGTTTTACTACCTTTCTTTTTTTTTTTACTTTTAAAATTAAATAATTTGTATTTGTGTTGCCGCATAGTCGTATGTGGGCTTGTTTTTTTGCGGGACAAGATGTAGTTTTTATTACTATAATTTAAAGGTACATGAAATGTATGGATTAAACTTTTTTTAAGGGGATGGAAAAAAAAATGGGCTTAGTTTTTTTTTCGCTTTTTTTGCATGGCCTTCACCATGCAGCTAAAATAATGCTTCAACTTAATTGTTCAGGTCGTTACGTGGCAGTACCAAATATATGGGTGCCGTCCTCCAGTGGCTAGTGCTAAACACGGCCCTGCATATAACTACTTATGAAAATCAAGTTATCCTGGTGCGACAACCCCTTTAATATGGCATACCTCACAACCGTCTCGGGCGACGGGTGTTATGTCCCAGTGTCAACTGTATCTGCGTCCTAAGTTTAATCCAATGCTGAAGCAAGGAACATCAGCTCCATGCTCCAGCATTCACTGTGTGAAGCGGCCATGAGCTGCTCGGCACAAATAGTACAGAGCGGAAGAGAAGAGGTATGTTATTTTTTTTTATTAGGCAGCATGGGGCATTATACTGTATGGTGGCAGCCAAGGGGGCATTATACTGTATGGGGGAAGCTATAGGGGCATTATACTATATGGGACAGCTATAGGGGCATTATACTGTATGGGGCAGGTGTGGGGGCATTATACTGTATGGGGCAACATACTTCCATACTTCCATACTTCCCCTACCCGACTTTGGCGTATGGATACGTCAATTGTCGGAAAGGGGTTAATTTTTGAATGTATATAAATAAATTAGGATGTTTTTGAATCCCAATAGATGAAGTGCTGGATTTTTCAATTGCCTTTCTTCATAGAGGCATTACACCATGTGGGGGGTTCTATGGGGCATTATACTGTGGAGAGGCACTATGGGAGCATGATACTGTGTGGACTGAACTGGGTGTGTATGGGCAAAGATTGGGTGGGGTTAGAGGCGTGGCTTAAAAGGGAAAAAAATGGTCCCTTAGTGTTATCCTGTTCCCATTGTTCCCGTGCCCTGCTACCTGTAGCCTGTATCCCGTGCTGTATTTGTTGCTGTGCCTTAGAGTGTTGGAGTCGTGTTGTGCCACCTGTCACGCCTGCTGTCTCACACCACGTCTGATATCATCCGCCACGTGTGGCGTCATCTGCCTTCAAGTTCATCTGTGCCTAAGCCTTCGCTACTGTCTGGACTATCAAAGGTACTCTTGTACTAGGACTCTTGTTTAGCCAGCTACTACTACGCTACGGCGGTGTGACCTATTGGGTCCACATACCCACGGATAGTGACACCCATGTTGCTCTAGTGCAGGGGTCTCAAGCACGCGGCCTGCGGGCCGCATGCGGCCCCTGGGGCTGTCATCTGCGGCCCGCGGGACACAGAGCCGCTAGTATCGGCTCTGCTCCGAGACTCTGGAATTCCCTGACATCGCTGTCCACATATGAACAGCGATGTCTGGGGCTTCCCCAGAGCCGGAGTCCCGGGCAGAGCGCTAGTACAGGCTCTGCTCCGGGACTCTGTGGAATTCCCTGACATCGCTGCCCATATATGGACAGTGTGTCAGGGTCTTGCCCAGAGCCGGAGTCCCCAGCAGAGCGCTGGTGTTCGCTCTGCTCCTGGACTCTGTGGAATTCCCTGACATCGCTGTCCACATATGAACAGCGATGTCTGGGGCTTCCCCAGAGCCGGAGTCCCGGGCAGAGCGCTAGTACAGGCTCTGCTCCGGGACTCTGTGGAATTCCCTGACATCGCTGCCCATATATGGACAGTGTGTCAGGGTCTTGCCCAGAGCGGAGCAGAGCGCTGGTGTCGGCTCTGCTCCTGGACTCTGTGGAATTCCCTGACATCGCTGTCCACATATGAACAGCGATGTCTGGGGCTTCCCCAGAGCCAGAGTCCCGAGCAGAGCGCTGGTGTCGGCTCTGCTCCTGGACTCTGTGGAATTCCCTGACATCGCTGTCCACATATGAACAGCGATGTCTGGGGCTTCCCCAGAGCCGGAGTCCCGAGCAGAGCGCTGGTGTCGGCTCTGCTCCGGGACTCTGTGGAATTCCCTGACATCTCTGTCCACATATGAACAGCGATGTCTGGGGCTTCCCCGGAGCCGGAGTCCCGGGCAGAGCGCTGGTGTCGGCTCTGCCCAGGGACTCTGTGGAATTCCCTGACATCGCTGTCCACATATGAACAGCGATGTCTGGGGCTTCCCCAGAGCCAGAGTCCCGAGCAGAGCGCTGGTGTCGGCTCTGCCCAGGGACTCTGTGGAATTCCCTGACATCGCTGTCCACATATGAACAGCGATGTCTGGGGCTTCCCCAGAGCCGGAGTCCCGGGCAGAGCGCTAGTACAGGCTCTGCTCTGGGACTCTGTGGAATTCCCTGACATCGCTGCCCATATATGGACAGTGTGTCAGGGTCTTCCCCAGAGCAGAGTCCCGGGCAGAGCGCATGCGGCCCCTGGGGCTGTCATCTGCGGCCCGCGGGACACAGAGCCGCTAGTATCGGCTCTGCTCCGAGACTCTGGAATTCCCTGACATCGCTGTCCACATATGAACAGCGATGTCTGGGGCTTCCCCAGAGCCGGAGTCCCGGGCAGAGCGCTAGTATAGGCTCTGCTCCGGGACTCTGTGGAATTCCCTGACATCGCTGCCCATATATGGACAGTGTGTCAGGGTCTTGCCCAGAGCCGGAGTCCCGAGCAGAGCGCTGGTGTTCGCTCTGCTCCTGGACTCTGTGGAATTCCCTGACATCGCTGTCCACATATGAACAGCGATGTCTGGGGCTTCCCCAGAGCCGGAGTCCCGGGCAGAGCGCTAGTACAGGCTCTGCTCCGGGACTCTGTGGAATTCCCTGACATCGCTGCCCATATATGGACAGTGTGTCAGGGTCTTGCCCAGAGCCGGAGTCCCGAGCAGAGCGCTGGTGTTCGCTCTGCTCCTGGACTCTGTGGAATTCCCTGACATCGCTGCCCACATATGAACAGCGATGTCTGGGGCTTCCCCAGAGCCGGAGTCCCGAGCAGAGCGCTGGTGTCGGCTCTGCTCCGGGACTCTGTGGAATTCCCTGACATCGCTGTCCACATATGAACAGCGATGTCTGGGGCTTCCCCAGAGCCGGAGTCCCAGGCAGAGCGCTAGTACAGGCTCTGCTCCGGGACTCTGTGGAATTCCCTGACATCGCTGCCCATATATGGACAGTGTGTCAGGGTCTTGCCCAGAGCGGAGCAGAGCGCTGGTGTCGGCTCTGCTCCTGGACTCTGTGGAATTCCCTGACATCGCTGTCCACATATGAACAGCGATGTCTGGGGCTTCCCCAGAGCCAGAGTCCCGAGCAGAGCGCTGGTGTCGGCTCTGCTCCTGGACTCTGTGGAATTCCCTGACTTCGCTGTCCACATATGAACAGCGATGTCTGGGGCTTCCCCAGAGCCGGAGTCCCGAGCAGAGCGCTGGTGTCGGCTCTGCTCCGGGACTCTGTGGAATTCCCTGACATCTCTGTCCACATATGAACAGCGATGTCTGGGGCTTCCCCAGAGCCGGAGTCCCGGGCAGAGCGCTGGTGTCGGCTCTGCCCAGGGACTCTGTGGAATTCCCTGACATCGCTGTCCGCATATGAACAGCGATGTCTGGGGCTTCCCCAGAGGCGGAGTCCCGAGCAGAGCACTGGTGTCGGCTCTGCCCAGGGACTCTGTGGAATTCCCTGACATCGCTGTCCACATATGAACAGCGATGTCTGGGGCTTCCCCAGAGCCGGAGTCCCGAGCAGAGCACTGGTGTCGGTTCTGCTCCGGGACTCTGTGGAATTCCCTGACATCGCTGTCGACATATGAACAGCGATGTCTGGGGCTTCCCCAGAGCCGGAGTCCCGGGCAGAGCGCTAGTACAGGCTCTGCTCTGGGACTCTGTGGAATTCCCTGACATCGCTGCCCATATGTGGACAGTGTGTCAGGGTCTTCCCCATAGCGGAGTCCCAGGCAGAGCGCTAGTATAGGCTCTGCTCCGGGACGCTGCGGAATTCCCTGACATATCTGCCCATATATGGACAGTGTGTCAGGGTCTTCCCCAGAGCAGAGTCCCGGGCAGAGCGCTAGTATCGGCTCGGCTCCGGGACTCTGTGGAATTCCCTGACATCGCTGCCCATATATGGACAGTGTGTCAGGGTCTTCCCCAGAGCGGAGTCCCGGGCAGAGCGCTATTATCGGCTCTGCTCCGGGACTCTGGGGAAGCCTCTGGCATCGCTGTCCATACATCGACAATGATGTCAGGGGCTTCCCCAGAGCAGGAGTCCCAGTGATGACAGGAGCACAGCTGGAGTCCCAGGAAGAGCCTACTAGCGCTATGCCTGGGACTCCAGCTCTGGGGTTGCCCCTGACATCTCTGTCCATATATGGAAAGTGATGTCAGGAGCAGAGCTGGAATCCCAGGCAGAGTGCCAGAAGCGGCTCTGCTCCGGGACTCCAGCTCTGGGCAAGCCCCTGACATCACTGGGGCAGCCTCTACAGAGGGCACTGGGGCAGCCTCTACAGAGGGCACTGGGGCAGCCTCTACAGAGGGCACTGGGGCAGCCTCTACAGAGGGCACTGTGGCAGCCTCTACAGAGGGCACTGTGGCAGCCTCTACAGAGGGCACTGTGGCAGCCTCTACAGAGGGCACTGTGGCAGCCTCTACAGAGGGCACTGTGGAAGCCTCTACAGAGGGCACTGTGGCAGCCTCTACAGAGGGCACTGTGGCAGCCTCTACAGAGGGCACTGTGGCAGCCTCTACAGAGGGCACTGTGGCATTATCTACAAGTGGGTGTGTGGCAGTATCTGAAGAGGACACTGGCATTATCTAGAGATGTGTTGCATTATCTACAGAGGGCACTGTGGCCTTATCTACAGAGGGCACTGTGGCCTTATCTACAGAGGTCACTGTGGCCTTATCTACAGAGGGCACTGTGGGCTTATCTACAGAGGGCACTGTGGCCTTATCTACAGAGGGCACTGTGGCCTTATCTACAGAGGGCACTGTGGCCTTATCTACAGAGGGCACTGTGGCCTTATCTAGGGGTGTGTTGCATTATCCACAGAGGGCACTGCGGCAGCATCCACAGAGGGCACTGCGGCAGCATCCACAGAGGGCACTGCGGCAGCATCCACAGAGGGCACTGCGGCACTATCTAAAAAGGGGCTGCCCAATCTTGACATGTGTGCTAACTGAGCCGCCGGACTGCATTTAGCGACACTTAAACTGGAAAGCTGGATTGTTGAAATAAGCGTGTGGAGAAATATCTCAAATTTTAAACCTAGCGCTATTATTATAGTAATGTAGTGTTATTATTATTATAGTAATGTAGTATTATTATAGTAATATAGTGTTATAGTCGTTCAAATAACTAATTGATTAACAATAATTTTGTATTGTATCAAATTTGAAAGTAATGCGGCCCGTCAACTTCCCATTTTTTCTATATGCGGCCCACTTACCCGGCCGAGTTTGAGACCCCTGCTCTAGTGTGACAGAAATCTGTTAAACTGAATATCCTATGATAGTGCCGCTTTAATATGTGAGCCTATTCTACTGCTAATATTTGTGTTTATAATTCACATATATGAACTTGAAAAATCAGATACATTTTAATCTTTAACACATTTGCAAACTCATTTAGTAATACAACATAAAAAATACAGTAGTATTACATTATCTTGTCCTTATCTTTACAATATTTCTTACTTCTCAGTGTACTTTACAGAGAACGGGCCGGTGATTGATTTATAAGTGCCTTGTGTTATCACATGTAGCTGGGTCCTGTACAAAATTAGCACTTTCACCTATCACTGCTCTCATATCCTTCAGGCATCTAGTTTAGCGCCCCCTAGATGTTGGTGAGGCACACCAGGGGAAGGCAGTGTTCACTAAAGTGATAATAAGCTGCACAGCCAGTTCTCTGGCTGAAGCCATTTCTGGTTTAGCAACATAACTGATTATTTTTGTGTTTGTTGTAATATTATACTAGGTTCAGGAGACAGATGAAAGATAAATGAAATAATATTTTACATTTTGTCATGGATTCAGCCACTGGTGGTGAGGCGAATCAACATTTTCTGGTTGGCTAAGCATCAGTAGAAAAAGGTTGAGAGGCTTTGCTTTAGACCCTCTTCCTTATGAGAGATCTATATTATGTGCCAAAAATGGGATCGGATTTAGTCAGGACAAAGGAGGGAACCTTTCTGAAATATGTTTCTCAATCAATTATGTGTTTTTAACTTTAATTGTAATTAATGAATTCCAAAATTCATTATATACAATATGAAATTCTGCTATTTAACCCCTTGGCGCACCACGACACAACTGTACGTCCGCATGGCCAGTGCCTTAGCGCACCAGGACGTACAGTTACTGCGCGGTTCCCGGTGCACACTGTCAGAACAGTGTGCACCAGGAACCGGGAGGCCAGCTGTTCCCGACAGCTGACACTCCACTGTTGCCGATCATTGGCTCATTTTCGCTGATTTAGGCAATTAACCCCTTAAATGCGATGATCGATTGCAATCGCCGCATTTTAGGGGTTTCTAGCACATCGGCAGACCTCACAATGAAATCGTGAGGTTTGCAGATGGCTAGCATGGCAACCAGAGGCCAAA
Source organism: Rhinoderma darwinii (assembly GCF_050947455.1). NCBI lineage: Eukaryota > Metazoa > Chordata > Amphibia > Anura > Rhinodermatidae > Rhinoderma > Rhinoderma darwinii. The sequence goes on from NC_134688.1 coordinate 204,350,184, forward strand.
TAATGGCCTCCGTGTCTGCCATGTATGGAAGCCTATCAGGACCAGCCTCCTGATAGACTTCCTGTCAGAGTGACAGGACGTCACTGTCGTTCGCGATACACACTGTCGTTGACAGTGTGCATCAGGAACCGGGAGGTCAGCTGTCCCCGACAGCTGACACTCCACTGTTGCCGATCAGCGGCTCATTGCCGTTGATTTTGGCAATTAACCCGTTAAATGTGGCGCTCGATTGCGATCGCCGAATTTAGGGGAATTGTAGCACATCGACAGCCCCCATGCAATTGTGGGGGCTGCTGATGCTTGTGATGGCACCCGGAGGCCAGACAACGGCCTCTGGGTCTGCCATGTATGGAAGCCTATGAGGACCAGCCTCTGGCTGGTCCTCGTAGACTTACTGTCAGAGTGACAGTGACGTCACACTGACAGTTGGAATACGTTACACTACCTAGGTAGTGTAATGTATTCTAGCAGCGATCGGAGCTTCAAGTAAAAAAAGAAAGTGTAAAAAGTAAAGAAAAAAGTTAATGAAAATGTTTTACAAAAGTGTAAAAATAAAAGATATTTTTTTCCTATAATAAGTCTCTTATTATAGGAAAAAAAATGAAAACTTTAAAAAACAGTACACATATTTGGTATCACCGCGTTCGTAACGACCCAATCTATAAAAATATAATGTTATTTTTCCCGCAAAGTGAACGTCGCAAAAAAAACCAAACTAAAAACAATGCCAGAATCACTATTTTTTGGTCACCATCCCTCCCTAAATATAGAATAAAAAGTGATCAAAAAGTCGCATTTACCCCAAAAAAGTACCAATAAAAACTACAGCCCGTTCCACAAAAAACAAGCCTATACACCGCTTTTTTTACTTTTTGAAGTTGTGACTCTTTAGAATATGGTGACGCAGAAAATAAATTATTTTATAAACAAGTGATTTTATTGTGTAAACGCTGCAAAACATAAAAAAATGATATACATATGGTATCACCGTAATCGTATCGACCCGCAGAATAAAGTAAAACTGTAATTTTTGCGCATAATGAACGCCGTAAGAAATAAAGAATTTAAAATGCCAAAATCACTGTTTTTTGGTCACCATAGATAAATTCTTTGAGGGGTGTAGTTTCCAAAATGGGGTCACTTTTGGGGAGTTTCCACTGTTTTGGCACCACAAGACCTCTTCAAACCTGATATGGTGCCTAAAATATAATCTAAAAAAAAGCAGACCCCAAAATCCTGTAGTTGCTCCTTTGCTTCTGAGGACTGTGTAAATTTGTAAATTTCCCCTCTACTTTGCTTTATTTCCTGTGAAACGCCTAAAGGGTTAAGAAACTTTCTGAATGCTGTTTTAAATACATTGAGGGTTTTTAAAATTGGGCGATTTATTGGGGGATTCTAATATATAAGGCCCTCAAAACCATTTCACAACTAAATGGGCCCCTGTAAAAATGGCCTTTTGAAATTTTCATAAAAATGAGAGAAATTGCTGCTGAAGTTCTAAGCCTTGTAACGTCCTAGAAAAATAAAAGGACGTTCAAAAAACGATGCAAACATAAAGTACACATATGGGAAATGGTAACTAGTGATTATTTTGTGTGGCATTACTATCTGTTTTACAAGCAGATACATTTAAATTTAGAAAAATGCTAATTTTTGCTAATTTTCTCTACATTTTGGTGTTTTTCACTAAAAAATATGAAATTTATCGACAAAGTTTTTCGACTAGCATAAAGTACAATATGTCACAAGAAAACACTCTCAGAATCGCTTGGATAGGTAAAAGCATTCCCAAGTTATTACCACATAAAGTGACACATGTCAGATTTGAAAAAATCGGCTGTGCCACAAAGCCAAAACAGGCTGCGTCCTAAAGGGGTTAAGATGCTATTATTTAAACACGCCCTAAAAACCAGATCACTTCCAAATAAACAAAATAATGCTAATATTATATACCACAAAACATTGTTTGCATGTATGTATACAATGGTCCCCCAACTTACGATTGTCTCAACTTGCGATGGATTCAACATCTGATGGCCTCTAAGAGGTCATTGTAAGTTGAATGTAGCCTCAGGTTATGATGCCTCGCCGTTGGTCAGCGGCAGCTGCCAGGCAAGGAATCGGTGCCAGGATTGCACAGAGAAAGCGGGGCTATGATCGGGCAGTGGCGCACGCAATTGGCTGGAACATCCAGCCATTCAGCTAGTGCCTTGTACAGTTCAGGCCGGACAAGCGCTGATTTGATGTTATCATTCAGTGCTTGCAGGTGTGGTTTCTTACAGCCAATCAGCGCATTATGCCCTAAACCCTTAATAGTTTAGATACCACACTGCTTCACACACACCCAATGTTTCTTGGTTTGAGTGTTGTGATGGCTATGATTTTTAAGGCTATGTTCCAAAGACACTGGGGCCTGCATGCCCATCTATTGAGATTTTTATCATTCTTGTACACTTAATTTGCATTATATGTACTGTATCACCAATAAAAAGATTTCTGACAATGATGTTTTATTTGTATTTTTGTGCTTATTTGTCTTCAATCCACATTTTTCTCGTTTCGAGTGGACATTTTGGGGGCTTCGGAACTAATTACCAGTTTTACATAGGGTCATGCTTTCAACATACAATGGTTTCAAACTACAATGGTCGTCCTGGAACCAATTAATATTGTATGTTGAGGGACCACTGTAGTCACCTACATATTTTCGAAGTGCAATAATACCTACAAACTATGTCTCTGTGACATTTAACACAGTATTTATGGTACACAGTAAATCCCCAGCAGTTTGAGGTGATAATAATGCATTAGAGGTGTTGATATAATATAAGAAAACAATGTGTATAATGCATGTAAAATATTTGTTTAACATCCATAGTCTTGTATGTGCTGTCACGATGAATTTTATTTAGGAATGTTAAATGCGAGTGAAAAATGGTTGGAGAATCCCGGATCTTTATTGTGAAGGACTTTTTATGCAGTTTAAAGCAGAAACAAATGAAGCAGATAATAACTCGGAGCCGTTTCTCTCAATTCAACAAACAGGCACAATCAGAAACAGTTAAAGCTTACCCTAGAAGCACTATCATTAAGTTGATTTTAGATTAGTCAGCTACCCAGCTATGAGATGGCTTAAATTGCTAGAACTGTCAGTTCAGATACATTTAATCAGTGAAATCAAGGGAGGAAAATCAATGGCAATTCCCTCTAAGGTTAAAAGTTGCTTCAGAAGCTACAGAGAGTAAAGACGATAAAGAGGGAAATAATATTTGTGTATTTGATAAGGATATTCTTATATCAGCTCTTAAGCACGTACATAACATTTATTGTGATTTCAATGTTCATGTAATAAGCGAGACAGAGTAGGTCAGTTTCAATGTCATGGACACAGGAGTGATGGATAAAACACACTGAAATGTAAAAGTTGATGGCAGGACCCAGACGGAAAAGGTTAGCGCCGGATAATGAAAAGGTTATAAAGGCAAGGATGACTGAGACAACCTTGGATAATCATCCAGAAGATTGAGCAGTTTAAACCCATTTATCATTGTAAGAAAAAACTGTCTTTATGTTATCAACTTATTTTTGCCACATGAAATAAAGCATTTTACTTTTTATTTTAAAGAGACCCTGTCTCATAGGAAATAAGCATAATGGGAATATAGATCCTCACATCTTCCCTCTGTGTACTGTCAGTGAGCTGTATGAGACACAGAGAAGTGTACATATGCAGGACAGTAGACTGTGCAGCTGGGCACCAGAATCTATGTACTGTTTGTGTATTAAGTGTTAGATGAATATCAGCAGGGCCGCCTTCATGGTAGTTTGACTGGTACTGCCGTCAGGGGTCCAGCCATAAATATAAAAAAATGGGGCCACTCGGTCTGGTGTCTGAATTTTTTGGGGGTCTATTATGGTGTCTGAATTAATTTAGTGGTCTGGGGACTGAATTAATTTAGGGGTCTGGTCTGCGATCTGAATTAATTTAAGGGTCTGGTTGGGGGTCTAAATTTATTTTGGCTTCTCATGGAGCACCCACGCAGGTTATGTGGGTACTACATATGAGGAGGAGACGGAGACTTTGTCCAGGTGTGCCACTGTGGTGGATGATCTTAGAGCCTGCAAAAACTAGCAGCATCAGCCAGCTGGTGAGTTACTGTGCTCTTTTCAGGCATCAGCTAAACCCCTACATTGCCCTGCACATCTACTACCTTCCCTTGGCACCCACAGAACCCATGCCTACCTAGCGTCTTCCTGTCCCTCCACAGATCTCCTGCCAGGATGCATATACCCCCTGGCCCCCTTCCTGCCCCTGCCACTTTCTCTTCCCCCAGCCCTTTTCTACCGCTCATAGAGTTCTTCCCCCTAGCCTATCCCCCTTACCCACCTACTGTCTCTGCCCTGCCTCTCAGTTGGCATGTGAGCACTAACCCACCTCCCGCCACTTTCCATTGCGCCTTCCCCCAGTAACTAGGGGGGGTGCCAGACTCCTTGGCTGTATGGGGTCCAGGAATTCCTGATGGTGGTCCAGAGTATCAGCACTATTAGGCTCTGTTCACATCTGCATCGTGGCTGCACTATTCTTGATGTCAAATCTGACTGGATTGTTTCTATTCATATTTGTTTTAAAGCCTAAAAGAGGTTTTTACTAACTACATATTTATGGCATATCAATAGGATCTGCAATAAATATTTTATTGGTGGGAGTCTGATTGCCCCTATCAATCACCCCACAGAATAGGGACTGTGTGTCCCCCTTTTGCAGCACATGTACGCTCACTTTTTATTTTTGCTCATTCTGTTGTTTTCATCTCGCATAGACTATAATGGAGAGTGACTGCGACAATGATAATTAAGTTAGTCTCTATTATGCCTGTAAGAAAGAAGGTTTCATTCACAATCATCATAGTCATAGAAGGGGATTCTCTACTGTAAGGGCACTGAGAAACCCTCAGCCACAAGATATTGTCATAATTAATTTATTGAGTTCATAGAGTTTAAAAAGGGCTTGGATGCCTTTCTTGAAATATATAATATCACATAAATTCATAAGTTGAACTTGATAGAGTTGTGTCTTTTTTTTAATATGCCATTTATATGCCAACAGGGTGAATGGCCATCTCATTCATTCTGTACCTGGATGAAGCCTCGTTCTCCACATAGGTGTAGGTCGCACCTCTAGGACCCACACCTGGGTGTAGAAAAAGAGAGATAAAAACCTGTTATCCAAATATAATATTACCCCTCTATAAATCCCTTGTAAGGCCACATCTTGAATATGGAATTCAGTTTTGAGCTCCACATTGTAAAACATTTATTTTATTTGTTCACAGAACATGAATAATGACTTATATTTGACAAAATATAATATAATTAGGACCTGACTATAGAAGAAAAACAAGTTGACAAGTCCTCATTTGAGTAATTAATGTTTCCACCATTATATGTAATGAATTAAGGACTTGCTGTAAAGTGATTTATGGTAACCCGATTGTTTATGTCTGTTGAGTATTAATGATATTATCATATAACAATTCATCTCTACCTCACTACTATGACTGGAAGTCAAAAACGATAATAATACCCTATTGTGTACTGCATAGTGATATGTGCATTTGAGCAAGGCATACTATAAAAGGTGTCTGCCTTCAAGAAACCTACCTGTGGGTTTTTAAAAGTTATAGATGCTGTTTGACTTCCTTTCCCAAGAGATGATGGACAGAACTGAACAGGGACTTCAGTGGTGGCATTAGGTGGCATTAAAACCTGTAGGACAAAAGAAAATACTTTTTGACTGTCATGATGATTGAAGAGATATCTTTAGTCCATTTGGATTGGAATGTGTAATATAAGTCAGTAATGTTCATTCAAGAGATGATCTACTTCGCATAAACATTTGTTATTAATGATAACATTTGCTAAGGTTTTAGACCACATTATTATACTATAATGAAGGAAAGATTTTTTTAAATTTTTTTTTTTAAAAAAAGGAATCTGTTTCCAGGTCTGCAATTCAGGACACACTTTAAAAACGGCTTCCTACCAATAATAATTAAAAAAAATAATTTGCAAATAGTAAGCCTTTCCGTGTGCATAATATTTTTGTAAATCTGCTCAGTCATGTAGATCTCTAAGAAGTAATCTGGTCAACCTTAACCTTAGACTACCCTGCATTAATGCTCTTACAACTCTCAGGTCACTTGGTACATCTATTTAAAAGAATCTGAGTGGGCGATATGAATGCCTATGTTTTCATTTAGAAAGAATGCTTTTGGATTGTCAATAATGAAAGGCGTAATTGACTATAACTAATACTATGTATGCACATTCACCCACACCACAATTATTGGCGTATGAAAATATGCACTTAAATGTTATTTGTACAATTATGCATCACTTCAAACAATATTCCGGTTATTTCTGCTAATACAAACTAATATTATGGCATGTACTTGCTTCCTATAGAAAATTAGAAGATTATTTGATTTTTCAATAGTCCTAGCTAAACCACTGTCTTCCTAATTCACTGGAAAAAAAATGGCTCAGGCAATGAACATATCCTTTTGAGGCTGCATATTGCATTTGTGTTCTATAATAATGAAATAAAGGCTTCAATAATCGCATGAAGTTGAAGTTCCATGATATCGTTGCTTTGAAGCACGTATAAGAAGAATTGGTGGTGCAGAGAGGTCTATTGCCTGGATTAGTGCACTTCTTTTTTTTTTTTTGGTAAAAAAAAAGGGGTTCTCTGTTATTGGTTTTGTAAAATAAAATGTTCTAACCTGGGGGTGGATCTACACTGAATATTATGTTGAAATTGTTTACATATATACGATAAAATCACCAGAATTAGTTATTTGAGAGCAGTTTGCACTAAAACTATGCTGAACTCAGGTGCTGAATAAAGAGAAAGAAAATGTTTTAACCGAGATATTTGACAGCACAATCCAGAATCATAGAATTCCCCTGAAATGTTTAGCAGAAATATATTCTCAATGACACGCGTTAATATACAAGATATTTCAAATGCATTTAAATAATACAAACTGCATCCAAATTAACAACATCCTTGGATATCCAACATATGGCATTGTCTGTAAAGCATCCCACCTTCATGAGTACCAAGTTTGCAAAGTGGATTTGGTTGAAAGTGAGATAGTTGTCCCTTTTAAATGTGGCCACACATTAGATAATACTGCAGCTTGACTCACTAATGGTGGGCAACCAGTTGGTCAACCACTTAGGATGAATAACTGTATAACTTCTTGCTTTGCTGCAGCCTGTTACAGCTGGTAGAATATGGCATAACACAAGTTATCAGTGGTCCTAGTGGTCTTCATATATTCATATTAACATTTGGGGGCCTTTTGAGGTCACACATAATGTGATGTTTTGCAGTTGTCCCATCTGCAGAGACATCATAATTTGTTTACATACCTTTAAATAGAGTAAGGGTCCTCTTACATGGACCGACGTGAACCGTGTCAACGAGCGCCGATCAACAAGTCTGTTCATTGATCAGCGCACATTTGTTAATTTCATAAGGAGCTATGTATGGGGACGAGAGTTTGTTACAACGATTGCTCGCCCTCATACATTTCCATCATGTCGGCAGCACGTCTTCCTTTTTACAGAGGGAGATGTGCTGCCAAACAATGATCATATTTAATGCAATATAAACTATACGATCATCCGAGGAATGAGTGCTAGCTTGTTCATCGGCTGATTGTTGCCCTGTTTACACAGGGCAATGACCGGGAACAAAAATTCTGTGAACGCTCATTTTCCCGATAATTGGCCCATGTAAAAGGACCTTTAGTATAGCTGTATTGCTCAATCTTTAAACATTCAATTATAGATATGATTGTCAAGTTAATATGGCTCTACCAGTAAATTGTTGCTTACATGTTAAAAGGAACGTCTGGGACAAAAAAAAAGAGGAAGGGTTGTTGAATGAGTAAGTTCTATCTAAACGAATTAACCCAACAAAACATCTTAATGGGTTTATTTTAAAATGGCATACCGCCATCTTTCTGAATACTAAAGATTGCTTGCCTTTTCCTTCAAGCCCTTTTTAGTTGACAAACCAGAATCAGATCTTTGCTTATTCCCAGCAGATATTACAATCTAACAGAGTTAAAAGGGTCATTTATAATTTTCTAAAGCAAAGAAAAGACCAGCTAATTGTTCTGGAAATATAATTCCCAATTTCAAACCACAACTAAGTCATGAAGAAATAAAATGAATGGACTTTCAAAGGGTCTACCCATTCTATAGCAATTCAACGGCATGACATTTAAGCCACTGTTAATGAACCAGACACACTGGGGATATTTTTAACTCTCTGGACAGTTCAATGTGCAATAGGCAGAAGTTAAAAGTCATGATAATGAATTCAAACCCATTTCTATGTTAATAATTTGTGAAACAAAAAGTGAGCCTAAAGCAGTATTCAGAGAACTTTATAAAAAGATAATAAATATGAATCTCCTTCACATGAAGCAAAGTTATAAATGGCCGTTAAGAAATACAATGCAAACAAACCATTTGCCTATTAACTAAGGGTTAGTAGATTCTGCAACCCGACAATGACATATCAGACTTAATGTGAGGTGGCATCCGCATTTCTTGTGTACAATTATTCAAATATGCCATATAGTGGAAATAAAAAGGGGATACTTTGGTTTATTAAAAACATGTATCGATATTTTGTATTTAAATGAATGCATAGAAACTAAGGAATAACATTAAAAAGAATAAATTAATGTATAGAATTTATTCGAGTCAATGTCAATTTTAGATGCATGTTTATTCATTATATTTTTCCTATTATATTAATACCGGGAACAATAAAAATAATTTTTAGATATCTAAGTTCTCTCTATAAATTTATTCTGAGAAAAATCTGACTAATACTGCAGCCTGAGATGGAAAATTACACTGCTGGCATGTTACTTTTACACTTCTTTGCTGTCAGTACAGGGCCAATCCAGCTGTGAGATGTCACTGCAGACAGTCTGATTGCTAGGAAAACACTGCCTAACAACTACAGTAATTTTAATGGGCTTGTCAGGTAGAATGTCCCTAGTATCCAGACTGTTTCAAAACAGGACATGGCTCCCATATATGGACAGTGACGTCAGAGGCTACTCCTGTCAACGCTATGGCAGGGGATTCCGCTCTTAGCGTGAGCCCCTCACATCACTGTCCATATATGGACAGAGACATCAGGGGCTCACTCTAGGAGCGAAATCCCTGGTCAGAGGGATTCCACTCCTATAGCGGAGCTACAGTGGCGCTATCGACAGGAAGGCAAGTGCCATCTATAGGGGGGGTTTGGTGCTATCTATAGGGGAGAGTGCTATCTACAGGGGGGTGCTATCTACAAGGGGGTGCTATCAACAGGGGGTGCTATCTACAGGGGGTTGGTGCTATGTACAGGAGATTGGTGCTATCTACAAGGGGGGTGCTATCTACAGGCGGGGTGGTGCTATCTACAGGGGGGTGCTGCCCACCGTTGCATGCTATCTAAATGGGCACTGTGGCACTATATAGGGGCACTATCTACAGGGGACACTGTGGTATCTACATAGGCACTGTGGCACTATGTGGGCTCTGGAACTTTGTATGTGGGCACTATGTTACTTTATATGTGGGCACTGTGGTACTATGTGGGCACTGTGGTACTATGTGGGCACTGTGGCACTATCTACAATGGCCACTGTAGCACTATGTGGGCACTGGCACTTTATATGTGGCACTATGTCACTTTATATGTGGGCACTATGTCACTTTATGTGGGCCTGTGGCACTATGAGGGCACTGGAACTTTGTATATGGGCACTATGGCACTATGTCACTTTATAGGTGTGCACTGTGGTACTATGTTGGCACTATGATGGCACTGGCACTTTATATGGGGGCACTATGTCACTTTATATGTGGGCATTGTGGTACTAATTGGGCACTGTGGCACAATCTACAGTGGGCACTGTGGCACTATGTGGGCACTGGCACTTTATATGTGGACACTATAGCACTTTATATGTGGGCACTGTGTCACTATCTATGGTGGGCACTGTGGCACTATGTTGGCACTGACACTATGTGGGCACTGTCTACAGTGGACACTGTGGCACTATCTACAGGGACATTGCAGCACTATCTACATGGCCACTGTGGTGTTTTCAGGGGGTTGGGACAAAAAAAAAACCTGACAAATGAAATCCATCCTTTTTTTTCAAAGGCCATGAAAAACGTCCGGTCTGGCCAGGGATTTCGCTCCCGGAGAAGCCCACGGCATTACTATCCATATATGGACAGTGACTTCAGGAGTTACTCCTGGAGCGAAATCCCTGCCCAGAGCGTAGACATTGCTCTGGCCGGCCGGGGATTCCCCTCCTGGAGAAGCCGCTGGCGTCACTATCCATATATGGACAGTTACATCAGGGACTACTCCTGGAGCAGAATCCCCGGCCAGAGCGCTGCTGACACTCTGGCAGGGGATCCGCTCTTAGAGGAACCCCCGATGTCACTGTCCATATATGGATAGCGATGTCAGGGGCTCCATCTAGGAGTGGAATTAGTGGCATTTCCATCTCCGGGGGTGGGGGTGTATGTTGTTCTATCTACAGGGGGTTGTTATCTACACAGGGGGGTATTATCTAGAAGAGGGTGCTATCTACAAGGTGGGTGGTGCTATCTACAGGGGTGTGTTGCGCTATCTACTTGGGCACTGTGGCACTATATCTATATGGGGTGTGGCACTATCTACAGTGGACACTGTGGGGCTATTTACATGGGCACTGTGGTATTATGTAGGCACTGTGGCAATATCTAAAATGGGCACTGTGGCACTATGTGGGCACTGACACTTTATATGTGGGCACTGTGGTACTATGTGGGCACTGTGGCACTATCTATAGTGGCCACTGTGGCACTATGTGGGCACTGTGGCACTATCTACAGTGGGCACTTTGGCACTATGTGGGCACTGTGGTACTATTTTGGCATTGTGACTATGTGGGCATTATCTGCAGTGCGTTCTGTGGCACTATCTACAGGGCAAAAGAACCTGACAAATTAAATTCATAATTATTTTTTTTAACGGCCATGAAAAATAGATGGCAAACGGATGACAACCGGCTATTAAAACCGGACAGACGGACTGTAAATGGATGAAAATTTAGAGACACACTGATGCAAAATGGCCACGAAGAGCTGACAGTTTTTAATGGCCATTTTTTTTTACTGTCGTGTGAATGTAGTCTAAGGCCTTATTCACACGACAGTGAAAAACGGCCGTGTGACGGCCGTTCTTTTAACGGCCGTCATATGGCCATTTTCAGAATAATGATGTTCTATGCGTGTATTCACACGGCCGTTTTTTTAACAGCCCGTGAATAATGGCCATCAAAAAGTCCTTTGCAGATCTCGAGAGACCACGCGTAAAGACGAGCTGCATCGGTGAGTGTCATCGTGTCGCCGCAGATCCCGTGAAGACAGCGCTGCATCGGTGAGAATGTAGGGCATTCATGTCAGGCTGTGTGGCATTTTAAGGGAAGATGTGTGGCATATACAGGGAGGTGTGTGGCGTCATACAGGGGGCTGTGTTGCATATACAGGGAGGTGTGTGGCATATACAGGAGGTGTGTGGCATCATATACAGGGAGGTGTGTAGCATATACAGCATATACAGGAGGTGTGTGGCATCATATACAGGGAGGTGTGTGGCATCATATACAAGAGGTGTGTGGCATCATATACATTAAGTGTGTGGCATCAGATACATTAGGTGTAATGGCAGGAAGGAGGTGAAGGGAAAGTGAGCCCTAATCTACCCACCACCCTGTCCCTGCCTACTTGCAACGACCCGCCCTAGGCGACGGGGTACAACTGGGCGGCGGTCCCTACGCTGTCTAAGTGCACGGGAGAACAAACAGGGAACACGCAAGGGAAGGGGCAGTAGCCACAGAACGCCGCGAGGAAACGGAGCGGTGAATGAGTAGTCAGGACCAGGATGAAGTGGAGTATACCAAAGTGAGCACGGAGAAGGAAGCAAGCCAGGGGCAAAGCAAAGCAGGTTAAGCGGAACTGCAGCAAGGCAGAAGCACGGCAGAAGCAGGCTGGAGGAAGCAGCAGTGAGGCCAGGAATCCAGAAGAATTACAAGCACTGAGGAAGAGAACACGGCAGGTAATAAAGGACAGGGGGCGGAACTAACTCCGACTGACCAGGCCGCGATAGGCTCTCCCACTCCTGAGCCTGCCACCCTGGTTGGTGGGAGATGGTGTCAGTCGAACAGGTCTGGCCTCAGGTGTGGATTGATTAATCCCAGGAGTATACCTAGACGTAGTACCTGGCAGATCCCTAACCTTAGGTGTGTGGCATCATATACAGGAGGTGTTTTGCATCATATACGGGGAGGTGTGTGTGGCATCAGATACAGGGGGGATGTGTGGCATCATATACAGGGAGGTGTGTGGCATCATATACAGGGAGGTGTGTGGCATCATATACAGGGAGGCTGTAAATAGTGTCTAGGTGAACATGTGACCTTCCTTTGGGTGTTTTCAGGGGGCTGGGACAAAAAAAGCCTGACCAATGAAATTCATCAGTTTTTTTAACGGCCATGAAGAACTGTTGCAAAACGGATGTCAAACGGCCATTAAAAACGGACAGATGGACTGGAAATGGATGGAAATTTAGAGACACACTGATGCAAAATGGCCATTAAAAAACTGACAGTTGATCAGTTTTTAATGGACATTTTTTTTCACTGTCGTGTGAATATAGCCTAAAAGAGCTCAATACGAAGACACCCACTTGAATAACGTATGATGCACACGACCGTTGTGCCACTTGGGCCGATTTTGACGGCATCCGATAGTCTTCACAGACCCATTCACTTTAGTGGGTGAATCGGGTCCGTGCAAAATGATCCGAGCCTCCGATCTGAGGAAAGATAGGACATGTTCTATCTTTCCTCGGATCACTGACGGGACTCGGCCGGCGCACATGTTCGTGTACATGAGGCGTTATATGCTTACAAAATTCAGCATGGACACTCAAGGATTAGAACATGGAACCAACTGAAATATCCTAGCCTTAACAGAGACCCCCAAAGTTGCCATTAAGGGACAAAGACATTAGGTGGTATTACCTTCTAACTCTCTGACCTACAAGTCTTGTTGTGCTATTGACCTTTGTGATTATGACAATGACATATTTATTGTATGCTTCTATTAAGTTTTGCTGTCATGTTCACTGTTCATATTTTTATTGTTCATATTTTTTTTTTTTAGCAAAATGTGTATTCTCTGTAGTAAAGGACATTTTGTGATTATACGAACAGCAAATAAGGTAAGCAAATTAAATGTAATACTGTGCATAGCAGTGTGGCTGAGTAGGTCATTACAAGAGCATGATTTGGTGAAAGCATCACTCTAGTCTAGACCATATTTTTACTTACTGGTTTACTGTTGTCCAGCTCCACTAAAAAATCTTCAGGATTACTGATAACTGCATGTAACTCAAATGTTTCCTGTGTAGAGTTCACAAGGGGAATAGAGAGACGAGTCCATCTGTAGGGTATCAAAAGAGCAAAAATGGAACGTACATATGTAGCTAAACAAAGTTATCCTGTATGGAAATACAAAAGTGTAATTTATGCTATAAAGTGTAAAAGTAACTATTATAATTAACACTTATTGTTTATGCATCAACACTTTTTTGGTAGTTTGCAGTAAATTATACAATTGTTGCGTTCAGTTTACGATCCTTTCAGAGAGATACATGTGGGGCAATACAGGATATTTCCCCTGATATGAATAATATTCCATTCTCCAGCTTGTGTCCTATAATATTCTAACTGTGTTAAAATAGTATGAAACATTTCACTTACTTCCCAAGTTCACAGAATACTTCGGGAATTGTAATAGAATCTGGCCTCTTGGATGTCAGCACTAAATTGTACCAAAATTCTCCAAATGCATTACATTGGAAAATCACACTGTTAAAATAAAAATGAGAAATTAGAATAAGTAACTTATTTATTTGTAAATTAATTTTAATGTAAGAATACATTAGTCCCCGTTGAAGGGTGACCACTGAAGGGTGACCCAATACCAACACCCTCTATCTGCTAGAAATCAATGCTGACTGTTTGCTCAATGTAGTACAGGTAAGAGAAGGAGAAAGCAGGGTGAAATATAAAAATCAAGATGGCATCTGAATAGAAGTAGACAGGAGGCTGGACTGCAGGATAGCTTGTACAATATACATAAAAGAAGTCCAGAGCCTGATAGACCATCAAGTGAGGGGTGCTATGATAGAAAGTGGTCTTTACTCTGTAGGACTTCTTTAATAATACTCACATAGAAGAGCCAGATAGACTAGATCGATATTATACACGTGTGCTCATATAGTAGTATAAATATTGTAGTTAAAGATGGTAAAGCTCATACAATGGTTAAACATAGCATTATATCACCATATAGTATTGCCTTTTTTTATTTGATTTTTTAGCCTGTGGAAAAGACCACATAGTAACATGACATTGTCTTATATGCCTGTCATGATACTCAATTCTCCAATGCCCTATCATAAGGGCCATCTTTAAATGGTGGTCTTCCGTCTTTATTTTACAAAGGCAAAAAGCAAACTGATATGGTGAACTGGATGATCAAGGTATCCTCTGGAGCCCTTATGTAATCGCATGGACTCTACTCCATATAGTTTATTGTCTGGTACAAACTCATTTATTACAGTCTTCCAACTCATTCAGGTTGGTGGAAATCTATACATACCATCATAAAACAAGGCATATGCAATTTAGGGAGCAAAACCTATTATTGCTATGCAGATCTGAAAGTGTACGTATTAGTAGCAATGAATAGTAAAATAAGGAAATATACAGATGACAATACAAATATTAGCATTGTGTTATTTCAATTCAAGCACCAAACTCAGCAATATAAACTATGAATACATATTGATCTTATGGGAAATGTTTCTTCCTGACATATATGATTATTTAAAGAACTCTGTGATAAACTGACGTATAGTGCATGTAGTTAAATGATATATGATGTGAAGATATGATATATCTTCCAGTATACAGGCCAGTTGTCACTACACTAATTATAAGACACATTTTAGCCTTCGCAAACAGTAAATGTCACTTGGACTATTTAATTGCCTTGGCATATTATGATATCCAAACAGTACACAGTTTAGGTCGAAAAGGTAGAATTTAAGTACTACAATAACATCATTGTCTGCAGTGATATAGTGAATCATTGTGTACTTATACATACTGTAAACTGAAAAACAAAACAATAAAAATAGACAAAAAAAATATGTTGTTAAAAAGCTATTTGGATAGAGACAGTGATCTGTTGAAGATGACCCGGACAGCCTGAATCTGTACGATGTTGGGATAATACATTGTGCAATTTGTTTACGGTTTCTAAAGGTCTTAAGCTCTGTAGGTCAATATTGGATCCCTCATACTTGTAAAGCGGGCCATTAATTTATTGCTCTTATTTCAAGGAATTGCCATTTATGCACTTGTCAGTTTTGGATACCACATTGATGTTCTGGTTGGAAGAGGATACACTAGGGGTAAAGGCGTATGCAGGGACATATGAAGGTTGGCGAAGGCCCCTGAGTAAGAGAATTGAGTGTGCCCCTCCTGAATAGCAATGTCACATAATGAATGGTTATCTTACTCTAGGCATAGACATAAGATAATTGTGAATGGCGCAGCCACAACGTACGCTGATGTCTGCTGTTGGGGAAAAAAAGTTTAGCACGTTGGATTTTATTATGCCTGATCCTTGTTCAAGTGGGAGCTAGAGGTATCTGGTAGCTACCTATCGCCCTCTCCTTATGGCAAAAAAAAAATTACACTTTACCACCGGATTTCTTCCAGATATGTGCACTATAAATGCCCTTCCCATGGAAAGGAATAAAGAATTTTACCTTTCGTTTAATTGCACATTCCTTTTATATAACAGGGAAATATGTGTGACACCTGGTTGTGCAGCATCCCATAATACAATGTTACTAGCTTGTTTAGGGAAAGGGGAGAGAAGAGGGAAAGAGGTGTATACTAAAATGTAACTTTTACAAAATCATGTTAAAATAAACACAATCGTGTATTAATAGTTAGACAAATAAATAAAAATCAGTCTGCTCATGGAAAATAGCTTATTGAAGTTGCCCTCAGATTCAGATACACTATACCTTAAGAGAATTATCTTAAAGGTGTACAGATATCACAATCTCCGTGGAGTTGTCATGACTAATTGAAAACTCCAGTTCATATTTTAGGTTGATTGTTGCTACTAACTTAAGAGTATTCCTCTAGGTTCTGTAGGCCACAGGAAGAAGCCGGTTTTCAAGATTAATTGTTTCTAGATAGAACTGCAGGTAGCTAGGGCAATGCATCTCTACTGGGTAACAATCAATGAGAAGGCAAAATAAATAACTAAATTACTATGCAGCAGGTAAAGAAGCAGCAGAGTTTGCCATTTGGCACAACCATTTTCATATTGCAATGTGTTATGTGCGGTATTCCAAAGAACTCCATGTAGACCATTACAGCTCTGCTACTGTATGTCAGTTAACTGTCCTATCTGCACAGTAATGCTGCTAGCAACTGATAATGATAGAGGCAGGATTCTCCATGTAAAATAAAATCCACTTGACATTGCAGATGGCTAGGTTGGCAAATGTTATAATGGTCTGTTAGTTTGGACAGGGGTGTACAAAAAAATCCAAAATGGGGGCCCACTCTTCACTGAGAGTTAAAATCCAGGTAGCTGCTACTGTATGACAATATTACAGCAAGCAGCAGAAAAACGACAGTGCCAGGCCCCCTCTCAACACAGATTGGGAGGGGGATTGAATTTGGTCATTATAACAGACAGCAGCCGGTCCTGGCTGGCTAATGGCTGCAGTAATGGTGATTTCTGGGCTAGAATTTGGATATTTCTAAATATGATTTACTAGTAATATGATTCACTCTCTGGCTTGAAGTCTTTCAAATACATGGGTGCATGGGTAACAATCATTGTATTTTCACTTACCTCCCGGTTGAAATCCCTGTTTTAGTTGGGGAAAATTTTGCTACATAAGAGAATGTTTTCCTTGCCTGGAGAGAGAAAACATCATCGCCAGTAATTCCACCACCATTTAACAGTACATGAAAATGTAGGACATCCATTGTGGGATTAGTAATTGGTATATTTATACCAACAGTTTTCTGGAGAGGAAAAAAAACAAAAAACTTTGTTTACAAAATTATTATTGTATGTGAACTTCTCTAGCAACCATCGATGAGTATCCAGGAGACCCTACAGAATAAGCCATGGTAAAGCTGATTTTAATATAACCATTTTTACAGTCTTTTGCTACAGAGTAACCAAACGATTTCACTTCATCCAGCTGACAAAATCCAATCTGCTATACACAAATGAGTGTGGTGTATTTATGAGGAGAGCATTCCCCCCACCTCTCCCTGCCCCTCTTGGCGGTGACTTACAGGCTGTTGTGTATGTAACCAGCCGTGTATACACAGCAGACGACTGTCAATCACTGTGAGGAGGGCTAGGAAGCACAATTTTTTGGTTCCATTTTGGCTAATAGGAGAATGAACCTGTCCCAGTAATATGCTACCCTTACCTTGGGCAGGATATTGAGGTAACATATCCGCTTTAAACAAATAAGATACAATCTCAAACATATGGGGATGGTAGGGGGAAAGTAAATAGATGGGAAGGAGGTACATTAGTATTTGGTGAATTTTTTTGGTATTGCTCGTGGTTCAGTGTCTAGCAGTCTTTGCCTAGGTTAAACCCATTGGAATGGTTCAGAAAAGGATTGAAGTGAAAGAATGATCCTTGACATTTTGTAATTGTGAGTGTGAAGCATGTTATGCATACAGCACATAATATCTTTAGGCATAGAAGACAGTCCGTCAGCTACTGACATCTATCATACATTGTAGGCTTTTCTAGAAGGTGAAATGTCGTCCACTGGCATTGTTAGATGTGACATCCTATTTATTTTGGGACATTTCATGCATTATGCACAAAATATATATACTCGGTGTATTTGATCTGATATGTATGTTTGAAGAAAATGTTCATACTTGTTGGAACATTTATTTGATGGCCTTGTAAACTACGGCATGCAATATGTCCTACACCTCAATAAATGATTTTTGTCAGACACATAGTAAGGTGTGCATGCCATGGAAAATTACCATATTCTAGTTTCTTATATACACTAACCATTAGACTAAAGATCTATCCACACCATTTTATAAGACTAGTTATTTAATGGATATATAATTTATACCAACTTATTCAGATATGCTAAATCCATCATGAAAAGTTACCTCAACTTCCCAATGTCCCTGACAACCCTCTTCTCTATGACTTGTTTAGCAGAGTGTCTCATAGTAGGTATCGAAACATTTTTAACTATTTCTGGGTATGTAACCAGATCATTGTTATATGTAATACATTTGAGAATTTACTGTTATTAATTTACTGATCTCTACAACCTCCTGGGTAATGAATTTCTAATTAGGAAATCTCACACCTCAAAAGTATTTGTCTTTTCAGGCAAGGATTGTTTTTCATTATATATTTTGCAATTCATTGCAAGTTCATTTCTTATGCATTTGTCTCTTTAATGAATTAGACATTTAATTGCACATTATTCGCAAGAGAAAATGTTAGACTCATGAAAAGCAAAAAGTACAGACCGACAGACACTGCCTCGTTACCGCATAAGATGGCTATCTATATGTCTGAAAAATAAAACTCAACCTGTATCTCTGGAACTGTTCATGGGAAATCAATGGTGCAAAGGGTGAAATGTTCTTCAAAGATTTATGTACCAACAGCTAGACATTTCAACTTTTTCACATTTCCTCAAACCAAAAGAGACCATATAGAATAAAGCTTTGCAGTGTTGCACCGGGCCCTGGTCCCTTTGGAGAGCCCAAAAACCCCTCTGCCACATAATAAGATATCAGTGTTATAAATGGCACATGCTAGTTGAAGACCCAGTTACAAATTTTTCATTGGGGCCAAAGAGCTTTCAGTTATGCCTCTGACTCTTTGCCGTATACTGAAACGTAAGTTCAATATAATAAGCCCTAATTTGTAAAGAATCTTATACAGATTGAGTTATCCTATCTTGATGAAGATGAAATGAGTGGTCATAAACATAAAATGAAATATCTTTCAGTCAGAAATTGTAATGTCTGATTTGGTAGAATGAGAACATTCATTATCTGGGGATAAGGGAAGATGAGCAACTGCTGGATACCTAAAGAGCTACATGGGGAAAATAACACAATCGTAACAAAATACTCCAATGTATATGATCTATTCTCCCCACAATATAAGGCGTTACAAGATATTCTAAGAGCCTCCATATACTTTAGTTTGTCCAGGCATGAATCCTGAATTATGTTTATGAGCAGAATATGCTAATAGATACCATAAAAATATTACGGAATTTCCCGCATTCTTTGCACATCTGAACTATAAGGGCTTCTGTGTCATTCCTCCAATCACCAGGTAATAAATACTGAATGCAAACAGTGTACTTAGTCAATGCTTGTGTGTATTATTAGTAAAACATTACCAGGGCAAATTTTTACAATCTGCACAAAGTATGCTGAGCAGTCCCTGGAGTGACTGTATAAGTTGTATGTGGTAGGTTGTCAGTAAGAGCGGAACCGGGTGATGTGTAGTAGATGGTTATCCAACGTTTGTTTGGCAGATATCAGGGGAAAAAAGGATTGGCATGTTGAATTTAAACATGTCTAATCCTATGTTTTCCAGATAAGTCCTCACCAGAGGTGTCTGGCAGAAGCTTATTTCTCTCCCCTCATTGCGAACCCAGTTCGGCCAAACGTGCATATGTATGGGAAGGTCGGGAGGAATAGCTGTCTGATGAACACTTTATTAAAGTTGTATGGCCACCATTAGGGGGTGGTGGAAGCATTACAAAAGGCAGGATACATTTTTTTAGTCTATTTTTATTAAACACTACAGATGTGTCGTGACATCTATAACTGAGAATAATTGTTACCATATCTGATTTTCTAACTAGAACAGATTTTCATTGCATGAATTTTACCCTGTCCACTAAACTACTGTCAGTATTATCTTCACATCCCTTGCCACTTGATGAATTCTGAATACGAACTTAACTTATAAAAATTAGTAGACATTAGTATTTTCAGATCCCTAATTTGTGTATAGGGGCAAATACTTTTCTATATGCCAACATAATAGTTTACAATGATCATATTTATTTTAATTACATAATATTACATAAGTATACTGTATGTATTTGCTTATACAGAAAATATAATTTGACCGTGTTTACAATTTAAATACAAATGTTCTAGCTCTGAAGTTAACAAACCATACAAATTTTGTATATGCATGTGTTTGCATTTTTTATATATTTTTATGTTGTTTTTTGTGTGATAACTTGTCAAACATTAAATAAGTTAAGCAGAAATGATTATTTAGCAGCACCATAACATAGACATTGAATTCATTTGTCAGCACCGTAAAGTATTTATATAAACTTCCAAAATCCAGTATAGGGCACATTAAAATAGGAGAAGCTGTGCACAAGCATATTAGTATTTCATTTAGCTTGGGCGGTTAAATGAAATTACATGCAAGAAAAAAATACACATCTGCCTTAATGGAATGCATAAATCAAATGATTAAACTACTAAATATAGATAATGATATATTTAGACAGGACACAGTCAGATGGGCTGTAATCACAGGAGCAGAAAAATCTTGCATCATACAGTTTGTATGTCCGCATGTGACAAATGTTTTTACAGTATATGGAAACTAGTCATGTAAGGCAAACTGTAAAGTTGATAGATTTGTGTTGACTGTATCAGCAGTAAGCCCGTTAACTGTCAAATCTGAAAAACCAAATCATTAGTTTTGGATTGTCATGTTGGCTTCATCCCTTTTCACTGACTCTTTCGGGACTGGTTATGAAATGGCAATCATGTCAGTGAATGTTCATGAATAAAATGATTGCTTATAGCAAATGGGAGCTTCTGCATAGCAAGACATGAATTATAATGTAACTATCATGAGTGCTCAGGACCATTGGGGTTAGTCATTAGGCTGTTTCCTTTCCAACTATTTTTATCCCCTTTCCAACTATTTTTATTATTTAGTAAATGTGTAAAGCAATAATTAATATTCCAGCACACATGGCCTTACAATTGAGGATTATATGCAGGATTATAATATAACATAATTTGGGGTTTTAAAAGAGCTAGACAACCAGCAGGCTCTTGTTTTGGGAATTACAAGTGCCTGGCCCACATTATAGAATATTTAGGGATTGGATCAACCCTTCCTTTACTGTGCATGTTTTTGAATTGACTTTAGCCTCAAATAAATTAATTTGGATGTCATTAATAAAACATGGGACTTCTCTTATACCAAAAAACTGAGGAGTATCAATTGGTGTTTTCCAGTAACACAAAGACAAGTTAACAGACGCTTGGCAGCAGAGAACAGTTATTTTCTAGGACATGTCAGCTTTCCTGACATGTCTGTTTTAGTAAATAATTGTATCCCCATGAAATAGCAATTCTGCAGCATCTTTTCCTGGAACTTGGCGTTGTCAGGTTCTCTGTTATTCCTCCTGCAAAAATATGAATAAATTTACAACTGATAGTTACCATTCCCCTTGTCAATTGGGTGTGTCACTACGCAGTCTGACACTATCTAATCAGTGCTGGCAGTGTCAGAGTGTGGAGGGAAAGGTAACCATCAGTTGTCAATTTATTCATACATTTCCAGGAGGTATAAAAGGAAGGGGACAGCTGAAAGGCCCAGGTTTTAATATGTATTGTTCTGAGTGAGTGCATCTTATAATACTACAAATTCCATATAGACGCCTCTGATTATGAATATGTAATGTACTTTTGTAAAGATGTAACATGTGTTACACATACATTTGCCTCATGATGACATCTAAGGAGTCTCATATCATCATATCAGAGATAGATGTGAAAATAAGTCAGAATCAGGTTTATAGATGTAATTCTCATTGGTTATACTAGATAGGAAAATGGTCTAATAGCCAAGTTGTCAATATCCAGTCTTAAAATTCCCAACCCTGCTGCATAGTGGTTTAGTGCCCCATCTCCTGTGAAATGTGTCTTTCCATAAGACATTTCAGCAGTCAATATTTAAAAAATGGTGGCAAGTAATTCTTTGGTTTTACTGCATGTAACAAAAACAATAGATTTTGTCTAATGAACAATGGCTGTCACACGAGTATCCCCTTTAGCCTTAAGTCCATAGAATAAGTTTCTCAACTTTCATTCAACAGCTGTAGGTGCCCCTATTTATCACATTGAAGGCATTGTGATGCACCTCCCCTAGGTAAGGGAGGCAACTGAAATTTTTTAGGCTGCATCTCTTCCTTAAAACTCCTCACAGCCCTGGCACTAGGTTAGAGTTGCACCACTACCTCTTCTTCTATGGTCCTGGCTTTTTGGATAATTGATAGAGTGTTTTAAAGAGAAATATACATTTACTGTACAATGTCTTTCTACCATACTTGTTAAATCTTCGTAGTATTTTTTTCTCTTTTTTAGATAAAGCTTTACTTTTTCCAACTCTGAGAAACAATATACTGAGAATGAAAAGAAAATAGTCAGGGCATTTGCTTCTGCTATTTTAATAATCTTGACATTATACATGGTTTGCCAGAAGGCTACAGGGCTTTATCACAGAAAAGCCACTTCAAGAACATCACAGAATACGGCCATTTATTTTGTTACTTACATCCTTTGGCTGGAAATGTAAAATGTCTTCATATACTCAGACCAAGGATCTGATACATTTTGGCATCCTGAGCTTCAGGATTAAGGGAAGTTAAAAATATATACAGTAAACACACAAAAAACAATGTTACGCAAATACTTGACAAGACTCTCACTATATATGTGGCTATATATAGTTGTGATTTACGGGAAATTTCAATGGGTTCAACAGCATCACAAAGCTTAATGTGAAAAGAAAACAAATAATTTGAAAATGTCATTTGTTTATTTAAAGGCTATGTAAATGTTTGAGGACGATTTAATGTGTAAAATATATTTCTAATATATTTTTATTACAAATGTTGCTTACCTTTAGATATGTAGCTCCTGTGAATCCACTTTACATAGAAGCCGCATCTCTGCACTTTCAGCCGAATCCGTCAGTGTGAAGAAGTGACGGCTCAGTTGACAGTGGCTACAGTATGCCTCTGACAGCTTATCTAACTCTAATACCGATCAAATCTAAGTGTATTAAATCCAAGTACCCGAAACTGCATAGCTCGCTGTGCTACACTGTTTCTGTAATTTCCATTCACTTCAATGGGAGTTATGGAAACAGCATAGCACAGCTTGTTTCCAGAACACGAACCACCTCTGTAGCGATTCCCCGTCAGAAGTACTACATCTCACCACGTAGGAACAGGGTAGGCATATCCTATAGATATACCATAAATGTCTAAGATGGGAATACCCCTTTAAGGTTTATGTAGGTTTACCGTTTATTATATCTAGGCTTGTATATTGTGGAACTGCAGCTACAGCAATGTACTTCTATTATGAGATGTGGTAGCAATCTGATAATAATGCAGAAACCATGGAGAATGTGGTCTTGGTCATCTGTGCTAATGGCAGAATACAAGCTCAATAGCTAATGAATTACAGTTAAATGAATAGGAAGCAACAGTTCTCACAGAAATTAATGACTCAATTTTTTTGTGTAGAAGAAAAGCAGTTATCCCATTGTAAGATGCCGGGTAAAAAAGAACTGCCAGGGCGGGCATGGCCAGTCATGCATGAGTGAGGATCCCCTTGGGTTACCGGCACTGAAACAGGCTCTGCACCTCTTCTATTAACAATGGGATGCGCAGAAAAGAGCAGACCTAAACCTCAATCTACCCCTTTAGCTACACAGGGAGACATCCAGTCTTATTTCCACAGACAGGAGCTGTCAGGACTCCCAACGCTGCACTCACCACAAGATGGCCGACGATGTCATGCACACAAATTGGGCTGCTTGACTGAAACCCCTTCCTCCAGTCCTGTGCTTTCCCCGGCTCCTGACAGCCCTGCCATGATCCTTGCTCATCCAGAGACTCTAAGCATGGTCACACGGAGCAGCTACGGAGCTGCTCTCTCTATACCGGAAGTGGAGCCATCTTCTCACAACGTGTCTGCTGGACAGTAATGACCCAGGCCAGTCGCCATCAGAGGTGTCCGTTGGGCAGTCCAGCATTCCGTTACAGCCTCCAGCTCCTGACACCCTTATTAAAACAGAAAGTGCTCTCTCCCAGAGCACCATCACCATGCCGACAGACGCAAGAAAGCCTCCTTATTGACCCCTAGGGTCGGGATGCCGTGGGAGAGTATCTCTTTCTCTACTACCCAGGTACATCCTCAAGGACTTAGGGAACGCCGGGCAGGGTGCTTTACAGCAAGGGAAGCATGTCATTCTCCCCTGGACCCTGCTGCTCTGACCCGGGACCCCCATATGGATCCCCCGCTGGCACCACCTGCCCCCATAGCTTAGACTATGGCTTAATCTATGGAGCACCTTACGGGGTTCCCGATCCTTCTAAGAACTCAACCTCCACCACCTGAGAACCTCTCTGACTGGCTTGAACCCAATAGCTGCCTGCGATCTGCAGCTCAGGTTAGCCCTTTTCAAACACAGAACAATCTCTTTTCCTCATCACAAGAGACCGCCAGACTGGCCACACTGGCAGATATTCAGTTGTTGTTGTTACGCACTACCCTGTCCAGAGATTATATGGTGGAATATTCTAGATATATTATTGCCAAATGTAAACAAGAAATTAAAAAATTTTAGTCTGACCTATTGGCCTTATCAAAATGTGTGGACACTGTGGAACAAGCCATAATGACATCTTCTACCACAACTGCGGCTCTTCAGGACACTGTCCGGATATATGCTATACATATTATGGCCTTACAATTTCAGCTTGATGACTTGGAGAATCGCAATAGGTGGAATAAGCTTCGTATTAGAGCCCTCCCCCAAATGGTTGCACTCCAGATCTTGCTCCCACTTTGATACGCATCTTCCATGGCATCTTGGACTCTCCTCCATCAACCCAGATTGAACTTGACAGAGCTCATAGAGCTCTCCGACCCCAAGATCCTGACCCTAACAAACCTAGGAATGTTATTTGTCGGATGCATTGATATAGGATTAAGGAGGAGATCCTCATGAGAGCCAGAGATCACCCTGCTGCAGTGCTTGATGGCCATACACTTCAAATTCATCCTGATCTCTCCAGACGAATGCTAGCTATGAGAGCGGCTCTTCGCCCCCTCACCAGTACCCTTAAGGAGCGCAATATTCCATTTCACTGGGGCTTCTCCTTCGCACTGACAGTGTGTCACCATAGATGATCACTGACACTCCACACCCCAGAGGACCTACCAGCCTTTCTGGAATAAATGGGACTTCCATCTATTCAATTGCCTTTATTGTCACCGTTCTTTGGTCTCGGATGAGAACCCGTCCACATCTGCCAAGTTCGTCCCCAGGCCTCATTCTCGCCTAGTGGACTCCATCAGCGAGCTCCCAGACGACGTTCTGAAGGGTTTCAGCCTGCCAGCCCAAGACCGTTGCTCCCTGATGGCCCAGCGGCTATGCCTAATGTTTTCACCTGTGCTAGATCATAATGTGCTGTTCTGTTTTGCTCTCTTCCCACTTAGTTAGCTGATTATAGGCTTTTATGCCTGTTTCGATCATTTACTTCTGAGGATATATTCAGCCTTTGCCTCATTAGGAACTACTGAGGGAGATAGCTGGTTCCCTCTCCCTCAGTGGACCTGATGATATGCTTGATCAGGATATGCCCTAGCTCATAATGAGTCTCCACCCTCCCCTGAATTGTCTGAGATTTTCATATTTAGGAGTTTGAGCCTGTTTGCACTATTTTCACTTAAATATATTTCATATAGGAGTTAAGTTGCCTTCCATATACATCTGCCACTTTCCCCACATAGGTAGACAGATGGCTGTGCAGGGCTTCTCCCTGACCCGGCTTAATATGCTTCTCTATACCCAGTTTCCGATAGAAGGGTTCCTACTGTCTTTTTTGTTAAATTTCCTTAATGTTTTTTTATTATATTTTCTTGACCGCGTCCCTGGTGCACCCATCTTTTGGCAGATGGCGGTTGGAGTGCTTGGACCACGTTGGGCCCTGATCTTATGGCAACCCTTAAGTTAGCCTCCTTCAATGTGAAGAGGCTGAACACCCCGAAGAAGAGATTCTATATTATAGGGTTACTACATAAAAAGAAGGTACACATTGTCTGCTTGCAAGAGACCCATTTTAGTGACAAACACCTCATACACATACTGGCACATCAGTAATTGCTTATCCTCCAAAAAAAATGAGGTGGCAATTAGAATTCACAAGTACCTCACGCACCAGGTCCTTGAATGTGTAATAGATTCACAGGCTAGATACCTAATCCTTGTTCTTAGAACAGATGATAGAATCTTCACCATTATCAATGCATATACTACCAACCAAGGTCAAGCCGAATTTCTCCTAGACTTGGTAGATATAGCCGTACCTGTAGTTAAGGGAACGGTACTCCTATGTGGGGACTTCAACATGACTCTTCACCCCACCCTAGACAACTCCACAGGACGAGCCACCCTTTCATACTCTGTAATCAAAAAAGTGAGGAAGGCATTCCTACAATTACAACTGTGTGATCCCTGGCATATATCCCATCCATCTTCTAAAGAGTATACTTTCTATTCCGCCCCACATGACTCCTACAGTCTCTCCATTGCTTATACATTTTTATTCTGGATTGGAAATTACATACATATATAATCTCATGTTGCATATGTTGGTTTACTAAACTATTACTTCCGAGATTTGGGAAATGATAGGTAGCTTCCAGTTGTGGGCAATCACCTTGCGAGCTGCTGTCAAAATATGTGCACAGATCCACATTTCTTTATTAGGGATATCATCTAGACCCAAACAACGTACCGCTAAAGCATCTTTGGATTGAAAGATAATGCCAAGACGACTACATATGTAGTGAGGTACCTACTTGTCCACATCCTCTCCAACAGGAGGGCTGATAGTTAGAAATGATACAGGATACTCTTGCAGAGGTCAGATACCATCTTAACTGTATCTTCCTATTCTGTTCTGCATGGTTTACGCAGTTTGAGCATTTAATCAACCAATATAAGGCAGATTTCTATTCTTCTATGGGAAATATAGTCTGAAGCTCCTCTTCCCACTTAGTCATAAACCCTGCTTTATTAAGTAAGTTATCGGTCCCTAGGGAAGTATAGGTTATCAACAAACCTCTTATGTTCGCTACTGTTCCCACAAAAAATTTAGAATAGAGGGGATATTGGGACTTAGGTTGTGATATGTTAATACTCCTACAGTCTTATAGACTACATTCCAGCGCAACATAGATAGATATCGGTAATATTCTGTGGTCAGATCACGCTCCGATATTTTCTTCACTCACAATTCTTTCCCTATCCAGGCCAGTATGGTCGTGGAGACTGAATGAATCTCCCTTGTTAGCTACTGTTTGCACGCAAGATGTTGTCGATACGATTTGACACTTCATTAGGGATTAGAAGGGTACACTTTCTCTTCCCCATCCAATGGAAGACACTGAAATGTGTGATCCGAGGAATCCTCATCAAGCGTTGACTCCCACATAAAACGTAAACGAGCCTCTACAATAATCCAAGGTAGAATCTCTGGAACAAGAGTGCGTTCTCTCCCTTGCTATTGCAAGACCTTTCGGTAGCTTGGCAAGATGCCCGACAGTAATGGAACAAGCTCATAATCATTTTCTTCAAGTTTGTCGCAGAAAATTCTATGAATATGACAACAAGAGCGGACGTATGCTTGCCAACGCGCTTAAAGTCCAGGAATCCCAAAATCACATTCCTCTCATTAAAAATTGGGCTGCCCAGTCCTTACATATGACGCAAGAGATTTCAGAGGAGTTCCATGCGTACTACTACTCGAAGTTACATAATCTTGATGGCCCACACTCCCAGCCCATCCAAAGGCACCCTACACATTCCAACGTGCTCTTTTCTGTGCCCTCCACCCCACCTTCTCAAACGATCCCATCTGTCTCCTCTTTGGAAGAACCTTTCTCGGAGGAAGAACTGAGACAGGCACTACATTAACAACCTGGGGGTAAAAGTCCAGGTCCCGATGGCTTAACTGCCAAGTTTTATCATTTGTTTCTTGCCCCTCTCACTCCCCTGCACCTACAGACTTTTAACGAGGTTTCAGACACCTACCCCTTTCTCCCACAAACTATGGAGGGCCATGTCGCGGTCCTGCCCAAACCAGGTAAGGATTCCCACCTGTGTTCTAGCTACCGACCCATCTCCCTATTAAACATAGATCTTAAACTTTATGCTAAAATGTTAGCTAATAAGCTCCAGCCTCTTATTTCTGAGCATATTCATCTTGACCAGGTGGGATTTATTCCGAGGAGGGAGGCCCAAGACAATACCTTGAAAACTCTGGACATTATTCAATATGCCCAACTCAAATGTGTTCCTCTTATGGTACTCTCTCTCAATGCCGAAAGGCATTTGACCGGGTAGCCTGGTCGGCAATACACTACTCCCCGAAGAAATTGGTGATTGGAGATGCCTTTATAGCCAAAGTAAAGGCCCTTTATTGCAACCCCTCTGCAAAATTCAAAATTAACCGAACTTTCTCTACGCTCTTCTCAATCACTAATGGTACGAGACAGGAATGCCCTTTATCCCCATTGCTATAAATATTAGACATGGAGCATCTATTAACCTCTATCCGAAACAACCCCGATATTAAGGGCATCCCCATTGGTCATACTGAATACAAATGTTCGGAATTTGCGGATGACCTCTTACTCTACATCACCCAACCTCATACATCTTTGCCCTCGGTCATGGCAGAGCATGACCACTTTGGTTCCTGGTCTACTTTCAAAGTTAATACGGCCAAATTGGAGGCACTCAATGTTTCACTCTCCATAGAGCAACAAACTTTAATCCAAGATAATTATGCCTTTGTTTGGCACTCCGTAGAATACACATTCACAAAGATCTGAACAGGCTGTTGGACCTCAATTTCCGTCCATTGTTAGGACAAATCCGCAAGGACCTAGAGTCCTGGAACGTGGGTGACTTCTCCTGGTTTGGCCATATTAACATACTGAAAATGAATGTCCTCCCTAGGCTGCTATAGCTTTTTTAAACGATACCGATCGCTATCTCTGCCTCCTTCTGGCTCTCCCTACAAGGTTTCTTCTGTCACTTCGTTTGGTCTGGCAAAAACTCTCACCTTCGCTGGGAAGTCGCTATTAGACCTAAAGATAGTGACAGCCTAGGTCTCCCTGACTGTAAAAAATACTTTCTTGCTTCCATCCATCCACTCTCTGGTATTGGATTTCTTTCATAAACATAACCACAAACTCTGGATACAGATTGCACTGACGATCTGTCCAAGAACCCTATCCACACTCCCATGGTCCAGATGTCTGGCTGACTTTTTCCTACGGTCATTGTCCTTTAGTACTTATAACACTTATTTATCCCTGAAATATGCTCACCGGGTTGACTGATTAGTAGACTTAACTGGCCCGATGCTCACAGAGATAGATAACGCTGCTTTTCCTCAGGACTCTCATCGAACCACTTCTTAGGTAGGACAAAATATACCTTTACATTTTACACATGTTCTCTCGGGCACTGCCTTAGCTAACACAGCTCCATAGAGCTCTCTCTGACTTTGAGCAAATGTGTCTGGTATCGTCCCCTTTGCCCACTTATTTTCTGTGCTTTTTACAGAGACTCTGTCACCACATTATAAGTGGCCTATCTTGTACATAATGTGATCGACACTGTAATGTAGATTACAGCAGTGTTTTTTATTTAGAAAAACGATCATTTTTGACGGAGTTATGACCTATTTTAGCTTTATGCTAATGACTTTCTTAATCGACAACTGGGCGTGTTTTACTTTTTGACCAAGTGGACGTTGTGGAGAGAAGTGTATGACGCTGACCAATCAGTAACCAATCAGCGTCATACACTTCTCCCCGTTCATTTATACAGCAGATAGTGTTCTTATTACATCACTATGTAATACATAAACACACTATAACGCTACTCAAGTACCCTAACAGTGAATATACATTACCTGCAGCCAGAACGTGATGTCTATTCAGAATCCTGACACTTCTGTAGCGTCTGTGTGAGATTTACAGCAAGGCAAACGTAATCTCGTTTTAAATGACAGATTACATCATAATCTCGCGAGAGTAACATTATAGTGTGTTTATGTGGCTGCACATAGTAATGTAATAAGAACACTATCTTCTGTGTAAATGAATGGGGAGAAGTGTATGACGCTGATTGGTCAGCGTCATACACTTCTCTCCACAACGCCCACTTGGTCAAAAAGTAAAACATGCCCAGTTGTTCATTAAGAAACTCATTAGCATAAAACTAAAATAGGTCATAACTGGGAAAAACTTTTGATGAATTTCAATGGCTCCGGAGCCTCCAGTTCGCACTTATTTCAAACAAGGTGCAGGAAACTGCCAACTCGGATATCTAAATATAAATAGTCCTTGGCAAGTTTACTCCTCCAGGCAGCAAAAAAATGTCCTCCCTCGACATTGGAAGAGTCATGACCTTCCTTCTAAAGAGGTATGGTATACTGAAGTCTCACACCTTTATAGAATGGAAGACCTCAAAGCAAATACTTCAGAGCTTAGGAACAGGTTTGTCGGCACCTGGAGAGCTTGGATTGAGTTCCAACATTTAGATAAATTTTGCACAATTTCTGCCTAAACAATGCCTTTAGGGATCCTGCAACTCCTATCATTTCTCTGGGGCTCGCCTAATCTCCAATTGCCCCATGGAATAAAGGTCCATCCTTCTCCGCTAATCCATACTGCTCAAAAATTTTCTTTAATCTCTTTTGATTTTCTCTTTTAGGCTGGGTTCACACGTGGCGGAATTTCACTTAAATTCCGCTGCGGACACTCCGCAGCGTTAATCCGCAGCGGAGCCATTTCTCCATTGACTTCCACTTTAATTTAGCAGTGTTCGTTTAGACGATGCGTAAAATTCCGCTGCGGAGCATAGGCTGCGGAGCGGAATTTGGTGTCCGCAGCATGCTCTGTCTGTTGCGGAGCAGTGGCGGACTCATGGCGGAATTTCTCCATTGACTTCAATGGAGATTCTAATTTCCGCAATGAAGTCCGCAGCTGTCATGCACATGTTATGTGTGCTGCGGATGCGTCTTGCTTTTTTAACTTGACATTTCTTCATTCTGGCTGGACCTATGTATTTCTAGGTCTACAGCCAGACTGAGGAAGTCAATGGGGTTCCCGTAATGACGGGAGCGTTGCTAGGAGACGTCTGTAAATAGTCACTGTCCAGGGTGCTGAAAGAGTTAAGCGATCGGCAGTAACTGTTTCTGCACCCGGGACAGTGACTACCGATCCCAATATACAGCAACCTGTAAAAAAATAGAAGTTCATACTTACCGAGAACTCCCTGCTTCTGTCTCCAGTCCGGCCTCCCAGGATGACGTTTCAGTCTAAATGACGGCTGCAGCCAATCACAGGCCAAGCACAGGCTGCAGCGGTCACATGGACTGGCGTGTCATCCAGGGAGGTCGGGCTGGATGCCGAAAGAGGGACGCGTCACCAAGACAACGGCCGGTAAGTATGAAATTTGTTTACTTTCACTAGGGAAAGTGCTGTCCCTTCTCTCTATCCTGCACTGATAGGGAGAAGGGAAGTACTTTTCCCGCAGTCCGCAGCAGCTAGTCCGCATCAATTTACTGCACATTTTGGGCAGATCCGCAGCAGAATCTGCAACGCAGATTCTGTGCGGCATTGATGCGGACAGTTGCGGAGGAAATCCGCCACGTGTGGTCACGCCCTTAGGAATCTACCAATATACAATGCTGTGATTCCTTTACCTTACCTGTTCCTATTTCTCCTATTCCTTTCCCCTTCCTGAACTATGTCCATGTTTTGTTCACTGTCAGGTGAATGTTACTTGGATGATTGTTATACTGTAAATTGAAAATAACAACAACTGCAATCTTGAATATTGTGGGTCAGATTTACTCTATAATTAAACATTATAAACAGTCAGAAGATGCACCAAATTTATCAAGGTGGTGCATGCTGTGTGATAACTTTGGTTCATCTAGCTAGTCTTGTTAGACACATCTCTCCTCCTTATACCACCTTTGATTTGGCTTATTTTGTGACGGATCTTTGGTGCACTTTGGAGCAATTTGGTGCATTTAAATCACACCCATTTCCCACACCCTAAAATAGGTGCATTGTGGCACATTTTTTTATACATTCTAGGTGTAGACACAACAATAAATCTACCGCTGTCTGTTCTGGTGGAAATCCGAGACTGTACTGTTTTTAATTTTGGATATAAGTACCTTTTTTATTCATTGGTCTTATAATGTTCTCAAATCAGATGATTCTGCATTTCATAAATTGGTTCAGAAAACAATAGTCTTTGAGTAGATTAGATGAAGCTCATTTGTAATCTGAGTAAAATAAACCAACAGGGGCTCCAGTCTAATGATTAAAAAAAAGCCACTATCACCTACTGATGAGATTCAATTTGTTGCAAGAGAATAATGAATACAATATTACTACAATTATGCTACTCCAAAAATTGAATGTCTCAAGAAGACCTCTTATTTAAGTGCATTTTTATAATATCGCACAGCAGTTGAAGAAAAGAGTATAAGTGAAATTTACTGAACAAACAATTCTGTAGAGCTGCACAGCTTTCTACATGACAAGGTCAGCTACGCTGGTGTATTTAAGAAGTACTACATTCATTTCCCTGCAGGAGTCCCATTAAAAAAAGATGGATGGGCCTAGACTTCACACATACAGAAAGATGTGTTCTTCCATGTCTTTGATAATAGAGCTAGTTACATAAAAGAGCCTTAAAAAGGTCACAAGGATTTTTTTATTTTTCTTCATTTTTAAATGTCATAGCACAGCACTGTCATATTAAGACATAAGCATTCTTAAAAATAAAAGGTGTCTAATTAATACATAACAGTGTTATCATACAAAAGACCCTCAATGCTTTTATGGATTTGTGATATAATGCATATGAAAAGGTAAAACTTAAAGAGGCTCTGTCACCAGATTTTGCAACCCCTATATGCTATTGCAGCAGATAGGCGCTGCAATGTAGATTACAGTAACGTTTTTATTTTTTAAAAACGAGCATTTTTGGCCAAGTTATGACCATTTTTGTATTTATGCAAATGAGGCTTGCAAAAGTACAACTGGGCGTGTTTACAGTAAAAGTACAACTGGGCGTGTATTATGTGTGTACATCTGGGCGTTTTTACTTCTTTTACTAGCTGGGCGTTAGGAATGGGAGTGTATGATGCTGACGAATCAGCATCATCCACTTCTGTTCGTTAACACCCAGCTTCTGGCAGTGCAGACACACAGCGTGTTCTCGAGAGATCACGCTGTGACATCACTCACTTCCTGCCCCAGGTCCTGCATCGTGTCGGCCACATCGGCACCAGAGGCTACAGTTGATTCTGCAGCAGCATCAGCGTTTGCAGGTAAGTAGCTACATCGACTTACCTGCAAACGCCGATGCTGCTGTAGAATCAACTGTAGCCTCTGGTGCCGATGTGTCCTCGCTCGTCCGACACGATGCAGGACCTGGGGCAGGAAGTGAGTGACGACACAGCGTGATCTCTCGAGAACACGCTGTGTCTGCACTGCCAGAAGCTGGGCGTTCTGAAGAGAAGTGGATGATACTTCTCATCAGAACGCCCAGCTAGTAAAAGAAGTAAACACGCCCAGATGTAACACACATAATACACGCCCAGTTGGACTTTTACTATAAACACGCCCAGTTGGACTTTAGCAAGCCTCATTTGCATAAATACAAAAATGGTCATAACTTGGCCAAAAATGCTCGTTTTTTAAAAATAAAAACGTTGCTCTTATCTACATTGCAGCACCGATCTGCTGCAATAGCAGTTCGGGGTTGCAAAATCTGGTGACAGAGCCTCTTTAAGGAACAAAATGCAACATTTCAACATTCACCTCTATGCGTACATAACTTTTCAGGTGACTTTTCAGAATAAGCTGTCATATATGTGTACATGAGATATAACACTATTTGTGGTCATTATAGTACTTGTATTCTGCATTTTTAGCAGTTTTTACCTCTGCAGGCTCAATCTCTAATTCTTAGTTGTCACTGAGATAGTCAGCTATGTCTTCTATACACTGCACACACACAGAAGAGGAGAATCCTGTTCTCATATCTCTACCTTCCACACATATAGAAGCTGCAGCAGCATGGAGGACATTATAGAGCAGTACAGTCCAGTGTAGCGAAAAATCCAGCACTGGGGTGACAAAGAAATCTTACTAGCAGCCTGTGTCTTTCTCACTCTGCTCCTGCTTCCTCCTCCTGCTCTCCCTCCCCTCTGATAGACTTGAATTCAGCATGTCTGTTGCTGACTCACTCCCTCTCTGCTCTATCCTCCTGCTCCCCTCTCCCCGTCTCCTCTACTCGGTAACTAGGGACAAATTTTGCTTGACAACAGGGGGGTGGACAGCAGATTACATGAAGGGAGACAGTGGCAGTAACTTCACACAGAATTTGAATGGATAAAACAACTATTTTAAAAGTAAGTAACTTTACAAAGTTTATCTATATCAGATATACTATTAGTGTTCATTCAAATGCTGTACTTTAAAAAGGGTGAAATAAAAAATAAAATCTATTAATTCAGGTAATTTGTGTACAATGAATTCGGACTATAGATCTAATGGCTTATCAGTTGGCTTGCTAATAAAACTATATGTGATCTAAGCTGTATAGAATAGCTTCTATTTATGGTCTCCATCAGGTGCTCTGGATTTTTACAGCAAGAATAGCATAGTCTGCAGCGCTATTCTTTCCATGAAAACTATTGGAATCCCAACAAAGACCTGATGGACCGCTTTACAATTCAAACGTACCCATCAATATTTGTTGGGATCCTTTTTGAAAACAGGTACGGCATAGCTGTCATGGATCCCTTATGAAAACAAGAGGTAATTTGTCTTACTTGGGTTTTTAGTGCAGTATGTCATAATGATATTATCAACTAGTGAGGAACAATGGTGAAAAAACCTAAGGAGGATAAGTAGCAGAAGTGATCCACAACTAATTTAATCTAGGTGTCCAACAACTTTAATATCGCACTTAAGCACCTACATGCAACCAAAGGAGTCACAAACTATCAAATAGATTTAACAAATAATAACCTTTATTAAAAAATATAGTAAAATCATATCAAAAACATTTTTTAGAAGTGATTCAAATACAATTGGTCCAGTAACTTAGTCATATAGGTGACCCATTTAATACAATACTAGTCATTCAAAAATCCACCTTTCCCTAGCACTCACAGATGCATCACACATTTTTCAGAAACACTGTAGCATCTAGAATAAACAACACTAAGAATTTTTTTAAAAGTGGTATTATAGTTTCAGAAAGTTCTAATAAAAAGTAATGCAACTTTCTAATATACTTTCTGTATAAATTCTTTACATATAAAATATCTCGTCTTGCTGTAATTCAATAGGACTCTTCGTTGTTTATGAGAGGATAAGAAACTTGTCCTGGTAATGTGATGACCGCACAGTTGTACTGCTTGTTACAACACAGTTCTGATAACTGTACTGTAATGAATGTGTAGTGTGATCATCACATGATCAGGACAGTTTCTCAGCCTCTAGAAGTAAACAATAAAGTTTCCCATTTAAAAATGACCTATTACTATCTATGGTCCTGCAATCTTCGGAGATGTCTCTATGAGATATGTATACACATCACTAGCTCAGAGAATGGATATTCGCTTTCCAAGTAGCCTCATTAGTCAAAAGGAAAGTGGAATGTTTATAAGGTAAGATTTATAAGTTGTGTTATAATAAATGGTTTCCACCACCTCGCCTGTACGAACAATAGAGATAGTGATAAGTCCTCTTTATTCACCTTAAGCAGAGATTTAGAAAAACCATGAAGAATTGATAAAGAATGTTATAAGACTGTATAACTTTCATTATACAATGAATAAACCTGATTTGCAGAAACCAGAAAACACCTTTATAGGAATTTCCCCACAAAGGACTTTAAAAGCATATTTATTAGCTTTCAATAAAAGTCAGATTGGTGGAAATCCAACTTCAACCAATTATTTCATTACAAAACCAGTTTTTACCAGAGTATTCACTAGATTCTACAATTAACCTTTTACCGACATTTGACGTAACTGTACATCAAAGTCGGTAGGGAGGGGGATATGAGGTAGGCTCATGGGCTCCATATGCCGCAGGTGTCAACTGTATATTACAGCTGACACCTTGCACTAACGGCTGGAATTGGAGGTTACTCTGATCCTGGCCATTTCACCACTTAGATGCTGTGGTGAATAGTGACCCGGCATCTAAGCTGTTAGAAAGAGGGTGGAAGTCATTTCTATCACTCCATAAGCAGCCCCGCAATTGCAGGGCGCCGATGGTTGTCATGGCATCCAAGAAGCCTAATGAAGGGTTGCCATCTTGGTGCTCTTATTAAGCCCTGTCACAATACATTGCAAAACAAAAGTACTGCAGTGTAATGAACCAGACATATAGCGATCTAAAAAAAAATTAAAACAAAAATTGTTAAATAACATTCTTAGTAATGAACAAAAATAAAAAAAATATTTGTTCCCCCCAGAAATTTAATACAAAATTATCAAAAAAACTACAGCTCACCCCACAAAAAACAAACCAGCATACTGCTCCAATGACAAGAAAACGAAAAAAAAGTTATGGGTCTCAGAATATGATGACACAAAAACATTTTTTCTTAAACAAATGTTGTTTTTTTTTTGTTTTTTTAAAAAAAGTAGTAAATCATAAAAATAACTAAATAAATTTGGTATCGCCATTATCATATTGACCTGCAAAATAAAGTTAAAATGATTTTTTTTCTGCACGGTGAACGTGGTAAAAACAAAACCCAAATATTTTTTATACAATAAATGGGGCTTTTAAAAACTGCAGCAAAAAAAGCCTTTATATGGCTATGACGACAGAAAAACAGAAAAGTTAATGCTTTTGGAAGACGGGAAGGAAAAAACTAAAATGGAAAAATGAAAAATGGCTGCGGCAGTAAGGGTTAATTATTGAACAGCACATTATTGTTTTGATTTTAACTGCTGCAACATTTTTATACTAATTATCTAAGCTACTACATTATATAATTAACTAATTCACTTAAAAACAAAAAAAAATATAATGAAAGCAGAAAAAAAGGAATACTGCCTATCAAGTCAAAAGAGGTCTATTCAGAAGAACTTTTATTGGATTGGCTGGTTCATTCAGTAAGACGGTGATTTACATGACTGCTTAATTATGTTTCTGTTGTATTTGTCACCTTGTGTCACTGCGCTTTTTATGTACTATGAAACAGATTGGATATTCATCCAGATATGCATTGTTTGCTTTATGCCCAGATTTCATATCCTTGTAAAAACTCTGTGCATCTGTTTAACAATGTTCTGCAGGCACTATCTACTGTGCTGCCTGTTTTAGGAATTATATGAGAATGAAAATCATATACTTTCTGTAAAACTGTATAATTCAATATTGATTAAGCATTTATTAAAAATGATGTATGCATTAGGCAGGATCTAATTCAGAAGAAATCTCATATTTTAATATGGTATAGGATTATAGATATGATGAGTAGAAAATAGAGATGAACGAAGCAATGAAAAGTTGCTGTGAAGACATAACAAATCTGGGCCTTTGATTTGTGGCAAGCGAAAGACTAGCAAAAATATAATCATACAGATCTGGTTTTTTTTATACCCATAGAAGTCAAAGGAATCTAAATATATAGATCCATAATTGACTTTTATGTGGAGGATATTGATTCATAATATAGATCCATATTCTCATTTTTATAGGCCCAGAAATCAATGTCACCTTAAAATACTGATCTACTGTATATTTAGATTCTATTGATGTCTAGGATGTATCTACTTTGGATCAGTATTGTCCCCATAGAAGTCAACTATCCATATTTTTAGAATCCATTACTTTCCAGGGGACAATATAAGTATATGTATGTGGACAACAAGGATCCGCATAACGGATCTATATGTTAATACATAAGGATAATATGGATTTGTGATTTCCCTATTTGCTGGGGAACAACAGTGAATTCTTCAAACAAGCCCAATGCTGCAAATAAAATATTCCACTCATCTCTAGTAGAAAACTTCTTGTAATTTTTACTGGTTGTATATGATTTTTTTACTCAATAATAATTGTCTTCTAACAAAAACAGAAAAACAGTTCATTTAATCTTATTCTGAGATAATTAATGTCTCTGAGATATGAAACAGGTTTATATTTTCTAAAACCACTAACATATGTTTTCTTACACTAACATATCCAGCATTTTTCGTGGAGCCGTACTAGAAAATAAATACATGAAGCACTTCACAGATTCCTTTCTATCACTGATCCTAAACATCGTCTTAATTCACATGCTCAAAGTGTAGTATAAAATAGATGATATTCTTATATTTAACTTCTAGTATATTGCTGCATATATCACAGCTGCGGTCACATTAGTGTATCTTACATAGTACTGTGTCCTGTGCCTAGAAAATGTATGTAGATGGCCCATAGAAATATTTGAAAAGGCCCTGAAGGGAAAACCAATTTCAATTAACACTTTTACATTTCACAGATACCAACATCTTGTCATCAAACACCATCCACATACCAAACACGCAGCATGACTATAAAATCACTGGCACGTTCTCCTGTACATCCTCCAATGTAGTTTACATGATCCTGTGTACAAGGTGCATCAATAAGGGAATCTACATTGGAGAAACAATACAAAAACTACAAACCAGGATGAATCTTCACAGACATACAATAAAACAGGAGGTGGATACACCCGTGGGAAAACACTTCTCTGGACCTGATCACAGTTTGGCAGATTTAAAGGTCCTAATACTAAAGGGTAATTTTAAAAACATTAGAGAGAGAAAAATTTGGGAATTCAAGATGATGATAAAATTCCAGTCATTGACACAAGGCCTCAATCTAACACCTGGATTTATGAGCCGCTACATGGACACACGTCACATCCCCCATCAGACTGACTCCAGATGCCTTGACTCCTAAGTCATCACCCCTATAACCTCCGTTTTATTGTCCCTGGCTTATCTTAATGATGTATCACCTCATGTACTAATTGTCTTTGTGTAACATCTTAAATGTTGTGCTTTTTTCTAAGACATTCATTTGTAAACTGCCTGAAGAAGG
The DNA here is from genome assembly GCF_050947455.1 of Rhinoderma darwinii. Classification (NCBI taxonomy): domain Eukaryota; kingdom Metazoa; phylum Chordata; class Amphibia; order Anura; family Rhinodermatidae; genus Rhinoderma; species Rhinoderma darwinii. The sequence goes on from NC_134688.1 coordinate 204,389,735, forward strand.
AGCCTCTGTGCTCTGAAAGCCGCATATAGAACTTTTATGGTTAGCTAATAAAGGTATCATACTTACTAAACTTTTGTCTTTTTTGACACAAAAGTATTTAACATTGCACATTTCACAGCTAAAAGTCTACTGGTTTGCTTTTGCTTAAAAGCAACATGGACTCAGATGACAATTACCAAGTTATATAGTAAGTAAGGCGTTTGGAAGCAGCTATGACTATGGGGGGACAAAATGACAAGAATTCACTCAAAAGCTGTATAAAAGCAATAAAGCAAACTGTGTAAAGTTATTCTACTTTTATGTGGAAATGCACTTAAAAGGAGAATTATGTTTTGTTAGACTCCCTTCACTAGGGTTGGATGTGCCCATTCTATATATTTTTTTTACCTAAAACTAGAAATGGATCACAATACAGAGGACAAGGTGAAACTTCCCAAACCAAGTAGTACTCGAATCTTGCTTCCAATTACAACGTTTCCTTTATTCAACAATACAACCAACCTCTCCTCAGCAAAACCTTCCATCTTTGATGCTCTTCCCTACTATTCTGTACTATTATGCTACTGGAGTCTAGTTAACTACTACACAGGCATGGAGCATCAGTAGTTCCATTATGATGTTGACTGGTCCTTTGCCAGTGGGACCTGGGAATCCAGCGTTTAACATTAAAACAGACTTGGTACACTGGTCTTAGTTCGATTTGCATTTCAGTAGTGCTGATGGAGATAATGTAATGACGGGGGTGGGGAGACAGACAAGTGAGCCCTAATCTATCCGCCACTCAGTCCCTGCCTACTTGCAACGACCCGCCCTAGGCGACGGGGTACAACTGGGCAACGGTCCCTACGCTCAATATGTGCACGACAGACAAACAGACAAGGGAACACAGAGCTAGGGGGAGAAAGGGGCAGTTGCCCACGGCAACACCGTGAGCAACAAGAGAAGTGAACAAGCCGAGTCAAACCAGGAGAGTACGAGGTGCCAAACGCAGAGCAGGAGAGTAGTGAACAAGCCGAGTCAAACCAGAAGTGTACGAGGTACCAAACGCAGAGCAGGAGAGTAGTCAGCAAGCCGGGGTCAATATGAAGCAAGGACAAATAGTACAAGAAGCTGAGGCAGGGCCAGGAAACCAAACGAGAAGAATCACAAGCAAGGAGGAACAAGAAAGGCAGGTATAAATAGACAGAGGGCGGGAGCTAGCTCTGTCTGGCCAGGCTGTGATAGGTTCTCCCACTCCTAAGCCTGCCACCCTGAGAGGTGGAAGATGGAGTCAGTCTCACAGACATAGAAGCAGGTGCAGACTGATTATCTATGGGCGTTGACCCCGAAGCTGTGCCTGGCAGATCCTTTACAGATAAGTGACAAGAAGACAATAATAGCACCACTTATCTCTAGGGGAATCAAAATAACCATAATCCTTGTTTTCCATAGACATTAAAGCTTCAATGACATATCTAGACATGTTTTAGCTCTAGATGTACTCCATATCACTCAGGAAATGTTGTAGTTGGAGATGCAATCTTCTGATAAGGGTGTTAGTTGGTTAAAAGGGTAACCATGCTAGAAATGGCATTGTCTATATTGTTGAAATAACTAAAAGAAAGGGTTTTGTGATATTAGAAACAACATTTTCTGAATCATAGAGAACCCATTTTAACCCCATGAGGCTTTTAATTATAAATTGTATTTTATAGATCTACTTTAAAACAGTACAGTAAAAAAAAGTAAATGTCAAAAGGTCATACACAATGAAACTATATAAAAACAAACAGGATACAGGTAACCCCAAGAAGCCTTCATAAAAAGCAAAACAAAAAGTTGAAAAATTCAATAGCACTGAAAGAATCACTGACAGACAACTGACAAGGTGATAAAAAGTGATCATATGTGGCATAAATGTTGAAATGGAAAGATGGTGGAAGAAAAGTCAACGAGTCGAAAGGGCAAAACTGATCTCACCTCTATGAGGAAAAAGTGTGCAAAATGCAGGGATATCCTTATTTGCAGAATAAGTCATGTTTATCTTAAAGTGTATACATAAACTTATTTTATGTATTCAAATTTCACACTGGAAGATTTCTATGAATGCACATACTCATTTGGAGCCACCAAAAACATAAGTGACCAATGTGTGGTTTACCTTCGGTAAACAAGTGGTGGTCTTACTTAGCTTCCTGCAACAACAGGTTAAACTCTGTGACCGAAGAAAGAATAAAACCAAATCTAAAATCTTCTAATTTTAAGACATTTCCACCTAATATGGGTGTACAATCTATCTTCCTTGTATTACCTGAAGCACATAGCCAAAATAATTTATGAGCAAGGCTCACCGGTACCATGTTCTAAAAATGCCTGACATAACCAATGAAGTATTAATCAACTTTATCTCAACTCATAAGCTTAAATCTATTCGACAACATCAGCTCCTCAGCTACACATTTAGGGGAGCTTAGAATTAGGGGCCTATTTTTTATGTAATATGTAAAGATATTCCAAAATTGTCCTATAGATTGCACATATACTATTCATTTTAAAGTTTTGAGGCTTACCCAACATAAAGTATTTATACCATTTATGATTCAATTTTGCATCTCCCAGCATTTCCCATTTGCAGGAAAAGAGTTAAATGCTAACAGAGATGATAAAAGGCTTTTGACTTGTGAAAGCTTACAATCTAGAGAACATCTTAGTTTCTCTAAAAATGACACTTTCCTCTGGGGACTAAGCATGATGTATAGATCTGTGCCATGCTTTTAAGATCTTTTCTTTTTATATACCTCATGGGTGTGCCTGTTCTTTCTATACATCATTCTGCCCAGCTGCACAGCCATACATAAAAGCCTTAGGGACTGCTGCTAAAGGACTCATACATATGAATTAGCTCTATGTCCAGACAACTGACAACGTGGAAAGGAAGAAGAAAATACAAAGTGACTTGATAAACAAATTCAAGTGAAATGGCACATTAAGCACTAAAGGTTCATTAATAATTCTGACACGCAAAGAAGACATGAGTGACAGATCAAAGCCTACTCGTTCTCACACAATCCAAAAGGTACAATGAGGGCAAATAAGCTAATAACAATACTGATAAACACAGAAGGAAATACATTTATAATACCAGCTCAACACAGCATAAAAAGAAAATATTTCTTTTCTTTTTATAGAACTTCAGGTATGTAGAACTTTCCGACAGCCATAATGCCATATTTTCGGGTCTCTATTACGGCTGCAGATCTTTGATCACCATAGGGTTAGGTCACCATAGGGCTCGAATGTGCCAAAATGGCAGCTGCTCCTACAAATGCAGACAGCTTCAGAGGCTTTTAGAAAGAGAGAAGCCTTAGTATAGGTTGCTTGTATCAGTTTTTACCTATTGGCAGTATAAACCTGCAACCAGATTAAGGATCACAAAGCTACTTTGCATTTTAGTAGCGTGGATGTCCACTATAATGAAAGAGAGTGAGAGACTCCTTTGGATATTTTCTTCCCCCCCCCCCCCCATCCCCTGTCTTCTATTCACACCCATAAGTGAAGAATTGGTTAAATATTTTGTTTTAAACAAAAAAACTATATTTCTTTGTTTTGACACATTTTAGGACCAAATGACTGATGCCAGATATGGACTAAAAAGTCTGCAAATATTTTTTTTTTACTTCAAATTAAAAAAAATTGTTGTTATATTGTAAAGATCATACAAAAGGATACAGAAAATTAGCGACTTTTTACAACCTAAAGTACTGTGTGTAACATATTTTTTTTTGTATTTGTAAAGCAGTGCATATTTGATGTAGATATTATAGGATGGTAGTATATATTTTGTATGGTAGAACATTATGTTCTTAACAGCCTTTATAAACTTCTTTATTAAAGTGATATCAATCTAAAATGAAGGGCTAGCATATTAGAACCACAAACCATTCTCTTGTGGTTTCATATTCATCATCCCTCAATGACAATGGTTTCTGCACAGATGGAAAAACACATTGTTGCTTCATCGCTCCTGTACCGTGAAATGGTGTACTAAGCCAAGTGAAGCTAGTGTCTTTGTAAAAACAATGTCAGCAATATCACCATTTCTTTATCTGAAATAATGTATCAGTTACTCTTCAAAACTAGCAATCGAAAGAAAATATCCCCAAAGCCCTTATGAATTTAATAACTGAGTAAAAATTTATGTAAGTAATAAAAGATTATTAATGTAAAAATGATTTATGAAAGCCATGGATCATGGTTTCATGTTAAAAAGTTAACACTCATATGATACAATGCATGTTAAAATGATATTACATATAACATAAATATATTGTAATTACATAAAAGATTAAAAGTGTAGACACATCACATGTCATCATCACTCGAATATTCTGTACGACAGGTTGCCGTTTCAATATTTTGTGTGCAGTTATAAAAATAGAAGCGCTGACCTGAATGCACTACATTGACCTGATGGATGAACATTATATAATATATACTTTCTAGGAAAACAAACAAAGGATGTTTCTGGAATAATCACGACAATCTTAATGGGACATGCTGTAGTAATATATACAAGCAGAAAATTATTACTTATTCTAAGGCCTGATGCAAACGATCATAGTGATTTTGTGGTATGCAAAACACGGATCAGTTGTTTGTATTTGCGGGCCATTTGTCTGCAAAACACTTTCCGTAGTGAATCTGTGTGTCATCGGTATTCAAGGATCCACAACAACAAAAAAAGTCTGGAATTGATGTCACCAAGTTGTCCCAACTCCTGAGTGGGTCACATGATAGCTCAGGTGCCAATTCCGACAACCTGTATCCTGTCCACAATTTTTATGGTGCAAATACGGACATAAAATGACATGTCCTGAGTTTTAACGGCCCAGACTCGCGGCCCCCACAAAGACACAGCTTGTGCATGGGGCAATATAAATGAATTTCCCGTGTGCTATCCACAAAATTGTGGATAGAACATGGCAAAAAACCATGTCGTGTGCATTAGGCCTAAGGTCTCATGCACACGACCGTGTTTTTCTTCAGTGTGCAATTGCATTTTTTGCGGATAGCACACTGACCCATTAATTTCTATTAGGCCAAGTACACATCAGTGTTTTTTGCCAATCTGTTGTTCCATTCCACAAATTATAGAACATGTTCTATCCATTTTTGCGGACCTGTGCCACCATTTAAGTCTAAGGGTCCGCAAAAAGAACCAGACAGAACAGGAGCCATCGATGTGCTGTCTGCATTTGCAGATACATTGCAAGGAAACACCTAAGGAATCCGATCACGTAACTTTCCCATGGGTGTAGACTGCGAAATATTGATAACGCACGGAAAAAACACGGCCGTAATATACGGACATACGAAGCGGTTGCAGAAGCAACTCAGTGGAATTACGGACACAAGAATCCATAGTTTGAGGCCCGATAAATTGCAACGGTTGTGTGCATCAGGTCTAAGGATGCAGTCACACATGAAAGATTTTGTTGCAGAAATTTCTGCGACTGAAAATCAGTTCCATTAATCTAAATCTGGTTGTTTCTGAAACAGGTGTATGGATTCCTGCAAGTTCCATTCAGTTGTGAATCCACCCTAACAAACTATCACCCTGTAGACCACTGCACAGATTATTTTAGTCTGGAAATATACCGATTTGTTTGTACCCCTGAAGTACCTAGATTTTTCTAGATGTCGAAAGATTGAGGGCAGCAAGCTAGCTAGACTTTGCGTTAAAATATGTGTATGTTGATGGGTTGTGATTTAATTCTACTTTTAATAGTTACATCTATTACCACAAAATATAAAATATGTCTTCTGTTTTACTCACACTAAATGTCATGTTTTGTTACCCATTTTATAGCCAAAACATACCCATATTAGCTTGTGTTATTCTTTTAATTGGAATATAACTATTAAATAAAGCAGTCAGAGTCTGACATGAAAATGAGATCATGGCTGTAAATCTACAGATCGCACCGTCCTAATTAAAATCTAATATGTCACCTTTACATTGAGCACTGGGGGGGTTCAAAATGAAATATGACTATAGTTACATATGCAAATCTGAATAAATGCAGGACAAAATGGCATATTTTAATGTATGAGATGTGATAGGTGTTAGAAAGAAAAATTATCACTTTCAAGAAGTCAATGTTCTCGGTTATTTAGATACTGAGCGAAAAAGTCTGATAAGAATAAAAAAAAATACAAGCAATAACATTAAACCCGCTGGGAAATATGAAGTGATATTATAAAAAATACACAAAGTTAAGCAAGGTCAGTTGCAAAAAAGAAAAGTAAAATCATGGAAAGTAAAGTATGACAGTGTAAAATGTATAATGTATGTAGGTCAGTTCAAGCAGGAGACATAAAATACCTCATGTATCAAAACTGTTTTACACAAAAAGCGGCCTCAATGCTCATAGCAACCAATCAGAGCTCATGTTGGCTTTATTCCAGTGCAATTTTAAATTTAAAGTTGGACTCTGATTGGTTGCTTTGGGCAATAAGGTTGCTTTTTTTTCTGAGACAGTTTTGATACATGAAGCTCAAAGTGTACCAGAAGAGCTAGAGGCTTGGATGAATTTTCTTAGAATGAATGAATTTGGCAACAAATGTTCACTTTTTCACAGAAAATAAAATTGAGCCTTACCCCCTTATGGATGCAGATCATTTTGACCTTACAGGTGTTTTCTCAGAAAGACAACCCCTTTTAAAACTGAAAGCAGACTTATGATCCCTGGCTATTGCTGGGGAAATATAGTATTAAACTAAATGGCCGATCGTGTCTGACATGGATGGGCTGGGTAAAGTCACTCTTTGAGATATACTCAAAAGAAGAAAAAATCTGCAGCACACACATAATGTTACCCTTCCTAGGGCATTTAAAAGGATGCACAGTCACTTGTCCAGGAATCCCTCTCGGACTTGGAACATAAGAGAAACGTAAGGTATGGCAACATCAACCAGGTGTAGAAATAATCCCAAAACTTTATTTCTCCAATATGTCAAAAAAAGGTATGTTTCGACACAAACAGTGGTCTTTCTTAAGCCTAGAGCATATGAGTAGAAACAAATATATATCTGCTTGGTTGATGCACTTTGTATAATTTTTTTACTGTTTGCACACACATATACTGTATGTTTAAAAAAGACTCCTGCATGGGACAAAACCTTAAATTTTTTGACATGTTAGAGGAATACAGTTTTGGGATTATTTCTATGTGTCATATCTTACGTTTTTTCTAGTCACTCTTTGAGAGTTTCTGACTCATAGAGGGTGGGGGGGGGGTGGACCTGGGGAGCACTCTATAAAGTCCATGTTCCCTAATAGGCCACTTTAATTCTTTGTTTTGTTGTCATTATTTAATTGCTGTTTTCCCAAACAGTACTGCATTAATACTTACTAAAACAGAGCAAGTTACATCAATTGTTCTCTCCGGTGGTGCAGGCACACTGTAAATTTCCACCGAAAACCAAATTTTGTAGGGAGCAGATTTTCTGCCTAAAAAATAAAGAACAAGAAATAAAAATCACAATAAGTATTCTGTATAAAATAAAACAGAAAGCTAATAGTCTTTGGAAAAAGCTAGCCAAAATTACTAATTAAATTCTCACTTTATCGAAATAGCTGTACCCATGGTGCACAGCTGGCAGTAACAACCTGCTAAAATATCATCTAAATCAAATAGGACGGAAAGTAAAAGGCTAACAAAACATCAAATATATTAGTTACACCCTCAAGGCCCACACTTGAAAACTTCTTATTTAGTTTCTGTTCATATTGTAACACTATGGTTTCTAGTATGGACGGCTAAACGTTAAAAAGATGGATCTGTGTCATAGTTCTTCTTCCATATTTGCTATTTATATTATCTCTCTTTAATGCTACCTATAGTTGGCTACCCTGTAGGTCAATGTCCGACCGTTTAAAGAGCTGTGAGACATGACTCTGGCTTCCCACTTGCTGGATGTTCACAAATGAGAATGAATACCTTCTGAGAGACGTTATTTATATTATAAACCATATAAGGCTGGATTCACACACTGCATTTAGGAAAATATGAATATCTCTACAAACATAGTGTATCGGTTTGTGGGGTTTATTTGGTGTTTTTCTCCATAGACTTTAAAAGGCTTTTTATTAGGCCTTAAAATATGCATTAAAAAAATGAATGTACAAAAAGATAACATTTAAAATACGTCAGTAAAAAACAAAAAAAGCTTAATAATGTAGAAAACCGCAGTGGCTTTGTAGGCATTTTTTTTAATGTGGTTTTCAGATGCAAAGAGAAAAACCAGTGTGAACCCAGTCTAAAGCTGTGAAGGAATGAATTACATTCTGCAGTCAATAGTACAGTGAATTCTATTTTCTCCAGTTTGGTTCTTTGTCTACTTGTTACAGCAGAGCTTGGTTATGAAGAGTATCTCAGAGTCTGGAGGATCCAGCACTTCTGTACATTAGACAGGCAGTCTATTGATTTCAAAAGGAACTGTGTAATACTTCATTTCTCCTTTAGTGGAATTGCAATGGAACTGAATACTCACCGCAAGGAAAACCCACAGATTACATCTTTTAGATGTCGGTCCCAGCAGGGAAACCAACATATAGCATCAGAATAAAAACACATTTCAATACTCAATGCAATATGGCTTTTTTCATGAACTCTTCTAGGTACAGCGAAGGCTTCGTTCACACCTACATTGTGACATTCCATTGTTCTGCTCCGTCAGAGAAGCAGAACAAGGGGATAACACAAACAATGGTTCCGTTGCACAAAGGACACCGCCAGAGGCCGATGGAAACAAATTACTTTTATAGGTTCCATTGGCATTCTGTCGGGGTGTCCGTGATTCTACCGGACACAATAGCGCAGCATGCTGTACTATTGTCTCCAGTAATCCCTGCCAGATCTGCAACGGAGGCCCCTAATGGAGCATCCAATGCAGATGTGAACGAAACCTAACAAGAACAAAGGGCTTAAATGTTGCACTATTAAGCAGTTATTAGCATTCTAAACTTTTAAACTTAATATCATGAAAATAAATTTACTAGGATAGTTATCAAGATAAAGGTGTTTGAAATGAAAGAAGAAAATAGTTTAATAATGCAGACCCGGTAAATGCACTACAACAGGCAGTAAGCAGCTCGTAATAAATAACTAAAGGCAGTGAGCATGTTAAGACAATTGTTGTGAAAGTAAGGGTATGTTCACACGGCCAAATTTCAGACGTATACGAGGCGTATTATGCCTCGTTTTACGTCTGAAAATAGGGCTGCAATACGTCGGCAAACATCTGGCCATTCATTTGAATGGGTTTGCCGACGTACTGTGCAGACGACCTGTTATTTACGCGTCGTCGTTTGACAGCTGTCAAACGACGACTCGTAAAAATACAGCCTCGTCAAAAGAAGTGCAGGACACTTCTTTCAGACGTTTTTGGAGCTGTTTACTCATAGACTCCAATGAAAACAGCTCCAAAAACGAGTTGGTAAAAAAATGAGTTGGTAAAAATGCGAGTTGGTAAAAAACGTCTGAAAAGCAGGGTCTGTTTTCCCTTGAAAACAGCTCTGGATTTTCAGACGTTTTGGTTGACTACGTGTGAACATACCCTTACAGTTCTTTATATATATGTGGTAATAACGAAGACTTGAATAAGCAACGTTATTTATTACAATCTCAGCAGCACAGAAAGGCCAAAAGTATCGGTAAATGTAGACGTGTAAAAGAAAAAATAATTGGAAAGATAATCATTTAATAATATTATATATTACAGCTGCTTTCAGAGACAGTTCCTGAGAATAAAATTGCTAGGCTTAACTATTAAATCACATCTCCATGACATTGTTTATTAGCCAAGTTGAATGATTAAACAGCTAATAACAACCCTCCTGCACATCAGACAATATATAAATGTAGAAACTGAAAACTGTGACGCGCAAAGTGCAATTAAGCCAAAAGAGAGCTCCAATAAATGTCAAACAAATTATATCCATGTATTATAGCCATGGTTAATGGATCTGTAATTGTATCCTAACTTCCTATGATATATTGACACCAAAATCAAAGGTCAAACGTCTTATTCCAGCCATAAGAATGAATGCTGGTTAATATATGGACATAGTTACTCATCAGGAAATTGGTCATTATTTGTTCAAAGAAAAGGTGTAAAAATGCTAATCATTCCAATAAAACAGTATGCTGTTTAACAATGATCAAACACAGCATTATCACCTATTGTCCATTAAAATAATGACAATTTATGGCACCTGTTCATGTTCATCTGTATTTCTAACCTAATGATTAGTCCTTATAGCTTTTTCACATTCTATTATTTGATACCTCACGGGCAGCACCAAGCTTCAGTAGGCTTGGCGAAGGGTAAATTCTCAAGTGCAGTTGTCTGCTAATTTTTCTATTTCAGATTTTTTAACAGAAAAATGCAGTAGAAAGATTCTAAGTTTGTCTAGTTTACAAAACCTGTTTTATGAGTTAATAGAGGGGAACATCCCATTCGGATCCTCATCTATTAGCCAGAGAGTAGAGTAAAATATCCACATCAACCAAATATTTTAATATCCCCCCACATATTTTATGTATTAATACTAATCTCATAAAAATTGGCAGGTTTTACGTTTTACTCCACAAAAAGAGGTCTCTGTAGCTGCCAGAAGAACTGCTACGCCCAGTTTTGCCACGATTCGCATTTTAACTGTGACGTGTAAACCCAGCCTTAACAAGCCTGGTAGATAGCAAACTTTGCTTAGAAAATAAGTTTTGATTGAGAGGTGGCAGGGATTTTTTTTAATTAGAAATGGCTATTATTAAAGAGGCTCTGTCACCAGATTTTGCAGCCCCTATCTGCTATTGCAGCAGATAGGCGCTGCAATGTAGATTACAGTAACGTTTTTTATTTTTTTTAAACGAGCATTTTTGGCCAAGTTATGACCATTTTTGTAGTTATGCAAATGAGGCTTGCAAAAGTCCAAGTGGGTGTGTTTAAAAGTAAAAGTCCAAGTGGGCGTGTATTATGTGCGTACATCGGGGCGTTTTTAATACTTTTACTAGCTGGCCGTTCTGATGAGAAGTATCATCCACTTCTCTTCAGAACGCCCAGCTTCTGGCAGTGCAGACACAGCGTGTTCTCGAGAGATCACGCTGTGTCGTCACTCACAGGTCCTGCATCGTGTCAGACGAGCGGGGACACATCGTCACCAGAGGCTACAGATGATTCTGCAGCAGCATCGGCGTTTGCAGGTAAGTAGCTACATCGACTTACCTGCTAACGCCGATGCTGCTGCAGAATCAACTGAAGCCTCTGGTGCCGATGTGTCCGACACGATGCAGGACCTGTGAGTGACGTCACAGATCTGCACTGCCAGAAGCTGGGCGTTCTGAAGAGAAGTGGATGATACTTCTCGTCAGAGCGCCCAGCTAGTAAAAGTAGTAAACACGCCCCGATGTACGCACATAATACACGCCCAGTTGGACTTTTACTTTTAAACACACCCACTTGGACTTTTGCAAGCCTCATTTGCATAACTACAAAAATGGTCATAACTTGGCCAAAAATGCTCGTTTTTTAAATATAAAAACGTTACTGTAATCTACATTGCAGCGCCTATCTGCTGCAATAGCAGATAGGGGCTGCAAAATCTGGTGACAGAGCCTCTTTAAGCATGATTACTAAAAGTTTTCATCTGGGTGGGCATGCTGGCAGTCCACAATATTCTGATAGATTTGTCTACCCTTACTTTTCCTTGACTTGCATTGTCATGATACCAATTCATTACAATCTCGTGCCATCCAGTAAACAAATGGATACATTAGACGTACAAGTTTCTTTTAAAATGGGAGTCTATGAACGACAGATAGCCGACAGATGCCTCTGATGCATGCCATCCATTAGTTATCTGTCGCCCATAGACTCTCATGTTAAAAACATATACGTTTAACTTTTTTTTAACATGGGAGTCTATTGGCGACGCATTACTGATGGATGGCATCCGTCGGAGGTATACAGTTTTTTTACATGTTTGTTTAACATCTTGCACAATACATCTTGGGTTATGTTGGATTTAGAAAATTAGGACACATCTGTATTGTATTTTATCACTTTTTCAGTTTACAAATGTTTATTATCATTTATTGTTAAATGGACACTAACTTTTTAAACAATTTATGCTAATCTAATATATATAATGTTTATGCTGGCAGTCTACAATATTTGTCCACCCCTAGTTTTACTCGACTTACATTGTGGCTATATATATTAACATTGTAATTGATTTTCTTTTAAAATGTAGTTGTTTTATCCATGCAAATTCAGTATGAAGTTACTGCCCCTAGGCGTGTCCCTTCCTATAATCTGTTGTCCAGGCCCTGTTGTCAAGCAAAATCCATCCCTAGTTAGAGAGCAGAACTGAAGGACTGCAGGAAGTTGGGATGTGTCACATCACTGCCTTCCAATACGTGTCTATAGAGAGTGGAGAGGAGCAAGAGGAGGGAGCAGAGAGAGAGGGAGAATGAGTCCGAAACAGACCTGCAGCCAATACAAGCCTATGGAGAGGGGAGGGGGAAAAGGAGGAGTAAGTAGAGAGAGAAGGAGACACAGACACGCTGCCACAGCAAGTCTATGGAGATGGGAGGGGGAGCAGGAGCAGAGTGAACATGTACACTGCTTATTACTGCTGTATAATGTCCTCCATGCTGCTGCAGCTTCTATGTATGTGGTAGTTAGAGATAGGAGAAAAGGATTCTCTTCTCCTATTTGTGCTTTTGTACGGCAGAAATAATAGCTGTTAGGCTCCACCCACTAGCTCAGAAACAACTAAGAATTAAAAAAAGAGCCTGCTGAGGGGAAAACTGCTAAGCAATGCAGAATACAAATTATATAACAGACAAAAATTATTCTGAAAAATCCCCAGAAACGGTACATATGCTTTAACTAAAAAAAACAACAAAGTCATTTGTCTTACCAAGACTCAAAATGTTAGCTAAAAATATAGGATATCTGTTACATCCCTAAACAATCCTGTTAAATTCGGGAGCAGACAAAAATACCTTGCATAGAAGGAGTGTGGTCATGTAGACAGCAATGGAAACAAATCTGTGTAACTGAATTGTACATTGTAGTGTATAACTTTTACTTTCCCAGAGCAAGCCTTTCATTATGCAGTTTTACATGTAGTTTTCCCAATATAATTAAATCCAATTAAAACAAAGTTTTAACATACTGATGGCTTAATTAGCTTCCTATGAAATTGGTCCTAGTGTGTGTGTCTGAGACTGGGAAACTAGAGTGTGAACCTCACTGGGGACAGAGACTGAGGTGAATAGTGACAGCTCTGTATAGCGCTGCACAATATGTTGACACTATGAAAATCAATAGGAAAAACTACAGGGTTAGTAAATTGGAGAATAAAATAAAAGGCAAAAGTTGTATAACACTGATGGTCTACGATGTTGATGATGTTTTTCAGTTATAATAAAATACCTATCTTTTACCTTGGTTATTTTTCCTCCTAAGCCAATGCTCAGTTACGTAATTCTCATATTCTAGCCTGTTGCCCATTGAAGAAAGTGGTTTTCTCTGCCTAAAGCAACCTTATTCTAAATGTCTAGACTCTCAAATGCCCAGTCAAATAAAAATTTGACAAAGTCATGTCCCCTATTATTCTTATCTTTCACCGGAGGAATTATATTATATCAAATGACACAATTCCTTATAGCAATGCATTAGGCATTATGACAGACTGAATGCAGTTACCATTAATGGATAAAAGTGAATCTGCAATGCTAACTGCAGGGAAATGACTAAAGAGCATCTGTACTGCAGGTTAACAGATAATTAAGAGAAAGAAAAGATGGAGAAGTAATTAGAGAACAAAATCTAATCTGTCTAGCAGCTTGAAGTAGGCATTTCATTAAGATGGTATTGCCCCCTAGTACTTTGAAATCCCAAAGTATTTTTAAGGGAGTTTAGTCTGTGATGCATATTTATTAAACGTAAAAGAATTTTGCCACAAATATATTTGTCATTGGAGGCACTTCTGAACTCTTGAAACATAACTACAGGTATTAAATGTCTTAAGCATGGTACAGTATATATGATGTCTGCAATAGACAGCATACAATTTATTTTTCATTGCTTTTTCTGTAGACACTAAGCTGAGAACATCTTATGCAAGGCAGCTTACTAAAAGCTAAGGGCTGATGTGTTCAGGCAAGCGGATTGCCATTGCAAAGAAGTGTCACATCCTAAAACAGAAACGTTAAAAGGCAAATCATGTGTTATTTCCATTCAAACAAACTATTTCATGTCCATGACCTAAACAATGCAGGACTGCAATATAACAATTTGACACATTGCAAGTGTTAGAAAGTCTATAGCAAATGGTTATAATGCCACATACTGTACAACATATTTCTGTACAAATCAAAGTGGGAATTGTCCTTTTTTTGTTGTATAACCTCGGGTGGGTTGATGGGGTGATGTTAAGAGAATGATAAAAAAAATACACCAAAAGAGAAGGTGAATTTTTTTTATTTAATTATAAAACTAATTTGTGACAAATGACAATATTCAAAACGAGTTATTAAATATTTTTTTTACATCATTTGAATCTTGCATTCTGTGTTTGCATTGTGGTTTTTACTGATTCCTAAAAAATCTAATTATTTTCCTTCTTTGAATATCATATAAAACCTAAATGTGACAACATCGAGCATGCCATATAAAAACCATAGCAGATATTAAACTAATGCTACAAATTTATGTAGTGATAGTTACCACAATAAAACTATCATATCCACAAAGATTGAGCTCTATACCAGCCAACGCTATAGAGATAAAATAGCTCTCAGCTTCTGGGACTCTTTATATTTGGAGAAATAATAGGAATGGTTGAACAACACGAACAAACAAACTTTCCGCAGACATGTCTGACAGTTCACATATACGGTACTTTGGACTGTCTGAGCAGATTCAGTCTAAAATACAAATGTGTCCGATTTGTGACAATCCACTATGGTGCCACTTGACTGGTACCACAGTTCGGAACACATACGTATCAATCAAGTACTTACAGTCTAATTACTGTAGTGCTATTTTTTTTTTCTTTACATACTGTATGTCTATAATGTTTATATTGGGCGGAGAGAGGGATTAGAAGTTTATCTTACCAACTTGACATTTACATATAAAATTAAGATTCTTGGTATGTAGTTTGTTGTTGACGATAAGAATAAAGTTAAGAGGTGGCTTCACTGGAAATGACATCATGAACAGACACATCTGATAGGCCCCACGCACACGAACGTGCTTTTGCGGCCACAATTCCCCCGAAAATCCACGGGAGAATTGCGGCCACATTCATTTCTATGGGGCCATGCACACGACCGTAGTTTTTACGGTCCGTGCATGGCCCGGGAGCCCGCACCGCAGAAAGAACGGACCTGTCTTATTACGGCCGTGTTCTGCGGTCCGGGCTCATTGAAAATAATGGCCGCGGCCATGTGCATGTCCCGCGATTTGCGGGGGGCTCGCGGCTGACAGTCCGCAGCCGGCCGACCCGAAAATCACATGGCTACGGTCGTGTGCATGAGCCCTAAAAGAGGTTCTCTATCACTATATATACTATATCAGTAACATTTCTAATTCTGGATAGCCTGGTGTCAAACTGAGCAGCAGCTTCTCCCAAAGTAGTAGTTAAGAACAGAGCTGTTGAGTGGTTGAGGTTTAAAGGGGTTTTCCAATACTTTTTTTTTTTTAATCACTGCAACGCTTCTCAATTTATCTATGAATGCCCCTAATATCGTTATCTATTTTTTTACTTTTTTATGTACCATTATGCTCTTTTGTTTACATTGAGAGGTTTATTTACCTCTGTGGGTTCATTGTCTTGCTTTGCCGGTCATAGAGTTCCCAGCATGCACCGCTTGTGTCCCAGCATGCAATGAGCTGGCAGGGACTCATCACGCCTACTACACCCAGCTATAAACATTTTCTAATCTCCGTTGCCATTTTACTGCTCTCATTGGATCAGTGAGAGCTAACGATAAACGTGCAACATATCAGTGCTGTGCTAAACAACACTCTCTCTTACATAACGGTAAAAAAAACTTAATTTGACCCCAGAGCCTGAGTCCCAGAGCAGAGAAGAGCTAGTATAGGCTCTGCTCCGGGACTCTGTGGAATCCCCTGACATCACTGTCCATATATGGACAGTGATGTCAGGGGCTTTCCCAGAGCCGGAGTCCCAGGCAGAGCACTAGTATAGGCTCTGCTCCGGGACTCTGTGGAATCCACTGACATCACTGTCCATATATGGACAGTGATTTCAGGGGCTTCCCCAGAGCCGATGACCTGGGCAGAACGCTAGTAGAGGCTCTGCTCCAGGACTCCATGGAATCCCCTGACATCACTATCCATATATGAACAGTGATGTCAGGGGCTTCCCAGAGCCAGAGTCAAAGACAGAGTACTAGTATAGGCTCTGCTCTGGGACTCTGTGGAATCCCCTAACCCCAGCGCCGGAGTCCTTGTCAGAGTGCTACTAGCACTCTGACTGGAACTCCAGCTCTTCTCCTGACATCACTGACATAATTTCTTCTGATAGTTTCCGGTCCGCTGCTAGGGGGGAGAAAATGACGCGCAGGCGCTGTGATAGCCCAAGAGTGGGCATGCGTGGTAAGCACTGCTAGTGTAGAAGCCACGCATGCTCAGAGAATAGCAATATTTACCACGCATCCCCACTCCTGCGCTATCACAGCGCCTGCGTGTCATTTTCTCTCCCCTAGCAGCAGACCGGAAACTATCAGAAGAAAGGGAGTATCCGGTCCACAACTTCCCTCAGTGTACAGTGATGTCAGGAATGACGTACCCGTACATTGAGCCAGCCAGAAAGCAGAACTGAAAGATCATGGACGGGGTAGTGCCGGAACTGAGGATTTTGCTAATAGAGACGTATCATGTGACCAGCGCTGGAATCGGGTGTTAGAAGGTGAAATCAAAACGTAAGTATATTACAAATTACATTATTTTTGTATGTGCAGTAAAATAGAAATTAGTTAATTGGTTCCAGAAACCCCCTTTCATAGTAAGCAGTATGTGAGTCTTATCTGCGTGAATAATACGGACAATCCTTTGTGATAATGGAGTATTTCATGCAGGAATGCTTGCTTTCTATGCAGATGTGGGAGGCTCTGTCTCAGGCATTGTAGGGAGGGAGCGATCATATCCCATGTTGTCTATAGGCAGAAGGAGTGGGGCAAGCTCTCTTGATGTCACGGTTTCTGAAGGCATCCTACCATCGTCAGTCTCTAAAGTTCAGCATGGTAGTTGTGCGATAATCATTTATTTAATTGCCCCATGCCCTTCCACTCCGCTTCACACTCTCTGATTCATAACAAGTACTCTCCAGTTCTGTTCCATTTCAAGTTGATTTATTCAGGAAAGGAGATAGTTAATTCAAGCAAAAGTTCAAGTTTCAGCATCAAGTAACATTTGTAGACTTTGAATGTGGATCCTTGTGGCTGTAACTTGGTGCTAGCAAGACTGGGGTGCCGAGTCTGAGGGATCCATAGTTTTCACACTTAACCCCCGCTCAGAGGTTTGGTCTTTGCTGCAAGGTGATCCCCAGGTTGCATTCCCAGAATAGTTACCAGTTGGCAGTTAGATACAATAGTAATGACAGGTTAGGAACAAGGCCAGAGGGTAAAGGTGGAACAGGACTAGGAAGACCAGATGTGAATCGGAACACAGAACCCAGGAACAGACCAGGAATAGAATGTTAATAAAGTACTGGAACATGGAGACAGGAAAGAAGAACTACAAGTACCAGATGTGGTATTCACAGTCAAGGAAAAAGCAGAGTCCAGGAGTAAGCCGCGTCGGAAACCAGGAGACGGACTACAGGTACCATTTAGATAAACCAGAGGATGAGGCAGGGGTGTAGTCAAGCATAGCCAAAAGTCAGGACCAGAATGGTACCACAATTTTCAGGAACAACTTGGAACAATGTGGCTTGAGGTAGAGTCTACAGGAGCAGGAGGAGGGCTGGACGAAACCAGCATCAGGAACTGCACTTGTGAAATGTACATTGACAATAAGGCAAAGATTAAGAGTCCAGACAGAGTTTCAATAGCAAGTCTTGATGAGCTTGAGGCTTTGCTCCCACAACGGAAAATTGACGCTGATTAAAATGCATTTTCCGGGGGGCGTGGCTTGGCTGCCGGAGTGAATGGCTGCTTGAGAGCTCGGCCCAAAGCGACATATCACCGCCAAGCATATAACCTGCACCTACCTGTGCCCCTGACCGTGGCCCACTACACCCAGGATGCCCAGGAGACACAAATCGGCGGCCAAACCGGCCAAAATATCGGATTTTTACTTCCCCCACAGCCGCCCGTCGGATCAAGATGGCGCTGGAGAGAGCTCACGAGCGGGATCCCTGACATCAGACCCAGGCTCACCATCTTCTCTCACCTCTGCTCCGCCTCGACGCAGCAGCTCGGTCCCTGCTCTGCCACCGACGGGAACAGCAACAAGCCTGCAAGACCCGACACATCAACCTCAGGCGGACATCTCCCCGCCGAATCTCCGGAGCCGCCATCTTGGCACAGCTACACGCGGCGCCTCCTCACAGCCCTCCTCCCCTTGCAGCTCCAGAAGGCCTGAAGCAGGGGCCCCAGGCCGATCCACTCCTCTCCTCGCCGAGGATCAGGTAAGACATACTGGCGACATAGTCCCAGACTCTCCAGCTCCAGGGGACATACTGGCTAATACACCCTCCTCCACTGACCCTATCACTGAGCATACGCTCAAATCTATGCTGCAGGCCCTACAGAAATCTATACATTCTGGGTTTACCCAACTGCTTAAGCCTCTGGCTGACTCACTCCAGGCAGTAGATGACAGAGTCCAACATGTGGAATCAAAGATGGGGGTACTCACTACATCACATAACGAGCTCATCGATGCTCACTATGATCTTGAAACAGATCTTTCTCATTTACAAGCTAAGGTAGCTGATTTGGAGGACAGATCACGCCGGAACAACGTTAAATTCAGAGGGGTCCCTGAGGATGTTGCGGCCAAAGATTTAACCCCTTACATACAAGATTTCATCAAAGCTCTCCTTCCCGACTGCTCCCCCAGGGATCTTATCATTGATAGTCAAGAGAAAATACAGATTTGCGGTTAGGCAAAAAGGAAAAAGTGCCTTTATTTCCAGCCAGGCTATAGTAGTGTGTATATATTAAAACATAACTTTTAATGGTTAAGGTTAAATACAGTTAGGACAAGAAAAAATAATCAAAATTTAAAATTTAGCCAGAGTTCACTGACAGAAATAGATTTTGCATCAATCAGATGCAATCAGTATGTGGTATAATCTATCTGCCTTTGTGTCTCCTACGGCATCTGCAGGACACCGGGTGACATAGGTAAGTGGCGTCTGTGTCTAAGTCAGTGGAAACTCTGAGGTTAAAAGTAATTGCGAAGCCCCCCCGACATGTTTCGCTGCATACACAGCGTCTTCAGGGGTTCAAATGGGGCAACTGTCAGTGAACTCTGGCTAAATTTTACATTTTGATTATTTTTTCTTGTCCTAACTGTATTTAACCTTAACCATTAAAAGTTATGTTTTAATATATACACACTACTATAGCCTGGCTGGAAATAAAGGCACTTTTTCCTTTTTGCCTAACCGCAAATCTGTATTTTCTCTTGACATTTCAATGCCTGCCAGCCTGCTGGGTCTCCTCTTATTCATTACCTGCTTATCATTGATAGAGCACATAGGCTTCCAAAGCCGAAACACCTGTCCGATAATGTCCCGCGGGATGTACTAGCCCCGCTTTCATTTCTATCACATTAAGGACTCGTTCATGTCTGCATCTAGGAAGAAAGATGCGTTTCCCACACAATATCGGATGGTCTCCGTCTATGCTGATCTCTCGGCTGCCACGCTACAATTACGGCGACAATTTGCGCCCATCACCTCTGCACTCAGAGATAATAAAATTCTATACAGATGGGGTTTTCCTGTGCGCCTTCTTGTTCATAAAAACGACTCTCTACACATCATCAAATCCGTACAAGATGGCATCTCACTCCTACACCTGTGGAATATTCCGGTCATATTGCAGGAGAATACGCTGAAAATTATTCCTCATCCTGTCACAGATGATTGGCACATGGTTCGTTCACGCAATCGTCCACGATGCTGAGGTGGATGGCTTTTTAGGATGCACTTCCATTCACGATACCGGTCTTCAAGATGACTATTTTCCCCCTTCATTGTCCTGAACACAGCCGGTGTTCAGACACATTTCTTTCAATGTTTCTTTTGAATTTGTTTTGGTTTGTCCCCCTTTGCCACAGATGTCTGCAGACCTGCCGAGGTAGCTATATGTTTTCCTACAGTGCCTTTTTCTTGATGATATCTGTTATGCATTGGTATATACACCTGAACGGCCATTTTGATGTAAGGTTGTCTTCTTGTGCCCGCAGACAGCAACACACCTTATATAGTCATGGCGCTTAAATTTGCTTCCATTAATGTTAATGGCCTAAATAACCCATATAAACGGTCCACCATGTGGAAATAAACACTTAAACTCTCCTGCGACGTCCTCTGTGTCCAAAAGACGCATTTATTGAAGAAAGAAGCTGTCCGACTGAAGCATCCTGCATTTCCCCACATTTTTCAATCCCATCACTCAGCCAAAACTAGAGGTGTGATGCTGGCTGTGAAAAACACGGTCGCTTTTCAAATGTCTGAATTATTAATTGACCCCAATGGCCGATATATTATTTTGCGGTGTTCCATCAATAACGTCCAATACACCATAGTCACAATATACGCTCCCAACCGTCACCAACTGAAATTCTTACACAAGATGACACGCCTAATCTCCAAACATAAACAGGGCAGATTGATCTTGTGTGGGGACTTCAATTCCATAATGGATGCAGAATTAGACTCGACATCACAATCCCGTCACTCACATGTTGCCATAGGCGACCTGTTCTGGAAGGAAGAACTATATGACATTTGGCGCATGCAACACTGTTCAGAGAGGGATTTTACCCATCACTCCCATGTACACAATAGCTATGCCAGATTAGACATGTTCGTGGTAGACAAGGAATCTATCTTCCTAGTTGAGTCCACAACTATTGGTGACGTTGGTTGGTCAGATCACGCTCCTCTCACTGTGACTATTAAAGAAATGCATAATGCCCCGCCTACGTATTTGTGGAGGGTGAGCCCTTTTCTTCTATCCCACCCCACACACAGACAGTCCGTGGGGACCGATTTGGCAGAGTACTTCGCAACCAATGACACACCAGACGTAGGAATTTCAGCCTTATGGAACGCTCATAAGGCCTACATAAGAGGTACCTTTATCAGATTGGGGCATAGGGTCAAAAAACAAAGAGTAGCAGAAGTCTCGGCCCTGACAGAGGAAATCCGAGGTTTAGACACAAAAAACAAAGCCGCTCCCATGGACACCCAAGCATCTCAACTCCTACTGCTAAGACAATGTCTTAGATTGTGCCTGCTTTCAGAATATGAAAAGTCCCTTAGGAAAACTAAGGCGAAGTATTATTCCCAAAATAATAAGGCAGGGAAACTCCTAGCGGCTCGCCTCAAACTCCAACATCAGAAGTCTAGAATCCCGTATCTTCTAAACCCTCAATCTCAAGCTAAGATTACTGACCCTAGAGACATAGCTGATCAATTCCGTAAATACTACGCCTCCTTATATAATATTAGAGACGACCCATTTGTTGAGCGGCCAGTCCCCTCCGATATTCAGGGCTTTCTCAAATCGGCCTCACTACCCAGTCTCTCTCCAATACAACTTAAGACACTAAACGCCCCCATCACGGAACAGGAAATTTTAAAAATTATACAATCCCTTCCACAAGGGAAAGCCCCCGGCCCGGACGGACTTACTACCTTATATTATAAAAACTTTGCTACCCAACTGGTCCCCTATTTGAGTAGATTTTTTCAACAAGCCATGGCATGCGGTTCCTTCCCTAAGGAAAACCAATCAGCATTGATTGTTACATTACCCAAACCAGGGAAAGCTACAGACGCTCCGCGAAACTTCCGGCCTATCTCACTGCTTAACGCTGATCTCAAACTATATGCAAAGTTAATAGTCAATAGATTAACTCCTATGCTAGCTACCCTAATAAGCAGTGACCAAGTCGGTTTCATCAAAGGCAGACAGGCATCCGACAATACCCGTTGTGTCTTGAACTTATTACACCATCTCGAAACATCTAAAGAGCCGGCGACACTATTAGCATTAGACGCAGAAAAAGCGTTTGATCGAATAAATTGGTCATACGCTTTCTCGACTCTCCAAACAATGGGGTTTGATGGTGGTATCTTAAAGGGAACCTGTCACCAGCATTTCACCTATTGAACTTTACTTCTCCCTCACTGGCCGCTGCTATAAAAAGTTAATTGCCGTTATCCCCGCTCCTAAACTCCTCTTCCGACTGTAAATATCGGTCTGCAAACGTTTTGCGCCTTTTATCGTAATTATGCGGTGTCCCTATGTGCGCACACACCAAAAGAGGACATCAATGCACAAGCGCAGGATTTTGTGTGCTGGGGGAAGGCGAGGAGCTGTCAATCAAAAGTAAGGAGGCGAAGTAAACTTGGAAAGACTTGAGGAATGAAGATATGACTCTTTCCAAACGAAGATTTGACTCTTTTCAAATGAAGATCTGACTCTTTTCTGCTCATTTGCATACGGTGTGGAAACACTAAAAAGCTAAATACTAAAGCTAGAGAGCCGACTAAGAAGATAATTATAGGTTATATAGAAATGATTTTTCACCCACTACCACCAGGTATAGTCGGTTTAATAGGTGAAATGCTGGTGACAGGTTCCCTTTAACCGCTATACGGGCTCTATACTCTGCCCCATCCGCTAGAGTGTACACCAACGGTGTCCTTTCCCGAGATTTTAATATTTCTAACGGCACCCGCCAAGGATGTCCCCTGTCCCCAATAATCTTTATCCTCTCTATGGAGCCCCTGGCGCAGCACATCAAAAGACATAGCTTAATTCATGGTATAAAAATTGGTAACAGGATGCATACTATCTCATTATATGCGGATGATATTATCTTGTCCCTTTCCCAACCCGTTAGTTCACTTGAATCAGTTATGGATGTCATTGAATCCTTTGGTAAACTCTCTTATTATAAGCTGAACACTCAGAAATCCCAGATGCTACCCCTACATTTAGACCCCGATACACTGTACTTTCTGAAAACTAAACATTCTAAACTAAACTAAACATTCGATTGGAGAGTAGATGGTATCCAATACTTAGGCATTACCATATCACCCTCCTTCCGTGAACTATACAAAGTTAATTATGAACCTCTACTTCAAGCTATCCAAGTAGAATCGGATAGACTCCTCCAACATGACACGTCGTGGATAGGACGCATAGCGGCATACAAAATGCTTCTTTTACCCAGACTATTGTACCTATTCCGCACCCTCCCGATCAGTCTGCCCCCCAAGTTCTTCGTAGCAGCGCAAAAAACCCTATCCCGCTTTGTCTGGTCGGGGCGTAAACCCAGAGTGTCCCGACATATCTTGTCTCGTGACAAAACGTTAGGTAGTCTGAGTGTCCCAAACATACACAACTACTATACTGCCACCCTAGTGGCGCAAATTACAGATTGGTGGCATGATGACCAAGATATTCATTGGCTCCAAATTGAGTCCTCATATATATCTCCGATAAGCTTGAAGACCGCCTTGTTTTTGAACTTCTGGGACATTCCGTCGATTTACTCACTATCCCCTCTAACTCAGGCGACATTGCAATGTTGGTCTTTCCTGCAACACACATGTACTGAACGAATCCCACTACTAAAGTCATACATCCCCATTGATATTTTCTCCATGATTGTTCCCAACCTATCAATGTCTTCATGGTCTCTGAAAGGTATCACTAATGTGTCTCACCTGTTTAAAGACAATTGCTTGGTGAGCTTCGAACACCTCACATCTCATTATTCCATTCCTACCTCAGATTTCTTTAAATACCTCCAGATTAGAAATTGTGTCAAGACTTATAATAATTTTGACACGGTGTGTCTTTTTAAAATGTTTGGATATCTTTCTAAACTTAGCAAGGGTCTGAGACCTGTGTATAACCTACTGCACCCACACTCATTCTTCTCTAAAACACATCCCATGCGGACATGGGAGAGGGAATTGAACTGTTCTTTTTCTGAAGAGGCCTGGGTAGCTGTGTTTAAACTAATCCACAAAGCCTTACCCTGTATTCAACATGTAGATGCTGCTATAAAAACCTCGCTGAGGTGGTATTACACTCCAGAAAGATTACACAAAATGTTCCCTGAATCATCTCCTCTATGCTGGAGAAGCTGTGGCCACACTGGCACTCTTTACCATACGCTATGGGCATGTCCTACACTTACCCCGTACTGGTCTCAGGTTTTTGCCCTTGTGTCCACAGTGTCCAAATGTCATATTACACAGTCCCCTCAGATAGCCCTCCTATCTTTAGATATGGACCTAATTCCTTTACTTTTAAGATGTTTGATTTGCAAAACCTTGGTCATGGCAAAACTAGTGGTGACCCGCCATTGGAAGGAGATCGCCGCTCCGCTATTAGGAGAACTGATAACACTAATCAATACGACCTATGCATATGAAAAAATTGTATCCTTGGGTAATTCCTCGTTTCACAAATTCTCACTAATATGGAATCCATGGTCATCTAGTATATATTATAACATATAAAATGATTGTTCATGCGGTCATAATATCGTCTTGTCTCCCCGACATGGGTACCGACGATCTGTTCAGGTGATATGTGTGGCCTATATGTTCTTTGTTTGTCGGTTTATTTCTGTTCTCTCTTACTTTGTTATGATATAATGACGTCTCTCCAACCACGACTGTATTAACTCGTGCTTTATATGTAGAGATGATTTATTGTACTGCAGATATTGCAAAGTTGAATGCAATACTGTTGTTCTATGTTCTTGCAAAAACTAATAAAAATTATTGAAACGAAAATGCATTTTCCATGTCAGAGTTTCTGTTATTCTGCTTTTAAAAAGTCTCCTATTGTTTTCAATGGGAAACGGCCCCGTTGTTCATACGAGGCAGAATTTTCAGTAAGCAGAATTAAAAACAAAGTCATTGACAGTTCACTTTTTGGGGTGCTTTTACGCGGCATACTCTGCCCAAAAACAGCGTAGCTAAAAAAATAATTGGCATGTCACTACTTGACGTGTTTTCCGCAGCATATTTAGCCCGAAAACAACTCAGGGAGCCACATGCAGATTTGCCCCATTGAATGGAATCTTTGCCAGATCCACATCGGATTTTTGCTTTTTCCCACATGACAGAGGAAAGAGGAATCGAGCATGTGGAATTTGAACATGCAATATCCATTGTTCCCGTGGTGGCTTAGCCACTTCCAGAGTCCCTATTGAAATAAATATGCTTGCTTGGCTGAGACAAGTGTGCATGTTTATGGTAGAGTCGGTAGAAATAGCTGTTTGGCCAATAACTATTCCATTTGTATGGCCAGCTTGACACTGGTAGTAACTAGTGATTACAATGATCACAGAAGGGGAGAACAAGCAACAGACATGACATTTTAGTGGGTAGAAACAGGCAAAAAAGCTAATGTTATGGATGTCTGAAACTTTAAAATACGCACAAATACATGAATAGAGCTCAGTTTAAACATAAATTGTTATAATCATTCAAAGCACAATTATTTAAAGGAGCAGTTCTAGCAAGAGCTTTGCAAAGTAATTCAGGTTACCTATCAAATAAAGTAGCATTCAAAATGTACAGAAACACGTAGTGACAATATAAATATTGTTTCTTGAATAAAACTGACCTGTATGGTTTACATCTGCTTTCCTCTGAACTTTTATTTTTATTTTTTTTAATAAAACAATGTATTAATGGTGTTTTAAGCAACTTTTTAATAGTTTTTTCTAAAAAAAAAATTATAACTATTTAGATACAGCTTCTATGTATCCTGGATACATAGATGCTGCATATTGTGCTGATACCCGAATCCGTCAAGTCAGCGGCCTTTTGCTGAAACGATCACATCTAAGTTCATTAAAAAAAAGTGTTCAAAGGTTTACATAGCCTTTAAAGATCAAAACTCATCGAACTGTAGAATGAAAAATCAAAGTGCACATGACCAGAATGTTTTTGTTTTGGGACAACGTACATCGTCACTATGATATATTTATCATTTATCTTACAAGGACCCTTTTTTAAACTCTTTCTGCCTTAACTCTATGTGGTTATTAAAACTCTGCATATAATGAACTCACTTTGTTTAGAGCTAAGATACTTTCCAGTGATTCTACATTTTTCTCATACATCCTAACAGCTAAGGACTTCAACAGCCAAGGACATATCTGATACATCCTTGCAAGAAATGGCTCCAACTGAGCCGAGATCGCAGCTAGAGCTTTTCTTTATGCTATCAACCCCCTTAGCAATCAGAGACTATATTTGCACTTGGATTGTCGCATATGGGGGGGGGGGGGGGCTATTTTTAAAGAGTTTTCTTCCTTCTGGTGGAAAGCCATTTTTACCTATTTTCTGACAACTAAGAGTTTTCTCCTAAAGCTGCGTATAGAGATTATATATTTTTTTATAGATTCTCCTTTCATGTGATCTGTCAAGAATCTAAGCTGGTCAGATCGCAAACTGCCCAATTCCATTAATTGACCCAATACATGATTATGTGGGAATTCGGGATTAAAACATGTCTTTGGGCCCCTGTTTCAATGTGATGCAGGACTTACACTTCACATTTATGAATGCAGACCCAGCAGTCCAGCACTTCTACTTTCGTGTTTGGATTCTATCAATTCAAGAATATTTGTTAGTTTTTAGAATAAATAAACATTTTGTGGATGCCCAAAGTGAATTCCAGGTTGGAGAAAAATGTATTACAAACTCTATCTGCTGCCAATACTTCATATAAATATTTTTATATATTCTATTTACATAGGCTGTAGAGAACATACAAATAAATTGTGCTAATTCACTATACAATCAAAGACAGAATTGGTTAAAAAATTGGACACAGAAGACTGGGGTGGGCTGAGAAACAATGAGGTAAGGTTGCTCATAAATGTATTTTGTAGTCAGGCCATTCTCCCTTGTGATCTTCTTCACTATATTCCTTTTTTGTTTTTGAGGTTCCCTAAAGAATCACAGAGTGTTAGGATATTTTCACACAGAAATTTTGCGCAGGAATCCACCGCGGATTTCGCTGCAAAATTCTGCCTCCTATTCATTTCAATTGGAGTTGGACGCTTCTTTTTCCCTGATTATTTCCACTAGCAGGAAAAAGAAGTGTCCTGCTTGATCTTCAGGCGGATTCCGCCGAACCACCCATTGATGTCAATGGAAGGGAAAAATCTTCCTGCCATCTGCAGGAATAGTTCCGGGGCGGATTTTGCGGAGGGACCCACCACGCAAAATCTGCCGTGTGTACTAGCCCTTAGTTGTTTTTTTTTGTTGTTGCTGCAAGTGCACTAACACCGCTAGAGTACAATCACCTTACTTAAAATCGAAACCCCAATAGAATAAAATTAATGGTACATGAAATAAATATTTTTAAATCTCTATTATAGTATTTAGTCAAATCTCTTTGGAAGAACACCACCTTTGAACAAAAAGTATTTTTATTTGACGCTCAAACTTTTATCTGACATTCAGGAATCATTAGTAGACTTTAGTGTTACAAACATTCATATATTGACAGATCCTTATTCCCAGTACAAAACATACCTGCTATCCTTGCATTAGCAATTTGAATTTCTTCGATTTGAACGGCTTCAGTGCCATCTGTAGAAACTGGTGTGTTGCCACATTGATATTGCTGTTCTCGATCTTCCGCAACAAATGAGATTACACCTATTAACAAGTGGATACCAGATGCTGTATTAATAGATATATTTGTGTTTTTAAGTGAATTTCCAGACTTATGTAGAAATGAAACTTTTATGAAAGTCTTAATCTAATATAATAAGTATGATAACATTATTAATCATCTTAACCAAGACAACCATCCCAGTCTCTACATTTCAATTATAGGAAATGCCATGGTTTTTTTCTTGCAGAATTTGTGTTTGTAATATTTTAGCGAATCGGTCTAGTCGCTAAAATTATTAAAGGAAATGTGTCATCATCACATCACAAAATGATTAAAGGAAATGTGCCAAAATAATCTATTGTTTAAATCAGGGGTCTCAAGCACGCGGGCCGCGGGCCGCATGTGGCCCCTGGGGCTATCATCTGCGGCCCGCGGGACACAGAGCCGCTAGTATCGGCTCTGCTCCGAGACTCTGGAATTCCCTGACATCGCTGTCCACATATGAATAGCGATGTCAGGGTCTTCCCCAGAGCGGAGTCCCCGGCAGAGCGCTAGTATCGGCTCTGCTCCGGGACGCTGTGGAATTCCCTGACATCGCTGCCCATATATGGACAGTGTGTCCGGGTCTTCCCCAGGGCGGAGTTCCGGGCAGAGCGCTAGTATCGGCTCTGCTCCGGGACTCTGTGGAATTCCCTGACATCGCTGCCCATATATGGACAGTGTGTCAGGGTCTTCCCCAGAGCGGAGTCCCGGGCAGAGCACTATTATCGGCTCTGCTCCGGGACTCTGGGGAAGCCTCTGACATCGCTGTCCATACATCAACAATGATGTCAGGGGCTTCCCCAGAGCAGGAGTCCCAGTGATGTCAGGAGCACAGCTGGAGTCCCAGGAAGAGCCTACTAGCGCTCTGCCCGGGACTCCAGCTCTGGGGTTGCCCCTGACATCTCTGTCCATATATGGACAGTGATGTCAGGAGCAGAACTGGAATCCCAGGCAGAGTGCCAGAAGCGGCTCTGCTCCGGGACTCCAGCTCTGGGCAAGCCCCTGACATCACTGTGGTAGCATCTGCGGAGGGCACTGTGGCAGCATCTGCGAAGGGCACTGCGGAAGCATCTGCGGAGGGCACTGTGGCAGCATCTGTGGAGGGCACTGTGGCAGCATATACGGAGGGCACTGTGGCAGCATATACGGAGGGCACTGTGGCAGCATCTACAGAGGGCACTGTGGCAGCATCTACAGAGGGCACTGTGGCAGCATCTACAGAGGGCACTGTGGCAGCATCTACAGAGGACAATGTGGCAGTATGTACAGGACACTGTGGCATTATCTAGGGGTGTGTTGCATTATCTACAGAGGGCACTGTGGCAGCATCTACAGAGGGCACTGTGGCAGCATCTACAGATGGCACTGCGGCAGCATCCACAGAGGGCACTGCGGCAGCATCCACAGAGGGCACTGCGGCAGTATCCACAGAGGGCACTGCGGCAGCATCCACACAGGGCACTGCGGCAGCATCCACAGAGGGCACTGCGGCAACATCCACAGTGGGCACTGCGGCAGCATCCACAGAGGGCACTGCAACAGCATTCACAGAGGGCACTGCGGCAGCATCCACAGAGGGCACTGCGGCAGCATCCACAGAGGGCACTGCGGCAGCATCCACCAAGGGCACTGCGGCACTATCTAAAAAGGGGCTGCCCAATCTTGACATGTGTGCTAACTGAGCCGCCGGACTGCATTTAGCGACACTTAAACTGGAAAGCTGGATTGTTGAAATAAGCACGTGGAGAAATATCTCAAATTTCAAAGTAATGCGGCCCGTCAACTTCCCATTTTTTCTATATGCGGCCCACTTACCCAGCCGAGTTTGAGACCCCTGTTTTAAATCATGTTTTTATGTTAAGCCTTTGGCGACATCCACAGTACTATTACTGTGGCAGCATATACGGAGGGCACTGTGGCAGCATCTACAGAGGGCACTGTGGCAGCATCTACAGAGGGCACTGTGGCAGCATCTACAGAGGACACTGTGGCAGCATCTACAGAGGGCACTGTGGCAGCATCTACAGAGGACAATGTGGCAGTATGTACAGGACACTGTGGCATTATCTAGGGGTGTGTTGCATTATCTACAGAGGGCACTGTGGCAGCATCTACAGAGGGCACTGTGGCAGCATCTACAGAGGGCACTGCGGCAGCATCCACAGAGGGCACTGCGGCAGTATCCACAGAGGGCACTGCGGCAGCATCCACACAGGGCACTGCGGCAGCATCCACAGAGGGCACTGCGGCAACATCCACAGTGGGCACTGCGGCAGCATCCACAGAGGGCACTGCAACAGCATCCACAGAGGGCACTGCGGCAGCATCCACAGAGGGCACTGCGGCAGCATCCACAGAGGGCACTGCGGCAGCATCCACCAAGGGCACTGCGGCACTATCTAAAAAGGGGCTGCCCAATCTTGACATGTGTGCTAACTGAGCCGCCGGACTGCATTTAGCGACACTTAAACTGGAAAGCTGGATTGTTGAAATAAGCACGTGGAGAAATATCTCAAATTTCAAAGTAATGCGGCCCGTCAACTTCCCATTTTTTCTATATGCGGCCCACTTACCCAGCCGAGTTTGAGACCCCTGGTTTAAATCATATTTTTATGTTAAGCCTTTGGCGACATCCACAGTACTATTACAATTAAAAAAATGGCATCACAATATGGCGTGGGCTCAGGAGTTGAGCTCGAACGATACGTGTCAGGTGGCAGCTGTTCCAAACAGCTGACACCTGCCTGCAGTGGCCGGGATCAGAGATAATGCTGATCCTGACCATTTAACCCCTCAGATGTTGCGTTCAATAGCGACCATGGCATCTGAGCAGTTAAATAGAGAGAGAGGAAAACGTCTGTCCCCCGATCGCCCTCCCTGTGACAAAATCGTGGGGTACCGATCAGTTGTGGTGGCACCCAGAGGCCTATTGAAGACCTCCAGGTCTGACTTCTTTGATCTATTATCAAGCATTGCCAGAGCCTCAAATATTATTAAAAATTATGTAAGCAGTAAAATAAGTGAATATAATTGGTATCACCATGTCCATGAAAGTCAGAATTATTAAAATATCATGTTATTTAACCCACCGAGTAATTGTAGTAGGAAAACAAATTCACAATGCAAGCATTGATGTTTTTTTTGGTCACCTCACTTCTCAAAAAAAAAAATGGAAAAAGTGATCAAAAAGTTGCATGTAGTCCAAAATGGTACCAATAGTAACTGTATCTCGCCCCACAAAAAACAAGCCCTCAAACTACTTAATCGACTGCAAAATAAAAAAGTGATGGCTCTCAGAATATGGTAACTTTAAACTATATACGGCTTCCCCAATCCCTAGTCCATCTCTGTTTGTAGGACAAGGCTGCTGCTCAATTAGCTGCACCTGCAGCCTGTGTATAAAAAGGTGCAGACACAGTGTGTGTCAGTCTTACCCCTGACTCAGACTGGAGACTACTAAGTCTGGAGTAGCCTGTATTCTATGTGAGTAAAGACCTGTGTTACTTTGTGTCCAGTGCCTGGTAGGAAGGCACTTGGTATAGTTAGATAATATCTTGCTTAGTTAGTGCTCAGACAAGCAGGATTTATTTTGTATTTTGCCTTGTTGTACAAGAGGCTGTTTCTTTGACAAGAATAAAACACAGGCAAAGCCCTGTTATGAACTTTAATGCACGGTGTCCCTGTCTCTGGCTACTAAGAAACCGCTGTACCAACCTCTCCTGATGCTAAACCCTCACATATGGTGGCCGATGTGGGCACGGTCTTAAAGAGACATACACCTATTTAAAAGGACTTTTGCTGCTCCAAGCGGAAAATCGTTGCTAGGGGCAACAACACAATTTTTTTTCTCCCCGAGAGTGCTTGGAAGTGTATGTCTTGAGTGAAGGCGGCAAGAGGGCTAGAAAAAGAGACTGTTAAAATGGATGAAATACTTAAACAGCTGATTCAGGCTAATATCAACCAGGGGAAGATAAGCACAGCTTTGCAAGAAGCCAGCGCGACTCAGCGAATGGTGCATGAGGAAGCCATGCGTGCACAGGCTGAAACCAATATTCTGCTGGGTGAAGCCCACAGACTGGCCTTAAAAGAACAGCAGCAAATTAATCGCCATTTGCAAGACCAAATTCAGGCCTCAGTGGAGAGGTCAGCGGGGCCTCATGGTTTGCGCCAAACCACTCGTGCAGTGGTACAGACATCTCTGCAGAAGATGACACCCACCGACGACGTTGAGGCCTATCTCATGGTGTTTGAGCGAGTGGCAGAACGAGAGAAGTTATCTTCAGATCAGTGGGCAGCAGTGGTGGCACCTTTCCTAACCGGAGAGCCGCAAAAGGCGTACTTTGATCTCAATGAGCAGGATGCCAAGGATTACTCCAAGCTGAAGGGTGAGATCCTTGCTCGTCTGGGTGTTAATATGAATGTGCGTGCTCGACGGGTGCACAACTGGACTTTTGTGGAACACCTACCGGCCCGATCAGAAATGTATGATCTTGTCCATCTTGCAAGGAAATGGCTACAGCCAGAGGAATCAACCCCTGCGCAGAGTGGTGCCTGACAAATACATCCGCTCCTTACCACCGAAGGTTCAGCGTTGGGTTGGTCAAGGAGATCCTACAGATGCAGAACAGCTGGTGAACCTGATTGAAAGGTACAGAGCTACTCAGGATCTAACCCCAGGAACAGCAAATTGTGCGGAGCACCCGGTAAGACTGTTCCATTTACTAGAGGGGTGAGAAATGTCTTTAAGGGAGGTGGCTCAGAAGGGGAGCAGACGGAGGGAAGAAATCCCAGAGAGACACTGAAGGCCAAACCAGGGTCTCAAGTTGGGGACCGGGGCCGCATACAGTGCTGGCGGTGTTATGGACCTGGGCATATTGCTGCCAATTGTCCCCTGACTACTGAGCCAATGGAGTGTGATGCAGCAAGGCGAATATCCTTGTTTGCACGTCCTGTTTGTTCTGCTGAGACGGTTTACGAGACTGAGCAACAAATGTGTGTCGTAAA
Organism: Rhinoderma darwinii; assembly: GCF_050947455.1. NCBI lineage: Eukaryota > Metazoa > Chordata > Amphibia > Anura > Rhinodermatidae > Rhinoderma > Rhinoderma darwinii. Next base: position 204,422,719 of record NC_134688.1, read on the forward strand.
AGTGGAAGGGTGTACTGTGAGTGCCTTGCTGGATTCTGGGAGTCTGGTTACCCTGGTGCATGCCAGCCTGATAGACCCTGGAACATTCAGAGGACATAGTATAGGGGTCCTGTGCATTCATGGGGACACTAAAGAATACCCCACCGCTTTGGTCACTCTAGAGACTTCCTGTGGAACCGTTTGCCATGAAGTGGGTGTGGTCAAGTCCCTGATGCACAGTGTGATCCTGGGGAGAGACTTACCAGTGTTCTGGGACTTGTGGAGGAAGAAAGATGTAACCTCCACTGTAAATGTTAATGATGGTATTAATGTGTGCGCTGTGATTAGCCCAGAACCCTTTAACGAGGATGCTGAGGTGCCAGCAGTAGGGGTGACCACTGAGCCTGATAAATTTCCTCTGCCTGTTTTTTCTGGTGAAACAGATGAGCAGGAGGAAATTTCTGAGATACCAGAGTTAAATGTATCACGTAACAATTTTGGGACTGCTCAACTTCGCGATCCCACATTGGTAAAAGCCAGGGAAAATACTAAGGTATTAAATGGAGTGCCTCAACATCCAGGGGCTGATAAGGTGTTTCCACACATGGCGGTTAACCAGGATTTGCTGTATCAGATAGATAACGTACGTGGGGAGGTTGTTGAACAGCTGGTGATACCCCAACCGTATCGTAGAACGGTGTTGGACCTGGCTCATAAACACGTGCTGGGTGGACATCTAGGTTGCGAAAAGACCAGAGAGCGTATCTTACAACGATTCTTCTGGCCGGGGGTATATACGGAAGTTCAGAGGTATTGCGAGTCCTGCCCGGAGTGTCAGATAACGGCTCCTATGCCACATTTTAGGAGTCCGCTGGTGCCTTTGCCTATCATTGGGATCCCTTTTGAAAGAATTGCCATGGATCTGGTCGGCCCTTTAGTCAAATCCTCTAGAGGACATCAATATATCCTAGTGGTGTTGGACTATGCCACACGCTACCCTGAGGCAGTCCCTTTGCGAAATTCCTCTTCAAAAGCCATTGCAAGAGAGTTGTTTTACATGTTTTCCCGTAATGGTTTACCTAAGGAAATCCTTACCGATCAGGGAACTCCCTTTATGTCCAAAATCACCAAGGAATTATGTAAACTGCTGAAAATTAAACACCTGCGTACCTCTATATATCACCCTCAAACTGATGGTCTTGTTGAAAGATCCAATAAGACATTAAAAGGCATGTTGAGGAAGATGGTTAGTAAGGATGAGAAGGATTGGGACTGTCTTCTGCCCTATTTGATGTTCGCTGTACGTGAAGTTCCTCAATCATCCACAGGGTTTTCTCCTTTTGAACTTGTATACGGCAGACAACCCCGTGGTCTCCTGGACATAGCCAAGGAAACCTGGGAGCAAGAGTCCACACCTTATAGGAGTGTAATTGAGCATGTCACGTTGATGCAAGACCGAATTGCTGCGGTCATGCCGATAGTTAAGGAACACTTGGAGAAAGCTCAGGATGCTCAGAGCAGGGTGTATAACCGAACTGCTAAAGTTAGACATTTTAACTCTGGTGATCGAGTGTTGGTCTTAGTGCCAACTGTAGAAAGCAAATTTCTTGCTAGATGGCAAGGGCCGTATGAGATAATTGAAAAGGTGGGGGATGTAAATTATAAAGTTTACCAACCAGGTAAACGGAAGACAGTGCAGTTATACCATGTAAACTTAATTAAGCCATGGAAAGAAAGAGAGACCCTCGTGGCAGTAAGTACCCCCTATAGTCTTAACCCAGATGTGTATGTGTCAGAATCCCTCGCAAAGCCACAGAAATAGGAGACAAAAGAGTTTGTGCAGAGAAACACAGACGTGTTTTCAGAACTGCCAGGCCAGACTAGTATAATAAAACATGACATTGTGACCGAACCTCAGGTTCGGGTCCACTTGAAACCCTACAGAGTCCCTGAAGCTCGTAGACAAGCCATATCTGAGGAGGTCAAGAAAATGCTAGACCTTGGGATTATTGATGAGTCAAAAAGTGAATGGTCAAGTCCCATTGTATTGATTCCGAAACCAGATGGGTCATTAAGTTTCAGTAACGTCTTCCGTAAGTTAAATGAGATGTCAAAGTTTGACGCATACCCAATGCCAAGAGTTGACGAGTTAATAGAGAGACTGGGCCATTCAAGGTATTTTTCAACACTTGATTTAACCAAAGGCTATTGGCAAGTACCCCTCACGGAGGGCGCCAAAGAGAAAACTGCGTTCATCACCCCGGATGGTCTGTTTCAATATATTTGTTTACCATTTGGGCTACATGGCGCTCCAGCGACCTTTCAAAGGTTAATGGACATAGTCCTCAAACCCCATCGTCGGTATGCTTCGGCATATCTGGACGACATTATAATCTTTAGTGATGACTGGGAAAGCCACTTACCAAAAGTACAAGCAGTACTAAACTCCCTCAGAGCCGCGGGGTTAACAGCAAACCCAAAGAAATGTTCCTTAGGCTTGGAGGAAGCACGATATCTGGGGTACATAATTGGGAGAGGGGCGATAAAGCCACAGGTCAACAAAGTTGAGGCTATCCAAAACTGGCCCCAGCCCTCAACCAAAAAGCAGGTCAGAGCTTTTCTAGGAATTGTAGGTTATTACCGCAGGTTCATTCCAAACTTTGCCAGCACAGCAGCGCCCCTGACAGATCTTACCAAGGAAAGTAAGTCTGTCATGGTCAAGTGGGACACGAAGGCTGAAAGCGCCTTTCAAGAGTTGAAACTGGCCCTGTGTAACCAACCAGTCTTAGTCACTCCTGACTTCAAAAAGGAGTTTATTGTCCAAACTGATGCTTCTGATGTGGGGCTCGGAGCAGTTCTGTCACAAGAGGTGGGTGGTGAGGAGCATCCTGTGACCTATTTGAGCAGAAAACTTATCCCGGCTGAGAAAAACTATAGCATAGTTGAATGGGAGTGCTTGGCAATTAAGTGGGCACTTGAGTTCTTGAGATATTATTTATTGGGTCGTCCGTTTAGGTTGGTTACAGACCACTCTCCTCTTACGTGGATGTGTCAAGCTAAAGAGAGAAATTCAAGAGTTACATGGTGGTTTCTTACTTTGCAGAACTTCAAATATACTGTGGAACACAGAGCAGGAAAACTGCAGGGCAATGCTGACGCTTTGTCTAGGACACACTGCCTTGTAACTAAATGTGTCCGATCCCACGGGCTCGAACAGAGGAAGAGGGTATGTGAGACAGTGACAGGTAAAGTCATTGAGGGAAGGTACATTTCCCCTAGAATCCTGTCATATGTATCCTAGGCTCCAGGGAATGAGTATTTTTTGTAATAGAAAGCTCTAGCTTTCCAATCTCGGCTTAAGGAAAAGCCGGAAAAAGGGCCTGGAGTTGGATTGGGGAAGAGCAGGGCGGGTTCCCCAATCCCTAGTCCATCTCTGTTTGTAGGACAAGGCTGCTGCTCATTTAGCTGCACCTGCAGCCTGTGTATAAAAAGGTGCAGACACAGTTTGTGTCAGTCTCACCCCTGACTCAGACCGGAGACTACTAAGTCTGGAGTAGCCTGTATTCTATGTGAGTAAAGACCTGTGTTACTTTGTGTCCAGTGCCTGGTAGGAAGGCACTTGGTATAGTTAGATAATATCTTGTTTAGTTAGTGCTCAGACGAGCAGGATTTATTTTGTATTTTGCCTTGTTGTACAAGAGGCTGTTTCTTTGACAAGAATAAAACACAGGCAAAGCCCTGTTATGAACTTTAATGCACGGTGCCCCTGTCTCTGGCTACTAAGAAACCGCAGTACCAACCTCTCCTGATGCTAAACCCTCACAACAGTTAGGTCCAGAATTATTTGGACAGTGACACAAATTTTGGCATTTTAGCTGTTTACCAAAACATATTGAATATACAGTTATATAATCAATATGGACTTAAAGTGTAGACTCTCAGCTTTAATTTGAGAGTATTCACATCCTAATTTGAGGAAGGGTTTAGGAATTACAGCTTTTTATTTTGTAGCTCCCTCTTTTTCAAGGGACCAAAGGTAATTCGACAATTATCTCAAAAGCTATTTAAGGGGCTTCATGGGCTATTTCCCCATTAATCCATCATCAATTAAGCAGGTAAAAGGTCTGGAGTTGATTCCAGGTGTGGCATGTGCATTTGGAAGCTGTTGCTGTGAACCCACAACATGAGGTCAAAGGAGCTCTCAATGCAAGTGAAACAGACCATCGTTAGGCTGAAAAAAAAATAAAGAAATCCATCAGAGATATAGCACAAATGTTATGAGTGGCCAAATCAACAGTTTGGTACATTCTTGGAAAAAAAGAGCGCACTCTCGTGAACTCCAAAAGGCATGGACTTCCACGGAAGACACCAGTGTTGGATGATCGAAAAATCCATTCCATGTTGAAGAAAAACCCCTTCCCAACATCTACCCAAGTGAAGAACACTATCCTGGAAATAGGTGTATCAGTATCTAAGTCTGCCATAAAGAGAAGACTTCATGAGAGCAAATACAGAGAGTTCACCACAAGGTGCAAACCATTAATCAGCCTCAAAAATAGAAAGGCCAGATTAGACTTTGCCAAACAACATGTAAAGAAGCCAGCCCAATTCTGGAACAGTATTCTTTGGACAGATGAAACTAAGATAACCTGTACCAGAATGATGGGAGAAGTATGGAGAAGGCTTGGATCGGCTTATGACACAAAGCACACCACATCCTCTGTAAAACATTGTGGAGGCAGTGTGATGGCATGGGCATGCATGGCTGCCAAAGTCACTGGGTCACTAGAGTTTATTGATGATGTGACTGAAGACAGAAGCAGCCGGATGAATTCTGAAGTGTTCAGGGATATACTTTCTGCTCAGATTCAAATCCAAATGCAGAAAGGTTGATTGGATGTCGCTTCACAGTACAGGTGGACAATGATCCAAAACATACTGCGAAAGCAACCCAGGAGTTTTTTTAAGGCAAAAAAGTGGAATATTCTGCAATGGCCAAGTCAATCACCAGATCTCAACCCGATCGAGCATGCATTTTACTTGATTAAGACAAAACTTAAGGCAGAAAGACCCACAAACAAGCAGCAACTGGAGACAGATGCAGTAAAGGCCTGGCAAAGCATCACAAAGGAGGAATCCCAGCTTTTGGTGATGTCCATGGGTTCCAGACTTCAGGCAGTCATTGCCTGCAAAGGATTCTCTACAAAGTATTAAAAAAAACATTTTATTTATGGTAATGTTAATTTGTCCAATTACTCTTGAGCCCCTGAAATGAGGAGGCTGTGTAGAAAAATAGTTGCAATTCCTAAACTTTTCAAAGATTATTTTTGTTCAACCCCTTGAATTAAACCTGAAAGTCTACAGTTCAATTGCATCTCAGTTGTTTCATATCAAATCCAATGTGGAGACATGCAGAGCCCAAATCATGAAGATTGTGTCCCTGTCCAAATAATTCTGGACCTAACTGTATATATTTTTTTTACAAATGGTTGTTTCTTTGTAAAAGTAGAAAACATAAAAGAAAATATATTAATGGTATTGACCCGCAGAATAAATTTAACACATGGTTTTATCGCACAGTGAACGCTTTAAAGGACAGGTGTCGCGAAAAAATTATTTTTTATATAAATTTGCTTTTAGTGTGTTATTAAAATAAATTTTATTTATTTGTGTTTTTGTGTTTTACTTTTTCTTTTTTCTTACTTTTACTTCACTATGGGGGCTGCCATTTTTTCTTCATCTCTGTATGTGTCGATTAACGACACATACAGAGATGGAATACGGCACATACATCCCCATAGAGAATGCGAACGGGAGCCGTTCCATTCACTATGGTGTACGCCGTCTGTGTGGGAACGGCGCATGCACCGCTCCCACACAGTCCAAAAAGAAGGTCTTCGGCCGAGCGACATCCGGCGCCATTTTCATGTGGACCGGAAGCCGCGGCCGGACAGTAAGATGACTACTTCCGGTCGCGACTTCCGGACATATGTTCAGAAGCAAAGAGTAGGAGCGGAGCGAGCGGATGGAGCGGCGGCAGAAGCAGGTAAGTTATGTTTGTGTATGTTCGTGTTTTACTGTGTGATTACCACTGTATGTAAGCCTACTACACTGTGCATTCGCTCAAAAAATGGCGGCACACAGTGTAGGAGGTTTGCACATTCAACCCCCTCCTTTCTCCTGGCACTAGCCAGGATAAAGGAGGGGGATTAATTGAGCACACGAGAGCGAGTGTGTCTTCTCCAATTTTGCAGCATAAAGCAATGCCAACGCTGCAATTTTGGGAATTGCTCCCTCTAGTGACCAGCACATGGAAATGTTATAAATTAGAATCTAATTTATAATATTTCCTGACTTGTGAAAAAATTAACGAAATTAGAACAATGTGTAATCATGTATATGCTAACTGTTTAACTAAAAACTGTTTTCATTTCCCAGTACATTATATGGCATATAAAGACCTGCCATTAAAAAATACAACTCATCAAGCAAGAAAACAAGCCATTATACAGAACAATATAAAGGTAATGGCTCTTGGAATGTGAAGATGGAAAAACGAAAATTAGCTGTGTCTCCAAATTTTAAGTATTTGTTATTTTCTCTATATTAAAAAAAAAATTCAGTTTTATAACTGAGCTTCATAGTAGACTGACACTTTCTGTTCTGTAGATATCACTTCTCAGCAGTTATCTCATGATCATCACAAACAGGATTACAATGACAGGTAACACCTCTATTATACAGTTGGAGGCAGATAACAAAGGATCCACCATTTATAATAGGTGATGGTCACAGCTCACCCCCTGCCCCTCCCTGTACAGTAACCTTTGCACAGGTCACAGATCATGTCTAGAACACTCTCCCATAGAAATCATTGGGTCATCTCTAGACTACATACAGTCCATGTGGCTGCTGTAAAGCAAATCTCCGAATAGTGTTAACAGAGCAGAGCAGCTGCTCAGCCAAGATGGCTACCCCATAATCTTGTACAGAAAATAAAATAAAAAAATCTACAAATAGAAAATAAAAACAGATTAGATAAAAAATAGTAAATTAGGTAAATAGTAAAAAAAAACAGAAAAAAACAGTGACACATTACCTTTAACCCTTTCCCTGCCAAAGAAGCATTTCATATGTCCTGGCAGGAATGCACTTCAGTAGCTAAAGTATATATCTGATATGTCTTTGCTACTGATGACTGTAACGCAGGCTGCAGAATCTTAGCTTTCAAACAAGCCCTAGATTGTAGCTCTTGCTATGATCTAGCCCAGGGGTGTCAAGCACGCGGGCCGCGGGCCGCATGCGGCCCCTGGAGCTGTCATCTGCGGCCCGCGGGACACAGAGCCGCTAGTATCGGCTCTGCTCCGAACCTCTGGAATTCCCTGACATCGCTGTCCACATATGTACAGCGATGTCTGGGGCTTCCCCAGAGCCGGAGTCCCAGGCAGAGCGCTAGTACAGGCTCTGCTCCGGGACTCTGTGGAATTCCCTGACATCGCTGCCCATATATGGACAGTGTGTCAGGGTCTTCCCCAGAGCGGAGTCCCGGGCAGAGCGCTAGTATCGGATATGCTCCGGGACGCTGCAGAATTCCCTGACATAGCTGCCCATATATGGACAGTGTGTCAGGGTCTTCCCCAGAGCGGAGTCCCGGGCAGAGCGCTATTATCGGCTCTGCTCCGGGACTCTGGGGAAGCCTCTGACATAGCTGTCTATCCATCGACAATGATGTCAGGGGCTTCCCCAGAGCAGGAGTCCCAGTGATGTCAGGAGCACAGCTGGAGTCCTAGGAAGAGCCTACCAGCGCTCTGCCTGGGACTCCAGCTCTGGGGTTGCCCCTGACATCTCTGTCCATATATGGACAGTGATGACAGGAGCAGAGCTGGAATCCCGGGCAGAGTGCCAGAAGTGGCTCTGCTCCGGGACTCCAGCTCTGGGCAAGCCCCTGACATCACTGCGGCAGCATCTACAGAGGACTCTGGGGCAGCATCTACAGAGGACTCTGCGGCAGCATCTACAGAGGACTCTGCGGCAGCATCTACAGAGGACTCTGCGACAGCATCTACAGAGGACTCTGCGGCAGCATCTACAGAGGACTCTGCGGCAGCTTCTACAGAGGACTCTGCGGCAGCATCTACAGAGGACTCTGGGGCAGCATCTACAGCGGACTCTGCGGCAGCATCTACAGAGGACTCTGCGGCAGCATCTACAGAGGACTCTGCGGCAGCATCTACAGAGGACTCTGCGGCAGCATATACAGAGGATTCTGCGGCAGCATCTACAGAGGACTCTGGGGCAGCATCTACAGAGGACTCTGGGGCAGCATCTACAGAGGACTCTGCGGCAGCATCTACAGAGGACTCTGCGACAGCATCTACAGAGGACTCTGCGGCAGCATCTACAGAGGACTCTGCAGCAGCTTCTACAGAGGACTCTGCGGCAGCATCTACAGAGGACTCTGGGGCAGCATCTACAGAGGACTCTGCGGCAGCATCTACAGAGGACTCTGCGGCAGCATCTACAGAGGACTCTGCGGCAGCATCTACAGAGGACTCTGCGACAGCATCTACAGAGGACTCTGCGGCAGCATCTACAGAGGACTCTGCGGCAGCTTCTACAGAGGACTCTGCGGCAGCATCTACAGAGGACTCTGGGGCAGCATCTACAGAGGACTCTGCGGCAGCATCTACAGAGGACTCTGCGGCAGCATCTACAGAGGACTCTGCGGCAGCATCTACAGAGGACTCTGCGGCAGCATCTACAGAGGACTCTGCGGCAGCATCTACAGAGGACTCTGCGGCAGCATCTACAGAGGACTCTGCGGCAGCATCGACAGAGGGCACTGCGGCAGCATCCACAGAGGGCACTGCGGCAGCATCCACAGAGGGCACTGCGGCAGCATCCACAGAGGGCACTGCGGCAGCATCTACAGAGGGCACTGCGCCACTATCTAAAAAGGGGCTGCCCAATCTTGACATGTGTGCTAACTGAGCCACCGGACTGCATTTAGCGACACTTAAACTGGAAAGCTGGATTGTTGAAATAAGCACGTGGAGAAATATCTCAAATTTTAAACCTAGCGGTATTATTATAGCAATGCAGTATTATTATTATAGTAATATAGTGTTATAGTAGTTCAAATAACTAATTGATTAACAATAATTTTGGATTGTATCAAATTTGAAAGTAATGCAGCCCGTCAACTTCCCATTTTTTCTATATGCGGCCCACTTACCCGGTCGAGTTTGAGACCCCTGATCTAGCCAGAGCTAGAGCAGTTTTAAGTGAGAGCTGAATATACTTGAAGGCTAGGATTGCAACGATAGCTATGATCCAGCCTGAGTTAGAGCAAGTTGAAATGGGAGCTGCATATATTTGTGGTCACCTCAATTCTGGTGATTATATGAAGATATGTGCATGTAGACATAAGAATAAGCGATAAGTATGAACACTGTACATGTTAAACTTGTAAATTTCTTCTTGGGTCACACTATTAGCCACAATATATGTTTTATCCTTGTTGGGATATTTCAGTGAGTAGAGAGCTGAGTTGCATATTTGGTTTAATATATGTTTTGTGTGCATTATTTTTTTTATAACAAATATCACTTTGACACAAAATTGCATGGCGGTGCCTGTGTATATAAAGTTTTGAGTGGCATTTTGAAATGTGCCAGTTGTCTACTTTTTTTATTTTGTAATTGATCTATAATTGTCTGTCTCTGTCTGTCTATCTATAGATAGATAGACAGAGATAGTAGATAGATAGATAGATAGATAGATAGATAGATAGATAGATAGATAGATAGATAGATAGATAGATAGATAGATAGATAGATAGATAGATAGATAGATGATAGATAGATAGATACAGTGAAGGAAATAAGTATTTGATCCCTTGCTGATTTTGTAAGTTTGCCCACTGTCAAAGACATGAACAGTCTAGAATTTTTAGGCTAGGTTAATTTTACCAGTGAGAGATAGATTATGTAAAAAAAAAAAAAAAAATCACATTGTCAAAATTATATATATTTATTTGCATTGTGCACAGAGAAATAAGTATTTGATCCCTTTGGCAAACAAGACTTAATACTTGGTGGCAAAACCCTTGTTGGCAAGCACAGCAGTCAGACATTTTTAGTAGTTGATGATGAGGTTTGCACACATGTTAGATGGAATTTTGGCCCACTCCTCTTTGCAGATCATCTGTAAATCATTAAGATTTCGAGGCTGTCGCTTAGCAACTCGGATCTTCAGCTCCCTCCATAAGTTTTCGATGGGATTAAGGTCTGGAGACTGGCTAGGCCACTCCATGACCTTAATGTGTTTCTTTTTGAGCCACTCCTTTGTTGCCTTGGCTGTATGTTTTGGGTAATTGTCGTGCTGGAAGACCCAGCCACGAGCCATTTTTAATATCCTGGTGGAGGGAAGGAGGTTGTCACTCAGGATTTGACGGTACATGGCTCCATCCATTCTCCCATTGATGCGGTGAAGTAGTCCTGTGCCCTTAGCAGAGAAACACCCCCAAAACATAATGTTTCCACCTCCATGCTTGAAAGTGGGGACGGTGTTCTTTGGGTCATAGGCAGCGTTTCTCTTCCTCCAAAAACGGCGAGTTGAGTTAATGCCAAAGAGCTAAATTTTAGTCGCATCTGACCACAGCACCTTCTCCCAATCACTCTCAGAATCATCCAGATGTTCATTTGCAAACTTCAGACGGGCCTGTACATGTGCCTTCTTGAGCAGGGGAAAGGTAGAAAAAACACAAAGCGCACAATAGTGCGTGACACTGTGATTTTACACGTGTGAACAAGGTTCTAAATACGCTCACCTGGTGGGGTTATGCTGGGAGCATAACATCCAGTGTAACAAATTCCACTTAGGTAGCCTCCACGGTAGATTGGTGGCAGGATCAGCTTGCAGCATAGGACCCGGTTTGAGAACTTGAAGTACAAAGTCTCAATAATGAATGAAGGAATAAAAGCAAAAAAGCCAAAAAAACGGGTGTCTTCTATGCGCTATTGATCAATAGGATCTTCCAAAGGACGTGTATTCCAAGTTCCTCAAGGATAACGGTATAGTCGGTGTTGAAAGGATTTATTGATACAAGAAGATATAAAAGCACAACTGTTTAACAATGAACAGTTTCGAAACCGGACCGGTTTCTTCCTCAGGTAGTATGTAAATGAAAGGGTGGGGTGTCGGTTATTTATTTTTTTTGCTTTTATTCCTTCTTGAGCAGGGGGACCTTGCGGGCACTGCAGGATTTTAATCCATTACGGCGTAATGTGTTACCAATGGTTTTCTTGGTGACTGTGGTCCCAGCTGCCTTGAGATCATTAACAAGTTCCCCCCGTGTAGTTTTCGGCTGAGCTCTCACCTTCCTCAGGATCAAGGATACTCCACGAGGTGAGATTTTGCATGGAGCCCCAGATCGATAGATAGAGGATAAGCTGTTCTCAATCATTGTCAATTTGCATGATCCATGAACTGTTGTCATTGTTGATTCATATAGGACACATAGATCAAAATACTGTGATATTTATTTTTGTGCTGTCATAGTGTTCAACTTAAATGTAAGAGAGAGAGAGAGAGAGAGAGAGATACAGTGAAGGAAATAAGTATTTGATCCCTTGCTGATTTTGTACGTTTGACCACTGTCAAAGACATGAACAGTCTAGAATTTTTAGGCTAGGTCAATTTTACCAGTGAGAGATAGATTATATTAAAAAAAAAAAAAACAGAGAATCACATTGTCAAAATTATATATATTTATTTGCATTGTGCACAGAGAAATAAGTATTTGATCCCCTACCAACCATTAAGAGTTCAGCCTCCTCCAGACCAGTTACACGCTCCAAATCAACTTGGTGCCTGCATTAAAGACAGCTGTCTTAAATGGTCACCTGTATAAAAGACTCCTGTCCACAGACTCAATTAATCAGTCTGACTCTAACCTCTACAACATGGGCAAGACCAAAGAGCTTTCTAAGGATGTCAGGGACAAGATCATAGACCTGCACAAGGCTGGAATGGGCTACAAAACCATAAGTACGACGCTGGGTGAGAAGGAGACAACTGTTGGTGCAATAGTAAGAAAATGGAAGACATACAAAATGACTGTCAATCGACATCGATCTGGGGCTCCTTGCAAAATCTCACCTCGTGGGGTATCCTTGATCCTGAGGAAGGTGAGAGCTCAGCCAAAAACTACACGGGGGGAACTTGTTAATGATCTCAAGGCAGCTGGGACCACAGTCACCAAGAAAACCATCGATAACACATTACGTCGTAATGGATTAAAATCCTGCAGTGCCCGCAAGGTTCCCCTGCTCAAGAAGGCACATGTACAGGCCCGTCTGAAGTTTGCAAATGAACATCTGGATGATTCTGAGAGTGATTGGGAGAATGTGCTGTGGTCAGATGAGACTAAAATTGAGCTCTTTGGCATTAACTCAACTCGCCGTGTTTGGAGGAAGACAAATGCTGCCTATGACCCAAAGAACACCGTCCCCACTGTCAAGCATGGAGGTGGAAACATTATGTTTTGGGGGTGTTTCTCTACTAAGGGCACAGGACTACTTCACCGCATCAATGGGAGAATGGATGGAGCCATGTACCGTCAAATCCTGAGTGACAACCTCCTTCCCTCCACCAGGACATTAAAAATGGCTCGTGGCTGGGTCTTCCAGCACGTCAATGACCCGAAACATACAGCCAAGGCAACAAAGGAGTGGCTCAAAAAGAAGCACATTAAGGTCATGGAGTGGCCAAGCCAGTCTCCAGACCTTAATCCCATCGAAAACTTATGGCGGGAGCTGAAGATCCGAGTTGCCAAGCGACAGCCTCGAAATCTTAATGATTTACAGATGATCTGCAAAGAGGAGTGGGCCAAAATTCCATCTAACATGTGTGCAAACCTCATCATCAACTACAAAAAACGTCTGACTGCTGTGCTTGCCAACAAGGGTTTTGCTACCAAGTATTAAGTCTTGTTTGCCAAAGGGATTAAATACTTATTTCTCTGTGCACAATGCAAATAAATATATATCATTTTGACAATGTGATTTTCTTTTTTTTTTTTATATATAATCTATCTCTCACTGGTAAAATTAACCTAGCCTAAAAATTCTAGACTGTTCATGTCTTTGACAGTGGGCAAACTTACAAAATCAGCAAGGGATCAAATACTTATTTCCTTCACTGTAGATAGATAGATGATTGATAAAATGCATCTCACAAAAATAGTGATTACTAATAACCTAGAGAGAAATCTGACTGTATGTAGCACTTACATGCAATGATCTGACATCTTTGGGATAGGGTGGGGAGGAGAAAAATACGCAAGTGCATATGACAGTCATCTTCACTGATAAGTGGAGGTCATGAAGAAGAGTTTGTTCCAAAAATGGTGGACCGTGTTTGCTCTTTGCTCTTACTGTGTATAGCTTTTCCCTAAGACCTCATGCTCATGGCAGTATGATGTATGATATGGATATTCAGGAAAACAGCAGAACAGCCACAAAAAAATTCTTCAGTGGGACAACTCCCCAAACATGGGTGGTGCACGCAACAAAGAATCCCAGGTCCAATGGAGACAATCAATAGGCAGTCGGACAGAGAAAGAGGCACACATTGATTAGCTTAATATTAAGTGGAAATCACATAGCTAGAACATAGCCACAATGTGTCAGTATCGCAATACTTCGTCAGGGCTTCCCTGACGAACCTATGGTGAAACGCTCGTTGGGAGCGCGGCGGTGGTGTGTGACCGGTCCTACTTGGACATTGTTTACTAACTCCACTTAGTTGTATCTCCAGGTATTGCTATACTGACACATTGTGGCTATGTTCTAGCTATGTGATTTCCACTTTATATTAAGCTAATCAATGTGTGCCTCCACTGTGAATCTTCCAATAACCTGTAGCACTATGTTTGATTGTCTCTGTGATATGTATCCTTTGTTCTCAGTGCCCATTGGTATTCTCCTGTAGGACCTTGACACAATTTATACTTTTGCCGCCTTCACTGCAATTTATTCTTTCTCTGTCCTATAGTATAGGTTGCATTTGTGATTTTACTTCACTCATACTTGTTTGTATATTTTAATTGTCTATTTCATTAAAATATTATTTTTTATTGCATGCTATAGGTTGTGTTGTGTTCTCATTTGATTGTCTGCTAGGGGCCCAAACGGTACTCCCAAATTACACCAAGGCATTTTTATCATGGATTCTGTGTGAAACCATTATGGCAAGCAACATCCTCTGCCATATTACATAATATTTCTCCTCTACAATAATTTTTTCTAGGGGAAAATATGGTGCCTATAACGGCACATGAAGTACATACAGGTCTGTACTGTAGATTACTGAATAAAAACTACTAGGTCCTGAAGATATCATGTATGTATATGTATTTATAAAGCATGCAATCCCTTGTTTTTAAATTGCAAAAATGTAGCTCGTTGCCCACCAGGTGTACAGCATATTAAAAAAGAAAGACCAATTTCTGCATACTGATAGAAAGTAAAAAGAAAACTCTCACATATAGTATACAGATTTTCCAGCCCATTTGAAAATCTTACTGATGATACCAGTAAAAATGATCAAAGTTTGCAAAATAAGGGTGAAGTCACACGCTTAAGATTTTGTTGCAGAAATTTTCTACAACTGAAAACCAAATCCCAAAATACAAAGCCTCACGCATCAAGATATATATTTAGACACACTCCAAACAGACCTCTCAAATATTGTAAAACAATGATGGATAGATAGATCTTGAAATACCATCCTATGATTATAAAGTTTTACAACATTACTATAACATTTATTTAATACAGCATTAAAAGGATCTGCTGGTTACCGAACAATCAAATATTCTGGATTATTAGACAAATATAGAAGAGTAATAAATGCACTAAAGGGGTGAAAGACTCAAGGAAGACAGCAAAATATAAACTTCTAAAACAAATATGCCACTGTTACTTTTTTATTGTAAGTTATTGATCAGAGGTGTTTTATTATTAATTCTTTCTGCTCAGTCATCTGCGTCTGGACTGATGAAAATCAATATTCAATATTTTGTAGCTTTCTGCTATGTTACATTTATTTAGTATTACCATTTCTGGATTATTGAATTGCAGTATAAAGGCGTTTCACTGTATCACTTCTTCTCAGTGTGTGCATTTATATGGGAAAGCAGTAAAAATACTCCAGGTTTAAAGGGGTATTTACATTACAGAAACATGAGTATTCCCATCACTTACATAAATCATCACTTTCTGACTGGTGGGGGTCTGAATGCGGGAACCTCCCCCCTGAAAATGAAAAGGCCACAGTGCCGAACCAGTGCCTCTTCCGTCGCAGTTTTTTCCTACAAAGCGGCCCTCCCTGTTGCCGGCTGTGCAGAAAAACGACAGCACAAACGCATACATTTAAAGCTTCCTGCACAAGGGGTGGACAAGAGCACCACTGTACAGGGAAAATCTTAGAAGGGGTCACAGCACTAAAATAGTGCTGCAGCCACTTCATTCTCAGTATTGGTAGGGGTCTTGGCAGTTGGACCACCACTATTCAGAAAGTGATTCTATATAATAGTGATTTGGCTTTGCCATCAGTTTCTGTGATGGGAATACCCCTTTAAGCATTAAATCCCACTGCTAGCAATCAGAGCAATCCCACTATCATGTGTGTGCTATGAGGCCCGTCAGTTAAAAGTATGTGTAATAAACACAAACAGACACAAAAAAAGAAAGAAATTTATGTTTGATGGCTTTGAAAATAATGATATGCAAAGTAGAAACGTCCTTTGCTTTATTTAGAAATGTGCTATATTGACTGGAAACGACCTATTATGTTTAATTGTACTATTGCGTCTCTAGACGAGCATCATCCGCAAGAAAGAATAGATTAAAATGAATCAAAATCATCTCATTTCAGAGTAACTTAAACTATGTTTCACAATGACTCGTTGTTGTCCTTTGTAAGCATTCTATGGGTATAAAACAAACTCCAATACTTGTTAATATAATTCATGACTTGTACAAGATTTCATTACCTTGGAACAGTCCACGTTTCCATGGAGATACACTCAGAGTATAGGGAGATGATGTGCCAGCTTTAACGGTTAATGTTTGAGATCCGCCAATGATTGGAATGTCTGACACCACCTTTTAATTTAACCAATTAAAATCATTATAAATACTAGTTGTAAAATAAAACCACGTAGCATTTTAAATTAAAAATGAACATCATTTTATGTCATCAGGGATAGTAAACAATATCATCAAAGAAAATGGCTAAGCTAGAAACAGACATCTGTGAATGAAAGAAACATGATAAGCTGAAAATTAGCATTTATGATCATTTTTAAAAATATGTTCCTCAGTTTATAATTTCTGTTATAAAGTAACTGATGAGACTATAAACCTAGAAATTGTGTTTAAAGTGGTTTTCCTATTTTAACAAACTCTTTTACATGTGCCCAATTAGGGCATACGGATGACGTAGATGGATGTTTTCCACTCGGGACCCCCTTTATCTGCCATAGCGAGAGCTACTAGCAAATAACGGCTCTCACTCTGACAAACCCGGTCTTTCCATTATTTGAATGGCCACATGTAATACTACATTTCTACTGTAGCAGCTGCTGCAGAAAAAATGAGTAGCCGACGGCAACTTACCATGGCAAAAGGTGTTTGACATGAGTCTTGGGAGCTGGACCCATGCCAATCAGTTGATTCCAACAGCAGGTCTCATATTAAAGGGGTTGTCTGTATTGGGCCAACCCTGTTAATCATTTTAACCCCTTAATGACCAGCCTATTTTAGACCTTAATGACCAAGCCATTTTTTACGTTTTTCCATCGTCGCATTCCAAGAGCTATAACTCTTTTATTTTTGCATCGACATAGCTGTATAAGGTCTTGTTTTTTTGCGGGACAAGTTGTACTTTTTAATAGCACCATTTTGGGGGACATATTATTTATTGATTAACTTTTATTAACTTTTTTTTGGGGGGGGAATAGAAAAAAACCTGAAATTTCGCCACTCTTTTTCGCGTCTTAAATCAACGGCGTTTACCGTGTGATATAAATAACACCATAACTTTATTAAGCGGGTTGTTACGATTGCAACGATACCAAATTTGTATAGTTTTTGTATGTTTTACTACTTTTACACAGTAAAAACGCTTTTTTTTCAAAATGATTTGTTTTTGTGTCTCCATATTTGAAGAGCCGTAACGTTTTCATTTTTTCACCGATGCGGTTGTATGAGTGCTTTTTTTTGTGGGACGACTTGTAGTTTTTATTGGTACCATTTTTGAGTAGATGCAACTTTTTGATCACTTTTTATAACATTTTTTTAAAGTCAGGATTCACAGAAAACAGCAATTTTTCCATAGTTTTTTATTACATTTTTTACGGCGTTCATCGTGCGGGTTAAATAATGTTATAGATTTATAGTCGGGGTCGTTACGGACGCGGCGATACCAAATATGTGTAACTTTTTTAGTTTATTTTGTTTTTTTAATAGTAAAGCATTGTGTAAGGGGAAAAGCTGGGTTTTTCATTTTTTTTCACATTTTATTTTTCATTAACTTTATTAAACTTTTTTTTTACTTTTTTACTAGTCCCACTAGGGGACTATAAAATGCGATTCTCCGATCGCTATTGTAATACACTGCAATACTTTTGTATTGCAGTGTATTACTGCCTGTCCGTTTAAAACGGCCAGGCATCTGCTAGGTCATGCCTCCGGCATGATCTAGCAGGCAGTCGCTCCAGGCAGACCTGGGGGCCTTTATTAGGCCCCCGGCTGCCATTAGAGACACAGACACTCGGCGATCGTATCGCCGGGTGTCGGTGGGGGAGAGAGGGAGCTCCGTCCCTCTCTCCAAAACCACTCAGATGCGGTGCACGCTATTGCGCACCGCATCTGAAGGGTTAAACAGGTGAGATCGATACTAATATCGATCTCACCCGGCAGAGCAGGGACGCGCCCAGCCCTCAGCTGCCTCTAGCAGCTGAGAGCAGGGAGATGTGACACTCCCTGCTCTGTTTACTTTATCCTGATGCAGTGCCGTAAAAAGGCACATGCATCAGAATAAAGCCCGTTGGTGGCCACCGTTAAAAGGCGTATTGGCGGTCACTAATGGGTTAACACATGTAACTTTTAAAAACAGGCAAAATATTTATATATTCACCATTAGAGATCTGGAGATTGAGATAAAGGAGCATACAGCATACTGTGCTGGGATTAGAGTTTATATTATTATATAATTTGTGTAAGAACTGAGGAAAATATCTAGGATAAAATTTATAATCACTTGAAAAACATGAAAAATGTGACATGTAGAATCACACGCCATGTCTAAGAATGAGTCATTTGTTCAAAACGAGTAGGTTTGCTGCATCCACCCCTTTGTGCTTATTGCTTTTTAAATGAAGTTACAATTATGTTGGAAGAATTTTTCTTTCAACGCACTGGATCAAGTTTTCTTTTTTTCTATGTAGAATGGTGGTAAGGGACAAATCAAATGCAGTTCTACTCAAATTGTGAGTGAAAATAAGTTAATTTTGTAGTCACACAGACCATCTACTAGATTTTGTGTCTCAAACGTTTGACCCTTCCTCTCAAATAACTTTGCATTCTGCTAAGGGACCTTTTACATGGGCCAATTATTGGGGAAAGGAGCGTTTACAGAACGCATGTTCCTGATCATTGCCCTGTGTAAACAGGGCACCGATCAGTCGATGAACGAGCAAACGCTCGTTCATCGGCTGATCGTATTGTTTCTGTTGCAGAAAATATAATCGTTGTCGGCACCACATCTCCCTATGTAAAGATGGTGACGTGTTGCCAACATTATAAAAATATATGGGGACAAGCGATCGTAGTAACCATGCTAGTTCCTATACATTACTAATAATAGATTGTTGTGAAAGGAGAAAACCAGCGCCGATCAACGAGCTGTCTTATTGATTGGCGCTCGTTGTTACAGCCAGTATTGGCCAGTGCAAAAGGACCCTAAGTTTGTAGCAAGGTTTTATTTTCACTGGACCCTGGATATGATTGTTCAGTAATACCAAACGGCATCCATCCAAGAATAAATGGCCGCCACTCCTAAATACACAAATGTAACTCCAGCATCTAAGATCATAGAACAATTTAGGTAAACAAGAAATAAATAGAATTTAAAATGTTACATGGAAGCACAATGGCTAACTTATTAAAAAAAAGTTTAGCGACTAGTAAAAATTCCAAACCTTACCTTGAAAGTCAATCTGTCGTTGGTATAATTGGGTACCATAAGGACCTTCTGTGTAATTTGTCTTACTTGGCATTCTATCACAATATGATCAAGAGCCAGGGGTTCTTGGCCAATACCTCTGAGGCCAAATATATGTTCAGTACCATCTGTTTCATTTTGAAGAATTAGTATACCCTATTAAAATAGGAAGGTGTTAAACCTTTGGCTGTAAAGTTAAATTTTTTAAATTTCCAAACGGCTCATTACCGAACAGAAAGAACTGAATTTTGTATATTCGTCATGCTTTGGGTTTACATTAATGTCAGTAGCTAAATAAATAAGAGTACATATTCATAGCGCTACTGAATATATTTTCACTCCTTGGATGTTGTTTATTTCATGTCAAAGAAAGGTTCATAAAAAGAAGGAAAATTCAGAAATATAATCCAAGTAGCCGCCACACGAATATTCAAGTATTTAATAATTTTGGAACTTATATACGTTGTATATTTTTTTATTTTGGACAAAAAACTAAAAAGTACAATAAGTACATTCAGTTTTCAATCCTGGCAGAAGCATAGGGTGCAGTCCACTGATGTTAGCATTGACAGTGTGCCAACTGCAAATGAATAATAGCAAATGGAAAACTACAGAATTGATTATTCAGTCTAAACGCTTTTTTATATATCCATCCTATTCATAATAACAACAACCCCATTTTATACAGAAGTAATTAATATGGGAAATCCATTCTTTTGAGTACGATTTTTCATTTGCATATCCTGTAGATTGGAGAAATGGTAAAAAGGTTCAAGGGAATCATAGGCATTCTCTACACTAGCATTTTTGATTCATTTCGATTAATTTGAAATGATAACACATGCACCATTAAAAATGAAGATAAAAACAAAAATAAGCATACTTTTTTAATACTTTAAAGGCTATGTACCCTTTTAAAATAGTTATTTTTTAATAAAATTGTCTATCAGTGTGTTTTGTGCAACTTTCTAAATACTTTTTAATAAAAATATTTTTTAGTTTTTGAGATACAGCTGCTTTGTATCCTGTATACAGAGCAGCTGTATCATGCGCTGAGACCTGAATCCGTCAGGTTAGCGGCACTGACAGCGTCAGTGAGAGTGGATCCTACGTGTCTCTGACACACAGGATCCACCTGTTATCGACCACATCTAAGTTATGATACAGGTCTCAGAGCTAGATAAAGCTGCTCTGTATACAGGATACAAAGAAACTGTATCATAAAAAGTAAAAATATTTTTTAATAAAAAGTATTTAGAAAGTTGCACAAAACACACTGATATACATTTTTATTAAACAAAACAAAAAAAACAATTTCAAATGCGTACATAGTACATAGTTCAAGCTCAAATACAAAAGAGGATGGGATTATTGGTAAAATAAAACATACTTATTAATAATAATAATAATAATAATAATAATAATAATAGCAATAATAACAATAATAATATGAATATACGACTAGGAATTGTTTATTATATTACATAAGTGAGTTTTATCATATTTATATGTATGTATGCAAATTCTCATCAGTTGTACTGGTCTAATTGATATTTTTGTAAATTTGCATATTTGACTATTATGATGATGTCATATTAATTTAAATATTGCATGGTGCCCTGTTGTTAAATTTCTTGAGAAAGACCCACACTAGGGTCGAAACATCGCAAAGTTTTAGTGAATATAGCTGCCCAGCTTTCTAAGGATCAAAAACAAGTGCTGCATTTTTTTCTATTTCTACTGGTTATTTTGGAGCTGGAGATACTGAAGCTTGACACTGCGCCGTGAAAACATTGTTTTCCATACGTTGGGAACTGTGATGCGCATCGCATACATGAAGCTGATGAGAGTACACTGCGCATTTGCAGTGAAGCGAAGTGTACTTTCCTCTGCTTCATGTACGCAATGTGCATACACCCAATGCCCCCCGGACTCCTTTCGGGAAGTTGTAATCTACTTTAGTAACTGTTTCCTAAACGTACGTTTTTTGAGGTAGGCAGGTTTATGAACACTAAACCCCAGATGCATAACGGCATGCTGTTGGTTTAGTGGCTCCAAACCTGCTGACACTTTCCCTTTAGGTAAGAGCAGCTCCTACTATTACTCTCAGACTTCGCCTGGCTAAGTATTAAATCATTGCCCATTCACTTGTGGGGCCACATAAATCTTTCCCTAGCAATATTAGCTGATTGTTAAATTCGGGATGTCTTAGTGAGACAATCGACTTAATTTTGCGTGATATGTGGTTAACTGATCAATACATACTAAATAAACGTAAAAATAAATATTTTTAATAAGAATTATATCCTTTCCTTCCATGAAACAAAAGGTGTTCCAAGAAATTTTCGTTCTTGAGAGATGTTAATTGAACTACTTATAAAAATAAGCGAAATGTTTTTTTCTATGGATCCTTCTAAAGATCACAATACTTACAGTGCTACAGCATTCAACAGTAGGTTTAAACATTAAAGAGTACTGTGCTATGTCCCCTGCTGGTATATGCAAGAATGGAGGACCATAGAATCGATGTCCTTGAAGAATAGCTTTCAGTTTCCAGTCTTGTTGAGTCATATTACTCTAAAAAGAGAAAAAAAAAATAGATGTTTACTATTATGAACTAAATAAGTAACAAGAATACGCTTATAAAAAAGATTTCTAATGATCGCTATTACGCCAACCCAGACATACTTTATCTATCTTACACCTAGCTAATGATGTGGAACAGATCTACTGTTCCCCATTAAGAGTGCTTTGGAACATTTGATACACGATATTTGCTATTAAAATTCACAAGCCAATTTTCATTTAGTTCATATGAATTAGAACAATAAAACATAATTTTCCAAAAAACCATGCAAAATTTTCTTTTTTTTATCAAACTTTAACATAGTTTCAAATGACTACATATTAGGCCAATATACAAATATGAATTAGAGCAAAGTCTTTGCAGATGATTAAATTACAAGACAAAAAACATGTTGTATGTATATGCAGAATGCATTTACAGAATAGTTATTAAATTAATTAAGAAGCTTTCAGATCATTTATCTTGCTACAGGGTTTGTACAAATAGACATCTTGCATGCACTGTAATGTAGAACAGCACAACACAGTGAATAAGAACAGAGATGAAAAGAGAAAATGACCATAATAAATAAACACCAAAGGGGGTACATGTAGCGCAAGGCTGCAAATAAAGGTACTTAAAATGTAAACATAACAAATAATACAAGAGTTATGAACACATAAGATGAACTGAGGGCATGTTTTTAAAGTCTTGTGCCTAAATGTGCAGACTTTAAATTTAATTACCGATTTCAATAGTAAATTAAGCAACAAAAAATAAAAACATTGCGCTAAGAAAATGTGCACATGTGCCCCCCCCCCCAAAAAAAACAACCCGTAAAACGACCACTCCAGGAAAAACCTATACACTAAACAATTCCTAGTGCGGTGCCTGATGTGGGAGAGTGGTTGTGTGACAGAGTACATTTAAAAAAAAACACCCGTGGTAATCCCTTTGTCCATCAACACCCCCTAAGGCTGGGTTCACATGACCATGTTGCGTCCGTAATGGACGGAACGTATTTCGGCCGTAAGTCCCGGACCGAACACAGTGCAGGGAGCCGGGCTCCTAGCATCATAGTTATGTACGATGCTAGGAGTCCCTGCCTCTCCATGGAACTACTGTCCCGTACTGAAAACATGATTACAGTACGGGACAGTTGTCCTGCAGCGAGGCAGGGACTCCTAGCGTCATACATAACTATGATGCTAGGAGCCCGGCTCCCTGCAGTGTGTTCGGTCCGGGACTTCCGGCCGAATTACGTTCTGTCCATTACGGATGTAACATGGTCGTGTGAACCCAGCCTAAGGTTTTGCACTGTACATGATCTGTGAGGGCGTTGTATGACACATGGATTTAGAAAACAGCAAAGAATATCTCCGTGTCATACACCACCCCTAAGCTTTTGACCTAGGCATGACTACGTGTATCAACTTTGTCCAGAGTGATCATTTATTGGCTAACCAGAACATTTAAAATTGCTAGTTTTTGGGTTATAGAGGTACCTTGAATTAGATGGGGAAAACCTGCAACACGAAAACACCAATTATGCAAATACAACTGACATACTGTGGATAAAAAAAACGCACTGCAAATCAATTTCTCAGTGTTTTTTCCGCTCATCATTTACGCAGCGTGTGGATGAGATTTGTTCAAATCTTATCCAATCTGCTGCTATTGTATTATGCTGCGAATTTTCCGCAACAACATCCTTGGCAGAAAATCTCCAGTATATATGCTACATGTGAACTTACCCTTACGGTACAATGAAGGTAAAAAATGTCAACAATAAGTTTTGTTTTGCAATCTCATTGCTATGGGTAACAGCACTTTTTCATCTGAAGTCAGATTTTCTGAATGTTCAGGAAACTAATCAATATAGAATTTTTATGGAAGGGAAAAAATATGAGAAAATTTGCCATTAAGTCATCTGAGGGTATAAATATAAAACCCAAGAGATAGCAAAAAAGTGCTAGAGATAAACTTTACTTTGGGAACTGATATATAGTGTAATTTAACTCTTTCGGCATTCTGCTGCATGATTATAAAATCATGATGAGTTCTGGCAAATTCATGACTCCTACATCTAACTGAAATCTGCTACATTTATATATTAATTGACATTTTCATAAATAGCTGCCAGTAGTCTATAGTTGCGTGTTTTGCATATTTTTTTTAAAACAATTAAGCAAATATAATGTAGTAATAATAATAAAAAAATATTTCCAAAAGAAATATAAAATTATTTTTATTAGAATATTTTTTTCTATTTGAGCCCCCAATACAGTGGAATATACTGCCAAACATCAAACATTCTTACATTAAATATTTCAATTGCAACAGATATGAGTCCAGTATTCAAGATGGACACATTGTAAAATGACACATAATATAGCCATGTGGTATGACTTACTATTGGAATATCTTGAATCAGTGCTTCAAAGGCCGGGGTAATAAATTCCAATTCTGTTGCTGTGCTGCATGGATTGACGACACACTCAATCATATAGACTCGTACATCATGAGAGGAATGTAGCAAAATTTTGCAGGTATAGCGGCCAGGTTTCTCAGGGACAAATTTTACTGGAAATAAAACTCCTTTTTCTTTATCTGTATCAAAACAATAAATAATTACACAATATATATCAACATTCCAAATGATATTCAATGCAAATTTTGGCAAGAACTTTGTGCAATGTATCTTAGTTTCCAAATGTAGAACAGAATAATTCATTAAAAAATACCATGCATAACACTATGAACATTTCTTTTTTATTTAAACCTAGTATAATTGTTTTTATTACATATATACATAAAACTTTTATACATCACCTTGAACATTAAATTATAAATCATGTGTGGGTTATAGAAGCAAACAACAAAGTATAGAATGTTTACAAACGGAAAGGAGCACAACAATAAAAGTTATTCATATCCAGTGGGTTCCACATAGCAAAACAGTTTTGTCTGACAAAAAAGTGGCCTTATTACCAAGATATACTGGAAAATGAAACATGAACTTTCATTGGTTGCTTTAGGCATGGAGGTCACATACAAATACTTCTCCAATATAGGCTCAGTTGAAGCATTAATATTGGGAAAATGCAGTCAAAACTAGACATGAGCAACTGGATTCTACACTAAGCAAATTCATCCTGAACGTTTCAAAAGTTTCGTATTTGGGATTCGTTCCGAACGAATCACACATTTTACAGATCAAAAGAAGACTAGGAGAAGACAGAGAAGGATCACGTGACCCCAGGTGGCGTTACTACGATTGCTCGTCCCAATGCATTACCATCATGTCGGCAGCACATCTCCCTGTTTACACAGAGAGATGTCCTACCGACAATGATGTTTCTTGTAGCACAAACAATACAATCAGTCGATGAATGATTGTTGCCCTGTTTACACAGGGAAATGATCGGGAACGAGCGTTCACATGAACACTTGTTTGCCCGATAATTGGCCCATGTAAAAGGGCCATAAGTGAGTGTGTTTCATAGTGAGGAGAACAGAAAACAAAGCTAGATTTACTATAATTTGAGATAGATTTTAGAGAGAGATAGGAGTCAGTCAGTGATAGTGTGTTAGTTAGGCAGACACAGACAGCCATTGCTGTGAGTGAGTGCTGCTGTAGCTATATAATTCTTATATTAATTTATGAATCACCAATCTTCAACACATCATTCACAAATCTTCTTCAAAAATATTTATTCAGGTGCTAATAGCGTGCCGCTGCATTCTGAAACAGATGTTTCCGATGTGAGATCACTCATTGTTTTGAATAAATGTAATGGTGCCACAAAAAGTTGGTGTATTCTTCTGCATCAAGCATTTAAACTTTTATTTCAATCTGTGCTCTAAGTGACAATTATTATTTTATTTAAATAAAAAAATTTAATAAAATTCAGATCCTGGTGCTGGTAGAGCACCCCTGCCTGCTGACATTACTCATTATTGTGCATATATTGTACTTTTGTTTCTTCATAGTCGCTATGTTTGTATTTAAGGTAAATCTTCCTTAATGTTAGTCTTTTGGACATAGATGCATGCAAGGCCATGCACAAAAGTTGGATATTACCCTGTATGGTACTGAATAAGCTTATAGAATAACTTTATTTTGTTCTAATGAAATCGGTCTAGCCTTTTTACAAAGGCAGATTGGAGAACTATGTACAACACTAAGTGTTTAGAAATAAATAAAGAAACCAACTACCTTA
Source organism: Rhinoderma darwinii (assembly GCF_050947455.1). Lineage (NCBI taxonomy): Eukaryota > Metazoa > Chordata > Amphibia > Anura > Rhinodermatidae > Rhinoderma > Rhinoderma darwinii. Next base: position 204,448,780 of record NC_134688.1, read on the forward strand.
CTACAAAATAGTATCACTTTGGCATTCCTTCCTGGGGGAAACCACACAACGATTGACATAAATTTTACTGAAATAATGGACCTCATTTATAAAAAGGATCTAACGCTCTATTCACATCTGCATTAGAAGCTCCTATTAGGAGCCTGTATCACAGGTTTCATCATAATTGTCAGAGAGAATAGCGCAGCATGCAGTGCTATTTTGTCATGCAAAATTACCAAAAACCATGACGGAAACCCAACCATACCCATTAAAATCAATGGCTTCTGCTGGGCACCATTGGTTTGCACCATGCGACGAATCCCACGCTTCTGTTTGCTGTTCCTATGATGGAACAGAAAAATGAAAGAGCGAGCACAGATATTAACAGAGCATAATAGTAGAACTATTTTTGTTGCCCATAGCAACCAATTAGAGCTCAGCCTTCATATTTCCTGAGTATTGATAAATGAGGCCGATTGTATTTTTTATTGTGTTGTTTTTTTTTTGTGACTATGATTTAGTCCATAGCAAGTGATTGTGTTGTATTGTGTGTATTTGGATGAAGTTGATATACCATATGTGTTATGTGTGTGTATATATTTATTTATAATGTACAGTGAAATGTCCATGACAGTAGATCTCCTGTCCGTACAACTTTTTAGTAATAGGATTTTCCATGAAACATTCAAGCTGATGGTACTTAAAACATTGAGCAAAACATCCCAGTTCTCAATATACTTGTAGGATGTAAGACTTTTATAAGAATTTTTTTATGTCCTGTAAGTCTGTAACCAATGGCTTTAGACAATTTGAAAAAAGTTATTCCAAAAGTTTTAAAAGGTATTACAAATAGAATAATGCTGACAGGATAAAGTCATTATAACAGAAACATATTTTGCTCTCTAAGCCATAGTTTTTCTAACTGAAAATTAATCAAAATATTCTCTTGAAATGTAATTGCATCAATTTTCTGTAACATCTCTTAGCTATTTGTAAGAAGTACAAATCGGCTGTTTTCTATGTTTATTCATCAAAGTAGCCTTTTAGGCTAAGAACTCATTATTCCATTTTGACAATAAGATTAATGCACACATGGGAAAGTGAGAAATAAATTATTATAATTTATCATTAATTAATATGCAAACCAGTTTATCATATATCTTGCATTTTTACAAACTTAATATATTCATAATCTTGGATTAAAAAGTCACGTAAGTGGTTTACTGTATGTTTAAAAGGTAACTTGAGTATGTAAATATGAAAAAACATATGATAGATAGATAGATAGATAGATAGATAGATAGATATTATTGATCATTGGTGCAGATTTACTACTGTGTCAGTGTCTAGGAGGTATTTGGTGCTCTTTTATTAGTGTCACTTTAATAAAGTGTTTATAAAAGGGGCTGGCACAGCGGGAAAATGGCGTGCTTTGCCAAAGTGCGCTAAAAGTGTGCCAAAAAACTGGTACAGAATTCTGGCACAAAATAAACCGAATAAAATGTTTTATAAGGAAGAGAAAAGTGTCTAACATGTCACGCAAGAAGTGGCAAAATTATCATGTAGCATGCACCACTATAAAATTGTGTGCATATTGTGCCTGTCTGGTCTATGTTTACGCTGTCTAACAATTAGACAGCATTAGTGGGCCATTGTCCTTTGGCCTGACCCATGGACTCTTGTAATTGTTCATTTATACAGTATAGGTCAAACTTCTGTGAGTGCTGTTGTACGGTACGACTTAAAGGGGTTTTCCAAGTTCATAAAAAATCTGGTTATGGGGGGAATGCAATAAAAAATAAAAAGAACCATTACTTTCCTGACAGATTCCCAGGTGCGTTCCAGCACAAACGCTCCAGTCCTCCCCATATCTGTTTGCTGCAGTAACGACGTGCCCACGGATCGCTGCAGACAATCAATGGCCTTACTGTTATACGGCACATCAAGGTCAATAAATAGTGGCAGGGAGGACTGCCGGGAACGATGGAACGCCGGGGGATCTGTCAGGCGAGTATTAACTCTTTTATTGTTTTATTGCACTCTCCCCATGCCAGATTTTTGATGGACTCGGAAAACAGCTTTGTGTTCTCATCACAATAGCAGGGGTAAAGCTAACGTAAGATAAACTCATTGTGCATTAATGAGCTGAATACTATACCAATAAGTTCTAAAGCACCTGATTAATCCTTACAGTTTATTTAAGCTTTATCCTACAGTCAGATCAGTCATTTGCAAATAAATCACTACCATTACCAAACATAATAGAGCATAACACCCTCAAAGTGTAAAGTATAAAATCCTGCTTTTGTTGCAAGTCTACAATGGAGGAATTACAAGTAATCTATGACATCAATTTCAAAATTACCGTTATTTTCTCAACAATGAAATGTCCACCTGTGTAAATTAAACTTCAGAACAATATGACAGTGTTTTTATAATAAGCCTATATTATCCAGACAAATTATACCAACGGAAATATAAACTGTACTGAAATAAGAAATAGATAAATGTTTCAAAATAAGACAGTTAAATAAACAAAAGAAAAATATCACTCTGGCTATTCTTAAAGCAACTCTCCAGGCTTCACACATCGTGTCCTTTTTGCTCAATTTCAGTTGCGGAATCCACATTGAAATTCCAAAACAATGTATAGTACAATATTAGTGAATGGAGATTTAACAAACCCAATTATTTCAGTGTTAAAAATCTGCCAAAGTTCCTAGGCATTCTGTGGGTTTTTAAATTCACAGAATGCCCTATCTGTTGCAGAAATTCAGCAGATTTTCACAGCGGATTTCATTTATTGCAATGCAATGAATGAAATACATGGCTGAATTCCGCACTAAAATGAATAGCAAAATCCATACGTAACACATGCCAATTTTATTGCAGATTTTGGCATAGATTTTTAGGTCCACAGCGTAATTTTTGCGTGATGTGTGAACGTAGCCTGAGGCTCATTCCCCTCAGTATATGTGGGGCAATTAACTGATATTTCTCCATGGTGCATTACATAGCTACATAGTTATTACAGTTAAAAAAATACATATGTCCATAAAGTTCAACCAAGGGATGGGACAAAGGGAAGGGATATGAATAAACTATAGAAATTGTTTTACCCCTATTGATCAAGAGGAAGCTTTAAGAAAAAAACTAAAACACAAGGCATGAACCAATCTTCCCTTCAAAAGAAAAATTGCCCTTCTGATAATTCTGTACATTTTTAGATCGAAGAAATGATCTAAGCCTATTTTAAAGCCATCTACTGTCCCTGCTGTTACCAGCTCCTGCGGTGACTATTCCATAGTAAAGAAGGCTTGTCGCCTCTGCAGAATGAATCTTTTTTTCTCTAGATAGGGAGAGTGCCCCCCTAGTCCATTAAGTGGATTTTACATGAAACTGCTTTTCACCATAGTTTTTGTACGGTCCATTTATATACTTATAAGTTAATCATGTCCCCCCTTAGTCGTCTCTTTTCAAGACTAAAGAAATGTAATTCTTTTAATCTTTCCTCATAACTTAGATTCTCCATGCCTCTCATTAGTTTAGTTGCTTCTTCTTTGTATTTTTTCCAAACTCCAGGGCATCCTTTCTATGAACTGAAGCCCAGAACTGAACTGCACATTCTAGATGAGACCGCACTAATGCTTTGTAAATATTGTGTCCTTGTCCGTGTCCATTAGTATTCTGTACTTTATAATCATTCTGGCCTTGCTGTAAAAGAACTCAGAACTAAGTTTGTGATAAAGTTGTGTTTATACACAGCAGCCAACCTGGAGAGAAAATGCTGTAGTGGCGAGGGACAGAGCAAAATCCTGAACCACTGATGAGACAGCAGGTGGTTTTCAGACTACCTCAGACTTCCTGTAGACACTGAAGCTCAACTGTAGTCACAGAACACATTTGCCCTAATGGAGGTGAGGTAAAAAGCAGACAAGCAGCAAGAACTGAGGAAAAGAAATAGCAGGTAAGCATCCCCCATAAGCATTGACTTACCTAAAACTCTTGAGCTTAAAACAGGACATTTACTTTTAAGAAATTTTTATTTTACATTAGAGAGACAATTAAATTGGATCTCCTAAAACAATATCTTTTTAAGTATGGCCATTAGAGGTCATTAAAAGCTACTGAATCTAGGGCGATCACACCTGAATGGAGTAAGGAGGCTCCTAAAGTACTGGACCCCCACAAATGTGGTCTCTCAACATTTCAGAAAATGCACAAATTGAAAAACGCTTACATTTTACCCCTGTCCAGCCATTTTATTAACTGTGTTATGTACTGTCTCTTTTTCCAACATCTCAGTTTCTAAGAACAGATCAAAAAGCACTTGATTCCATAAAATGGATAAAGAGGTTGAGAGCAGAATGACAAAATGTACAGTTCTTTTGCAGTGTGTCAGAGTAAAGTAATAGAATATGAGTGTCCCTGAATAGATGAAATGTTTAAGTGACTTCATCAATTGAAGATCTTTGTCATTCAATAAAAAAGAGCAGAGGTGCTTGCCTGGGGTATTTATCTTGTTCATGAGTTCAACATACAAGCTAATTTTATAATGCTTGAATCTCCTGAGAAATATTTTTCAATTGCTTATTATTTGTTATATTCTATATATTTGGTGTGTCATTCACGTTTTAGAGGGGTGAGAAAAAAAATTACATTTATAAAAACAAAACCAGAACATATTGAAAGCGCTAGAATACTTAAATAGTTGTTTTTTTTCCCACAGGAATAATTACTGTACCAAGATGTGGCATGTAAAGAAAAATCATGGTGTGATAGGGAGTGATAAATACTGTTACACAAATGCACCCTATTTCTATGAAATTACAGGGTTCAGGTCCAGTACAGACAAATTCCAAAACCATTCGTTTATATCATAAAACCACTGTACAAAAAAACTATAGCTGAACCTTAATGCCTAGCAGGTTTCCGATGCATCTGCAATTGATAATAGGGATGCTGGACATTATGCATCCAGACAGGTGGAGGTGGTGAGCTGACATTCTACTTCCTTGTTCGTAGGAAAGATTGTATCTGCGTCTCGGAAAGTGATTTCTTTTAAGCTTTTTGCTGGACACAGGAGTTGCTCAATATTTGAAAACATCAAATGTGTAGTAAATTCTTACCTAAGAAGGGAATCTCATAGGGCACATGTATCATTACTGTTGCAGGATCAAGTTTTGGTGCTTAATTAAAAACTGTACTAAATTAGATTTTTTTTTTTACATATTTATGAAAATGTTGCAATACTCATGACAAATCTCTTCAGTACATAATTGGATAAAAAAAATAGGAGATTACATGTAAGCCAAAACCAGGAGTGGATCCTAAGTAATGGAAAATGATAAAGGCCTACTAATACTAAAGATAGACACAAAGTCAGCACCATCTCTGACCTATCTTTACTGTGCTCCACTGTTGTAAGACAAATAGAGAAATGTTCAATAGACCAGACCTTTAGTTGGCTATTTTTGGTGAGCCTGAGGGTCCAGTCTAGCTTCAGTTTCTTGTTCTAAATTAATAGGAGCAGATTCACCATATTACAGATCCATATGGTGCACTACGGACCCAATTGACTTATAATGGGGTCTATTGAGGTTCCATCAAGGATTCCGTTGTTTTGACAGCAAAAATACTGTGCTTGTATGCTCTGCTAATGTAGTCGTCAAAAATGACGGAACCTCTAACAGAATCCTCGACTGAAAGCCCTTGAGCGCGTGTTAACATAGCCTAAAAGGCATCATCCACAGTCATTTGCCTATTAATGAACCAGAAAACAGACCTATTATATTCATAACATAGATGAAGAGTGCTCTGTAATGACTCTTATGAGGCTCTTCTTGTTATGGTGTCCAATGAACCATAAGCAGCCTTTCATTTTTTTTCACTAGAATTCTAAAAGTACAAACAGATCTCAGATGGCATAACTTGTCCAAATGTTTGTACAGAAGATATTATAATGTCTTTCCTATTCTCTCTATAGAAAATCTAAGAAATCATTATTTTTGGATTCCTTTAGAAAAAAAAATTCAACAGTTTTGATTAAAAAAAAATGTAATTAAAAACTTTTTCAGAATCGCTGTTTGTTAGTCACTACCCCTCGCAAAACAGAATAAAAAAAGGATCTAAAAGTTGCATGTACCCCAAAATTATACCATTAAAAACTGCAGCCTGTCCCGCAAAATACAAGTCCTCCCACAGCTTTTTTGATGGAAAAATAAAAAAGTTATGGCTCTCGGAATATGGGGACACAAAAAATAAATTATTTGAAACAAAAGTGATTTTATTGTGCAGACGCTAAAAAACTATATACATCTGGTATCGCCATAATCGTACCAACCCGCAGAATAAAGTAAAATTGTCATTCGCATGGCGAACGGCTAAAAAAAAAAAGAATAAAAAACATCAGAATTGCTGGTTTTTGGTCACCTAGCTTGCCAAAAAAATTTAATAAAAAGTGATCACAAAATTGCATGTACCCCAAAATGGTACCAATGAAATCTACAGATTGAACGCAACAAATAAGCCCTCACACAGCTCCGGTGGAGAAAAAATAAAGAAGTTCTGGCTCTCAGAATATGGCGACGCAAAATGTTCAGAGTATCCAAAAGTGGATAACATCTGGCACCATTTATCAATGTGACACTGGCCACAGATTTATGAAATATTATTTATTTACCCCATTATTATACCCTCTTATTATGCCCTGATGTACCCCGCACAGATTACATATGACCCCACATTATAAACTGAAATACCAGCAAAACCCCACACAAAACAACCACTAAGCAAAATCTGCGCTCCAAAAGCAAAATGGCGCTCCCTCCCTTCTGACCCCTGCAGCATACCAAAACAGCAGTTTACGTCCACATATATGGCATCGCCCAACCCCGGGAGAACCCGCTTAACAGTTTGAGGTATTTATCTTCAGTGGCACGAACTGGGCACAACATATTGTGCACTAAAATGGCATATACCTGTGGAAATTTGCAATTTTCACTTTGCACCATCCACTAAGCATTCATTTCTAATCGAAAAAAAAAAAACTGTGTGGTCAAAATGCTCACTACACCCCTTAATAAAATGCCTTCAGTGGTGCAGTTTCCAAAATGGGGGTCACTACTTGGGGGTTTGTTTTACTATTTGACCCTAGAGGCCTGCCATTGTGGGCTAATGCTGCGAAAGTCACCAAAATAGGCCTCACATGCGCCTTTCACACCTAAGCCCTGTCATATGTCCAGGCAAATGATAAATGGCTTGAGGGGTGTAGTTTACAAAATGGGGTCACTTCTCAGGGTTTCACACTCTACTCTGGTAGCTCTAAGGGAGCTTTGCAAATGGGACATGGCACCCGTACACCAGTCCAGCAAAATCTGCGCTCTAAAAGCCAAATGGCGCTTCTTCCATTTTGAGCTCTGCCATGTGCCCAAACAGCAGTTTAGGGCCACACATGGGGTATTGCCGTACTCGGGAGAAATTGGGTAACAAATCGTGTGTTGTTTTTCTCCTATTACTCCTTGTGGGGGGAAAAATTGGGTGCAAAACGACATATATTTGGGGAAAATATTTTTTTTTTTTCTCATTTTCACTGCCTCATTCTGATACAATCTAAGAAACACCTGTGGGATCAAAATGCACCCCTAGAAGATTACCCTGAGGGGTATAGTTTCCAAAATGGAGTCACTTCTCAGGGGTTTCTATTGTACTGGTACCTCTGGGGCTCTGCAAATGTGACATGGCGCCCAAAAAACAATCAACCAAAATCTACATGCCAAGTAGCCATTAAGAGCCCTGCCGTGTGTCCAAGCAGCCGTTTATGACCACATATGGGGTATTGCCGTACTCGGGAGAAATTGCTTTACAATTGTTGGGGCGCTTTTTCTCCTTTATTCCTTGTGAAAATGAAAAAAATAAAAAATTTTAGTGGAAAGAATGTAGATTTCCATTTTTACAGCATAATTCCAATAATTCAGCAAAACAACAGTGGGGTCAAAATGCTCACTGTACCGCTAGATAAATTCCACAAGGGTTGTAGCTTCCCAAATGGGGTAAATTTTGCGGGGTTTGCACTATTTTGGCCCCACAGTGGCTTTGCAAATGTGACATGGGGCCGCAAACCATACCAGCAAAACTTGAGCTCCAAAAGTCAAATGGTGCTCCGTCCTTTCTAAGCCCCGCCGTGTGTCCAAACAGCAGTTTATTACCACATATGGGGTATTGCTGTGCTCAGAAGAGTTTGCTTTACACATTTCGGGGTGGTTATTCTCTTTTATCTATTGTAAAAATGAAAAATCTGAGCTAAAACTACATTTTATTAGAAAAAATTTTGATTTTCAATTTCACGGCATAATTCCCATAAATTCTGCAAAAACCGTGTGGGGTCAAAATGCTAACTATACCCCTAGAAAAAATCCTTGAGGGGTGTAGTTTGCAAAATGAGCTAACCTTTGGGGAGTTTCCACTGTTATGGTCCCTCCAGGGCTTTGCAAACACGACATGGCACCGAAAACCATTCCAGCAAAATCTGCGCTCCAAAATCCAAATGGCGCTCGTTCCCTTCTGAGCCCTGCTGTGTGTCCAAACAGAAGTTTATTACCACATATGGTGTATTGCCATAATCGGGAAACATTGCTTTACAGATGTTGGGGTGCTTTTTCTCCTTTATTCCTTGTAAATACTAAAACATTGTATGTTTTTTCAGAAAAAAAGTAGATTTTCATATTCACAGACCAGTTCCAATAAATTTAGCAAAAAAACCTGTGGGCTCAAAATGCTAACTATACCCCTAGAAAAATTCCTTGAGGGGTGTCATTTCCAAAATGGGGTCACTTTTGGGGAGTTTCCACTGTTATGGTCCCTGCGGGGCTTTGCAAACACGACATGGCACCGAAAACCATTCCAGCAAAATCTGCGCTCCAAAATCCTAATGGCGCTCGTTCCCTCCTGAGCCCTGCCGTGGGTCCAAACAGCAGTTTATTACCACATATGGGGTATTGCTGTAATCGGGAGACATTGCTTTACAAATTGCTTTTTCTCCTTTATTCCTTGTAAAAACTAAAACATTGTATGTTTCTTCAGGAAAAACAAGTAGATTTTCATTTTCACAGACTAGTTCCAATAAATTTAGCAAAAAACCTGTGGGCTCAAAATGCTAACTATACCTCTAGAAAATATATTCTAATATATTCTAATAACATAGAGGCCCCAAAATCCACTTGGTGCTCCTTTGCTTCTGAGGCCGGTGTTTCATTCCATTAGGACACTAGGGCCACATGTGGGATATTTCTAAAAACTGCAGAATCTGGGCAATAAGTATTGAGTTGCGTTTCTCTGGTAAAACCTTCTGTGTTACAGAAAAAACTGTATTACAAATTAATTTCGTAAAAAAAATGACATTTGTAAATTTCACCTCTATTTTGCTTTATTTCCTGTGAAACGCCTAAAGGGTTAAAATAATTTCTGAATGCTGTTTTGAATTCTTTGAGGGGTGCAGTTTTTATAATGGGGTGATTCATGGGGACTTTCTAACATATAAGGCCTTCAAAACCACTTCAGAACTGAACTGGTCCCTGAAAAAATAGCCTTTTGAAATTTTCTTGAAAATGTGAGAAATTGCAGCTAAAGTTCTAAGCCTTGTAACGTCCTAGAAAAATAAAAGGACGTTCAAAAAACGATGCAAACATAAAGTAGACATATGGGAAATGTTAACTAGTAACTATTTTGTGTGGTATTACTATCTGTTTTACAAGCAGATACATAAAAATGTTGAAAACTGCAGATTTTTGCACATTTTCTCTAAATTTTGGTCTTTTTTTTTTACAAATAAATATTCAATTTAACGACCAAATTTTTTCAGTGTCATAAAGTACAACATGTCACGAGAAAACAATCTCAGAATCGCTTGGATAGGTAAAAGCATTCCGGAGTTATTACCACATAAAGTAACACATGTCAGATTTGAAAAACTCGGCTGTGTCCACAAGGCCAAAACAGACTTAGACACTAAGGGGGGATTCACACGAGCGTGTATTCGGTCCGTGCGGGCCGCGTGGTTTTCACGCGGCACGCATGGACCAATACAAGTCTATGGGGCAGTACAGACAGTCCGTGCTTTTTGCGCAGCGTTTGTCTGCTGCGCAAAAAGCGCGACAGGTTCAATAACTCTGCGTATTTCGCGCATCACGCACCCATTGAAGTCAATGGGTGCGTGAAAATCATGCGCACCACACGGAAGCACTTCCGTGGGACGAGCGTGATTCGCGCAACAGCAGTGAAAAGGATGAATGAAAACCGAAAAGCACCACGTGCTTTTCTGTTTCCGAACATCCAAACGGAGTGTCTTTGCGATGAGCGAAGCCGGACAAGCGTACCGAACTTCACCGGGTTCGGCCAAACTCGTTTTGGCCGATCCCGGCAAAAAAATTATCGGTACGCGACGTCAGGAGATAGTCACTGTCCATGGTGCTGAAAGAGTTAAACTGTTTCAGCACCATGGACAGTGACTTGCGATCCCAAAATACATTAACCTGTAAAAAAAAACCGAAGTTCTAACTTACCGATTACTCCTGTCTCCTTCCTGCAGTCCGACCTCCCGGGATGACACTTCAGTTCAAGTGACAGCTCCAGCCAATCACAGGCCAAGCACAGGCTGCAGCCAATCACAGGCTGCAGCGGTCACTTGGACTGCTGCGTCATCCAGGGAGGTGGGGCCCGATGTCAAGAGAGGCGCGTCACCAAGGACGCGTCACCAAGGACGCGTCACCAAGGACGCGTCACCAAGGCAACGGCCGGGAAGTTCTCGGTAAGTAGGAACTTTATCTTTTTTTTTTACAGGTTTTTCGCTGTTGTGTTCGGCATTCACTGTCGAGGGTGCTGAAAGATTTAGCTCTTTCAGCACCTTGGACAGTGACGGGCGTTGACAAGCCTCATCTCTATGATGCCGGCTGCGCGAAAATCACGCAGCCGCGCATCAGACACGCATGACACACGCAGCTGTCAAATGGTTTTTGCGCTCGCAAAACGCTGCGTTGTTTGCGCGCGCAAAAACGCAACGTTCGTGTGAATCTCCCCTAAGGCTGGGTTCACACGACCTATTTTCAGGCGTTATGGAGGCATTTTACGCCTCGAATTACGCCTGAAAACACGGCTCCAATACGTCGGCAAACATCTGCCCATTCATTTCAATGGGTTTGCCGATGTACTGTGCCGACGACCTGTAATTTTACGCGTCGCTGTCAAAAGACGGCGCGTAAAATAACAGCCTTGTCAAAGAAGTGCAGGACACTTCTTGGGACGTAATTGGAGCCGTTTTTCATTGAAGCCAATGAAGAACAACTCCAAATTACGTCCGTAATGGATGCCCCGCAAAACGCGAGTACGAGCAATTACGTCTGAAATTCAGGAGCTCCGTAATTTCAGACGTAAATGCAGTTATCGTGTGCACATACCCTAAGGGGTTAATTTCCTGTTCACTGGGACAAATGATATTAAAAGCTACCAGTGCAGGCATTGCCTCATTCATTACTGGTCAAATATCACAAAGAGTTATTTACAATAAGAATGTATCTTCAATACCTTGCTCTCTATACAGCTTTTCTTCTTCTACAGATCCTGGCTTAGCAGCAACTCGAATTCTTGCAGAGACTGGAAAGCTAATTTTCTCCGGAATCTCAAAATACTGAGGCATGCTGATTGCCACATCATAGTCAATTGCCGGGCACTTCTTGGATGTGGAGGAGAATGACGAAGATCGAAGAGAAGATTTGATCTATAAAGATAGATAAAGACGATAAATATCAATAAAAACCCTCTTCCAATATCCTATGTAAGAATGCATGGAAAAGAAGAAAATATACAACATGGAATTGGCACGATTTAAAGTGGATTTTGTTTTTCCCAAAACAAATAGCTAATAACAGGAGTAATGACTGCATGTTCAAGTCCCCTAGTTGAACTAAAATATATTGCAAACAAAAAGTTCAAGAAAATGTACTAAAAAAAAATCTCAAAGAAACTAAAAAAAAAAAATGATTTTATTATGGAAAAATTTAAAAAACAAAATGTAAAAACTATACAAAATAGGTATTACCGCATTCGTAACTACCCATAGTATCCTGCATGATAAACACTGTAAAAAAATAAAAACAGAATTGTTTTTTTTTTGTTCATCACGCTTCCCAAAAAAAGAATAAAAAGTGATAAAAAATTAGTATGTACCCCAAAATGTTATTAACAAGAACTTAAACTCATATCGCAAAAAAATAAGCCCCCATAAAGTCCACAGAAATATACCCTTGGAATGCAATAAGACAAATATAATTTTCTGAAAAAAATTTATAAATTTGGTGTCGCTATAATCATTTTGACTCGGAAATAAATGTTATCATGTTATTTATACCGCACAGTGAACGCCGTAAAAGCAAATCACCAAAAACTTGCGGAACCCCCCAAAAAAATTACTTTACTTTCAGTTATTTAATACATTATATGTACCCCAAAATAATGCACTCTAAAAATAAAACTCCCACATAAAAAACGCCCTCAAAACATGTCAATGAAAAAGTAAACAGCTATGGCTTTTGGAATGTGGAGAAAAAAACTAAAATAATTCACTGTATTCCTAAGACCCAAATTAGGCACGTGCTTTTCATCTTTGCTCAGTAATGAGCTGCCAGTGCCAGGTATACAGGGCAAATATTATGTACTTAATGTGCTTATAGACTCTCTGTCACCATATTATAAGTGGCCTTGGAGTTATGACCTAGTTTAGATTTATGCTAATGACTTTCTTAATAGACAACTGGGTGTGTTTTTACTTTTTGACCAAGTGGGCATTGTGGAGAGAAGTGTATGACGCTGACCAATGAGCGTCATACACTTCTCCACAAAAGAGGTAGAAGAACCGCAGCACACACGTTATCAAGGTACAAAATAAGGTGTCTTATTTCACCAAAACAGCGTCGTTTCGACCCCAAGGGTCTTTCTCAAGACACCCTTGGGGTTGAAACGTCGCTGTTTTGGTGAAATAAGACACCTTATTTTGTACCTTGATAACGTGTGTGCGGCGGTTCTTCTACCTCTTTTGCCTGTTTTGGAGTTGCTTTGGCTGCAACTCGACACTGCCTGCACTCACTGGAAAATTCCTTCCTGTTTAAAAAGCTCCCTGTGAATGCTCTCTGGGACTGTGATGTGCTGCTGATCTCTCTTTTTCAGATACACTTCTCTCCATTCATGTGATCTATTAAGAAAGTCATTAGCATAAATCTAAAATAAGTCATAACTCGTTTAGCGTTTTTCTAAATAAAAAACACTGCTGTAATCTACATTACAGCGCTGATCACATTATTTAGAAAATAGGCCACTTATAATGTGGTGACAGAGCCTCTTTAACTGTCAGATGAAAAATGACGGTTACAATACACTGCACTACATAAGTAGGGCAGTGTATTTTACAAGGGATCAGAAGATCAGATCTTCAAGTACCATTGAAAGTGTAAAAAAAACTGTGAAAAAAGTAAATGAAAAATTAAAAAAAATAAATAAAAGTTTTGAAAACAATAATCGTCCCGCTTTATAATTAGAAAAAAATTAAAACATTTAAATATAATATACAAAATAAAAAAAAACTATACATAATACGTATCACCGTGTTCGGAATGGGCTGAACTATAAAATAATCATTATTTTTATCGCACGGTGAACACCGTAAATTTTTTTTATAAAAAACAAAGACAGAATTTCTTTTTTTGGTCACCTTGTCTCAGAAAAAATTAAGTAAAAAGTGATCAAAAAGTCACAAGTAATGCTAATGTAATGACAAATGGCTTTGTGTTTGGGTTATAAATAATATAGCAATGAATGATGATCTAGGAAAGACTATTCAGGCTATTGTATTGGGCTCTCTTCTATCTCATTATGTGGTTTTGGGATCAATAAATGTTGTGTAGCATGCTATAGATGCTTTGCCATTTACTGCATGTTTCATGAATGTCAAAAGTATGTACACAAATTGTCAGAAGTTTTAGTAATATTTTAGAGTACAAAACTCATGGTGATGTGATTCCTACTGACTCAGCTAAACTAAGAATGACAAAAAGACAAAGCGCACATAGTGCATGAACCAGTAATCCCAAATGAAATGAGAAGTGGTGGTCAAATATCAGCTGACCTGGTATAGGTATGCCAAGAGCATAACATCCAAAAAAGTGTACTCCAATAATCCACCTAGGTGGAAAGGTTAGGGTGAGGTTGCAGCCCAAATTCCGATATGAAAGCTGTGGTAGCCTCGATATGTATATTGAAGAAATTTGGAGAAAAAATTGAATATTCAAGGGCACAGCCGTAATCAAACTGAGTTTTAATTGTACAGATAAAAACGATGCATTTCAAGGCCGAACTGGCCCCTTCATCAGGTTGCGTACAAATGATGCACGAGTTCAGGATACATACTCTTTTATAACAAACTAAGAGGTCGGTAGTCACAACGACTACCGGGTCAGAGTTATAGGTCAAACATTCGCTTCGGTGTGCGGTCCAAAGGAGAAACATTAGATCTTCCTTATAGAAAGTGTAAACATAAGTATCACAATTAAAATACATAATATCAGTATAGGTAAACACAACACTATATTGTTAATATAAAAGGTATGAAAATAAAAATAATTAACATGTATTGCTGGTAATATATTAAAATTTCTATTAAATGCGCATATTAGGAATGAACTATATTCATAAAGATTACTTGAAATTTAATAAAAAATCATAAGTATAATTAAATAGTTATGTAGTGAATGATGTTTCATGGTTACACTGTTGTCATAGTGATGTGATGCTAAAAAAACTACGGAAGCCTGAAAGGCTCAGTTCTAAACGACATAGTAGATGCCGACATGAGAGAAAGTGGAAGGGATATTTTAGATGAATGGAAAGGAGAAGGAACATGGAACTAGAAGAAGGAGTGTTCTATGGAGCTCTAACAGTAAGTATAAGGTTATCTGTAAAAAAAAAAAATGTGTAGACTATAGGCGTTTAATTTGTGATTGATTTGTTTGCACATTATCTAGAGGCAGACGGTCAATAGTGTATTCCATCTTGATGTGGAACCCGCAGCTAGATATTACGAAAACAATACTGATCTCAGTATGTTTAGATATTAATGCACATGATTGAATATGTACACAATGTACTAGGTTTATTTCCCAGATTGAAGGTGATTTACCTCAATTTACAAAGGAATATAAATAAATTGTAAGTTTCAGATAATGGTTTCTGTGACTTCATTTAAACCTGCTGGTATCAATGTTTTTAATTTATAAATCCAAAAGATCTCCCATTTGCATAGGGAATTAAAGCGATCTGCTTGACTCTCATCTATATATTCGATAGGAGTGATGGTAAAGTAGTTGAAATTGCTATCATGTGCAAGGGTACAGTGTTTAGAAACACTGTGAAGGAGGAATTTGTTTTTAGAATTTGATCTGTGCTTATTGAGCCGACAGTGCAGAGTTGGATCGTCCTTCCTACATATTGGAGGCCACATTTGCAGTTCATTAAATAGATCACAAATTGTGACTGGCAATTCAATCTTTTCTCAATTTAGAATTTTTTCCCCAGTTTGTTGGGAGTGAAATGCATCCGTTTTATTCGTGATAATTTGACAGCATAAACATCTAGTTCTTCCACATTTGAAACTGCCTATCTTACTTATAGATACATTTTGATGTTTATCTCGTTTGGAGTTGTTTGATGTTCTAGAGAAATTCACACAGCTGGGAGAGAAGATGTTTTTAATTGTTCTTGCTCTTCTAAAGGTAATTTTTGGTTTTGGTGGCAGAATCGTTTTAAGGAAGGGGTCAACTTGTAAAATGTGCCAGTGTTTATTTAAAATTTCCCCAATTTTTCATATTCCTTTTTAAATTGAGGTAAATTACATTCAATCTGGGAAATAAACGTAGTACATTGTGTACATATTCAATCATGTGCATTAATATGCATTAATATCTAAATATACTGAGATCAGTATTGTTTTTGTGATATCTAGCAGCGGGTTCCACATCAAGACGGGATACACTATTGACCGTCTGCCTCTAGATAATGCGCAAACAAATCAATCACCAATTAATTGCCCATAACCTACAAACATTTTTTTTTACATATAACCATATACTTACTGTTAGAGCTCCTTAGAACACTCCACTTCTTCTAGTTCCATATTCCTTCTTTCCATTCATCTAAAATATCCCTTCCACTTTCTCTCATATCGGCATCTACTATGTCGTTTAGAACTGAGCCTTTCAGGCTTCCGTCGTTTTTTTAGCATCACCACATCACTATGACAACCGTGTAACCATGAAACATCATTCACTACATAACTATTTAATTATACGTATGATTTTTTTTTTTAATTAAATTTCAAGTAATCTTTATGAATATAGTCCATTCCTAATATGCACATTTAATAGAAAATACATGTTAATTATTTTAATTTTCATACCTTTTATATTAACAATATAGTGTTGTGTTTACCTATACTGATATTATGTATTTTAATTGTGATACTTATATGTTTACACTTTCTATAAGGAAGATCTAATATTTCTCCTTTGGACCACACACCGAAGCGAATGTTTGACCTATAACCCTGACCCGGTAGTCGTTGTGACTACCGACCTCTTAGTTTGTTATAAAAGAGTATGTATCCTGAACTCGTGCATCATTTGTACGCAACCTGATGAAGGGGCCAGTTCGGCCTTGAAACGCGTTGTTTTTATCTGTACAATTAAAACAGTTTGATTATGGCTGCGCCCTTGAATATTCAGTTTTTTCTCCAAATTCCTACTGACTCAGAGCTTTGCTACTCTAGATATAAGAGTATACTCTACAGTAGTCATCATCAACCTGTGGCTCTTCAGCAGTTGCAAAACTACAACTCCCAACATGTCAATACAGCTGCTGGAAGTTATCGTTTTGAAATAGCTGGAAAGCCGCAGGTTGAAGATCTTTCCATAAATTAAAACATGGGGACATGAATATAGAATATGTATAGCTTTTACTACCATATATCCTGGAGCTGCACACGTGTGATAAATGTATGCATATTGCATGTGTTAATAGAAGATTATTATAGACACACATAAAACAATGCACTATAAAGTGTAATGTATGTTTACACACTATACCACATCGCATCAACCAATACCCATCTCCAAAAAATGAATAATGCATTCTTAGCAGGGTTCCCCTGCCTGTCTTTTGGTAATTTCTGTGCAGATAAAGTTCATTTCTCCAAACGGAATAGTTGTGTAGCATAATGCATTGTTTAACATTAGCATTTTGTTAGTTGCTATACAAATATAATGAATACATTTGAAGCCTCATAACTAATTTCCATGCAGTCACCTTTCACATTGTAATTATTAGAAGGCCATTTTGACCTTTAAAACACTTGAAAAATATGACCAATATAAGCCTGTGGCAGCACAATAAATGAACAAATAGACATAAATGAATGAAATCAGCTTTAGCCATTATTTCAGAATGAGTGCCATGCAGTTGCCATTCAAAAAATATTGGTGATTTAAAAAGAAATAGAAATATTTCTTACTCAATTTTTTTTATAAATTTTTATACTTTATAGGAATCTTTCAAAAGTTTAAAATTCGTGTAGTGTCAGTATGCAATACCTAAATAAGTTTAAAGGTTATGTAAACCTATAAACTATTGTTTTTTAATAAAACAATGTTTTAGATACTTTTAAGCAACTTTTAAATAGTTTTTTATTTAAATTGTTTTATACTTTTTGAGATACAGTTACTATGCATCCTGTATACATAGAAGCTGTATCTTGCCGTCAAAGCTAATTCCGTCAGGTCAGCTAGACTGACAGCTTAGCTGAAAGGTGGTCCTTCATGTCTGACACACAGGATCCAACTAGTAACGATCACATCTAAATTCACATTGACTAATGGGTGACACACCCACACTTAACTCCAAATTTGTTACCGAAATATTTGAAAATGTTTTTTTTTTTTTTTTTAGTACAGAGAAACCTTCACAGAAACACTACGGAGAGGTCATGCTGCAGTTTAACAAAATTCATATAACAAACCCAGAAAAACAAACCACACTATGTAAATAGGCTTTTTAGAAATCTCATTAATTTCCATAGTAAGTCACAAAGCTTGCATAGGTCAATCCAATAAATGAATACTTTCCATTTACCTACCTCTGCAACATTGTCTCCTAATGAAGCTACTGCAGCTCGCACACTGCTGCTCTCCAATGTGCCAGTAACTTTTCTACGTTCATACTCTAACAATGTCATCTGCATCTGAGCTGCAAGTGCCAAGGCCTTCTCTCTTCTTTCATTAACCAATGGGATTTTAAGATCTTCCTCCAGTATACTATTTTCTTTGCATTTAAAATAACATATATTTTGTGTATCTGTGTTGCATAAGATATAAAAAAGTTATTACAGAGCATGCTCTGACTATTTACAAGATGTACTAGTTACATGAGACATTATACAGCAATCTGATATAAGAAAACAAACCACTTCTATTGAAGGAACTCAGTTAAGCATTTAGGGTGTGTTCCCAGCAGCGTTGGGTTCCGTTCATCGGTTTCCATTCGACCTTTCCGTCGGAGGAATTGATAAAACGGAAACATAGCTTCCGTTTGCTTTACCGTTCACTTCAATGGCAATGCTTCAGTTGTAGTTGGTTTCCATTCCGTAAAGTTTCAGCTTTTTTCTGTGGAAACAATAGCATAGTCAACTACGCTATTGTGTCCGCAAAAAAATAAATGAAACTTTACGGAACGGAAAAAACGGAAATGCAATGGAAACATTACCATTGAAATCAAAGCCAATGCAAACGGAAACTATGGTTTCCGTTTGGCTTTCCGTCCATCTGTTCCTCCGACAGAAAGGTCGAACTAAGCCAATGAACTAGAGCCCGATGCTGATGTGAACAGGCCCTTAGCTATGTGTCTGTTAGCAAAGTACTATAAACAATAATACACAAATTATAACAATGAATAACTACTACAAACACCTTATACATAAATACTTTATTCAGGGGAACTGAACAAAGCAAATATTTTATAGTGGAGCAACGTCCTATACAAATGCCAGAGAAGCAGATTTTTTTATGATTGGAAGCATTACCCACAATAATCAATAATGATTAGTGTAATAATGAATTTACCAAAACATCCAATATGATTTTGATTTAAATACATGTTGTTATGGGCATCGCAGCTTTTTGGGGGCTCACATTTAAATACCTAGTATCAAATTGTACCTATTTTCTTTTTTATTCTAAGCAGGTCCACTAGTCCGTGCTGATTAATGTGTTAAAGAGGCTCTGTCACCAGATTTTGCAGCCCCTATCTGCTATTGCAGCAGATCGGCGCTGCAATGTAGATTACAGTAACGTTTTTATTTTTAAAAAACGAGCATTTATGGCCAAGTTATGACCATTTTCGTATTTATGCAAATGAGGCTTGCAAAAGTACAACTGGGCGTGTTGAAAAGTAAAAGTACAACTGGGCGTGTATTATGTGCGTACATCGGGGCGTGTTTACTACTATTACTAGCTGGGCGTTGTGTATAGAAGTGTCATCCACTTCTCTTCACAACGCCCAGCTTCTGGCAGTGCAGCACTGTGACGTCACTCACAGGTCCTGCATCGTGTCGGCACCAGAGGCTACACTTGATTCTGCAGCAGCATCAGCATTTGCAGGTAAGTAGCTACATCGACTTACCTGCAAACGCCGATGCTGCTGCAGAATCATCTGTAGCCTCTGGTGCCGACACGATGCAGGACCTGTGAGTGACGTCACAGTGCTGCACTGCCAGAAGCTGGGCGTTGTGAAGAGAAGTGGATGATACTTCTCATCAGAACGCCCAGCTATTAAAAGTAGTAAACACGCCCCGATGTACGCACATAATACACGCCCAGTTGTACTTTTACTTTTCAACACGCCCAGTTGTACTTTTGCAAGCCTCATTTGCATAAATACGAAAATGGTCATAACTTGGCCAAAAATGCTCGTTTTTTAAAAATAAAAACGTTACTGTAATCTACATTGCAGCGCCTATCTGCTGCAATAGCAGATAGGGGCTGCAAAATCTGGTGACAGAGCCTCTTTAAATGATAAATGATAACACTCTG
Organism: Rhinoderma darwinii; assembly: GCF_050947455.1. Classification (NCBI taxonomy): domain Eukaryota; kingdom Metazoa; phylum Chordata; class Amphibia; order Anura; family Rhinodermatidae; genus Rhinoderma; species Rhinoderma darwinii. Next base: position 204,468,939 of record NC_134688.1, read on the forward strand.
GCTGCCTCCATTCACTACCGGGGGGGGGGGGGGGGAGCTTAAAAGACAGTTTTATTATGTAGTTCAGTAGGAACTGAACAAATTTAACTTCAGTAAGCTCCCCCTAGTGTTAGCTGAAGGCAGTCAGAATTGTATCATGCAACTCTATGGCTCTCTGAAGGGAAATAGAGAATTTGGAGATCTGTATAAAAAAAATAAAAAAAACAGAGCTCTGTCCCTATAATGATATATTATTAAATTAAATCAGCTCAAGATCCATGCCTTATTTAAGAAAATAAAAAAAGTAGTAGGCACATTTTAACAAAATTACAAACTGTATTACCTGATATATTGATAAAAATCTAAATACAGAAGTCAAAAGTACAATTGGACTACATTTGCTTATAATATTAAGAAAGGGTTGTCATTAAATTAATAAATTAATCAGTGTGACATTATCGATAAATATAAATATATATATATGAAATCCCACAGCGCTCCAATGTAGAAAAGAAAGTGATTTATTCAGTCAACACAAGCTGCAAGGTTTCCGTCCTGCTATGGGCCCTTTTTCAAGAATGGGGATACAACAACATGTGAAGCATATAAAGCATGTGTCTTATTAACATATTGAGTAATAATAAAAGCAAAGTGTAATCAGATATTGCACATATACGTATAATAATAAGAAAACATCAAGTACAATAATATAATATTGTGTTAGTGATAAAATGAGAGTGTAATAAATACAAACAAACATTAAAACAAGCATATATAAGCTTGATTAGTACTAAATCGAAAATGCAACAATGTGTGTAGAGGTAGTGAACATAAGGCCACTCACCAATCCGGCGAAATATATGTAAATCTGTCGTTTAGAATCTACACCCACAAACAATGGAGTTTCAGGCAGCTCAGTGTTCCCCATGTAATGCTGTGCATGCTCGAGTGTTCAAGCCGGAAAGTGCTGCTCATTTCTGTTTGTATATATATATATATATATATATATATATATATATATATATATATATTTCTCCAAATGTATTTCTAACTCTATTTAGGATGACATTTCTAAATGTAGTCCATTGGATAATGCTGAGGGATTAACAATCCCTCTTATATCGCTTGTATTAAAAGTAGATTAAACATATAACTACAAAATACTTACCGCTAATTTGTTAATTAATGTAATCAGTTAGTTGTTTCATGTACCACAAATAGAATAACCTTGTTTTAATTACCTTATTTATTAATAAAAATGTAGTACCTTGAGAGTTGAAAATCATGAATTATAGTAGATAAAATGAACATTAAAATTAGAATCTAATTCAAGTCATCTCGATACACCTAGAGCTGTGGTTCCTTAAAACCGCACCATAACAGCAAAGTGAAAACTGCAGCAAAATTGCATCTTAGCGCACATAGAATACCAGTAATTAAAGTTATGTGAAGTTTACAATCCCACTCTCAAAACTGTGAACAAAGTGTATGTGGATATTTGCAACCTTTTTTGTTCTTGCTCCAATAGTAAAATGAAATCCTACGGTTTCTGCAGCTCCTATGTGTCCTCATAGTAACAGACAACAAACAAGTCCTGTGGGATTCTAAAGTCATTCTCACTTCCATCGATCCCCTATTTTTTGTAGGTTAGAAAAACATAGAGACAAATAGAAGGGAGTGTAACTGCAGGATCAGACTACGCAGAGTTTGTAGTCTGTTACCATGAAGATACAAAAGAGCTGTATATACAAAACAATAGCATTTTTTTTTATAAAGACTATATGCAATGTTCCTTCTTTTTTTACTTTAGAACATATGTTTTTTTATAAGCCTGTAATAATCATCTCAAAATAAAAATGTTGTCTTCTGTTCTAAAATATCCTTTGCCTCAATTTGTGAATTTATATGCACTTAAATCCCATAAATCCTATTTGCAGTTATGAATTTTTATCATTTTTCATCTATTGGCTTTACCAGTTTTATTCTGAAGTATTAGTAAATGTATCCTTGCTGTTAGTGTTAGTATCATACACTCTTAAATAATACACTTTAATTATTAAACATAATATATTGAGCAATTTATAACATTGACACAGTATTCTAAACTGACATATCTGGATATACTTGAGGACTCTGCTAAATACAGTTTATCACAGTTCTAATATCCACAGGCTAATGTTTATTAGCTTTACAATAATTCATTAGGCGCTTTCAACACTAAAATCGCTTTTGAAATACCAGAATTAATGCTGTTATTAAGACACATATGACTGTATAGGTTTTACTTTTGTGATAATGTCACAATAGTTTTTGTATATTTATAGGCCATGTTCTATTGTGATGATGTCTCAATAATGGGTTTTTGCAGTTATAGAATTTGTCCCAATGTAATCATGTCACAAAAGTGTCTGTGTTTATATTCCTTAATATAATACTTTTACAATCATTTGCAAATTTTACAGATGTGCTATATTGCAATGATGTCTCAACAGTTTGTGTTAATAGGCTGATTAATTCAGATTTATATTTTCATAATGTCCCAATAATGTATGCGTATTCCATCAAGTTCTACCGTTTATACTAACAGATCTAGAAAAAGGCAACAAAAAAACACCTTTAGGGCACGGCCAGACGTGGCGGAGTTTTCCGCTGCAAATGTTGGTGCAGATTTGGGGCAATTAAACAACGAATCGGCAGCAACATTTGCATATTCGACAGGTAATTCAGACGTTGCAGTAAACACAGCGGACTTGCCACAGATTTCAGTTTTTGCATTGCAAAGCTTGAAATCCGCAGTGAAATTCCGCTTCTTCTCCGCAACAAACAGACAGTGCAAGCTGCGGAGGGAAAATTCCGCACCTCAGCCTATGGTCCGCAGCGGAGTTTTCTGCAATGTCTGAACTAACTTGCCTAAAAATTGAAACAACTGTAAAAAACGGCCGCTGGAGAATTCCACAGCAATTCCGCCACATCTGGCCGTGCCCTTAAAATGGCATAAATTAACATATTTTATAAATTTCCATCTATAGTAATTATGTTAAAATAGATTATGTGTGTGTAATTGTGACAACAGAGTGTGCGTGGGTATACACAGCGCTCTGTTACAATAATGTCAAAATAGTTTGTGTGCATTTGAAGGCTTTGATCTTAATGATTTTATAATAGCAATGAGGGAGACTCTAGACATGGACCGCACATCCACTATATACTATGATCAATTGCGGCTAGGCAAAATTATTAAACATGAACGAGAGGTTCTTTGTAACATTTTGATCAAATTGTATGCAAACCCACTTGCCACTTCACGGCAACCTCTTAAAAGTGGGTCCCTACTCTATCGGTTGCACCACCGCGTGGCGGTCACCGCCACTGCAGCACCGCTCCTACAGAGGGAGCAACCCAGAGGCCCAAAAGCGGTGGTGCAACCGCTAGAGTAGGGACCCACTTTTAAGAGGTCGCCGTGAAGTGGCAAGTGGGCTTGCATACAATTTGATCAAAATGTTACAAAGAACCTCTCATTCATGTTTAATAATTTTGCCTAGCCGCAATTGATCACAGTATATAGTGGATGTGTGGTCCATGTCTAGAGTCTCCCTCATTGATATGATACAGAGTCTATCCCCCTCATTTGTTTTATTTTACATGGTACCAGCACTCCACACTTTTGGCCCAGCTGATTTTATTTAGGAATGACCTCATAAGTGTTCCTGCTCCTGCTTGTAATCTCAGTTGTCCACTGGGGGCGCATGGTAAGGTGAGCTTATTCCATCTGTTCACTTGTTGTGCTACTGTGGGGTGGTGTCTGTTGCTGTGGTGCTGCACTTTTGGGGGGACGTGGCCCAGAGCCAAGGAGGCTTGGCTTGGCGTGATGGCATGGGTGCTTTTGGGGCTCTGGGTTGCTCCCTCTGCAGGAGCGGTGCTGCAGTGGCGGTGACCACCACGCGGTGATGCAACCGATAGAGTAGGGACCCACTTTTAAGAGGTCGCCGTGAAGTGGCAAGTGGGCTTGCATACAATTTGATCAAAATGTTACAAAGAACCTCTCGTTCATGTTTAATCATTTTGACTAGCCACAATTGATCATAGTATATAGTGGATGTGCGGTCCATGTCTAGAGTCTCCCTCATTGATTTTATAATAGTGCTCTTTATTTATATGCTTCGCTCCTCGGAAATTATGTCACAATAGTGTGTGTATGCATGTATTGGTTGTGCTCTATTGCAATAATGTGACAATAGTGTGTATTTATTGTTTGTTCTCTATTGCGATTATGTCACAGTGTGAGTATATTTATATACTGTGCTCTAGTTTGATGGTACACAATAAAGTGTGTGTTAAGTGTGTGTATTTACGCTTAGTGTTATTCTGTTGATGTAACAATAGTGTGTGTATTTCCAGACTGCACTCGATTTTCATTATATCACAATGATGTATTTCTTTAATTATAGGCATTGCTGTAATGTAATGATGTCACAATAATGTCTGTCTATTTATATGCTCTGCATGGTAACATTGATGTAACAATAATGTGCTGTATTTATAGGCTGATCTGTATTGTGTCACAATAGTCTGTGTGTATTAATAGGTTATGCTCTATTGTGAGGTAAAAATCATATGTTTGTGTTATTGTAACTGCTGTTCTACTGTGATGATGTCACAATAAAGTGTGTGTGTGTTTTTATTGGCTGCTCTCTATGGTAATGTCACAATATGTTTCACTATAGACATTCAGGTACTCATACTCCTAACTCAAGAGGTTAAAAAAAATTTGTATTTATTGATTTACTCTTAAAAAAGCCTTAGTCCCATTTCATATATTAACAAAAACAAAAAAAGGGGGGCATAAGTTTGAAATACTGGAGGATTTCTTGAGGACAGCCTCTTTATAGACAGTTGAGTTACATTATTATGACCACCAGCTAATATCTAGAGTAACCAGCGTATGCAGCACAGACAGCAGCTAGACGGGCTGGAAGTGACTCAATAAGGTGCTGGTATGATGTCTCAGGTATCTGGAGCTATGCTGACTGCAGTGCATCCCACATTTGCTGGAGTTTGCGTAGGGGAGGATCCATAGTGGGAACAAGACGATCGAGGTGGTCCCACAGATGCTCAATTGGGTTCAAGTCTGGTGAATTAGGGCACCAGGGAAGTACTTGCAATTCTTGGTTGTGCTCTTCCAACCCCTGTCGGACATTTCTAGCCGTGTGACATGTCGCATTGTCTTGCTGGAAGATTCCATCTGCCCCAGGAAAGACAAACAGCATGTATGGGTGGGCGTAATCTGCAACGATGGATTCATACCCAAATCAGTTCAGAGTGGGCCCAGAGAATGCCATTGAAAAATTCGCCAGACCATAACGCTGCCACCACCAGTTTGTGTTCTTCCAGCAAAGGTTGCTGGGTGTTTGTTCTCTAATGTTTCTCGTCTGACACGACAACGTCCATCCGTTCGATGAAGCGGAAAACTTGACTCATCGGAGAATGCAACCATTGACCAATGATCGGTGGTCCAATTCCGACACTGCAGTGCAAATTGAAGCTTTTTTTCCGATGCACCTTTGTTAGCATAGAAACAGTGTCCATCTGTCTGCTTCTGAGCCCCATACACAGTATGGTTCGCTGAACGGTTGTTTTAGACAAAGGTCTGGTAGACCCCTGGTTGATTTTCACGGTGAGCTGCTCCACTGTAGCGTGTCGTTTGGCCCTCGAGCACCTTCGTAGCCGACGTTCACTTCTCACATCAATGACATGTGGTGCTCCACAGCTTCCACATCGGTTATTCCCAATGGTGCCATTTGTCCACTCACAATACACTTCGACCACAGCAGTGCGGGAACAGTTCACAAACTGCGCTGTTTGAGAAATACTGCCACCCTTGGCCCGAAAGCCAATAATCATCCCTTTTTGCAACTCTGATAAATTGCCCCTTTTACCCCTGGCAACAACGAGTGATATGTGTTCAGACAGCCAATCGCACACCTTATTTACCCCCCAAGCAAGCCCAGAACACATCACTTCCTTCATGGTGGTCATAATAATGTGGCTCGAATGTGTATATAACAGCTTTGCGATCTTTCAGGTTGTTTCATCACATTCTCCCTGCTCTGTTCCTGCCTATAATGTGTTTCTCTCTGGCAGTGAGCTAAAGGAAGACTATTCCCCATCAAACCTGTCCCTTCCTCCTACACATTTCCATATGTGTCCATATGTGTCATATTGTATGCATTTGTTATTGTGCTGACCGGCAGCATAATGGCGAGGATCGGCATTGATAGCAGCGTCCCATCGCGCTGGACACTGTGTGTATTTATGCAGGAGTCTCCTCTCATCTCATTTGGACAAGCCCCTTTCTAAACCAATCAGTATGCGTTCCACCCACCTGCATCATGAATTACATGACCGGGTGACGTTACCTCCCATTTCCTTTCTAATTCGTCAATCTAGTGTTATCGGGCGTGTCTGGAGGTATCCTCCTCCGTTTCCAGGGCTACACTGATGCTCCTGTCAGTGTATAGTGCAGGCTTCTGAACTACTATCTGTGTTTATTATACAAAAGTAGCGATGGACAAATAGAGGTATTTGTAGATAGTTCTCATTAACATTGTAACCATTTGCTGGAAGTTTATCATCCTCAGCGGTGTCTGATTGTTATTGATCTCCTTGTATTACGTATACAGAAGGGAAACTGCACTTAAGGGAAAGACACATATATTGCATCTTCTTTTCGGTAATGTCACACTATAGTGTATTTGTGTGTGTGTGTGTGTGTGTAGGCTGCGCTCTATAGTCTTCACATCTTGGTAGTCTTTGTGTTTGTTTGTGTGTGTGCTTGTGTGTGTATATATACTCATAGGTTGGCTCTATTGAGATGATGTGAAAATAGTGTGTGTGTATGTATGTATATCTATAGACTGAGCCCTAGAGCCCTCATATCAAAGTAGTGTTTGTGTATGTGCATCATGTCACAACCTGGGCCACCTTTTTAATTTCTGGGCCCCATACAATGGCAGTGGCTCTTTGGGGAACAAGGGGAAGACACTAATGTATCACTACTGGGGGTATGTAGGGCGGACAGGGATAAGATGAAACCTGACAGGAACGGCAGGGGGAGACAGAAGGTAAGCAGGGGTTCTGTCAAGGTACAAGGTCGGGACACAAGTAGGCAGGGCTCTGTGGGGGCAAGGGGATGGAACGTACCAAGGTCTGGAGGGCAGGCAGGGTGGGAGACATTAAGTGGACAGAAGCTCTGCCGGGGGAAATGGAGAGACAATAGGTGGCAAAACCATGTGAAGGGGAAAGGGAAAGTAGCATTATCAAGAGGGGGGTCAAGGAGGAAATATAACCCACAAGGGCTCTGTGGACGGCCAGGGGGAGACAGTAGGTGGCATGGCTCTTCGGAGGTGCAAGGGGAGCACATAAAAATAAGAATTGTACTGAAACCGCTGGCTGTACAGAACACAGACATGAAGCAGCTTCAGTACTTGCATAACCTTCATTTCCCAGTCACTTACCACTCTGCTGCTTCTGACTTGCTCTGCCAGGGCAAATAACAGGCCCCATTACGTCACAGGGCCTGTTCCTTTCCCCATAGTAAAATTATAATGGCTCCATTGCAGCAATCTAGCGGGCAGCGGGTGGGCCCCCTTTCCCAATTTGTGGTCGGGCCCCTGACAGAATTTCCGACTGTACTGCCCTGATGGCAACCCTGGTAACAACAGTGTGTGCATTTATAGACTGTGCACTAATGTAATAATAGTGTGTGTTGAATGTAAAATAATCTTTTTTAATTGTTCATGCGGCAAATCTAATTTTCTAAATCTTCATTTAAACAATATTTATGGACATGTCTTAAATAGCTATCTTTGTAGATGCAAACTTGCTGTGCAATGGATTAAAAGGAGTCTAACAAAAGAAAATGTAAAAAGACCCTTTAATGTACATTAAATGAGTTTTTCACATTCAACAATCCCCTTTTAAGGGTTCACAAAGGATAGGTTGGATCTTCAAAAATCAACTGTAATCTGTGGGGGAACCAGTGTTCAGTTCCCCTGTAGCGACACAACAGGGGAAATTAAGTATTATACAGATCATTTAAATCAATGTAATGTAATAAGTTGGGATATAATGGATCCTGTATATATGAGGCCTAAATATGTCTTTTGAACAAAGAAAATATGCATTTACTGCAAATCCTACCTAGAACGCATTTACTATTGTATTTGAAATTAAAAAGATGTGTATACCTGGATTTTCATTCTTCATGTGGAAAACATTTGGGCTAATCACAGGGATGAAAGCAGAAGGCAGAGGAGGAGTACCCATTCCTTCAATCATGTATACAAAGTCACCAATCTGGAATTAATGTGAAGGGAAAAATAATTATACAATTCAGAAACTCTTTTTGTTATGATGTATACAGATATTTTTTTCTTAACATATGAAAAAATAATAGAATGTCACTGAGTTATTACTGACTATAAAATAACACTTGCTACAGTATGTTTTAAGGCACCCAACAGGTTCATTACAAGTAGACCAATGTAACCACAACACATGGACTGTGCATATTTCACAGCATTTTTTTCCTCCAAAATGTGAATTTATTCACCTTGAAATTGTCACCTAATACGTTTATGAAGAATTATATTAATTATCTGAAAACAGTGACATAGAGGACAAAAACATAAGCAAATTAATTTGCAATATATAAAGTAACTACTGTGAGGTATAGAGTCTTTTGTACATTTATACAAAAATGTTACACAAAACGTTATTGAAAAGATTAATTTGTAGAAGACTATTCAATGTCAGTCAAAACAGTAATTCTTAGCTAAGTAAAAAGGAATATACAAAAGATTAAGTGGAATGTATTACTTTTGTATTGATTATCTGTAAGCTGTGTCACTATAGCTAAATGCAGAAACTGCGTTATCTGTAATGTAACTCTCAATCTCCCTAATTAAACACTGGGAGCTGCCTCATGTCTCTCTAATCAAGTTGTCTGTCCATGATGTTTCCACTCTTCTTCACACCATGTACATTTAATGTGACAGCCCTTTTCCAAATGATTAATGTTAGTTTTCAATGTACTGATCAGAAATACTTTCTCACATTGGAGACCTCTAGATTAACTTTAGTGAGTTAAAGTTTTTCTAATAAGCCACAAATATGATTGCATCTATATGTCCATGGAAAAAAAAAAAAACAGTCTTAAAGTGGTTGTCCAGTTTCAGCAAATTAATGTTATTTTTTATATAATTAAAAGTTATACAATTTTCCAATATACTTTCTGTATTAATGCATAACGGTTTTCAACATCTCTGCTTGCTGTTGTTCAGTAGGAAGATTTTTTGTTTAATTCCAGTGAATGTCCATGGTCATGTGATGGACACACAGGTGCTGGAATCGTTAGAAGACGCAGCTCTGATACCTTTACTGTAACTGTAATGAGCCGTGCAGCTGTGTGTCCATCACATGACCATGAACATGAACTGGAATTAAACAAAAAAAATTCCTACTGAATAAGGCCCCATGCACACGACTGTGCCCGCAATCACAGCCCGCAATTGCGGGCATGGCTGGCCGCCAACTGCCACCCACTTTTTCGGGCTGTGCTCCCATGCAAAGTATGGGAGCACGGCCCGCAAAATGCAAAAGAACGGACATGTTCCATAATTTTTGGAACATTTCTACGGCACGGACACCCATCTGTAGCGCTACAGAAAGGTGTCTGCGTTCAATAAAAGTGAATGGGTCCGTTTTTGCGGACCGCATTTGCGGTCTGCAAAAACAGTGTTTTTTTACGGTCGTGTTCATGGGGCCTAACAGTAAGCAGAGATCTTAATACCAAGAGAAATTAAAACAGAAAGTATATTAGAAAATTGTATAGCTTTTAATTATACAAAAAATAACAGTAATTTGCTTAGACCAGACAACCCCTTTAAGCTGGTTTAGCAGGGGCAGATATGTTCTAATAACGAGCACCGATCACCGATAATTACAGGTCGATCAGTGCTCGTTTAAAGGTACTTAAAGGGAACCTGTCACTAGCATTTAACCCGTTTAAACCATCCATACCTGGTGGAAGTCGGCTCTGTACCTTTTAATATTCCGTTTTTTAGTGTTCCAGTACCGTATGCTAATAAGCCTAAAAGAGTAATATCTTCGTTTGTAAAGAGTCATATCTTCATTCCTCAAGCCTTTCCGAGTTACCCCGCCTCCTTACTTTTGATTGACAGGTCCTTGCCCCCCCAGCACACACAAAATCCAGCGGTTGCGCATTGATGTCCTGTTCTGGTGCATGCGCACGACAGGACACCGTAGTGCATGCGAAGTAACTAGATTTGAGACCTGGACGAAGCAGGGAAGGGTGTCGGACCATATATGACGGGCACATGTGCGCTATCTCAAAGTAGATTTCAGCATTCAGGGTGGGCCAGTTTTTAGTGGTGGGCGGGCATAAGAAGAGGAACTAACGAGACTGCCTGATTATTACCATAAAAGGCGCACAATGTTTGCAGACTGTATTTACAGTCAGAGGAGGATTTTGGGGAGAGGGGATAACGGCAATGAACTTTTGACAGTTGCAGCCAGCAAGGGGTGAGTAGAGTTTAATAGGTGAACTGCTGATGACAGGTGTCAAAATCAGCCGCTCGAACTATTAAATCAGACTGTTTTGATTGACATAAAAGATTAAAGCAGCCGCGGAACAAGCATTTGCTCGTTCAGTGACTAATCGCTCCCCTATTTACACAGCATTTTGTCTAAAGAAAAAAATATAATACAGCGTTCGCTGTATGAAAATTATCAGAGAAGAGCCCTGAGATGAGTCCAATGGCATCCTTCACAAGTGCAGTGCTCAGATGAAGCCGAGGCCAGTGCACCTGGACTCTTTAACTCTCTACAACTTCTTTTTAGGCAAAATACTAAAACGGACAGTTTTTAAAGGGGTATGTTTAGGACGATATTCTCCAGCAGTTTAACATGCTAATGGTTTAGTGCCTTACAATCAAGGGACAGATTCCCATTAAGACAGGATCAAAAATGTAATTTTGATGCCGTTTTTTGCTGTTTTTTTTAGACAAACACCGGAGTGGATGCAAAAGAAGGGAGTTGCATCTGTCTTTTCTATATATCTTGTCTTCCTTTTCGATCTACTTCTGTCTTTTTTTTTTTTCTTTTAAAAACTGATCACAAAACTGCATGTGTGATCCTGGCCTTAAGCAGTAAGCAGCTATTTTTTATTCTTTCTGTATATGTAATGAAATATTTCACTTTTACTAATAAGATGTTAATAGATTAAGCTATATATAAAATATGTAATATTTGTCAAAATTCTGTCTCCAAAAACTGATCTTAGTGAATGGTTTGTTCACATTTTATGTCCATGCATGTGTATCATAGAGTTAAACACACACACAATGTCTACAAGGCTTAATGCTGTCCATCAGCTGAAGCCCCTAAAGCACAGAAAAGAAAAATTGAATTCCCCAAAAATTTTTATTGCTACAGAGTATATATATATTTAACCCCTTTCCGCCGAAAGTCATTTTTCAGATTTTCACATTCGTTTTTTCCTACCCACATTCCAAAAGCCATAACTTTTTTATTTTTCCATCAATATAGCCGTATGAGAGCTTGTTTTTTCTGGGACGAGTTGTAGATTTTCACGGCACCATTTATTGTACCATATAATGTAGTGGAAAACTGGGAAAAAAAATATTTGTGGGGTGAAATAGGAAAAAAACAGTGATTCCTCAATGTTTTGGGGGGTTTCGTTTTTACGGCGTTCATCGTGCAGTAAAAACAGCATGTGAACTTTATTCTGCAGGACAATACGATTACGGTGATATCAAATTTATATAGTTATTTTATGTTTTACTACTTTTACAAGGAAAAAACCTTGTGTTAATAATCAAATTTGAGCTATGTCGCCCTATTCTAAGAGCCATAACTTTTTTATTTTTCCATCGATTGAGTGGTATGAGGGCCTATTTTTCTGGGGCGAGCTGTAGTATACATATATATATACATTTTATATATATTAAAAAAACTTTATTTTACTGTATTTAACTTTTATTTTACTTGTTCCCCTAGGGGACTTCAACCATCGATCGTTGGATCGCTTGCCTGTTATACTGCAATACTAATGAGTCGCAGTATATCCTTATACTGACAGACTTCTATGAATGGATTTATAGGAGTACATGGCATGCCTTTATAGGAGTACAAAGATGGTAGACCTGGGGGCCTTCATAAGGCCCCCAGGCTGCCATGCCAACCATCGGCACCCGGCGATCTCGTCGCAGGGGAGCCGTTGCAATGTTACAGGGGGCCGTTCCCCTGTTTCTAACCATTTAAATGCTGCAGTCGCTACTGACAGCGGCATTTAAGGGTTTAAACGAGAGGGGGGAATCCTGCTCTTTAGACTGAAATGTCGGCTGTAAGATACAGCTGACACGCTCATTCTATGGAGCGGGCTTAGCCCGTGAGCTCGCTCCATACTCCACCACTTGACGTGCGCCGAATATGTACGGCAGATGTCGGGAAGGGGTTAAAAAATAATATAGCTCTTTATCTTTTCTGTGCAAGTTTCTTGCCTACCATACTTATATTAAAGAGGACATGTCAGTTCTCCTGACATATCTATTTTAGTAAATTCTTGTATTCCCCTTGAAAAAACAATTCTGTAACATAATTTCTTAATGTATGAATAAATTGAAAAACTGGGTGTTACCATTCCCCTTGTCAAAGGGTGTGCCCCTACATAGTATCACTCTGTCAGAACTGATTGGACATTGTCAGTCTGTGTAGGGACACACCCCATCTGATAACACCCAGTTGTCAATTATTCATGTTTCTAGGAGGAGTAACAGGAAAAGGGCCCAAAAATTTTTCTAAAAAAAGATGCTCCAGAATTGTTATTTCATGGGGAATTCAAGTATTTACTAAGATGGACATATCAAGAGAGGTGACAAGTCCTCTTTAGGCAAAAATCCATAGTTGTCACAAATAAACTCCCCAAGTTATCCATGGAATTACTAGTGCGAGTGTTAAATAGTCGTTTTTTGAAACTACAATCACCATCCATGTATCTATACAGAATTGGGGTTGATTCAAAATCCAAAATTACTAAAATGCTAAATTTGTTAGCCTACCACAAAGTTACTAAGACAGTTTGTTGTGCCAATTCTGTAATGTTATTACAAAAAGGGTATAGTTTCTCTTCAGAATCAATCTCAGAAACAAAATCCCATCAGGGCACTATTGCTCTACAACCGAAATTAAGAAACATTGGTCCCATCACTCATCTACTCTACCTGCGAAGGACGTCTAAGCTAGTAGGTGAAGAATAAGCATAAATAAAAAGCCTTAAAGTTTACTACATGCCGTGACACCTATATGTGCCCTGAAGATATTTTGCAGTTAAGGCAAAACCCAATATGCTTCGTCACAAATACTGGAATGGAAGAAAATGGCATAAAGACATAACAGAGAGGGGTCTCACACTTGGGACCCTGCTGTATGACCCAGAGGGCAGACCCAATGCTTCCATGCATTACATTCATTTGAATGGCCGGCATGTAATGCTACATCTATGTATTGACAGCCAGACGCAGCTTTTTCTGGCAATAACAATTGGTCGATGGGGGTTAGAGAGACCGGAGCTCTGGTGATCAGCCGGCTTCTATCTTTATGCGGCTTCTATCTTTATTTTTCAACCCATCTCATTATGAGGTACTTAAACAAAAGGAAAAAATTTATATTTACCTCTTCACTGGTGAAAATAATAGTGCAGTAGCGTTTTCCAAGTTCAAATGGAAGAAAATTAACTGGCAAGTTAGTGGACATGCCTTCTTTTAAGAAAATTGAGCTTACTGGGCAAAAGTACTGTCGAAGAAGATTTGACTTGTATTCTGTAAGCACAAAACGCACCTGTTAGAACAAACAGTATAGTAGACCAGACCACTACGCTGCACATAACAGTATTACAAGGTTATACTTAAAAGGAACAGTTTTATTTTAAAGTATTAATAATGAATACCCATTCGATTAAATAAAATGCTATATCCTTGTTAAAAGCCAATGATGGACATTTAACCCCTTTCCGACATTTGTCGTATGGATATGTCATGGAAAGCCAGTACTTCCCGCAATTTGCCATATCCATACAACATCGGAGCTAACTCTGATCCGAGCCATTAACCCCTTAGATGCAGCGATCGAAAGCGATCACTGCATCTTAGTGGCTGGTAGCAAATCGGCAGCCCTGCCGAGCGATTGCAGGGCTGCTGATGGCTGCTATGGCAACAGGAGGCCTAATAATGGCCTCCTGGTCTGCCATTACGGAAGCTGATTAGGCTCCACCCGGAGGAGGAGCCTAATCGGCTTGCTGTCAGTGAACGACTGACAGATCTAATACATTGCACTACATAGGTAGTGCAATGTATTAGTAAATAAATCAGACAGTTGGACTTTCAAGTCCCCTAGTTGGACTAAATAAAGTGTAAAAAAAAGTGTAACAAAAGTGAAAAAAAAAGCTGTAAAAATATAATAAATGTTTTAAGTAATAAAATAAAACACAATCACCCTTTTTCCCTTATCAAGTCCATTACAATTGAAAAAAATAAATAAACCATACATATTTGGTATCGACTCAACCGTAACAGCCTGAACTATAAAAATATGATGTTATTTATTCCACGAATAAATAATGATGTAAAAACAACAAATGTATAAAAAAAAAAAATCAGTCTTTTGGTCACTTTGCCCTACAAAAATTGGAATAAAAAGTGATAAAAAATAGCATGTTTTCAAAAATGGTACCTATAAAAACTACAGCTTGTCTCGCAAAAACAAAAAACCCTCATATAGCTCTGTCAACTAAAATGTTAAAAGTTATGGTTCTCACAACATGGTGACAGAAAAAATACATTGTTTTTTAAAAAAGGAATTTTATTTTGCAAAAAGTTGTAAAACATAAAAAAGCACTATAAATTTGGTATCGCCGGAATCATACTGACCCGCAGAGTAAAGTTAACATGTAATTTATAACGCATGGTGAAGGCGCTATATAAAAACGATGCTATAATTGCTGTTTTCTGGTCACCTTGCCTCCTAAAAAAATAGGATAAAAAGTGATCAAAAACTCACATGTGCCCGAAAATGGTACCAATAATAACTACTGCTCGCAAAAAAAAGCAGCCCTCATACCACTATGTCTATGAAAAAATAATATTAGTGAAGACTCCAATAAGTCAGGAAATAAAAAATATGCAGTTGTGCAGGCCCGAGGGGAACATTTCTTCTGTTTCAAAAGGCGATTTATCAAGGCCCTAAAATTAGGGAACCAGGAAGTGTAGGACTCAAACATTCCTTCTGGAAGCGAAGGTGTCCGTATTATACCAGGGCAACACTTTCCCAGCAAAATTCCCCAAAATGCAAGGGTGCAGATTGTGGACCAATAAGGGGATAAGAAATGACGCCATTCATCAGTGCGACACTGGCCTGTGCATAAAGGATTGCTTAACAGAGTAACACCCATCTATGGATTATTTAGTTTTTTTTTACCCCATTATTATACCACCTGATTATGCCCTCTGCTCAGCTTACATGTACCCCCATATTATAAATCAAAACAGCAGCAATACTCAAACAAAACTACTACCAAGCAAAATCCACGCTTCAAAAGCCAAATGCAGCTCCGTCCCTTCTGAACCCTACAGTGTGCCCAAACAGCAGTTTACTGCCACATATATGGCATTGCCATACCCGGCAGAACCTTTTTAACAATTGTTGGGGTGTGTGTGTCCAGTAGCATAAACAGGGCACAACATGTTTGCCATGGAAATTGCATATCTAGGGAAAAAAAATGAAAATGTTTACTTTGCACCCTCCGCAGCACATTCATTTATGGAAAAGACCTGCGGAGTGAAAATGCTCCATACACCCCTTAATAAATGCGTTGAGGGGTGTAGTTTCCAAAATCTTTTATTATTTCACATTAGAACCTCTGCAAGTGTGAACCAATACTCTGTAAATCGCCAAATTAGGCCTCAATTTCACATGGTACTCTTTCACTCCTGAGCCTGGTCGAATATACAGGCAAAAGATTAGGGCCACATGTAGGGTGTTTCGAAAACCAGGAAACACAGCATAATAATTAGAGAGCTGTCTTGTTATGGTGGCACAAGCTGGGCACCACATATTGGCATATCTATAGAAACATTTATATTTTCACTCTGCAACATCGAGTGCACACTAATTTCTGCAAAACACCTGCGTAGTTAACATACTCACTACACCCCTAGGTGAATACCTTGAGGGGTGTAGTTTCCAATGTTTTGGTCCCAGTTTATGACAAAATATGTGGTATTGCCGTACTCGGGAGAAATTGCTTTACAAATGTTTGTGTGCTTTTTTCCTTTATTAGTTGAGAAAATGAAAAATTATGAGCTAAAGCTATGTCTTACTGGGAAAAAAAATTAAATTTTTATTTTCATTGCACAATTCTAATAAAATCTATGAAAATGCTCACTAAACCACCTAGATTAATTCCTCAAGGGGTGTAGTATTAGTATCCCAAATGGAGTCACTTTTGGGTAGTTTCCACTGTTTTGGTTACACAGGGGGTTTGCAGATGCCAAGAAACCAATCCAGCAGAATCTGCGCTCCAAAAGCCAAAAGGCGCTCCTTGTCTTCTGAGCTCTGTCGTGTGCCCAAACAGCAGTTTATGACCACATATGGGTTATTTACGTACTCCACAGAAGTTGCTTTACATATGTTGGAGTTCTTTTTTTCCTTTATTTGCTGAGAAAATTAAAAATTTGTAACTAAAGCTACGTGTTATTGAAGAAAAAAATATATATATATTTTCACTGCCCAATTCTAATAAAATCTATGAAACACTTGTAGGGTCAAAGTTCTCACTACACCCCTAGATGAATTCCTCAATGGGTGTAGTTTTGTAAATTGAGTCACTTTTGGGGAGTTTCCACTGTACTGGTACCTTAGAGGCTTTGCAAAAGCGACATGTTGCCAAGAAACCTATTCAGCAAAATATGTACTCCAAAAGCCAAATAGTGCTCCTTCTCTTCTGAGCCCTGCCGTGTGCCCAAACAGCAGTTTATGCCCACATATGGGGTATTTCCCTACTCCAAAATAGTTGCTTTACGAATGTTGGGGGGCTTTTTCTTCTTTATTCCTTGTGGACATTGTTTTTTTTTAGCTAAAACAACATATTGTTGGAAAAAATTTAACTTTTTCATTTTCACGTCCAAATTCTAATAAAATCTATGAAACACCTGTGGGGTCAAAATGCTCACTACACCCCTTGGTGAATTCCTTGTGGGGTGTGGTTTCCAAAATGGGGTCTTTTTGAGGTGTTTCCTTTGTTTTGGCATCTTCAAACCTGACATGGTGCCTAAAATATATTCTAATAAAAAGAAGGCCCCAAAATCCTCTAGGTGCTACTTTGCTTCTGAGGCCTGTACTTCAGTCCATTAGCACACTAGGGTCACATATTTCTGGGAAAATAGGCAATAAATATTGAGTTGCATTTCTCTGGTAAAACCTTCTGTGTTACAGAAAAAAATGGATTAAATATGAATTTGTTGCAAAAACATTACATTTGTAAACTTCACCTCTACTTTGCTTTAATTCTTGTGAAACGTCTAAAGGGTTACAAAACTTTCTAAATGCTGTTTTGAATACTTTGAGGGGTGCAGTTTTTTTTAAAATGGGGTGATTTATGGGGGTCTGTATTGTATAGGCCCCTCAAAGCCACTTCACAACTGAACTGGTCCCTTTTCAAATTTTCTTGAAAATGTGAGAAATTTCTGCTAAAGTTGTAAGCCTTGTAACGTCCTAGAAAAATAAAAGGATGTTCAAAAAACTATGCCAATGTAAAGTAGACATATGGGAAATGTTAATTAGCAGCTGTTTTGTGTGGTATTACTATCTTTTTTACAAGTAGAAACATTTAAACCTGGGAAAATGCAAATTTTTGCCGTTTTTCACTAATACTAAATTTTACCACTTACTTAAAGTACAATGTGTCACGAGAAAGCAATCTCGGAATCGATTGGATAGGTAAAAGTATTCCAAAGTTATTACTTTATAAAGTGACACATGTCAGATTAGAAAAATATGGCTCTGTCAGGAAGGTCAAAAGTGGCTGCAGCGGGAAGAGGTTAAAGGTGAAATCCAGCCAAAAATTATCAGATAAACATTGGTGGAATTTGTGAGTTCAGACACACAGTGGTTTCCAGAATGAATGGACTGCATCTCTCTAGAGAGCTCAAACCCCTTTGGCCTTGCTCTGAGATTTCAGTTAGGGTATGGTCTAATGTAGCGGCCACCGCACGGCTAATACATGTCCGCTATACAGCTGAAAACCATGCGGACAAGCTGGTCACCGAAATGGCTGTATAGTTAGCAAGTAAAACTACTGTCTGTAATGAATAGACCCTTTTTGGCCGCACATATTTGTCGGGTAAACAGCAGTTATACTTGCAAAACCATGCAGCTATTAAAAGACTCTTTATAAAACCACGCCAAACAGCGTAACCACATTTTTTTTCACCTGCATCATGGCTGTGTCTTGCGTGACACCTTAGAAGATGTCATGACACAGATCATATGACAGTACTTACAAGGGTACTCCTATGATGTGCTAAAATTACTTCAAATATTATACATAATTATATACTTCTATACCTTAGCGTTTCCAGATTTAATTTCTTCTACCGAACTAATTTCAATACGCAATTACATAAGCATACCGAGCAGCTGTATTGTCAGACATGTCAGGTTGCACTGTTGTGATTTTGTGTTACACCAAAAAACACAGATCTTTATTTATCAATTGCTTCAAAAAGGAGGTGAATGTAAACTGTTCTTTTTACCATCTCAGTACATAACTGTGGAATATGCCGGTCCTATATAAGTAGGGCCACCATCAGCAGCATGTAAACCAGGGCAGATGATCTGGCCACTAGACTTGAAGGGGCCTATGGCGATCTAGGTAAAAATGTTCTAACCATATCAAACCAAGGGTGGGCTAAACAAGCAACTGTATCATCAAAGGGTCCACATATCCCTTACTATGTAAGATAAATAAAATAGTAGTCAGTATCCAAAAAATTTATTGTAATGGCCGGAAGGAGGTGAAGGGAAAGTGAGCCCTAATCTACCCACCGCCCTGTCCCTGCCTACTTGCAACGACTCGCCCTAGGCGACGAGGTACAACTGGGCGGCGGTCCCTACGCTGTCTAAGTGCACAGGAAAACAAACAGGGAACATGCAAGGGAAGGGGCAGTAGCCACGGAACGCCACGAGGAAACGGAGCGGCGAACGGACAGTCAGGACCAGGACGAAGTGAGTACACCCGAGCGGGCAAGGAGACAGAAGCAAGCCAGGGGCAAAGCAAAGCAGGTCAAGCAGAACTGCAGCAAGGCAGAGGCACGGCAGAAGCAGGCTGGAGCAAGCAGCAGTGGGGCCAGGAATCCAAAAGAATTACAAGCACTGAGGGAGAGAACAGGGCAGGTAATAAAGGACAGGGGGCGGAGCTAACTCCGACAGACCAGGCCGCGATAGGCTCTCCCACTCCTGAGCCTGCCACCCTGGTTGGTGGGAGATGGTGTCAGTCGAACAGGTCTGGCCTCAGGTGTGGATTGATTAATCCCAGGAGTATACCTAGATGAAGTACCTGGCAGATCCCTAACAGTACTCCCCCTTTTATGAGGGGCCACCGGACCCTTACTAAGGGGACCCGGTTTAGTGGGGAAGAGAAGGTGGAACCTCCTGATCAATACCCCAGCGTGAACATCACGGGCAGGTACCCAAGTCCTCTCCTCTGGCCCGTATCCTCTCCAATGGACCAGGTACTGGAGGGAGCCCTGGACCATCCTACTGTCCATAATCTTGGCCACCTCGAATTCCACCCCCTCAGGGGTGAGAACGGGAACAGGAGGTATCCTCGAGGGGGACCAGGACGGGGAGCAGCGTTTAAGGAGGGAGGCATGGAAGACGTCATGTATGCGAAATGATGGGGGGAGCTCCAGACGGAAGGATACAGGGTTGAGGACTTCAATGATCTTATAAGGTCCAATAAATCGGGGAGCAAACTTCCTGGACGGGACCTTAAGGCGCAAGTTCCTGGACGACAACCAGACCAAATCCCCGACGACAAACCGGGGGTTAGCAGAACGTCTACTATCCGCCTGAATCTTTTGTGCGCTCTGGGACGCCTCTAGGTTCTTCTGAACCTGGGCCCAGACGGTGCACAGTTCCCGATGAACATCCTCTACCTCAGGATTATTGGAACAACCAGGGGAGACGGAGGAGAATCTTGGGTTAAACCCGAAATTACAGAAAAACGGGGAGACCCCTGACGAGTTACTGACCCGGTTATTCAAGGAAAATTCAGCAAGGGGAAGGAATGAGACCCAATCGAATTGACAGTCGGAGATGAAACACCTTAAATATTGTTCCAGGGATTGGTTGGTCCTTTCCGTTTGGCCATTAGTTTCGGGATGGAAGGCGGAGGAGAAGGACAGATCAATCTCCAACTTTTTACAAAAAGCTCTCCAAAATAAGGAAACAAATTGTACCCCTCTGTCAGAAACGATATTGACTGGGGCCCCATGGAGACGCAGGATGTGTTTCACAAACAAAGAAGCTAACGTCTTGGCGTTAGGTAGCTTCTTAAGGGGCACAAAGTGGCACATCTTGCTGAAGCGGTCGACTACCACCCACACCACCGACTTGCCCTGAGATGGAGGCAAATCGGTGATAAAATCCATGGAGATATGGGTCCAAGGTCTCTGGGGAATGGGCAAGGAACGTAGTAGGCCCGCAGGTCGGGACCTAGGGGTTTTGGACCTAGCGCAAACCTCACAAGCGGCGACGTAAGCCCTAACGTCTTTAGGCAACCCAGGCCACCAATAGTTTCTGGTAATGAGGTGTTTGGTGCCCAAGATGCCAGGATGACCAGATAGAGCGGAGTCATGGTTTTCCCTGAGTACCCTCAGCCGGTATTGCAGGGGAACAAACAGTTTGTCCCCAGGGACGTTCCCGGGAGCTGCACCCTGATCAGCCGCGATATCAGAAGCTAAATCAGAATCCGTGGCAGAGACGATTATACCAGGGGGTAAAATACAAGCAGGATCCTTCTCAGAAGGAGGATTGGCCATGAAACTACGTGACAGAGCATCAGCCTTAATATTCTTGGACCCAGCCCTATAGGTAACCAAGAAATTAAATCTGGTAAAGAATAGTGCCCACCGAGCTTGTCTAGGATTAAGCCTCCGGGCCGATTCTAGGAAAACCAGATTCTTGTGATCCGTAAGGACAGTTACCTGGTGTCTGGCCCCCTCCAGGAAGTGCCGCCACTCCTCAAAAGCCCATTTAATGGCTAGAAGTTCGCGGTTGCCAATATCATAGTTACTCTCCGTGGGCGAAAACTTCCTAGAGAAGTAAGCACAGGGGCGGAGATGGGTGAGGGAGCTGGTACCCTGGGACAAGACGGCCCCCACTCCCACCTCGGAAGCGTCAACCTCCACAATAAATGGCTCCTCTTGGTTGGGCTGAATCAGCACGGGGGCCGAGATAAAGCACTTCTTGAGGGTCTCAAAGGCCTGGACGGCCTCAGGGGGCCAATGGAGGACATCAGCACCCTTGCGGGTAAGGTCCGTAAGAGGCTTAGCGACGACCGAGAAGTTGGCAATAAATCTCCTGTAATAGTTGGCGAACCCTAAAAAACACTGTAACGCCTTAAGGGAGGCAGGTTGGACCCATTCCGCCACAGCCTGAACCTTGGCAGGGTCCATGCGGAATTCATGAGGAGTGAGGATTTGCCCTAAAAATGGTATCTCCTGTACCCCAAAGACACATTTTTCAGTCTTAGCAAACAGATTATTCTCCCGAAGGACCTGGAGCACCTTCCTGACATGCTCCACGTGGGAGGACCAGTCCTTGGAAAACACCAGTATGTCATCAAGGTACACAACAAGAAAATTACCCAGGTACTCTCTCAGGATTTCATTAATAAAATTCTGGAAGACAGCAGGGGCATTACACAACCCAAAGGGCATGACCAGGTATTCGAAATGACCCTCGGGTGTGTTGAACGCAGTTTTCCACTCATCCCCCTCTTTGATGCGGATAAGGTTATATGCCCCCCGTAGATCGAACTTAGAAAACCATTGGGCTCCCTGAACCTGATTAAAAAGATCCGGAATCAAAGGAAGTGGGTACTGGTTCCTTACGGTGACCTTATTCAGGTTACGATAATCAATGCACGGCCTAAGACCACCATCCTTCTTCCCCACGAAGAAGAAGCCAGCACCTACAGGAGAAGTCGAGGGGCGAATGAAACCCTTGGCCAGGCATTCTTGGATATATTCCCTCATAGCTTTACGTTCAGGACATGAAAGATTAAATATCCTCCCCTTAGGAAGCTTGGCACCAGGCACCAAATCGATAGCGCAATCGTAATCTCTATGGGGGGGCAACACCTCGGAGGCCTCCTTAGAAAACACATCGGCGAAGTCCTGAACAAACTCAGGAAGCGTGTTTACCTCCTCCCGGGGAGAAATAGAGTTAACAGAAAGACATGACATAAGACATTCATTACCCCATTTGGTGAGATCCCCAGTATTCCAATCAAACGTGGGATTATGCAACTGCAACCAGGGAAGGCCTAAAACCAGATCAGACGATAATCCCTGCATCACCAGTACAGAGCACTGCTCCAAATGCATGGAGCCAACAAGGAGTTCAAAAACAGGAGTATGCTGAGTAAAATAACCATTAGCAAGGGGAGTTGAGTCGATTCCTACTACAGGGATAGGATAAGGTAAATCAATACAAGGCATCTTTAGAGACATAGCAAATTCCGCAGACATGATATTAGCAGATGACCCTGAATCCACGAAAGCACTGCCCGTGGCAGCCCGGCCAGCAAACGAGACCTGAAAGGGAAGCAAAATTTTATTGCGTTTCACATTAACGGGAAATACCTGTGCGCCCAAGTGACCTCCCCGATGATCACTTAGGCGCGGAAGTTTTCCGGCTTCTTATTCTTGCGCCTGGGACAGGTGTTCAGTAGATGCTTGTCGTCCCCACAGTAGAAGCAGAGACCATTCATTCTGCGAAACTCCCTACGTTGTCGAGGGGACATGGAGGCCCCGAGTTGCATAGGTACCTCCGAGTCCTCCGTGGAGGGGCGAGGAGACGGGACCTCGGGGGGGATTGCAGAAAAGTCAGAGGGGAGCACACTGAAGCGTTCTAGCTGACGTTCCCTGAGACGTCGGTCAAGTCGTACTGCTAGGGCCATAACCTGGTCAAGGGAGTCAGACGAGGGGTAGCTAACCAGCAGATCCTTCAGGGCGTCAGATAATCCTAACCTAAACTGGCACCTTAGGGCCGGATCGTTCCACTGAGAAGCTACGCACCACTTCCTAAAATCAGAACAGTATTCCTCAACCGGTCTCCTACCCTGACGTAAGGTCACCAGCTGACTCTCGGCTAAGGCAGTCCTGTCAGTCTCGTCGTAAATGAGTCCGAGGGCAGAGAAAAAACGATCAACAGAGGAAAGTTCAGGGGCGTCAGGAGCCAAGGAGAAGGCCCACTCTTGGGGCCCTTCCTGGAGTCGGGATATGATGATACCCACCCGCTGGTTCTCGGAACCTGAGGAGTGGGGCTTTAGGCGGAAATACAGTCTGCAACTCTCCCGGAAGGAGAGAAACGTCTTACGGTCCCCTGAGAACCGGTCAGGTAACTTGAGGTCGGGTTCTAGAGGTGAGGTGAGGGGTACTACTAAAGCAGCGTCACCCTGATTGACCCTTTGGGCCAGGGCCTGGACCTGTAGGGAGAGGCCCTGCATCTGCTGGGCCAGGGTCTCAAGGGGGTCCATGATAGCGTCAGCGTAGGAGAAATGGTAGACTAGGTAAGGGCTTGTAATTATGTAATGGCCGGAAGGAGGTGAAGGGAAAGTGAGCCCTAATCTACCCACCGCCCTGTCCCTGCCTACTTGCAACGACTCGCCCTAGGCGACGAGGTACAACTGGGCGGCGGTCCCTACGCTGTCTAAGTGCACAGGAAAACAAACAGGGAACATGCAAGGGAAGGGGCAGTAGCCACGGAACGCCACGAGGAAACGGAGCGGCGAACGGACAGTCAGGACCAGGACGAAGTGAGTACACCCGAGCGGGCAAGGAGACAGAAGCAAGCCAGGGGCAAAGCAAAGCAGGTCAAGCAGAACTGCAGCAAGGCAGAGGCACGGCAGAAGCAGGCTGGAGCAAGCAGCAGTGGGGCCAGGAATCCAAAAGAATTACAAGCACTGAGGGAGAGAACAGGGCAGGTAATAAAGGACAGGGGGCGGAGCTAACTCCGACAGACCAGGCCGCGATAGGCTCTCCCACTCCTGAGCCTGCCACCCTGGTTGGTGGGAGATGGTGTCAGTCGAACAGGTCTGGCCTCAGGTGTGGATTGATTAATCCCAGGAGTATACCTAGATGAAGTACCTGGCAGATCCCTAACATTTATAGTACACTAGTTGCCAGCACTGATAGCACTGAGATGGCAAATATTGAAGCCATTGCCTGCTTTAATGACAGTGGTTCATTTTCTTTCTGTCATAGAAGGTAACTTTAGTGCCATTTTTTAAGGCTTATTACAATGTGTAATATGCTATAGATATGCATTTGGTCCTTTGACTACTTCTGTAATCATTTTGCCCTCACTGTAAGGGTATGGAAAGACGTGGAGTGTTTCTGCCGTCACTGTCCGCATCAATGCCGCACATAATCTGCGTTGCAGATTCTGTTGCGGCTTTGCCTAAAATGTGCAGGAAATTGATGCAGATTAGCCGTTGCGTATTCAGGTGAAAAGTACTTCCCTTCTCTCTATCAGTGCAGGATAAAGAGAAAGGGCAGCCCTTTCCCTAGTAAAAGAAATTCATACTTACCTGGCCATTGTCTTGGTGACACGTCACTCTTTCAACATCCAGCCCGAACTCCCTGGATGACGCGGCAGTCCATGTGACCGCTGCAGCCTGTGATTGGCCTGTGATTGGCTGCAGCAGTCACTTGGACTGAAACGTCATCCCAGGAGGCCGGACTGGAGGAAGAAGCAGGGAGTTCTCGGTAAGTATGAACTTCTATTTTCTTTACACGTTGATCTATATTGTGATCGGTAGTCACTGTCCAGGGTGCTGAAACAGTTACTGCCGATCCTTTAACTCTTTCAGCACCCTGGACAGTGACTATCTCCTGACGTCGCATAGCATTCACTAGTAGTCACCCGTAATTACAGGAGCTCCATAGACTTCTATGGGCCTGCCCGTGCCGTGATTACGGCCCGTGATTATGGGCGTTTTTACGTTCGTGTGCATGGGGCCTCAGTCTGGCTATAGACCTAGAAATACATAGGTCCAGCCAGAATGACGTAATATTCTGTTCGAAAAAACCAATATGCAACGCAACACACATAACATCTGCGGATTTAATTGCAGAATTTTGAATCTCCATTGAAGTCAATGGAGAAATTCCGCAATGAGTCCGCAACAAGTCCGCTACACGTCCGCAACAGCCAGTGTATGCTGCGGACACCAAATTCCGCACCGCAGCCTATGGTCCGCAGCAGAGTTTTCCGCCACGTCAGCACAAACCTAACTGAAAAGGTGTGGAAACCAATGGAGAATATGTCCGCTGCGGATTACCACAGTGGACTGTCTGCAGCGGAGTTCCAAAGCAATTCCGCCACGTCTGGCCATGCCCTAAAAGTTGAATAATTTTTGTGTCAGGTTGGAAACATACTGTACCTTGATTATTTGAGTCACAAATCACCGTAGAAAGATCATGATCTGTAGAGTTGACACTGTAAAAAATAAAAAAAATAAAAAATTCAATGCTAAAATAGAAAATAAATAGACTAAATCTTTAGAGAATGTAATGTGTATTCAAAAACTCAAAAAGACTGAATAACATTTCAAAAGTGAAGTATGTGCAACATTCAGGTAAATCATACCAACAGCATTATTGAATTTAGTAAAAGCACAGATTAATGAAAGACGAAAAAGATGAAATACACAATTTGATAAGATGCTAAACATTTACCCAAATAAAGCAGGTATAAATTAACCGTTAATTTAGTCTCATAGGCTGGGTGAACATCACATTACAGTTCCTTTTACAATATCATCTTCTGCCAATGTCCCTGTCTCACATGTACGAGGACAATGAATGTACACCTTTGAAAATGTTTTTTTATTTTTTAAATCAGTATGATTGGTGCAAATTTGTAATTACATTTATTAAAAAATATTTTTACTTTTTGAGATGCAGCTTCTTCGCATCCTTTATACAAAGCAGCTGTATCGTGCACTGAAACCTGTATCTGTCAGGTCAGTGAAACTGATTCAGTGAGACAGGTTCCGTAGCAGCAGGTTCTGCGTGTCTCTGACATGCAGGATTGAGCTTTTACCAATTACATCTAATTTCATAACTTAGATGTGATGGATAACAGGTGAATTCTGAGTGTCAGAGACACTTAGGTCCTGCATTCACTGAACCCGTCAGTGCCGCTGATCTGACGGATTTAGGTCTCAGTGCTAGATACAGCTGCTCTGTATACAGGATACAAAGCAGCTGTATCTCAAAAAGTAAAAGTAATTTTGAACAAAATGTAATTACAAAGTTGCACCAATCACACTGATACAAATTTTAAGCCGTGTTAGAGCTGGTTTAGTTTGTGACAAATAATTGTGCTAGAAAATGTCTAAAAAATGATAAAAACGTGTTAAAAAGTAGTCAAAAACATGCTTGTTTTATAAATGTGAACTACCATGTTGAGAATGGCATAACATTAAGTTCTCACATGCAAGTAACGAGTGCCACAAAAACAGGCGTAAGACTAGACAAAACCGAGGTGCAGTAAGCATAATAAATCTCTCCGATTGTGTACACTCTCTGGTGACATAATCGTGTATAAAATGTCCCTAAAGACACAGGCATATATTCTCACTTTGGTGCAGATGAGCATTATATAATGGTATACAAATGTAGTAGCGAAACTTTTCGGTCAGGCAGTCAAAGCATAGCAGGCAGAGCATAGCCATGACAATAACAATTGCTTTTTCTGCTGTTTGACTTTTTACTTTTACCTCTAATGCTGACTTTCTATTTTGTTTCTGTGGCTTACATGTATTGTCAAATTATGCTTTATGAACCAATGGAAAACTGGGCTACTGGGATATACTGAGCCCACCAAAGGAAATTATTTTCTAAACTCTACATTTAGTTATACAGGATATGTGCATGGACACTTTAATTGCATTGTACACTTTGCTGCCATTATTATTATTATATGAACAAAAACATTACATTAATAAGGTCTAATAGATTTGTGAATCATACGATAAAAAATACATCCTAGTGGCGGGTGATTGGCTGTAAGTCAGCTTTAATGGAGTTGCCTTGGTCGATATATGTAGGTAGTATTGTACCAACTTTATCATTACATCTATTATGTTTAGCCATATATCTGGTTTACGGAAATAAACATTTTTATTTAGAACTGGTGTCACAATGGTTAATTATGTCGTGAGACGCCGCCTTTGCTCATGAGCTCCACATTTCTATACCTGTTATTGATGCATATAGCTGATACTATCTAAATCACTGATAGTTTACCTTATCTCTAACTAGTACGAGGAGGAGATTACATTTGATAGATCAAGCAATAATAATATTTGAAGTGGCTGCGAGCAAAAACATCATACAGTGCCATACAGTGTATTAAAATTTGTCAACAAAATCTAGAGTAGATATAAAATTTCACTTAAACAGCACAAACAGTTCCTATAATTCTGTTTTCTTACCTGAAGCTTGAAAGGCATGATCAAGCTTGAAGGCTTATCTAGAAATTGATATCATTACATTTGTGTTTGAAGAAAACATTCAATAGCGCACCGTAATCCTATGCCTAATACACGAGTTTATGAAAGCACTTATTTTATTTGAAATATAAGAATTTGTGAATATTTTATACCTTTTCTATTTATAATATCATTTTTATCAAGCACTGTTAATAATAATATTATTGCAAACAGCAAGCAGTCCAACCAAAAGAAGAAATGTAACTAAATAGTTCTTGATATAATTGTAATGAAATCTTATAATATTTTTATCTTCTTTGGGCAGGAATGCAAAGTCAGTATGGAAGTGCTCAGTTTTTCTGAATCAATGCTTCTTTCACATGTACACACTGTTTAAAAATACATATGCTTAGATGGTTGGAAGCCTTAACTCACCATTCCAAAAAAAACCATAAATAAATATTATATATATATATATATATATATATATATATATATATTTGGTTTGCACTGAACTGAAGAAATTATACAGCACAATACCATATAAGCAAGGTTAAAGTCAACCCCCACTTGTGATCTCTCGCTCGAGCTGAAATTGGGCATGTAGAGACGCTGCTGAACACTGGGCGGTACAGTTGCATAGCAACCTTATGACGCCCGGAGAGCATTGTACACAGGTCTTATTAATTAGAATGAAAAAAGATCTGAAACAAGGACAGGCCTTTATAAAAGGGTTGTATGAGATAAAAAAAAACATGGCTGCTCTTCAAGAGATAGCGCCTCATTTGCCCATGGGCTGTGTGTGGTATTGCAGCTCAGGCTCATTCATCTGACCGTGAGGGTGCTGGGAGTTGAACCCCCACCGATCAGATTTTGATTCCTTATCCTAAGCATATGTCGTTAATATTAGGGCTTGTCCACACATAACAGAATTGCTGCGTATTTTCCGTCCAGAATTGCGGTCGGAAAATACGCAGCAGAATACAGTAGCAGCAAAGTGGGTGAGATTTAACAAATCTCATCCACACGCTGCGTAAAATCTCCGAACAGAAATGCTGCGGAAAGTGGACTGAATTGAAAAAAACACAGCAAAATCTGCACCATTTTCTGCAGTAAAAACCGCAGCAAATGGTCCGGTTTTTCTGCAGTGGAATATCTGCTAGTTTTAACGGAAATGCTGCAGAAATTTTCTGCAGCAATTTTGTTATGTGAGGACAAGCCCTTAGGCCGTGCCCGACAAAGTATGGGAGCACGTATTGCGGTCCGTAATTATGGAGATTTTTTACGGCCATGTGAATGGGGCCTTAGGGCTTGTCCACACAAAGCGGAATTGCTGCATATTTTCCATCCGGAATTGTTGATGAAAAATACGCAGCAGAATACAGTAGCAGCAAAGTGGGTGAGATTTAACAAATCTCATCCACACGCTGCAGAAAATTTCCTTGCAGTAATTCACCTGTACCGCAGCGTGTCAATTCCTTCTGCGGAAAGTGGACTGAATTGCTGCGTTTTTCAGAGGAGATATCACCATCTCCCAGCGTTGAGAAAAACGCAGCAAATTCCCCACCATTTTCTGCAGTAAAAAACGCATGAAATGGTGTTGTTTTTCAGCAGCAAAATTTTTGCTAGTTTCTGCGGAATTGCTCAATTCCGTTACGCGTGGACAAGCCCTTACAGTCCCTGAAAATCCTTTTAGGCTGAATTCACATATTTACTTGCATTTTCAGTGGCATTTATTACTGCATTTTGTCTGCTTTGATGCCGCAGCCATTTTTCAGTATTTCACTTTCATTTTTTTCCTCCCCGCATCTCAGAAGCCATAACTTTTTATTTTTCCGTTGACATAGTCATATGAGGAATTATTTTTTGCGGAAACAAGTTGTAGTATTTAATGGCACCATTTAAAGTTTCATACAATGTACTGGAAAACGAAAAAAAAATTCTTTGTGAGGTTGAATTAAATAAAATTAATTCATCCATTGATTTTTGGGTTTCGCTGTTACAACAATCCCTGTGTGGTAAAAACGACATGTTAACTTTATTCTGTGGGTCAATAATATTACCACAATACCAAATTTTATAGTTTTTTTTCTGATGTACCACTTTTACAAAAGCCACAAAATTTTTATTTTTCCGTTGATGGAGTGATATGAGGGCTTATTTTTTGCAGGGCGAATCACTTTGTATTCCATTTTTTTGGGGGGAGGGAAGATGACCAAAAAGCCTCAGACACTGAATTTTTTCCCCTACCCATGGCGTTCATCCGGTGGGCTAAATAATATAATATTTTAATTGTTTAGATTTTTTATGGACGTGCTGATAACAATTATGTTTACTTTTTTATTTTTACATTACTTTTGAGGGAAAATGGAAAATGTTTTTTTAACTTTTCATATTTTATCTTTATTTGTACACTATTAAAAATGTTATTACACTGTTTTTTAGTTCCCGTAGATTTAAACTAGTGATCGTTTCAGCATTGGTACAATATACTGCAACACCTATGCAGTGTGTTTTTATATTTACCAGCTCCAGAGGCAGGATTTAAAGGAAGCAGAAACATGGCAGACCTGAGGACCTTCATTGGGCCCCCAGGCTGCCATGGCAACTATCGGCACCCCACGGCCTAGATGCCACAGTGGCTAATGACTGCAGCATCTAAGTGGTTAAATAGCCAGGATCAAAAGTTATCTCCAATCCCAGCTCACGCGAACTCAAAAACGTCTGAAAATACGGAGCTGTTTTCAAGGGAAAACAGCTCCTGATTTTCAGACGTTTTTTGAGCCACCTGCGATTCTCACTGCATTTTTCACAGCGTTTTTTTACGGCCGTTTTTGGAGCTGTTTTCAATAGATTCTACGAAAAACGGGGGCCTAGACCAATCCCTAAAAAACAACCCCATAGACTTATCCCTTCTCCACCTAACTTTATAATTGGCACAAATCAGTCAGGCAGGTAACGATCTCCCGGCATTTGCCAAACCTAGACTCGTCCATCAGACTGCCAGATAGAGAAGGGTGATTTTTCTTTCCACAGAATATGTTTCCACTGCTTAATACTCCAGTGGCGGTGTGCTTTACAATACTCCATCCAACGCTTGAAATTGTGCTTGGTGATGTAAGGCTTGCATGCACTTGCTTGGCCATGGAAACCCATGCACCATGAAGCTGCCAGTGCACAGTTTTTGTTGTGATGTTAATGCCAGTGGAGGTTTGGAACTTTGCTATTATTGAGTCAGGAGAGCATTGGCGACTTATATGCACTATGGGCCTCAGCACTCGGTGACCCCGCTCTATAACTTCACGTGGTCTGCCACTTCGTGGCTCAGTTGCTGTGATTCCTGAACGCTTCCACTTTGCAATAATACCACTCACAGCTGATCGTGGAATATTCATGAGGGAAGAAATTTCACAAACTGACTTGTTAGGGCATGACCACACGTGGCGGATTTCCTCCGCAACTGTCCGCATCAATGCCGCACAGAATCTGCGTTGCAGATTCTGCTGCGGATCTGCACAAAATGTGCAGTAAATTGATGCGGACTAGCTGCTGCGGACTGCGGGAAAAGTACTTCCCTTCTCCCTATCAGTGCAGGATAGAGAGAAGGGACAGCACTTTCCCTTGTGAAAGTCAAAGAAATTCATACTTACCGCCCGTTGTCTTGGTGACGCGTCCCTCCTTCGGTATCCAGCCCGATCTCCCTGGATGACGCGGCAGTCCATGTGACCGCTGCAGCCTGTTATTAGCCTGTGATTTGCTGCAGCCGTCACTTAGACTGAAACGTCATCCTGGGAGGCCGGACTGGAGACAGAAGCAGGGAGTTCTCGGTAAGTATGAACTTCATTTTTTTTTTACAGATACATGTAGATTGGGATCGGTAGTCACTGTCCCGGGTGCAGAAACAGTTACTGCCGATCGGTTAACTCTTTCAGCACCCTGGACAGTGACTATTTACTGACGTCTCCTAGCAACGCTCCCGTCATTACGGGAGCCCCATTGACTTCCTCAGTCTGGCTGTAGACCTAGAAATACATAGGTCCAGCCAGAATGAAGAAATGTCAAGTTAAAAAAGCAAGACGGATCCGCAGCACACATAACATGTGCATGACAGCTGCGGACTTCATTGCGGAAATTAGAATCTCCATTGAAGTCAATGGAGAAATTCCGCCATGAGTCCGCCACTGCTCCGCAACAGACAGAGCATGCTGCGGACACCAAATTCCGCTCCGCAGCCTATGCTCCGCAGCGTAATTTTACGCCTCGTCTAAACGAACACTGCTAAATTAAAGTGTAAGTCAATGGACAAACGGCTCCGCTGCGGATTAACGCTGCGGAGTGTCCGCAGCGGAATTTAAGTGAAATTCCGCCACGTGTGAACCCAGCCTAACAACGGAGGCATCATATTACAGAACCACACTGGAATTCAGTGAGCAGAACGACCCATTCTTTCACAAATGTTTGTAAGTGCAGACTGCATGACTACGTGCTTGATTTTATACCCCTGTGGCAATGGAACTGAATGGAACACCTGAATTCAAGAGGTGTGTCCTAATACTTTTGTCCATATAGTGTATATATAGCCATGTTTACCATTGCATTGAATGTTGTTTGATGTCAAATAATGATAAGAGGAGAAACTTCCATGAGTCAAAAGGATATTTTTCAAATCTATCTTTAAATGCCTACAAGGGAATGATTGAACATGAATTATTGCTCTCAATATAACACTTCAAGCAAGATCATGAACAACAACGAATTACTCAGAATTACAACTACAATAAAAATTATGATTCCCTTGTCTCTGACGATACTGTTCAAATTCTCAGTTCTGTTTTTGCCACACAAACAAAAATGATGTGACTATAAATATAACCCATACAAAAACAATTCTGTGAATTCTTTTACAATAGATAAAAAAGGCAAATATAAAAGCTAAAAAGTAGATGTAATATGCTCTTTATGCTGTATGCTTTAATTAACCCCTTTCAGCCCATCCCACATAAATGAATGGACTAATGGCATGGTCCCTGTGCCAAAAGCTCGCTAATTAACGTGCTGCCTATTATGGCACTGCGATCTCATGCATGCAGTGCCATTGGCAGGATTGGGCGGTCACAATGACAGGCCGCCCCTGTACTGTGACAAGGCAGTCAAAAATAACCAGTTTCCTATCACTAAAAAACCTAAGCACAGCGATCATATTAAATGCTGTGTCCCCGAATGCAGAAGCTGCTGCCAACTGTTGAATGTTATAAAGTATTGTAGTCAGCGAATACACCATATTTAGTAACATATTACTCCATTTTTTGCCTCAGATAAACTACTGATCATTAATTTACAAACACCCCCAGATTTGTAAATTTCTCTGTAAAACATTAACGGAATACGTGTGTTTTGTCTAGAAATTAGTCTAATCTACTTTTTTAAACACTGTTAGCAATCGCATGCATCGTATTTATACATTATTTATATAAATATCCTTGAAAACCGTAGGTTTTTAAGAAACTATGCTATTAAACCTGTGTAAAAGAGAAACTTTCTTTGTTGCCCAAAGCAGCAAATCACAGCAAGAGCTTTCATTTTTCAAGAGCAGAATATGAAATGAATGCTGTGCTGTGATTGGTTCCTATGGGCAACAAAGGTTTCTGAATCCCCTTGTATGTGATACTTGTTTTTACTTGTGAAAACGTGTAAATTGGTCTTGTTGATGGCTCCCAGGAAGCAATTATCAATCGAAAAGCAATCTGCCAAAGTCACTTTGAGCAATGCAGGGCATAGTCTGCGGGAAATTGCTCGCCTGGAGACGGTTTCACTTGGTGGCCTGCAGTGATATCCTGCAAGAGATACCCCCAAAAACAACAGTGTACATGATCGACCACGACCTGGACAACCTCAAGTAAACACTAGACTGGAGGTTAAATTGATCATAGTTTCTTCCAAATTAAACAGATTCAAAACAACCTGTCAGATCCATGCTGCTCTGATGGAAACGAGGAAGAAATGCGTATCAATCGTGACTTACAAGCCCCGCCTTGTAGCAAGTGACTTGAAGGAATGTGTTGCAGCCCGAAAACCATTCTCTAGGCCCATTAATACCAAGAAAAGACTGTTGTGGGCTAAAAAGGACAGGAGCTGGGCCACTAGTCAGTGGAAGAAGGTTCTTTTCACAGACGAATCAAAGTTTGAGCGCATGCTTCCTGCTTGCAATGAACCCACAGTCAAGCATGGAGGAGGTTCCATTATGGTCTGGGGAGATTTTAAGGGCAGTACAATCGAAGGAATTTTGGACAACAAGTGCTATCACAACATTCTTTTATGCCATGGCATCTCTTCAGGCACTCGTTTTATGGTTGTGATTTAACACTACAGCAACATAATGACCCAAAATAAGCTTATACTTACCACCTGGGCGTTGTCATAACGATGCTTTTGTCTGTTCTTCTTCCAGGCCAGCCTCCTGGGATGACGTTTCATCCCATGTGACTGCTGCAGCCAATCACAGGCTGCAGCGGTGACACAGGCTGCAGCGTCATCCCGGAAGGCCGGACAACGGAGAGACGCATCGCCACTACTATGCCCACTGCTTTCCGCAAAGGAAGTTCCACCCAAAAAACTGCACCACAAAGTTCTAGGTCGGACACGATGCGTAATTTTATGCAGCATATCCGACCCGTGGGAACCCGGCCTTAGACAATTTGATAGTCAGAATGCCCCACGTTTGCTCTGCTGGGACCGCTGCTAAGGGTGGGTACATTGATGAGAAAGAAGTTTAAGGAAATCAAAGCTCAATTCATTTGTAAACGATGTTCATTAGTACAAAATATGTTTATGTGCCTAAATAAAGTAAATCCATATATTAACAAACTAGCTTCTTTTGTTAATTTCCAAAAAACTCGATGATTTGTGTGTTGTATTGAAATTAATAAGGAGTGGTGCACCTATAGCCCATTACACATTGCAAACATGGTCAGAGATAATTTGATGCACCACATCCAAATGTCAAAATATAATGTTTTAAAGATGTCTGCTTGCTGTCAATGAAAGTAAACATTCTTGTTTGCATTCATAGAAAGAAAACCTGTCTTGATCATGCCTAACTGGGACAGGTCAACACAGCTTTTGTGTATTAGAGTTCTGTCTTGTAAAGAGCCATGCACCTGTTTGGATGGACATGATCAGAACAGGGTTTCAGCCTCTAACAGTCAAAAATATTGGTTTCCATTTACTGACAGCAAGCAGTGATCTTGAAAAAAGTGAGGAAGCGAAGCACAAAGTATATTATGCTTTCCATCATACATTGACGAGTGTAATATTGATGGCCTATCCTTAATAATTAGAATAGGTCATCAATATTTGATCGGGGAGGTTCAACTCCTAGCATCCTCGCCGATCAGCTGACTGAATGAGTCGTGCTGAACCAGTAAGCGCCGCATCCCTTTCAATATTTAGCCAGGCACAACGCCATACATTTAGTTGTGGCTATGTCTAGTACTGCAGATCACAGCAGCTCAGTCCCATTCATACAGCTGATTAGAGGAGTTGCCAGGAGTCAAATCTCAACCTAAGAATAGGCCATCAATATTACTGTCCCCAAAAACTTATTTAAGCTTTCTTTAAAACTGGGAAAACCTCCTTAACAAATGCTGAAGGTTAGTATTGTATTAAATAGTGAATATATGTACAGTACCTGAACCTTTTTTCATCCTTCAGTTTTGCAATTTCATTTTGGAAATTAGGAAATGGTACGTGGCTTGAAGATTCCACTAAAATCACTCTATAAGAAATGAAAATGTTGGTCAGATAAACTAAATAAATGGTACACGGTAAATCAGAAATCTCCATTTCAATATAAAGTGGTGTTCAAAGAATGTCAGATGTCATGTTATTTTGGCAAAATAATTGTTATTAGATTTCACATGCTGTACCATTTAGAGCTCTAAGTTGGACACTTAAATACTGTATTTTAAGAAGCCATCACATAAGATAAGATATTTTTCAATTTTGCAGCTGTCAAACAGAGCTATAAAGTTCTAAAGCTCCAAGGATAATGGGTAAAATGCATAATAATAATCAGATTAGTGGGTGTGTACATCATACCAATGTGAGCGAAATGTTCTAAAATTGTGTCTGGTACAGAATCATTTGGAAGCTGAAAAAGGCATTAGCATTAATATTAGGCTTGAGGGAAAGTTACGATTTCAAAAAATGCTTTTGTGCTTTTACAATTAGACTTGATTCTGAAAGAAATCAATTAAATGTTCCTCTTATCTTTATAGTAATACAATGTTAGAATTCTCAAAGATTATAATAATACATGGATATACAAAATATATATAACATTAATGACCGCTCCAGCATGCAAAATATTTGTAGAAGTGCTATATCATGAAATACTGTCATTACCGCTCATTATCGCTTGTTCTCGTGAACAGATTTCAAATGACTCATAATGAGCACTAACTGCTAATGTAACAAGCAGAAAACACAAAGCTGATGTTTAGGAAAAGATCTCCCAATGTCCGTGTAACTGCAGGTAAAAGAGCAGGTTATTTCTGGCAACCCTTGTATTTTACAAAAAGAAATGGACATGGTAACATTATCTAAGCGTGTCCTCTGGGAGAAAAAAAAAATTTTGTGGTATTTTTATGGAATCCCATGCATTATTTATAGACAGATTGTGGTATTAGTAATACTGGTAGAAAGGAAGTTCGGTCCAGCGCTTAGGTAGAAGTAAAACGGAAGGAATTTCCAAGTTTAATGAAGTTCCATTAAAAGGTCCATTAGAGTATGGTCCCGGTGTGTGGGTAATGAGAGGAAAGATCCTGTAAAGCCTACGCGTTTCGGACGATACCGACGTCCTTAGACTTGGCTGTACACACTACAGCCAAGTCTAAGGACGTCGGTATCGTCCGAAACGCGTAGGCTTTACAGGATCTTTCCTCTCATTACCCACACACCGGGACCATACTCTAATGGACCTTTTAATGGAACTTCATTAAACTTGGAAATTCCTTCCGTTTTACTTCTACCTAAGCGCTGGACCGAACTTCCTTTCTACCCTTGTTTCTGCTACGTGTGCCGACACGATAAGGATCCAGGCGCTGGCAGCGACACTCATATTGTGTCAGGTGAGCTGGAGGATCCCTCCCTTTGTTTTCTACCTATTAGTAATACTATCTAAAGTTTTTTGTTCTTTAACGACATCCCTCTAAGACCTTTACAGCAGAGTAAGTTATATATTAATACACACTGGTCGGTGTGTTCAGATGTACATTTTCCCATAAGCAGACACCCTTTCCCCAGAGTCAGCTATAGCGCCAGGTCTACTGTGCTTTGGTGCATAAAGCTATGGCCCAAGACACTATAATACATTTTTATATTTCTATATTTTGTATTAAAAAATATATATATATATTATATGTGCAATGGCGGGTTTATTTTTTATGAGAAGAATGCTGTATATTTGAACAAATCCAGGAAATGGATGAATGAAGAGATTTGTGGCTCTCTCCATTAAGTTCTATGAGAGTTATGGAAACAGCCGGGCCCCCTTGCTCCGCTGTTTCCGTAACGCCAATGGAAGTGATTGGAGAAAGCCGCAAACCTCTCCATTCATCCTTCTCCAAGATTTATTATTTATAATACTTCATGACTTTAGTCAACATACTATTGTGAATCTGCCATTGGCCATAATTTATGAGATAACTTGACTTTGAGTATTTTACTACAATAATATTCTTACAAAAGCTCTGGACTGGAAAGGTACTCACACAATTCTATTAGTAATAAAAGGATAATTTATAAAATAAAAATTAAATATGAAGATAAGATATTGTATATAGCAACCAATCAGAAGCACTTTTTTTTTAATCTACATGTAACGCTATATTCAGACTGCTTGCAGTGTACGTTCGGACAAACTTATCCATAGGGCCCCATTGACCTGACGTATGCAAAAAAGAGAGCCCTTTTGGCATACGTCGGGGAAATTTGAATAGCATACTCGACCACACTATGCGATACAGAGGCACTCAGTAAAAAAAACAAAAACTATATGTATGCGTTCCATAGGTATATACGTTTCTTTACAATGGGAACCAATGGGTGGTCTATGCCAATGTATGCCTATATAGTGGCATATGTAGGAGCCTTTCGTCAGAGGTATACATTGGCAAATACTCCCGATGAATATCTCTGATAGAATGCTCAAACAAAGTGTGAATAGAAAGAGAGGTAAAATGTACTTGGCTGATGACTATTTTTCACGACTAAATCAACTGTTTTGGAGTTTACTTCATTATTTCATCTGTTATACACATGGAGGAATATGCACCTGAATTTTCCATGACTTTTGTAAGGACTTTTAACAGATAGACAGATTTTTTCCAGCTCGTAGCATGGTAATTCCTGCTCCAGTTGTGCCTAAAAATAAAAATTCACAACGATGAGTTAAATATTAGTCAGTACACAACCATAAAAATATTCTGTATACTTTTGACTATGACTGTTATCTTTAGAGGACTTTTAGGCTACTACTGTGTTAGTATTTCATTTTCAACAACACATGAGATGTATGACTTAACCAGAACACAGGGATCTTGAGGTTATCACTCCAGTCTGTGGAAGCTATTTCTAAATGTAAAATGTCATGCAGTTCCCCTTCATCGTCTTATGTTAGTGGCTACAAAGACAGAAGTAGAAGGGCAGCCAAAGAACAACTGTCAAGATACTGAAGTGAGGATAGTTAATCAATGACAAGTAATGATCCTAACTTCCTCTCATCCTCAGACTCGTATTACCCTTTTACGATTTGCAGCATACAATGGATCAGGCGACATTTACTTTACAAGTCTTCATTTTATTGGAATATTTCTTATTGTAAATCCAGTTTACACATGTGTTAATATGTTGCCATGTTGCCTTTTAAAGATTTATTTGACTTTAAAAATAAATCTATAATATATCCATTTTAGGCTCTGTTCACATGTTGCAGTGGTATTGCGTTTTTTGCCGTGACGTTCACAAAACCGCAGTAAAAACAATGATGATTCACAAAACTGCAAGTCACAGCAAAAACAAATCAATACAGCCAGGACATGTAATCATAGCTCTATATTAATATAGTGTGTACCAAAACACCTTTGGGAAATATTTTAGTATCTCCGGTTGTAGAACAATTTATAATAAAAAACACAATTATAACTGGTATATTTTAAACCTTTAAATAGGGCACATGAGTAGTCCTGTTATTCACACACACTTTAAAAAAATAAATAAAGCCACAAATTATGTTTTTCCAGCACTTTTCATAGAATTTATTTTTTTTTTTTTAAAAAGACAGGAAATATTTTCTATTATTTTTCACAGAAAAAAACACCACAAAAAGCAACAAACACTTAACATGTGAACATCCCCTAATTTTTTTTATCAATGACGAGCCACTCTCTACCAATTATTTCCAGCAGAATAATCTACTGTTTTGAATTTATAATGAGAATATATGGAGCCAGGATTCTATAAAATGACAACACAAAAAGACACTTTCATTTTGCATTTAACATTTTCAAAATAGGTATATGTAAAAGATATTTCCCCTTAACATATTTATATCAGAAATAGAATAATAAACACTTACAGTTGGAGCTAAATCAGTCAATCTTGATTGAAGAGAAAAAGACAATGTAGTGCCACCTGCTCCGCTGCTTGATTTAGATACCAGTAACATGGTTGCTTCGGTTAGGTGTAAGAAGCGACTCCTATAATCTACAGTCACATCCACTTGGCTTCTAAAAAATAAATGTTCATATGTTAATTAGGCCCCATGCACACGATAGTAGTTTTGATTCGTAATTACGGATCCATAATTATGGATAATCTACGCACCCATTCATTTCTATAGGCCATGTACACCTTTCTGTATGTTTACAAATGTGTGTCCGGGCCATAGAAACAATTAGCAAAATACAGAACATGTTCTATTCCTGTCCGCAGTTGCGCATGGACTCGCCCAGTCTATGGGTGCGTGCTAAATTGCGGACAGCTATGGAAGTGCATCCGTAGCAGTCCGTCATTTCAGAAGTGTTGCTATGTGACAGCAGGGGATTCCCCAAGAAAATGGTGCCTGAGCGATCATGTGACCT
The DNA here is from genome assembly GCF_050947455.1 of Rhinoderma darwinii. NCBI lineage: Eukaryota > Metazoa > Chordata > Amphibia > Anura > Rhinodermatidae > Rhinoderma > Rhinoderma darwinii. The sequence continues at coordinate 204,508,941 of NC_134688.1, forward strand.
TTTCAAAGGGTTGGGACATGTTGGTGACATCATTTGTAGCCTCCCTTTTTTTTGTGGATCCGTAAATACGGATGCACTACATACTATATTTTCAGACAGCGTACCAGATATGCGGATGACTACGAATCCGTACTTGCGGATAGTAAAATACACTACGGTTGTGTGCATGAGGCCTTACTCTTAGTTATTCTATTGGATAACATGGTACCATTGACATCAAATAGTGATATAATTATATTTATTGGATAAACAAACCATTATTAATGCTCATTTGCTGAGGGGTATGTGCTACATAAAGTACATTGACATTATCAGTACTGATAGGAAAACTCTGGGGTAAACGTATACACTGTATTATGCCTAGTACAGGGCCTGATAGGGAGGTGCATGAAAATAGTATGTATTTAAAGCACATTAAAAAAAGGATCTCTGAGTCATGCAACAGCCTCTCAGGCCATGCTATAGACATAAACCGGTGTATATGTTTCTTTAAATGAGATTGCATATAGCCAAGAATGTACATAGATCAGAGGGGAGCCCTTAACTAAAGCCTTGATGGTGGTGATTCCACTTTCTTACCCTTGTAGGAGAGAAAAATAACACTAACCTATGGCTGTTTCTCTCTCACTTGTTTGGTAACATTGCTCTGTGGCTTGAAACAACAAGTGGTTTGTAGATCAAGTGGAGTTCCAAAAACCGGAGTTGAAAAGAGGAGTTAAAGCCCCAGTAAGTGCTCTTCTACTTCTTTTTCTTTTTGATTAACACCTGTTTGCTGTTTTTTTTTGTAACTTGGATAATGGATAGCAAGATTGGAGGTTTTCTTCAGTGCACAGTTTGCCATATGTATGCACGACTGGAGCCGAAGTTCCAGGGTGAATATCTCTGTGGCAGATGTGAGCATGTTGTTCACCTGGAAGCTCGTATTAGAGATCTGGAGGAGCAGAATGCAACACTGAGGAGGATAGACAATCTTGAGCTGAGCTTGCTGCTCACGGAGCATGCAGTTAGTGGGTTACAACTGGAGGGTGAAGACATGGGTGAGCAGGATCAGGTAAGTAGCTGGGTTAATGTAGTTAGGGGCAGTAGAAAGGGGTCAAAGAAAAGGAAGGCCGATCCGGTTTCTGACATTCCAGGCAAAATTGCCAAGTTGGGTGATGATGCGAGGGTGTCAGTCTCAGAAATGGCAGCCCTAGTGGATACTGATCTCCCTAACAGCCGGGAGAACAGCCCAGCTAGTAGTCGGCGGGATGGTAATGCAGGTAAGCCAAGACAATTGATAGTCATAGGGGATTCTATAATCAGGAAGACGGATAGAATAATTTGTCGCCAAGACCACCTCAACCGAATGGTTTGCTGTCTCCCTGGTGCCAGGGTTCGGCATGTGGTGGAACGGGTGGACAAATTGCTGGGAGGGGCTGGTGATGATCCAGCTGTCGTGGTCCATGTCGGTACCAACGACAGAATAAATGGTAGGTGGAGGAGCCTTAAGAATAATTTTAAAGAACTAGGCTACAAGCTGAAGGGAAGGACCTCCAAAGTAGTATTCTCAGGAATACTGCCTGTGCCATGCGCATCACAGGAAAGACAGCGGGAGCTCAGGGAGTTAAATGCATGGCTGAAGTCTTGGTGTAGAGGAGAAGGATTTGGGTTCCTAGAGCACTGGGTTGACTTTTCATTGGGGTACAAACTGTATTCTGCAGATGATTTGCACCTAAATGGAAGGGGGTCCGCTGTGCTGGGGGAGAGAATTCTAGCTGGGGTGGTGGAGTATTTAAACTAGGGCTGAGGAGGGAGGTCAATGTAGAAAAAAAAGGGGTAGCCAGGTTAGAGAGGGGTCAGACTATATTGGTGGGGGGAGAAACAGAATGTGGGGAGAGGACTAGACAACAAGATAAGGAGATCCTTTCGTTACAAAACATCAGTGTAAATAAAAAGGCCCGATTAATGTCAAATCACATTTCTGATAATAAAAGTGAAAAACTGACAGGCAAGTTAAAGTGTATGTTCACAAATGCCAGAAGTCTAGCAAGCAAAATGGGGGAGCTGGAGGCCTTGATACTGGAAGAAAATATAGATATAGTTGGTGTTGCTGAAACATGGCTGGACTCTTCACATGACTGGGCTGTAAATCTACAGGGTTTTACACTTTTTCGGAAAGACAGGACAAATAGGAAAGGTGGTGGTGTATGTCTGTATGTGAGAAATGATATGAAGGCGAGTGTGAAAGAGACAATAGTGGGTGAATACTGTGAGGAGGTTGAAACCTTGTGGGTGGAAGTAGAAAGGGAGGTAAACACTGAAAAAATTACTTTTGGTGTAATCTATAGACCCCCCAATATAACTGAGGAGATGGATGTTCAGCTATATAAACAGATGGAGCAGGCTGCACAGGCGGTTACTGTAGTGATAATGGGAGATTTTAATTTCCGGGATATTAATTGGTGTCATGGTTCGGCTTCAACTGCAAAGGGGAGACATTTCCTCAACCTGTTGCAGGAAAATTTTATGGGCCAGTTTGTGGAAGACCCGACTAGAGGTGAAGCTCTGTTGGATCTGGTCATTTCTAATAATGCAGATCTTGTTGGGAATGTCAATGTTCGTGAAAACCTCGGTAACAGTGATCATAATATAGTTACATTTTACCTATACTGTAAAAAACAAACGCAGGCTGGGAGGGCAAAAACATTTAATTTTAAGAAAGCCAATTTCCCCAGGATGAGGGCTGCAATTCAGGATATGGACTGGGAAGAACTAATGTCAAATAATGGAACAAATGATAAATGGGAGATTTTCAAATCTACTTTGAGTTATTATAGTGCAAAATGTATTCCTATAGGTAACAAGTATAAACTACTCAAATTAAACCCCACATGGCTTACACCTTCTGTGAAAGGGGCAATACATGACAAAAAAAGGGCATTTAAAAAATACAAATCTGAGGGTACAGCTGTAGCCTTTGTAAAATATAAAGAGCTTAATAAAATCTGTAAAAATGTAATAAAATTAGCAAAAATACAAAATGAAAGGCAGGTGGCCAAGGATAGTAAAACAAATCCCAAAAAATTCTTCAAGTATATAAATGCAAAAAAGCCCAGGTCTGAACATGTAGGACCCTTAGATAATGGTAATGGGGAGTTGATCACAGGGGATCAAGAGAAGGCAGAGTTACTAAATGGGTTCTTTAGCTCTGTATATACAACTGAAGAAAGAGCAGCTGATGTAGCCAGTGCCAGTGCTGTTAATATATCAGTTGATATACTGAATTGGATGAATGTAGAGATGGTCCAAGCTAAATTAAATAAAATAAATGTGCACAAGGCCCCGGGACCAGATGGGTTACACCCTAGAATTCTTAAAGAGCTTAGTTCAGTTATTTCTGTCCCCCTTTTCATAATATTCAGAGAATCTCTAGTGACTGGTATAGTGCCAAGGGACTGGCGCAGCGCAAATGTGGTGCCTATTTTCAAAAAGGGCTCTAGGTCTTCCCCAGGTAATTATAGACCAGTAAGCTTAACATCCATCGTGGGGAAAATGTTTGAGGGGCTATTGAGGGACTATATACAGGATTATGTGACAATAAATAGCATTATAAGTGACAGCCAGCACGGTTTTACTAAGGACAGAAGTTGCCAAACTAACCTAATCTGTTTTTATGAAGAGGTGAGCAGAAGTCTAGACAGAGGGGCCGCTGTGGATTTAGTGTTTTTGGACTTTGCAAAGGCATTTGACACTGTCCCCCATAGACGCCTAATGGGTAAATTAAGGACTATAGGTTTAGAAAATATAGTTTGTAATTGGATTGAGAATTGGCTCAAGGACCGTATCCAGAGAGTTGTGGTCAATGATTCCTTCTCTGAATGGTCACCGGTTATAAGTGGTGTACCCCAGGGTTCAGTGCTGGGACCACTATTATTCAACTTATTTATTAATGATATAGAGGATGGGATTAATAGCACTATTTCTATTTTTGCAGATGACACCAGTCTATGGAAGATGTTCATGAATTGCAGGCAGATTTAAACAAACTAAGTGTTTGGGCGTCCACTTGGCAGATGAAGTTTAATGTAGATAAATGTAAAGTTATGCATCTGGGTACCAACAACCTGCATGCATCATATGTCCTAGGGGGAGCTACACTGGCGGATTCACTTGTTGAGAAGGATCTGGGTGTACTTGTAAATCATAAACTCAATAACAGCATGCAGTGTCAATCAGCTGCTTCAAAGGCCAGCAGGATATTGTCGTGTATTAAAAGAGGCATGGACTCGCGGGACAGGCATGTAATATTACCACTTTACAAAGCATTAGTGAGGCCTCATCTAGAATATGCAGTTCAGTTTTGGGCTCCAGTTCATAGAAAGGATGCCCTGGAGTTGGAAAAAATACAAAGAAGAGCAACGAAGCTAATTAGGGGCATGGAGAATTTAAGTTATGAGGAAAGATTGAAAGAATTAACCTATTTAGCCTTGAAAAAAGACGACTAAGGGGGGACATGATTAACTTATATAAATATATTAATGGCACATACAAAAAATATGGTGAAATCCTGTTCCTTGTAAAACCCCCTCAAAAAACAAGGGGGCACTCCCTCCGTCTGGAGAAAAAAAGGTTCAAGCTTCAGGGGCGACAAGCCTTCTTTACAGTGAGAACTGTGAATCTATGGAATAGCCTACCGCAGGAGCTGGTCACAGCAGGGACAGTAGATGGCTTTAAAAAAGGGTTAGATAATTTCCTAGAACAAAAAAATATTAGCTCCTATGTGTAGAAATTTTTCCTTCCCTTTTCCCTTCCCTTGGTTGAACTGGATGGACATGTGTCTTTTTTCAGCCGTACTAACTATGTAACTATGTAACTATGTAATTGCTGTGACTGGGAAGAGCCAGAGGGCCATACCAATGCATGTATATTGGGAAAATAGCTCTGTTATGTGTATGGCCAGCTAACACTCCAGCTTCCAATATACTTCCCAGCATACATATTACAAACTAATGGAAATGTTTACATGTTTACATTTATTTCTCACCCTAAGGCCCTAAGAGTTTTCTGGCGTGGATTTTGAAGCGGAAATCGCATCGGAATCAGCACCAAAAAACGTCCGTAACCGCTTGCCAATGATTTCAATAGGAGGAGAAGGAGATCTTTTTCCCCGAGTGGCTTTTAGTTTATGGCGGGAAAAAAAAATTGACATGTCCTTTCTTGCTGCGGTTCCGCCTCTGCCCTCTCATTGAAATCAATGGGAGGCCGAAAAAGCGTTGAAAACGGGGCTGAAGAAATTTTGAGGCAGATATTTTTTTGCATGCAAAAAACTCTGAACTAGGCCTAAGGCTCAATGCGGCCAATCCGCAGCGTAACACAGTACCAGCAAAGTAAATGAGATTTGTGGAAATCTCATGTACGTGCTGCGGCTTTTTTCGGCACATAAATTGACCTGCAGTGTGTATTTTAAAATTCGAAGCATATCAATTTATCTTGCGTTTATGCTTGTGAATTGTATCTGCCTAGTTCTAAGGAAAACCCGCAGCATGAAAATGCACCGAGTTATGCATCAAAACATAAAAAACGCACCGAAAAACCTGCAAATTTCCTAGGATTTTGATGCGTATTTTCTGCAGCAAAATACGCAACGTGCGCTTGTTGACCGAGTGCTATCTTTTAGCTGTTATAGGAGAAACTGATATTGAATTTGTAGGCCTGATATATGGTATGTGGCTATAAACATAATACATCCTTACCATGCTACTATTTTTCCCAGTTTAACAGGGAGATAAAATGATTTGTCCATATTGTATATTGCTTTGAGGAGCAGCAGTACTTGGTAAAAAGCCAGCAATGCAGGCAGCTTCCGCTAGAAAAGTCATTACTGTCTCAGCAGTATTTCAGTGATGAGCCCAATCCCATGAGAGATAAACATTAAAAGTAAGTCATAGAAAATGATTCAAGTTTTTGACCTCTACATGTGAAAACGTTATTTTATTCATTTATTGCCTAACATATAAGAATGTAATACAGAATCACTAAAATTGCAAATGGATTTTTTATCATCATCTCTCACAACTATCTTTCTTTAATGAAAATAAGTGACATATATGATGTTAATGTAAAAAACTTGAACAATATTACTATCTATATCAAAGGAGATGGCACTGTGACTGTGACACATGGTCAATACTCAGGTAGCTGGTTGTAATATATTAACTCTCACTGCATACTGAATATTTTTTAACGTCATGATGTTTTTAGGTCCAACATTATGTGCTAATTTCTTAATATATCTTTTTAGCGATCAGTGCTCCTTTTTTCTGAGGCAGAACTTCAAATCCCCTGCATAGAAATAGAGTTAAATGATAAACTTCTGACTGTCTGCAGTTACTACTAGGGGGAGCTTTCTACATAATGTTTTATTATTGAGTCCAATGTATAAAGAGTAGGCAGATCCCTCTAGCGGGATCTGCAGGCTGCCAGAAGTTTAAAATTTATCTCTACGTTTATGGCAAGGGATTCCTAATCCCTGTATCAGAAAAATACACGAGCACAGTGAAGATAACTTTGAATGGAGTGGTGGTCGAGCATGAGGAGTGCGCTCTATTAAAAGTCTATGGGACTGACGGAGACAGCGGAGTACAGAACTCGGTTATTTCCATTAGCCCTATAGACATTGAATGGAGCGGCAAGGCACATGCTCGACCACCACTCCATTCAAGCTCCTCCTCACTGCAACTGAGGAGGAGGAGGGGGGCTCCGAACCCTAATTTTAGTGACTGGTGGGAGTCCCAGCAGTGAAGACCCTAGAAATCAGACATTCATCATCTACCATGTGAACAAGTGATAAATATCTATTTCAGCGTAATTTATTTAACTTTAATTTTTAAGCAAATTAGTCTAAAGGGCCAGCTTGTGTTTCAATGAGTCTAAAGGCTGGAGCTGCAGTGAGGGCTCTGACCAATCAGATTCAGTGTATTATTTTCAAGATGTACACTACAAAAGCATTTGTACTAAGGTCTGGGCACGATTCGCAACAGAGGCCTCCCCCCATAATTTACCATATAGGCAGCTCCATATTGTAATCTATACACAGAAGAGAAAAACAAGCTTATAGCCAGATTGTATATAAAAAGTAGAGTTTATTTAACACATATGACAAACAAAGTTTTTAAAATTGAACAAAAGGGCAAGATCCTAGTATGAACATAGGAGCAATTACTGACTCTTGCGAAATATTGTATACAGGAATATGGGCTATAAGTCATGTATAAACCCAAAAAGGGACAGGCTACCCTATTTAATAGTAAGTGAACCATATATATGTATGTTCAGTCAGTAATAGAACAGGAAAAGGGGAGACAAGTGATGGAGTAAAGTGCCAGTGCATCAAAATGCTATTTGAATCAAACAGCAATAACTTACCCATAACAGCAAGAAAAGGTAGTGGTCAGTGCTCGCTCCTACACATGAAGCCCAACGCACGTTTCGCTAAAAGTGCATCCTCAGGGGGGATGTGTGTATTTATCTATTTATGTTAATTATATAGCCCCAACATATTCCGCAGCGCTGTACGGAGGTCCTCATTCGGTATAGCTCCGCAGAGTATGTGAAGTCACATGATCGACCTAACTTTTGTTAAACCCTGTATTCTAAGAGGGTTATAGAAGGGCAGAACACCCACTGAATATTTATTAGCAGCCATTTTGTTAAGATACATAGATAACATTTTCCGTTGTAAAACTGGCCATACATAAATGGTTTTAAACACCCAAGAACAACTTGTCATTCACGGTTGGTCTGTGAAGGTTGTCGTTTCTGGATGACAACACCATAAGTTAAAACGATAAATCACCAACCAATGTCTGCCTTGATCTGTGGCCTGGACTGGGCTTCCATGGATGGAATGCATGTCTGGGATTTGGCATGAACAATTTTCCAACTACAGCACCTGACAACTACGCCAATAACCTAATGTGGCAGATCAACTTTTCAACAGATATGTGCCTATGGTCCACATCTGTCATGCGCAGTCGAATCAAGAAAAGGCCCAGAATGTTGGCAGAAAATTGTCTAAATCTGCCTTTTTTGGCTGTCTGCAATCTACAATATGTACAGCTTAAGTCAAAGGAAAAAATCATATAATGTAGAATATATTTATTTTGTTCTTGTTATATGCTATTTGATATGTTAATCACTTGAAATTAACCCCTGATATTGTAAAAAAAAAAAACTGTTGTTTAGCGATTAGTAATATACACAGATATCCTTAGGCTTCCTGCCAGTAATGTGAATAGCATTTATATAGTGATTATAAGCATTTTAGGACAATCTCATAAAATATGTTGATACATATTATAACAGGAGCTGCATCCTATCATCAATTAACTTGCTGAATGGAAGGGCTGAGATCAGTTAGAAAGAAATGGTCAAGTCAGCTATGCTGTTGCTGTAAGACGAAATGTAATGTCAGACTGGAGCCAATTTGAAATGTTTTGTTACTCTCTCGCTGGAAACAAACCAAATGGAAATACTGTACATCAAAAAGCATTTAACTTTAATAAAGGGTTGTGCGGTGCTGCAATTCTGCATGCATCACCAACAGTTCAAATAATTTTCCCTCTATTTCTTCTGCCAAATTAGCGCTGACATTCTGTAATGACAGTTAAATATAAAAAGAGTTTTCTTCCAAAACTAGAAGGTGCTGATAAAGCAGTGGAATGGAAGGAAAGAAACAAGCGAGGTATTAACTTGTCAAAAATGCAAGTTGCTATTTAAAATTATCTTATGATACAAAATGTATTACTGACAACTAAGTATGAGTAAATTTATAGTCTGCTGATGTAAGTCTAAAAGTACACAGCATGAAGGAGAAGTAGTAATTCACAATCAATAATGGACTCATTACACTTTTATGAAGAGTTTATCCTATTCCAAAAATTGTTCCGACTATGAAGGCTGTCTATCCAAGTTTACCTGACCTCTAATGTAATTATTCCCAAGGTCAAATAGTTAATCGCTCACTTACTCCTGACAATGACAAGTTAGACAGAAGACATTATCTTTACTTTGGATGGATGCTACCATTTATAAATAAGGTTTACCAATACTGAATGATCTCATACAAAGCAACTAATTCATATGATCGTTCAAAAATGTGAATTTATTATTCGTCGGACTTTAGCCTGATGAGCTGTGTAACTTCCAATTTTATTTTGCTAACCTTAAGGGCTTATCCACATGTAACGGAATTGCGGTAGAAAATTTCTGCAGCAATTCCGCAGAAACTAGCAGGATTTCCGCTGCAGAAAAAAAACACAATTTTCTTAGTTTTTTACTGCAGAAAATGGTGCGTATTTTTCTATATTTTTCTGAATGTTGGGAGATGGTGACATCTCCTCTGAAAATGCAGCAATTCAGTCCACTTTCCACAGCAGGAATTGACATGCTGCAGTACGAAAAATATGCACCACAGGTCAATTTCTGGTCGGAAATTTCATGCAGTGTGTGTATGAGATTTGTTAAATCTCACCTATTTTGCTGCTACTATATTCTGCTGCGTATTTTCCATCCACAATTCCGGACGGAAAATAAGCAGCAATTCCGCTACGTGTGGACAAGCCCTAAATCCCAACAAACATGATTATATGTCATACATTCGTTTATTATTTGTAAGAAACTTACATTTAGGGCTCATGCTCATGACCATATTAGAGCCCTGTACAAACTACATGTTATATACACTACCGTTCAAAAGTTTAAGGTCACTTACAAATATCCTTATTTTTGAAAGAAAAGCACAGTTTTTTTCAATGAAGATAACATTAAATTAATTAGAAATACACTCTCTACATTGTGAATGTGATAAATGATTATTCTAGCTGCAAACATCTGGTTTTTAATGCAATATCTACATAGGTGTATAGAGGCCCATTTCCAGCAACCAGTGTTCTAATGGTACATTGTGTTTGCTAACTGTGTTAGAAGGCTAATGGATGATTAGAAAACACTTGAAAACCATTGTGCAATTATGTTAGCACCGCTGTAAACTGTTTTGCTGTTTAGAGGAGCTATAAAACTGACCTTCCTTTGAGCTAGTTGAGAATCAGGAGCATTACATTTGTGGGTTCGATTAAACTCTCAAAATGGCTAGAAAAAGAGAGCTTTCATGTGAAACTCGACAGTCTATTCTTGTTCTTAGAAATGCGAGAAATTGCCAAGAAACTGAAGATTTCCTACAAGGGTGTGTACTGCCCCCTTCAGAGGACAGCACACACAGGCTCTAACCAGTGTAGAAAGAGAAGTGGGAGGCCCCGCTGCACAACTGAGCAACAAGACAAGTACATTAGAGTCTCTAGTTTGATAAATAAGACGCCTCACAGGTCCTCAACTGGCAGCTTCATTAAATAGTACCCGCAAAACGCCAGTGTCAACGTCTACAGTGAAGAGGCGACTCCGGGATGCTGGCCTTCAGGGCAGTATGGCAAAGAAAAAGCCATATCTGAGACTGGCTAATAGAAGGAAAAGATTATTATGGGCAAAAACACACAGATATTGGACAGAGGAAGATTAGAAAAAAGTGTTATGGACAGACGAATCAAAGTTTGAGGTGTTTGGATCACACAGACGAACATTTGTGAGACGCAGAACAACTGAAAAGATGCTGGAAGAGTGCCTGACGCCATCTGTCAAGCATGGTGGAGGTAATGTGATGGTCTGGGGTTGCTTTGGTGCTGGTAAAGTGGGAGATTTGTACAAGGTAAAAGGGATTTTGAATAAGGAAGGCTATCACTCCATTTTGCAACGCCACGCCATACCCTGTGGACAGTGCTTGATTGGAGCCAATTTCATCCTACAACAGGACAATGACCGAATGCACACCTCCAAATTATGCAAGAACTATTTAGGGAAGAAGCAGACAGCTGGTATTCTATCTGTAATGGAGTGGCCAGCGCAGTCACCAGATCTCAACCCCATAGAGCTGTTGTGGGAGCAGCTTGACCGTATGGTACGCAAGAAGTGCCCATCAAGCCAATCCAACTTGTGGGAGGGGCTTCTGGAAGCATGGGGTGAAATTTCTCCCGATTACCTCAGCAAATTAACAGCTAGAATGCCAAAGGTCTGCAATGCTGTAATTGCTGCAAATGGAGCATTCTTTGACTAAAGCAAAGTTTGAAGGAGAAAATTATTATTTTAAATAAAAATCATTATTTCTAACCTTGTCAATGTCTTGACTATATTTTCTAGTCATTTTGCAACTCATTTGATAAATATAAGTGTGAGTTTTCATGGAAAACACAAAATTGTCTGGGTGACCTCAAACTATTGAAGTGTAGATCTGTAATAAGGCACCTATAGAAGTCTATGGGGCCCTACTGTAATTTCTTACAGAGCCATACAGAGTTTTTTCAGGAAAACTTATTGTGGCATGCCCCATCAGATGTCATATTATGGAAATTTTATTTATTTTTTTTCTAGGGGAGAATATCAGAGAATTGTATAAATAAATTTTAATTTATACAATGTTATTATCAGGGGTGCACCCTATATTTAGAATATCCTGCCAATGCCTTTTTAAGTCTGTCGTCATATAGAAGGGAACCATTTACAGCAGACTATAGTCTGTGAAAGAGACTCAGACTGCAGGTTATATTAAAACAGCCTGTATTCTTCTGACAGGGAAACCACATGGAATTTAACTTGACCTTGCTATTCCCTATTATTGGATCACTGATATTGATGATGGGAGTCATTATATTAACTCTTGTGAAGGATGGTTTATTTGCTTATATTCTCTGTATGAAATTACATTATGAATTATCAAGCAGGATACCGAATTACTAAGATATGTATTATGTGAAAGTGATTATAATAATGTTTAAATTATTTTGTTTTGTGCAGCAGCCATCTTGTCTGGAGTTCCCATCTTGGTTCTTTTGGAGTGAATAAGAAAGACATTGTTCCTTTAACACAGGTTATGTTGATTTTGTATGTTTTATCTTTGACCTTGGCTCCCATACGAAGCTTGCAGAGAAGGCACAGGGAGTGAGAAGGGAGGGTGGCAAATATGCTTGTGGGAATGCCTCCCCCATCTTACAGGAACATTCTGCCCAAGAGAGATAAGGCCACCTGCAAACCTGATGTGTGAAGAATTGTAATGATGTATCTGAGATGTATCTTATGGTCTGCTATTGGCTGAATAACAAATATTGTCACATTGTCTCTGATTGGTTAACCTCAAGCCTACACCCCCTCTCAATGATAGTATTATAGTTTGAGTTTGGAAATAAACCTCCAGAGGAGTATTTTGAGCATATCAGCAGCGTCTGTGTGTTTTCTTCTCCTCTCTCGATATATATCAGTATGAAATATCCTGATTAGGATGCTGGACAAAGTGCCTGGTCTGGGAGTCTGTTGGACTAAATTTCAGTCTAATATATTTTGAGCCATTGACTTCCACGACAGTAATGGTGCCGAAACAACCCGGGAGATTGCTCGTCTGATAGCTGTCGCTAGAGAGGTGTGGCGCTTTGCATCTGTGAATTACAAAAAAGCTGCGGTAGGTAAGGAGCTTATTCTTATACCATTCACACATGTATTGCGTAAGCCTTGGAATTTAGCTGTTATGATGTCACATCTTCTGGACGTGGCACTTTGTCCAGCAGTGGGATGAAAGATGGATCCAAAACGGTATGTTGAAACTTTTTGTGTGATGAAAGATTGCAGGTGTGTACATGATCTTAAACTGTTGATATGAAAGACATGAGAGAATTTTTGCCAGCAATTACATTGTTAACCAGAAAAAATTGTGAGAAGTGTAAGACCTCCCCCTTTGGAATGCAGTGACATAGCGCACGGCGGAGAGAAGTTGTAACTCACATGTGAAGTATTTGAAATGAAAAGATTGTAGTCTGGACAGTGAGGGGGAAAAAAACTTGTGCTTGCTGCTCTGTTGTAGTGTGTCATTTGTTATTTAGTTGTGTAAAATTGTTGAGGATTAATAGTTGTTCTGTTACCCGTTTGTCTGGGATTATAGTTGGGAGGTACTGACTGTCTGTAGGTGAGAGAAAAGTTGGATAGTTGTGAGTAATATCCTGTAGTACCACAGGGCCTTCAATGGTTAAGTCCTGATAATGGAGAATCCAGTGCAACAGGGAAAACTTTGAATGTAGTTTTGAATAATCATTGATACACTTTTAGCACACACTGCCAGCTTCTAATACTGTGTGTAAGGGTTCTTCTGTATGAACTAAAAGCTATACCCCGGCAGTGAGGGGTTTGTAGATGTTTGAAATGAATGTGACCAACTCCTGTTTGATTCAATGGAGGTTCATGAATGTCGATTGTGTTGAAGAATTTTCTCTTGCAATTGTTGATTGGCAGCATTTTGTCTGTTCTTGATGTTCAATACAGTGAGGGATCAGAGGAAAGGAGATCCTACTGCTAGAATGTCTGGAGGAACAACTTTTGATATCGTATTGGTAAGACAGTCTAGGAGATAGTCTGGTCTGAGATATCTGTCGGCAAACGTGGCCAGTTTGCCTGGAGGTGGGGGATTTACCGGTAATCACCCTACTGCTCTCCGAGCATGGGGTCATGAGGAAATGAGACAAAAATGCTTTGGGGCACGGGTCCCGGCCATCATTATAGTAGAATGAGCAAAAGGGGCTGGAGCTTTAATTGTAAAGTATGTGAAGGCAAAATAAGACACTGTAAAAAATTGTTGAAGAGGCTGGCAGCCGTAAGATGGATGTTTGCATGTGATAAATAGAATGGTTTGTGGAAAGTTGAGAAAGTTAAAAGGACAAAGTAAGTGATTACAGGTGGTTACAAGTAAGTTGATGTGAGAAAGAACAATTTGAATACAGGTGTAAATTTTCATAGGAAGAGTGAAGAAAACGGAGCAGCCGGGTACATTGCAGTGACTAATGTGGGTCAGAATGGGGGGAGTGTCATGTGAACAGGTGCGATGTGACATCTGTGTGATGTGTGAGACGCGTGTAATGTAACATGTGTGAAACTAGTGGCCACAATAAAGCAGATCTATATTGTATGTTCTTATTTTTAACAGCAGTAATGTCTAAAAAAAAAAAAATTCTTAGTGTTTTGTGTATGGGGTTAAAATCAGTTCCTCTCCATAAAGGAATGTTTCTTATCTTTGCGCATGCGCTGTTGTCCGTAACTACACCAAGCGAGAAAAATATTACAGCCGGCTGGATTTGTCTGCAAAAAGATAAAAGTTACGCTGCATATTTATGTGTTATGATGTGATAAGATTTAATGTTGGAATGTTTTGATGTTAATTCAAATGAATTAAAATACAGATATTGTGAGACACGGGGTCTTGAAAATGTATGTACCCCCATTGTTCCGTATTCTTATATATAGTTTACTGATTTGCAGTAATTAATATTACCAGATATATTATTTTCTGTTTTATTGAATAACTAATTACATTTGTTTTGTTTTTGTTTTCACACATGAGGCACGTGCTATAGTGCTGCCTAAATGTTATTTTTGAAAATGTGAAGATGTATTACAGGTAAATGGTTGCAAGTCATTCTAAAAGATAAAATGTATTTTTGTCAGGAGAAAGTCATTTTTGTTCCAGGCTGTTGTGTATTACAGGGGGCTAAACTAGTGCCCCCCAGATAGAGTGCCCGACTTTATTATGTTGAGATATGTAGTTTTGAAGTCTGCTACATTACTTTCTCAGAGTCCAAATAGGAGGGAATGGTGAAGGGACTGATCAGGTAGTTTTGTTTTGTGTTTTATTTTGTTTTGAATTAATGAATTTGGTTCTAGGAGGTCTACAAAATGTGTATGAGACCCTCTATATGTGACATGGGTTTCCAATGTAAATTTGTAATGTAGAGATACTTGATCATATACAGTATGTACAAGACAGGATACGAGGCACAAGGTAAATCATCCAGAAACCACTCTCACCTTCTTGTTTATCTCAAGGAGCGGAGCTAGAGGTGCTCGCTGAGGCTTGTAACCTGGCAGAAGGTAAGACAGCAGACATTTACACTGACTCTAGGTACGATTTTGGCATCGCCCACAATTATGGGCCCATTGGTAGTACGAACTTTATTGGATCATCGGGTAAGCCAATTGAGAGAGCAAAAGACAGACCTGACAACAAGGGTATGTGCAGCCAGGTATCAGTAAATTGGTTTGTCCCTGGGTACAATAATGCCACCACTAGGTTTGTAGCAGCCTGCATGATATGCGCACGGCGTGATATAGGTAAAACAGCAAAGATACCTGTGAAAAGTGCACCCTGGCCAGATTACCCGTCCCAGCGACTGCAGAACATACAATTACCCGAGGTAGGTGTGTATGACAATGTGCTCGTATGTGTAGACCTGTTCTCAGGGTGGCCTGAAGCCTGGCCTGTATCTTCCCCACTGCAGAAGTTGTGTGTAGTGACAGGGGAAACGTTTTTATCCCAAGTATTGAACTACTGTTTGTACAATAAGATATCAGCAGTTCTCCAGATGTTATCCCAAAGTTAGTTTGTTTAATAACTGTATTCAAGAAGTGTTGTGGGAATATTAAAAACTGAGGTTAAGTTTTATGAAAAGTTCTAGACCAGCCTCAGCATTGGACTATTGGAGGCATGCATCAGATAAAAGGTACAGAAGCGGAATATTCCCATTTGAAAACATTCTTATTTATTTATTTATTTTTGTTGTTGTTGTGAAAGGAAAATTTTAGAGCAGAAAATTCTGTGCAGTATATATATATATATATATATATATATATATATATAAAGAAGAAAAATGAGTTTGCATGTATCACTTCTAGTTATTGCTCAATGTGAACGTTTAATGTAAAGATGTTATTTGTTAATGTTTTTCTTCAAATTAATTATTTGATTAAGATCAATTCATGATTATACAATAAAAAAGATTGTTCTCCACAGGAAGTCTCTAACTGGGAGTGGAAGGCGTGAGAACCAGATTCTAACAGAATGTGGACGGATAAAGGAAGGTAAACGGTAGCACCCAAGGCACTCTTGATGGCACTTGTATTGATGGTGTGAACTCACATATGCCCCAAGACTGCAAGGATCGATTTGGTAAGATCTAAGTGGTATGTCCCAGGTCTTTACAGCTGTTGCTGCTAAATTCTGTTAGAGCTGTTTGATTTGCCTACAGAACAGTCCTGGCAGACCGGTGCCAACCTTATCATACCCGCCTCCCACGAAGAGAACAGACCTTGAGAGGCCTTCCCATGCAATAAAAATCAGAGTAAGAAAAATTGGTTTGCGACATTTGTCAGATAAACATGTGGAATCTGTATATTTTTGTGAGTTGGAGCTGTTCCAGGCAATCAGCTCAGATCAAGGTACAAATCCTGCTGAAAAGAGTAACACCAAGTGCAAATACAATGTACCCAGTAACCACACATCTTCTAGGTGCCATGTCCATTGTAACAGAGAAGTTTTTCTTATATAAAGGTGTGTTTGATTTAGTTTAAGGGCCTGACATTGTTATTGTATGTACTTAGAACAACTTTTATATTACGTAGATGATATCACCAGACTAGTATTTATTTTAACAATTGATAAGGGTTGGGGGTCCCCAGCAAGTGCCAGTAAATATGAACTAAAAGACTTTTAATATGATGAACTCCATCACTGAGATGCAGCAGGCGCAGCCGGAGCCACTACAACGCGTTTGTCATGAACTGACGGCAGTGTCACAATTCTAAGCAGCCGCCCAGACAAGTAACTTACCAGAGGAAGAGGACAGATATGGAGGGTTTGTGGTAGTCACAATAAAACTCCACTAAACCGTCTATGTGGGATCTCATCCCAGGCTCACAGCATGAGGTGCTATGTACAGCCCGGTGACGTATACTAAAAGAGAGGGTGTGTCTGACAGATGAGAAGGACCAAACCAAGTCCTGATGACATCAGCAAAATTCAAAGTAAAGCAAGGAAAAAAAACAAAACTGAGTGAACCCGTTAGCAGCATCCAAGTGTTTTAATAAGTGACCAGGAGGGGGTAATAATATATCCCCCACTGGACACCACCAGTCTGACACCATAATTGTGTGGGTTACCCTGAGGGTGACAGTCAGTGAAGAGCAGAAGATAGAAGAGGATGATGATGATGATGATGATGATGATGATGTACAGGACTTGTCAATAAACTGGTGGGACCCCATACCCAAACTGTACATTGGTGATGGCATCATATTAGTTGTGGCCCTATTGATATATTGTTTGAGTTTTATAATCATAATATATAATTTCTGTAATTTAATATCAGAAAAAGGGGGGTTTGTGAAGGATGGTTTATTTGCTTATATTCTCTGTATGAAATTACATTATGAATTTTCAAGCAGGATGCCGAATTACTAAGATATGTATTATGTGAAGGTGATTATAATAATGTTTAAATGATTTCGTTTCGTGCAGCAGACATCTTGTCTGGAGTTCCCATCTTGGTTCTTTTGGAGTGAGTAAGTAAGACATTGTTCCTTTAACACAAGTTATGTTGATTTTGTATGTTTTATCTTTGACCTTGGCTCCCATACGAAGCTTGCAGAGAAGGCACAGGGAGTGAGAAGGGAGGGTGGCAAATATGCTTGTGGGAATGCCTCCCCCATCTTACAGGAACATTCTGCCCAAGAGAGATAAGCCCACCTGCAAACCTGATGTGTGAAGAATTATAATGATGTATCTGGGATGTATCTTATAGTCTGCTTGTTAGGGATCTGCCAGGTACTTCATCTAGCTATACTCCTGGGATTAATCAATCCACACCTGAGGCCAGACCTGCTCGACTGACACCATCTCCCACCAACCAGGGTGGCAGGCTCAGGAGTGGGAGAGCCTATCGCGGCCTGGTCTCTCGGAGTTAGCTCCGCCCCCTGCCCTTTATTACCTGCCCTGTGCTCTCCCTCAGTGCTTGTAATTCTTTTGGATTCCTGGCCCCACTGCTGCTTGCTCCAGCCTGCTTCTGCCGCGCTTCTGCCTTGCTGCAGTTCTGCTTGACCTGCTTGCTTGCCCTGGCTTGCTTCTGTCTCCGTGCCTGCTCGGGTGTACTCACTTCGTCCTGGTCCTGACTGTTCGTTCGCCGCCCCGTTTCCTCGTGGCGTTCCGTGGCTACTGCCCCTTCCCTTGCGTGTTCCCTGTTTGTCTTCCTGTGCACTTAGCCAGCGTAGGGACCGCCGCCCAGTTGTACCTCGTCGCCTAGGGCAGGTCGTTGCAAGTAGGCAGGGACAGGGCGGTGGGTAGATTAGGGCTCACTTTCCCTTCACCTCCTTCCTGCCATTACATAATTACAAGCCCTTACCTAGTCTACCATTTCTCCTACGCTGACGCTATCATGGACCCCCTTGAGACCCTGACCCAGCAGATGCAGGGCCTCTCCCTACAGGTCCAGGCCCTGGCCCAAAGGGTCAATCAGGGTGACGCTGCTTTAGTAGTACCCCTCACCTCACCTCTAGAACCCGACCTCAAGTTACCTGACCGGTTTTCAGGGGACCGTAAGACGTTTCTCTCCTTCCGGGAGAGTTGCAGACTGTATTTCCGCCTAAAGCCCCACTCCTCAGGTTCCGAGAACCAGCGGGTGGGTATCATCATATCCCGACTCCAGGAAGGGCCCCAAGAGTGGGCCTTCTCCTTGGCTCCTGACGCCCCTGAACTTTCCTCTGTTGATCGTTTTTTCTCTGCCCTCGGACTCATTTACGACGAGACTGACAGGACTGCTTTAGCCGAGAGTCAGCTGGTGACCTTACGTCAGGGTAGGAGACCGGTTGAGGAATACTGTTCTGATTTTAGGAAGTGGTGCGTAGCTTCTCAGTGGAACGATCCGGACCTAAGGTGCCAGTTTAGGTTAGGATTATCTGACGCCCTGAAGGATCTGCTGGTTAGCTACCCCTCGCCTGACTCCCTTGACCAGGTTATGGCCCTAGCAGTACGACTTGACCGACGTCTCAGGGAACGTCAGCTAGAACGCTTCAGTGTGCTCCCCTCTGACTTTTCTGCGATTCCCCCCGAGGTCCCGTCTCCTCGCCCCTCCACGGAGGACTCGGAGGTACCTATGCAACTCGGGGCCTCCATGTCCCCTCGACAACGTAGAGTTTCGCAGAATGAATGGTCTCTGCTTCTACTGTGGGGACGACAAGCATCTACTGAACACCTGCCCCAGGCGCAAGAATAAGAAGCCGGAAAACTTCCGCGCCTAAGTGATCATCGGGGAGGTCACTTGGGCGCACAGGTATTTCCCGTTAATGTGAAACGCAATAAAATTTTGCTTCCCTTTCAGGTCTCGTTTGCTGGCCGGTCTGCCACGGGCAGTGCTTTCGTGGATTCTGGCTCATCTGCTAATATCATGTCTGTGGATTTTGCTATGTCTCTAAAGATGCCTTGTATTGATTTACCTTATCCCATCCCTGTAGTAGGAATCGACTCAACCCCCCTTGCTAATGGTTATTTTACTCAGCATACTCCTGTTTTTGAACTCCTGGTTGGCTCCATGCATTTGGAGCAGTGCTCTGTACTGGTGATGCAGGGATTATCGTCTGATCTGGTATTAGGTCTTCCCTGGTTGCAGTTGCATAATCCCACATTTGATTGGAATACTGGGGATCTCACCAAATGGGGTAATGAATGTCTTATGTCATGTCTTTCTGTTAACTCTATTTCTCCCCGGGAGGAGGTAAACACGCTTCCTGAGTTTGTTCAGGACTTCGCCGATGTGTTTTCTAAGGAGGCCTCCGAGGTGTTGCCCCCCCATAGAGATTACGATTGCGCTATCGATTTGGTGCCTGGTGCCAAGCTTCCTAAGGGTAGGATATTTAATCTTTCATGTCCTGAACGTGAAGCGATGAGGGTGTATATCCAAGAATGCCTGGCCAAGGGTTTCATTCGCCCCTCGACTTCTCCTGTAGGTGCTGGCTTCTTCTTCGTGGGGAAGAAGGATGGTGGTCTTAGGCCGTGCATTGATTATCGTAACCTGAATAAGGTCACCGTAAGGAACCAGTACCCACTTCCTTTGATTCCGGATCTTTTTAATCAGGTTCAGGGAGCCCAATGGTTTTCTAAGTTCGATCTACGGGGGGCATATAACCTTATCCGCATCAAAGAGGGGGATGAGTGGAAAACTGCGTTCAACACACCCGAGGGTCATTTCGAATACCTGGTCATGCCCTTTGGGTTGTGTAATGCCCCTGCTGTCTTCCAGAATTTTATTAATGAAATCCTGAGAGAGTACCTGGGTAATTTTCTTGTTGTGTACCTTGATGACATACTGGTGTTTTCCAAGGACTGGTCCTCCCACGTGGAGCATGTCAGGAAGGTGCTCCAGGTCCTTCGGGAGAATAATCTGTTTGCTAAGACTGAAAAATGTGTCTTTGGGGTACAGGAGATACCATTTTTAGGGCAAATCCTCACTCCTCATGAATTCTGCATGGACCCTGCCAAGGTTCAAGCTGTGGCGGAATGGGTCCAACCTGCCTCCCTGAAGGCGTTACAGTGTTTTTTAGGGTTCGCCAACTATTACAGGAGATTTATTGCCAACTTCTCGGTCGTCGCTAAGCCTCTTACGGACCTTACCCGCAAGGGTGCCGATGTCCTCCATTGGCCCCCTGAGGCCGTCCAGGCCTTTGAGACTCTCAAGAAGTGCTTTATCTCGGCCCCCGTGCTGATTCAGCCCAACCAAGAGGAGCCATTTATTGTGGAGGTTGACGCTTCCGAGGTGGGAGTGGGGGCCGTCTTGTCCCAGGGTACCAGCTCCCTCACCCATCTCCGCCCCTGTGCTTACTTCTCTAGGAAGTTTTCGCCCACGGAGAGTAACTATGATATTGGTAACCGCGAACTTCTAGCCATTAAATGGGCTTTTGAGGAGTGGCGGCACTTCCTGGAGGGGGCCAGACACCAGGTAACGGTCCTTACGGATCACAAGAATCTGGTTTTCCTAGAATCGGCCCGGAGGCTTAATCCTAGACAAGCTCGGTGGGCACTATTCTTTACCAGATTTAATTTCTTGGTTACCTATAGGGCTGGGTCCAAGAATATTAAGGCTGACGCTCTGTCACGTAGTTTCATGGCCAATCCTCCTTCCGAGAAGGATCCCGCTTGTATTTTACCCCCTGGTATAATCGTCTCTGCCACGGATTCTGATTTAGCTTCTGATATCGCGGCTGATCAGGGTGCAGCTCCCGGGAACGTCCCTGGGGACAAACTGTTTGTTCCCCTGCAATACCGGCTGAGGGTACTCAGGGAAAACCATGACTCCGCTCTATCTGGTCATCCTGGCATCTTGGGCACCAAACACCTCATTACCAGAAACTATTGGTGGCCTGGGTTGCCTAAAGATGTTAGGGCTTACGTCGCCGCTTGTGAGGTTTGCGCTAGGTCCAAAACCCCTAGGTCCCGACCTGCGGGCCTACTACGTTCCTTGCCCATTCCCCAGAGACCTTGGACCCATATCTCCATGGATTTTATCACCGATTTGCCTCCATCTCAGGGCAAGTCGGTGGTGTGGGTGGTAGTCGACCGCTTCAGCAAGATGTGCCACTTTGTGCCCCTTAAGAAGCTACCTAACGCCAAGACGTTAGCTTCTTTGTTTGTGAAACACATCCTGCGTCTCCATGGGGCCCCAGTCAATATCGTTTCTGACAGAGGGGTACAATTTGTTTCCTTATTTTGGAGAGCTTTTTGTAAAAAGTTGGAGATTGATCTGTCCTTCTCCTCCGCCTTCCATCCCGAAACTAATGGCCAAACGGAAAGGACCAACCAATCCCTGGAACAATATTTAAGGTGTTTCATCTCTGACTGTCAATTCGATTGGGTCTCATTCCTTCCCCTTGCTGAATTTTCCCTGAATAACCGGGTCAGTAACTCGTCAGGGGTCTCCCCGTTTTTCTGTAATTTCGGGTTTAACCCAAGGTTCTCCTCCGTCTCCCCTGGTTGTTCCAATAATCCTGAGGTAGAGGAGGTTCATCGGGAACTGTGCACTGTCTGGGCCCAGGTTCAGAAGAACCTAGAGGCGTCCCAGAGCGCACAAAAGATTCAGGCGGATAGTAGACGTTCTGCTAACCCCCGGTTTGTCGTCGGGGATTTGGTCTGGTTGTCGTCCAGGAACTTGCGCCTTAAGGTCCCGTCCAGGAAGTTTGCTCCCCGATTTATTGGACCTTATAAGATCATTGAAGTCCTCAACCCTGTATCCTTCCGTCTGGAGCTCCCCCCATCCTTTCGCATACATGACGTCTTCCATGCCTCCCTCCTTAAACGCTGCTCCCCGTCCTGGTCCCCCTCGAGGATACCTCCTGTTCCCGTTCTCACCCCTGAGGGGGTGGAATTCGAGGTGGCCAAGATTATGGACAGTAGGATGGTCCAGGGCTCCCTCCAGTACCTGGTCCATTGGAGAGGATACGGGCCGGAGGAGAGGACTTGGGTACCTGCCCGTGATGTTCACGCTGGGGTATTGATCAGGAGGTTCCACCTCCTCTTCCCCACTAAACCGGGTCCCCTTAGTAAGGGTCCGGTGGCCCCTCATAAAAGGGGGAGTACTGTTAGGGATCTGCCAGGTACTTCATCTAGCTATACTCCTGGGATTAATCAATCCACACCTGAGGCCAGACCTGCTCGACTGACACCATCTCCCACCAACCAGGGTGGCAGGCTCAGGAGTGGGAGAGCCTATCGCGGCCTGGTCTCTCGGAGTTAGCTCCGCCCCCTGCCCTTTATTACCTGCCCTGTGCTCTCCCTCAGTGCTTGTAGTTCTTTTGGATTCCTGGCCCCACTGCTGCTTGCTCCAGCCTGCTTCTGCCGCGCTTCTGCCTTGCTGCAGTTCTGCTTGACCTGCTTGCTTGCCCTGGCTTGCTTCTGTCTCCGTGCCTGCTCGGGTGTACTCACTTCGTCCTGGTCCTGACTGTTCGTTCGCCGCCCCGTTTCCTCGTGGCGTTCCGTGGCTACTGCCCCTTCCCTTGCGTGTTCCCTGTTTGTCTTCCTGTGCACTTAGCCAGCGTAGGGACCGCCGCCCAGTTGTACCTCGTCGCCTAGGGCGGGTCGTTGCAAGTAGGCAGGGACAGGGCGGTGGGTAGATTAGGGCTCACTTTCCCTTCACCTCCTTCCTGCCATTACACTGCTATTGGCTGAATAACAAATATTGTCACATTGTCTCTGATTGGTTAACCTCAAGCCTACACCCCTTCTGAATGATAGTATTTGGCTGGGTTTACACAACCTATTTTCAGACGTAAACGAGGCGTATTATGCCTCGTTTTACTTCTGAAAATACGGCTACAATACGTCGGTAAACATCTGCCCATTCATTTGAATGGTTTTGCCGACGTACTGTGCCGACGACCTGTCATTTACGCGTCGTCGTTTGACAGCTGTAAAACGACGACACGTAAATTGACTGCCTCGGCAAAGAAGTGCAGGACACTTCTTTGCAACGTAATTTGAGCCGTTCTTCATTGAAGTCAATGAAGAGCAGCTCAAGATTACGGGCGTCAAAGACGCCTAGCAAAATGCGAGGAGGAGCATTTACGCCTGAAACGACGCAGCTGTTTTCTCCTGAAAACAGTCTGTCTTTTCAGACGTAAAAGGAAGCTAGCGTGTGCACATACCCTCATAGTTTGAGTTTGGAAATAAACCTCCAGAGGAGTATTTTGAGCATATCAGCAGCGTCTGTGTGTTTTCTTCTCCTGATTAGGATGCTGGATAAAGTGCCTGGCCTGAGAGTCTGTTGGACTCTTCTAAATTTCAGTCTAATATATTTTGAGCCATTGACTTCCACGACACTCTGTATTAGGAAATAGTTTTTTGAATGTGTGGGTTCACTTTACTAACTTCTTATTAAATCATTGAAAAACTTGAATTGGTAAAAAATGTTCATTAATTTTTATAACTGTGAAAGTTTTACGCATTTCCTGAAGTGTTTAACTCCTACCAGTATTAATACATACATGCATGTCACAGAAAGGGTGCCCTTCCCACGTTTGCGACAAGCATGTACATGATAGTGATTGCACGGGCTCCCGATGCAATGGACAGGATCTAAGATACCTCAGATCCAGACCGTTTAACCCTTTAAATGTTGTGGTCAATAGTGATTGCGGCAATAAAGTCAATTGACAGAGGGAGGGAGCTCCCTCTGCCACCCATTGGCAGCCACGAACACAATTCCTGGCCACTGAGCGGTTGCTATGGCAGCCAAGGGCCTAACAGAAAGGCACGGCCTAACCGACTACCTGTCTGTTTTACACTGACAGGTAGTAATACTAGAAGATCACTTTGTGAAGTCCCATATTGGGACAAAAAATATATAATTAAATACAGTTAAATAAGGTTTATTAAAAATAATAAGAAAGTGCACAGTAAGAAATAAAATAAACTAAAATAAAACCAATTTTCTAACAAAAAGTGTTTTCATTATGTAGAAGTGTAAAAGAAAAAATCAAAATACACATTTATGGTTTTGCTGTGATCTTGACGACCCAAACAATACAGCTAACACGTTATATAATCCACATGGTGAATGCTGTACAAAAGAAAAAAATGCAAAATAACAACAGTGGAATTGCTTTATTTTCCATCCCCTCAAATTTTTTTATAACAGTTAATCAATTAGTCCCATGTACCCCATAATGGTACCAACAAAAACTACATCTTGTCCTGAAAAAACAAGCCCACACATGGCTACATCGACGGAAAAATATAAAAGTTATGGCTCTTGGAATGCAGCAACACAAAAATAAATCATTTTTGTTTAAAGTGTTTTTACTGTGCAAAAGTAGTAAAATGTAAAAAAAACGATAAATATTTGGCATTGCCTTAATCGTACCGAGCCATTGATTAAAGATCACGTTATTTACGCCACGAGGCAAACACATAAATTTAAAAGGCAAAAAACAATGCTGGAATATCAGTGTTTTTTTTCAATTCCGCCATCAAAAAAGTTAATAACACTTAATCAATAAATTATATGTACCCAAAAATGGTGCCATTGAAAAATACATCTCATCCCACAAGAAGCAAGCCCTCATTTGAGTATATCGACGAAAAAATAAAAAAAAGTTTTTGGGAATGTGACAATAAAAAAACGCAAATAATGCTAGGACACAATAAGCCTGGTCGTTAAGGGATTAAAAATAATTTTATCGATGCACAGATATTTGGCACGCCAAATGAGGCAGGCAAATTTAGCTGACCACTGTGGGCCGAACTGCTGAAACCCCCAGAAATCAGCTGATGTCACCAGGGGAAATTGTCACACATTACCTCTGCAGTAGACACTACAGAGAACATGTTACATGTAATAAAGGGTCGTGCTGGTGAGGATTAGGGTACGATTTTCCTTTTTCCTGAAGGCTAGGGTCACCCCTGATGATTAATCATACATTTATCTCCTAGGATAGAAAAGTAGTTTGAATATTTAAAGTTCATTTAGAGGTTTTAGTAATTTTTAAGTACTGCTCCAGGAATTTGGCAACTGAGGAGTCATTTAGGAAGATGCAGAAGGGAAAGGAGGTCATCACTGCTTTTCTTGTTATGTAAAGGAAAAAACTAGAACAAGGTCAAGAGCAGGTTGATAGCGGCATTGTCAGCTCTGACCCAGCTTTCACTCCCTGTCAACTTTAGTTCTGGGTATAGAGAATGATGTAACGTGGGTCACACAATAATGTATATTCTATGGGAGCGCACGGTAAATGTCATACTTGTTTTACACGTCGAGGCTCATTGCCTGGGCTGCCGCTGTCTCATATGAAGGTACGAAAGCAGTGAAAGTCAAAAATTCCTAATTGTACTCTAGCTTGAAAAAACACCAAGTTTAGAGATACTGAAAACCACTTATTAGCCCTTAAATTAACTAAAATTGACAGGAAAAGCTAACAGAGCCAATTAATATATGTACAGTATTTACCACGTATGAATTATGTAAACATCTGGATGTCCCCTGGTAAAACGAGATCCTTATTATTTATAATTTAATATGTAGCATTTGTATATTCCATATTCCGGCTGTCTGAGCTGTCACTTTCAATGAAGACAATAAAATAAGGTTACTTACTTAGGGGCAATCGTTATTGTGTTTCCTTTAGGCAATGAGAAATCAGCTGACTCTCGACCTACAATTGTAGCCTGGTACACTAGTGGCTTGCTGCTTGGATTTTTCAGACGGACCTATTGGAGCAACATAAAATTATAAAGGTCAAACTATTGATCAGTGGTTGAGTATAGGTACTGTACTGACAGATTGTGATTGAATACCAGCAATAAAGAACAATGTTCAATTGTGGTCGTGTCAACTCAATTAGCAGAGAAAAATATTAACGTGTTTACCCTTTATTAGGAATGTACATAACGTGACTTTCTATAAATAACAAGTAATATAATATTTATCAGTAGAAACCAAGTTAAATCTGACTAAACCAATAATAAAAAAAAAGAATTGCAAGCAGTGCATACAATTTGAGATTGTGGGTCCTAATTGTATATATATTACAAGGCATAAAGGAAATAATAGCTAATTTTTCATTGTATT
Source organism: Rhinoderma darwinii (assembly GCF_050947455.1). NCBI lineage: Eukaryota > Metazoa > Chordata > Amphibia > Anura > Rhinodermatidae > Rhinoderma > Rhinoderma darwinii. The sequence goes on from NC_134688.1 coordinate 204,535,439, forward strand.
TTAGAAAAAATTGTAATATATGTTATTTTAAGTACTAATAGGAATATCTTCTGATTTAGGATTCTAGGGGTTTTTAGATCTTTAAAAGTTGTAGCTGAAATGTCTCTTTAAAGAGGCTCTGTCACCAGATTTTGCAACCCCTATCTGCTATTGCAGCAGATAGGCGCTGCAATGTAGATTACAGTAACGTTTTTATTTTTAAAAAACGAGCATTTTTGGCCAAGTTATGACCATTTTTGTAGTTATGCAAATGAGGCTTGAAAAAGTCCAAGTGGGTGTGTTTAAAAGTAAAAGTCCAAGTGGGCGTGTATTATGTGCGTACATCGGGGCGTTTTTAATACTTTTACTAGCTGGGCGCTCTGAAGAGAAGTATCATCCACTTCTCTTCAGAACGCCCAGCTTCTGACAGTGCAGATCTGTGACGTCACTCACAGGTCCTGCATAGTGTCGGCCACATCGGCACCAGAGGCTACAGTTGATTCTGCAGCAGCATCAGCGTTTGCAGGTAAGATCGACTTACCTGCAAACGCAGATGCTGCTGCAGAATCAACTGTAGCCTCTGGTGCCGACACGATGCAGGACCTGTGAGTGAAGCTGGGCGTTCTGAAGAGAAGTGGATGATACTTCTCTTCAGAGCGCCCAGCTAGTAAAAGTATTAAAAACGCCCCGATGTACGCACATAATACACGCCCACTTGGACTTTTACTTTTAAACACACCCACTTGGACTTTTGCAAGCCTCATTTGCATAACTACAAAAATGGTCATAACTTGGCCAAAAATGCTCGTTTTTTAAAAATAAAAACGTTACTGTAATCTACATTGCAGCGCCTATCTGCTGCAATAGCAGATAGTGTGAAGGATGGAGTGGACAGAAGTTAATGTTTATAATAATTTTCTTTCTTTAATAAAATATAGACTATAGAGTTGTGTACATAATTGTGATGAAGCAATAGTAGGATTAGATAAGTATACGTGGCAAGATGGCCCCTGAACAGGGACTACGCACTAATAAAATAACAAGTCACTTCCTGGTATGAACGAACTATGAACTATGAAGACATATCTAAAGGACCAGATAAGGGTGAACCTATCCAAGGATGACACAAGTAACAAGAGGCTTACAGTGATACGTGCTTTTATAAAAGTGTGATAACATGTACCCACCCCCAGGAGAAAGGAGATATAGAACAAATGTGTGTAATAAAGCAGTGACGCCTCTCCTGATGCTGAGTGAGGAGCTTTGTACCAGACTTTGTGTGGTGTGATTCCTTTCGTACGAACTCAGCGTATTATCCCTGCCGGTTGAGACTGATTAGTACCCGAACATTTTGGCGCTCAGCGTGGGGCCACACTCGAGGGATAAGCCGTGTCCGTGATCGACGACCCCCAGACGCCTCAACATCGAATCGCCAGCCACGCTCCCAGGAAGTCTGATCAGCTTCAAATAAAACACGGTAAGGTTAAGTTCATGTTTATGAATATTGGCTCTTATCCGTGTGGGAGAGTGAGCAGGTGATAAGATACCGAGGTATTTGGAGTCGATCCCGGCCACACTCTCAGCGACAGAGAGTTAACCCGCTGTGTGGCTCCAAGAATCATAGTATAGATAGTCGCGTCTCGCCGGCATAGGTGATAAGTATAAGTGTAATAATTCAATTAGTCGCAGGGTATAGTTTGATACCATTAAGACGACAGGTATAAGTGTAATAATTTAATTAGTCGCAGGGTATAGTTTGATACCATTAAGACGACAGGTATAAGTGTAATAATTTAATTAGTCGCAGGGTATAGTTTGATACCATTAAGACGACAGAGACAGACAGTCAGTTATAATTGTGTTCAGAAACATCGAGAATAAGGTTTCATTCTCAGGACGGTGTTAAATATAGAACAGTATGTTTAATGTGTTTAAAAAAAAAAAAAAAAGACAGGCAAAGGAATGTGGTTCATTAACCGCAAAAGAGATAGTAGAAAAAAAAGAAGGCAAGAAGAATGTAGAAAATAGTAAGAAAGTTATGCACATATGTGGCATATTTATAGATGGAAGAATGGGCTGCAGCTCTTAGGAAAAACAAGGGAAGATTAAGTGACGAAGGAAAGTTAGATGAAGCATTAGCTTGGCAAAGAACAGCCATAGCCATAACTAAAGACAAGTTTACTGAGCAAGAAATACGAGACAGAAAGGGTAAAATCATCAAATATGTGTATTACAAAGAACGTGTCCAGCCACCGCCCTATAATGGCGACGGTGGAATTCTAACTGCGTGGGAGTATCCCAGTTGTGGTCAACAGAACCCGCCCCAAGTTGAATATTGTGTATCATGTCACTTTCCACGCCCCGATCCTCCCATATATGCCACGCCTTCGGCACCACTCCCCGCCCCAGGAGGCCATCTTGGTACACCTAAACCTGTTGTTCCGTTATATCCGGTACTCACACAAGGTGGTGGATTTTATAAGCCCCCTCCGGAGGATGTGGCCACGCCCGGCCCAACCAAATCAGTATGAAATAATCACCTTGTTAATTTTGTCATTTGTAGTGTTTTTTCTATTTACAGAAGTTCCAGTCTAGTTCACTGATGAAACAACACGTCATCATAATATAGAGATGGTGGCCGTCAGATTGTACTGTTAAACATTAACGTAGATAATTCCTATACAATGGTGTGATAAATGATTGCAGATACGTATGTTGTTTTGCCGGCATTGAAAGTGTTAAGATTGTGAGAAGTTGTGAGAAATGAGTGTGTGACCTCCCTCCCTCCCCCCTGTAGTGTGCTGTGTTTGGGAGGAGGAGGAGGGGGGCTGACTGGGTGCAGTCTGCAGGGCTGATGAGACAAAGGGATTTCAATATGCACTGCTGAGAGATATATATATCAGTAATGTCTACAAACCGAAATACATTTCTTCTCTTTTGCGCAAGCGCTGTTGGTTATAAAAGTTCCGATATTTATGTGTTATGATGTGATCAGATTTCATGTGTTTTGATGTTAATTCAGATGTATTAAACTACAGATACTGTGAGACACGGGGGTTTGAAAATGTATGTGCCCCCACCGTTCCCTATTTTTATATACAGTTTATTGGTTTGCAGTAATTAATGTGATCAGATATAATATTTTCTGTTTTATTGAATAACTAACTACAATTGTTCTATTTTTGATTTCATATAGAAATTATGTCATTGTAAAGATCAAATGTATTTTGTCAGGAAAAAGTCATTTTTGTTTCAGGCTGTTGTACATTACAGGGGGTTAAATTAGTGTTATGTTGAGATGTAGTTTTGAACTCTGCTACATCACTCTCGCAGAGTCCACAAAGGGGGGAAGGGTGAAGGAACTGATCAGGTACAATTTTGGTTTATGTGTAAGAGACCATCCCCCTCCAGCAAAGTTACACAGGAGGCGATGTGACGTCACTCACACGAGTTTTTATGGATTTAGATGAGGGAGAAGGCAAAACAAAACTTGTCTGGACATTGTTAATTTGATGTAAAGTTTTTAGGGATGTTTCATTTTTATTTGTTTTTGTATTAATCAAGTATTTGCAGAACCTGATAAAAGTGAGATTCTCAAAGTATTGTGGATTATCAGCTGAATGAGGAGGAGTTGTGTTTGGTAGCGGCCTGTGACACCAATCCATGGAGTACCTCTACGCAAGCATATACTTTGTACTGTACTGAACAAAATGGACATGCCACTGCAGTTCTCACACAAAGTCATGGACCACAGCAGCGCCCGGTAGCATATTATTCAGCTAGACTAGACCCTGTGGCCCGAGGTTCCCCATCATGTGTGAGAGCTATCATTGCTGTAAATTCAATGTTAAACAAGGCCTCAGATTTGGTCCTGGCATTTCCAGTCCAAGTTTTTGCACCACATGATATTACTGCTATTCTTACTCAAGTACAGCTAAAGCACTTGTCAACAGCAAGATATTTGAGATTAATTTGTGCACTTCTTTTTTCTGAGCAGCTTACTTTACACCGCTGTACTACATTGAACCCAGCTACCTTACTGCCTTTGGAGCAAGGGGGAGAAGATGTAGGTAAAGTATGGTCACAATTTTTGTCTGAAACTGATGAACATGATTGTATGGCCCTTATGGCCCAGGAAACAGTGGGGTTCGCACATGTAAAAGATACCCCACTCCAAAACCCAGACCTAAATACTCTTTGTGGATGGTTCAAGGTATTGTGTAGAAGGATCTTTTCTTACAGGATATGCAGTAACCACCGAAGATGTAGTCCTAGAAGCAGCCTCCTTACCAGCGTCCCGCTCAGCACAAGAAGCGGAGCTTAAGGCCTTGGCAGCAGCATGCCAACATGCAGAAGGAAAGACAGCAAATATATACACTGACTCTCGAAGTAGCAGTAGTAAACATTAAAAGCTCACACCAAGGTGAGTTCACCAGAGACAAAAGGAAATGCTTTGGCAGACCAAGCCGCAAAAGCAAGCAGCACAGAAGCTACCCGTGTTAGCAGCCGTATGTCAGATAAAAGATCCAGAGGAAACAAGACCAGCTGTAAGCCCGGAACTACTGCAAAAACTTCAAGGACAAGCAACAAAAGAAGAAAAAGACAAGTGGACGGCCCAAGGAGCAACGCTACGAAAAGATGGCCTCTGGCAATGCCAGAATAAACTGTGCCTGCCTAAGACAATGTTCCCAATGATGGCCCAAATAACACATGGAGCGACTCACCAATCAAAAACGGCAATGATGGACTTGGTAAACAAGGTGTGGTATGCCCCAGGGTTTAGTGTGATGGCCAGCAGTTTTACACAAGGATGCATGATCTGTGCAACACATAATATTGGAAGAACTGTAAAAGTACCACAGAAGCACACACCCAGACCTATATATCCGTTCCAGAGACTGCAGATAGACTATATTCAATTACCAAAAGTCGGTACCTAGGAGTATGTGCTTGTTTGTATTGATCTCTTTTCAGGATGGCCAGAAGCTTTTCCAGTAACCAAAGCTACAGCCGTAGCCCCAGCAAAGAAACTGATCAACGAGGTGGTGTGCAGATATGGAGTTCCAGAGATGATCGAGAGCGACAGAGGAACTCATTTTACGGGTGAAATCATGAACCATGTGTTGTCAGCTCTAGGCATAAGTCAAGCCCTACATACACCATACCATCCACAAAGCAGTGGGAAGGTTGAGAGACTAAATGGGACTCTCAAATTGAAAATCCAAAAAGCAATGGTAGAAACCGGGAAACCATGGACCGAGTGTCTACCATTAGCCTTGTTCTCAGTAAGATACACGCCCACAAAAAGAACAGGTCTCAGCCCATATGAGATCTTATTTGGGTCGGCTCCCAGATTAGGATGTTATTTTCCACAGGTGCTCCAAATGCAGTATGGTAGACTAACAGATTATGTATAAACGCTGAACAAACAATTGACCAAGGTGCATGCACAAGTCTTTGCTTCCATTCCAGGTCCTGATTCAGTTGAAGGGACGTATAAGCTAGAACCAGGAGATTGGGTCATTGTCAAAAGACACGTGAGGAAGAGCCTTGAGCCACGGTTTGATGGTCCTTTTCAAGTTTTGCTCGTTACAAGCACCTCAGTGAAGCTCGAAGGAAAGGCAAGCTGGATTCACGCCAGTCATTGTAAAAAGGTTCTTCAGACAGAAGAATGAAGATCTTTGCGGTTGTTGCGGCGGTTGTTGCGTGTGCTCTTATACAAAAAGGCAGAACTGCTACTCCTGTACACGTAATCAGTACAGAATCACTGGAACAGTTCAGGACAGGGTGGGTGAATGCCACAGTGATAGAAAGCAGAGTAACTACACCTGTAAGGCCAATGCCCCGTGTTATACTACAAATGTGACTACAACCGAAGGGACTTGGGAAAAAGGACCACATGGAGGGACTGTGTACCTTCACATAGACAAAACAGCCAACATTAGCATACAAGAAGAGACGCCGGGGCTGTTGCTTTGTTGTTATGAACCAGATTTACAGTATCTACAGAAATATACAACCAGTAAAAAATAGAAACGAAATGATAAATAAGACTTATGAAAGATGCAACAAGGAGAGGCTCAACTCTACGATTGTAATAAAAGAAACTGATGGGATGATATTATGTATGAATAATAGCGAAATAAGAAATAGAAGATATTTTGTATTCTTGATAACAATTTTAAGAGATAGTTTTAAGCCACATATAACAGTACAAAGTCTGGAAAGAATCCCACACACTTGTAAGAGCGCTGTAACCCAACAGCAGAAAAAGAATGTACACTTCAATATTTCCTTCCCTGAATCCCCCAGCTGTCCTAGACAAAAAAGAGAATGGTATGACCCGCTATTAGGAGGGGTAGGAACGGGATTAGGAGTATTGAATGGTATACAGTTAGAAACAGTTATGAACAAATTAAACTCAGTGGAGATGACACATCTACTGCATTAAGGATAGGTGCGTCATGGTTACCTACTACCTCTGACTTACAGCAAAAAGGGTTAGCTATAGATGAACTGTTTCTAAATGTTTTTAATGAAAGTATGCTAACCGAATATAGAACATTACAGAATGTATCAACTTTTGTAAAATGGACAGTATTGGCTGTCGTCTTATACAGGGAATCTCGGCTATGTGGGACCTAAGGGTCCATTTAGAATTATGGATATGGTAAATTCCACAGAATGGGAAAAATTGATTCTTGAACAGCCAAACCCCGTTGCCCCTAGGATCCGAACCATCTCACAAATAGTTGCAATCGCGAACCCAGGATTCGAAGACACTATGGCTATGGAAACTGGATTTGGGGATACAAATCTATGGTTGGAATGGATGAAATATTCCGCCACTAAAGTAAACAAAAAAATTGAAGGACTTTTACCAACTCCACCCATGAAAACAACCACCCTTTATCGAGACTATTGTTCTGAAGATGAATAGATAGTGTAGGGTGTGCACCGACTCTTTAAGTCCAGCTACAAAGGGGGGTCTCCTAATAGGGGAGGCTCGTCTCAAACTGGTGAAAAAATCCTTTTACTCCCCTTTCCCAGAGCACGGACACACTTAGGTTAAGAAATGAAGAAAATAATGATAAAAGGGGGGACTGTGAAGGATGGAGTGGACAGAAGTTAATGTTTATAATAATTTTCTTTCTTTAATAAAATATAGACTATAGAGTTGTGTACATAATTGTGATGAAGCAATAGTAGGATTAGATAAGTATACGTGGCAAGATGGCCCCTGAACAGGGACTACGCACTAATAAAATAACAAGTCACTTCCTGGTATGAACGAACTATGAACTATGAAGACATATCTAAAGGACCAGATAAGGGTGAACCTATCCAAGGATGACACAAGTAACAAGAGGCTTACAGTGATACGTGCTTTTATAAAAGTGTGATAACATGTACCCACCCCCAGGAGAAAGGAGATATAGAACAAATGTGTGTAATAAAGCAGTGACGCCTCTCCTGATGCTGAGTGAGGAGCTTTGTACCAGACTTTGTGTGGTGTGATTCCTTTCGTACGAACTCAGCGTATTATCCCTGCCGGTTGAGACTGATTAGTACCCGAACAATAGGGGTTGCAAAATCTGGTGACAGAGCCTCTTTAAGGCTTTATTCACATCTGTGTCAGGGCTCCGTTCTGGCGTTCCATCGGAGCTTCCCATCAGAATGGAACCCTGACTGAAACAAACGGAAACCATAGGTCTCTGTTTGCATCACCATTGATTTCAATAATGACAGATCTGGTGCAAATGGTTTCTGTTTGTCTCAGTTGTGCAACGGTTCCGTCGTTTTGATGGAAGCAATACCGTAGTCGATTACGCTATTTGTTCCGTCAAAACGACGGAAACCTTGCACAATGGAGACAAACGGAAACCGTTTGCAACGGATCCATCACCACTGAAATCAATAATGATGCAAACGGAAACCTATGGTTTCCGTATGTTTCAGTCAGAGTTCCATTCTGATAGGAAGCTCAGACGGAACGCCAGGACGGAGCACTGACGCAGATGTGAATGAAGCCTAAGCCAGTCTCACATGCAGTTATGTGCTCCTGGTGTTTATCTCCTGATTGTGTGACATTCCGTACACTAATCATGTGGTTATCTCCCCTCTCCCCCTCCCTGTAGTACAGTACATCACATATCACATGCCTCTTATCTCTACTGCTCCCTGCTCTCCCACCTCCCCCGCTCTGTATCTTGTGTTTCACATGCTGGGCAGCAGGGGTTGCCAAAAGCCAGTATTACCTTTTAATTTGTTACGGCAATATTAATAGACAGTCATTTTTAGAAAATGGGCAGGTACAATTAACTTCTCCTCTTTTGATGCTTTAGCAGCCAGCTTCAGGACAGAGAAGCTCAGGAGCAGGACGAGGGCTCTAAACTCATCGTCCTTTACTTTGTGGCAGGAGCAAGATGTAATTTCTCTTTTCCACTGACGGGAGAGTAGTTGGGACGCAGGAAAAAGACTGGCTGACTAAGTGGTGGGCTTGTTGCTTTTGTCCAGCAGCCCTACCCTGCCCGCTGCCTATGCTTATGCTTCATGAGTCCAGTCCCATGTCACACTGCTCTCCCCACCTGAACATCTATTTCCTTAGTGCTATTTTCATACCTGCTGCCTTCCCCTGCATGTGGTCAGTGGAGACCCCACTAGTAGCATCCTGGTCAAACACAGAGAAGGGACAGCTATAGACAGATAGACAGAACTGAACACACAGAGAGACGGATGGAGACATCAAGCAACCTGGACATTCATACATACCGATAGAGAGACAACTTGGGACAGTAACTGCCAGAAGTCAGAGAGACAGCTCAAAGCAGAAATATGCAGAACATAGGGGGCACACACATGTAACTTAAGGGACACTAGTCCACACATAGGAACACAGGTATAATACACGGGAGGGAGGGGGTGCTACACTATTAGCTCACATGCAGGTCTAAGACAAGTATTGGGCTAGTATAAGGTCACATATATCATTGAGCAGAAAGACAGACATGTCACTGGCCCACCGAGTTGTGACTGGCACTGAAATTACCTGAGTTTGGACTCAAGAACCAGGTGAAAGGAACAGGATCCTGCATTACATATACTACCTGCTGACTTTCATTATCTGTCTTCTACTATCGATCTATCTATCTATCTATCTATCTATCTATCATCTATCTATCTATCTATCTATCTATCTATCTATCTATCTATCTATCTATCTATCTATCTATCTATCTATCTACAGTGAAGGAAATAAGTATTTGATCCCTTGCTGATTTTGTAAGTTTGACCACTGTCAAAGACATGAACAGTCTAGAATTTTTAGGCTAGGTTAATTTTACCAGTGAGAGATAGATTATATTTAAAAAAAAAAGAAAATCACATTGTCAAAATTATATATATTTATTTGCATTGTGCACAGAGAAATAAGTATTTGTTCCCCTACCAACCATTAAGAGTTCAGCCTCCTCCAGACCAGTTACACGCTCCAAATCAACTTGGTGCCTGCATTAAAGACAGCTGTCTTAAATGGTCACCTGTATAAAATACTCCTGTCCACAGACTCAATTAATCAGTCTGACTCTAACCTCTACAACATGGGCAAGACCAAAGAGCTTTCTAAGGATGCCAGGGACAAGATCATAGACCTGCACAAGGCTGGAATGGGCTACAAAACCATAAGTAAGACGCTGGGTGAGAAGGAGACAACTGTTGGTGCAATAGTAAGAAAATGGAAGACATACAAAATGACTGTCAATCGACATCGATCTGGGGCTCCATGCAAAATCTCACCTCGTGGGGTATCCTTGATCCTGAGGAAGGTGAGAACTCAGCCGAAAACTACACATGGGGAACTTGTTAATGATCTCAAGGCAGCTGGGACCACAGTCACCAAGAAAACCATTGGTAACACATTACGCCGTAATGGATTAAAATCCTGCAGTGCCCGCAAGGTCCCCCTGCTCAAGAAGGCACATGTACAGGCCCGTTTGAAGTTTGCAAATGAACATCTGGATGATTCTGAGAGTGATTGGGAGAAGGTGCTGTGGTCAGATGAGACTAAAATTGAGCTCTTTGGCATTAACTCAACTCGCCGTGTTTGGAGGAAGAGAAATGCTGCCTATGACCCAAAGAACACCGTCCCCACTGTCAAGCATAGAGGTGGAAACATTATGTTTTGGGGGTGTTTCTCTGCTAAGGGCATAGGACTACTTCACCGCATAATGGGAGAATGGATGGAGCCATGTACCGTCAAATCCTGAGTGACAACCTCCTTCCCTCCACCAGGACATTAAAAATGGCTCGTGGCTGGGTCTTCCAGCACGACAATGACCCGAAACATACAGCCAAGGCAACAAAGGAGTGGCTCAAAAAGAAGCACATTAAGGTCATGGAGTGGCCTAGCCAGTCTCCAGACCTTAATCCCATCGAAAACTTATGGAGGGAGCTGAAGATCCGAGTTGCCAAGCGACAGCCTCAAAATCTTAATGATTTACAGATGATCTGCAAAGAGGAGTGGGCCAAAATTCCATATAACGTGTGCAAACCTCATCATCAACTACAAAAAACGTCTGACTGCTGTGCTTGCCAACAAGGGTTTTACCACCAAGTATTAAGTCTTGTTTGCCAAAGGGATCAAATACTTATTTGCACAATGCAAATAAATATATATAATTGTGACAATGTGATTTTCTGTTTTTTTTTTAAATATAATCTATCTCTCACTGGTAAAATTAACCTAGCCTAAAAATTCTAGACTGTTCATGTCTTTGACAGTGGGCAAACTTACAAAATCAGCAAGGGATCAAATACTTATTTCCTTCACTGTATCTATCTATCTATCTATCTATCTCATATCTATCTATCTATCTATCTATCTATCTATCTATCTATCTATCTATCTATCTATCTATCTATCTCATATCTATCTATCTCATATCAATTCAATTCAATTCAAAGAAGCTTTATTGGCAGGACCAAATACACATTAGCATTGCCAAAGCAAATAAGAAGTAAGGGAATGAGAGATAGGGACTGAGGGCTTGGGGGATAGGGACACATCTAGGGTCGGGGTTATACAAGTCCATGGCATATCATGTCTCACTCAGTCTATGGCATTCAGTGACATATTGTGCCGCTATGCCCACTGTGGTTTCCTCTTCACCCAGCAGGATGTAGAGTTTCTCTTCCTCTTCCATGGAGCTGAAGTCCGGTAAGAGATCAGAGAGTCTCCTGAAGTGAGTGTCCCTCACTGCTGAGTATTTGGAGCAGTGTAGCAGGAAGTGGGCCTCATCCTCTACGGCCTCCTGGTCGCACTGTTGGCACAGTCGGCTCTCCCTGGGCTTGTAGGTCTGTCTATGGCGCCCGGATTCGATGAGCAGGTTGTGGGCGCTCAGTGTGTAGCGGCTCAGGATCTGTCTGTCTCTGGGGTTTGGCAGTTTCTCCAGATATTGGACCAGTTTATATTCTCGCTGTAGACTCTGGTATATTGTCAGTTTCTGGGATGTCTTTATGTCGTTCCTCCAGTCACTGATATACTCCTCTTGGCTCTCGTTTATTGTCTTCTTGATTTCGGCTTTTGTGAGGCCGCACTGAGGGACATTTTCTTCAGGCCGGGTCAGAGTGGGATGTTCTGGGGGGCCTGGTTTACCTGGGACCTCTTGGTGTAGCAAGGCTTTATGGTTATAGGAACTTTGCCTGCTGCTGTGTAGATGGGCCCAGAATGATAGCGCCCTCGACCGGATTGTGAGGTGTAGTGGGAATCTGCCCAGTTCTGCCCAACAGGCACTATTTGTGGTGCTCCGATGGACTTGGAGAAGGTGTTTACTGAATTCTAGGTGGAAAATTTCTGTTGGGCTGGAATCCCACCTTGACCAGTCTGGGTATGTGTCCGGACCCCAGACTTCACTGGCATACAGGAGGATTGGGGAGATGATGGAGTCAAAGATTTTCAGCCAGACCGTTACTGGTGGTTTGAGATAGTTACATAGTTACATAGTTACATAGTTACATAGTTAGTACGGCTGAAAAAAGACACATGTCCATCAAGTTCAACCAAGGGACGGGAAAAGGGAAGGAAAAATTTCTACACATAGGAGCTAATATGTTTTTGTTCTAGGAAATTATCTAACCCTTTTTTAAAGCCATCTACTGTCCCTGCTGTGACCAGCTCCTGCGGTAGGCTATTCCATAGATTCACAGTTCTCACGGTAAAGAAGCCTTGTCGCCTCTGCAGCTTGAACCTTTTTTTCTCCAGACGGAGGGAGTGCCCCCTTGTTTTTTGAGGGGGTTTTACAAGGAACAGGATTTCACCATATTTTTTGTATGTGCCATTAATATATTTATATAAGTTAATCATGTCCCCCCTTAGTCGTCTTTTTTCAAGGCTAAATAGGTTTAATTCTTTCAATCTTTCCTCATAACTTAAATTCTCCAAGCCCCTAATTAGTTTCGTTGTTCTTCTTTGTATTTTTTCCAACTCCAGGGCATCCTTTCTATGAACTGGAGCCCAGAACTGAACTGCATATTCTAGATGAGGCCTCACTAATGCTTTGTAAAGTGGCAATATTACATCCCTGTCCCGTGAGTCCATGCCTCTTTTAATACACGACAATATCCTGCTGGCCTTTGAAGCAGCTGATTGACACTGCATGCTGTTATTGAGTTTATGATTTACAAGAACACCCAGATCCTTCTCAACAAGTGAATCCGCCAGTGTAGCTCCCCCTAGGACATATGATGCATGCAGGTTGTTGGTACCCAGATGCATAACTTTACATTTATCTACATTAAACTTCATCTGCCAAGTGGACGCACAAACACTTAGTTTGTTTAAATCTGCCTGCAATTCATGAACATCTTCCATAGACTGAACTATATTACATAGCTTGGTGTCATCTGCAAAAATAGAAATAGTGCTATTAATCCCATCTTCTATATCATTAATAAATAAGTTGAATAATAGTGGTCCCAGCACTGAACCCTGGGGTACACCACTTATAACCGGGGACCATTCAGAGTAGGAATCATTGACCACAACTCTCTGGATACGGTCCTTGAGCCAATTCTCAATCCAATTACAAACTATATTTTCTAAACCTATAGTCCTTAATTTACCCATTAGACGTCTATGAGGGACAGTGTCAAATGCCTTTGCAAAGTCCGAAAACACTAAATCCACAGCGGCCCCTCTGTCTAGGCTTCTGCTCACCTCTTCATAAAAACAGATTAGGTTAGTTTGACAACTTCTGTCCTTAGTAAAACCGTGCTGGCTGTCACTTATAATGCTATTTATTGTCACATAATCCTGTATATAGTCCCTCAATAGCCCCTCAAACATTTTCCCCACGATGGATGTTAAGCTTACTGGTCTATAATTACCCGGGGAAGACCTAGAGCCCTTTTTGAAAATAGGCACCACATTTGCGCTGTGCCAGTCCCTTGGCACTATACCAGTCACTAGAGATTCTCTGAATATTATGAAAAGGGGGACAGAAATAAATGAAACTAAGCTCTTTAAGAATTCTAGGGTGTAACCCATCTGGTCCCGGGGCCTTGTGCACATTTATTTTATTTAATTTAGCTTGGACCATATCTACATTAATCCAATTCAGTATATCAACTGATATATTAACAGCACTGGCACCGGCTACATCAGCTGCTCTTTCTTCTGTTGTATATACAGAGCTAAAGAACCCATTTGATAGAGTTTTCTTCTGATGGCATAGAAGGTTTTGCACGCCTTGTCTTTCAGCATCTCTATGGCTTGTTTAAAGCTTCCTGATTGGTTGATTTCTAGGCCCAAGTAAGTGTACCTGTCGGTCGCTGTGAGTGTGGCGTTATTTAGTGTGAAGGTCGGGTGCCTGGGGGATTTTGAGTTTCTCTTCTGGAACACCATGATGTTGGTTTTCTTTGCATTGATGGGTAGTGCCCACGTGGAGCTGAATTTTTCTAGGATTTGCAGGTTGTCTTGGAGACCTTTCTCGGTTGGTGATAGCAGCAGAAGGTCATCTGCATACAAGAGAAATGTCACCTGGGTGTCATGGAGGGTTAGACCTGGTGCTGAGGAGGATTCCAGAGCTGTGGCCAGTTCATTGATGTAGATGTTGAAGAGCGTTGGACTGAGGCTGCAGCCTTGTCTGACTCCTCGGCTCTGCTGGAAATCAGCCATTCTTCTCCCGTTCACCTTCACGCTGCATCTGTTCTCTGTGTAGGAGCTTCTGATGACGTCATAGGTTTTACCTCCTATTCCGTTTTCCAGCAGTTTCAGGAATAGGCCCGGGTGCCACACTGACGGTCAAACCAACCGTTAGGATGTATTTCTTGTGGCCTCTTGTAGTCACATCTTTTCAGGTCGGACTTCTCTGCCATGGTATAAAATATATTATTGAGGTCATTTACGGCCTGATTTACCCCTCCTGGGCTTGTCTCATACACCTTGTTGTAGAGGTTGTGAAGCATCTCCTGTACTTCTGATCTGTTGATTGTCTCTTTATATTTTATAGTTGACGTTTTGGACCATTTAAAAGATGGGGGCAGGTTGAAGAGGCCGGTTTGATGTGGTTTTTGTGCAGATGGTTTGTTTGTGGATTTGATGTATAGAAGTAATTGGTTGTGATCTGACAGGTGCGTTTGTGGAGTGACTATGAGTGTGCCAATGTTGACAGGGTCCATGTCCGTGATGGCATAGTCTACTACACTGCTGCCTACATGGGAGTTTAGTGTATACCTTCCAAAAGAGTCTCCCTTGGTGTGGCCATTCAGTATGTGGAGTCCTAAGCTTCGACATAGATTCAGTAGTTTTTTGCCACTTTTGTTGGCGGTGCTGTCATAGCTGTTTCTCTCTTTCTGTAGGGAGTTATGACAGTCGCCTCTGCTCCAAAGATGAAGATGTTTCCATCATTGGTCAGGTAGTCTTTATCTCTCCCCGTTCTTGCATTGAGGTCTCCGTAGATGAGAACGCTGCCCAGGGTCTGGAAATGGGCGGCTTCCCTTTGTATAATCTCAAAGCTGTCTGGGTTGGAGTACGGGGACTCTGGCGGTGCGATGTACGTTGCGCAGAGGTACATGTCAGACTGGGAGGTGAGGATGGATCTGCCTATTCTTATCCAGATGTGGCTGTCTCCTCGCTTCACCGCTTTGATCTGCTCATGGAGCTCCTCTTTGTACCAGACTAATATTCCTCCTGAACACCGGCCCTGCTTGATGTGTTTATTTTTCAGGGCGGGGACAGAGATTTCCCTGTATCCAGTGGGCACCAGGGATTCATTCTCTGTCCTAGTCCATGTTTCCAGGAGGATTTGTATATCAATATTTTTCAGTCTTTGGTTGAAGTCTGGATCGTTAATTTTGCATCCAAAGGCTGAGGCGTTGAGGCCTTGAATATTCCAGCTGCTGATTATAAAGGACGTCATTGTGTGTGCATATACCTTGTAATGAGCGGCGCTGTGTAGAACGGGCTGGAGATGTGACTGCTGGATGTGTTTTAGATGTTCTCGTGTTGTACAGTCACATTAGTTTTCTACATAGAGTGCTGAGTACCTATGGCCTGGGTGCGGTTCTCAGCCAGATAAATTCAAGGGGAGAAGAACATCCAGTTATGTATTTAAGCTGAACGCTTCTGTCCAGGGAGGTGGCATTCGCCACCATAGAGAAAGAGTGCTTAGCCATAGTGTGGGCCCTGCAGAAGTTGCAACCCTACCTTTATGGGCGTAATTTCACGGTAGTGACCGATCACAACCCTCTTAGCTGGTTACACAGGGTAGCGGGTGATAATGGCAAATTACTGCGGTGGAGCCTAGCTCTACAGCAGTATGACTTTATGATCCAGCATAAGAAGGGAAGTGAATATGGGAACGCAGATGGGTTATCCCGCCAAGGGGATGTGCTTGGGAAATGACCTGTAAGTCAGTTTCCCAGGGCACATCATAAAGGGGGAGGTGTGATAAACCAGTCTTTGGGGGATGTAATATTCTTTATTTTCAGGTTGTGAATAAATCTCCCATGCCATCTATAAAAGGGAGAGGTGTCATGAGTTATGTTTTTATGCCCATGCATCAGGTAAATGTCCCTGACTGTGGGGGATAATCAGGATGTCCTTTTCCAGAGACATAATCAAATTAGTTTGCATGACAACACAAGGACCAACTTTGTCTCTGTGGGGCTCCCATCACACCTGGGTGCTAATATAACCAATACTTTGGAAGCCAGACAGTGAGACTCCAGTACCCACATGTCTACAGAAAAGGCTGTATGGGACAAAAGAAATATAATCCTTCAAAGCCCCCCCTGTCATAATTCATATTGTATATAACCCAGCTAGGTGTATATGATCCAGGACCTCAGACACTCCTTCGGTCTCAAGCGCAGGGATTCTTGACCATGAGAAACCCCAGAACTGAATGTTGGTTACAATTATTAATTTGTCACAGTCATGTTTGGTATGCCAGGGTTGGTTAATATATGCCCGGGAACTTGTCGGACATAGTATCTCACTACGAGATTCATATAAAGAGTTATGACCGATTAGAATTGTGTCCGACAACTTTCCATGTTTTGCATGTAATTGGCCATCCTCTTTCCACTTGATCAGGAGGAGGGGTGAGGGGTCTTGTTTGGACCCTTTATAGTGGCATACAAAGAAATACACAGTGTCAGACCACAGGAGATGCGACCACATTGCAGTTCTGTCCACCGTCAAGCTGTTCTCCTCAGCGGGATCTCTATAACCTATCCAATACGTAAGAGGTCTGTTATTCTTTGCTTTATTCCCTTTTATTTTGTAACTGTTTTGCTTATATGTATGTCATTTTATTTACATCATTTTTGTAACCTTTTTTGTAAGCACTGTACTTCCGTATATTAAACCTTAAAATTAATAAGTTTGTTCCTTGCTGCTCTAAACCTACCCACAACCTCGAAGAGGAAAAGCATAACCTGTTGAATGCTATTTAGATTCAGTGTGTGCCTGTGTGAACGTGTGAGTTACCAGGAGGAGGTTCTTGTCGGCCTAATACGGCAAGTGGTGGCATCGTTTTGTGTGGATGTGTGAACTGGTTTTGGGGTGCGCTTTAACTCGTTATTAGCCTGTTGCGATAGGTGTGTGTACTAGTGAGAGTGGACAAGCAGAGTTCCCCTTTACAGCAGCATCCAAGTCAAATGTGCCGGGAGTGGTGTTCGTGACAGAGTGGTGGCAGCGGTGGGATAAGGACTACAGGGGAGGCCCATGCACTCTGCGATTTTCGGATTACGCCCAGATCCAACATTTCATCTATCTCCCGTTTAATATCTGCCCGCACCTCTAAGGAAACCCGGTAGGGGGGTTGTCTGATAGGAAGATGCTCCCCAGTGTCCACATGGTGGACTGCCAGCTGGGTTCTCCCTGGTTTCCCAGTGAAAGTGGCTAGAAAGGGATGTAATACCCCACGCAGCTGGGACATCTGGTTCGCAGATAGCTTCGGGCTAATCTGGGCATCCTCAATGGACCCAACCTCTTTCGCGGTAGCGACTAGATCTAGAAGGGCATCACTTTCCCCTTCCTCTGGCCAACTGCACACTGGCAGGGCGCATGCTTCCCGGTCATAATGGGCCTTCATCATGTTGACATGAAAAACCTTCTGCTTTTTCCTCACATGATCTATGGTCACCACATAATTTACATTATTTAGGCGTTGGTGAATGGTATAGCGGCCTTCCCAAGCGGCTTGTAATTTATTTTGAGTCATGGGGACTAACACCCATACTTTCTGGCCCACTTCATAAACTCTTTCTCTCGCATTGCGGTCATACCATTGCTTTTGGCTGGCTTGGGCCTGCGGTTTGGACCCGCCTGAGCAACTGCGACAGGTGCGACAGGTGTTCTTCCCATGTGGAGCTGAACACGGCAATGTGTGCTGCCTGGGGCCGCATGTAATTGGCCATCCTCCTTCCACCTGACCAGGAGGAGGGGTGAGGGGTCTTGTTTGGACCCGTTATAGTGGCTTACGAAGAAATACACAGTGTCAGACCACAGGAGATGCGACCACATTGCAGTTCTGTCCACCGTCAAGCTGTTCTTCTCAGCGGGATCTCTATAACCTATCCAATACGTAAGAGGTCTGTTATTCTTTGCTTTATTCCCTTTTATTTTGTAACTGTTTTGCTTATATGTATGTCATTTTATTTACATCATTTTTGTAACCTTTTTTGTAAGCACTGTACTTCCATATATTAAACCTTAAAATTAATAAGTTTGTTCCTTGCTGCTCTAAACCTACCCACAACCTCGAAGAGGAAAAGCATAACCTGTTGAATGCTATTTAGATTCAGTGTGTGCCTGTGTGAACGTGTGCGTTACCAGGAGGAGGCTCTTGTCGGCCTAATACGGCATGTGGTGGCAGCGTTTTGTGTGGATGTGTGAACTGGTTTTGGGGTGCGCTTTAACTCATTGTTAGCCTGTTGTGATAGGTGTGTGTAATAGTGAGAGTGGACAAGCGGAGTTCCCCTTTACTGTAGCATCCAAGTCACGTGTGCCAGGAGTGGTGTTCGACATATCTATCTATCTATCTATCTATCTATCTATCTATCTATCTATCTATCTATCTATCTATCTATCTATCTATCTATCTATCTATCTATCTATCTATCTATCTCATATCTATCTATCTATCTATCTATCTATCTCATATCTATCTATCTATCTCATATCTATCTATCTATCTCATATCTATCTATCTATCTCATATCTATCTATCTATCTCATATCTATCTATCTCATATCTATCTATCTCATATCTATCTATCTCATATCTATCTATCTATCTCATATCTATCTATCTATCTATCTCATATCTATCTATCTATCTATCTATCTATCTATCTATCTATCTATCTATCTATCTATCTATCTATCTATCTATCTATCTATCTATCTATCTATCTATCTATCATCAAAACGTTGGTCCTGCGAATTAAAGGGGTTGGACAGCTGTAAATATAGGCAATGTCTTTGAGAGGGAATAGGAATTATGGGAACTGTAGCAGAAACGGTTGATCACTTCAAAAAAGGCTAAAATGATTACATGACACAAAATAACATAAATGTTTATATGAATGTTGATCCAGTTGATTGTCCTTTAAGGGAAGGATTTGTTTTTTCCCTTTCTAGGGCAGATTGGCTCATGCATTCAGAATTTTTTTGCCTTCCTTTAGATCAGTTCCCTGGTTGATCTTGATGGACATATGTCTTTTTTTTCCAACCCTACTACCTATGTAACTGATTGGAGCTTAAAGTGATCCTTATGCATGTACATGTTTTCTTTCAACAAGCTGTTGTTTTTTTTTTTTTAAATAAAAATAAAATAATAAAAAACATTGTAACCAAAATTATTAGTTAGTCGTTATCTCAAGACAGGATACCTAACTAGCCTGGTAGTAAGAACAGTCTAAGGAGATTCCCCATGTTAGACTACGTCTTTTCAGTTTACATATCCCCTGGAGTATGGTTGATTGAGAGAGCTTCTGCCACTAGGATATAAGATGCATCCATACCAGAAAATAGTGCAAATTGCATCAAATTTATCAAAATTGCATACTTCATAGGTGAACTTACATCAGAGGTATATCTTAAAGCTCCAGGTGCCAGTGCAAAATTTACCATTTATAATATCAGTGCCTTCTTATGTGACAGGGAGGCTTTTAAGCACCCTCAAAAACGGGGCCTGCGCCTGCGACTCCTACATCAGCAACACCTATAACTACACCCCTGTGTGACATAATACATTTGGTATAGCTCTCTATGCATATTATACACATTTTTTTTCTTACACCACTAGTGGCTGGTGTACATATAAACATATATTTTGTGCCAAGAAAACCTTAATAAAAAGTGCACTTTACAATTTCTCACCATTTATTTTTTTTACAGTCAAAGTAGGTGAAAACCAGCAGGTGCAAATAAATTTAGTGCAGAATTCTGCCAATTTTTCCTTAGTAAACCTTCACCTAAAAGCTCTAAAATGAATATGTTACATATAAAATTGTGGTTTGAGTTTTTATCTAATTATTTTTTTCTTATAGAGGTAAAGGATGTTACATTGACCCTGTAAATAAATGACTTATTCCTAAAAATACCAATAGGGGTCTGTGAGTGATTTATTTTTTAAAATCTAAAAGTGGTGAGTCCTGACTGAAAGAAATGAGGCTTCTCACAAAATGAATGTGTCATGTCTGGAAATTGGAAATCTTGACCCCTTGAATGGCTTTCTATTTCTATTTCCGAGTCAGCCAAGTTCCAAGTGAACAGTCCAAATCTAAAGAGTGAAAAAAATCTGTACTATGTCTGTCTGAGAGTCAAATTACTGTACTCTATCCCAGACGGTAGCTTCAATGGGTGCCTCTGCATGTATTCCATATAAATCTTGTTGTTGTTTTTTATTATTATTTGCTTTGCTTACAGGGCATAATGCCCAGTATACAAACACATAAAATATGTCAGGGAACCTTCTGACAAGGTTCCTTTAAGAATGAATTTACTCAGGACCACTTTAAAGTACCTCACAAGCTAAACTAGGCACAAATAAAGATGACTATCACTGTAAAGGATCTGCCAGGCACTTCTGTGTATACGCCCATGGGTAATCAGTCTGCACCTGGTTCTATGTCTCTGAGACTGACTCCATCTTCCACCACTCAGGATGGCAGGCTTAGGAGTGGGAGAGCTTATCGCAGCCTGGCCAGACGGAGCTAGTTCCGCCCTCTGTGTATTTATACCTGCCTTCCCTGTTCCTCCTTTGCTTGTGATTCTTCTCGTGTGGTTTCCTGGCCTTGCTGCAGCTCCTAGCTATTTGACCTTGCTTCATACTGACCCCAGCTTTCTGACTACTCTCCTGCTCTGCGTTTGGTACCTCGTACATTCCTGGTTTGACTCGGCTCGTTCACCTCTCTTGTTGCTCACGGTGTTGCCGTGGGCAACTGCCCCATTTCCCTTGCTTGTGTCCCCTTGTCCGTTTGTCTGTCGTGCACCTACTGAGCGTAGGGACCGTCGCCCAGTTATACCCCGTCGCCTAGGGCGGGTCGTTGCAAGTAGGCAGGGACTGAGTGGTGGGTAGATTAGGGCTCACTGTCTGTTTCCCTACCCCCTGTCATTACATAATCACAAGCCCATATACCTAGGCTACCCTGGTCCCTCACTCTATTATGGACCCCCTTGAGACCCTGGCTCAGCAAATGCAGGGTCTCTCCCTACAGGTCCAGGCCCTAGCTCAGAGGGTCATCCAGCCTGACGCTGCCATGGTTGTACCTCTCACCTCTTGAACCCCACCTCAAGTTGCCTGACCGGTTCTCAGGGGACCGGAGGACTTTTCTCTCCTTTCGGGAGAGTTGTAAGCTCTACTTTCGCTTAAAGCCCCACTCCTCAGGTTCTGAGAGCCAGCGGGTGGGTATAATTATGTCCCGGCTCCAGGAAGGGCCCCAAGAATGGGCCTTCTCCCTGGCCCCTGACGCCCCTGAACTTTCCTCCGTTGACCGTTTCTTTTCTGCTCTCGGACTCATTTATGACGAGACTGACAGGACTGCCTTTGCCGAGAGTCAGCTGGTGACCTTACGTCAGGGTAAGAGACCTGTGGAGGAGTATTGCTCTGACTTTAGGAAGTGGTGTGTAGCTTCTCGGTGGAATGACCCTGCCTTAAGGTGCCAGTTTAGGTTGGGTCTGTCGAACGCCCTGAAAGACCTGCTAGTTAGCTATCCCTGTTCTGACTCCTTAGACCAGGTTATGGCTTTAGCGGTACGACTTGACCGAAGTCTCAGGGAACGACAACTTGAACGGTTTTGTGTTTTCCCCTCTGACTCCCCCATGATGCCTCCCGAGGTCCCGTTGCTTCGCTCTTCCACGGAAGACTCGGAGATACCTATGCAACTCGGGGCCTCCGTGTCCCCCCGTCAACGTAGAGAGTTCCGCAGGAAGAATGGTCTCTGCTTCTATTGTGGGGATGACAAACATCAAGTGAACACCTGTCCTAGGCGTAAGAATAAGCAGCCGGAAAACTTCCGCGCCTAAGTGATCATCGGGGAGGTCACTTGGACGCACAGGTATTTCCCGTAAATATGAAACGTAATAAAATCTTGCTTCCCTTTCAGGTCTCTTTTGGTGGTAGGTCTGCTACCGGCAGTGCCTTCGTGGATTCAGGGTCTTCTGCTAATATCATGTCTTTGGAATTTGCTATGTCTCTAGCTATGCCTTTGATTGATTTGCTTAAACCTGTCCCGGTAGTGGGTATCGACTCCACTCCCCTTGCTAATGGTTATTTTACTCAGCATACCCCTGTTTTTGAACTCGTTGTTGGCTCTATGCATTTGGAGCAGTGCTCTGTACGGTTGATGCAGGGATTATCGTCCGATTTGGTTTTAGGCCTTCCCTGGTTGCAGTTGCATAATCCCACGTTTGACTGGAATACTGGGGAGCTTACCAAATGGGGTAATCAATGCTTGACGTCATGTTTTTCTGTTAATTCTATTTCTCCCCCTGAAGAGGTGAACACGCTACCTGAGTTTGTTCAGGACTTCGCCGATGTTTTCTCTAAGGAGGCCTCCGAAGTGTTACCTCCTCATAGACAATACGATTGCGCTATCGATTTGGTACCAGGAGCTAAGCTCCCTAAGGGTAGGATATTTAACCTTTCTTGTCCCGAACGTGAAGCCATGAGAGAGTATATCCAGGAATGCCTGGCCAAGGGTTACATTCGCCCCTCTACTTCTCCGGTAGGTGCTGGCTTCTTCTTCGTAGGGAAGAAGGATGGTGGTCTTAGGCCATGCATTGACTACCGTAACTTGAATAAGGTCACTGTAAGGAACCAGTATCCCCTTCCTTTGATTCCTGATCTCTTTAATCAAGTCCAGGGGGCCCAATGGTTCTCTAAGTTTGATCTACGGGGGGCGCATAACCTTATCCGCATCAAAGAGGGGGATGAGTGGAAGACTGCGTTTAACACGCCCAAAGGTCATTTCGAATACCTCGTCATGCCCTTTGGGTTGTGTAATGCCCCTGCGGTCTTCCAGAATTTTATAAATGAGATTTTAAGAGATTACCTGGGGGTATTTCTTGTAGTGTACCTTGATGACATTCTTGTGTTTTCCAAGAACTGGTCCTCCCACATTGAGAATGTCAGGAAGGTGCTCCAGGTCCTTCGGGAAAACAAACTGTTTGCTAAGACCGAAAAATGTGTGTTTGGGGTGCAAGAGATACCATTTTTGGGCCAAATCCTCACTCCTCATGAATTCCGCGGAATGGGTCCAACCTGCCTCCCTGAAGGTGTTACAGTGTTTCTTGGGGTTCGCTAATTATTACAGGAGATTTATTCCTAACTTCTCGGTCATCGCTAAGCCTCTTACGGACCTCACTCGCAAAGGTGCTGATCTCCTCCACTGGCCTCCTGATGCTGTCCAGGCTTTTGAGGTCCTTAAGAAGTGCTTTATCTCGGCCCGGTGCTGGTCCAGCCCAACCAAATGGAGCCATTTATTGTGGAGGTTGACGCATCCGAGGTGGGAGTGGGGACTGTCTTGTCCCAGGGTACCAGGTCCCTCACCCATCTCCGTCCCTGTGCCTACTTCTCCAGGAAGTTTTCGCCCACTGAGAGTAACTATGATATTGGCAACCGCGAACTCTTAGCCATTAAATGGGCATTTGAAGAGTGGCGCCACTTCCTGGAGGGGGCTAGGCACTAGGTAACGATCCTTACCGACCACAAGAATCTGGTTTTCCTAGAATCTGCCCGGAGGCTAAACCCGAGACAAGCTCGATGGGCGCTATTTTTTACCAGATTCAACTTTTTGGTTACCTATAGGGCTGGGTCTAAAAATATTAAGGCCGATGCACTGTCGCGTAGCTTCATGGCCAGCCCTCCTTCGGAGGAAGATCCTGCTTGTATTTTGCCTCCTGGTATAGTCGTTTCTTCTATTGATTCTGATTTAGTCTCTGAAATTGCGGCTGATCAAGGTTCAGCTCCCGGGAACCTTCCTGAGAACAAGCTGTTTGTTCCCCTGCAACTCCGGCTAAGGGTACTTAGGGAAAATCATGACTCCGCACTATCTGGTCATCCAGGCATCCTGGGTACCAAACACCTCATTGCCAGAAACTATTTGTGGCCTGGGTTGCCTAAAGACGTTAAGGCCTACGTCGCCGCTTGTGAGGTTTGTGCCAGGTCCAAGACTCCCAAGTCCCGACAAACGGGCTTACTACGTTCTTTGCCCATTCCCCAGAGACCTTGGACCCATATCTCCATGGATTTTATCACCGATTTGCCTCCATCTCAAGGCAAGTCGGTGGTGTGGGTGGTAGTAGACCGCTTCAGTAAGATGTGCCACATTGTGCCCCTCAAGAAACTACCCAATGCTAAGACATTAGCTACCTTGTTTGTCAAACACATCCTGCGTCTACATGGTGTCCCTGTCAATATTGTTTCGGACAGAGGGGTACAATTTGTTTCATTGTTTTAGAGAGCCTTCTGTAAAAAGTTGGAGATTGATCTGTCCTTCTCCTCTGCCTTCCATCCTGAAACTAATGGCCAAACTGAGAGGACTAATCAGTCTCTAGAACAATATTTAAGGTGTTTTATCTCTGACTGTCAATATGATTGGGTCTCATTCATTCCCCTTGCCGAATTTTCCCTTAATAACCGGGTCAGTAACTCGTCAGGGGTCTCCCCCTTTTTCTGTAATTTTGGGTTTAATCCACGGTTCTCCTCCATTTCACCTGGTAGTTCCAACAATCCCGAGGTAGAGGTCGTTCATCGGGAACTGTGCACAGTCTGGGCCCAGGTTCAGAAGAACCTAGAGGCGTCCCAGAGTATACAAAAAACTCAGGCTGATAGAAGACGTTCTGCTAACCCCTTGTTTATGGTCGGGGATCTGGTGTGGTTATCATCTAAGAACTTGTGCCTTAAGGTCCCGTCCAAGAAGTTTGCTCCCCGGTTTATAGGGCCGTATAAGGTCATCGAAGTCCTCAATCCTGTCTCCTTCCGACTGGAGTTGCACCCATCTTTTCGTATACACGACGTGTTTCATGCCTCCCTCCTTAAACGCTGCTCCCCGTCCTGGGCTCCCTCGAGGAAACCTCCTGTTCCCGTTCTCACCCCTGAGGGGGTGGAATTCGAGGTGGCCAAGATTGTGGACAGCAAGATGGTCCAAGGCTCCCTCCAGTACCTGGTCCATTGGAGAGGATACGGGCCCTTAGGAGAGGACTTGGGTACCTGCCCGGGATGTTCACGCTGGGGTATTGGTCAGGAAGTTCCACCTTCGTTTCCCCAATAAACCAGGTCCACTTAGAAAGGGTCCGGTGGCCCCTCATAAAAGGGGGGGTACTGTAAAGGATCTGCCAGGCACTTCTGTGTATACGCCCATGGGTAATCAGTCTGCACCTGGTTCTATGTCTCTGAGACTGACTCCATCTTTCACCACTCAGGATGGCAGGCTTAGGTGTGGTAGAGCCTATCGCAGACTGGCCAGACGGAGCTAGTTCCGCCCTCTGTCTATTTATACCTTCCTTCCCTGTTCCTCCTTTACTTGTGATTCTTCTCGTGTGGTTTCCTAGCCTTGCTGCAGCTCCTAGCTATTTGACCTTGCTTCATACTGACCCCGGCTTTCTGACTACTCTCCTGCTCTGCGTTTGGTACCTCGTACATTCCTGGTTTGACTCGGCTCGTTCACCTCTCTTGTTGCTCACGGTGTTGCCGTGGGCAACTGCCCCATTTCCCTTGCTTGTGTCCCCTTGTCCGTTTGTGTGTCGTGCACCTACTGAGCGTAGGGACCGTCGCCCAGTTGTACCCCGTCGCCTAGGGCGGGTCGTTGCAAGGAGGCAGGGACTGAGTGGTGTGTAGATTAGGGCTCACTGTCTGTTTCCCTACCCCCGTCATTACAATCACAATCAGAGACGTAACTTGAAGCTCCTGGACCCCAATGCAAAATCTGTAACAGGGCCCATCATCTACCATTTGCCATTATAATACTGGTGTCTTCTCATGTGTTAGAGAGGCCTTTGTGCCTTCTCAGTTACCAGGGCCCTGGTATGACTGGTACTTCTGCAGCTACTCTCCTAAACACAATAATTGTGCATTAAAGGGAAGGTGTCACGAAAAAAAAGAAAACATTTTTGCTTTTAGTGTGTTATTAAAATAAATTTTATTTATTTGTGTTTTTGTGTTTTACTTTTTTCTTTTTTCTGTCTTTTACTTCTCTATGTGGGGGCTGCCATTTTTTTTTCATCTCTGTATGTGTCGATTAGCGACACATACAGAGATGGAATACGGCACATACATCCCCTTAGTGAATGCGAACGGGAGCCGTTCCATTCACTATAGCGTACGCCGTCTGTGTGGGAACAGCGCATGCGCTGCTCCCACACAGTCCAAAAGGAAGGTCTTCGGCCGAGCCACATCCGGCGCCATTTTCATGTGGACCGGAAGCCGCGGCCGGACAGTAAGATGACTACTTCCGGTCGCGGCTTCCGTCCATATGTTCAGAAGCAAAGACTAGGAGCGTAGGGAGCGGCGGCAGAGGCAGTAGCAGAAGCAGGTAAGTTATGTTTGTGTATGTTCGTGTTATAATGTGTGATTACCACTGTATCTAAGCCTACTACACTGTGCATTCGCTCAAAAAATGGCGGCACACAGTGTAGGAGGTTTGAACATTCGACCCCCTCCTTTCTCCTGGCACCAGCCAGGATAAAGTAGGGGGATTGTGTTTAACTGTTTAACTAAAAAAAAAAAAATCTAGCGACACATTCCCTTTAAGTTTCTATCCATTACTTATAAAATTAACAATTCTATTTGGAAGATTTTATTCTACGAATAGTCAAACAATATATAATTAAGAAATGGCTATGTAAACACACAGTAAATGCATCAACAATAGACACTAGTTACCTGGCGTGAAATTGTTTGGTGAAGAGCCCCATCAAATGTAATTGTTTTCTTAGGCACATAAAGAGGAAGTTTTTCATGCAGATACACACAGAGCATTAACATTGTCACTGGATTTGGATCACAAATGTCTGTGGCCTACATAGAATATAAAATGTAAGTGTATGACAATCAGTAACTGCAAAACCGTATTAAATCCTTTTCAAAGGCTTACATATCCTTCGGTGTGCTTGGTGCAACTTTCAAATTAGTTTTTATTAAAAATTATTTCTCGTTTTTGAGATAAAGCCGTTCTGTATCCTGTATACAGAGCAGCAGTATTGTTCGCTAAATCCTGGACCCGTCAGCTCCGCGAGACTGACGGGTTCAGTGAAAGCGGGTCCTGGGTGTCTGACACGCAGGATCGATCCGTTACCGATCACATCTAAGTTCATAACTTAGATGTGATGTATTACACGTGGATCCTGCATGTCAGAGACACGCAGGACCCGCTGACACTGAACCTGTTAGTCTTGAAGACCTGACGGATTCTGGTCTTAGCGAACGACACAGCTGCTCTGTGTGCATGATACAGAGCAGCTGTATCTCAAAAAGTAAAAATAATTTTTAATAAAAACTAATTTGAAAGTAGCACCAAACACATTGACTGACATTTTATTTAAAAATAAAATCCCTTTCGAAGGTGTACATAGCCTTTAAGCTGCCTAGCCTACTATAGCTATGTATTAAAGTACACACTTCCTGCACTGCCTCCTATATGGTGCGCCAATTGTAAATCAATATTGGAAATCATCTGAAATGTTTATTGTGAAGGGAGAGAACTTGAACAGAGATCTCCTTCTTAGCAATAAAAAGAGGATTCTCTTGATGTGAAATTATTTGGCCATAAACCCCCGTAGAAGTTAATTGAGCATGAAAAATAGGGATCTGGAATATAAATGAATACTATTATACATTGTTATTATTAACGTTTACAACATTATATATCATAACTAATACATATTTCCTGCTGTCTACATAATTAGAATAAATAAGGTACCAAATAGGACTCTCATCTGATCCCATTGGTTATTTTACATTTCCATTAAATATTATTTTCCAATTTTGCAATTGGACTAGCTTATAATGCAAAAAAAAGTATCAATACAATGGAAGGAAAGCCAAATATTTATAAAGCAAATTCATGTATAGATGAGCTATGTTCAGTTTACACTTTTTCCAAAAAAAAGGGGTCAGGATGGTTTCCTTGGTCCTCCATAAATACCTTTGTGCAGCTGCTTTACTTTAGCAATCAGTGTAACCTTGCAAAGCTCAACAAAAAACAACCTTGGAATCTCCCCCATGGAAGACACACTTACAATTCCAACAACAATGAAATGTTGAAATGAATTGGTCTTCATAAGAAAAAATTACCTGTATATCGATGTTAAGATTGACAGGCCGGAATGCATTGACTAGAATCAGGCAATTGTGTAGGCACTGCTCTGGTGTCTCAGGGTTGGTGTACATACTTATGAAGTGAGTGGAAATCTGAAAAAAAAATAAAACAAGATTTTTTTTTTAAAGATAACTTTACAAAGATCAGGACATACTATGTAGACTATAGGAAAATTGATACTCACAAGATATGGACAATATGCTGCCACCTGTGCTGATAGAACAAGCCCATCTAAAAGGTCTTTATCAAAGTTCATTATCCATCTTGTGGGTGGTATGTCACCTAGACAAAAGAAGATGATGTACATGTCATTATAAAACTGTTAAGATTTTACACTAAATTGTTCCTATGCAGTGTTGTCGCTAGCATTTGGCAATTTGCTCATGGCACTATTACTATGTGGGGCTCAAAAGGTGGGTACTATTACTGTGTGGGGGTTGTGCCCCTGATCTTTTAGAACTTTAGCAATGCCTCTGTTGTTATGAATCAAACAAAGTTATTTTAATAGTATGTAAAGTGTAAGTCATGGCCACCCACACACAGTCTGCCAGTGTGGGAGCCGCTCCTTCCAGCCGCCTTCTATTATCCCTTATAGAGGACCCACCATATCATGTCCATATGTCCTAAAAGGGCATAAGGAAAGTGATTGTCCTGAAGGGTAAACTCTTTTAAAACAAACAAAGTACAGCTTTTACCCAGAGGTATTTCTGTATCCTAATGCTCTGCAGTCATGTATATACCTGAGTTCATGCATTAAAGACATATTTACTGCCTCTGGTGCATGCCGGCCAAGCACTTAATCATTCCCTACCTGGACATCTGCAAAACAAAATCTCTTGCTAATTCCTCTGCTGTTTTGCAAAATGAGAATTTCCTATAAAGATATCCCGGAACCTCATAACAACACTGTTTACCAGTCATGTGCTGGAAGCTAGGAGCTCTAGCACAGGGAAAGAGCGGGAACACCCTAATATATAATATGTGGAAATCCAGGGGAGATGTAAAAGTGGCCTCACTCTGGGTGAAAACTGAATTTTTTATCTGTAACTTAATACAAATGTACTATCATGAATCAATGGATCCATGTTATTCTGATACGTAATACGGTGCCCAAAGCCTCCTATGGATTTATACTGTATCACCGTGTGCTTTAAATTTTATATGGAAGTACACAGAGCTGTTTTTTTTCTCACAAAACCTGTGATAAAAAAAATAAATCCTGGCATGCTCCTCCACATGCCATATTACCAATGTATCCTTCCCAAGAAGCATTGCTTATAGGGGAGAATATGGAGGCACACAGAGTCTGTAATACAGACTCATAAATCTGCTATTTACACACTTATTGAATATATCCTCTGGATCGGCTCCAAATGGAGATTATGATATAGATTATGTGATAATTATGTGATAATAAATGTGCCACACAATGCTAAGTCTTATATATTTATTTCATGAACACGGTATAATGTTCTGAAAACATGGGACTGCCACCATTAACCTTTCAATTTCTAATAACTATTGTTGTCTTAAATCTATAAATAAAATAACGTTTCCATAGCTGTATGACTAAACGAATAAGATGACCTCAGAGAACCTTGTGTACGAATGGAGAGCCAATATCTGTATACACAGAAAACAAATTACGGGTGTCTGAGTAGAAAATGGAAGCTGCAGCATGGCCTAAAGCCACTGCCATTCTCATAACCTGCAATATCGGCTTCATTTGCTTCTCATTGATAACGTTGACAAGCAACAATAATAATGCACAAATAAATACATTTCTTAATGTACAATATTTCTATTATAATTGTAGTTCAACATAGGAAATCTTATGTACAGGATAAGGCAGAGGGCATTATCTCCCAACCTCAAGACTCAAAAGGTCAATCTATATAGAGGTCAATCTGTATAACACAGAAATGGTAAAAAAGAAAATCCAATTATAAGGAGAAAGAAGATATAGTAAAAAGATAAAATACAGGTAGAATGAAAAAAAAAATGTGTTCCCTGAGTCATACAAAGTCTGTAAGTTTTGATGGAAAAGACATAAGATTACTACATAGTAAAGTGACATGCTTGTGTTACTACTCCAGTGAACCAGGATATTTGCCCACACCGAAGTTTTAACTATTTTTCACTTTCTCCAAGAAATTTATGACTATAAAAGCATCGTCTTGAAAAGTCAGTGTAGGGTTACTTTTCCCTCAGTGCATATAATAAACTCACCATCTTAAAGTGGTTGTCCAGTTTCAGAAAATTAATGTTATTTTATGTATAATTAAAAGTTATACAATTTTCCAATATACTTTCTGCATTAATATGTCACGGCTTTTAAGATCTTGTTGTTATTCAGATGGAACATTGTTTACTTCCGGTGGATAAAATTCTGACCAGGGTCATGTGATGGACACACAGGTGCTGGGATCGTTAGAAGACACAGCTCCAATACACACACTGTAACAGTAACGAGCTGTGCACCTGTGTGTCCATCACATGAACAGGACAGAATTGTATCCACTGGAAGTAAACAATGAATGTTCCTACTGAATAACAACAGGCAGAGATCTTGAAAACCGTGAGGAATTATTACAGAAAGCTTATTGGAAAGTTGTATAGCTTTTCATTATGCAAAAAATAACATTCATGTCCTGAAACAACCCCTTTAAATATAATCATGCACACATGAATATATTCATGTACATATATATATATATATATATACACACATATACACATATATTCCTACTTCCATCCCACCTGGTGAAACAGGTGGGGAATGAATGTAGCTCTCTCTATTCTATTCTATGGGTTACTGAAATAGACAAGCAATAGGCTGGCAGGCAGACTGGGGTTCAGGTGAGCCTGTTCTGGTGATAGGTCCAGGATCTAGGACTAGGGCGCACATCTATTAACCCCTTGCGTACCTTCGACGTAATAGTACGTCGCTGGCCGCTTATTCCAGCGTACCTTCGACGTACTATTACGGCGCAGGAATAAACTGTCACTATGTGAAATCACATAGTGACAGAACAGCGGCGGCAGCTGTCATTGACAGCTAACCGTCTCTGCTACCGGCCTGGGGACCAATTAGCAGTCCCCAATGCCGGCGATTGCTGTGATTGGTCAGTCTCTGAAGACTGACCAATCACAGCCGTCTGTGACGTTGTCTGCAGGAGAAAGCTCCTGTCACTTTCTCTGATCTCCTCACTTCTGTGAGTTACGTGAGGAGATCAGAGAAAGCGGTGTAAAAAAAAAAAAAAACCTTTTTATTAACCCCTTCCCGAAAATGGGCGTATAGTAACGCCCTGAGGATGAAGCGGGCACAGGAGCTGTGCTCGCTCCATCTTCATCGGATGTCGGCTGTAATATACAGCCGACATCCCACTGCAACTACAGCGATCACTGTCCTCTCCGATCGCTGTAGTTTAACCCCTTAAATGCCGCTGTCAATAGCGACAGCGGCATTTAAGTGATTGATACAGAGGGAGGGGGCTCCCTCTGCACCCCATTGCCCCCCCCCGCAAAAAATCGCGGGGTTCTGATGGTTGCAATGGCAACCAGGAAGCCTAGCAACGGCTTCCTGGTTGCCAGGTACGGGAGCCTATTAGGTCCTGCCCAAGGCAGGAAGGACGTAATAGGCTCAACTGTCAGTTGTAAAGTGACAGTTACAATACACTGCACTACATCAGTACATACAGAAGTAGTGCAGTGTATTGTACAGGGGATCAGAAGATCAGATCTTCCAGTCTCCTAGTATGTGTAAAATAAAAAGTGAAAAAAAAGTAAAAAAAAAAGTTTTAGATAAATAAATACAAGTTTTACGTAATAAAAACAATAATCGCCTTGTTTCCCTGATCAAGCCCTTTATAATTAGAAAAAAAATGAAAAAAAGACAAAAACTAGACATAATAGGTATTGCCGCGTTCGTATCGGCCTGACCTAAAAAAATATCATATTATTTATCCCGCACGGTGAACACCGTAAAAAAAATACCATAAAAAACAATGGCAGAATTTCCTTTTTTGGTCACGTTGTTTCCAAAAAAATGGAATAAAAAGTGATCAAAAAGTCGCGCGTAGCCAAACATGGTACCAATAAAAACGACAGTGTGTCACGCAAAAAATGTATGTACTCCGCACAGATTACATATGCCCCCACATTATAAACTGAAACACCAGTAAAACACTAAACAAAACTACTACCAAGCAAAATCTGCGCTCCAAAAGCCAAATGGCGCTCCTTCTGGGCCTGGCAGTGTGCCCAAACAGCGGTTTATGACCACATATGGGGTATTACCGTACTCTGGAGAACCGCTTAACAATTTATGGGGCGTATGTCTCCAGTGGTACAAGCTGGGCCCAACGCATTGGGCACTGAAATAGCATATATGTGGAAAATGTCAATTTTCAATCTGCAACATCCACTGTGCACTAATTTCTGCAAAACCTTTGGGGGTCAAAATGCTCACTACACTTCTAGATGAGTTCCTTGAGGGGTGTAGTTTCCTAAATGGGGTCACTTCTCGGGAGTTTTCACTGTACTGGTACCTCAGCGCAATGCAACATGGCACCAAAAACCAATTTTGTAAAATCTCCACTCCAAAAACGAAATTGCACTTTTTCCGTTTAGACCCTTGCCGTATGTCCAAATAGCCGTTTACAACCACATATGGGGTATTTCCGTAATCAGGAGAAATTGTGTAACACATTTTGGGGTGTCTTTTCTCCTGTATTCCTTGTGGAAATGAAAAATTCTGAGCTAAAGCTACAGGTTATTGGAAAAAAAAAAAATTCATTTTCACGGACCAATTCTAATAAAATCTATAAAACACCTGAAGGCTCAAAATGCTCACTACACCTCTAATTTAATTCTTTCAGGGGTATAGTCTCCAAATTGGGATCACATCTGGGTAATTTCTACTGTACTGGTACTTCAGGGACTCTGCAAATGCGACATGGCCCCCAGAAACCAATTCAGCAAAATCTGAGCTGCAAAATCCAAATGGTGCTCCGTCCCTTCTGAGCCCTGCCATGGGTCCAAACAGCAGTTTATTACCACATAATGGGGTATTTCCGTAATCAGGAGAAATTGCTTTACAAATGTTGAGGTGCTTTTTCTCCTTTATTCCTTATAAAAATTAGAAAATTCTGTGTTTTTTCCAAAAAAAAGTCTCTTTTCATCTTCACAGACTAATTCCAATAAATTCAGCAAAAAACCTGTGGGGTCAAAATGATAACTATACCACTAGAAAAATTCCTTGAGGGGTATAGTTTCCAAAATGGGGTCACTTTTGGGGGGATTCCACTGTTTAGGTCCCTCCAGGGCGTTGCAAACGTGACACGGCACTGAAAACCATTCCAGTAAAATCAGAGCTCCAAAATCCAAATGGCGCTCCTTCCCTTCTGAGCCCTGCTGTGGGTCCAAACAGCAGTTTATTACCACATATGGGGTATTTCCGTAATCGTGAGAAATTGCTTTACAAATGTTGGGGTGCTTTCTCTCCTTTATTTCTTGCAAAAATTAGAAATTTTTACGTTTTTCCAGAAAAAAAGTAGATTTTCATTTTCACAGACTAACTCCAGAAAATATAGCAAAATACCTGTGGGGTCAAAATGCTAACTATACCCCTAGATAATTTCCCTGAGGGGTGTAGTTTAAAAAATGGGGGTCACTTTTGGGGGTTTCCACTGTTTTGGCACCACAAGACCTCTTCAAACCTGACATGGTGCCTAAAATATATTCTGAAAAAAGGAGGCCCCAAAATCCAAGAGGTGCTCCTTTGCTTCTGAGGCCTGTGTTTCAGTCCATTATCACACTAGGGCCACATGTGGGACATTTCTAAAAACTGCAGAATCTGGGCAATAAATATTGAGTTGCGTTTCTCAGGTAAAACCTTCTGTGGTACAGAAGAAAATGTATTACATATGAATGTTGTAAAAAAAAATGAAATTTGAAAATTTCAGCTCTACTTTCCTTCAATTCCTGTAAAACGCCTAAAGAGTTGAAACACTTTCTGAATGCTGTTTTGGATACTTTGAGGGGTGCAGTTTTAAAAATGGGGTGTTTTATGGGGGTTTCTAATATATAGGGCACTCAAAACCACTTCAGAACTGAACTCGTCCCTGAAAAAATCGCTTTTTGAAATTTTCTTAAAAATATGAGAAATTACTGCTAAAGTTCTAAGCCTTGTGAGGTCATAGAAAAATAAAAGGATGTTCAAAAAACGATGCAAACATAAAGTAGACATATGGGAGATGTTAATTGGTAACTATTTTGTGTGGTATTACCATCTGTTTTACAAGCAGATGCATTTAAAATTGGAAAAATCATAATTTCTTCATATTTTCGCTAAATGTTGGTGTTTTTCACAAATAAGCAATGAATTTATCGACCAAATTTTTGCACTAAACTAAAGTACAATATGTCACGAGAAAACAATCTCAGAATCAATTGGATAGGTAAAAGCATTCCGGAGTTATTACCACATAAAGTGATACATGTCAGATTTGAAAAAATGGGTCTGGTCCTCAAGGCCAAAATGAGCTGGGTACTCAAGGGGTTAAACATTTATGGCATATTTTTTGGATATACCATAAATGTCCGAGTTGGGAATACCCCTTCAACTTGACCATCTGGTGATAAAAAAAAACAACAACATAGAAATGATGGCTAGCACTTGCTATGTATATAGAAATAGGAAATATACTGTATGTACCACTGGGCACTAAATATATTGAAGATGTAGTAGGGCTGAATTTGTAATTCAACTCTTTCATTTGTTTACAGTAATAAGTCACTACCTGCAGTTCTATGAAAAATCACACTCTATACAGCACTGGCAAACTCAGCTCTGCTTTACCTGTATAGTGTGTAAACACCAAGAAATGGATAACAATACAACAAGGACCTAGAATTAGTTAATGTATTTGTCACTGAACATAAGTACACCCTACAGCCTAAAAACCACGGAATGGGCACTCTGGACATCGCACTAAAACCCAGTTGTCTCTGCATGTTTTTTGTATTAAGGCCTCAAGCACACTTCAGTGAAATGCTTCAGGGTGCTATCTATTTTTTTTTAAAGGATAGCACACTGACACATTCATTTCCATGGGGCCATGAACACTTCCGTTTTTTTTGGCGGAACCATGTGGCCGCTCTGCAAAAAAATAGAACAGGTTCTAATCCTGTCCGTTTTTGCAGATCAGTCTCGGCCATTCTATTCATTGGTCCATCCAAAACGACGAACCATACACGGAAGCCGTCCGTGTTTTGCGGATCCATGATTTCAACCGTATAAATGGCCACGGATGAGTGCTGGAGGCCTAAGGCCTCATGCACACGAACATGTTTTTGCGTCTGCAATTCATCTGCAAAAATGCAGATGAATTGCGCACCCATTAATTTCTATGGGCCCATACACACGCCCGTGGTTTCCACAGTCTGTGAATTGGCAAGCAGTCCGGACCGCAAAAAAATAGGACAAGTCATTATACGGTCTGGATTTGCGGTCCGGGCTCTTTGAAATCTATGTGTACATGGTCCGTGAATTGTGGACTGCCCGCGGATGACACTCCGTGGCCGTCCGTACCGTAATCACGGGCATGAGGCCTCACTCTTATAATATGATTTGAAGAGCAACATTACGTATATCAGGAAGGATGATCCTTGTGCCTGTAGATCAGTCTGAACAGCATAGTAGGCACATACAAATCTGAACTGATTTGCATTCAATTGTTAAGTAGTCCGTTTTGCTATGGTCATGGTAATTTTCTCTGTTTCTTACATTATCCCTGGAAGCTTACATTCACCTGTCATGTACTCGATTGTGTATCCCCATGAGTAATATGCAGTGGAAAAGGCAGAATTTTTTAAGTAATTAGTCATTAATAAAGCTGTCATTATTGTTGCTCATGGGTTTTAGTATTAATTATTAGTAATTAGGGATCAGTTATGCAAATGACATGGAACCATGAAACAAAAATCTGAGCTAAAATAAAGAAATCCTGAGTATTTCAACAGTTATTCAGACTAAAAAAGCATCTTTATGATGGTGGTCTAGGAGGAACCGTAGGACGTTCGAATATTGTGGTCATAATACGGATGCTAAAATACTGCCGCATCATGGCCATTAACCTCTACAATATACTCTATGAATTAGGAGATTGATAATAAAATCTATGGCATTTTTACAATGTTTATTTGGTATGTAACATTTGTTTATTAGCAAACCTTAGCTTCTATGGCGTGCCTAAAATGTGTAAACAGCTTGAAAACCCATCAGCAATGGTAATTTTTTTGGTTTCAGTTTGCCTCCGTTCTGCTAGTTTTCCATTTTTTCACGGAAACAATAGCGCAGCACACTACGCTACTACACCAAGGGCCATGCAATAGAAGCAGACTAGCTGCTATTCAATGTGTGGATAAGAAGACCAAAGTTCATATTGGCTCAATACATTTTCCCCATGGATAGTGTCAATCTCCCTTTACAAGTACCACAACAAAGTATGAGGGAACACCACAGTGTTTACTAGTAAAAAGGATAGGAAGGGAGTATGCAAGCGGTTAACCCCACGTCCAGGAATGATATGGTAGTGTGAACTAGCACCAGGAGGCCCTTATTTTGATTTATTCCTATGGGACCCCTTTTCTCCATTTACTTCCCATATGCTAACACTACAGAGGAATTCTTTCTTTCAAAAATCTTTTTATTAATTTTCATAACAATAAACAATGTACATCATACAAAGCATGTAGTGCAAATAACAGAGCAAAAAACATCTCTATATAAAAGAGAATCCAAGGAAAGAAGGCATAAATCTATGATATTATATGCATTTATCATCAAATTTAATAGCTTACAGCTTTAAACCAAGACCACATCGCCATAAGCGATATTACACTACATGGACCGTACAACACCTTCGAACAAAAAGCAAATAGAAAATAGAGAGGAGATCTTCTCTCCAAGGAAACAAATAAACTCGAACTAGGAGGGAGGGGAAGGGAGGGGGGTAGCGGTTGGAGAAGGGGGATTATCATGTGGAACAATTCTCTATGTATTCATGTACCAGGATTTGTGGACCAATAGAAATGGACATCCTAAATGTGAAAAACTTACTTAACTGTCTCTATAGTAAGATTATATAATTGTTGTTTATTTTCTTGCCAACTTTTCCATATTTGAATAAAAGAGTCACTAAGCATTCTAAGTTCCCAATGTGAAAGTTCTTCCAATCTTGCTATCTGATCTACTTTTTGTAACCAGTGCCTAACTGTTGGAGTTTCTGTTGATTTCCACTTGATTGGTATAAGTAGACGTGCTGCTGCTATTAAGATAAGCAGTAATGTAAGTGATTTCTTAGGGATGTTAGTGGGTACTAATGCTAGGAGGGCCACCTCGGGAGAAACCGGTATGCTCGTCTGGCATATTTTATTGATATGTTGAAAAATCTGATGCCAAAAAGGCAAACGTTTCGGGCATTCCCACCAAATATGCAAGAAAGATCCAACCTCTTTACCACACCTCCAGCAAACATCTGAAGAAGTGCTATACATTTGTTTTAACTGGTTGCCGACACAGGACGAGTATGCTCGTCCTGAGCGGCGAGCACTTCGCGCATTAGGACGAGCATACTCGTCCTGTGTGACAGCCGTCCCTGCGCGCGTCTGTGCGCGCGATCGAGAGCGGGGCAACGGCTGTAATACACAGCCACGGCCCCGCTCTGACAGCGGAGAGGAGAGAAACATCTTCTCTCCGCTGTTAACCCTTTGAACGCCGCGATGACAGCTGATCGCGGCGTTCAAGGAGAGGGGACTGCACATTGATCGCGTCACAGAAAATAACTGTGACGCGATCAAAGCCAACAACTCGTATGGCCAGACAGCCCAGGGTCCAGTGAAGGACTCCAGGGCTGTCTGAACATATTTCCTGTTGTTAGGGCATACTGAGGTATGCCCTAACAACTGCCTGTGTACAATCAGTAACAGGCTAATGTACTGGCATATAGATCTATGCCAGTACATTGCAGTTACAAAATAAAAATCAAAATGATAAATCCCTTTATGGGATTAAAAAAAAAAGTTAAATGAATGTAAAAAAAAATAATGGTAAATAAATAAATAAAAAGTAAATAAAATACACAGAAACACACATTTTTTTATAATAAATAAACTTTTTAAAATATAAGTCCCAAAACATGAAATAATATAGACATATTTGGTATCGCCACGACCATAACAACCTGTACAACAAATGTATACCATTATTTATTAAGATCGGTGTATGGTGTAAAAAAAAAAAAATTAAAACTGCTGCAGAACTGCTTTTTTTCTGCATTTTAATCTAATTACAAATTTCTAGAAATTAAACGATAATGTATTTGTAACAAAAAATGGTACGGACATAAAGTACAACTCGTCCTGCAAAAAACAAAGTCTCATACAACTACGTCGTACAAAAAATAAAAGCGTTATGAGCGTCGGGATGCAAAGAGGGAAATGTAAAAAAAATTGCTCTGTCCTCAAGGCTAAAATTGGCCGTGTCCTTAAGGGGTTAACCTAACCGGTGTTAAATACCATCTAGAGATTATCTTGTACGCATTTTCCTGAATTTTAATACATCTAGATGTAAATTTAGGAGTCCTAAATATCTTCACAATATCTGCTGAAGAGAATTTGGTATTTAGATCTCTTTCCCACTCTCTTATGAAATATGGCACAACTTCACCCTCCAACCCAGCTATACGTTTACTAAGGTGTGATAATAATTTTGTAGGTGTTCTGGATTGCGACCAAAGTTCTTCGAACCACGATAGTGGTCTATATATTCCAGTAGCTGGAAGGCAGGGACATACCAATTTGAAAATAAGACTATATTGGCAAGCATTTAGTGGCTGACAAGACAATTTCTCCCTAGCCTGCTCCAATAACAGTAAAGTACCATCCAAGTCCAATAATTCCCACGGGGAAAGAGTGTTATGTCTAATAGGTAGAGGTAGAGTGTTGTAACCTGGGTGAGAATTTGCGATACAGTCTCGCAACTGAGTAAGTGGGGGGGGATCTAATCTGTGAATCCTGCCATATTGACATTGTTGTCTGTGGAAAATCTCTATAGCCCAAAGTCGAGGATCGGTGCACATCATTTTCTAATAACAATTGTCGTAATGGTCTCTGCATTAAGTGTTCTTCTATATCAAGCCAAGATTTATGTGGTGGGTTGCAAAACCAATCCACTATTCTCCCAATATGTACTGCTTTATAATATTTGGATAAAGAGGGAAATCCAATTCCTCCCTTTTCGACTGGTAATTGCAATATCTTGTATGAGATTCTTGGTCTGGAACCATCCCAAATATAGTCTGAGCATATCCTACGATATTGGTTAAAAAAGGTCTTTGGTAAAGAAATGAGTAGTGCTTGTAACAAATACGTGACTTTTGGTGATATCAAAGAGTTCAACATATTTGTTCTGCCTATCCAAGAAAGAAATGCTGGAGACCAGGTACTTAAGATGAGGGGATAGTAGACAATAGTTTCTTATAATTTAAAGTATAACAACCATAAGAAACTATTGTACTGCATCGTGTCGGACGAGCGAGGACACACCGGCACCAGGCGACAGAGGCTACATCGACTTACCTGCAAACGCCGATGCTGCTGCAGAATCAACTGTAGCCTCTGTCGCCTGGTGCCGATGTGTCCTCGCTCGTCCGACACGATGCAGGACCTGGGGCAGGAAGTGACGTCACAGTGTGATCTCTCGAGAACACGCTGTGTGTCTGTGCACTGCCAGAAGCTGGGTGTTAACGAAGAGAAGTGGATGATGCTGATTCGTCAGCATCATACACTTCTATTCACAATGCCCAGCTAGTAAAACAAGTAAAAACGCCCAGATGTACACACACAATACACGCCCACTTGGACTTAACTTTAAACACGCCCAGTTGTACTTAAGAAAGGCTCATTTGCATAAATATAAAAATGCTCATAACTTGGCCAAAAATGCTCGTTTTTGGAAAAAAAACGTTGCTGTAATCTACATTGCAGCGCCGATCTGCTGCAATACGAGATAGGGGTTTGAAAATCTGGTGACAGAGCCTCTTTAATGTAAGCTTTAGGCGATGAGTACATAGAAAAGATCGCGAAGATAAACTTAGAAGGGAATTTAAATTTCTGTAGGACTTTAACCAAGAAAGGCCAAGCAACTCTATCAAACGCCTTCTCAGCGTCCGTACCGAGTAATAGCAGTGGGGAGTGAATTTTTTTTGCATACGCAATAGAATTAAGTATTTTATAAGTATTATCTTTCCCTTCTCTTCCAGGTATAAAACCTGTCTGATCAGGGTGGACAATTTGAGGGAGTATTACTTTAAGTCGGGATTCTAAAATTTTAGCGCATAACTTTAAGTCTATATTCAATAGAGAGATAGGCCGATAATTTGCAGAATTAGACGGGTCTTTACCAGGTTTGTGTATCAGCGCTATGTGTGCTTCTAGAGTTTGAGAAGTAAAGGGGGATCCCTCTAACGTTGAATTAAACAAATGTAACATATGTGGAGCTAAAACCTCTATAAAGCTAGGATAATAATAAAGAGGTAGGCCGTCTGGACCTGGGGCTTTTCCTTTAGGTGTAAATTTCAGAATTGTTTGCAGTTCCTCAAGTGTGATGGGAGCGCATAATTGGGAGGCGTAAGCCTGTGATAGAGTTGGAAGCTCAATGGCGGCTAAGAAAGAATCTGTAGCCAATGACTTTTCCATTTTAGTATCCACACTGTCATTCGAGTTAATATTATACAATTCCGAATAATATGTCCGGAACAACTTTGCAATCTGTCCTGATTCTGTGGCATCTACATTAGCATCTGATTTAATAGATAATATCCTATTTTTTAGCATTCTTTGTTGAATTTTGGCTACCATAAATTTAGTCGGTTTATTACCATGTGCAAAAAATGTTTGTTTGGCTGATAGGTACGCTTTCGCTGAATAAGAGTTAAGGCGGTTTCTGAGTTTTTTTCTTAATATTGTCAAATGTGCTAATTGGACATCACAAAGGGGTTTTTTATGCAATGATTCTAATTGTCTAATTTTTTCTGATAGTTCTTTTGTTTTTGTTTGCCTAATTCTATTTGCATAGGAGCCAGAGGAAATAAGTTCACCTCTAATTACCGCTTTATGAGATTCCCATAGTACATGTGGAGAGATATCTGGGGACATGTTGGGTTTGAAAAATTCAGTTAGTTTATTTTTAATTCTCTTTTTGATATGTGGAGTGTCAAGCAACATCTCGTTCAATCGCCAAATGAACGCTTTACGTATAGGTAACGGAGTGACAAAAGTGAGAAAGACCGGAGAATGGTCTGAATGTATCATTGATCCTATAGAGACTTCCGTACAGTTCTTTAAATGCTGAGAAGTAATCATTATATAGTCTAAACTATTATATGAGCCGTGTGGTGCAGAATAATGCGTATAGTCTTTATCGTTCGGGTGAAAAAAGTGCCACATATCTGATAAGGACAGTTTATGTATGGATTTTTTTACCTCCGCCAATTTTCTGTATGACACTGCAGTTCGACCGGTAGAAGTGTCCAAAGCCGGTTCGAGTGATATATTGAAGTCTTCCAGACACCACCACCAATCCCTCACTAAAGTCATTAAATCTATCAAGGGTTTTTATCAGCCAATCTGTTTGTGCAGTGTTAGGAGCATAAAGGTTACAAAAGCAATATATTTGGTTGTCAATTTTACCCTTTAAGAACACATATCTGCCGTCTGGATCTGATTCTGAGTCAATTATAGTAATATTTAGGTGTTTATGTAACCCTATACTGACACCCATACTAGCAGCAGAAGGGGATGAACTGTGCACCCACGTGGTATAGTGTGAATGCGTTAAATTTAGGATATGGTTATGTTTGAAATGGGTTTCTTGTAAGAAACAGAACACTACAAAGGAATTCTAAGATTATGCTCACCTTTTTTACAATTTCTCCATGCCACTTTTCTCATCTTTTCATAATGGACATTAAGCCAAGTAAGAAGAATTCTCTCTGATGTTGAATATATGTTGCTCGATAACGGCTCTGAACTGATTTTTGGCATGCAATCTATCACATTGTCATGATCATTCTTTCTATGTGCAGTGCGTGAAAGAATGAACACCTGGAGAAAAAAAAATATTCTAAAATAATTCAATAAACAGAACAATGCTTATGAACAATTTAAAAACTACTAAACTAAAGCAAAAAAATGTTTGAAGAGGCTCTGTCACCAGATTATTAGTGCCCTATCTCCTACATAATCTGATCGGCGCTGTAATGTAGATAACAGTGGTTTTTATTTTGAAAAACGATTATTTTTGAGCAAGTTATGAGCAATTTTTGATTTATGCTAATTAGTTTCTTAATGACCAACTGGGTGTGTTTTTACTTTTTACCAACTGGGCGTTGTACAGAGGAGTGTATGACACTGACCAATCAGTGACCAATCAGCGTCATAGACTTCTCATTGTTCCAGCGTGATTGTGCAGTGAAAGAAGCTGGGGTGGAACAATGAGAAGTGTATGACACTGATTGGTCACTGATTGGTCACTGATTGGTCAGCGTCATACACTTCTCTTCACAATGCCCAGTTGGTCAAAAGTAAAAACACGCCCAGTTATCTATTAAGAAACTAACTAGCATAAATCTAAAATTGCTCATACCTTGCTCAAAAATGATAGTTTTTCAAAATAAAAACCACTGCTCTTACTCTACATTACAGCGCCGATCAGATTATGTAGGAGATAGGGCACTTATAATCTTATTCATTAAAAATTATTCATCAGAACAAAACTAATATTTTAATAACCGTGGTTCTGCATTTATTGTGTATTTGTTTATTTTTTGATGCTCACACAACGCCAACATATTCTGCATCACTGTACATAAAATGTATCTACTCACATCTGTCCTCAGGCCACATGCACACGACCGTAGATTTCGTCCGTAATTGCGGACCGTAATTACGGTTCGCAATTACGGATGCATTCAGTTTTATTGTCCACGAACACATTCCCGTATATTTACGGAAAAAAGTCCGGGCCGTAGAAACCTCTTGTAAAAAATAGGACATACCCTATTTTTGTATTTTACGGACCGTGCTTCCATCCTTTAAAATGGGAGCACGGTCCGCAAATGCGTATGACTGTCCGCAGCTGGACGTGCCCCTAATCACGGAGCGTAGTGCCACACAGCCTAGAAGGGGGACTTTGTGCACTAACTACGAGGGGGGCTGTGTGGCACTACCTACAGGGGGCTGTGTGGCACTACCTACAGGGGGCATTGTGGCACTATCTACAGTGGGTACTAAATATATGGGGGCACAAACTGACGGCCTAACTTCTATATGGGTGGGACAAACTGCCATTTTACTGCCACTGTGAGTTCCCCCGCAAAGGGGCCCACTAAGTCTGTCGCCCAAGGACCCACGGGGGGGGGGGGGGGCTTTTCTAAATCTTAGCTTAATGCTTTTGTATCTGGCAGCTACAATAGTTTACTATTATGTTCGACTTGCTGATTTGTACGACTAACTACCTGGTCTAGTTCCCATCTAGCCGTAACTACACTCAGTAGAGTCAGTGCTTATACTTACCTGTCAGAACGCATTGTAATTTTAAATTATATGTGGTATATCCCTTTCTTATTTTTGGTTGTTTAATAAAGATATTATGGATTACTCTAAAAACTTTGGTGTAGTTGGGGAAAAAAAAGGCCTTTTTTGCCTTTGGCAATTTGTTGTTGAAATTGAAGTGTTTTGCCCGCCAACTACTAGTGTCCTTTATCTTTTTAGGAAATAATGATAGGCTCTGTATAGCACTGTGGATAATGTAGGTGCCATATAAGCAACAAGAAATAAATAAGTATATGAAATAACATACCAAATATTATCCCCTTACAAACAAAATCCATATTTAATACATTTTTATTTTTTAGTCATGGCATTTTATTTCATTTTATATATAAAAATGTTTAGCCCATAGAAATTTTGATTACTTATACTACGAAATACATATATTAGCCTGTGTATGACTAAATACACAGACAGTTGTTGAAGTACGCATTAGTAAGCACTAAGAACAGGAAATATAAGCAGACAACCCTGGGTTCTCTAATGGGCCTTGGATAGTCTGCCCACCGATGTTAACAAAGCGGGCTCCCCCTCTGTTTATTTTCTCTTATG
Source organism: Rhinoderma darwinii (assembly GCF_050947455.1). Taxonomy (NCBI): domain Eukaryota; kingdom Metazoa; phylum Chordata; class Amphibia; order Anura; family Rhinodermatidae; genus Rhinoderma; species Rhinoderma darwinii. The sequence continues at coordinate 204,579,974 of NC_134688.1, forward strand.
TATACCTTGATCAGTATTGATTGCAATTTACAAGGGATTTAATGGCAGAGATCAGGAGATTGTAAAGTAGATAGAATATCACTAAGCGAGACTAAATTCCCACTGATGTACAATGTACTATTAGAACGCAACATGAGACATCTTACTAACGTTAACATAGTTAGAGGATAAATAGAGGGATTTTCTTTACTAACAACTTGAAAATTGCCATGTCACAGAATGTGTTGGAAAGCCTTAGCTTAACACTGGATTTGCTTATTTTGGATTTGCTCCTGTTCATCAGTTTGACAGCAGATAATCCTTTACAGAGAAATGCATGAAACTGTGAGGCTGTAAACGCTGAAGATAAATGACAGAGCACCCTCTCTAGATTCCCAAAACACAAGGCTTATCATAATGACAAGCAGGACAGCAGCTTGTAATAAATCGGTCAGAAATTTTTCCCATGATTTCAGATTTAGGCACTATGGCATGGGCATAACTATGTGTACAACATTACTGTTTTATTCTACACCAGAGTCGGTTCCAAGTTTGTGTGAGCTTTTGGGCGGCACAGACCTATTGGGGAACTCACAGCGGCAGTAAAACGACAGTTCGTGCCCCCATATATAAGTTAGGCCCTGTTTTGGCCCCCATATAGAAGTCAGGCCCCAAGTTTGTGCCCTCATATAAAAGTTAGGACCCCAGTTTGTGCCCCATATATGCAGTGCCATCTGTAGATAATGCTGCAGTACCCTTTGTAGATAGTGACACAGTGCCCTCTGTAGATAGTGCCACAGTGTCCTCTGTAGATAATGCCAGTGTCCTCTGTAGATAGCGCCACAGTGCACTCTGTAGACAGTGCCACAGTGCCCTCTGTATACAGTGCCACACACAACCCCTGTAAATAATACCACAGTGCCCCATGTAGATAATGCCACTGTGCCACCTGTAGATAGTGCCACACAGCCCCCTGTAGGTAGTGCCACACAACCACCTGTAGATAGTGCTACACAACCCCCTGTAGATAGTGCCACACACACACCCTTGTAGAAAGTGCCACACACACCCCCTTGTAGATAGTGCCACACACACCCCCTTGTAGATAGTGCCACACACCCACCCTTTTGGATAGTACCACACACCCCGTTGTAGATAGTGCCACCCCCCATGTAGATAGCGCTACTCCCCACACCACCCAATAGATAGTGCCAATGGGGCTCCCTCTAGGAGTGGAATCTCCAGCCAGCTCATTGTTGACACTCTATCCGGGGATTCCGCTCCAGGAGGAGCCCATGACATCACTGTCCATATATGTCGGCAACGCTCTGGGTGGATTCCGCTTCTAGACAGGGGCTACCTCTAGCAGCGGAATCCCACGTAAAAGCATCGCCAATGCTCTGACCGGGGATTCCGCTCCTGGAGGAGCCATGATGGGCCCACTGGTGGGCCCACTCAAGGGTAGTGGACCCCCGAAACTTGCCCAGGTTCGCCAGGTGCTGACACCGGTCCTGTTCTTTACCATAGTAGTACTGTTTACTATTGAAGTACTACTATATGGCCGTTATGACACAGGCATGATACGGGTGTTTTTTGTCATCAGAACCGGAGTTAGAGCAGAATTGGCATCTAAGGTGCTCTAACTCCGATTCTGATAAACCGTGAGGTGTCGCGTCCATAAAACAGACACAAAAAAAGCACCCCTATTAACATCGACTGAAAGGGTGAGTTCAAACATGGGAGGTGTGACACAGATTTCCAGTGAGGTTTACGCACCAAAAATCTGTGATAGTAGCATAAATACTGCAGATTTTGCGCAACAGATTTATATAATCCTATGCAGAATATATGCAGCATAATACAGTAGCAGCAGAGCAGAGGAGATTTGAACAAAACGTACCCACACCCTGCGTAAATGATAAGCGGAAAAAACACTCAGAAATTGACCTGCGGTACGTTTTTTTTAATCCGCAGAATGTTGATTGTAATTGTGTAATTACTGCTTTTTTGTTGCAGTTTTTCCCCACTGAATTCAATGGGAGGTAAAACCCACAAAAAATAGAAGACGTAGTGATTTTTGCGGCAGAACAGCTGCAATTCTGCCGCAAAAATTGCAAATCAGACAAAAACGTTCTTAGGCCTCATGCACACGACCGTATTTTTTCCCACCCGTAAATACTGGCGTAAATACGGGTCCGGTGTCACACGTATTCCACCCGTTTTGCACCAGTATTTACGAACCCGTGCCCGTAAATATGGGTCCGGTGTCACCCGTATTCCACCCGTATTTACGGGCACGTTTTTGGCGGCAAAATAGCGCTGCACTAATCGGCAGCCCCTTCTCTCTATCAGTGCAGGATAGAGAGAAGGGACAGCCTTTTCTGTAATAAAAGTTAAAGAAATTCATACTTACCCGGCCGTTGTCTTGGTGACGCGTCCCTCTCTTCACATCCAGCCCGACATCCCTGGATGACGCGGCAGTCCATGTGACCGCTGCAGCCTGTGATTGACCTGTGATTGGCTGCAGCGGTCACATGGCCTGAAATGTCATCCAGGATGTCGAGAGGGACGCATCACCAAGGCAACGGGCGGGAGACCGGACTGGAGGAAGCAGGAAGTTGTCGGTAAGTATGAAAGTCTTTTATTTTTATTTTTTACAGGTTTATTCTGATCGGTAGTCACTGTCCAGGGTGCTGAAAGAGTTACTGCCGATCAGTTAACTCTTTCAGCTCCCTGGACAGTGACTATTTACTGACGTCGCTTAGCAACGCTGCCGTAATGACGGGTGCACACATGTAGCCACCCGTCATTACGAGAGCTCCATAGACTTCTATGGACTGTCCGTGCCGTTATTACGGCCTGAAATAGGACATGTTCTATCTTTTTCAACGGCACGGGCACCTTCCCGTGAGAAAACGGGAAGGCACCCGTCGCCAATAGAAGTCTATGAGCCCGTTATTACGGGTCGTGATTACGACCCGTAATAACGGGAGTTTTTACGGTCGTGTGCATGAGGCCTTATACTTGCTTACATTCTGTGTTTCTTCATCCAGGCAGGCCCCCTGGGATGACGCTTCATCCCATGTGACCACTGCAGCCAATCACAGTAGCAGCAAAGTGGATGAGAATTTAACAAATCTCATCCACACGTTGTACAAAAAATCCGCCACAAAATTTTTTCAGAAATTGACTTGAGGTGCGGTTTTTTAATCTGCAGCATTTCAATTTATGCTTTGGAATCGCTGCTTTTCTGTTGCGCGCAAAAAGTCGCAACTCAGAAAAAAAAAAAGCTTTAGATTTAACCATAGTCATGATGAGGCATCCCTCTGACATCCTGCAGCCCGGCCTTTTGGGGTGACATTTCATACCATGTGACTGCTCCAGTCAATCACAGACTGCAGTGGTCACATGGGATGTCGCCACAGGAGGCCGCAGGATGTCGGAGGGACGCGTCACCATGACTACCGGTAAGTATAAACTTTTGTGTTTTAACCTACTGTTTTCCGTGGCGGACATTCTGCCCGAAAAACAATACCACAATTTGGTGTGTTTTCGGCCAGAATTCACTGCAGGGTCCAGATGCTGTGTACTTTTACGCAGCGTATCCGCCCTGTGTGAACATAACGTAGCCTAACAGTGCTTTCTAAAGTGCTCAGCTTATGTTACACAGATATTTATATATATATTATATATAGTGATACTATATGAACGAGACTAAGGGTTCTTTTACACCGGCCAAAAATGGCCTTAAAAACGAGCGCCGATCAACAATACAGCTCGTTGATCGGCACTCGTTTGTTCCTTTTGGAAAGAGCCATGTATGAGGACAAGCACTCGTTACTATGATCGCTCGTCCTCATACATTTCCATCATGTCGGCAGCACATAAGCTGCCGACAACGATAATATTTCTTGCAGCATAAACGATACAGGCTAAACGATTGGGAATGAGCCTTCATATGAACGCTCGTTCACCCTATATTTGGCCCATGTAAAAGAGCTTTTATTTTTATTTTTTATTCTTTTCCAAAATGTTTTTACTGAATTTTTCAACTTTTTAAGTCAGAGGTACAGAAGGAGAAAAGATAGAAGGGGGGAAGGCAAAGGGTCCGGAAGGGGAAAACAGTACATGAGATAATACGTATCTCGTGACATTGCCATTCATATTATAGATAAACGTCTCAAAAGAAAAGACAAACAATATAATCAATTGTTATATGCCACACAATCAATGATATATCTAGAATCTATGGAGACGCAGAACGAGTAACAAATCTCGTAGGTCTACAATTCAGGATATAGACTGGGAAGAACTAATGTCAAATAATGGAACAAATGATAAATGGGAGATTTTCAAATCTACTTTGAGTTATTATAGTGCAAAATTTATTCCTACAGGTAACAAGTATAAACGACTAAAATTAAACCCCACATGGCTTACACCTTCTGTGAAAGGGGCAATACATGACAAAAAAAGGGCATTTAAAAAATACAAATCTGAGGGTACAGCTGTAGCCTTTGTAAAATATAAAGAGCTTAATAAAATCTGTAAAAATGTAATAAAATTAGCAAAAATACAAAATGAAAGGCAGGTGGCCAGGGATAGTAAAACAAATCCCCAAAAATTCTTCAAGCATATAAATGCAAAAAAGCCCAGGTCTGAACATGTAGGACCCCTAGATAATGGTAATGGGGAGTTGATCACAGGGGATCAAGAGAAGGCAGAGTTACTAAATGGGTTCTTTAGCTCTGTATATACAACTGAAGAAGGAGCAGCTGATGTAGCCGGTGCCAGTGCTGTTAATATATCAGTTGATATACTGAATTGGATGAATGTAGAGATGGTCCAAGCTAAATTAAATAAAATAAATGTGCACAAGGCCCCGGGACCAGATGGGTTACACCCTAGAATTCTTAAAGAGCTTAGTTCAGTTATTTCTGTCCCCCTTTTCATAATATTCAGAGAATCTCTAGTGACTGGTATAGTGCCAAGGGACTGGTGCAGGGCAAATGTGGTGCCTATTTTCAAAAAGGGCTCTAGGTCTTCCCCGGGTAATTATAGACCAGTAAGCTTAACATCCATCGTGGGGAAAATGTTTGAGGGGCTATTAAGGGACTATATACAGGATTATGTGACAATAAATAGCATTATAAGTGACAGCCAGCACGGTTTTACTAAGGACAGAAGTTGTCAAACTAACCTAATCTGTTTTTATGAAGAGGTGAGCAGAAGTCTAGACAGAGGGGCCGCTGTGGATTTAGTGTTTTTGGACTTTGCAAAGGCATTTGACACTGTCCCCCATAGACGCCTAATGGGTAAATTAAGGACTATAGGTTTAGAAAATATAGTTTGTAATTGGATTGAGAATTGGCTAAAGGACCGTATCCAGAGAGTTGTGGTCAATGATTCTTTCTCTGAATGGTCACCGGTTATAAGTGGTGTACCCCAGGGTTCCAGGGTTCAGTGCTGGGACCCCTATTATTCAACTTATTTATTAATGATATAGAGGATGGGATTAATAGCAGGCAGATTTAAACAAACTAAGTGTTTGGGCGTCCACTTGGCAGATGAAGTTTAATGTAGATAAATGTAAAGTTATGCATCTGGGTACCAACAACCTGCATGCATCATATGTCCTAGGGGGAGCTACACTGGCGGATTCACTTGTTGAGAAGGATCTGGGTGTACTTGTAAATCATAAACTCAATAACAGCATGCAGTGTCAATCAGCTGCTTCAAAGGCCAGCAGGATATTGTCGTGTATTAAAAGAGGCATGGACTCGCGGGACAGGGATGTAATATTACCACTTTACAAAGCATTAGTGAGGCCTCATCTAGAATATGCAGTCCAGTTCTGGGCTCCAGTTCATAGAAAGGATGCCCTGGAGTTGGAAAAAATACAAAGAAGAGCAACGAAGCTAATTAGGGGCATGGAGAATTTAAGTTATGAGGAAAGATTGAAAGAATTAAACCTATTTAGCCTTGAAAAAAGACGACTAAGGGGGGACATGATTAACTTATATAAATATATTAATGGCACATACAAAAAATATGGTGAAATCCTGTTCCTTGTAAAACCCCCTCAAAAAACAAGGGGGCACTCCCTCCGTCTGGAGAAAAAAAGGTTCAAGATGCAGAGGCGACAAGGCTTCTTTACAGTGAGAACGGTGAATTTATGGAATAGTCTACCGCAGGAGCTGGTCACAGCAGGGACAGTAGATGGCTTTAAAAAAGGGTTAGACAATTTCCTAGAACAAAAAAATATTAGCTCCTATGTGTAGAAATTTTTCCTTCCCTTTTCCCTTCCCTTGGTTGAACTTGATGGACATGTGTCTTTTTTAAGCCGTACTAACTATGTAACTATGTACTATGTAACTATGTAACTATATACATGTACATAACCAGGGTTAGGAGGGGGAGCAATATGGGTTCAGACATCCGGGTCCCATGAGGAAACGAGCACCAATTCACCACCTAACAAGTCAACGCCAACATTATAACATTATAGGTGTATGTCCTAAAATGGATTGTTCTAGATACCAGGTCGTTAGACCAAAACAGCTCTTCAATTTAAGATGAATCCTGTCTGGAAGAAGGGTTATGAACTTATTCCAGATTTGGAAGAACTGCCTTACTCTTTTCTCCTTAGACAAAGATGCCTCTATCCAATCCATCCGGAAGAGATATGACAGTTTCTCAAGGAAGAGTCGAACAGTGGGTGGGGATGATGAGATCCAACGGTGTAAGATGGTCTTACATGGTGCCGCAGAAATAAATATTAAAGGCTTTTTATCGTGTCGGCGAGTAATAGTATTTTCAGGCGGTAGTATTCCAAACAAACTCCATATATCTGTGTAAGGGCATGTTTCCAACAAGTTTGTGACTACAAATGATTGTATTTGACGCCAAAAGGTTTTTATGTAAGGACATGACCAGAGACAGTGGAGCAAGTCAGCATTAGGGGAGGAGCATTTTGGACATGAGTGATCTGTTGTATTACGAATTATAAAGCTCCTATGTGGGGAAACATAGGCCCTATGTGTCACCTTATATGCCATTTCCCAATACATTGCCGAAGGTAAGTATTTAGCTGCCAGTTGTAGGCAGATAGGATATCTTCAGTAGACGTATCGGTGAGTATTGTGGACCAATAAGCCACTCCAGTGGCAGATTTGGAATAATCATATTTACGGGAGAGTAAGTGATAGTAAGTTGCTATGTGTTTGGGCAGTGTTTGTCGGGTAGGTGTCAGTGCCAGAAAGGAATTATCCCAATCATTATCTGTTATATGTTTGAGAACTTTAGATACATAACTATAGAGCCGTTATTTATTAACACTGTCAGAGATGTTCCTATTTAATGCTAATATAGAAACTATTTATAGTGTGGTTCCACACCACAAAGCTTTAACAAATCGTTGTTGAAATAATCAGTACTCTATTGCTTAAACCATTTTTTCCTTTTTCTTAGCTAAAATGTCAAATTTGTCCGAGCTTGTCTTTATCTATTGTAAAAAAACTGCATTTCTCACCTTGTATATCTGTAACAGTATGTCTGTCCATACACGTTTGGTAACAGACTGAAATATGCCATTGTTTAAATGGAGAAAATTTATATCCATAAGATCCGTTTTCTTCTGGTTTGTAGTCTGAAGCTTTTGAATTTGCGCCTTAAAAACAAAACAAAAGAGAAACAAAAAAACAAAAAACACATAATTAACATTGAGGGGAAATTAGTCATAATGTCACTGCTTGTTCTGTGGGTGTTGTACTACGTCAATTTGTTAAGACTTTAGGAAAACGACTTCCCATTGGGCTTCCCATGAGGCTAATGCAGTTTAATGCATAGTGAAGTAACCAAAATGCTCTGAGTTGGCTGTCTGAGTGCCTTTAATTATTCTCTAAACACAATAATGCATTATGGCTGAAGTGTAAGCAGCTGCAAAGGAAAAACTAAAGATAAATAACATATATACAGAGGTTAACTCTTTCATAACCTGGGGTGTTGAAGACCATCATGCCCAGAGAAAAAAATCCCCTTTTGAATGCTGCATTTTAAAAAGTGTGTTCTTCTTCTTCTCCTTATTATTATTTCTTAGTTTGCCCCCAAAATTTTGGTTTCTTTTTTTTTTGCGTGTCACATAAGGTTTTCTTATTATTTTAACTTGGAGCGAATATCACTCAATTTTGTAGGTCTTATTTAGGGGGGGGGGGGGGTCAGAAACAGTAAAAAATACAGTTTTCCTCATTTTTTTTATTGCTCTGTTTTAAGGAAGTTTCTTCAATGAATAATATTTACCCAAAAAATTATTCCTATAACTCTCCCTTGCACAGCAATGACAAATGTATCTCCATCCCTTAGCTTTAGATGCGGCCTCTGTACATGGATGATAAATATCCAACTACAGACATTTTTTTTAGTAAAATTACAAAAGTAGATCAGGTCGGGGTAGGACAGACTAAAATTCTTGGCATGGGGTAATTATTTTATGTTTGGAGTATTGTACATTCTGTTGACAGGAACTTAATAATGCATGAGCACCTGACACTCATGCAAATTGCGTTTGCAGAAAGTCTACAATTGTCTGGACTAAGATTGTGAATTTTCTTTTTTTACTTTTTACTTATTTTCTCATTTTATTTATTTTTATTTATTTATTTAAAAAAAATATTATTTTACATTTTACTATATTTATAGTTATAATTTTTTACTATGGGGCGCAGATTAGCAAAGAACACCTTACCTATGTAGTCAATGCTGCACCTATATACAGATTACTGATAACAGAAATCACTGTTACTAGTGATTTGTATACAGAGACACACAGAGAAGACGGAGATTGCACTTCTCTGCATACCCCCAAGCTCTCTCTGACCAAGGGATGCCCTGTCACTGTGATATTATTAATGGCGTCACAGGTTTCCCTACCAACCGCCCGAATACAAAAGCAGCACTTCTGCATTAAAGAATACAGTGCTCAATATGAGCCCATTGTTCAGGGGTTGTTTGTGACAGTTCCCTGTCACAGTACAGGATTGGGATGTCAGCATGACAGCCTGAACCTGCCGATGGCACTGCGTGCTAGAGCGCACAGTGCCTTTGAAGACATTTTGTAACTTAACAGGCTTCTAGTACAGGGGCCATGCTAGTAGTCCGTTAATTTAAGTGAGGTGGGTGGGAAGGGGTTAAGATGAAAGAAAAAACAAGGAATTATTGTGTGCCAGGTGGGGTGTTTCAGACTTTAAAAACGAGCCTAGTGGCTAGGTAGGGTCAGAATACCTACAAGATATATACAATTTGCCAAATGGCAACAAATATCCTTTAATTCCTTTCCAATATTATTAATACAACTTATCTTTTATTGCTCTATTCAACTAATTATAACTGTGCACTCAGAAGGTCCGCCGTGAATAGTGTGTCACTGTGGGACTGAAACTCAAATGTGTATATTAGATTTTCATACATTTCAATCAGGTACTTAACATCAGGCCGTGCCTCCGTTTTCTTTGATTGGCACTTCATTTGGCCAATTTATGATTGCTATCTACCTCCAATCATGGATGGTTCAGTGTGATTGCACAGTGGGCCCATACGCTCCCTTCAATTATTTGCAGCCTGTTACTTCTGCGCATTGGAAAATTGGAAAGTAGCTGGGTAGCAGATGCGAACTCCTATACAGAAGAGCATTTCTGAAGTACTTTGAACTTTGGCATTGATGGGCTACAGCAAAAACCGACCACAACAGTTTCACTCTTACCAACTAAAGACAAGAAACTAAGACTATAGAGTGAAAATTGTCTGAAAAGTTCAAAGACTGATAAAACACACATAGCTTTATTCACCATAGTCTTCACATTTTATAACAGGTACTACATGCAGGATAAAGCACTATATCTTAAAGCATCATATTTTAAAACACAAGTTAACTTAAAAAAGTTCCATGAACGTGACCAATGAGTTCGATTTACAACAATGGTCATCACAGCCACGATATCTTAATTCAATAAAGTTTCATTGGGATGTCTTAGAATGTGAGATTTACAGCATTAGGCCTTATTCACACGAACGTTGAATACGTCCGTGTGATGCCCGTTAAAACTACGGCCGTCACACAGATGCATGTCTTTCAATGGGGCCGTTCACACGGCTGTTGTTTCAACAGACCGTGTGAAGGATCCGTTGAAAAATAGAACCTGTCCTATTTTGTTTCGTTTTCATGGATCGCTCCATAGGGTCAAGTCTATGGGGATCTGTGAAAACGGAACCCGCACGGGGGCACCTCGGACGTGAAAGAATTTCACGTTTTTCACATCCGAGTTTCCCCACGCTCGTGTGAATCTAGCCTAAGTTTGTATCCAACAAAACCTGCTATTTATACAATATACCATAGGATCTCAAAAGGTCTAGGACATTATATTATTGTCCCAAATGGTTTATTAATAATCCTTATGGTAAAAAGACTGTTGTATGCATAGAAATGTAGTCACAAGTCTATGATAGGTAGAAGAACATCTGCTGATTATGATTGAGTGAAGTGAAATAATATTTCAATGTTTTTATTACCAAGTCAACCATAATTACTTTTATTTAATACTATATAATTTATACTAGAATTATACTAAACAAAAATCACTCTAAAATATATTTTGTAGACTAGTAAAATAAATAACCAATACTGTTGTGTATTTTGCTCTATGTCTGGTAGTAGTGAAAAACACCGGACTGATTTGATGAAATTGCACGTAATAGCCACATTTTATAACAAAGTACATGTCAGTTGCAGGCATCAATCCTTTGTCTGATTTCCCGTCGCTGTCAACGTAGTAATTTAAACCTAAACAGCTGGCAACAGCAGCTGAGAATCAAGAGCTCTTTCCTTGAGCACTAATAATTTTATTGTTTGCCACTAGAAGAAAAAGTATTTACCGGCATACAGTCCTTGTAAGAGCATATTAGAGGACATTTTTATATCCTTGATATTTTATAGTCAAGTATTATGTATTATTTTTTTTTTGTTATTTCAAGCACATAGCTAGCATTACATCAATGCCATCTAATTGTATAGGAATGTTCTGTATAAAAGATTATAGGACATGTAGAGATTTTTTATAGTAAAATAAATAACATATTATTTTCTTGTACAAGTGCAATAGTAGAGGCACTTTAAGATGGTATGTGTGTAAAGCTTATTTGTCCAAAGCCAAAGGCTTGCTTTTTGCATTAGAAACGTCAAAACTCCTTGTAATCCATGGTTAGAATTGACGACTCAGAGCAAGTCTGAAGGAAATAAGGTCTTTACCCTTTAAGGGGTTACCTCATTTGACGCATTTATTGGATATTCCATATATGTTTGATCAGTGGGGATGTGATTGTCTAACATAGCTCGCTCTATAACATTTATAGACTATAATGGAGAGTGACTGAACAAAGCATTCCCTCTGATGGAAAAGGGGGACCTGGCACCCTTGATCATGGAATCTTGGAGGTCTCAGTGGTAGGACCTCATGAGCAGACATTTATGGAATGTGAAATCAATATCCCATAAATGTCTGTAATGAGAAAACCCCATCTAAATCCCCAAGAAGGTATGGTATTTGTTATAAGACAAGCATCAAAACTTTAACAGACAAGATTAGCTGGAAAGGCAAAAGCGCAGTTCGGCAGGAAAAATGCGACCATATTTTGGTTATATTAAACTGGCCTTACTTAAATGCTACGCATACCTTTGAAATAGTTTTTTATTTTTATATATTTTTTATTTTATAAAATTGTGCATTAGTGTGATTGGTGCAACTTAATAAATTTTGTCAAAGATACTTTTTACTTTTTGAGATACGGCTTTGTATCCTGTATACAGAGCAGCTGTATTGAGCACTAAGTTCATACGTTAGATGTGATCAATTACAGGTGGATCCTGCATGCCAGAGACACGCAAGGACTCGTTGTCACCGAAACTGTCAGTCCCCGGACATTTTTCATAAAATGTATTTAGGAAGTTGCACCAATCACACTGATCCACAATTTTATTTAAAAAAAAACGAACTAAGTAACTAACTAACTAACTAACTAACTAACTAACTAACTAACAAACTAATAATTTCAAAACTTTTTCAACACTTTTTTCTTTGCAAGAAGAATTATCATTTTCTAAACTTTATTAGGAACAGTTTCCTAATTTTAAGTTAGAAAAATTTCCAATATAATCTATTATGTAACTATGTAACATTGTTGTCCGCATTATAAGGTGTTTGAGAAATCCAGAAGTGAGAAGAAATTTTACATGCAGAAATGCTGCAAGGAAAATAATGCATTACATGGTGCTCTAAGAAAACCATGGGCATATGTATAATGCACAGAAGAGCAGCTTTCCACTCTTTAAAAGGTACTACCATCATGGCCGCCATCAGGGCAGTACTGGCGGTACTGCCGTCAGGGGCTCGGCCATAAATTTGAAAAAATGGGGGCCCGCTCTCCATTGCTAGAATTCATTTGCTCACATCAGTGGGGCTCTTATTAATTAACTTTGGTGAAGGGAACAGGTCCCTTCACGAAGCCGGGGCCCATTCTTTACATCAAAGTAAAATCATAAGGGCCCGCTGTTCACATAGTGCCCGCCCCCTTCTCCTCCTCCACAGCGGCGTGACAGCGTGTGTGGAGGAGACGAGGGGAGACGTCATGAAGGCAGTGGGAGGTTTGAATCCAGTGGAAGCGTCAATCAGCAACAGAAGACTTCTGACACAGTGAGTATGTAATGTCTGTGGTCTGTGTCAGGCTGCTGCTGCCCGGAGTCTCCTCAAATCATATCTCCACCAAAAAAGCAATGTCTTTAACTATGTCGGTACTATACCCTCTCAGTAGAGATGAGCGAACCGGGACAACCGAACCCGGTTTCGGTCCGAACTTCTGGAAAAGTTCGGTTCGCAGCGAATCCGAACTTTACCGGGTTCGGCCGAACCCGTTTTGACCGAACCCGGCTACATTTTGGCGCCTGCCACATGTTACATCTAAAATGGAGGATTACAGAAGATCACCTGACATCAGGCTACCCCATAATGCCTTGCAAACGGCTCTCCCAGCCAATCGGGAGGCAGCATAGGGGCGGGCTCAAGCCTGCAATAAAAGTCTATGCACGGAGCTCAGCGGCCATTTTACAGACAGGAGCTGTAGGGATAGCATCTCTGTGCAGTAAGGGAAAGCTTTAGGAATCTAAAAGGCAGGAATTCAGAAATCGAAGGGGCTCATCCACTACTCACTACTCAGCCAGTGTGTGAATACGCTTTTATAAGGGGCTCATCCCCATTGCATCCAACTTGCAATACAGGCAGCCTTTGTAGTAGTGGTAGTAGTAGTACTACAAGGCCCAGCATTCCCTGAGTGCACTGCAGCGAGGCTGATTGAAATTCTCATTCATTGCCATTTGCCAAGCCAGTGTCCGTGTGTGAATACGCTTTTAGAAGGGGCTCATCCCCATTGCATCCAACTTGCAATACAGGCAGCCTTTGTAGTAGTGGTAGTAGTAGTACTACAAGGCCCAGCATTCCCTGAGTGCACTGCAGCGAGGCTGATTGAAATTCTCATTCATTGCCATTTGCCAAGCCAGTGTCCGTGTGTGAATACGCTTTTAAAAGGGGCTCATCCCTGGCCGTTATTAACAGGAATAACAATCCAACTTGCCATACAGGCAGCCTAGTAGTACTACAAGGCCCAGCATTCCCTGAGTGCACTGCCGTGAGGCTGATTGAAATTCTCATTCATTGCCATTTGCCAAGCCAGTGTCCGTGTGTGAATACGCTTTTAAAAGGGGCTCATCCCTGGCCGTTATTAACAGGATAACAATCCAACTTGCCATACAGGCAGCCTAGTAGTACTACAAGGCCCAGCATTCCCTGAGTGCACTGCAGCGAGGCTGATTGAAATTCTCATTCATTGCCATTTGCCAAGCCAGTGTCCGTGTGTGAATACGCTTTTAAAAGGGGCTCATCCCTGGCCGTTATTAACAGGAATAACAATCCAACTTGCCATACAGGCAGCCTAGAAGTACTACAAGGCCCAGCATTCCCTGAGTGCACTGGCGCGAGGCTGATTGAAATTCTCATTCATTGCCATTTGCCAAGCCAGTGTCCGTGTGTGAATACGCTTTTAAAAGGGGCTCATCCCTGGCCGTTATTAACAGGATAACAATCCAACTTGCCATACAGGCAGCCTAGAAGTACTACAAGGCCCAGCATTCCCTGAGTGCACTGCCGCGAGGCTGATTGAAATTCTCATTCATTGCCATTTGCCAAGCCAGTGTCCGTGTGTGAATACGCTTTTAAAAGGGGCTCATCCCTGGCCGTTATTAACAGGAATAACAATCCAACTTGCCATACAGGCAGCCTAGTAGTACTACAAGGCCCAGCATTCCCTGAGTGCACTGCAGCGAGGCTGATTGAAATTCTCATTCATTGCCATTTGCCAAGCCAGTGTCCGTGTGTGAATACGCTTTTAAAAGGGGCTCATCCCTGGCCGTTATTAACAGGAATAACAATCCAACTTGCCATACAGGCAGCCTAGTAGTACTACAAGGCCCAGCATTCCCTGAGTGCACTGCCGCGAGGCTGATTGAAATTCTCATTCATTGCCATTTGCCAAGCCAGTGTCCGTGTGTGAATACGCTTTTAAAAGGGGCTCATCCCTGGCCGTTATTAACAGGAATAACAATCCAACTTGCCATACAGGCAGCCTAGTAGTACTACAAGGCCCAGCATTCCCTGAGTGCACTGCAGCGAGGCTGATTGAAATTCTCATTCATTGCCATTTGCCAAGCCAGTGTCCGTGTGTGAATACGCTTTTAAAAGGGGCTCATCCCTGGCCGTTATTAACAGGAATAACAATCCAACTTGCCATACAGGCAGCCTAGAAGTACTACAAGGCCCAGCATTCCCTGAGTGCACTGGCGCGAGGCTGATTGAAATTCTCATTCATTGCCATTTGCCAAGCCAGTGTCCGTGTGTGAATACGCTTTTAAAAGGGGCTCATCCCTGGCCGTTATTAACAGGATAACAATCCAACTTGCCATACAGGCAGCCTAGAAGTACTACAAGGCCCAGCATTCCCTGAGTGCACTGCCGCGAGGCTGATTGAAATTCTCATTCATTGCCATTTGCCAAGCCAGTGTCCGTGTGTGAATACGCTTTTAAAAGGGGCTCATCCCTGGCCGTTATTAACAGGAATAACAATCCAACTTGCCATACAGGCAGCCTAGTAGTACTACAAGGCCCAGCATTCCCTGAGTGCACTGCAGCGAGGCTGATTGAAATTCTCATTCATTGCCATTTGCCAAGCCAGTGTCCGTGTGTGAATACGCTTTTAAAAGGGGCTCATCCCTGGCCGTTATTAACAGGAATAACAATCCAACTTGCCATACAGGCAGCCTAGTAGTACTACAAGGCCCAGCATTCCCTGAGTGCACTGCCGCGAGGCTGATTGAAATTCTCATTCATTGCCATTTGCCAAGCCAGTGTCCGTGTGTGAATACGCTTTTAAAAGGGGCTCATCCCTGGCCGTTATTAACAGGAATAACAATCCAACTTGCCATACAGGCAGCCTAGTAGTACTACAAGGCCCAGCATTCCCTGAGTGCACTGCCGCGAGGCTGATTGAAATTCTCATTCATTGCCATTTGCCAAGCCAGTGTCCGTGTGTGAATACGCTTTTAAAAGGGGCTCATCCCTGGCCGTTATTAACAGGAATAACAATCCAACTTGCCATACAGGCAGCCTAGTAGTACTACAAGGCCCAGCATTCCCTGAGTGCACTGCCGCGAGGCTGATTGAAATTCTCATTCATTGCCATTTGCCAAGCCAGTGTCCGTGTGTGAATACGCTTTTAAAAGGGGCTCATCCCTGGCCGTTATTAACAGGAATAACAATCCAACTTGCCATACAGGCAGCCTAGTAGTACTACAAGGCCCAGCATTCCCTGAGTGCACTGCCGCGAGGCTGATTGAAATTCTCATTCATTGCCATTTGCCAAGCCAGTGTCCGTGTGTGAATACGCTTTTAAAAGGGGCTCATCCCTGGCCGTTATTAACAGGAATAACAATCCAACTTGCCATACAGGCAGCCTAGAAGTACTACAAGGCCCAGCATTCCCTGAGTGCACTGCAGCGAGGCTGATTGAAATTCTCATTCATTGCCATTTGCCAAGCCAGTGTCCGTGTGTGAATACGCTTTTAAAAGGGGCTCATCCCTGGCCGTTATTAATAGGAATAACAATCCAACTTGCCATACAGGCAGCCTAGTAGTACTACAAGGCCCAGCATTCCCTGAGTGCACTGCAGCGAGGCTGATTGAAATTCTCATTCATTGCCATTTGCCAAGCCAGTGTCCGTGTGTGAATACGCTTTTAAAAGGGGCTCATCCCTGGCCGTTATTAACAGGAATAACAATCCAACTTGCCATACAGGCAGCCTAGAAGTACTACAAGGCCCAGCATTCCCTGAGTGCACTGCCGCGAGGCTGATTGAAATTCTCATTCATTGCCATTTGCCAAGCCAGTGTCCGTGTGTGAATACGCTTTTAAAAGGGGCTCATCCCTGGCCGTTATTAACAGGAATAACAATCCAACTTGCCATACAGGCAGCCTAGAAGTACTACAAGGCCCAGCATTCCCTGAGTGCACTGCCGCGAGGCTGATTGAAATTCTCATTCATTGCCATTTGCCAAGCCAGTGTCCGTATGTGAATACGCTTTTAAAAGGGGCTCATCCCTGGCCGTTATTAACAGGATAACAATCCAACTTGCCATACAGGCAGCCTAGTAGTACTACAAGGCCCAGCATTCCCTGAGTGCACTGCCGCGAGGCTGATTGAAATTCTCATTCATTGCCATTTGCCAAGCCAGTGTCCGTGTGTGAATACGCTTTTAAAAGGGGCTCATCCCTGGCCGTTATTAACAGGATAACAATCCAACTTGCCATACAGGCAGCCTAGTAGTACTACAAGGCCCAGCATTCCCTGAGTGCACTGCAGCGAGGCTGATTGAAATTCTCATTCATTGCCATTTGCCAAGCCAGTGTCCGTGTGTGAATACGCTTTTAAAAGGGGCTCTGAAATGTCTGGGAAAAAAAAGGTTGTGAAAGGACGGGGTAGAGGAAGAAACACCCATGCCGTCTCCTCTTCCAGTCCAAATGTTGGATCTGTTGGTGCCAGACCCAGTAGCAGCATTTGTGGCACAAGACATGTGCCCAGTTCCACTAGTAGCAGCTGCCATGTGCCTGCTCGTAGTAGTATCAGCAAGCCAGACTTGTCCATCTCCTCCGGTGGGCGGGTTACTTTAGACAATACGGCCATTGTGGACTGGTTGGCTGGCTCGCGGTCATCTCAGCAGGAAGACTCTGACGATCTGGCTTCAAGCCAGGTTTCGTTGGATTCCAGATCCTCTACAGTTCCTTGGCACGGTGACAGTAGTAATATAGGTATTTCTAGCGTTTCCATTCCATCATCTATGTCTTCGCTCCCCCTTCCTAGCGGGAAGCCATCTTTCCTGAGAGTCCTAAGAGACATCTCCTCGGGTGCGAAGGAAGATACTGAACAACATAGTGATGATGATGATTTGTTTTCCGCGAGTCAGCCAACGGAGTGTGTTGCGGCGGTGGTGGAGGTGGAAGCGGTGACTGAGACGCATAGCTGCGGTAGTGGGGGTGTTGGTGGTGGTAGCCGTGGTGGCAGACGCAGTAATGAGGGGGGGCATGGAGCCCGCCATGATGTCACATCACATTCACAACACAGTGACAGAAGTGGCGGGGATGATGAGGAAGGCTATGATGATGATGTTGTTTTAGACAGGACGTGGGAACCAGGTGACGAGGTGATGACGGCGTCAGAGGAGGAGGGTAGTAGTGGCGGCACTGGACGTGATAAACAGCCAAGCCGAGGTAGGGGCAGAAGTCAATCTGAAAAACGTTGCAGCGGTAGGGTCAGCTCAGGAGCCGGTGACGGCGACACAGATGCTGGTGTAGGCTCCCGAAAAAAGCCTGCCAGACAAGGGGCAAGCTCGGGTGGTTGTGGTGGTGGTGGACGTGGTACTACCTCTTTACGGTACTCTGCCGTGTGGCAATTTTTCTGTACCTTCCCGGAGGAGGAAAACATGGCACAGTGCCGTATCTGCAAGCAGAAAGTAAGGCGTGGGCAGGGCAGCAATGTAGGAACTACTGCTCTACGTAAACACATGGAACGGCATCACAAGGCCATGTGGGACAATCAACATGCCCCACCATCATGTACATCTAATTAAGACCCCTCTTCCGCTGCGGCTGCTGCTCCGAGTCCCTGTCATCTAAGTAGTAGCCAGGCCTTATCCACCATGTCGTTGTCATCATCATCATCACTGTCATCTAGTGCTCCTCCTATGTCCCGTCAGTTATCCATTACGGAATCGTTGTCCAATAAGCAACAATATATACCCAGTCATCCACTTGTCGTGCGGCTTAATTCACACCTGGCTAAGTTGTTGGTGGTGCAGTCGCTGCCGTACCACCTGGTCGACTCCGCCGGCTTCAAGCAATTGATGGCGTGCGCTCAGCCTAGGTGGCGAATACCTAGCCGACATTACTTCTCCAAAACAGCTGTCCCTGCCTTGCACAAGCATGTGGAGGAAAAGGTGTCCAAGTCCTTGCAATTATCCGTGTGCAGCAGGGTACATGCCACCGTCGACACGTGGAGCAGCAACCATGGGCAGGGACAGTACATGTCTTTCACGGCCCACTGGGTCAATATTTTGCAGTCCGATGCACCACCGCAGCAATGCCAGGCATTACCACCTCCACGCTTGTATGTTTCTAGTTCAACTCCGGACACCAGGCGCCTACCATCCTTCTCCTCCTACTCCTCCTCCTCCTCCTTGCCTTCCTCCTTGGAGGTCTTCCCGTCCCCGACAGGACACAGCGTATCTTCCACTCCTCCTCCCTCCTCTTTTCATAGGTGCAAGGTGAAGCGCCACAACGCTGTCTTACACCTGCTGAGCCTGGGCGAGAAAAGCCACACAGGGCAGGAGCTGCTGCTGTGCATCAAGGAGGAAATCGCACGCTGGCTGTCTCCTCTGAAACTCACACTGGGCAATGTTGTCTCTGATAACGGCAAGAACGTTGTGGCTGCACTGCGTCTAGGTCACCTGACACATGCTCCTTGCATGGCACATGTGATCAATCTGGTCATAACACGCTTCTTAAAGTCATATGTTGGTTTGAAGGGTGTGCTGGCCATGTCCAGGAGGGTTTGCGTTCGCTTTAGACGTTCGTATGCATTTAAGCACGCCCTCCTGGACTTGCAGCGTCAAAACAATCTCCCAGAACACAGCCTGATTTGCGACGTTCCAACACGATG
Source organism: Rhinoderma darwinii (assembly GCF_050947455.1). Lineage (NCBI taxonomy): Eukaryota > Metazoa > Chordata > Amphibia > Anura > Rhinodermatidae > Rhinoderma > Rhinoderma darwinii. The sequence goes on from NC_134688.1 coordinate 204,599,316, forward strand.
GAATTCCACCCTGCACATGTTGGACCGTCTGTACGAACAGCGGAAAGCCGTGAATGATTTTCTGTTGCAGCAGACGGGCAGCGTTTGGAGCCAGTGTAATTTCGAGCTCAGGCACTGGCAGCTGGTTAGAGACGCATGTCGCGTTTTGAGGCCCTTTGAAGAGGCCACACGATTTGTGAGCCGTGACGCTACCGGAATGAACGATGTTATGCCGCTGATATTCATTATGGAGCAAACGCTCACAGCGATGATTCAGCAAAGGATGGAGGAAGGATCACATCTGGCTATGGATGTTGAGGAGGAGGAGGAGGAGGAGGATGAGGAAACAGGACCTGAAGAGGAGCTGGATTTGGAGATGGAATCACAGGAAGGGATAGGGGACGAGGCAGCCGCACAACATGACAGTGATGGTGGTGATGACGAGTCTGACGACGACCTTGATGATGGACAACCATGGCAGTATGGGGCGGAGATGGAACCAACCGGGCCCTCTGAAACGCTGGCCAGGATGGCGAGCTGTATGCTTCGTTACTTGCGCGCTGACTGTCGTATTGTTAGCATGAAGCAAAGAGATGACTACTGGATAGCCACACTTTTAGACCCTCGGTATAAAGCCAGAATGGGGGAGTTTTTTGCGCCTTCCGAGAGGGAGGCAAAATTGGCTTATTATAGAGAGAAGCTATGCAGCCAGCTTGTCATGGCTTTCAAACGGCAGACACCCGCTGCAAGCATGTCTGACCGGGGGGTCACTCTCCGCTCCCCACTGTCTCATCGTTCCACCGCCTCTGGCAGAGCTACCTCTGCAACAGGCGGCAGCCGTGGCAGCAGCGGCAGCAGCAGCAGCAGCAGCCAATTCAGTTTGGAAAATATGATGACAACATTTTTACATCCAATACCCCGACCTGACACACATCGTAGCACTAGTCACCAAAGGGATGTTCACCATCTCCAGGTGCAGCACCTAAACAACCAGGTTCACTCGTACTTGGACTGTGCCCTTTCTCCGTCAGAAATGCTGATCCCAGACCCCATGGACTTCTGGGTCAGCAGATTGGATCATTGGCAAGAACTGGCCCAGTTTGCCATGGGTGTACTGTCTTGTCCACCCTCCAGTGTAGCGTCAGAGAGGGTATTCAGCGCAGCAGGGGGCTTCGTCACCCCTAAGCGAACAAGATTGTCCGCCAACAGCTTGGAAAATCTCACGTTTCTGAAAATGAATCAAGCGTGGATCGGTGAGGATTTTAAAACCCCTGTGCCTGATGCCACTGATTAGATCTGACATTGCTGCTGCTGCTGCCGCTGCCGCCTGCTACTGCTGCCTGCTACTATGGGATTCTGTCCTGTCCACTCTTTTTTTAATGTGCCGCTGTTGGTGCTGCAGCTGCTACTACTTCTACCACCAATCCACCCCAGTGCCGTCTGCTACAAGCAGGCCTGCCCCACCAGAGGGCTTTGTCCTGTGACTCTCCAGTCTCTTTTTTTAATGTGCTGCTACTACTGCTACTACTGTCTGCTTGCACCCTTGCTGTCTGTGTTGGCTACCTCGACTACTACCACCAATACACCTCCACTGCCGCCCGTCTGCTACAAGCAGGCCTGAGGCCTGCCCCACCACAGGGCTTTGTCCTCCTCTGACTGTCCAGTCTCTTTTTTTAATGTGCTGCTACTACTGCTACTACTGCTTGCACCCTTGCTGTCTGTGTTGGCTACCTCTACTACCACCAATACACCTCCACTGCCGCCCGTCTGCTACAAGCAGGCCTGAGGCCTGCCCCACCACAGGGCTTTGTCCTCCTGTGACTGTCCAGTCTCTTTTTTTTAATGTGCTGCTACTACTGCTTGCACCCTTGCTGTCTGTGTTGGCTAGTCTACCTCTACTACCACCAATACACCTACACTGCCGCCCGTCTGCTACAAGCAGGCCTACCCCACCACAGGGCTATGTCCTGTGACTGTCGTCCAGTCTCTTTTTTTAATGTGCTGCTGCTACTACCAGTCTACCACCCTTGATGTCTGTGTTGGCTAGTCTACCTCTACTACCACCAATACACCTCCACTGCCGTCTGCTACAAGCAGGCTTGAGGCCTGCCCCACCACAGGGCTATGTCCTCCTGTGACTGTCCAGTCTCTTTTTTTAATGTGCTGCTACTACTGCTACTACTGCTTGCACCCTTGCTGTCTGTGTTGGCTACCTCGACTACTACCACCAATACACCTCCACTGCCGCCCGTCTGCTACAAGCAGGCCTGAGGCCTGCCCCACCACAGGGCTTTGTCCTCCTGTGACTGTCCAGTCTCTTTTTTTAATGTGCTGCTACTACTGCTTGCACCCTTGCTGTCTGTGTTGGCTACCTCGACTACTACCACCAATACACCTCCACTGCCGCCCGTCTGCTACAAGCAGGCCTGAGGCCTGCCCCACCACAGGGCTTTGTTCTCCTGTGACTGTCCAGTCTCTTTTTTTTAATGTGCTGCTACTACTGCTACTACTGCTTGCACCCTTGCTGTCTGTGTTGGCTAGTACCTCTACTACCACCAATACACCTCCACTGCCGCCCGTCTGCTACAAGCAGGCCTGCCCCACCACAGGGCTTTGTCCTGTGACTGTCGTCCAGTGTCTTTTAATGTGCTGCTACTACTCACCCTTGCCAATAAAAAGGGTCAATTTTTGGAGGGCTTGTGAAAAGCCATTGCTTGTTGCTTTAATGCTTTTACATCCATGTATGGAAGAACCCCGGCAGGCATCTGCCAATAAAAAGGGTCAATTTTTGGAGGGCTTGTGAAAAGCCATTGCTTGTTGCTTTAATGCTTTTACATCCAAGTATGGAAGAACCCCGGCAGGCATCTGCCAATAAAAAGGGTCAATTTTTGGAGGGCTTGTCAAAAGCCATTGCTTGTTGCTTTAATGCTTTTAAATCCATGTATGGAAGAACCCCGGCAGGCATCTGCCAATAAAAAGGGTCAATTTTTGGAGGGCTTGTCAAAAGCCATTGCTTGTTGCTTTTACATCCATGTATGGAAGAACCCCGGCAGGCATCTGCCAATAAAAAGGGTCAATTTTTGGAGGGCTTGTGAAAAGCCATTGCTTGTTGCTTTAATGCTTTTACATCCATGTATGGAAGAACCCCGGCAGGCATCTGCCAATAAAAAGGGTCAATTTTTGGAGAGCTTGTCAAAAGCCATTGCTTGTTGCTTTAATGCTTTTACATCCATGTATGGAAGAACCCCGGCAGGCATCTGCCAATAAAAAGGGTCAATTTTTGGAGGGCTTGTGAAAAGCCATTGCTTGTTGCTTTAATGCTTTTACATCCATGTATGGAAGAACCCCGGCAGGCATCTGCCAATAAAAAGGGTCAATTTTTGGAGGGCTTGTCAAAAGCCATTGCTTGTTGCTTTTACATCCATGTATGGAAGAACCCCGGCAGGCATCTGCCAATAAAAAGGGTCAATTTTTGGAGGGCTTGTGAAAAGCCATTGCTTGTTGCTTTAATGCTTTTACATCCATGTATGGAAGAACCCCGGCAGGCATCTGCCAATAAAAAGGGTCAATTTTTGGAGGGCTTGTGAAAAGCCATTGCTTGTTGCTTTAATGCTTTTACATCCATGTATGGAAGAACCCCGGCAGGCATCTGCCAATAAAAAGGGTCAATTTTTGGAGGGCTTGTGAAAAGCCATTGCTTGTTGCTTTAATGATTTTACATCCATGTATGGAAGAACCCCGGCAGGCATCTGCCAATAAAAAGGGTCAATTTTTGGAGGGCTTGTGAAAAGCCATTGCTTGTTGCTTTAATGCTTTTACATCCATGTATGGAAGAACCCCGGCAGGCATCTGCCAATAAAAAGGGTCAATTTTTGGAGGGCTTGTCAAAAGCCATTGCTTGTTGCTTTAATGCTTTTACATCCATGTATGGATGAACCCCGGCAGGCATCTGCCAATAAAAAGGGTCAATTTTTGGAGGGCTTGTCAAAAGCCATTGCTTCTTCTTTTACCACCTTATATGTATGAACCCTGGCAGGCATCAGCCGCCTAAAATGGTTAATTTTTGTACCTTTTTTAACAATGCATTAAGCATACAACATGCACAAGTGCAGTGGTTTCTGTTAGTTATCTCCGTGTCCCATCCGTTTTCCTAGAGCCATACATGTTGGCGTAACTTTGACACCAACTTTGCATTAAAGACAGCTCAAAAGTACTTGGATACACTCATGGGTGACCTAAGAGTGTTATACAGGGCTTCTAGGGCTTTAAAACAGTGTTATACACGATTTTTAGGGGCTTTCTTGTATTACAGGTTCGGTCAGAACTAGTTCGGTCCGAATCAAACTTTTGCACGAAATTCGGCGAACTTGCCGAACCGAACTTTTCATAAGTTCGCTCATCTCTACCTCTCAGCACTGCTTCATAGTCTTGTATTACTATCAGCAGGTTTATTGTCCCGTTACACAGCACAGGAGATAAGAGTTGCCCTAGAGCTGCTGCTAGTGATACAATGCGGTGCTTCAGTGTCAGGATGATATCATACAGACCTGGGTAAGACATTTGCTTTCTATGGGGGGGTTAGATGACAATGGGGGCAGGGAGATATAATTGGGTGGGGATCGAAATGATGGTGTAGTGGGTAGGAGATAATAATGGAGAGTGTATGACACTGAAGGAGACATTATACTAGGGGGATGATAGATGGGGGAAAAGAGGATATCTCAAGGGAGGGGTAGAGGAAGGAGAGGATACCTGGGGGAGGGGAGAGATCTGAAAGGCTATGTACACCTCTGTTTGTTTGTTTTTTAATAAAAAAGTTTATTAGTGTGTGTGTTATGAAACTTTGTAAATACTTTTTATTTTTACTTTTTGAGATACAGCTGCTTTGTATATATACAGAGCAGCTGCATCGTGCGCTGAGACCTGAATCCGTCAGGTCAGAGGGACTGACGGGTTCAGTGTCGGCCGGTCAGGATCCACCTGTTATCGATCAAATCTAAATTATGAAGAGACACCCAGGGTCGCTGACACTGAACCCGTCAGTCCCGTGGACCTGACCGATAAAGGTTTCAGTGCACAATACAGCTGCTCTGTATACAGCATACAAAGCAGCTGTATCCCATAAAGTAAAAATAATTTTTAATAAAAACTATTTGGAAAGTAGCACCAAACAGACTAGTAATTAGTTTTATTTAAAAAAAAACAACAAAATAACAAAAAACACATTCAATGGTTTACATAGCCTTCAAACCTGAGGTGGGTAGTGAGATAATACCTAAGGGGGTGGAGAAGATACGATCCATATCATTTTTGTAATGTAAGCTCATCTTTTATGATCCGGCCTGTCTCCACATACAGCCCAAGCAAGTTCTTTTATCTTAACAAAGCCCCTGTCACCTACTGTGTGCCACCTGCCCCCCCCCCATGAAGCCCGTGCCAAGGTGTCTCCTCACTGCCCTCTCACCTACAGAGCCACCTGCACATGCCATGTAGTGTCTACTCCCTGCGACTTGGCATCTCCCCCTTGCTACTTCTTCCCCTTACAAAGGCCATGTTACCTCGCACCTCCCTGCCTCCACCACATAGCCACCTACTGTCACTCCTCGCTTACCATAGAGACGTTATCCCATGTAGTTATATAGAAGCACCCATAGAAAATTGGACATCTCCCCCACAGAGCCTCAGCAGATAATCCCCATCAATAAATGTTTTGTTATCAAATCCCATATCGACTAGATAGACCATTAAAGCCTGAATGCTAAACTGTGACGGCAGGTAGGGGTCGGGTGGAAAGGTGTCTGAATTCCTTAATGGGGTATTCCGGTTAAAACAATTTAGCCCCTATCCGTAGGGTAGGGGGATAACTTGCTGATCGGTGGGTGTCCGACAGCTCAGACCCCCACCGTTTACGAGAATTGAGACGCCGAACCCCTCGTTTGATCCCAGCGGCAGGTCACTCATGCGCACTGCCGCTCCGTACATTCTCTATGGGAGCGCAGGAGATAACCGAGTGCAGTGTTCGGTTTTTGCCAGCGCTGCTATAGAGAATGAGACCTGCTGCTCGGTTCGGGACCCCCGTTCTCGTAAATGGTGGGGGTCCGAGCTGTCGGACACCCACCGATCAGCAAGTTACCCCTTACCCTACAGATAGGGGGTAACTTGATGTAACCGGAATACCCATTTAAGAGGTCTGATCTGGGGTCTGAATTTTTTTCTGGTTTGGGGAATGAAATTATTTAGAGGTCTGGTGTCTGAATTTATTTTGTCGTGTGGTGTCTACACAGATGACGTGTGTGCTGCATGAGAAGAGAAGGCGAAAAAAAGTCATCAAGGTGTGCCGCAGCAGTGGGAGATCTTAGGGACTGCAGCGGCCAGAACTACATCTTGGTGAGTGACTCTGCTGTGTACAGGCAGCAGCTTCAGTGCAATAATTTTTGTTTATGATGCCCCCCTGCAATCAGATTCTCTGCACACAAACTGTTTTAATTTTTGTCCCCCGCAGAGTCCTTGTCACTTCCCTGTTCCTCCACAGAGTCCCTGACAGGTTGCGTCTCCCCCTGGCCACCCTCCAACCCTTGCTACTTTCTGTTCTCCCAGAAATCCCCTCCTCCTTTGCCCCCCCAAGCCCTGGCACTTAGTCTCTCTACCTTGCCCCCTGATACCGACCAGCTGTCTCTGCCCCTTCAAAGAGACTCTACTAGTTTGCTTTTCACCGCTGCCCTACCTCCCACCCCTTTACTTTGCGCCCTCCCCAATAGTAAGACCCCTTGGCTGTATGGGCCCAGAAATTTCTGATGGCGGCCCTGACTACCATCAAAGTTATGGGTGTACGGAAGTGCTACAGGCCCTTTATTTTGAGAAATAGAGGCATTCTTAGTAGTCAGACCGCAATCAATGAGGAAGTGATGGAGTAACCTGGTGATGATATTCCATCACTTCTAATGGTGGGAAAACCTTTTTATTGTAAGCAATGAGCACCATAAAGAGATCTTAAAGGGATATTTAGAAGATTTTCCTATCTTATTGTGAGAATTCATGAGGCTGTTTATTGTTTTTTAGAAATATAAAGCAGACCCACCTGGTACAGTAATAAGATAAATATTAACAATTTTTGTAAATAAAGTGAGAACGGTCATTGTAAAGCACATAAAGTAAAAAAGATAAAAAAGTTGCTTTATTGCTATTCTTCACATACGTTTCTAGAACTTACCTGTACTTGCAGCCATCTTTCATAATCAAGAGGCTCAAAGAGATACTCAGGTTTTATGTGAGAAAGAGACGCTCCCTGGTTTCTGTTTAAAACACAAAAATATCAATGATTTGTAAACTGTGAGTATAGAATATACTGTAGTAAGAATATTGTCTAACTCCTGCATGATAAACAGATGTAGAAGAACTGAATTTTCCAATGTATTAGAACACAGGGTTGCCGACTGAACCCATTTACTTTAATAGGTTCCATCGGCATTCCGTCGGGGTGTCCGTGATTTTACAGGACACAGTAGCGCAGCGTGCTGCACTTTTGTCTCTGGTAACCTCTGCCTTGATCTGCGATGGAGGCCCCTAACAGAGCCTCCGACGCAGATGTGGACATAGCCTTACTGTGTGAGTCTCCATCACACTACAAGCTGTGTTTTTTAATAAAAGCTTCTTCTCTACTTCTTTACTGATATGCAGAGAAGGTATTTTCCATTGGCTGATAGCAGTTGGAGAATGGAACTTATCATCTACGTCCTCCCTCATTCAGCTCAGTAGGAGGACGTGCACATTAATATACAGATTGAACACTTATGGGTGCCATTATAATGAAGTAAAGGGAATATCTCATAAACTGGAGCAATTTGAGCCAGACACAGGAGTAAACACAAAGGAAAAGTGATGCATCAGTGTTTTCTTTATACCTTTTGTAAAGGATTTGCCTGACACAGCTTCTGTGTCGACGCCCGTGGTTAATCAGTCTGCATCTGCTCCTAGGTCTGATAGAGTGACTCGATCAGATACCACTCAGGCTGGTTGTAGGCTCTATTTCCGATTAAGACAACACTCCTCAGGTTCTGAGAGCCAGCGAGTGGGTATAATTATGTCCCGGCTCCAGGACGGCCCCCAAGAATGGGCCTTCTCCTTGGTTCCTGACGCCCCTGAACTTTCCTCTGTTGATTCTGACTTAGTCTTCGAAATTGCGGCTGATAAAGGTTCAGCTCCCGGGAACCTTCCTAAGAACAAGCTGTTTGTTCCGCTGCAATTCCGGCTAAGGGTACTCAGGGAAAATCATGACTCTGCACTATCTGACCATCCAGGCATCCTGGGTACCAAGCACCTCATTGCTAGAAACTATTGGTGGCCTGGGTTGCCTAAAGACGTTAAGGCCTAAGTCGCCACTTGTGAAATTTGTGCTAGGTCCAAGACTCCCAGGTCCCGACCAGCAGGCTTACTATGTTCTTTGCCCATTCCCCAGAGAGCTTGGACCCATATCTCCATGGATTTTATCACCGATCTGCCTCCATCTCAAGGCAAGTCGGTGGTGTGGGTTGTAGTAGACCGCTTCAGTAAGATGTGCCACTTTGTGCCCCTCAAGAAACTACCCAATGCCAAGACGTTAGCTACCTTGTTTGTCAAACACATCCTGCGTCTCCATGGGGTTCCTGTCAATATTATTTCTGACAGAGGGGTACAATTTGTTTCATTGTTTTGGAGAGCTTTCTGTAAAAAGTTGGAGATTGATCTGTCCTTCTCCTCGGCCTTCCATCCTGAAACTAATGGCCAAACTGAGAGGACTAATCAGTCTCTAGAACAATATTTAAGGTGTTTTATCTCCAACTGTCAATATGATTGGGTCTCCTTCATTTCCCTCGCCGAATTTTCCCTTAATAACTGGGTCAGTAACTCGTCAGGGGTCTCCCCCTTTTTCTGTAATTTTGGGTTTAATCCACGGTTCTCCTCCGTTTCACCTGGTGGTTCCAACAATCCCGAGGTAGATGAAGTTCCACGGGAACTGTGCACAGTCTGGGTCCAGGTTCAGAAGAACCTAGAGGCGTCCCAGAGCATACATAAGACCCAGGCAGATAGAAGACGTTCTGCTAACCCCTTGTTTGTGGTCGGGGATCTGGTGTGGCTGTCTTCAAAAAATTTGCGTCTTTAAGTTCCGTCCAAAAAATTTGCTCCCCGGTATATAGGACCGTACAAGGTCATTGAGGTCCTTAACCCTGTCTCCTTCCGGCTGGAGTTACCCCCGTCTTTTCAAATACACGACGTGTTTCATGCCTCCCTCCTGAAACGCTGCTCCCCGTCCTTGGCTACCTCGAGGAAACCTCCGGTCCCTGTTCTAACCCCTGAAGGGGTAGAATTCGAGGTGGCCAAGATTGTGGACAGCAGGATGGTCCAAGGCTCCCTCCAGTACCTCGTCCATTGGAGAGGATACGGGCCTGAGGAGAGGACTTGGGTACCCGCCCGGGATGTTCACGCTGGGGTATTGCTCAGGAGGTTCCATCTTCGGTTCCCCAATAAGCCAGGTCCACCTAGGAAGGGTCCAGTGGCCCCTCATAAAAGGGGGGGTACTGTAAAGGATTTGCCTGACACAGCTTCTGTGTCGACGCCCGTGGTTAATCAGTCTGCATCTGCTCCTTGGTCTGATAGAGTGACTCGATCAGCTACCACTCAGGATGGTAGGCTGAGGAGTGGGAGAACCTATCACAGCCTGGCCAGACGGAGCTAGCTCCCGCCCTCGGTCCATTTATACCTTCATTTCCTGCTCTTCCTTTGCCTGTGATTCTGTCTTGTTTCCTGGCTCTGCTGTTCCTGCTAGTACTATTGACCTCTGCTTCAAATTGACCCTGGCTTTACTGACTACGCTCCTGCTCTGCGTTTGGTACCTCGTACACTCCTGGTTTGACTCGGCTCGTTCACTACTCTTGTTGCTCACGGTGTTGCCGTGGGCAACTGCCCCATTTCCCTTAGCTTCTGTGTACCCTTGTCTGTTTGTCTGTCGTGCACTTATTGAGCGTAGGGACCGTCACCCAGTTGTACGCCATCGCCTAGGAAGGGTCGTGCAAGTAGGTAGGGACTGAGTGGTGGGTAGATTAGGGCTCACCTGTCTGTCTCCCTACCCCCGACATTACACCTTTTCTTCCTTTTGGATCCAGTTCTGGCTTTGGCTCAAAGAACTGAGCTGAAAACTGCATCACAAACTGCACAAAAACTACGTAAATGTGTGACTCAGGCCCTAAAGCCTTTTCTCCTGGTATACCTGGTTGTTTATTACCACTTAGATGCTACCTCCATATGCCTTTGATTTTTTATGGCATGCTTCAAAAGAAGCCATATGTACAGAGAATAGCTTTGTACATAAGGCACCCAAAGAATCATTGTACGGCATGACATGGAGACCCATACAGAGATATACGGGACTTCATGTGATGCTGCATGAGGCCTAATGTTTATGGGTTGAAAACCTGCAGGGAGCTATACTGTACTAACATAACAACTATCTGGATGTACAGAATATTTAGAAAAAAAAGGAAGCTAAGTGAGTAGGTGAACCATAGACATTAACGGCATATTCATACGCATGCTTCTGGAGTATGATTTAATTAATGGCATTAATTGGAAACTACATACAATTTCTATCACAAAAGAAAAATATAACTAAAAGGTAAAAAGGAAAGTTTCTAAACTCCTAATTTAAAGTTACATTTTAATGATTTCCTGACATCATAAGGATAAAAGCTTTTAAGAAGCCTTTTATCAAATATATCTACTATATATGTGGCTTTTGCTCAGGGGATAAAACCTCTATTAACTATGATGAATAAAAATGCCAATATGCCAACTGTAGCAAATTCTACTAAAAAGTATTCCTCAACGCATCTGCCGTTTCCAAATTTTGGATAAGAAAAAGATGACTAAGTAAAGTGTCCAAGTGAAATATGACTGTTGTTCTCCCCCAAATCACTCCTAGATCATTTATCACACATTAAAGGTTCATTAGATGTTTATTGCTTGTACCGTCTGCTTAAGTGATGTCAATTAGCTTTTATAATTGATCTAGCCAAGATTTGCATTGAGTACCAGACTAAGTTGTCCACTTTAATTCATTTCTCAAAATTCTAATGATTGCTGTCAACACAAACATGTCAGTAGCATTTATTTTCTATTTAAGAGAAAAGTTTTTTTTCTTTTTAAGAACAGACAGATGGAAAACAGACAGATGGAAAACAGACAGACAGATAAACGGATTAAGCCCTATAGAGATTTACCAGCTGCTTATTAGCTGTCCTACCTGTCATATCTATTTCTAACATTAATTCTAACAGGTATTGCTATTGATCTACTAGAAAATCTATTAATTTAGAAAGGGTGGCCATACATAGCCCAATTTTGAGACAAAAAAAGTATAAACAGAACCTAAAGATAGGGCTACAGGGCAACATTTGGTCACCTACAAGTTATAGTCAAAATAAAGGCATTTCTGCAATGCAACCTCAATGTTTTCTTATGTGATGCAATGTTGCAGGGAAAGTTCCGTAGGTCATATCAAAACGCTGCGGTCATATCACGGTCACACTAGTGCCACAATGTTATCATGGCTCGCAGGGGACCAAATGTCACTATGTAGTCCTAGCCTAACTCTTTTATCCTACAGGCTTGATCCAAAGAAAGGCAAACACGAACCCTTATGAGGAAGTTAGTAATTGTTCTCAAGTCAATGGAGAAATACAATTTCACGTCTCCAAATGCAATCACAGACTCACACAATGTACTACAGATAACTTGTTATATTAAACCTTGCTATAAAGACATTGAACTGGAAGGTAGGGAGCTTGTCTCCTCATTGTTTATTTTCTGAGCTGCGGAGAACCTTGTGAAATTATCAAGAGTGAAGAAGAATGACCAGGGCTCCCTTTGTCATGGATAAAGGCCCACGTACAATATAATAAGATCAATAGAAAGACCCCTGTATTAAACGTTGATATATTTTTACATTGTAGCAATGGAGATTAAGTAATAAAACCATTATTAGTGCTAAAATGGCTTTATTTTCATTGTGATACTGTAGGTTCTCTTTAAAGTCCTCATGTATTACATTTTCACTTCAGTGCATACAGTTCATGTTTACTGGAGTTTCATTTCTATTTCTGCCGTATTTTCAAAGCATTTATTTAAATCTCTCAAAATGTCAATGCTTACTTGAGGAAAGTGAGCAGTGTCGCATGCTGCCAGTGAAGCTGTAGGACTCTTTCTGTGGGATCAGAGGGCAATGACTGGCTTGCAGTAATTCCAGGCAGCATCTGTCCACTCAGGTAGAACAGCATGTCATAAATGGTTTTTGTCTGCTTGCCAAGATTTATTGTTTTCGGTGCCTTTCCTTCAGACTTTGACAACTTTACTTTGCATACACCGCTAAAAACATATTTTTTAGAAATACATAAAATGTGAAAATAAAAACCATGTTTCATGTAATGAAGCTAAACATGAGGTCATTGTAATGCATGTTTCACCTATTAAAAATACAATGGTTAATGTACAATAGACACTAATAATAAAATTAACTTCCTAATTAAATAGATGACAAATCCGTTGACGAAAATGACAAAATACACTAATACAAATAAATATAAATGATGTAACTTTGTCCTCGCAAATAAAATCACATATGTATTACCAGTTTTTATATGAAGGAAGTAAACAATTCATTTCAGTACTGTAAAGTGACAATTTTTTTGCACAGTTGGAATATTGGAATTGCTCCCCTCATAAGAAAAAGCGTTGTTGAAAGAAGGGAGGCACTACATGGATTGTTACCTCTGTTCATAAAGTCCATAAAGAAATATACTTGTTGGTAGAGCAATAATGTATTCTCTATGCAGAATCCTTAAAAAAACAAGACATTAGAGCCAGGCCTGTCAGCTGCTTTAAAACCTTGGAAAGAGTAGACATAACCAAGAATGCATTGACCCAGACATATCTGAAATCATACTAAATGGCTGGGAAAAACGTATGCAGCACAAATATAAATTAAGAATGGTGGAAAAACCTACTTCAGACTAATCCATAAGGCAATATATAGGTTTTATACCCTGATAGGCTCATGGCTGTGTCAAAGGTTAGACCTCCTCAGTGGAACTCTGCTATGGAATGTAAATGTGTCCATCTACCCAAAGATTCTGACAGCAAATAAAGTATTATGTATTCTCTCTTTGGTCTCTCCCACTCCCACTATCCCCACAAACCAAGATTTTCCACCATCCATCCATTTTATCCTGCAGGTAGCCATACACTGTCGATTAAATATGTGTCTCCAGACTGAGATCTCAGAAATACCAGACGTAATTGGCCAACTTAAAAGGTTAATGGGAATCGACTGTCTAGACGCTAAGCACTGAATAAAAAAGAAAAGGGAACTAAACGGTACATCACTAATTTGAAAAAATGTATAAACTCTCACCTCTCATGACAAGAAGATTATTAACTCACTTCAAAAACACTGACTAGTATAACAAGGAGAGCTTATGGGGTACCCCTGGAGTCCTTAATATATGACACTTCCCATGTGGAAGAAGACATACTATGTTTCTGAATCGTTATAATGTTTTTACTTATACCTGCCTCCTTTTGCCTCCCCCTGTCTCTCTCAACAGTGATTGATGGGATGTTTAATATTTGCATACACAGCAGCCAGCCGTCAATCACTGCTGAGAGGGGCGGGGGAGAGGCAGAGGGAATGCTCGCTTCATGGATAGACCGCTCCTATTAGCCACTTGGCACAATACTTTTTGTGCTATCTTTGCTAATAGGAGAATTGACTTGTCCCTCTAATATGGTGCCCTTACATAGGGCAGCATATTTGGGCGAAAGATCCGCTTTAATGTGTAGATATGTGTAGAAGACAGCACTATATACACAGTTGCATAAAGTTGAAACCATGCAAATTCCCATCAAATTCTTAAATCTAAGTTCAGAGGAAGGCAAAAATAAATAAATGTATAAATCAATAATTAAATGGGACCTGGGACCACCTTAAGCTGGGTGGGAGATGACTTTCATACCACATGAGGGCAGTCCGATAAATTCCTTAGAGCTACTGAATTCCATACTTCCCTCCTATTATTATTCTCAGTATTATTAGACATAAGTATCTAAGACGTAAGATAAATATGTACATAAGAAAGGTTTTAGACGCTTTTAAATTTTACTCTACCTCCATAGGGATTGTGGAATAGTAATAGGATTGCAGCCACTAGCCCATCCAAACAAGCTAAACCAGGTTTGAACTGTTGTTAGGACTTTCTGAAAAAATATCCATTCTTCAGAGTCTTCTTCAGGGTAAAATGATAGCTCCAGCTTGCTCTTTATTCCTTCATATTGATTTTCCTCATCTCGTATTTGTGTTCTTTCATTACCCAGCAAGTTGTCTTCTTCTGAAATATACAATGGAATATTTTACATTACTATATGATAATCTCAACCACAACCATTTTATCATCAAAATATTTAAAATCCTCTTTGTTTCCCAATAGCATTGTAATCCATAAAGTTTAATAAAGAATAAATGTTCTGCTTTCTGAGATAATGTTATTAATGGCATTAATCTAACTGAAAAGCAGTTTCCCGCTATTATGTGCAGCCTTCATAGTTGACTAAGGCAATGGATGAAACAACAACAAGAAAGTTTATTTTACAGTTTTGTTTTCATTAAGCACTTGGTGATTGAATGTTTCACTTTGTACAAATTACCAAATAAATTACATTACGGCTGTTTTGTTCCTTCCTAGAAATGTCGTAAATACATACAGCACAGAAATTGTCATAACTCACTGTTCCCAGTGGGGCTCACAATCTAAATTCCATGTTCTTAAATCGTGGCAGGAAACCCACACAAAAATGGGGAGAACATACAATTGCAGATGTTGCCCTTGGACAGATTTGAACCCAGTGCTGCAAGGGAACAATGCTAACCACTGAGCCAGCATGCTGCCCTATATAATACTAACCCTACAAAAAATATTCATCCATTGTGTTCTTCCAACAAATGGCACAGTAAACAATTGTGTGAGATAGTTGCCAATTAGCCCTATTGGCCTTATTGGAAGTGGCAAATTTATTTTTTATGCTAATTTTAATCCTATCCCTGTATTTACTACCATTAGTAAAATCTAAGATGTATGTAAGAAAATGATCTAGAAAATTTCTAATCCATTTAAGAGGTTGTCTGTTATAGATGTTACCCTTTTTCTGGAGGATCATGGTCCTTTGTTGAAATTAATGGATGCCCACTCATTCAAATGGTGTTTTATTAATGCTGCAGGGTAAATAAGAATTCAGCCAGCATTCCTTGTTGTCTGCATGACTAACTGTTAGGCTGGGTTCACACGACCATGTTACGTCCGTAATGTACGGAACATATTTCGGCCGGAAGACCCAGACCAAACACAGTGCAGGGAGCCGGGCTCCTAGCATCATAGTGATGTACGATGCTAGGAGTCCCTGCCTCTGCGTGGAACTACTGTCCCGTACTGTAATCATGATTACAGTACGGGACAGTTGTCCTGCAGCGAGGCAGGGACTCCTAGCATCGTACATCACTATGATGCTAGGAGCCCGGCTCCCTGCACTGTGTTCGGTCTGGGTCTTCCGGCCGAAATACGTTCCGTACATTACGGACGTAACATGGTCGTGTGAACCCAGCCTTAGCGTCACGATCTAGGGGTATGTGGACCCACTAGGCCGCTGCGCCGTAGCGGAGAGGCAGCTGACCAACTCACAGTCTATGCACAAAGTCTATGGTAGGAATATAGCACAAGGGTACCTGGGATAGTTTGGATGGCGGCAAGGGCTCTGGCACAGATGGGGCTGGAGGCGGTGGGTTGCGCCAGACACGGCGGATGGTAGATGTGGAGCATGGCTCAGGTACTATACAGGCTCGGGAACAAGGCACAGCACGGGATACAGGATATAGGAGGCAGGACAAGGGAACACTCGGAGCAGGAAAACACGAAGGGACCATTTGCAATACAAACATGGGAAAACTACAACAACGCTCAGGCAGGGAGTGGAAGGATGGAGCCCTTCTTATAGTCCAGGATGGACAGGGGTTGATTAGGGAACTTGAAACATGTGCGCGTGCTGGCCCTTTAAGGCCGGGGCCGAGTGAGCGCACGCACGTTAAGTGCAGGACCAGCCGGCCGCGTGTGCTTTACTGATGCGGTTCAGAACCACAGGTTTAAGTTGGAACACGTGGAATGAGTGGGGGATCTTGAGAGTGGGAGGCAACCGAAGTTTATAGGATACACGGTTAATCCGTTGTAGAACTTCGAAGGAACCAGGGGGCGAATTTGTGAGAGGGCATCTTGAGATGAATGTTTCTCGAGGATAGCCAGACCTTGACTCCAGGAGAGAACTGAGGAGTAACTTTTCTCTTTTTATTGGAATGCTTTTTTATGCTTTACACTGCTTGGAGAATCGCAGACTTAGTCTGCTGCGAGATGTGAATAAAAGTCCCAAAAGAAGAATTGGCTGCTGGTACCTGAGTCATGGCTGGCACAGGGAGAGGAACTGGCTGTACATGTTGTAGAAGGGAGATGAGGCAGTAGACTCACTTGTGCGATTATTGTGCGAGAACTCCGCCCAAGGCAGAAGTTGCACCCAATTGTCGTGTTGGGCAGAAACAAAATGTCGGAGATAGTTCTGCAAAATTTGATTGGTCCTCTCCACTCGCCATTGGACTGTGGGTGATAGGCAGAGGAGAAGTCCAGCTTTACATCTAACAGGCTGCACAGGGATCTCCAGAATTTGGATATAAACTGTACTCACCAGTCCGAGACAATATGCAGAGGAAGGCCGTGCAGGCGGAAGATGTGTAGAATAAACAAATTTGCCAGGCGAGGGGCAGACGGAAGGCCAGTCAGTGGAACAAAATGTGCCATTTTTGAGAAATGATCCACCACTACCCAGATTGTAGTACATCCATCAGAAGAAGGAAGGTCAGTGATGAAGTCCATCGCAATATGCTGCCAAGGAACAGGCGGGGGTATTAGCAGGCCAGCAGGTTTGGAGCGGGTAGATTTGTTCGAGGCACAGTTTGTACATGAAGAGACATAGTTTGCAACATCACCAGGCAGAGTGGACCACCAATAGTGAAGAGTTATCAAATCCTGTGTCTTATGTACACCAGAGTGCCCAGCTAGTCTAGAGTTGTGGCCCCATAGAGAATTTTCTCTGTCAGCAAGAAGGACAAAAGTCTTTCCAGGCGGAATGTCTCTGATTTGCAGGGGGTTAGCAGCAATAATCCTTGAAGGATCTATGATGTATTGAGGAGTCTCCTCAGAGTCACTGGTTTTGAAGGAGCGAGACAGGGCGTCTGCCTTCACATTCTTGTCTGCAGGACGGAAGTGAAGAAAAAACTGAAATCGGACAAAGAACAACCACCACCTGGCCTGGAGTGGATTTAACCGTTGGGCCGACTGTAGGTATGTGAAGTTCTTGTGGTCTGTATAGATGATAATAGAATGAATAGCACCCTCCAGCAAGCGTCTCCACTCCTCTAAGACCAACTTTACGGCCAGCAATTCCCGATCCCCGATGGAATACCTGCATTCTGCTGGGGAGAATAATTTTGAGAAGAAGCCACAAGCCACCATCTTGCGTCTCCACTCCTCTAAGACCAACTTTACGGCCAGCAATTCCCGATCCCCGATGGAATACCTGCATTCTGCTGGGGAGAATAATTTTGAGAAGAAGCCACAAGCCACCATCTTGCCTTTGGAATTCTTTTGGCACATTAGTGCTCCCGCACCTACGGAAGAGACGTCTACCTCCAGAAGAAATTGCTGAGAAGCATCAGGGTGATGGAGAACAGATGCTGAGGTGAAAGCGCTCTTGAGATCAGAAAACGCAGATTCTGCCTCTGGAGGCCAGACCATAGCATTCGCCCCCTTTTTGGTGAGGGCTGAGATGAACTGCCGATAGAAGTTTGCAAATCCCAGAAATCGTTGTATGGAACGAAGACCCTGAGGTCGTGGCCAATCTAAGATGGAGCTCACCTTCTCAGGATCCATCTTCAGACCACGGTCAGACACGATGTAGCCCAGGAACGGCAAAGAGTTCCTCTCGAACACATATTTCTCAAGTTTAGCATATAGACGGTTCGCCCTTCACTGAAAGATAACTTGGCGAACGTGTCAACAAATCAGGTGAGTAAATCAGGATGTTGTCCAGATAGACCACCACACAGACATGCAGTAGGTCTCGGAAAATGTCATTCACAAATTCCTGGAACACGGCTGGGGTGTTACATAATCAAAAAGGCATTAGGAGGTATTCATAATGGCCGTCTCTGGTGGTAGATGCGGCTTTCCACTCGTCACCCTTGCAGATACGGATCAAGTAATAAGCTCCGCGTAGATCCAGCTTTGTGGACACCTTGGCCTTACGAATTCTATCAAAAAGTTCAGAGATGAGTGGTAGGGGGTACTTATTCTTGACCGTAATTTGGTTCAGACCCCGGTAGTTGATGCATGGACGAAGAGATCCATCCTTTTTCTTCACATAGAAGAATCCGGCTCCTTCCGGAGAGGATGACTTCGGGATGAACCCTCTCTCGAGGTTCTCCTTTACGTAGGCAGACATGACTAGGGTCGCTGGCAGGGAGGGAGCGTAAACTCGACTTCGAGGTGGCGAGGCATCAGGAAGTTATTCAGCAGGGCAATCATACATACGACGGGGGGGGAAGCATCTCTGCCTCCCACTTACTGAAGACATACGCAAAACTGGCATACTGTGATGATAGATCAGAGAGTGACTGAGGCAATGTCGGCAAAACAGGACGAACCTGTGGCAGGCAGCGGGCAAGGCACTTGGGACCCCATTGAAGGACCTCACTTGAACTCCAAGGAGAATCAGAGCATGTAGTCGGAGCCAAGGCAGGTCCACCAGGACAGGATTGATGGCTTTAGGCAGGACAAAGAAGGCGATCTGTTCCGAGTGAAGAACTCTGATTTGTAAGGTCAGTGGTTTGGTGATAGACACAATAGGATCGGGCAATGGTAGTCCATTTACAGAGGCAACAGCTAGGGGTCTTTCTGGAAAAACAATGGGTAGATGTAGACGATCCACTAAATCCTGCTGGATCAAATTTGCAGCTGCTCTGGAATCAAGATAGGCAGAGGAGGAATGTGATGTCTCTCCAGAGATGAAGGTCACAGGAATAGATCATTTGGAAGAGGCTTTGACGCTTGGAGTCGTCCCCCCTAGTGTTGCCTCTCCAACCAGACCTAGGTGCTGGAGTTTTCCGGCTTCTGTGGACATTGGAGCACAAAATGACTCTTAAGGCCGCAATACAGACATAAACCAGAATAGCGTCTGCGCTGTTTCTCCTGCTCGGACAACTTAACTTTTTCTACCTGCATCGGTTCCTCATGTAGTGCAACAGAGGAAGGCAATAGTGGTCTCTGGACCAAGGGTGCTAGTCTGTGAAATCGGCTCTCCTGTTGAACCTCCTGAGTGTCTTCCTGGATCCTCATGTCGACCCGTGTGGCCAACAGGATGAGGGCATCCAAGGTAGAAGGAAAGTCGCGGGCTGAAAATTCGTCCTTGATGTTTGAGGACAGTCCCTGCCAAAAGGTCACCACCAATGCCTCATTGTTCCATGCCAACTCTGCTGCCAGGGTACAAAAGGAGATGGCATACTCTCCTACTGAGGAGCCTCCTTGCTTGAGGGTTAGCAGAGTTTCTGCGGCAGAAGATATTCGGCTCAGCTCCTCGAACATAGCACGGAAAGACTGCAGGAACAAGACTAGGTCCGAGGATTCAGGTCCCTATTGTTCCAAGATGGGGTTCACCATGCGAGGGCCTTGCCAGCGAGGAGGGAGATAATAAATGCTACTTTGGCCTCCTCAGAGGGGAAGAGATGAGCTTGTAGTCTAAAATGCATGGTGCATTGATTGATGAACCCTCTAGAGGCTCTAGGGTCACCGTCATAGCGAAGAGGAAGAGGCAGTGAAACTGTGGATCCGGAACAAACAGGAGGTGTAACCGGCAGTAGAACGGCAGCAGTCTCTGGAGGAGGAACCGGAGGTGGAACAGGGAGTTAATGCAGTTGGGCCATGATGGAGTTTACAGCCTCAAGGAGTTGATCTTGACGTGCCGTAGGTCATGCATATCCGTCTGTATCCTCTGAACTGCGGTCTTACGCTGGCCAGAGGGTTCCATGGCCTGAGCGTACTGTCACCATCTAAGGGTATGTGGACCCACTAGGCCACGCCGCCGTAGTGGAGAGGCAGCTGACTAACTCACAGTCTATGTACAAAGTTTATGATAGGAGTGTAGCACAAGGATACCTGGGATAGTCCGGATGGCGGCAAGGGCTCTGGCACAGATGGGGCCAGAGGTGGTGGGTTGCGCCAGACACGGCGGATGGTATCCGGGATGACAGGTGACAGCAGTCATGGAGTATTACAGCCGGCGGGGCAAGGCACGGCTCAGGTGCTACAAAGGCTCGGGGACAAGGCACAGCACGGGATACAGGATATAGGAGGCAGGACAAGGGAACACTGGGAGTAGGAAAACACTAAGGGACCATTTTCAATACAGACATGGAAAAGCTACAACAATGCTCAGGAAGTGGAAGGGTGGAGCTCTTCTAATAGTCCAAGATGAGCTTGCGCATGCACCTTAACAGTGAGAGCAGGAACAGTCGGCCGCGACTGCTGCCGTCTCCTAGGAGGGAAACACAGACAGGAAGCCAACGGATTGTGCTCGCAAGCGTCGCCAGGTAAGGAACGGTGGCGGTCCGCGACCTTCCATTTAAAGCAAAGCTCAACCATTGAGTCTGCTAAAGTGGATATACTATGGAATTGAAATGGATGTAGAATCACTCTTGTAAGACTATGTTCACATAGCATTTTTGTGTTACATTCAATATATGTGCCAGTGATGCTCTGGGAGCATAGGATCAATGCATCCATATGGTCCTATTTAGCTAAAAAATGCCTAGAAAGTGTCCACGTGTCATATGTTTAGGGGGAGATGCACCTGGCTTATCATTTTTTCTGACACTCTGAAAAGTGTAGTCAATAGTGCTTTTCAGTACAGAAGTAAAGAAGTGTCCCACGAAGGTATGTATACCGCACTGTTTTCAATACATGCGAGCCTATGGGCAATGTATGCAACTGTATGGCATACAGTTGCTTGCATCAGAGATTTATTCAGTGCACACATTGGGATATTTCCCCAACATATATGCTGAATGTAAACTAATAATATGAACAGAGCCTTAGCTTTCAGGACTAATACAGCTACAATTTCTTCATGCACTTTTGCATGGGTTTGCCTTTGTATGTATATGGGCGTGTGCATAATGATTGAGTAATTGTGAATTTGTTAGTTATGTTCTTTTCTAAAATACGTTAGCTGTGATGAATTATTTTGCAGTGTCTACGGTGCTTATAAACCGTTATGACATTCCACTAGATTCCATAAAACCAAATTCTACCTGAATTATAGAAATATGAAATACATACACTTACAAGACCAAGTGACAAGGGTAGAATTCTGTTTAATAATGCTAATTATAAAATCATTATCAGTCTGTTGGTGATTCTCTTGAATGAGTTATTTCCTCTAAGATCCTGGGAAAGCACTGTAAAATCTTGACAGCTACACTTTATCTTTAGGATTGCTCTATGCAATATGTTTGAAAATAACAGAAAAACTGTAAAGCAAATTGGAAAATAACTTTGCTTTCCCAAATGAGTAGTTAGCCCTAAAATAAAACCAAGTGCAGCGCAAGATAAAAGTATCAAAGGTATAAAGTAAATCTCTTTGCAATAATGCATATTCGTATATATCACTATAGAAATTTGGAAAGTAAATCTAGTTCAGTACTTATGCATTAATTTTTTATTTTTTTTCTGGTAAAATACAATTGTATTATTTTTCTAATTGCATTTTTTCTCATTATCCCGCTAACTCTCTCCCCATGTCACAGTCACAGGGATCCATGAAGCATAACACTGTAGTGCTGTTTAATATGTCCCTGTGCCCATAGTAGGGAGGAAAAGGGCAACACTGTGAGGTCAAAGATGTATTCTAGTCTCCTTCCCTATTCAGGGAAAGAAAGTCACGAATGACCAGAGTATACCCTTGGTGTGATAAACATATACAGAGACAGCAAAAGACGCTCCATGATGTGATGGTCCCAAGATAAATCTTGTGGGCATATACTTATTAATATTTTTTTAGATTTAAGAGAGTTTTCTGGATTTTTGGATTGTTGTAAAAATGTCCACCTTAGTTCATTATTTTGTTCTTTCAAGCTATAATACATTTTTATGGGTGTCAGAGCTCAGTTTTTCTCATACAGAGCTACAAATCCCGTTATGCCTCATGCACACAACTGTTGTGCCACTCTGGCCGTTTTTGACGGCATCCGAGTGGCACCTGATAGTCTTCATGGACCCATTAACTTTAGCGGGTGAATCGGGTCCGTGAAAAATGGTCCGAGTCTCCGATCCGAGGAAAGATAGAACATGTCCTATCTTTCCTCGGATCACTGACGGGACTTGGACGGCACACTTGGTCGTGTGCATGAGGCGTTATTCCTTAGACATGTACACCATTCAGCCATAACATTAAAACCACTGACAGGTGAAATGAATAAAATGTATTATCTCGCTACAATGGTGCCTGTCAAGAGGTGGAATATATTAGGAAGCAAGAGAACAGTTCTTGAAGTTAATGTGTTGAAAGCAGGAAAAATGGGCAAGCGAAAAGATCTGAGCGACTTAGACAAGGGCAAAATTGTGATGGCTAGACAACTGGGTCAGAGCATCTCCAAAACGAAAGGTCTTGAGGGGTGTTCCCAGTATGCAGTTGTTAGTACCTACAAAAAGTGGCACAAGTAAGTACAATTGGAGAACCGGTGACAGAGTCATGGATGCCCAAGGCTCATTGATGTGTGTGGGGACTGAAGGCTAGCCTGTCTGTTCCAATCCCACAGAAGAGCCACTGTAGAACAAATTGCAGAAGAAGTTAATGCTGGGTATAATAGAAAGAGTCAAAACACAAGGTGCATTGCAGCTTGCTGCATTTGTGGCTGTATAGCTGCAGAGTATCCATGCTGACTCCTGTCCACTGGTGAAAGCACCTACAATATGTGAGCATCAGAACTAGACCAAAGAGCAATGGAAGAAGGTGGCCTGGTCTGATGAATCACATTTTCTTTTACATAATGTGAACAGCGGAGTGCATGTGCATCACTATTGGGGGAAGAAATGGCACCAGGAGGCACTATGGGAAGAAGGCAAGCTGGTGGAGGCAGTGTGATGCTCTGGGCAATGTTCTGCTGTGAAACCTTGGGTACTGGCATTCATGTGGATGTTACTTTGACACGTACCACCTACCTAAACATTGTTGCAGACCAAGTACATCCCTTCATGGCAACTGTAGCAGGATAATGCACCCTACCACATGCAAAAATTGTTCAGGAATGGTTTGAGAAACATGACAAAGTGTTCAAGGTGTTGACCTGGCCTCCAAATTCTGCGGATCACAATCCAATTGAGCATCTGTTGGATGTGCTGGGAAAAAAAGCCTACTCTATGGAGGTCCCAATTCGTGCTTGACATACCTTAAAGGATCTGCTGCTAACATATTGGTGCCAGATAATACAGGACACGTTCAGAGGTCTTGTGGAGTCAATGCCTAGATGCACGATTGCATCGAGGTAGACCTACACATTATTAGGCTGGAGGTTTAAATGTTCTGGCAGAACGGTGTAGATGAAAATAATTATATTCTGTTTACCTCCAGCCACCAGTAGTAGGAGCTTAGGAGCTTACTGCACAGCTCTCCAATTCTACTCAATTATATATCCCTATGCAAAATCTCCCAGTGGTGGCTGCAGGGAAAAATTGTATCATTTAATTGTATGGCTGTACATTGTAGTTGGAGCTCTGTATAATAAAAATACAGCTACAAAACTTATATAGGTGTGAACATTTGCTTCAGTTCAAATCGGTATGTAAATATTTTTGCAACAAAACACCCCTGTTGTTTAACAGTAGCACAGTTCTAAACTAAATCTCTAATACAAGTAGGGTTTTACTTACCTGAGACAGATTCTTCATATGTGGAACTTGTAACAGCCCCAAGGGAACTGGTCGATGTGCTCTGAGAAGGTGTTTCAGGTATGTGGCAAGGACGTAGAACAGCTTCCCCCATGCCACCATTTTTTCCATTATGACCTAAATATTACACAGAAGAAAATTTTACATTCCACAAAAGTATCTTGTGCAAACAGAAACCTGTATTTTAACAACATGTTCCATTTTGCAAGACATTTATAAAAATGTATATAAGTATAATGGCTACTGTGAGGACTAAAGACAACAATCCAGCACTTATATCTTTCATCCTTAATACGTTGGAATAATTTATATCATCTATTGTTGCCAATCCAACTTTTGTAACTCAACCGTTGATTAAATAATAATAATTCTAGTAATTATAATAGATTTTCCCTAATTTACCAAATTCAAAGACTTGCCAACATGAAGTATTTTAAAAATTTCAAGATTGACTGTTACTTTAACTTGTATCTCATTTGTCACTCATTATAATTCCACCAGTAAAATTGACAACCTTTCATAATAACATAAATTTACAATTTATTATGAAAGAGCAACTCCCATCAGATATAAAAAATGTCCTTACAATACTGGTAGTAATCATATACTGCTTAGTTTGTCAAGTCAATAGTTGAATGTAATTTACCAAAGACAACTTTTCTGAGTAGTTTTGAGTACCCTTCTCACCATGCCCCTTGGCTGGCTGCACAAAAAATATCACTCTGGCAGAGATAATGAACATAAGAGAGAGCACCCGCAAGATAAAAAGGATTTGATATCGGGTGATACATGATGTAAGCGAAACCTAAATCATACAGTTAAAGCACTCCAAGCTAGCAAAGACTAGTTTTAATGCTGTATTACTGTTTTTGTTGTAAAAGAGTTTTTGCTTCTTTTTAGCTTCTGCAGCCCTGTTCACGTGCATGCAGCTCTATTTTGTCCAGCAAAATGACGGAAGCCCGACGGAACCCAGTAAAGTCAATGGGTTCCGTCAGTTGCCATTGGTTTTCGTCATGTGACGAATTTGGCACTTCTGGTATTTTTGTTGTTTTGCTCTTATGACAGAGTAGAACAATGAAATCAGGAACACAGATGTCAACACAGCCTTAAATATTAGCAACATAAAAGAAAAAAAAAAAAATTAAAGAAAATAGAAATCACTGATTACATATAAAGGTAGTTGAGTTGTTCAATGTAGAAGAGCTGAGTTTTTGTACCAATGTATTATGTTATCAATGGTTTTTCATAGGACTGCCGTTAAACTACAGTTATTTTGGATTGCAATTGTCATTTGGAAAATGATGGAATTAAATTAAGAAAACCAATTCTGAAGCAATATTTAGAATATTTTTCTCTTAAATTTTATCAATATTTAATTTAGGAATGTTTCATGTACTATTATCCATCATGTATGCAATTTCTCTTTAACTATGCAGAAAAAAATATATATATTTTTTTACAAATCATATCTGCTATTATCTACTAATATCTGTGGAGTATGGTCAATAAATAATGTGAAATATGGATTATGATCATCAAAGTTAATCATCCACTATAGCTATATTGATGGAAAATTACAATTGTAAATCTTTTTAATCTTTTTAGTACTACACTTATTAAAAGCATCAAAAACAAACCATTAACTGATAAACATACTAAGTTTCTGCTTAAAATCTTAAGGAATTACCACTTCTTAAAATGACTTGATCTGTGCGGTGATATGCCAGGTATGGATAAACAGTGAGTATGCAGTTTTCAGCAACAGCAGCAACCTGGAGGTGAAATCTGAAATAAAAAAAATCAGAGCATTATTGTGGGTTTGTTAAATAGGAAAAAGTCCAATAGTGGTCCTCAATATTTACAGATACTAACTGCTATTTATGGGAAAACGTCTTAAAAGGTTGCTGGATTTGAGACATCAAAAGTGAGAAAGATTTGTGGAAAAAACCTTAGACTTCACATGATGCTGTGTTCACATCAGCTTTGGTTTCCGTTCATGGGTTTCGTTGTAGCTTTCCTTCGTAGGAACCCATGAACGGAAAGCCAAACGGAATCCAAAGCTTCCGTTTGCATTATCATTGATTTTAATGGTTATTCTTCCATTGCAAATGGTTTTCGTTTGTCTCCGTTCAGTAAGGAAGTCGACTGCGCTATTGTTTCCGCTAACAAAATGGAAACTTTACGGAACGGAGACAAATGGAAACCATTTGCTTTGGAAGCATTACCATTGAAATTAATGGTAATGCAAACGGAAGCTACGGTTTCTGTTTGCCTTTCCATTCATGGGTTCCTGCGATGGAAAGAAGCAACAGAACCCACGAACGGAAACCAACGCTGATGTAAACAGGCCCTAAGGTTGCAAATAGAATTCCAGTTAAAGGCTACACTGATATATTTCCTACCATTGCTGGAGCAGCTTGGGCTCACTGAAAAAACTGAGGATCCTCTCTCCAGCTTTAAAGTGCAAGTCAATTTTTAGGCTTGGGAAACTAAAGAATGCATGCAACTCAATTCACTCTTGTAATCTGCAGCTGTTGCCCTAGCCTTAACTGCATCATTGCAGACATGCCGTTTAAATAAAAAGGACTAATATGTTATTTATTAAAGGGAACCTGTCACATTAACCATGCAGTCTAAACTACCAGCATGTTATAGAGCAAGAGCATCTGAGCAAATTAATATCTAGTTTTGTAGTAAAAGATTCATGATAACTTGTAATTTATCGCTTCGAATCCCTGCTCACTGTAGGCTTAGAAGTCAAGTGGGCAGTCTAAAACATTGATTGACAGCCTTCCCTGTATGAGTGTGAATGCAGAAATATCTGCCTATCACTGAGTAGGACTCTTAACCCACAGTGAGCTGGAATTTAAATAAATAAATAATAAGTTACACTGAATATTTTCCCCAAAAGGATTTATAAATCTTCTCAGCTCTTCCAGCTCTATAACATGTTGCTGGCAGGTCAGACTTCATGTTCAATATGACGGGTTCCCTTTAAACAATTCAAAATACTAATAAGCCCCATCAACAAGATTTTCAATTTTAAGCCTCTGCTAGGTTGTATTCTGCCGATCCTGACCCTGTTCAGGGTGGGCCCCATTGTTTTGTCAGTACCTGTTTCTCTGTTACTCTGGTGGGTCAGGCTAACACTACTTACCATAGATAATAGCTGTAAGTTATATACAAACACATACTGTAGTGAAATGTATCTTCAATATTACAGACTCAAAATACAGTGTCGTTTTATTCTAAAGACTATTTATTAAAATATATATTAACGTGGATCTAAGAAAGGAACCTTGAGAAGCATTGTCTGGTTTGGGCTCATTCGTTTTTAAACTGCCTGGAGTTATAGTCCATTTTGTTCTTAATATAACCGGCTCTAGTGCTCACAGGGAGTGTCTGAGGACACATCATCTGAAGTCCTGTCAGATGAGCTATGAACCCACCAATATAGTAGACACCATGGTCTAGGAAACAACACATGGACACCAGGCACTAGAGCACCAAAACAGTTGATGCCTTGGTCTAGGACACAACACATGGCTATCAAGGTCTGAGTAATTAAGCGACTGAACACCAGGGTAATGGGACACTAAACCACTGGACACTATGGACTTGAAATTATACAAATGAATGCCAAATATAACGTAAAAAGGCAATTATAGAAGCATATATACAATACATGCGACACTAAATTGTCCATAGCAAATGACCTCATCAGCAAGATGAACATGTAAAAGTGTTAATGTTATGTGACAGGTGATGAAGATTTCGCTTACAGCATGTGTTTAGAACACTTTCTTTATAACAGAGTTGCATATTATTTTACAGCATATTTAAATCCTTCACTAAATACAATCCCGGGATCAACAATGGACAAGAGGTCAAAGGAAATGGCAAATGTACAAGCGAAAGACTCTCTACAATTAATGAAAACACACCTTTCCTGGACCCTCTGTACTGAAAAACGCTTAAAATGGGGTTTACTTTGCTATGAACTAATGCTTATTGCATTAATACTATTGCCAAACAAAAATGTAATAATTTATTCTGCATATGAAATCATGATGGGCTGGCCAGTGAAAAATTGTGATTCATAAGAGGTTTGCAAAGGTGCACTAATTTAATATATTTGTATTTTGTTATTCCGTTATTTTTCATGACCTGCCCTGTGGCTATATGTAATTGAATTACACCTTTTATCCATGTGTGGTTACCGCTGGTGAATGTACGTCACCTGTCACAACCCATGTCCTTGTCTAACTACGATTCTACCTGGCCACTGTGCACTTTGCTTCTGGTACCAAGCCTGTGCTAAATCACCGGTGTCTGAAGATTATTCAAGGAAGTTCAATCTTGGAATCTCCTCCACGAACATCCAACCCTCCTGGGTTTTTAGGATGAAAAATAGATAATCCATAAGGCCCTGTTCACACTGAGAATTTTGCAGGCCAAAAAACGCAGCGAAAAATGATTGTTTGCCTCCCATTAATTTCAATTGGAGGTCATAGGCGGAACTGCGGCAAGAAAGAACATGCCGCTTTATATTGCTGCGAGCAGCTAAAAGCCACTCGGGGAAAAAAACGCCTCCGCCTACCATTACAATCAATGGGTGGCGTTTTTTGCTGTTTTTTTGCCGCTGATTCAAAGGTGGTTCCGCATCAAAATCATCACCAAAAAAACTCTGTGTGAACTGGGCCATAGACTCTCCACCACTGACCAAGCAAAATCTAATAACAACCAAGTATACCCATCGCTAGAACTCCTGCTCTAATGTGTGTATCAACTGCACTGTATAACCCAAGTTCAATGTAACATATCTAATCTTATTATTTTGGGTGAACATTTTTCTCTAGTTGTTCCATATGTATAGAGTAATTTTATGTTAACTGGTACTGGAAAGTCTACCAGAGTATGTAAGTATATATAACTGCAATGAAGCACTACCTCATCAACTAAATTAGACTTATTCTTCTTTGTCTACTGTATTTAAAATGTAAATAGCTTGTAATTATTATACTACATGACAAATCTATTAGATGTGAGGTTATTAATAAGACAGTATCACAATCCATTAGATATATGAAAATTAAATAGACATATTGCAATATGAGTACCGCAGAAAATATGAACTGAACTGACGAAAATGAGATTAAATGAACAGATTAAGGATTTTCTACAGGTCTTTCTCATTCAGTTAATTTGAAATAATGTCTTAATTTAGTGTAGTCTATTAAAATTACTTTGTAACTTAGTTAGCATTCTAAGGTTGAACAAATTAACTTAATACACTTTCAGATAGTTACATATAAAATGAATAAATATAATAATATCCAAGCAGAAACTAGTCTAAAAGCGTTGCAAACATATTTAGATTTAATATAGTGTGCAGGAGGACAAAGAGACACCTACACACCATCTGATTTTAGCATTGGCATAGCTATAGTGGGTGCAGCGGTAGCAGTTGCACTCGGGCCCTCAAGCCTGAGGGGGCCCAAAAGCCCCTCAGCCACATAAGAAGACACCAGTATTATAAATTATATATGGTAGGTGGGGGCCTGTTATAGATTTTGCATTGGGGACCTGAAGCTTCAAAGTACGCCTCTGGATTTTAGGGTTACATTTTAGTATTATGACCCACCTGTTCAATACCAGTTTAAAGGAACAGTGTCATGGCAAATAATTTTTTTTATATGTTAAAGATGTTAGTGCTTTAATAAAAACGTTTTTATTCATTTGTGTGTTTGTGTTTTACTTTTTCTTATTTTTAACACTTTTTCTTCCCTATGGGGGCTGCCATTTTTTGTTCCATTTCTGTGTGTGTCGATTAACGACACACACAGACATGGAGTACGGCAGCCACAGTCCCATAGGGACTGCGAACGGCTCCCGTCCCATTGACTGCCGTGTACGGCGTCTGTGTGGGAACTGCGCATGCGCCGCTCCCACACAGTCCTATTCGAAATTGGCGCCGTCCGGCGCCATTTTCCTGTGGACCGGAAGTCGCGGCCGGACAGTAATATTACTACTTCCGGTCGCGGCTTCCGGACTTGTGCACATGGAACAGCGGCAGCAAAGGGAGCGGACGGGCCGGAGGGAGCCGCGGCGGCAGGAGCAGGTAAGAGATTTCAATGTATGTTAGTGTTTGTGTGTGTTTACTACTGTATGTAAACCTACTACACTGTGGGTTACCTCAAAAAATGGCGACACACAGTGTAGGAGGTTAAACCTTTCAAACCCCTCGTTTATCCCGGCACTAGCCAGGATAAAGGAGGGGGGGATGCTGAGAGCTCACTAGAGCGAGGGCTTTTAACCCAATGTTGCAATGCTGCAATTTTGGGAACTAGCTCCATCTAGTGACCAAAAATGGGTAGTATTATAAATTAGAATTAATTTATAATATTTCCTGACTATTTCCTGACTCGTGAAAAAAATAAAAAAAATTTGAACCATGTTTAATCACCCACACACTAAATGTTTAATTTTTAAAAAAAAAACATGTTTTTCTGGCAACACATTCCCTTTAAAATGTGATATAACTATTAGCCTGACAAGTGTAGCATTTCAAAGAGAGTAGCAAAGCGTAAGAAATACCTAGTGGTATTCCGAATTGTTGATATGAAGGTATTCAACAAAAGGGAGAAGGTTGACAACTGTATTTTATTACAATATTTGTGTTAATGCCTATCGGCCTTTCTTTCTGTCATGTATCTGCCAGTTTGGAGACATAAGGAACTGGTTTTGAACCCATGAAAGTGGCATACAACTAGTAACCATATTTCAGTAAGCACTGTAAGTCAAAGTGTTGCCTTATGTGTTAATGTTGCCTAAATGTAAGTAAAATTGACATCATTGAGAACCTGTACACATTTAACCGTTTTAAGCAGCAGTATCACCTATGCACATGAATGACATACTGATGCTGTCCAACAGTCCCACTACTAGCAGCGACTTGGCACAAGAAATGGCGGGAGATGTCTCAGCAACTGGACCACCCTATCTGACGAGGCAACTGTACAATGCCCAAAGCTGTTCTATCTCTGGAACACATACAGAAGATTTATTTACTCTATTTTATGTCTCACAGTATTGATTGCAATATGAAACTGAATAAGATCAAAGTAGAGCAGGATATTAGGAGAAATTAACAGACATTTTCTACATTACTATGTATATTTTCTACATTTAGTGTTCCTCTATTACAACATTTTGATTAAAGATTAGACATGATTTGTGTGTTTGTATGGCTCTGTATCTGTTCCACTATAAGACTAGCAATAGAAGCTTTGAACTACCCTAGGACTGTATAAAAGTTTCATGATTGCAATAATTAGAGTGTGAGGATGAAGAAAAGTCAAGTTAGTGATTATTGATCTAGATAAAAGCACACACAGGAGAACTAAATAAAAGCAGAATTGAGTCTTCATTGCAATAGAAAATCATTTTGAAGATTAATGGCTCTTGTAAAGGGAGATGGATATAAGGTCAAAATGTTTTCATGATTCAATAGCTTCATCGTGATACAAGAAACAGTTCTCTATGACCTATAGTTATCCCCATTTATGAATATAGAGATGGGTGTGTGTGTGTGCTTATATTTATATATATTTATATATACAGTTAGGTCTATAATTATTTGGACAGTGACACAATCTTCATGATTTGGGCTCTGCATGCCACCACATTGGATTTGAAATGAAACAACTGAGATGCAATTGAAGTGTAGACTTTCAGGTTTAATTCAAGGGGTTGAAAAAAAATATCCTGTGAAATGTTTAGGAATTGCAACCAATTTTCTACACAGCCTCCTCATTTCAGGGGCTCCAAAGTGATTGGACAAATTAACATTACCATAAATAAAAGGTTGTTTTTTTAATACTTTGTAGAGAATCCTTTGCAGGCAATGACTGCCTGAAGTCTGAAACCCATGGACATCACCAAACGCTGGGTTTCCTCCTTTGTGATGCTTTGCCAGGCCTTTACTGCGACTGTCTTCAATTGTTGCTTGTTTGTGGGTCTTTCTGCCTTAAGTTTTGTCTTAAGCAAGTGAAATGCATGCTTGATCGGGTTGAGATCTGGTGATTGACTTGGCCATTGCAGAATATTCCACTTCTTTGCATTAAAAAAACTCCTGAGTTGCTTTCGCAGTATGTTTTGGGTAATTGTCCATCTGTACTGTGAAGAGACATCCAATCAACCATGCTGCATTTGGTTGAATCTGAACAGAAAGTATCCCTGAACACTTCAGAATTCATCCGGCTGCTTCTGTCTTCAGTCACATCATCAATAAACAGTAGTGACCCAGTCCCTGTGGGCAGCCATGCTTGCCCATGCCATCACACTGCCTCCACCATGTTTAACAGAGGATGTGGTCTGCTTTGAATCATGAGCTGTTCCAAGCCTTCTCCATACTTTTTTCCTCCCATCATTCTGGTACAGGTTGATCTTAGTTTCATCTGTCTAATCTGGCCTTTCTATTTTTGAGGCTGATTAATGGTTTTCACCTCGTGGTGAACCCTCTGTATTTGCTCTCATGAAGCCTTCTCCTTATGGTAGACTAAGATACTGATACACCTATTTACAGGAGAGTGTTCTCCACTCGCGTAGATGTTGTGAAGGGGTTTTTATTCAACATGGAAATAATTCTGCGATCATCCACCACTGTTGTCTTCTGTGGACGTCCAGGCCTTTCGGAGTTCACGAGATCACGAGTGCACTCTTTTTTATTTCAAGAATGTACCAAACTGTTTATTTGGCCACTCCTAACATTTTTGCTATCTCTCTGATGGATTTCTTCACTTTATTCAGCCTAACGATGGTCTGTTTCACTTGCATTGAGAGCTCCTTTGACCTCATGTTGTGGGTTCACAGCAACAGCTACCAAATGCAAATGCCACACCTGGAATCAACTCCAGACCTTTTACTTGCTTAATTGATGATGGATTAACAAGGGAATAGCCCATGCAGCCCATTAAATAGCTTTTGAGATAATTGTCCAATTACATTTGGCCCCTTGAAAAAGAGGCAGCTACATATTAAAGAGCTATAATTCCTAAACCCTTCCTCAAATTAGGATGAGAATACCCTCAAATTAAAGCTGAGAGTCTGCACTTTAAGACCATATTGATTATATAACTGTAAATTCAATATGTTCTGGTAAACATCTAAAATTCCAAAACTTGTGTCACTGTCCAAATAATTCTGGACCTAATCCAAGAAACAGGCAGCACTCCAGAGATGTAGCAAAATATAAAAATGTGCTTTATTCCATCAGTCAAAACAGCAACGTTTCAGCTCTACCATAGAGCCTTTCTCAAGCTAGTGAACACATGTTACACCAGTCAACAGTGCATATATAGGAAAGCCTCAACCAAGAGGGAGGGGTTTGCATCAGAAAATAATTTACCATACACAGTGAATATGGCATATAGTTAAAACTATTTTAACTATATGCCATATTCATTTATATATTCATATTATACAATACACTGCAATACATGGATGAGTTACGGAAACAGCGTAACTCACTGAGCTACGCTGTTTCCGTAACTCCCATAGTAGTAAATGACAATTACAGAAGCAGCGTAGCATGCTACGCTGTTTCCATAACTACTATTCAGTTCTATGGGAGTTACGGAAACTGTGTAGCTCAGCGAGTTACTCTGTTTCCGTAACTCGACAATGTAACCCGGAAGTGGCCGGAAGACAGCAGAGCCGGGTAAGATAGAAGGGGGTTTAGGGGGCCCCGTTCTAGAGATAGATGCGGGTCCCAGAGGTGGGACCTGCATCTATCTGACATTTATGACATATACTGTGGATATGTCATAAATGTCCTTCATGGGAAAACCACTATAAATGCCGTGGTTGCTATTGACCGCGGCATTTAACTAGTTAAACGGCCAGGAACAGCGCCATCGCTGTTCCTGGCCATTAGAGCAGCGTGTCAGAAGCGGACACCTGCAGTGTATGGAGCAGGCTCAGCGCGTGAGCCCAATCCATACATCATCCCCTCCCCGCTACATGATGTGCCGGCACATCACGGGTTAAGTAAGGAGCGGTCAGGGTGCCCTGACTGCCGACTATAAGACGCAGGGACTTTTTAGCAAGATTTATTCTGGTTAAAAACTGCAGCTCATTGTCTGAAACATACAGTTTATTGATCGAGAGTAATTGATCTGTGCCTTCAGATAACACACTTATAGCCTCTTTCTTTGGATAGGGAATTACATTTTAATCCTTCTGTTGTCAATTTTTCACATGTATTTTTGTATCTTTTTTTCCCGCAAACTTACCTGTGTTCATATATCGCTGAATGGAATTGATTCTGGTTTACAACCCCTACTATTAGAGCTTTATATACCTGGACAGTCAGTAAAATAAGGCAAATTATTTCCAGTGACCGTAAATAAAAAAATAAAAAATGGATGCACCCGTGATTATTTTTTCAGTTGGAGGAGCTTGTGCTTGTTAACATGATTGCAATTATTATCATTTTACAGTTCACAGTAAATACTGCTAATGTGTTCATATCAGTATTCTGAGCTATAAACGTATAAAACTGATCATCATATTATACATTATGATTTTTCAAATAGGCCTTAAAAAAAGAAAAAATCTGCTTAACACTGATGTGTTGCTTGACAAAGGGGAATCATCTGAATGGAAACTATTTTCTTGATTTACTCTGGCCACATTCTAAACATGGCCTTAAGTATATGAATGTGTTTGAGATAGAAATATTATATTGTAAGCTGAGGATAAATTAATATAATTTATGGAGAGACTATGTCTGCATGATATAAATAATGGAAAATGATTATTAACATTGTTGTAAATTTCACACATCAAAGAAGTTTTCAATGGGAACTAATGTATTTCTAATTCTACAATCATTACATTTGAAGTTATATAAAGCCCATTTTGGGTTTAAAATATTAAAAGGTATTAAAATGATCTTTAAAAATTTCTGATTTTAGAGACTATTAAATGGAACTAAACTTTTACTTTTTATTAATAAATCCACTTATTGCTTAAAAAATTAAAACAAATTAAACTTTCATACACATAGCCCAACCTTGGGAGATTATTGAGAGTGGGCGCTGAATGAGCTTTCTACACTTCAGAAACCTAAAGTCTTTGGTAAAGACCTTCTCCCAATGTGAGTTTTAGCTCTCTCCAGGAGTCTAAATGGGATTCAGATCAGTTTGACACATACAGAGATACAGATAGCATAGTGAACACTTCTCTCAATTTAAACTGCGTGAATGATTTAGAGCTAAATGTATCTCTGCTTAAAGTATCATTTATAACTTGTGGAGGGTACCAATACTACTGCCCAGGCAACTTTAGAAAGATTTTGAACAATAAGAAAGATTTCAGTCCGGGGTGCTGTCTTGGTGAATAATATGTTATCCCCGTCATTCGCTCTTCAAAGGGGTACACGTCAAGGATGCCCCTTATCGCCTGCTCTATTTAGTTTGGCAATTGAGGCATTAGCTCTGCGGATACGTTCCTCTCCACTTATAACGGGTATAACTATAGCAGATCGTACGGACACCATTGGTCTCCATGCAGATGACATGGTGCTTTTCATGGATAAAGTGCAGGATACCCTTCCCTCGGCTATAAATCTTATTGAACGTTTTGGACAATATTCCAGTCTTTCTATTAATTGGGGGATAATCTTCTCTTATGTCCATGTCCAAAGTACAGCCCCTTGGCCTGTCTGAGCTGTCGCCATTGCCTCTGGTAGACAATTTCAAATATCTTGGCATATTTATAGCTAAACTTCCAGATGTTGACCTTCCTTTAAACGTGTTACCGCTATTGGGTTTCACCCATTCTAAATTTAACGCATGGGGTAAACTGCCTTTATCGGTATCTGGCCGTATAAACCTGGTTAAAATGATGTTGTTGCCTAAATTTTTATATGCCCTTCAGCATAGCCCGGTTGTCGTACCTAAATCATTTTTTAACCAGCTTAACTCCCTGTTATCACCGTTTATATGGGGTAATTCTAGACCCAAACTTAGATTATCCACGCTCCAAAGGCCTAAGGAACTGGCAGGAACGGCTCTGCCGGATTTCTTTTTATATTATTTAGCGTTTCAACTTAAAACCTTAAGTTTCTGAATGCCTGAAAAGGATCTTCCCAACTCAGAGCACCATTTGGCTCATGTACTTGGGAGTCAATGTTTGCTGGATCCCTCTAAGTAAATTCTCTTCCTGCCCCTATTAAACCCTTGCCCCTACACAAGTTAGCTCGTGTGGTTTGGAGACAAGCGAAAAAGCAGCTGGGTTACAATGACATTGTGTCTGAAATGCCGTTGTGGAACAATGCTTCTTACTTTCCTTTAATGCCACCACGATTGTCTCGAGCTGTTGGGACTATAGGGGACTTATATGATGATAATGTCTTATTTTCATTTACTCAATTGCAGACTAAGTATGACATACCACGCACCCATTTTCATAGGCATCTACAGATTCGTCATATTTTGCAAACCCAATTCCATCACTTGAGAAATAACTTAACAATCTCTTCCTTCCCACTGATAGGAATTCTTAAATCACAGGGTCCGCAAGAACTGATATCCACTCTATATACCCACTTATTATCCATCACGGTGAAGTCAACACCGCTTGCTGTAGAAAGTAGATGGAAACAATGGATTCCTACAATTCAGTCCGATGATTGGAATGATATTTTGGAGTCGCATCTTCATGTTTCCCCCTCCGAAAAAATAATAAAATGATCCAGTTATATATAATACACCAAGCCTTTTTAACCCTGGTTAGGATATTCAAAATGGGACGATTACCTTCTTCGGACTGTTTGAGATGCCATGTTCCGGAGGCAGATTTTTGGCATATAATCTGGTCTTGTACCCTCATTAGGGATTTTTGGGAAAACAACCCTGTTATCTTCCTTATTACATGTCAGCATCCCTTTATGTCCTAAGATATGTTTGTTTGGTATATTGGATGGGGAGGCCTGGAATCACCATACTAGAATCTTTTTGAGAGAAACTCTGTTTCTAGCCCGAAAAACTATAGCACAACTTTGGATGAATGATTTACTACCCTCTATTGGTCATTGGAAGGGATTGGTAAATACTGTGATACCTTTCGAGAAGGCTGTATATCTGAATCGTGGTTGTAGTACTAAGTTTTCTAAAGTTTGGGATATTTGGAATAACTCCCCTTTGACAGTTAACCCCTCTGCTGCTTCACCAGCTGGCGTGATGTAGTAACAAAGGTGACCCGCATTTTTATTGTGTATCGCCTTGAACTTGCTGTGCTTGATTTGTTGGATGCTCGTGGGAGACATAGGTCCCAGGTTGTTTGTTTTCTCTTATTTATGTTCTAGTTTTATGTCCTCTTTATTGTACTGGTCATACATACTTCAATGTACACTACTCTATGCGCCATTGTCTTTAGAATCATGTATTCATGGAATATTCTGTGTGTTCTCATTGCTTGACTTTATGTATATACACTTATTTGTTCTAATGTGATATATCTTACAGTCAATGATGTGTGACTGAGTTTATACTTGTTACTGCAACAGTTCTTAATAAAACGAGTTTAAAAAGAAAGATTTCAGTGTTCTTCTCACAGGTTTTATGGATAACAAAGGTCCTATTTATTGCAACACTTGGATGAATGGCACATTTTTTACAAAAAATGCAAGGTTACCATTAAATTTGGCCAGATCTGTATGTTTTGTTTGATTGCAATTATATGGTGAACCAGGATGATCAGTGGCAGCCAAACACCTCAAATGATGCTTTGAGTAGAATGTAACAAATATGGAAAAATTCGAATTCAAATATGATATCTTCTGACATGTATAAATGACATGTCAAAAAACAAATAAAACTAGAGCATGAAGATAAGTGACTAGGACTTACAACAGAGTTAAATGTTTACAGCAAACTGATATATACATTCCCAGGATACATTGGAGAATATGGACAAGAAGTGATATTTAAAAAAAAGGTACAATTTTGTGCTGATTAATTTCATAATATATCTCTATAAGAGATTCTGATACAGCGCTCCAAATCCCCTGCTTGTCTTTAAGTCATAGGACTGAATGATAAAATTTGGACTGCCAGCAGTCACCACTAGGGAGAGCTTAGTAGTTTAATGAAGACAGATTTATTATTGAGTTTAATGGGAACAATATAAATCTGTCTTCATTAAGCTCTCCCTATTGGCAGCTGCAGGCAACTACAATTGTATAATTTATCTTTAAAGAGACTCTGTCACCACATTATAAGTGCCCTATCTCCTACATAAGGAGATGGGCGCTGTAATGTAGGTGACAGCAGTGCTTTTTATTTAGAAAAGTGGGCGTGTTTTTACTTTAGACCAAGTGGGCATTGTACAGAGGAGTGTATGACGCTGACCAATCAGCATCATACACTTCTCTCCATTCATTTACACAGCACTAGCGATATAGCTATATCGCTATGTGCAGCCACATAAACACACTATAATGTTACTGCAGTGTCCTGACAACGAATATACATTACCTCCAGCCAGGACGTGATCTGTATCCAGAATCCTGACACTTCTGAATCTTTTCTGTGAGATTTCCAGCAAGGCAAATGTAATCTCGTTTTAAATGACAGTTTACAGCGTAATCTCGCGAGATTACGTTTGCCTTGCTGGAAATCTCACAGAAAAGATTCAGAAGTGTCAGGATTCTGAATACAGTAAGTTCACACCTAGCGCAAATACTGAGTATTTTCCGCAACGGAAAATCAAAACACTGAAAAAAAAATCTTATACATACCCAGAATTCTGTACTTCTTCATCCAGGCCGGCCTACTGGGATGACGTTTCATCCCATGTGACAGCTGCTGCTACATGCTGCAGTGGTCACATGGGATCACCAGGAGGCTGTCCTGCAGAACGGAAGAGGGACTCGTCGCCATGGCTACGTAAGTAAGTAAGTTTTTTTTTATGTGCAGTTTTCTGCAGTGGACATTCCGGCCAAAAAACTGTACCGCAATTTGGTGCAGTTTTTCGGCTGGAATTCCCTATTCCCTAAGGCGCCCTGGGTGGATACGCTGTGTGCTTTTACGCAGCGTATATCCGCCCTGTGTGAACATAGCCTAACAGTAAAATGGAGCTCAGACCCTTATAAAGATATATTATTAAATTAACCAGCACTGAATTTGGACTTATTTTGATTAAAAAAAAACACAACAGGTACACTATAAATTTTTAAAAATATAAAAAACAACCTTGTATTTGTCACGTTGGGTGCGTGGACCCACTAGGCCGTACCACCTTGACGGTATAGCAGCTGGCCAACAGGATACCAAGTCAATGTCTATAGTTCGGATAGGTGTACCTGTGGTAACTTCAGACAGTAGCGAAGATAGGCTTGGATGGGACCTTGGTAGCAGGCAGACACCAGGCGTGCTGAAACCAGGAAGGCGTAGTACATAGCACAACACGACTCCAACTCTAAAAGGCACTTGGGCCAAGATAGCACGGGATACAGGACACAGGTAGCAGGAAAGGGAACACTGGGAACTGGAAAACACTTAAGGGACCATTTGCAGAGACGAACATAGGTAAACTACAACAACGCTCAGACAATGCAGGAAGGGGCAGTGGCCTTCTTATAGTCCAGGGTGATCATGGGCTAATTTGGTATCTAATTCAGGTGTGCGCGCTGGCGCACTCTTGGTGTCCAGGATCTCCTTAACCTCGAAGGTATCCGATGATCCGCTGGGAGCAACTGCAGGACTAGGAATCTTGGTGAAGCGGTTCAGAACCACAGGCTTCAGGAGGGAGACATGGAAGGAGTTGGGGGTCTTGAGGGTAGGAGGCAGCCGAAGCTTGTAGGAGACAGGGTTGATCTGCTGCAAGATCTCGAAGGTTCCGAGGAACCTGGGAGCCTGACCTTGGTACCTGGAAGAAACCTGGGGGGTACTCTTCTCCTTGTGTCTGCCTTATGTTTCATATGGTCGACCGCCAGCAGAATGGAGGATCGGGTCTGCTGCCAGATCTGCAGGAAGTTGCTAAAAGCAGAATCAGCTGTGGGCACCTCGGACATAACGGAAACCGGGAGAGAAATACGTGGGTGTTGGCCGTAGACAATGAAGAACGGTGTAGTTCTTGTGGACTCGCTAGTATGGTTATTGTACAAGAACTCGGCCCATGGAAGAAGCTGCACCCAGTCATCATGTTGCCTGGAGATGAAGTGTCGTAGGTAGTTCTCCATGATTTGATTGATCCTCTCGACTTGACCTTTGGACTGAGGATGGTAGGCTGGGGAAAAGTCCAACTTTGCATTGAGGAGTTTGCAGAGGGCCCTCCAGAATCTTGAGGTGAACTGAACCCCCTGATCAGGGGGGGGCTAAATTTATTATTTTAAAGAGCCTAGCTTACTTGGCAATCCTGAGCACGCATACCTCATCCTATCCACTAAAGCTCGGCAGTCTGCAGCTGCTGACCTGACACTCTGCAATCTGAGTACCTTACACTCCGTCTGGCAATACATGCAGACTGAATGAAAACAAAGCGTGCCCTAAAGCAATACTGGCTATTAATTTTAACTGTTCGTGCTGATTGTTATGTCCCCATGGACATCTTTAATGGCAAAATAATAAAAGTTATATTTTAATAATACTGATTAGCAGTTGGGAAATTGATTTTCAGTGTGCCTCAGGCACATTTGGTTCTTTCGAACCCCCTGATCAGACACGATATGCCGCGGAAAGCCATGCAGGCGGAAGATGTGCTGGATGAAGAGGTTGGCCAGTCTAGAAGCAGTAGGTAGGCTGGTCAGCGGAATGAAGTGAGCCATCTTAAAAAATCGATCCACCACCACCCAGACAGCACTGCATCCCGCAGAGGGAGGCAGGTCCGTAGCAAAGTCCATTGATATATGCTGCCAGGCAGCGGCTGGAGCAGGCCAGCAGGTTTGGAGTGAGCAGCCTTGTTCGCTGCATACACCGAGCAGGACGAAAAAAAGTCCATGATGTCTTTTGGCAGCGTGGGCCACCAGAAATGATGGGCAAACGGGTACCCACGTGACCTGCCAGTCTGGAGCTGCGTCCCCAGCGGAGGATTTTCCCTCTGTCTGCCAGGCGCACAAAAGTCCTCCCCGGAGGGATGTCTCTAACTTGCAGGGGGTTGACAGAGACAATGCAAGACTGATCAATAATATTTTGTGGAGACTCGATGGTGTCCTCTGTCTCGAACGACCTGGATAAGGCATCGGCCCCCACATTCTTGTCGGCCGGATGGTAGTGGAGCTCAAACTGGAACCGGGCAAAGAACAGCAACCACCTGGCCTGGCGAGGGTTCAGCCGTTGGGCTGTCTGGAGATAGGTGAGATTCTTGTGGTCCGGGAATATCAGGATGGGATGAACTGCGCCCTCTAGTAGATGTCTCCATTCCTCCAGAGCCAATTTGATGGCCAGTAACTCCCGATCCCCAATCGAGCTGTTCCGTTCTGCGGAAGAGAAGAGTTTAGAGTAATAGCCACATACCACTGCCTTGCCCTTGGAACCTCTCTGGAACAGGAGTGCACCAGCACCAACAGAGGAGGCGTCCACCTCCAATGAAAACTGTCGAGATACATCTGGATGATGGAGAATAGAGGCTGACGTGAAGGCACTCTTCATTTATTGAATGCCGATTCTGCCTCTGGAGTCCACCCCTTGGAGTTCATTCCTTTTTTGGTGAGGGTAGAGATGGGAGATATCAGTGAGGAGAAGTTTGGGATGAACTGCCGGTAAAAACTGGCGAATCCCAAGAAACGCTGTATGGACCTTAAACCTTGAGGGTGTGGCCATTCCCATACGGCCTTTACTTTCTCCAGATCCATCTTGAGACCTTGGTCCGAGATTATGTAGCCCAGGAAGGGTAAAGAACTCCTCTCAAACATGCACTTCTCCAGCTTGGCATACAGGCGATTCTCCCTCAATTGCAGCAGAACTTGACGGACATGTCTCTGATGAGGCAACAGGTCTGGCGAAAAAAATTAAGATATCATCGAGATAGACAACAACACAAGCATAGAGGAGATCCCAGAAGATGTCATTGACGAATTCTTGGAAGACCGCGAAAACGTTACACAGGCAGAAGGGCATCACCAGTTATTCATAGTGCCCGTCTTCCATTCGTCACCCGGCGTATCCGGATTAGGTTGCAAGCCCCACGGAGATCTAGTGTTGAAAATTTTTTGCCACCTCGTATTCGGTCAAAAAGCTCTGAAATCAATGACAACGGATATCTAGTCTTGACCGTGATCTGGTTGAGACCCTGGTAGTCAATGCAGGGTCGCAGAGAACCATCCTTTTTCTTGATGAAGAAGAACCCGGCTCCTGCCGGGGAGGATGACTTCCATACAAAGCCCCTCTCCAGATTCTCCTTAATATAGGCGGACATGGACTGAGTCTCTGGTAAGGAGAGAGGATATATGTCACGGTGCATGGTGTGAACCCACTGGGCCGTACCGCGTAGGGGATAGGCAGCTGGCCAACCAGGTACAATACAATGTCTATAGCCCAGAAAGGGTACCTGTGGCAATGTAGACAGTAGCGGTGATTCAGGCTTAAGATAAGGCTCCGGCAGCAGACAGACACCCGGTGGGTGTAACACAGCAGATGCAGCGCAAGACACAGCTTGACTTCAACTCTAGACGGCACAGAGGCACAGTAGCACAGGATACAGGGTACAGGCAGCAGGAACGGGTAACACTGGGAACTGGAAAATATTGGGAGACCATTTGCAAGACAAACTTTAGGTATACAACAACGCTCAGGCAAAGATCGAGAGGGCAGCAGCATTCTGGACTGATTGCAGATTAGCTGCAATTTTGCACGCGCTGGCCCTTTAAGGCTGTGCACGCGCGAGCGCGCGCGCCCATGCGGAAAACAGTCTCTGAAGCAGGAAATGAGTGTCGGCATCTCCTTGGCCCACTCGCCCACAGAGGTGTCTCCCTGGCGGAGGTTCAGCAAAGAGGGCGCTGCCGATGAGACTCGTCCAGGCTCCTAGAACACAGTGCTAAATATCCTGGAAGTCACGGGTCACAGGTCTCTGCCGTTCCCCGATCGAGTTCGCCCACGCTAGGTCCTTGCCAGTGAACAGAGAAACAACGAAGGCAATCCTGGCGCCATCAGACGGACATGCTCTGGCACGAAGAGAGAAGTGGATCTGGCACTGATTGAGGAATCCCCTGCAGGTACTCGCCTCTCCGTTGTAACGAGGCGGTACTGGTAGTGACAGAAGGTGTAGCAGGAGGATCAGGTGGAACAGGAGCTGAGGAGGCTGCATTTTGTGCATCTAGCTGCTGTGCAATGGAATTCACTGCCAGGAGGAGTTGGTCCTGTCGTGAACGAAGATCTCGCAGATCTGTCTACATCGCTTGAGACATCAACATAGTCTTAGGCTGACCAGTGTGGGTCCATGGCCTGAGCGTACTGTCACGTTGGGTGCATGGACCCACTGGGCCATACCGCCTTGACGGTATAGCAGCTGGCCAACAGGATACCAAGTCAAAGTCTATAGTTCGGATAGGTATACCTGTGGTAACTTCAGACGGTAGCGAAGATAGGCTCGGATGGGACCTTGGTAGCAGGCAGACACCAGGCGTGATGTAAACAGGAATGCATAGTACACAGCACAACACGACTCCAACTCTAAACGGCACTTGGACCAAGATAGCACGGGATACCAGATACAGGTAACAGGGACGGGAACACTGGGAACTGGAAAACACTAAAGGGACCATTTGCAGAGATGACTATAGGTAAACGACAACAACGCTCAGGCAATGCAGGAAGAGGAAGGGCCCTTCTTATAGTACAGGGTGATCATGGGCTAATTGGTATCTAATTCAGGTGCGCGCGCTGGCCCTTTAAGACCAAGCACGAGTGTGCGCACGCACCCTACGAGACACAGGAGAGTCAAGCGGAAGTCACTGAAGCCACTTTTCCATGGCTGCAGCCATCAGGAGGTGAGTAAACCTGATGGTCCGCGGCCATGTGTGTTACAGTATTAATGGGCATGTCAACTGACACTATGCAATTGATTAAAAGAAAGACAATCTATGATTAAGGGCAAGATATCCTATTATTTCCTCTTCACATAAGCCAAAAAGATGCCAATGAAAGATAATAAAGAAAACTCCGTACTCAGTGAAATTGCACTCTATATGTTGCATAT
Organism: Rhinoderma darwinii; assembly: GCF_050947455.1. Taxonomy (NCBI): domain Eukaryota; kingdom Metazoa; phylum Chordata; class Amphibia; order Anura; family Rhinodermatidae; genus Rhinoderma; species Rhinoderma darwinii. Next base: position 204,643,616 of record NC_134688.1, read on the forward strand.
CACCATCTTGACAGACTGAAATGCATTTGTTACCCATCAGCCATTCTGCTGTTTGCATACTTATTTCCCTAATGTGCACTTGCAAAGGAGTTACAGAAAATAGGCAATAGTCATTAAATATATTATGTGCATCAACATTTGCAACCTGCTGTTTGCCCAAAAAAAGCTCGAGCTCTGACTGTGAACACAAAAAAGCCTCATGAGCGCAGGCAGCTCATTTTCATTAAACGTACTCTGTGATTTTGTCATTTATTCTCAACTAGAAGACAGCCGCATTTATTTATTTATTTATTTATTTTTATTCCTTTCTTTCTAATCTCCCGTCTAATCCTGTAAAGTATTATGACATTTTCCTCAATGGGTACATAGTTGTGTGGCATACATTTAACAAATTAGATGGTAGGTAATTGATGATTGCTGCACGGAATTCTTCAGAACTCCAAGTAAAAGACAATAATATATTTTTTCTATGCCATATATGCTGTTTCTCCAAAGGAATCATGTATTCAAAGTTTCTAGATGTTAATCTTAAATTTCAGACATTGCTTTTTCAAAGAGAATAATTAAAGGTATTATTTAAAATGAAATTCAAGGGAGTATAATAGTCTATTGTTAACATTATTCTGTATTGCTAGCCATGCAGAACAGCTATGGGGTAACATTGCCATACAGAATTACGGATCTGAAAAACCATGGGAAGAGATGTAGTATTCTTATGAGAATCAGAGAAGAGGAACAAAGGAGTGCTTCTCACAAAATGTATGCATGCTAAAAAGGATGTTCACTATTTAATTATTAATAGGCCTCTAACATTTGAAGAATAATATATTTCTGAATCATCAGGTCAGGTCTATGTTTGGATCAGGAAGAAGCAGATCCCAGCTATAAAATAACATTTTGTCTACTCCCTACAAAAATAAATCAGAGGTTAAAAGCAAGGTAAAGTAGATGTTGAGGTTTGACACTAAAATGCTTGAGGGAAGGGAGCCAAAATTCATAATACTTTGAGCCTATAGCACTATATACAGGAATAATACCCTTATAATGAATTTCTGCCATTGAAAACCATTTTGTGTTTTTTAATCTAAATAGGTTCAACATTCTGTTCTGATTAAACATCACTGTCGGTGCAGTTAAAAGGAATATATCACCTAAATTTAGTTTTTTCGCATTAAAATCAAATAGTGAAACATATTCTTTTTTTCTAATCTGTTTCTTTTTATTTTACATTGTTTTTTATTCTATTTTCTGAACATGATTGGAGGCAGCTACCTTTTGAACAGCATTTAGAGATTTGCTTTACAGCAGCCACATGCACCATAGGAAACAATAGTCTGGAGCTGACCCATTGACTTCTTCTATGGGAGAGTTTTCTAGGCATGTGCTGTGACCTGTGTAGAGGTCATTGTGCAGGAAGCGCTAGGAGGGGAGCTGTGTCCATCACCTATTGTCATTGGTGGATCCTGTATTATCTATATATAGGTGTTACCTGTCAGTGTAATCCTGCCTGTGATGATAATGAGATGATTGCTGAGAAGTGATCTCTACAGCACATGAAGTGACAGTGTATTGTTAGGCTCATTAGCTAAAACAAAAGCTACAAGATTTTAGGATTTAGGATTTTTTATCATAGATAATTACATGAAAAAAATCACCAAACATTCTTTAACCCCTTCCTGACATTTGACGTATCCATACCTCAAAGTCGGGTAGGGGAAGTATGGAGCAGGCCCACAGCCGACACTTCAATACCGACCGCAGCATTTAAATCGTCAGAAAGAGGGGGGCGACCCCCTCTAACAGCTCATCGCGCCCCCCGCAACGCAATCGCAGAGGGGGGGGGCAATGGTTGCTATGGCTGCCTGGGGGCTTAATGAACGCCCCCAGGTCCGCCATCTTTGTACACCTGTTAAGCCTTGCCTCCGGCAGGGATTAATAGGTGCCTGTCAGATTCACGATATACTGCAATACATTAGTATTGCAGTATATCGTGCAAGCGATCTAACGATCGCTGGTTGAAGTCCCCTAGGGGGACGAATAAAAAAAATAAAAATTAGTTAAATAAAGGTTTTTTTTGTGAACATTAAAACTAAAAAAAAAAAAAACCTTTTCCCATTTCCCCCCTAGAGCATAGTAAAAAAATAAATAAATAAACATAATTGGTATTGCTGCGTCCGTAAAAGTCTGAACTATTACAATATATAATTATTTAACCCGCACGGTGAACCACGTAAAAACAAAAATTGTAAACGCCAGAATGTCTATTTTTAGGTCACCTATTCTCCCACAAAAAATGAAATAAAAAGTGATCAGACCGTCGCATATACACCAAAATGGTATTATTAAAAACTACAGCTTATCCCGCAAAAAATAAGCCCTCATACCACTTAATCGACGGAAAAATAAAAAACTTATGGCTCTCTGAATTTGGCGACGCAAAATAAATTTGTTATGGCCGGAAGAAGGGGAAGGGGATAAGTGAGCCCTAATCTACCCACCGCCCTGTCCCTGCCTACTTGCAACGACCCGCCCTAGGCGACGGGGTACAACTGGGCGGCGGTCCCTACGCTGACTAAGTGCAAGGGAATACAAACAGGGAACAAGCAAGGGAAGGGGCAGTAGCCCACGGAACACCGTGAGGAAACCAGAGGTCAACGAGCCAGTCAGAATCAGGATGTCACGAAGTATACGAACGTAGAGCAAGGAGCAGGAAGCAAGCCGGGGTCAGAGCGAAGCAGGATAAATGGAAGCTGTAGCAAGGCTGAAGCAAGGCAGTAGCAGGCTGGAGCAAGGCTGTAGCAGGGCCAGGAAACCAGGAAGAATCACAAGCAATGAGGAAGAGAAAACGGCAGGAATAAATGGACAGGGGGCAGAGCTAACTCCGACTGACCAGGCCGCGATAGGCTCTCCCACTCCTGAGCCTGCCACCCTGATTGGTGGGAGCCGGAGTCAGTCTAAGAGGTCCGGCCTCAGGTGTCGATTGATTAATCCTGGGAGTATCCACAGAAGTAGTGCCTGGCAGATCCTTTACAGTACCCCCCTTTTATGAGGGGCCACCGGACCCTTACTAAGAGGACCTGGTTTAGTGGGGAAGAGAAGGTGGAACCTCCTGACCAATACCCCAGCGTGAACATCTCGAGCAGGTACCCAAGTCCTCTCCTCCGGCCCGTATCCTCTCCAATGGACCAGGTACTGGAGGGAGCCCTGGATCATCCTACTGTCCATAATCTTGGCCACCTCGAATTCCACCCCCTCAGGGCTGAGAATGGGAACAGGAGGTTTCCTCGAGGGGGACCAGGACGGGGAGCAGCGTTTAAGGAGGGAGGCATGAAAGACGTCGTGTATGCGAAAGGATGGGGGCAGCTCCAGACGGAAGGATACAGGGTTGAGGACTTCAATGACCTTATAAGGCCCAATAAATCGGGGAGCAAACTTCTTGGACGGGACCTTAAGGCGCAAGTTCCTAGACGACAACCACACCAAATCCCCGACGACAAACCGGGGGTTAGCAGAACGTCTTCTATCAGCCTGAATTTTTTGTACGCTCTGGGACGCCTCTAGGTTCTTCTGAACCTGGGCCCAGACTGTGCACAGTTCCCGATGAACGACCTCTACCTCTGAATTATTGGAACTACCAGAAGAAACGGAGGAGAACCGTGGATTAAACCCGAAATTACAGAAAAACGGGGAGACCCCTGACGAGTTACTGACCCGGTTATTCAGGGAAAATTCGGCGAGGGGAATGAATGAGACCCAATCAAATTGACAGTCAGAGATGAAACACCTTAAATATTGTTCCAGGGATTGATTAGTCCTCTCCGTTTGGCCATTAGTTTCGGGATGGAAGGCGGAGGAGAAGGACAGATCAATCTCCAACTTTTTACAAAAGGCTCTCCAAAATAATGAAACAAATTGTACCCCTCTGTCAGAAACGATATTGACTGGGACCCCATGGAGACGCAGATTGTGTTTAACAAACAAAGAAGCTAACGTCTTGGCGTTAGGTAGTTTCTTAAGGGGCACAAAGTGGCACATCTTGCTGAAGCGGTCTACTACCACCCACACCACCGACTTGCCTTGAGATGGAGGCAAATCGGTGATAAAATCCATGGAGATATGGGTCCAAGGTCTCTGGGGAATGGGCAAAGAGAGTAGTAAGCCCGCAGGTCGGGACCTGGGGGTCTTAGACCTAGCACAAACCTCACAAGCGGCGACGTAGGCCCTAACGTCTTTAGGCAACCCAGGCCACCAATAGTTTCTGGTAATGAGGTGTTTGGTACCCAAGATGCCAGGATGACCAGATAGTGCGGAGTCATGGTTTTCCCTAAGTACCCTTAGCCGGTATTGCAGGGGGACAAACAGCTTGTCCACAGGGAGGTTCCCGGGAGCTGAACCTTGATCAGCCGCAATATCAGAGACTAAATCAGAATCAGTGGCAGAAACGATTATACCAGGGGGTAAAATACAAGCAGGATACTTCTCCGAAGGAGGATTGGCCATGAAACTACGCGACAGTGCATCAGCCTTAATATTTTTGGACCCAGCCCTATAGGTAACCAAAAAGTTAAATCTGGTAAAAAATAGCGCCCATCGAGCTTGTCTCGGATTAAGCCTCCGGGCAGATTCTAGGAAAACCAGATTCTTGTGGTCAGTAAGGACCGTTACCTGGTGTCTGGCCCCCTCCAGGAAGTGACGCCACTCTTCAAAAGCCCATTTAATGGCTAAAAGTTCGCCGTTGCCAATATCATAGTTACTCTCCGTGGGCGAAAACTTCCTGGAGAAGTAAGCACAGGGGCGGAGATGGGTGAGGGACCTGGTACCCTGGGACAAGACAGCCCCCACTCCCACCTCGGACGCGTCAACCTCCACGATAAATGGCTCCCTTTGGTTGGGCTGAACCAGCACTGGGGCCGAGATAAAGCACTTCTTGAGGGTCTCAAAAGCCTGGACGGCCTCAGGAGGCCAGTGGAGGACATCAGCACCCTTGCGAGTGAGGTCCGTAAGAGGCTTAGCGACGACCGAGAAGTTGGCAATAAATCTCCTATAATAGTTAGCGAACCCCAAAAAACACTGTAGCGCCTTCAGGGAGGCAGGTTGGACCCATTCCGCCACAGCCTGAACCTTGGCAGGGTCCATGCGGAATTCATGAGGAGTGAGGATTTGACCCAAAAATGGTATCTCCTGTACCCCAAACACACATTTTTCGGTTTTCGCAAACAGATTATTTTCCCGGAGGACCTGGAGAACCTTCCTGACATGCTCCACGTGGGAGGACCAGTCCTTGGAAAACACCAGTATGTCATCAAGGTACACTACAAGAAAAATTCCCAGGTAATCTCTCAGAATTTCATTAATAAAATTCTGGAAGACAGCAGGGGCATTACACAACCCAAAGGGCATGACCAGGTATTTGAAATGACCTTCGGGCGTGTTGAACGCAGTCTTCCACTCATCCCCCTCTTTGATGCGGATAAGGTTATACGCCCCCCGTAGATCAAACTTAGAGAACCATTGGGCCCCCTGAACCTGATTAAAAAGATCCGGAATCAAAGGAAGTGGATACTGGTTCCTTACAGTGACCTTATTCAAGTTACGATAGTCAATGCACGGCCTAAGACCACCATCCTTCTTCCCCACGAAGAAGAAGCCAGCACCTACAGGAGAAGTAGAGGGGCGAATGTAACCCTTGGCCAGGCATTCTTGGATATATTCCCTCATGGCTTCACGTTCAGGACATGAAAGATTAAATATCCTACCCTTAGGAGGCTTAGCACCTGGTACCAATTCGATAGCGCAATCGTAATCTTTATGAGGGGGCAACACCTCGGAGGCCTCCTTAGAGAAAACATCAGCGAAGTCCTGAACAAACTCAGGTAGCGTGTTTACCTCCTCACGGGGAGAAATAGAGTTAACCGAAAGACATGACGTCAGGCATTCACTACCCCATTTGGTGAGATCCCCAGTATTCCAATCAAACGTGGGATTATGCAACTGCAACCAGGGAAGACCTAATACCAGATCGGACGATAATCGCTGCATCAACAGTACAGAGCACTGCTCCAAATGCATGGAGCCAACAAGGAGTTCAAAAACAGGAGTATGCTGAGTAAAATAACCATTAGCAAGAGGAGTGGAGTCGATACCCACTACCGGGACAGGATTAGGCAAATCAATAAAAGGCATTTTTAGAGACATAGCAAATTCCACAGACATGATATTAGCAGATGACCCTGAATCCACGAAGGCACTGCCGGTGGCAGACCGACCACCAAACGAGACCTGAAAGGGAAGCAAAATTTTATTGCGTTTCATATTAACGGGAAATACCTGTGCGCCCAAGTGACCTCCCCGATGATCACTTAGGCGCGGAAGTTTTCCGGCTGCTTATTCTTGCGCCTGGGACAGGTGTTCAGTTGATGCTTGTCATCCCCACAATAGAAGCAGAGACCATTCTTCCTGCGGAACTCTCTACGTTGTCGGGGGGACACGGAGGCCCCGAGTTGCATAGGTACCTCCGAGTCTTCCGTGGAAGAGCGAGGAGACGGGACCTCGGGAGGAATCGCAGGGAAGTCAGAGGGGAAAACACTGAAACGTTCAAGCTGTCGTTCCCTGAGCCGTCGGTCAAGTCGTACTGCTAAGGCCATAACCTGGTCTAGGGAGTCAGAAGAGGGGTAGCTAACAAGCAGATCCTTCAGGGCGTTAGATAAGCCTAACCTAAACTGGCACCTTAGGGCAGGGTCATTCCACCGAGAAGCTACGCACCACTTTCTAAAGTCAGAACAGTACTCCTCAACAGGTCTCCTACCCTGACGTAAGGTCACCAGCTGACTCTCGGCCAAGGCAGTCCTGTCAGTCTCGTCGTAAATGAGTCCGAGGGCAGAGAAAAAACGATCAACGGAGGAAAGTTCAGGGGCGTCAGGAGCCAAGGAGAAGGCCCACTCTTGGGGCCCTTCCTGGAGTCGGGATATAATGATTCCCACCCGCTGGTTCTCGGAACCTGAGGAGTGAGGTTTTAGACGGAAGTAAAGTCTGCAACTCTCCCGAAAGGAGAGAAAAGTCTTACGGTCCCCTGAGAACCGGTCAGGTAACTTGAGGTCAGGTTCTAGAGGTGAGGCGAGGGGTACTACTATGGAAGCATCAGGCTGGTTGACCCTCTGAGCCAGGGCCTGGACCTGTAGGGAGAGGCCCTGCATCTGCTGGGTCAGGGTCTCAAGGGGGTCCATGATAGAGTAGGAGAAAGGGTAGACTAGGTATAGGCTTGTGATTATGTTATGGCCGGAAGAAGGGGAAGGGGATAAGTGAGTCCTAATCTACCCACCGCCCTGTCCCTACCTACTTGCAACGACCCGCCCTAGGCGACGGGGTACAACTGGGTGGCGGTCCCTACGCTGACTAAGTGCAAGGGAATACAAACAGGGAACAAGCAAGGGAAGGGGCAGTAGCCCACGGAACACCGTGAGGAAACCAGAGGTCAACGAGCCAGTCAGAATCAGGATGTCACGAAGTATACGAACGTAGAGCAAGGAGCAGGAAGCAAGCCGGGGTCAGAGCGAAGCAGGATAAGCGGAAGCTGTAGCAAGGCTGAAGCAAGGCAGTAGCAGGCTGGAGCAAGGCTGTAGCAGGGCCAGGAAACCAGGAAGAATCACAAGCAATGAGGAAGAGAAAACGGCAGGAATAAATGGACAGGGGGCGGAGCTAACTCCGACTGACCAGGCCGCGATAGGCTCTCCCACTCCTGAGCCTGCCACCCTGATTGGTGGGAGCCGGAGTCAGTCTAAGAGGTCCGGCCTCAGGTGTCGATTGATTAATCCTGGAAGTATCCACAGAAGTAGTGCCTGGCAGATCCTTTACAAAATTTTCTTTTTTACACTTAGGTTTTTACATGTAAAAGTAGTAAAATATAGAAAAAACTACATATATTTGGTATCTCCATAATCGTATTGACCCATAGAATAAAGTTAACATGTTGTTTTAATTGCACAGTGAATTTCGTAAAAACGGCGCGCAAAAAACCATGGAGGAATCTCTGTTTTTTTTCATTTTCTACCCCACAAATAACTTTTTTCCCGTTTCCTAGTACATTATACGACAAAATAAATGGTTCTACAAAAAACTACAACTCGTCCCGCAAAAAGTAAGCCCTCATAGTACTATATCGATGGAAAAATAAAGACGTTATGGCTTCTGGAATGTAGGGAGGAAAAAACGAAAATCAAAATCTGAAAAAGGGCTGCGGCGGGAAGGGGTTAAAAATATGTTTAACATAAATACTTGATTATAACCCCTTTCTGACATCCACCATATATAACCGATGCAGGTCGAGTAGGGGAGTATGGCGCGGGCTCAGGGCTTACTCCATAGAACGAGCGTGTCGGCTGTGTGGAACAGCCGACACTTCAGTGTGACGAGCAGGATTCCACTTGTTTAACCTCATCGTCAATAAGGCATCTTTCACACGGCAGCATTTTAGTCAGTATTTTGGATCAGTATTTGTAAGCCCAAACCAGGAGTGGAACCAACAAAGAGAAACAGTATCATGGAAAAATTTGTACGCCTTCTGTGTTATGGACCCACTCCTGGTTTTGTCTTCCAAATACTGATGCAAAATACTGACCAGAATACTGCCGTGTGAAAGTGGCCTGAATTGGGAAGGAGACTTTTAGAAACACCTTAAATAGCGCTATGAGGAAAACAAAATTTCAAATTACACTGGTTTGTTATAAACAAAATGTTTCTTACTGGTTGTTATCTTCATCTGTGAATAAGAGGACAGCCAAGCAAGACACTGGAGTTGAAGATTTGAAGGTGATCTTGCAGACAATTTTGTCACTCAAGTGACCTGAGCCTGCAATAGTCTGTCCATTGGGAAAATGTACAGAAAACACCTTTTGTCGGTCACCGTTGTCAAGTTCCACCTCTGGAATTTCCACTTTTAATGCAGATGGCCTACAGAAAGATAAATCAATTTGGTGATACAACCATGATGGCCTGTCCACTCAACAGAAATTGCACACAAATGAATAAAATGGCATACAATAGAAAACTTCTGAACAAATAAAGTGAAGTAATTTATTAGCATTTATGCTTGTTATAGTATACCAGGATACAGCCAGAACATTGCTGCCACAGCTCTACTATGTGACAGACCGCTCATTATCCTACTCTGCTATGTGACAGACCATTCCTTCCCAGTTCTCCTTTGTGACAGATAACTTTGTTTTCAGATAACAGATTTTCCAGCTTTTCTTCTTATTTATATTTTCCTATATTGTCATACCACTATTTCCCCAGCTCTCCTGTATCTCCCTCTTCAACACCTAAAAAAGGCCATGCTCTACTATGTAAAAGACCACTTTTTCCCCAGCTCTCATATGCGCCAGACCACTCGTTCTCCTGCTCTCCTTTATGTTAGGCCTAGTTCCCAACATGTTTATTTGCCTACGGATTGCATTAGTCACCATAGACTATAATGGTGTCGGTTAAACGGATATTCTATGAACTAGGATCATGAGAGTTAATTAAGTATCCGTTAAACAGATACATACATTATAGTCTAAGGGTGACGAAAGCCACTATTATATATTCAAGAAAACAGCAGCACAGCAATAAAAATAGTATTTTAGTGGGAAAGGACAACTCCCCAAACATGGGTGGTGCACGCAGTAAAGAATCCCAGGTCCAAGGGAGACAATCAATATGCAATCAAAGAAAGGAACTGCAGCACTCAAGATAATCTTTTTATGCTTGGTGAATAAATCAAATACATGTTCCTTCCTTCGATTGGAAGCCACTATTAGGCATCTGTTTAATGTATACGTTATGAAAAGCTATTAACCCTTCTACGCACCATGACATAAGTGCATGACATGGTGCAGGGGAGAAGTATGGAGTGGGCTCAGGCGCTCCATCGCGCTCGCTGTTCCTGGCCATTTAACCCCTCAAATGCTGTGGTCAATCTCGACCGCAGCTTCTGAGGTGTTATACAGAGGGGCTCAGCCCCCTCCGACAGCTCATCCGCCTCCCCAAGCTGCGATCATAGGGTGCAGATGGTTGTCATGGCAGCCAAGGGGCCTAATGAAAGACCCTAGGTCTGCCTTCACTCTGCCTCTGTTAAGCCCTGCCTGTCACCGTTGTGACAGGGTTCTGTTGTTTTTGACGGGATCAATAGCACAGTCGACTGCGCTATTGATTCCGTCAAAACAACTGGAACCCTGTCACAACGGTGACAAATGGAAACCTTCAGCAACGTTTCCGTCACCATTTGCCTTTCCCTCTGGAAAACTCAGACGGAACCCCTCAACAGAAGGGCAATGGTGATGTGAACAGGCCCCAGGGCCTGGGCTTAACAGAAACCTGTAAAAATGACTATACACTGCAATACATTAGTATTGCAGCGTACCAGCGATCTAATCACTGGTTCAACTCCCCTAGGGGGACTAATAAAATGTGTAAAAAAAGTTAAAGTTTAGTAGTGAAAAAATTAAAAGTATAATAAAATAAAATAAAACTCCCCTTTTCGCATTTTTCTTCTGAAGTAATGTAAAAAAAATAAAATAAACAAAATTGATATCGCTGTGTCATTAAAAGTCCAAACTATTACAATATAGCCCTATTTAACACGCACAGTGGACGCCGTAAAAACAAAAATATAACGCTTCTGATTTTGCGTTAAACCATGCCCGATGAGGAGACCTAAGTAGGCTCAAAAGCTTGCTATTTGTCATCATCTTTTCAGTTATCCATTAGATGGTTACAACTACTGAGAACTTTAAATTTTTATCTTTTCAAGAAGAAACTGTTCATTCCAGTAATTTTTTCGAGTTAACATGTAAGGCTGTGTTCACATCAGCGTTGCCCTTTTGTTGAGGGGTTCCGTCTGAGGTTTCCATCGGGTTAAGCCCTCAACAGAAAGGCAAACGCAAACCTGAGCTTCGGTTTGCATCACCATTGATCTCAATGGTGACGGAAACTTTGCTAAAAGTTTCCATTTGTCACCGTTGTGACAGGGTTCTGTTGTTTTTGACGAGATCAATAGCACAGTCGACTGCGCTATTGATTCCGTCAAAACAACTGGAACCCTGTCACAACGGTGACAAATGGAAACCTTCAGCAATGTTTCCGTCACCATTTGCCTTTCCCTCTGGAAAACTTAGACGGAACCCCTCAACAGAAGGGCAATGGTGATGTGAACAGGCCCCAAGTTCACACTACTGTTATATACGTTTAAAAAATGGATCAATTAAATATCCCATTGAAATCAATTGTATCAGCTAGCATACGTTATGTTAGTCATCCGTTTTTTTGACGAAGATAAAAGTGCAGAGTGCAGGACTTTTACTCCTTTCAAAAAAACTTATTTTTGATTATTTTTATCATTGGTGTCAATGTAAAACGGATACAAACGGATTGTTTCTTGATGGTTTAGCTGAAGAAGATAGAACTGATACCTATTTTGTCACAGCTACATGTTACATAGTTACATAGTTAGTACGGCTGAAAAAAGACACATGTCCATCAAGTTCAACCAAGGGACGGGAAAAGGGAAGGAAAAATGTCTACACATAGGAGCTAATATTTTTTTGTTCTAGGAAATTATCTAACCCTTTTTTAAAGCCATCTACTGTCCCTGCTGTGACCAGCTCCTGCGGTAGGCTATTCCATAGATTCACAGTTCTCACGGTAAAGAAGCCTTGTCGCCTCTGCAGCTTGAACCTTTTTTTCTCCAGACGGAGGGAGTACCCCCTTGTTTTTTGAGGGGGTTTTACAAGGAACAGGATTTCACCATATTTTTTGTATGTGCCATTAATATATTTATATAAGTTAATCATGTCCCCCCTTAGTCGTCTTTTTTCAAGGCTAAATAGGTTTAATTCTTTCAATCTTTCCTCATAACTTAAATTCTCCAAGCCCCTAATTAGTTTCGTTGCTCTTCTTTGTATTTTTTCCAACTCCAGGGCATCCTTTCTATGAACTGGAGCCCAGAACTGAACTGCATATTCTAGATGAGGCCTCACTAATGCTTTGTAAAGTGGTAATATTACATCTCTGTCCCGCGAGTCCATGCCTCTTTTAATACACGACAATATCTTGCTGGCCTTTGAAGCAGCTGATTGACACTGCATGCTGTTATTGAGTTTATGATTTACAAGTACACCCAGATCCTTCTCAACAAGTGACTCCCCCAGTGTAGCTCCCCCTAGGACATATGATGCATGCAGGATGTTGGTACCCAGATGCATAACTTTACATTTATCTACATTAAACTTCATCTGCCAAGTGGACGCCCAAACACTTAGTTTGTTTAAATCTGCCTGCAATTCATGAACATCTTCCATAGACTGAACTATATTACATAGCTTGGTGTCATCTGCAAAAATAGAAATAGTGCTATTAATCCCATCTTCTATATCATTAATAAATAAGTTGAATAATAGTGGTCCCAGCACTGAACCCTGGGGTACACCACTTATAACTGGGGACCATTCAGAGTAGGAATCATTGACCACAACCCTCTGGATACGGTCCTTGAGCCAATTCTCAATCCAAATACAAACTATATTTTCTAAACCTATAGTCCTTAATTTACCCATTAGGCGTCTATGGGGGACAGTGTCAAATGCCTTTGCAAAGTCCAAAAACACTAAATCCACAGCGGACCCTCTGTCTAGACTTCTGCTCACCTCTTCATAAAAACAGATTAGGTTAGTTTGACAACTTCTGTCCTTAGTAAAACCGTGCTGGCTGTCACTTATAATGCTATTTATTGTCACATAATCCTGTATATAGTCCCTCAATAGCCCCTCAAACATTTTCCCCACGATGGATGTTAAGCTTACTGGTCTATAATTACCCGGGGAAGACCTAGAGCACTTTTTTAAAATGTGAGTCCAACATCTTATTATAATATATGTAATGTTCTTCATTATTGTCAGTTATTTATAATAATACCGGTGATTATGTAGATACATCTGAATCTAGACTTCCCTTCCCAACATTTGTTGTATGGATACGTCATGAAAAGCTAGTGCTTCCCACATTTTGCCGTATCCATCCGACAAATGGTGGACACTGGCTCAGAAGCTGAGTCGGTGTCACCATCGCCAGATGTCAGCGGTATCTTACAGTTGAGATCCGGCTGTAATGGTGGGGACCGAGATTAACTTAGATCTCCGCCATTAACCCCTTAAATGCAGCGCTCAAATGTGATCGCTGCATTTAAGCTGTTTGCAGCTCATAGGAATCTCAGCAACTAAATTGCTGGGGTACCGGTCGCTGCACTGGCAACCGGAGGCCTAATACTCGCCTCCGGGTATGCCTAGCATGGAAGCCTTCCAGGACCCACTCGGCAGCAGAGCCTGAAAAGCTACCATAGCCGACGGCAAGATGGCGCCGGCTCAGGAGCTGAGCCGGCGTCATCAGTGGTGGATGTCAGCTGTATGTTACAGCTGACATCCACCTGTAACAGCAGGAACCGGAGCTAGCTCCGATCCCTGCCATTAACCACTTCGATGCTGCATCTTAGAGGTTGCTAGCAGATCGCCAGCCCTGCCATGCAATCAGGGCTGCCGATGCTGCTATGGCAACAGGAAGCCAACAATGGCCTCCTGTCTGCCATTACGGAAGCCGATTAGGCCCTGCCGGGAGGCAAAGCCTAATCGGCTTGCTGTCAGTGAATGACTGACAGATCTAATACATTGCACTACATAGGTAGTGCAATTTATTAGAAAAAAAAAATCTGCAGTTGGACCTTCAAGTCCCCTAGTGGGAGTTGAAAAAAAGTTTTAAAACGTATAATAAAAGTATCAAGTGGTAAAATAAAACACAATCGCCCTGTTCCCTTATCAAGTCCTTTATTATTGAAAAAAAAAGGAAACCATACATATTTGGTAACGCCGCTTCCGTAACCGCCTGAACTATAAAAAATATTATGTTACTTATTCCACGCGGTGAACGGCATAAAAAAAACCCATAAAGAACTAAACCAGAATTTCAGTTTTTTTGGCCTACACTTCTGTCACTTTGCCCTACAAATATTGGAATAAAAAGTGATAAAAAAAGTTGCATGTATCCAAAAATGGTACCTATAAAAACTATAACTCGTCTCGCAAAAAACAAGCCTTCCTACAGCTCCATCAACGAGAAAATTTGTTATGGTTCTCACAACTTGGCGACAGAAAAAATACATTATTTTTACAAAAGTAATTTTATTGTGCAAAAAGTTGTAAAACATAAAAAAGTGCTATAAATTTGGTATTGCCGGAATCGTACTGACCCACAGAATAAAGTTAACATGTAATTTAGGACACGTGGTGAACGCTGTATAAAAAAAGCCTAAAAACTATGCCAGAATTGCAGTTTTTTGTTCCCTTGCCTCCCAAAAAATAGGATAAAAAGTGATCAAAAAGTCGCATGTACCCCAAAATGGTACCAATAATAACTACAGCTCATCCCGCAAAAAAAAAGCCCTCATACCACTACGTCTATGAAAAAATAAAATTAGTTAAGGCTTTCATAAGTCAGGAAATAAAAAATATGCAGTTGTGCCGGCCCGAGGGGAACATTTCTTCTGTTTGAAGAGGCGAATTATCAAGGCCCTAAAATGGGAGAACCCTTTTAACAGTTTTTGGGGTATGTGTTTCTAGTGGCACAAGCTGGGCACAACATATTTGCCACTGAAATGGCATATCTAGCGAAAAATTTTAATTCTTACTTTGCACCATCCGCAGCACAATCACTTATGGAAAAGACCTGTGGGGTGAAAATGCTCACAACACCCCTTAACAAATGCCTTAAGGGAGCAGTTTCCAAAATGGGGTCACTTCTCAGGGGTTTCTGTTATTATTTCACATCAGAGCTATGCAATTGTGAACCAATACTTTGTAAATCGCCAAATTCGGCCTCAATTTCGCATGGTACTCTCTTACTCCTGAGCCCTGTCAAATGTCCAGGCAAAAGATTAGGGCCACATGTAGGGTGTTTCAAAAACCGAGAAACACAGCATAATAATTAGAGAGCTGTCTTGTTGTGGTGGCACAAGCTCGGCACCACATATTGGCATATCTATGGAAAAAATCCCATTTTCACTCTACAACATCGAGTGCACACTAATTTCTGCAAAACACCTGCGGTGTTAACATGCCCACTACACCCCTAGGTGAATACCTTGAGGGGTATAGTTTCCAAAATGTGGTCACTTCTGGGCGGCCAGGAACCAAGCCAGTCAAATCTGTACTCCAAAAACCAAATGGCACTCCTTCCCTTCTGAGCCCTAATGTGTGCCCAAAAAGAAGTTTATTACCACATATGAGGTATTGCCGTACTCGGGAGAAATTGCTTTACAAATGTAGGGGTTCTTTTTTTTCCTTTATTTTTTGAGAAAATTAAAAAAATTTAGCTAAATCTACGTCTTATTGAAGAAAAGGGATTGTTTTAATTTTCACTGCCCAATTCCAATAAATTCTATGAAACACCTGTGGGGTCAAAATGCTCACTACACCCCTAGATGAACTCCTCAAGGTGTGTAGTTTCCTAAATGAAGACACTTTTTGGGTGTTTTTATTGTTTTGTCCCCTGAGGGGCTTTACAAATGCGACCTGGCCCCCGTAAACCATTCCTGCTAAATTTGAGCACCAAAAGCCAAAGCTCTTTCTCTTGTGAGCCCTGCCGTCTGTCCAAACAGCATTTTATGACCACATATGGGGTATTGTTTTACTCGGGAGAAATTGCTTTACAAATTTCGCTGTGCTTTTTCTCCTTTAGTCCTTGTGCAAATGAAAAAAAAATTGCTAAACCTAAATTTTCTTTTAAAAAATTTAGATTTAAATTTTTTCAAAGAAAATGTAGGTTTGTAGATTTTAATTTTTACGGCCTACTTCCAATAATTTCTGCAATGAACCTGTGGGGTAAAAATGCTCACTATTCCCCTAGATAATTTTCTTGAGGTGTGTAGTTTCCCAAATGGGGTCACTTTTGGGGGATTTCCACTGTTTTTGCACCGCAAGAGCCCTTCAAACCTGACATGGTGCCTAAAATATATTCTAATAAAAAAAAGGCCCCAAAATCCACTAGGTGCTCCTTTGCTTCTGAGGCCGTTGCTTCAGTCTAATACCACACTAGGGCCACATGTGGTATATTTCCTAAATCTGCAGAACCTGGGGAATAAATATTGAGTTGCATTTCTCTGGTAAAACTTTCTGGTTTACAAAAAAAATGGATTAAAAATGAATTTCTACAAAAAAAAAATAGAAGTTTGGAAATTTCACCTCTACATTGCTATAATTCCTGTGAAACATCTAAAGGGTTAAGAAACTTTCTAAACGCTGTTTTGAATACTTTGAGGGGTGACGTTTTTAAAATGGGGTGACTTATTGTGGCTTTCTAATATATAAGGCCCTGAAAGCCACTTCACAACTGAACTGGCCCGTGTAAAAATAGGCTTTTGAAATTTTCTTGAAAATGTGAGAAATTGCTGCTAAAGTTCTAAGCCTCGTAACGTCCTAGAAAAATAAAAGGATGTTCAAAAAAACGATGCCAATCTAAAGTAGACATATGGAGGATGTTAATTAGCAACAATTTTGTGTGGTATAACTGCCTGTCTTACAAGCAGATACATTTAAATTTAGAAAAATTCTAATTTTTGCAATTTTTCGCAAAATTTGGGTGTCAGGAAGGTCAAAATTGACCAAAAAGGGAAGGGGTTAATATACCTGTTATAATTTGCTGCCATTACATCAATTACTGCTTCCACTTCTGTGTCCAAAGGCACAGGAGTTAGTAAAACAAGTGGAGGATCAAAGGTTATCACTGTTTTTTTGCATCTACCAAACAAATGGAGAGGTATATACAAAGTATCTGGATTATCATTCAAGATTACTGGAATTTCAGCTGTGTAATTCCCTGGTCCAGCTGTGGAAAGAAAAGAAACATCAGTAAAAAAAACAAAAACAACATACTATAGCATGAAAATGGCAACATAAAATAAAAATATCCGGTCTCCCCCATACTTACCACCAGGGCAAAAGTGAACATTAATTGTACTTGTTTCTCCTGGTTCAAGCACACCTGAACATTTACTGAACTTGAAAATGCCATTCTTCAGAGTTTCTAAAGTTTGATCAAGATTTAACCTCCATGACACGGTTTGCTTTGAAATGTTGCTTAGGTCAAGTGCCTAGGAAGAGAATTGAGTATAAGGATCTAAGCACAAGATAGCACTCAGCTTTCAGTCACATATTTTTTTTTATACATTTCTATACTGTATGTGTATGAAAGAAATTATACAAAACATATCCATGTTTAAAATGTGTATATACTGTACACTTTCAATACATATATCATATCATAGCTCTCAGATGTTGACCTTTATATTGGTGGACCCTCTTGTAAATATTGACCTGACAATAAAAACTGCAGTTTTCTCCTCTGCAAGCTGTATCTCGAATTTTCCGTTTTCTCTGGGCTAGTGAGAGGAGCTTGTCTGCTATCATGTGTCCCATACACAGCACACAGAGAAGAGAACATCCTGTTCCACTATCTCTCTGTTGCACAACTTTAGAAGCAGAAGCTGCATGGAGAACATCATACAGCAGTAAGGAACAGTGTAGCTGAGACTGAAGCACTGGGATGATAAATAAGGATATGTTCACACAGAATTTTATGGCAGCCGAAAACACCACCCATTGATTTCAAGGAATTTTGACGCAGATTTTTCTGCCTGCAAAAAACTCTGGGTGAACAGGGCCTAACTCTTACCAGTAGCCTGTCTCACCTCTCTCTCTCTGCTTTTGCTGCCTCCTTCTGCTCCCCCTTACCTCTCCATAGACTTCATTGGGCAGCAGCATCAATGTCTCTACTCTCCCTTATACCTCCTCCTTCTCCTTCCTCTATTCATATACTTCTATGGGCAGCATCATCTGTGTCTCTCTCAGCTTCTGCTCCTTCCTCCTGCTCCGCTCTCCCCTCTTCATAGACTTCCATGGGTGCAGTGTCTGTGTCTCTCTCAATGCTCCTGGTCCCCCCTTCGCTCTCGATAGACTATTATGGACAGCACTGTATGTGTTTCTCTCTCTGCTCCTGCTCCCCCTTCCCTCTCCATAGTCTTCTATGGGCAGACTGTGAAGAGAAACATCCCCACTTCCTGCAGTCCGTCTCCGCTGCTCTTTAACTAGAGACGGATTTTGCTTGACAACAAGGAGTGGGGACAGCAGAGTATGTTAGAATATGTAGTCTTGTAGCGTGTGCTAAGTCCTGCCTCAAAAAGACATACAAAAGCTGCACGGCTGTCAGAACAGGGATCAGTATGTAATGAAATATTAAACTTTTTTAAAGTGATTATACATGGGATGATGCTTATGATGTTTACTTGTGTTTTGGACTTTTTTTTAACAAGATGTGAACAAAACTTAATCAGTAAAAAAATCAATTATGCTTCAATGGAGTAAACTTCACACTCGGGGCAGTTATTTGAAGCATGCTAAATCTTCAGTCAGCTCCCAAAATGACAGAGTAGTTTAAGGATTACCATGGTACTAATGAATTTCATAAAGTTTTGCTATGATCACGACAATAATACATTTATATAATTTTTTGATAGTTATCTACTTTTGCACAATAACATTTTAATTTTTCTGTCGACATAGCTTTATTAGGGCTTGTATTTCGAGGGACAAATTGTACTTTTCATTGGTACTATTTTGGGGTACATATGACTTTTTGATTTATTTTTATTGAACTTTATATTTCATTTTTGGAAGGTATTTTTTAGTTACTTTTTACTGCGATCACCACGTGTCAGAAATAATACGATCATTTTATAGTATGGTTCGTTACTTATGCAATTTTATATATTTTTTAATATTTATTTTTCTATAATAAAAGCAATTTGTTAGTTTTTTTGTTATTTGTCTGTACTTGCATTTTTTGTATTGCAGTGTATTATGCATTATTGAAGTTTTACTGACAGGCCACCTTTAAGGCCCTGTAAATCACTTCCGATGGGCTTTTTGTGAGATCCCCCTTTCGCTATAAAACCACTTAGGTGCCGCAGTCTAAGGGGTTAAATGGCCGGGATCGGAGTTGAAACTGATACCGGCTGTTGCAGCAGTAGGTTTTGTTGACACTATATATTCTAAACCTGTGCCAGTTAAAGTGAATGCCATCCTTGAATATCATTTAGTTTTTTTCTCCAAAATTTGTTGATAAATTTCTTAAAATATATTTATAGAAGTCAGAACACAGTTTTTCTGATACAGATCCCCTGCATAGACATACAGTAAATTTATAACAAAGCAGCTACCGCCGCAGCTACTAGAGGGAACTTAGAAGCTTACTGTTAATAAAACAGTATTAAGTAAGCTCCCTAAAGTGGTGACTGTTGGCAGCCTTAACGTTCTGTTTAAATATAGGTCTTTGTAGTGGATTTGAAGCTCTGTATCAGATAAATAGAGCTCTGACCTCTATAAAAGAATATTAGGAAATTCTTCAGCAAAGAATTTTGGACCTAAAAACGACGTGATGATAAAAGGAGGATATTCACTTTAATGCATAAAACGGCATCTTTACCATTTAATAGGAGCTCTTCAATGCGTACAAAATATATACAATATTCATATCTTAGCAAGAATAAAATAGTAACATTTTTGGGATTATTTCCCTCTGGATATAGACCAATATATCTGTGGCTTGTGATTACCATATGAATAGGACCTAATATAGCTTTTGGGAACTCTTCTTAATTTATCATATTCTCTCACTTACAAGGAGCCTGGACTTCTAATCAATTTTTTTTTTTACGTGTTGCACGTGAGAGTCTTACCTGTGAGCATAAAGCGTCATCTGTAATGCCCAGATCATACACTCCAGACAGTATTTCGAATGCAATGTGGGTAGTGGAGAATCTGAGCAGCTGCTGCAAAACTGTGAAAAGGCATCATAACTGAGATAACTATAATTTTAAGACATGCATTTAAGGGGTTTTGATGTGTTTATGTAAATAAAGCTTAACTATATTGTATAATAAAAAGTAAAACTTTCTAAAATAATTTGTGTTTTAATTCCTTACCAATTTCAATAACTCTGCTTGCTGTCAGCTAATGGAAATATTCACTATTAAGAGGCTGAAAACCCAAACAAGCCTAAAAGTCTTAACAGGTGAGAGTTTGCTATATTTGTATCGTGTCTAGGCAATCCTCTGTGAGCTAAATACATCAGCAGCAGAAAAAATCTACCGTCCTCGTAATTTGCCAAAGAATATCTGTGTAGGTAAGCTGAAATTCACACCACGTTTGCTAAATGTATTACCAGACATATTCAACTGTATGTCTATGTCTGCCACTGACTGCTTTACGTATACCACATGGTATAATTGTTTTTTATTTTTATACAGTTGTATTGAAAACGGAGGTTAAGGGATTCTGATGTATACCGGCCAAATGTATCCCAAAAGGACATTCTATTAGCACATGTTTGGCCATTAAAGTCTAAGGGTATGTCGCGTATAGGTTGGGAAACTTTTCCAAGGTATACGCCATGTTAATTTATCCTAAAATTTTGGATCACAGAGACCAGGCTGTTGAGCTCACAAAAAATTGCCTCCAGATAAAGAAAGGAATGGTTCCAAAAAGCTGAGACCTGTGAGTATTTGAAAGACAATGTAAATGAGAAAGATTTATACAATGATTACGCTTTAACCTGCAAACCCCCTTTAATAAGTATCTGTCTAAAAATGCTTGTTTCCATATTTCATGCTTGGACCAATCATTTAACAACAAAATAATAACTATATATTGTACTCATATGGGATATTTTATTCACAAATCTGACATTTCTGATAAATGGCTCAAGGACAATCTAAAAGTAAGATAAGGCTAAGTTCACACTAGCGTTAGTATACTTTTACCTCTCTTCCGTCAGAGGAAGAGAATAGGGAGAGGCAGTGGGAAAAGGGAGGATCCTGGGAAGCGCTGCTGCGTGGCTGTTGGTGGAATTCAGCGATGGTAGATGATGTGATATAAAGAAATATATGTTTATTATAAAACAGTAATGGCTACGCGTTTCAACGCTGTACCAGCGTCTTCCTCAGGCCGTTAAAATTACATACAAAAAGGAGCTACTTATATATCAACGGAAATTTGAGTACACAGGAAGGAAAAGCGGCCAAAGGGGGGAAAGGTCAAAGAGTGACTATGACGTCATGAGTAACATCTGTGTCGGAAAATTCTTTTAAAAACAAATTGATTCCTACAAAAATCTGAAAGAAAGGGAGACCATCCATATTACCTTATAAAAATTAACACACATGCAATTATAAAAATACAATTATAAAAATACAAAGTGCGTCTGTCAAACGAGGTTTGAAAGGATCAGCGGGGGGGGATCAGTAGAACTCACATTTGAAACACGTAGCCATTACTGTTTTATAATAAACATATATTTCTTTATATCACTTCGTCTACCATCGCTGAATTCCACCAACAGCCACGCAGCAGCGCCTCACAGGATCCTCCCTTTTCCCACTGCCTCTCCCTATTCTAACAAGCGGTGACCATTTGGTTTACCGGTTTGGATCCTGGCAGAAGCATACGTGGATTCTTTTCATTACCTTATCCAAGCACTACCTGGGTGAGCATAATAGACCACAATCAATATTTCACCCAAACCTCATTGACCTGCACTATGTGGCGCCGTGCTTTTTGCTTTTCTGTTCATCAGAGGAAGAGAGGGTCGATACATTAAACAGAAAGCAAAGGTTCCATTGGAATTACCATTGATTTCAATGGTAATTCTTTTGTTTCAGTTGCTTTCCGTTTGTCTACATTCGCTAGGTTTCCGTTTTTTCTTTATGGAAACAAAAGTTCTGAAGACTGAATTTTTGCTTCTGTCAAGAAAGACGGAAACCTAGCGAACGGAGACAAAAGGAAAGCAACTGAAACAAAACAATTACCATTGAAATCAATGGTAATTCTAACGGAACCTTTGCTTTCCGTTTAATCTTTCAATCATCTTTTCCTCTGACGGAAGAGAGTTAAACGTATACTAACGCTAGTGTGAACTTAGCCATAGCGACTTAATTGAAATGAGAATATAATGTAATATAACTTTGGTAAAAGATGATCTTTAACTTGTTAATGGACATACTTTACTTCACAATCATTCATTTGGCAGCTGCATATTTCTATGAAATGTTGTATGTAAGCTGCATATTTTCTCCCTTTTACATCATTTGTGTTAATGTACATTTTCTCTACATATTATACAGAGAGGATGGGTTCCTACTGATGTGGAGCTAGAGAGGTGTACTGTCTGCCCTGACCAATCAGATGTCCCCCTCCCCACTCACAGTATAAGTCTTAACAGGCTGAGGCAGAGAGACTGTATCAGGTCCGCCATCCTCGCTCCCTAACTACTGACACAGACAGTGAGAGAGAGATACAGCTGCAGCTTCCTCCTCCTCCTCACGGTCTATCTCCTAATTCTTATTGTTTTATACTAGATGGATAAATTGGAAGACTGAGGAGGTTCATGGACATTTACAGACTCTTTCTGGGTATGTTCACACGGAAAGTTCTGCCAGGTCCGTTTTTTTTAAGTGGTTTTGCAACACGCGTTTTTTGACGAGTTTTTGCTGCGATTTTTGACACGGTTTTTGCCGTGTTTTTGTAAGGCGTTCTATTTACCTATTTCTTCAACAGACAAAGGTAAAAACCGCAAGTGCTTTTTTCTGAAAAACACGTCAAAAATCGCAGCAAAAAAAGTGTTTATTTCAGTCTCCCATTGATTTCGATGGGGTTTTTGAGGCGGAAAACACATCAAGATAGGGCATCTCGCTTCTTTTTCCTGCGAGCGTTTTTTTCTTGCTCGAGGGGAAAAAACGGCACCACCAATTTCGGCAGTTTTTTGCCGCAGTTTTTGCTGCAGTTTCTATGGCAAAAAAACAGTGTGAACAGGACAACAACAGGCTGCTAAAAGGAGGTAACTTTCCGTTAGGCCCTGTTCACCCTGAGTTTTTTGGACACGTTTATTAACGTGGAAACCAAGTTGGAAAACGCACCAAGAAATTACCGAAAACGGCTCCCATTAATTTCAATGGGAGGCGGAGGGGTTTTTTCCCAGCTCGCGGGAAAAAGAAGCGACATGCCCTATCTTGGGGCGTTTATGTCTCTGACGTCCCATTGACATCAATGGGAGGCAGAGAAAGTGTTTTTCGTGGCGTATTTGCCTCAATTGCCGCGGGAAAAAAAAAACACCGCAAAAAACGGCACGCAGGCAGATCAAAATCTGTCTCAAAATTCCAGCCAGAATTTTGAGGCAGAATTTTCTGCCTGCAAAAAAACTCAGTGTGAACAGGGCCTTAGGAGGGTTCATTACAAAGTTCTATGTAGGCACATGTACTACTGATTTTTGCAAAAAAAAACAACAAACTGTGGAATGCTTTTAAAACTAAAGCATAAAGTGGAAAAATAAATACAAAATAACAAAATATGACATGCAGGCTTTCCTTTATGAGTTGGGTCCTTTTAGAGCCCCATGAACTACACTAGTAAGAGAATCACAGGCTGTGATATCATTTAGGCTACATCACTAACAACTTTCCTGAAGTACCCAGAATCCCTAAACTCCTAAATGGCAACTCTGCGTAGTTGAAGGGGTTATCCGGGATGAATTTTTTTATTTTTATTAGGGACTGGAAATTAAATAAATAAACCAAAAAAGCAATACTTATCAATCCTATCCCCCAGGGATCCAGCGCTGTCGCTTCAGCAGCACTCAGCATAGCATGTAACCGCTGTAGCCAATGGCGGATCATCATATGGGCGTTTCGGGCGGCCGCCCGGGGCCCGAGACACTCAGGGGGCCCGAGACACTCAGGGGGCCCATTGCTGCCCGAACTGCACATAATCGTAAAAACTATGCAGCGCTAACTCACTGCAGAGAGAAGGTGCAGGCAGAACAATTCGGGGCGGGCTTAGCCGGGATAGTGAAAGTTACCTCTCTAAATAAATGTGCTCCGAATTGAAGGCTAAAGGACCTTTGATGACGTCGTGCCCATGTGACCCCCGCCCACCAATCAGGTCAGTCTATCACAGTGAATGAGCAGAATATCTGCAGGGAAGAAGGCCCGCCCACCAGTCAAGTTTTTACACAGCGCTCCAGGCTGGTGAGTACTTTTCCAAACCCCCATCCCTTCATCACTCACTCCCTCCATCTGTTCATCCCTCCCTTCATTCTTCCATAACTCACTCCCTCCCTTCATCACTGCTGTGTGTGATGCTATATACAGGGGCTGTGTGTGTGTGATGCTATATACAGGGGGATATATGTGTGATGCTATATACAGGGGGATGTGTGTGATGTTATATACAGGGGGATATGTGTGATGCTATATACAGGGGGATATGTGTGATGCTATATACAGGGGTATATGTGTGTGATGCTATATACAGGGGGATATGTGTGTGATGCTATATACAGGGGGATGTGTGTGATGCTGTATACAGGGGGATATGTGTTATGCTATATACAGGGGGATGTGTGTGATGCTATATACAGCGGGATGTGTGTGATGCTATATACAGGGGGATATGTGTGTGATGCTATATACAGGGGGATATGTGTGTGATGCTATATACAGGGGGATATGTGTGTGATGCTATATACAGGGGGATATGTGTGATGCTATATACAGGGGGATGTGTGTGTGTGATGCTATATACAGGGGGATGTGTGTGATGCTATATACAGGGGGATATGTGTGTGATGCTATATACAGGGGGATATGTGTGTGATGCTATATACAGGGGGATATGTGTGTGATGCTATATAAAGGGGGATATGTGTGTGATGCTATATACAGGGGGATATGTGTGTGATGCTATATACAGGGGATGTGTGTGTGATGCTATATACAGGGGGATGTGTGTGTGATGCTATATACAGGGGGATATGTGTGATTCTATATACAGGGGGATGTGTGTGTGACGCTATATACAGGGGGATGTGTGTGTGTGACGCTATATACAGGGGGATGTGTGTGTGTGACGCTATATACAGGGGGATGTGTGTGTGACGCTATATACAGGGGCATGTGTGTGTGACGCTATATACAGGGGGGGCTGTGTGTGTGACGCTATATACAGGGGGATGTGTGTGTGACGCTATATACAGGGGGATGTGTGTGTGACGCTATATACAGGGGGGGCTGTGTGTGTGACGCTATATACAGGGGGGGCTGTGTGTGTGACGCTATATACAGGGGGGGCTGTGTGTGTGACGCTATATACAGGGGGATGTGTGTGTGTGACGCTATATACAGGGGGATGTGTGTGTGTGACGCTATATACAGGGGGCTGTGTGTGTGACGCTATATACAGGGGCCTTTGTGCACGTGGTGCTTTACTATACAGTGTTTGACACAATTATATTCAGGGGCGCAGTGTTTGGTGCTATTATAGTTAGAGGCACAGTCTGTGGCACCATGATCATTTTGTTTTCGTTTATATGTGTAGAAATGTTGGAAAAGTGAGCAACAGAAGACATCTAAGTGGCAAATTCTGCAGAAATGGGTTATGGCCGGGAGAAGTCGTCATGAAGTCTGGACCGGATGGAGAAGAAAAGAGGAAAAAAGTTACCAGAATCTGAGGTGTCGTCACATGTGAGTCACTAGATTTATAGAGAATCTGTCACCTCTCCTGACATGATTATTATAGGAAATCCTTGTGTTTCACTAAAAGTCTTTGTGCAGTCCAGCACTGATAGACAAATGTGTGTTACCATTCCCCTTGTTAGGAGGATGTGTCCCTGCACAGTGTGATACTGTCAGCGATGGTTGGAGACTGTCAGTATGTAGGGACACAGCCCTTTGACAAGTGGAATCGTAACACCCATTTGTTAATGCTTGCACAAAAAGGTAGTGTTCGGCGGGTGAGAATGGGGGCCCAAGTTTGGGTAACAGCCCAGGGCCCATAGTCTACTTAATCCGCCACTGGCTGTAGCCAATCAGATGGCTCAGCGGTGGCGCATAATGGCAGAAATAGACCGCTTAGCCCCCATGAGCCCACTGATTGGCTGCAGCGGTCACATGCTAGGTGCATGTAAAAACAAACTGGGAGTGCCGCCAGAGCAACAGCGCTGGATCGCCGAGGGCAAGGTTTGGTAAATATTGCTTTTTTGGTTTATTTTTTTCATTTCCAAACCCTAAAAAAATGTATTTAACATCTCGGATAACCGTTTAAGCAGTGACTATATACATGGGGCTGTAATGGAGAATATATTTTTTGACACCAGATTTGCAAGAAATGGGTAAATATATTCAACGATTACTTAAGGATTTAGATTTATCGGTAGCTGATTAATGCTATAGGAAAAATAAGGATGCAATGCTCCTATGTCCTAAGGGAATATGCAATTGAGGAATACTTATGTTTTACAGGAACAGAAGAATGTGCTTAAAAAGTGGCAGAACAAAGACAGACCACATCTATATGAAATGACTTCATACTTTATATTTACCAGCACTACTTGCCTGTGTGGGCAGTCTGAGTCTATTAATAGATAAAATACAAATGTATTGACATACCAGTAGCATTTACTTTACAAGCTGGAGTGATGACATTCACCAGTTGAGGCCTTGGAACAACAATATGCTTTTCTGAATGGGTTGGGGTGACAGGAGCTGAGCTGTCAGCATCAGATAATCCACCAGTGAAGTTGATATTTACTGGAAGCTGAAAGTTATAGGCTGCCACCTGCAGTACAAAAATCCTTAGTAATATACTTGCTGCTAATACATTTATAAATAAAAAAATCACTAATAGTATACAAATTACTGGAAACTGAAAAGGAAACATGCATAGGTAACCAAGATTTCACTTAATTTACGTCAAATTCATTTATTTTGTTATAACAGACACAAGTGTGCTCCACAAATCTGCCATTAATCACATTAACCTGCAAGTACACGACAATTATTAAGTAATCAATACAGAGTACCCTGGATTACTGATAATCAAGTTGACAACAATTGCATAAGTACAAATTTAGCAGAGATGAATTACTCATTTAACGGTCTCTTCTTTTTATCTAGTTGACCCTCAGAGTTAAAGGCTGTGTCCATCTTTGTAAATTAAATTAAAAATGAAGTCCTAATTAAAAATGTGTCTACAGTTTCTATACAGGACTATTTGTTTCCATAGTAACAGACAACAACCAAAAAGCTGTGTAGTCTGATACTGCAGTTATATTGCCTTCCATCTATCCCTTACTTCTTGCTTACCTACCAAATGTATGTTAGTCAGAATTAAGGGACCAATGGAAGGAAATATGACTGCAGGATCAGATACACCAGGTTTGTTTGCTTTCTGCTACCATAAAACATATAGGTCTGTATAAGAGCTTTAGATAAAAAAATGACCTTTATTATTGAGGTTAAGATTTTTAGGCTCTTAGTTTTCCATTGTAGACGCAATGGAACAATTAATAAAAAATGGTTGCAAAGGTGGACATAGTCGTTCACATTGCAAAGGTAAATAATAATTTAGCACACTTTTGAATTTGAATTTTTCTTACAATAGACAATTAAGAATAAGCTTGGAGTCATAGCTTTGCTCTAATGCATCAGGGCTATAAAGAAACAAGACTAAAGAAAATAGATGGCAGGTAGGCACTACACAAAGATAGAAACTTAAATTATTAAAACCACGTCACCATATCCTATTGCAACATGATACTGTAACCCACTATATAAATGTATCCCTCTTCCGGCACTATAACAGCACTCGGATGTAGTACACCGTGACTACACTGCGTTCTCGCGCTGGGGCAAGGCTTAATGCATAACAGGCGGCTATACCCGCCTAATAGGGTTCAGTGCACAGGCTACCGCCCATAGTATAGCAAAATTATTGCTAAAATGTCAGAAGGAACCAGTGCTATATTATGGCCTTGAGTGAGCAGGTGAAGGACAGGAGCGTTTCTGCATGGTCAGGTGACAGTGGCAGGAGCCTCTTCGTGAGAGACAGCATGTAATTGGTGGGTGGATAGGCAGGAGCCTCCCCGCATGCAAGCATATTTTGGGTAGGCTGCAAGACAAAAGGTCACGTGAGGGCATACCCCTATATCAGGAGGAGACTGTCCTACAACTGGGTGGTGACCAGCCATTGTTGCCTGAATCAAGTTGAACCTAATTTAAGAGACTGTGCCTCTTGTGCATCATGAGAAGTGTTGTATTGCTGCCTGCTCTGGTCGTGGGTGAGTACAATAAAGACCTACGTAAAGTTACTTTGTTTTTCCACCAAATCCTGGCCTTCATTGCATCTTAGTGTGGCTACCCTGCACATCGGCCTTACACACCACCACACACGTGCCTCGCATTACAGCTAGACCAGCCTGGAATGGGCTCCCACACTTCAGGGGCCCCTTATCGGCTGCATTGTCCGCTTCTATGATATGTATGCCCTTGTAACTAACAAACACTTTTTTAAATGTTTCTTGAAATAAATATTCAAATACAATACAAAAAACACAATATTTTTTTTCCATAAAAAATGCCAGCAAGTTAACACAGTATAACAGCACAAACTGTGGCTGCCTGTGACTACTGAAGCATCTGCTATATGGGACATGCCTCATAAATCCTCATCCTCTTTTTGAAAGACATGTAATATTATTGTCTATCATCCTAAAATCTACATTCAGGCTGAGATCATGCTGCCGCCTGATTCGTTTTATTTAGTAAGAATATGAAGATCATTTTAAGACTGTCTTTGTGATTGATTGCTCGATCTTCAAACTGTGATTCTTGTATATTAAGAGGTGTCTGGCATCTTTAATCAATATCCTTGCACATTTCTTGTATGCTGGGCAATGGCTTTTAATGATGCAATCTCAGGCTGTGTATCTATACCTGCTTATATGAACATTTCAGTCTCTTGTTCTTACAGTCAGAAGATTATATTTCTTTCTTTTCTAAAACTGGAACTTTAAAGCTAGCATCATAGTTTTTGGCAGATTTTGGCCGAGTTTATTTTAGTCAAATATATACAAGAAAAATTGATCCGCTTACCACTCACTCGAAGTAAAGACGCCACATTCCATGATTATTTGGTGCACGGGCAAGAGAGCTATATCGGGAGTAGGTAGAAATCCAAGAAAAAAAATTAGAGGTCCAGCACACGATATGATATGAAAAAATACAAAACTGTTTATTTAAGTCAAAATTAAAACAAGAAATAAAAAAAACCCGGGAGAGAACGCCTACGCGTTTCAAACTTTTCAGCTATGTTTAAGAACTGAAAAGTTCGAAACGCATAGGCGTTCTCTGCCGGGATTTTTTAATTTCTTGTTTTAATTTTGACTTATAGATTTGTATTTTTTCATATCATATCGTGTGCTGGACCTCTAATTTTTTTTCCTTATTTTAGTCAAAGCCAAATGCGGATCCAAAAAGAAGGAAAGGTATAAAGAAAACACTTTCTTCTGTGTCCATTTCTGTGTTTGGCTCAAAAAACTGCGCCAAAAACTGTTAGGGTATGATCACACGGCAGCGTCCGTAACGGCTGAAATTACGGGGCTGTTTTCAGGAGAAAACATCCCCGTAATTTCAGCCGTAACGGCATGTGCAGGCACTTGAACGCCGCGTCCATTATGGACGTAATTGGCGCTGCTTTTCATTGGAGTCAATGAATAACGGCTCCAATTACGCC
The DNA here is from genome assembly GCF_050947455.1 of Rhinoderma darwinii. NCBI lineage: Eukaryota > Metazoa > Chordata > Amphibia > Anura > Rhinodermatidae > Rhinoderma > Rhinoderma darwinii. The sequence goes on from NC_134688.1 coordinate 204,673,312, forward strand.
CCAAGAAGTGACAGGTCACTTCTTTGACGCGGGCGTCTATTTACGCGCCGTCATTTGATAGCGGAGCGTAAATATACGCCTCGTGTGAACAGACAAACGTCAGCCCATTGCTTTCAATGGGCAGATGTTTGTCAACGCTTTCAAGCCGCATTTTTCGGACGTAATTCGGGGCAAAAACGCCCAAATTACATCCGTAATTAGTGTGTGTGAACATACCCTAACATAAACTGCATCAAAACTGTGTGGCCCAGGCCTTGTCAGGGAATGAAGATGGTCCTACTTTCATAGGATATTCTATATTTATTCCACAAGACAAAAATATCTGTGTCCATTCTTTCTTTTAGTAGTTTGGCCAATTGTACCTCAGTTGCTGCGACAGAAAGCAGCAGTGTGACAGCTATATTTCAGCCATATCAGTTTTCATGCAGCTTATTTGTCACCAAGTCACCCGGAGAGCCCTTTTACCTTTCATTTACAGCTCTCTGGCAGCTGTCTCTTCCTTTTCAACGCTCTCATGAAGTGAGACATACTTGACTGAATCTATGCTTGTTATATGTTATATATTATCTGGTATCAATACCATAGCAGAATGCCTTAACCTTACTTAAAGCATAAGGTTACAAGGCTCTGTAAAAAGAAAAATTTTTTAACACGTTGAAAAATAAATTCTGTTACGTTTTTTTACAATAATCATATCAGTCAGGGAGAAACTAACTAGCGTCTCCTCTTACTTGGATTTCAACAGAAATTGATCAAGCTGGCAGCCTGGGACAGGGCTGTATAAAAGGAAAGGTTAGACATGGGATTTTAACATACCATGAACAATTTTAATTTGAATGTATTAAAATAATCTTTAACCACTTAACGCATCTGGATGTAAATCTGCGAGGACCCCAGGGCTGTTTATGGACAATGTTTAAGGCACAGCTTACTCTGCCTAACATCGGCCTATATCCCAAAAATATTTAAAGGGAATGTGTCGCGAATGAAACCTTTTTTTTTTAAACTTACTTATTTCTATTATATTTTTACGTTTTTTGCTGTATTTTTTTTTTCTTCCACACGGTGGAAAGTACCGTGTTTCCCCGAAAGTAAGACAGTGTCTTACTTTCTTTTTATCCCCAAAAGCCCCACTATGTCTTACTTTCGGGGTATGTCTTACATTGGCAAAAATTTATTATTTTTTTTTTTTTTTTTTTTCACAAACTTTATTTAACTGTTTTACATTTTTTTTTTTGTCCCACCAGGGGACTTCACTATGCGATGTGCCGATCGCATATATAATGCTTTGGTATACTTAGTATACCGAAGCATTATTGCCTGTCAGTGTAAAACTGACAGGCAACCTATTAGGTCATGCCTCCGGCATCGCCTAACAGGCAGATGCTGAAGGCAGACCTGGGGGTCTTTGTTAGACACCCGGCTGTCATGGAAACCCGACGGCGACCCGCGATTTGTTTGCGGGGGCGCCGATCGGGTGACAGAGGGAGCTCCCCCCTCTGTCAAACACATTAAATGCCGCTGTCACTATTGACAGCGGCATTTAATGGGTTAAACTGCCGGAATCGGCGCGCGCTTCGATTCCGGCAGTTGCAGCAGGAGCCAGGCTGTGTATAACAGCCGTGCTCCTGCCGCTGATCGCGTGGGTACAGTCTCAGTACCCGCGCTATCACAGGACGGATATATCCGTCCTCCGGCGCGAACTAGCAGCTGCTGAGGACGAATATATCCGTCCTTCGGCGTTAAGTGGGAGTGGAAGTGGGCAGGAGGCGGCAATACCCCCGTGTTTCCCCGAAAGTAAGACATATGTCTTACTTTCGGGGTACGGCTTATATTAGCCGACCCCCCTGAAACCCCCGATACGTCTTACAATCGGGGGTGTCTTACTATCGGGGAAACACGGTATTAAAAATTAAATAATAATTTGACATGTTTTCCTATGTTGGCCACCAGAGGGAGTACTTCCCAGAATCAAAGAAAGGTGAATAAGGCAAAGCAACCTGACTCACAGCTGCCGTAAATGTGAGAGGGAATCTCACCCCCCCCTCCTACAGGTGTGTTCAAATTACTAAGCAGTGTCCGGCTGCCATTTTGGGTGTGATTCTGCAGCTGGCAGAAACTACAGGACACACCAAAAGGCTAAGGGTATGTTCATACGCTTACTAAACAAAGGGAAAACAGCTCCTGTTTTTCAGCCATTTTTTAATCAAACTCGCATTTCGGCTGTTTTTGGAGCTGATTTTCTATAGAGTCAATGAAAAACGGCTTCAAAAACGTCCCAAGAAGTGATATGCACTTCTTTGTGGTGGGCGTCTTTTTACATGCCGTTTTTGGAAAAATCTGCCTCAAATTTCCTTTAGGAATTTTGAGGCAGATTTTGACCTGCCCGCACTCTCTTTGCCGTGTTTTTTGCTGCGTTTTTGGCTGCGGCCATTGAGCACTGAAGACAAAAAACACCACGAAAACCACTTTCTTTGCTTCCCATTGTTGTCAATGGGAGGTCAGAGATGGAAACTCCTGAAGATAGGACATGCTGCTTTTTTTTCTCGCAAGCGTTTTTTTTCGCTCGCGGGAAAAAACGCATCCGCCTCCCATGGAATTCAATAGAAGGCATTTTCAGACGTTTTTTGGCGTGGTTTCTGACACGGCTTCCGTGACAAAAACAGCTCCAAAAATACCTGTGTGAATATATCCTAAAAGTACAAAAGGAAAATGAACTGATGCAGATGATCACAAACCAAGCTAAAACATCTTTATAACAATTAGCTATACCTAATGAACAAGCGCCTGCTTTAATAATACTGGAATAACATTGTATTTGAAGCCTTAACATTTAACCTTGCGTTAATTATGTAACCAGAATTTTTCTAAAAATCATGATATAGGGACATCAGCAGGTTAAAATGCTACTTATAAATACTAATGAGACAATAACGTATAATAGTGTGTTCATTACGCCATGAGTTGATATGGTTCCCTTGGTTCATTATGGCTAAATTATAATGATTGCAATTTTGAGTGCAACACAATGTATTGTATCCTGCAACGTGAAAGGCATGACAATGTGTTGCTTAAATATTTAAGAGGTAGCCGTTGTGACTCTGAGGCTGGATGTGATAATAATGCCTTTGAACATAAGATACTTTCCCGCTGATCTTTTTTCATTTCTGTGTTATAGAAGAAGAGTCGAAGCACCATGAATGCACTAGGCATGTCTCATGGGAGCACGCAGTGATAGCTTTACAAACAGCGTGGCAGGACCACAGGAGAGATTAGTGCAGACATTTCACAGCGTATCAAAGTAATGAGAGAACAGTATGACTTGGGTAACATGAAGTACTGAAGCATTTCAGGTGCTTTTTAGAGGTCTAATGTTGCTGCTATGAATATAAAAACTCTTCATAGATATTTTATATGGAGAAACCAGGATACCAAATTTGTCACACTTCAAATAAACCCTGAGGCATACCTTGGATGTCGCTGGCCCTGGTGCAAGTGTCATACCTGTGCTTTCCACCTAACCACTAAGTATTACATATACTTTATCTGTCTAATGATGACATTTTATAAAGATTATTTAGACGTTATAAAATATTTTTATTAGTGTTTGGCAAATGCAGGATTTTTAAAAGTTTCCAACTGCGCTGATATGATGCATCTAATTTTCTGCTTGGGTCCCACTTTTAGCCACAAACATGAATTTGTGTGAATTTTTTCTGAGAAATTGCACTTTGACACAAAATTGCATGATGGTGCCTGTGTGTATAAAGTGCTGAGTGGCATTTTGATAATATGCCAGGTGTCTACTTTCAGAAAATATATACGTAGGTATGGGGGGTATGTATGATTCTTTATTTTGTCATTTAGGTTTTAGGCTCTGTTCACAGCTGCGTCGGAGGTTTCGTTAGGGGCCTCCGTTGCAGATCCGGCAGGGTTTACCAGGGTTTACCGGCGACAATAGCGTAGCATGCTGCGCTATTGTGTCTGGTAAAATCACAGACACTCCGACGGAAAGCCAAAGGAACCCTTAAAGTCAATAGGTTCCGTCGCCAACCGGCAGTGTCCATTGGTATTCCCTTGTACTGCTCCGCTGACGGAGCAGAACAACAGAATTGCACTACGCAGATGTGAATCTGGCCTTATTTGTACATGTGAAAAATGTTAAAATTGTCCTAGCTACCAGAGGTGAAAAATGTCCCAAAACCCATGGCAGCAATAAAGGGTAATAATCCCTAAAGGACATAAAAAGAGGTGTTGTCCATAGAGAATAACCTTTTAAAGTTTAGTAAAAGTAAGGTTTTATAAAATATGCATTTGTTATTAACTTCTCACATTTTGTTCTTTGATCTGATGCATCTACAATTATTATACTGTCTTGTGTGTGGATATTTACTACAATATAGCCCTCGGCTCCTTACTTTCCACAACCTCATTTGATTATATATAAACTAATTAGTGAGACATTAGACATACTGAAAGCAAGTCTGTAATTGCTTGCGGATATTAATTAATGACAGATCCAGCAATGTGTTCAGGAAGGTGATTTCTGGCTAAAACAAATTAAAAGAGATAACAGAAAATAGATAATATCTTATGGCACTGCATTTATTTCTCTGGCAAATCCTGTTGACCACAAATGATAGAGTAAATGTAATTAACCAACACTTTCTTTATAACGTTTTACTGTTATTACAATGTAATTAAGAAGCGATACAAAAGAAGCAAAACGTAGGTCACACATCCTCACAGAAGCAATGAAAACATAATATGATGGGATATCACTGTGCACATGGTACAATATTGCAGCGCTTATTATCCCCAAAGTCACATTGAAACTTAATATAAATTGCTTTGAAGCTTGAAAGACGGTGGACTGTCACTACTTGCCTAAAAATTTGGTACCTTCAGACTGCAGCAATTGGCCTACTGTAGATATCTAGACTCCAGGTATGTGGCCAAATTGGAGTAATGGCCCTTTTACACGTGCCAACTATCGGGCAAACCCTCGTTCCCGAACATTGTGTAAACAGGGCAATGTTCAGCCAAAGAATGTACAAACGGTCGTTCATTGGCCGATAGTATGGTTTATGCAGCCTAAAATATTATCGTTATAGGCAGCACATCTCACTATTGCGCAAACCCTCGTTCCCGATCAATGCAAATGATGATCGCATCGTTTTAAAGAACTGAAATATTATCTTTGTCGGCAGCACATCTCCCTGTGTAAACAGGGAGACATGCTGCCGACATGATAGAAATGTATGAGGACGACCAATCGTAGTAATGAGCTCTTGTCACCATACATGTGAATGGAGTAAACGAACGCCGATCAACGAGCTGTCTCGTTGATCGGCGCTCGTTTACACGGCCAACTTTGGGCCATGTAAGAGGACCCTGACACCCTATTGTGCAGGAACATCTCTTCTTAACTTATCTCAAAGTCATACCACACTGAACATAAACAATGGTGTTAAATGCTTGTGTCTATTTTCCATATATTCATAGTTAGAGGAGCCTAATCAGCTGAGATATGGGGTGAACCCAGGAGATATGCTTTACTATGCCTGCATAACTAACATGGAAGACGCAGGGAATTTCTCCCAATAAACAGTTACTTGTTTGACCAGGAAGAAAAATCCCAAGGGAATTCAGACCTCAGCTGCTTCCTGGACCCATGTGAGTATGACAGTATTAAATATTATATTAATTTAAAAACTTACTTCCTTAGGACTGAAATGAAGTGCACATTTAAGAGCCTCATTCTCTTCTAAATCCAAAGTATATAGATGAGGATATAGTGGGTCAACTTCAACTGCTAAAAAAGAAAAAAGCAGAATAAGTAATATAACCAATACATATAACAGACTTCTATGTATATTAACATAAACATGACACCATGGTAAAGTCATCTGATCATTCTGTATTAATCTTGTTAAATAGGGGCTCCTCTGAACCAATGAGAAGCTGTGACTTGTGTCTTATGATTGGTGAGGTGCCACTGCACCAAGATTTACTATTTAGTCCATTCCTAGACACCTTTCCCTGACGTTGAGTGTCTTCGATGCTGATCATTGCCTAACAACTGTTGTTGAACGTCTTCTAGTCACCACTGTTTCTTGCCAGTTTATAAATATTTAGTTTAGTTTAGAAATGACTGTCAACTCCATAAATGTTTTCTGTCCTTATACCATGATTTATCCACCAGATAGTAGTAGTCAAACTTTAAAATGCCCTGCCAGAAGAGGCAGTAATAGCAAATACTATAACAAAATGTAAAAAGTTCTTTACATCGATTCCATGTCTAATGGCATAACCGTTAATCTCATGACTAATAGTATGTATCATGCCCCTTTTTAGTTAATAAGAGTACCTGGAAAGGATCTGCCAGACACAGCTTCTGTGTCGACGCCCGTGGGTAATCAGTCTGCACCTGCTCCTAAGTCTGAGAGAGTGACACGATCTTCTACCAGTCAGGCTGGGAGGCTGAGGAGTGGGAGAGCCCATCACAGCCTGGCCAGACAGAGCTAGCTCCCGCCCTCTGTCTATTTATACCTGCATTTCCTGCTCCTCTTTTGCCTGTGATTCTTTTCTGTTTCCTGGCTCTGCTGCTCCTGCTATGATTATTGACCTTGCTTAATTTTTGACCCTGGCTTTACTGACTACGCTCCTGCTCTGCGATTTGTACCTCGTGCACTTCTGGTTTGACTCGGCTCGTTCACTACTCTTGTTACTCACTGTGTTGCCGTGGGCAACTGCCCCATTTCCCTTAGCTTCTGTGTACCCTTGTCTGTTTGTCTGTCGTGCACTTATTGAGCGTAGGGACCGTCGCCCAGTTGTACGCCGTCGCCTAGGACGGGCCGTTGCAAGTAGGCAGGGACTGAGTGGCGGGTAGATTAGGGCTCACCTGTCTGTCTCCCTACCCCGTAATTACAGTACCTGCATCTTCTTTGAATGTTAAGGAAAAATCTTCATATTTCGAAAGGTCAAATTCTACTCTTGCACGAGCCATGCCTTTATTCTGAAGCATAAACTGTATAGCTTGAGAAGAGTTAACATACACACCAGGAAAAAGGATTGAGCTCTGAAAGGCAAAAACACAGTACACAAAAATAAAAACTTAGAGAACAGACCTAATGATGTATTCACGTTTGCTGGTTTGTGAACACAACCTAATAGTGTTCCTGTAGTAAATTGTAGAAAACATTTAAAATGTCTCTTTAATCTTTCTCCAAAGGTTAAAAAAATAATCACACCGTTTTTTTTATGACTTGAAAAGGTTATTTGCACTATAAAATATGTTTGCTATTATTAGAACTAATTTAAATGAAATGGAAAATAAAACATATATGTTTATAGAAGTCCCAGATAACTTGTACTTCTTCAATATGTAAAACAATATGTTTTTATTAAAAGAATGCTTTTGATGAATTCAACAATTTACTATTTACATGTGTTTAAAAGAAGACTCAAAATATGTATTTTACATCCAAGTGTTTGCCATATGCAATCTACAGAGAGGGCCCATACGTAGTTGCCCTTACTGAATATTATTGCAATTTGTTGCCATGTTATAGATAAAACCTATGTTTTATATTAACGGAATATATTTGTTAGGAAAACACCTGCTCCCCTAAGGTCGCTATGACGACTTCTCTAGCTTCGGGGCAGTTCCTCCTTTGCCTTGAGCCTATCTCTTTTCCCTGTCCGTCTGCCAATCAGCTGTGGGGTTGTATTCATGCCTGTCTTTTCCACCTGTCCTTTGCTTGTGAATTTTCCTCCTTTGGTTTCTGATCAAGCTTCTGACATCACCTGCACTTCTGATTCTGGACCTCATGTACATTGACCTCGGCTTGTCTCCCGTTTACTCTCTGCTTACCGATTTTGATTATCCGCTCCTGGCCGGTTTTGACCCTTTGCTATTCCTGATATCCTCTTGCCTTCTGTTTTTAACTTTCAGTTACCCTCTGGCTGTTTGGTTTCCAGCTCAAGTTTGCCTGCATTTTACCTCTCGTCCCAGACTGTACTCTGCTAAGACAACCTGGGTTCTGAGCAGCAAAGTCCATCTAACCTTGGGGTTGGCTCTGGCGAACACCTCAGAGTAGCCTTAGACGCTGTTGATCAGAGTGGTTGCGGATTTTGGGTTGCGCTTTACGTGCACACTCTCTCCCGGCAGACTGCAGCAGCCTTGAGGTAATCGCTAACATTCCAATATTTGGATGATTTGGCTAATAGTGATGTAATTAGTATTGATACATAAGTTACTGTCTCAAGTGTACTATAAATATATAGAAAGCCTCAGAACATAGCATTTTGGGTTACTCTTAGAAATGGATTTAGTAAAAGCTAGATTAACTGGGTTATCCGGTTCTTTAAAATCGATGGCCATCAATATTAAACAAATAATATTGGACATTGTTAGTTTGCAGCTCTCTTAATATCATTTGTTCAATTCATTATGTAATGCCCACCAGCTCTTTTGTATATGTGAGTTGTAATACCAGCCGCTACTAAAAGTACAGACCTGTGCAGTACGGAGCTGTGTAAACATAGCAACATACAAAAAACAATAGTTTGTGAGGCTGAAAAAAAGACATAAGTCCATCCAATTCAGAAAAAAATGAATATTGAAAGACTGTTTGAATAAGAGAGTATACGGCCAGGAACACACACACTTTTTGTGGCAGTTTTTGGTTCCGTTTTTTAAGCCGAAGTCAGAGGTGGATCCAAAAGAAAGGAAATGTATAAAGAAAAGACTGATGCATCGCCTTTCTTTTATGTGTTTGGCTCAAAAAACTCAGACAAAAACTGCCACACAAACTGCATCAAAACTGTGTGAGTGATCCTGGCCTAAACGTTACTTTAAACAAACCCTTTACGTAATACGATCCTGCAGTATTGGGTCACTCCCTTCCATCTGCCCACTCTTCTACTGTCCGTAGGTTAGTAAAAAGAAGGGGATAATTGTGTGGAGTAACACATGATTGCAGGTTCAGACAACACACAGACTTGTTTGTAGTCTGTAACCATGGAGACAAATAGATCTGCATATGAACTATAGACACAACATTGCAGAATATTTTTTATTAACCCCTTTGAGCACCCGGACGTGCCATTATGTCCGGGTGCGGGGGGTGATGTTTGGAGCACACTCACGCTCTAAGCGCGCTCCATATGCTGCGGGTTCTGGCTGTTTAACCTCTCAAATGCTGCGGTCAATTGCGACTGCAGCCGCTGAGGCGTTGAAAAGAGGGGGGCGGCACCTTCCGACAGCTCATCACCCCCCCCTGAGGGATAACGGTTGTTATGGCAGCCCAGGGGCCTAATTAAGGCCCCCAGGACTGCCTTCACTCTGCCTCTGTTAAGCCCTACCTGTAAAAATGCCGATATACTGCAATACATTGGCATTGCAGTATATTGTACCAGTGATCGCTGGCTCAAGTCCCCTAGGGGGGCTAAGAAAGTGTGTAAAAAAAAGTTAAAAAAGTTTTTCGTAGTGAAAAAAAATAATAATATTAAAAGTTAAAAAAAAACCTTTTCCCCCTAAAGTAATGTAAAAAATAAAAAAGTAAACAAAATTGGTATCGCTGCGTCCATAAAAGTCTGAACTATTACAATATAGCATTTATTTAACGCGCACGGTGAACGCCGTAAAAAAAATGTAAAACGCCAAAATCGCTGTTTTTTCGTCAACTTAGCTCTAACATTTTTTTTATAAAAAGTGATCAAAAGCTCTGCGTACCAAAAAATGGTACGGATAAAAACTACAGCTCGTCCTGCAAAAAATAAGCCCTCACACCACTCAATCGGGGGAAAAATAAAAAAGTTATGGCTCTCAGAATGTGGCGACACAAAACATTATTTTTTTTTAGCAAAAAGTTTATTATCAATAAAAGTAGTAAAATATAAATAAAACCTATATAAATTTGGTATCACCGTAATTGTATTGAGCCACAGAATAAAGATAAGTTGTTGTTTTTACTGCACGGTAAAAGCCGTAAAAACGAAACCTAAAAAACAATTGAGGAATTGCAGTTTTTTCCAACATCCAATCTCTGCAAAGATTATTTTTTTCAGTTTCCTAGTACACTATATGGAACTATAAATGGTACCAAAAGACACTACAATGCCTCCCGAAAAAAATAAGCCACTCTATTGACGGAAAAAAATAAAAAATAAAAGAGTGAAAAACGAGTGAAATAAAAGAGTGAAAAACGAAAATAAAAAAATGGATTTGTCCCGAAGGGGTTAAATCTAATTAGTATCTATCTATCTATCTATCTATCTATCTATCTATCTATCTATCTATCTATCTATCTATCTATCTATCTATCTATCTATCTATCTCAAATATAAGACCATCTGAGCATAATAGCCAGTTTGGCTTGGGGCTTAGTATTTCATCTTGAGCATTACCCTTGTAACCTGACATGTTATTTAGATGTTAATAATGCTGTTCTACAAATGTGGTCTTTTCAGAACGCACAATACTTTACTAGTGAATACCCGGGGTTATCCATGAGGAACAGACACAATTTCAGCTGAATTCCTTTGAACAGCAAATTATGTACAAATGCATTTATTTCTCTAGAGGAGTCGGTGTGAAATGCGCTTCATCATGTGACTTATTTCTTTTAAACACTTGTTTTGGTACAATACACACATTATTCGTTGATCAAACTGTAAGATATGTCTGATGGGATTTTAGTTAACATCCAGCACATGTCACAATAAATTGTAGTAAATCTGCAACTCACAACAGAAATGTCTACTTCGGGTGGCACGACCGAGCCTCCAACTCTCAAATCTAGAGTCTTTGAATTACGCACTGATACCTGAGAGGGAAGAATACATACAAATAAATGCATGTTGCAATATAACAGAAAGCAAATGAAAACATATGTAATGACCAGGGGCGTAACTAGGAAAGACTGGGCCCCATAGCAAACTTTTGACTGGGGCCCCCCCTCCCCTGGGTGTCACACAACCCCCCCCCCCCCTTGTAGATAGTGCCTTTTTTACACCCCCCCTTTAGATAACGCCATACAGCCCCCATGTAGATAACGCCATACAGCCCCCTCTGTAGATAACGCCATACAGCCCCCTCTGTAGATAGCGCCATACAGTCCCCCCTGTAGATATCTACAAAGGGGGCTGTATGGCATTATCTACAGAGGGGGTTGTATGGCGCCATCTACAGAGGGGCTGTATGGCGTTATCTACAGGGGGGACTGTATGGCGCTATCTACAGGGGGGCTGTATGGCGTTATCTACAGGGGGGCTGTATGGCACTATCTACAGTGGGGGCTGTATGGCGTTATTCACAGGGGGCTGTATGGCGCTATCCACAGGGGGACTGTATGGCGCTATCCACAGGGGGGCTGTATGGCGTTCTCTACAGGGGGGCTGTATGGCATAATCCACAGGGGGGCTGTATGGTGTTCTCTACAAAGGTGGCTGTATGGCGTTATCTACAGGGGGGTCTGTATGGCGTTCCCTACAGGGGGGCTGTATGGCGTTATCTGTAGGGAACGCCATACAGCCCACCCTGTAGGGAACACCATACAGCCCCTCCTGTAGGGAACGCCATACAGCCCCCCCTGTAGGGAACGCCATACAGCCCCCCCTGTAGGGAACGCCATACAGCCCCCCCTGTAGGGAGCGCCTTACAGCCCCCCCCCCCTGTAGGGAACGCCATACAGAGCACCCCCCCCCCGTAGGGAACGCCACACAGCCCCCCCCATGTAGGCAACGCTATACAGCGTCCCCAACCCCCCAAAAAAATGCGACCTACAGTGTGAAAAGACAAAAGACATGTATCCCCTATCCACAGGATAGGGGATACATGTGTGATCGCTGGCAGCGATAGGGAGAATGGGGGACCGAAAGTCCCCCAAGTTCTCCATGACTAACCTCTGACTTCCGGCGTCTGCGCAGCTCAATAAAAATGAATGGAGCGCTGGTCACGCATGCGCACAAGCGTGACCGGCGCTCCATTCATTTCTACGAAGCTGCCGACACAGACCCCGGAAGTCCGAGGTTTGTGATGGAGAACTTCAGGGGACTTTCAGTCCCCCGTTCTCCCTATCAATGCCAGCGATCACACATGTATCCCCTATCATGTGGATAGGGGATACATGTCTTTTGTTTAATGGCAGAGCGGGGAGATACGGCTGCTATAACGGTAGTTACGCCACTGGTAATGACTTTTATATCATGTTGAAATAATTATATTAGTAACTATTTATGTATTACAGTATATCTAAGAATACAATACTGACATACATATTGTATCCAAAAACTGTACATTAACCCCTTAAGGACGCAGCCTAGTTTGGGCCTTAAGGCTCAGAGCCCATTTTTCAAATCTGACATATTTCACTTTATGTGGTAATAACGTCGGAATGCTTAAACCTATCCAAGCGATTCTGAGATTGTTTTCTCGTGACACTTTGGGCTTCATGTTCGTGGTAAAATTTGGTCGATATATTCAGTGTTTATTGGTGAAAAATTGCAAAATTTAGAGAAAATTTTGAAAAAATTGCATTTTTCAGAATTTAAATGCATCTGCTTGTAAAACAGACGGTTATACCACCCAAAATAGTTACTAGTTCACATTTCCCATATGTCTACTTTAGATTGGCATCGTTTTTTTAACATTCTTTTATTTTTCTTGGACGTTACAAGGCTTAGAACATAAACAGCAATTTCTCATATTTTTAAGAAAATTTCAAAAGCCTTTTTTTTAAGGTACCTCTTGAGTTCTGAAGTGGCTTTGAGGGGCCTATGTATTAGAAACCCCCATAAAACACCCCATTTTAAAAACTAGACCCCTCAAAGTATTCAAAACAGCATTTAGAAAGTTTTTTAACCCTTCAGGCATTTCACAGGAATTAAAGCAATGTGGAGGTGAAATTTGCAAATTTCATTTTTCTTGCTGAATTTCAATATTATTCCATTTTTTTCTGTAACACAGAAGATTTTACCAGAGAAATACTACTAAATATGTATTGTCCAGATTCTGCAGTTTTTAGAAATGTCCCACATGTGGCTCTAGTGCGCTCGTGGAATAAAACACAAGCCTCAGAAACAAAGGAGCACCTAGTGCATTTTGAGGCCTCTTTTTTATTAGAATATATTTTAGGCAGCATGCCAGGTTTGAAGAGGTGTTGAGGTATGAAAGCAATGGAAACCCACCAGAAGTGACCCCATTTTGGAAACTAGACCCCTCAAGGAATTCATTTATGGTTGTTGTTATCATTTTGACCACACCGTTTTTTCACAGCACCTATTTGAATTGGGCTGTGAATTAAAAAAATGATATTTTTTTCCATTAAGATGTAATTTTTGTTCAAAATTTCTTATTTTCACAAGGAATAAAACACCCCATTTTGTTGCCCAATTTGTCCTGAGTGCGGCAATACCCCATTTGTGGTGATAAACTGATGTTTGGGCCCATGGCAGGACTCAGAAGGAAAGGACCACCATTTGGCCTACTGGAGCTTTTCTTGTGCTAAGTCATGTATGCAGAAGCCCCTGAGGTACCAGTACAGTTAAAACCCCCGAGAAGTGACCCCATTTTAAAAACTACACCCCTTAAGACATTCATCTAGTGGTGTAGTGAGCATTTTGACCCCACAGTTATTGTGTAAAAGGTAATGCGCAGCAGATGGTGCAAAGTGAGATTTGCAATTTCCTATGCATATATGCCATTTCAGTGTCTGATATATTGTGCCCAGCATGTGCCACTGGAGACATACACCCCATAAATTGTAATGTGGGTTCTCCCGGGTACGGCAATACCCTACATGTGGCTGTTATTAGCTGCCTGGGCACACGACAGGGCTCAGAAGGGAAGGACCACCATTTAGCCTACTGGAGCTTTTCTGGTGCTAAGTCATGTAGGCAGAACCCCTGAGGTACCAGTACAGTTGAAACCCCCGAGAAGTGACCCCATTTTAAAAACTACACCCCTTAAGACATTCATCTAGTGGTGTAGTGAGCATTTTGACCCCACAGTTATTGTGTAAAAGGTAATGCGCAGCAGATGGTGCAAAGTGAGATTTGCAATTTCCTATGCATATATGCCATTTCAGTGTCTGATATATTGTGCCCAGCATGTGCCACTGGAGACATACACCCCATAAATTGTAATGTGGGTTCTCCCGGGTACGGCAATACCCTACATGTGGCTGTTATTAGCTGCCTGGGCACACGACAGGGCTCAGAAGGGAAGGACCACCATTTAGCCTACTGGAGCTTTTCTGGTGCTAAGTCATGTAGGCAGAACCCCTGAGGTACCAGTACAGTTGAAACCCCCGAGAAGTGACCCCATTTTAAAAACTACACCCCTTAAGACATTCATCTAGTGGTGTAGTGAGCATTTTGACCCCACAGTTATTGTGTAAAAGGTAATGCGCAGCAGATGGTGCAAAGTGAGATTTGCAATTTCCTATGCATATATGCCATTTCAGTGTCTGATATATTGTGCCCAGCATGTGCCACTGGAGACATACACCCCATAAATTGTAATGTGGGTTCTCCCGGGTACGGCAATACCCTACATGTGGCTGTTATTAGCTGCCTGGGCACACGACAGGGCTCAGAAGGGAAGGACCACCATTTAGCCTACTGGAGCTTTTCTGGTGCTAAGTCATGTAGGCAGAACCCCTGAGGTACCAGTACAGTTGAAACCCCCGAGAAGTGACCCCATTTTAAAAACTACACCCCTTAAGACATTCATCTAGTGGTGTAGTGAGCATTTTGACCCCACAGTTATTGTGTAAAAGGTAATGCGCAGCAGATGGTGCAAAGTGAGATTTGCAATTTCCTATGCATATATGCCATTTCAGTGTCTGATATATTGTGCCCAGCATGTGCCACTGGAGACATACACCCCATAAATTGTAATGTGGGTTCTCCCGGGTACGGCAATACCCTACATGTGGCTGTTATTAGCTGCCTGGGCACACGACAGGGCTCAGAAGGGAAGGACCACCATTTAGCCTACTGGAGCTTTTCTGGTGCTAAGTCATGTAGGCAGAACCCCTGAGGTACCAGTACAGTTGAAACCCCCGAGAAGTGACCCCATTTTAAAAACTACACCCCTTAAGACATTCATCTAGTGGTGTAGTGAGCATTTTGACCCCACAGTTATTGTGTAAAAGGTAATGCGCAGCAGATGGTGCAAAGTGAGATTTGCAATTTCCTATGCATATATGCCATTTCAGTGTCTGATATATTGTGCCCAGCATGTGCCACTGGAGACATACACCCCATAAATTGTAATGTGGGTTCTCCCGGGTACGGCAATACCCTACATGTGGCTGTTATTAGCTGCCTGGGCACACGACAGGGCTCAGAAGGGAAGGACCACCATTTAGCCTACTGGAGCTTTTCTGGTGCTAAGTCATGTAGGCAGAACCCCTGAGGTACCAGTACAGTTGAAACCCCCGAGAAGTGACCCCATTTTAAAAACTACACCCCTTAAGACATTCATCTAGTGGTGTAGTGAGCATTTTGACCCCACAGTTATTGTGTAAAAGGTAATGCGCAGCAGATGGTGCAAAGTGAGATTTGCAATTTCCTATGCATATATGCCATTTCAGTGTCTGATATATTGTGCCCAGCATGTGCCACTGGAGACATACACCCCATAAATTGTAATGTGGGTTCTCCCGGGTACGGCAATACCCTACATGTGGCTGTTATTAGCTGCCTGGGCACACGACAGGGCTCAGAAGGGAAGGACCACCATTTAGCCTACTGGAGCTTTTCTGGTGCTAAGTCATGTAGGCAGAACCCCTGAGGTACCAGTACAGTTGAAACCCCCGAGAAGTGACCCCATTTTAAAAACTACACCCCTTAAGACATTCATCTAGTGGTGTAGTGAGCATTTTGACCCCACAGTTATTGTGTAAAAGGTAATGCGCAGCAGATGGTGCAAAGTGAGATTTGCAATTTCCTATGCATATATGCCATTTCAGTGTCTGATATATTGTGCCCAGCATGTGCCACTGGAGACATACACCCCATAAATTGTAATGTGGGTTCTCCCGGGTACGGCAATACCCTACATGTGGCTGTTATTAGCTGCCTGGGCACACGACAGGGCTCAGAAGGGAAGGACCACCATTTAGCCTACTGGAGCTTTTCTGGTGCTAAGTCATGTAGGCAGAACCCCTGAGGTACCAGTACAGTTGAAACCCCCGAGAAGTGACCCCATTTTAAAAACTACACCCCTTAAGACATTCATCTAGTGGTGTAGTGAGCATTTTGACCCCACAGTTATTGTGTAAAAGGTAATGCGCAGCAGATGGTGCAAAGTGAGATTTGCAATTTCCTATGCATATATGCCATTTCAGTGTCTGATATATTGTGCCCAGCATGTGCCACTGGAGACATACACCCCATAAATTGTAATGTGGGTTCTCCCGGGTACGGCAATACCCTACATGTGGCTGTTATTAGCTGCCTGGGCACACGACAGGGCTCAGAAGGGAAGGACCACCATTTAGCCTACTGGAGCTTTTCTGGTGCTAAGTCATGTAGGCAGAACCCCTGAGGTACCAGTACAGTTGAAACCCCCGAGAAGTGACCCCATTTTAAAAACTACACCCCTTAAGACATTCATCTAGAGTGTAGTGAGCATTTTGACCCAACAGTTATTGTGTAAAAGGTAATGCGCAGTAGATGGTGCAAAGTGAGATTTGCAATTTCCTATACATATATGCCATTTCAGTGTCCGATATATTGTGCCCAGCATGTGCCACCGGAGACATACACCCCATAAATTGTAATGTGGGTTCTCCCGGGTACGGCAATACCCTACATGTGGCTGTTATTTGCTGCTTGGGCACATGGCAGGGCTCAAAAGGGAAAGATGAGGGGGATAAGCTGTGCGGAGTGCATCAGGGTAAATTAAAAATCAATGGATGTATGGTAAATTTTAAAACAATCTTTCATACAGAGCCCTGGTTTTTCGGGACACGTGTCGCATTGGTATGTTGTGTCCTTCCTTATCCCCCTCTTATAGCACACTTTGCACCTCTTTTGACTTTTTCCCTTCTTGCCAGTTTGGGGAACTTCTCCTGGAAAGTGTTGCCCTGGTACGATGCGTGTGGCCTCGCTTCCAGAAGTACTGGGTGCCCCTCCTTCCTGGTCGCCAAAAATTAGGTTCTTTATAACCACCTCTTGAAATTCCAGGAAAGTTCCCCTCTGGCCTGCACATCGACGTAGCACGTACGCATTGTACAATGCCATCTGTATGATGTGCACGGCCAGCTTCTTATACCACACCCTCGATTTCCGCGTAGCGCTGTAGGGCTTCAGGACTTGATCTGACAAGTCCACCCCTCCCATGTACCTATTGTAGTCCAGGATGCAATCTGGTTTGGGGGTCTCTGTACTGGTACCTCGTACAGGTACATGGGTACTGGTGTGGCCATGTATTGTTGTCAATACAAGGACATCTCTCTTGTCCTTGTACTTGACACACAATATGTTGCTACTAGAATGTGCCCTGCTCTCACCCCTTCTGAGTGTTTGCCCAAGCAGTGTTTTAGGGAGGCCTCTAAGATTTTTTCTAGCAGTGCCGCATGCCGCAGTCCTTCTGGAAGCGAGGCACTTGAAGAGCGGGACGCTGGTATAAAAATTATCCAGGTAGAGGTGGTAACCCTGGTCCAGCAGTGGGTGCACCAAATCCCACACAATTTTTGCGTTAATTCCCAGTAAGGGGGGGCATTCTGGGGGCTGAATACTGCTGTCCTTCCCTTCATATATCCTGAATTTATATGTATACCCTGATGCACTCTCGCACAGCTTATACAACTTCACGCCATACCTTGCCCTCTTACTTGGCAGGTATTGGCGGAATTGAAGCCTCCCTTTAAAATGTACCAGGGACTCATCAATGGAAATACACTTCTCGGGGGTGTATGCTTGGGCAAACCGGGCACTGAAATGGTCTAATAGGGGTCTCAGTTTATATAAACGGTCAAAACTGGGGTCATCTCGGGGTGGGCACTGCTCATTATCGGCATAATGTAGGAAGCGAAGTATTGCCTCATAACGCATCCTGGACATGGCCATACGGTACATCGGGGTGTGGTATAGGATGTCCGTGCTCCAGTAGGTCCTAATGGATGGCTTTTTTAGAAGCCCCATGTTCAAGAGCAGTCCCCAGAACTTGCCCAACTCTGCTGCGTTTACAGGAGTCCACCTCTGGGATTGGGCATAAAATGAGTTGGGGTTCTTGGTGATATACTGTTGGGCATATAAATTAGTCTGGGTGACCATTAGCTCTATAAAGTTATCAGTGAAGAAGAACTTGAAAAAGTCCATCTCACTGAACCCTGCCGTGTTAAATTTGATGCCTGGGCTGCCCGTGTACTCAGGGATTTGGGGTTCATAATGGTCTGGTGTGGGTGTCCAAATGGGGTCACTTCGCTCAGGGGTATCACTTGTTGTGGGGTCACTTCTCTCAGGGATTTCTACTATGGTGGTGGTCCTGGGGCGTCTCCTAGGGGGTCCCTCCTCTTCATCGCTGGATGAGGAGGTAGACAAATAAAATACTGTATCGCCATCCGACGAGTCTGTGTCGGAGGCCAGAAATGCATACGCCTCTTCAGCAGTAAATGTCCGTTGGGACATGCTTGTTGTGCGAAGACAAAATTTATATACTGCAAAAAAATAAATCCCTAACTGGGAGCAATAGGATAGCACAACTAGCACAAATGTGTGTTTTGTTTTTAGAGAGCAAGTGGACTTCCCTGACACTAAAGCTAACTAGGGCGAGGGTTCCTAACACTAAACCTAACTAAATTTTATGTGGACTTCCCTAACGCTAAACCTAACTACGGCGACGATTCCCTGACACTAAACCTATCTAGATTATGTCAAGCTTCCCTGACACTAAACCTAACTACGGTGACGGGTGCCTGACACTAAACCTATCTAATTATTCCGAGCTTCCCTGACGCTAAACCTAACTACGGTGATGGATCCCTAACGCTAAGCCTATCTACGGTGACCGATTCCTGACGCTAAATTCCCTGACACTATACCTAACTACGCTTTTTGACGGTTCCCTGACACTAACTAACCCTAATACTAAACTAACCAGTTAAATTTTCAAAATTGGCTAAACTAACTATTTTTTTTTGTTTCTTTTTTTTCTTTTTATATTTTTTTTTTTGTTTTATGTTTTATATAGAAAAAAATGAAAAAAAAATCCCCAGGGACCAAGAAATGTGGTCCTGAAGACTGAAAAGTGGTCAGTGATAGGAGATCACTGACCAAAAAACGTGGGTAGAACTCAAAGAGGAAGGGAACAGGAGTGGGTAGTGGATGGGGTGGTGGGAAGCAAAAAAAACGTTGTTTTAGAAACTTTTTTTCACTTTTTTTCACTTCTTTTCTCTCTGACTCTCTGCTCACAACCGATCTCAACGCCTCGCTAACTCCAACAGGGCGTTCAGGGCGGTTGCAGCAGGATGTGAGGTCAGAGAGAGGAAGTGACGAGAATGATCGCTGCTATTGGCTAGTTACTCACTGACTAGCCAATAGCGGCGATCGGCGAGGCGGGACCATAGTAAATGGTCCCGGCCCATTATGCTGTGATAGCATGCTGTCAGAAACAGCAGCTATCACAGCTCAGGAACGCCGGGCTCGAGCACTGCTGTGCTGAATGAGACCGATCGCTGCTATTGGCTAGTTACTCACTGACTAGCCAATAGCGGCGATCGGCGAGGCGGGACCATAGTAAATGGTCCCGGCCCATTATGCTGTGATAGCATGCTGTCAGAAACAGCAGCTATCACAGCTCAGGAACGCCGGGCTCGAGCACTGCTGTGCTGAATGAGACCGATCGCTGCTATTGGCTAGTTACTCACTGACTAGCCAATAGCGGCGATCGGCGAGGCGGGACCATAGTAAATGGTCCCGTCCCATTATGCCGTGATAGCCTGCTGTCAGAAACAGCAGCTATCACAGCGCATGAACGCGCCGGGCGCGCGCACCGCTGTTCTAACTGCAAGACGTACTATTACGGCATGGAGCGCGAACGATAGAGCTGCCATGACGTAATAGTACGTCAAGGAGCGGGAAGGGGCTAATACTAAACTAACCAGTTAAATTTTCAAAATTGGCTAAACTAACTATTTTTTTTTGTTTCTTTTTTTTCTTTTTATATTTTTTTTTTTGTTTTATGTTTTATATAGAAAAAAATGAAAAAAAAATCCCCAGGGACCAAGAAATGTGGTCCTGAAGACTGAAAAGTGGTCAGTGATAGGAGATCACTGACCAAAAAACGTGGGTAGAACTCAAAGAGGAAGGGAACAGGAGTGGGTAGTGGATGGGGTGGTGGGAAGCAAAAAAAACGTTGTTTTAGAAACTTTTTTTCACTTTTTTTCACTTCTTTTCTCTCTGACTCTCTGCTCACAACCGATCTCAACGCCTCGCTAACTCCAACAGGGCGTTCAGGGCGGTTGCAGCAGGATGTGAGGTCAGAGAGAGGAAGTGACGAGAATGATCGCTGCTATTGGCTAGTTACTCACTGACTAGCCAATAGCGGCGATCGGCGAGGCGGGACCATAGTAAATGGTCCCGGCCCATTATGCTGTGATAGCATGCTGTCAGAAACAGCAGCTATCACAGCTCAGGAACGCCGGGCTCGAGCACTGCTGTGCTGAATGAGACCGATCGCTGCTATTGGCTAGTTACTCACTGACTAGCCAATAGCGGCGATCGGCGAGGCGGGACCATAGTAAATGGTCCCGTCCCATTATGCCGTGATAGCCTGCTGTCAGAAACAGCAGCTATCACAGCGCATGAACGCGCCGGGCGCGCGCACCGCTGTTCTAACTGCAAGACGTACTATTACGGCATGGAGCGCGAACGATAGAGCTGCCATGACGTAATAGTACGTCAAGGAGCGGGAAGGGGCTAATAGATCCATTCACAGATCCCCTTCATTTATATTGACTTGCAACAAGGTCTATATTCTCAGTTCGGAATCAGTTTCATTCAATCCCTTTGGGATTTGTTTTATTTATTAACAGTTACAAAAAAAAATCATGCTCCAGTATTCAGCTGGGTAAACATTTAAACAAAATAATAATAATAAAAAATAATAATAAACAAAAATAAAAATAAATATATATATATATATATATATATCTACAGATCTTTATATCTAAACAGATTACGATACTACACATAAGGGATGTAATATAAACCCCTCACAGATAACAAATAACCCCCTCTGAAGTTGAATGCTCAAGGCAGAGGTGTAGGCACACCACGTGCTGGCATATGGTGCTTCAGTATAGTGCCGTATTACAGAGATATTCTAAACTGGAAGCAGTACTTCTAGAGGAGGATACGTCCATCATATATCATCCAATGGTGCCACAATACGACCATGTGCATGAGACCTTAGAGTCATTTAAAAATACTGTATATGTTTTACCAGCATTATGGCCTTATGAATGGCAGCAATACATTTACCTCAACTCTAGTGTCAAATTTCATGACTGCTCTAGGTGTGAAGAAGATTGTGAGAGCAGCATGGCCTCCAACAGGGATTACCCCTTGTGATGGAGTAATTGTCATGCCAGGCAAGGGACCAATATCTACAACCTAGAGAATAGAAACTAAGAATTACAAGATATATTTATTGGAGAAATGTCAAAATATATTGGAACTGGATTTGACATCCAGCTGTGCTGTATAAATAGGATATGGAGCAATGATTAGTATTGGTTACATACAGTATACACAAAATAATTTTTACTTATTTCAACTGTTATTCTTAGATGTGTATTCTTTATTAATACACCAACAGTCAGGGGCGTATCTAAGAAAGACTGGGCCCCATAGCAAACTTTTGACTGGGGCCCCCCCTCCCCTGGGTGTCACACAACCCCCCCCTTGTAGATAACGCCATACAGCCCCCACTATAGAGAACGCCATACAGCCCCCACTGTAGAGAACGCCATACAGCCCCCCCTGTAGAGAACGCCATACAGCCCCCCCTCTAGAGAACGCCATACAGACCCCCTGTAGATAACGCCATACAGAGTCCCCCCTGTAGATAACGCCATACAGCCCCCCTGTAGAGAACGCCATACAGCCCCCCCTCTAGAGAACGCCATACAGACCCCCTGTAGATAACACCATACAGCCCCCTGTAGAGAACGCCATACAGTCCCCCTGTAGAGAACGCCATACAGCCCCCCTCTAGAGAACGCCATACAGACCCCCTCTAGAGAACACAATACAGAGTCCCCCCTGTAGATAACGCCATACAGCCCCCTGTAGATAACACCAAACAGAACCCCCTGTAGATAACGCCATTCAGAGTCCCCCCTGTAGATAACGCCATACAGACCCCCTCCTGTAGATAACGCCATACAGACCCCCCTGTAGATAACACCATACAGACCCCCTGTAGATAACACCATACAGACCCCCCTGTAGATAACACCATACAGACCCCCTGTAGATAACACCATACAGACCCCCTGTAGATAACGCCATACAGAGTCCCCCCTGTAGATAACGCCATACAGCCCCCCCTGTAGATAATGCCATAGAGTCCCCCCTGTAGATAACGCCATACAGACCCCCCTGTAGGTAATGCCATACAGCCCCCTCTGTAGTTAACGCCATACATCCCCCCCTGTAGGTAACTCTATACAATCCCCCCTGTAGGTAACGCTATACAGCCCCCCTGTAAGTAACGCTATACAGCCCCCCCTGTAATTAACGCTATAAAGCCCCCCTTGTAGGTAACGCTATACAGCCCCCTGTAGGTAAGGGGATACATGTGTGATCGCTGGCAGCGATAAGGAGAACGGGGGACTGAAAGTCCCCCGAAGTTCTCCATGACTAACCTCTGACTTCCGGAATCTGCACAGTTCAATAAAAATGAAAGGAGCGTTGGTCACGCATGCGCACAAGCGCGACCGGCGCTCTATTCATTTCTACGGAGCTGCCGGCACAGACCCCGGAAGTCCGAGGTTTGTGATGGAGAACTTCAGGGGACTTTCGGTCCCCCGTTCTCCCTATCAATGCCAGAGATCACACATGTATCCCCTATCCTATGGATAGGGGATACATGTCTTTTGTTTAATGGCAGAGCAGGGAGATACCTCCCTGCTCTGCCGTAGTGTTCAGTGGCGTCGCGCTGTAGCAGCCATAGCCGGCGGGCGACACGGGCCCCCTCATGCCGCGGGCCCCGTAGCAGCCACTACGGCTGCTACGGCAGTAGTTACGCCACTGCCAACAGTACCTTGTCAATATACCATATGTATAATGACTGGTCCAGGGTCTGAATTAGCTTAGGGGTCCTGTCTGGTGTGGGGTTTAAATGAGATCTGGGGTCTTATTTAATTTTGGGTCCGGTCTGAATTAATTTAGAAGTTTGGTCTGATTTTCCCAATTACAAATATTAATAAATCTTGATGTAAATAGTTTTACAAAAGTAAGTCACAAGATTACATTTTTACTGTTGGTGTACAACTCGGACCTCCACCTGTCCACAGACCCAGGTAAGCAGACCTTTACTAAAACTAGTCAAACACCCCTGCACTATATCATGCTATATGACCACCCACTGTGGGAATCTAAGTACACTACAATACTCGATATACACATGTAAGCAAAATAAATAAAGAATAAAGTGAATAAACATATGCAAAAAAGAGCAGAGTAATGTTAAGTGATACCCATTTGGCAAACAATAGCCCAGGAATATGCCTCTAATGTGCATTTTGTTAGGCCTTTTATCCGGGGGTAGCGCCTATGTGATATGACCCAGCTATTTAAATGCCTATTCTCCTATTAGCATTAAAAAAATGAAGATGTTTCTCGGGTACCTACAAATGAGGATTAAAGGTACCTGAAAAATAACATGGAGGAGGAGAAAATTCAACTTCCAAAAATTTATTTATTGAAAAATACATATCTTTAGTGGTAAGGGGAGTGTAACTTGCACAGCAATAACATATGCAAACAGAGTGGTACTGGTGAGAACAAGGCTTGAAATACATGCTAAGATAAGAGTAATGTTAATGTTCACTTAAAGTCTGAATGAACACGTTAATAGTTACCTGAAAGTATGCATGGTTTACTCCAGTGTTCTGAATAATGGCTGTCTTGAAGGTTGATAGGCCAAGTGGAGCATGATGGAAAAGAATCCTTTGTTCGGTAAACTGGACATTTGTTGATCCAAGCTGTAAATGAAGGAAAAAGCATTGCATTGCCATTATATGCTGTGAACATTGTCATTTTCTGTCAATCTGTGTGATAATACAGAATACATGGCAGCATGGCCTTCATTACCTCTGCAATGCATTTTAGCTTGTGTGTATTTCGCTGCTGTACACACAGATTGAATTCCCCTATGTCTGGTGAGCTGAATCCTGGATGCCATACAACTTCACATTCAAGGTCTTCATAAGCATCAACAATGCCTAATAAGAATCAATCACAAAGTAAAGTGGAAGATTTTCCTGATTAACTTTAAAGAGCAAAATAAAGCACTTTTAGAAAATATGTTAGATTTATAAGTCGCAAATCAGAACATCATGATTACATTGTTTGATAGTTCAGCTTTAAAAGGCAAATTTCGAAAGAACATAGAATATAGCCCCAAATCACTTATACATTAAGCCAGAATAGTATTTAACAGCAATAAACATAAGAACAAAATGTTCTTATTGTCCTTTCTCTTTAGTAATCCTAAAAGTACAAAACAATCCCTCAAGTGAAATGGCTATTTCTTCCTACTGGGCATAAGACAATAGGTTCTTCTCCAGAATTATCCATGTGAGTGCAAATATTCTTTATATTTAAAGGACCTCGTGTAAAAAAAATATTCTCCCAATGGAAGCAATGTGTTTAGGGGAGAATACTTGCCCAGTGTCATAGAATATGCCACATATTCATATAAATCCATTATAAAAAAATCTCTGTGTGCCTCCAATTTTAAACAGCTATGGGCGCGATAATAGGGATCCATACAACATGTATCCAAAATACGGCAGTGTGCATGGGTCCTTAGACTGCATTTTTTGTTCATGTAATCAGATCCCGTTCTTGGTATTCAATTTACAACTCCATTATGGAGCCATATTACAGTCATTTGACTACAGCTTTACCGTGTCTGTCAGCAAGCTGTAGTCTGCTGTTTATAGAAGTTTATATTCTGCAAATTGTAAGATTTTATAGACTGTCATAAAACCATGTAAAGCCTGCTTGAACAGAGCGGGTAAGCATCAAATACAACTCTGAAGTACAGGCAAATCACTAATATGTATTGTGACATTCCTTTCAATGTGAGGTATTGTTGGATGAATACATCCCTCTTAAAAAAAAAGTCACCAGAATATAGTGTCCCAGAATTGGCAGCTGGGTAACAACCAATTGGCCTCCAATTACAGTCTCCTAGGAGCTCTGAATGACAAATCTGCCTATCTATACCCTATTATTTTACTGGTGCACTGGTGCATGGCTAAGCAGGTAGAAATGCTAGTAGAAAATCCATGTGTCCTGCTATTCATTGTTGCCCAGATTTTTTATATTTTTTTTAAATACAAAACATATAACTAATAAACAGCTTGTGATATAACATTTTTTGGGGAACCTAAATTTTATGAGACACTGTATATTTTATTAATTATCAGAATTAATAGAATTGCTGTAAGTGAAATTAAACAGTACATGACCAACAAATCTAATCTAAGAGCTCATGAACACACACACAAGAGCCGTGTACACGGTAATGCATGGAGGTTGTACGGTAATGCATAGAGGCTGTACAACATCCCAGTATGGGGCCATATAGCCTCCATTGTTGCCATACAGGCTCCATTAGGGGTAATGATTCTAGGAAAAAATAGCTCAGTATGTTGAATATGTGATGGCGCATGAGACAATTCTTCTTCTGTCAAATTTGTACGGAATCCAACAGAAAAAAATACTGTGAGCCTCCGGATGAAACTTCGGGCATACAGAGGTATAGTAGAGGACCTCTGCATCTCTAAGGGAAACCTATTATGGCTCTGTACAACTCAGAAGTTCTATCGAGCCAGATACCTTAAAAAGTGAAGATAAGTATACTGTAGCTTTCCAGATTAGTTTATGCCAGTTCCTATGTGATCCAGTGAACATGATTGCATAGTTGCCAACAGTCTTGAATTTGATGGGACTGTCCGGAATTTAGAGAAAGTCCCGGCAAATTACTTTCCCGGACATGTCCCGACAACTGCCATATTTAATTGTAAACGTCCTTAGGACGCAGATACAAGTGAGTACTATGGCAGAGCAGGAAACTATCCGCTCCCTGCTCTGCCATTCACTCCTCCTGGAGCGGAATCCCCCGGCCAGAGCGTTGCCAACATTCTGGCCGGGGATTCTGCTCCTTGAGGGAGCCCCGGATGTCACTGTCCATATATGGATCTTGACATCAGGGGCTCCTCCTGGTGCGGAATCCCCGGCCACAGCATGGCCGATGCTCTGGCTGGGGATTCCGCTCTTAAACGGAGCCCCAATTCAGGGTGGCGCTATCTTCAAGGGGGTTGTGGCACTATCTACATGGGCACTGTGGCACTATATGGGCATTATCTACAGGGGACACTGTGGCGCTATCTACATTGGCACTGTGTGTGGCGAAATCTACAGCGGCACTGTGGCGCTAGAGTTGCCAACACCCTATCCGGGTATTCCACTAGTAGAGGGAGCCCCTGACGTTCCTGTCCACATATGGACAGTGACATCAGGGGCTCCTCTTGGAGCGGAATCTTCAGGCAGAGCGTTGCCGGTGCTCTGGCCGGGTATTCCGCTCGTAGAGGGAGCCCCTGACGTCCCTGTCCATATATGGACAGTGATGTCAGGGGCTCCTCCTGGAGTGGAATCCTCGGCCAGAGCGTTACGCTGCTCTGGTCGGGGATTCCGCTCCTAGAGGTAGCCCCAGAAGTCACTGTCCATATATGAATAGTGACGTCAGGGGCTACTCGAGAAGCGGAATCACTGGCCAGAGCGTTGCCGCTGCTCTGGTCGGGGATTCCGCTCCTAGAGGTAGCCCCAGAAGTCACTGTCCATATATGAACAGTGACATCAGGGGCTCCTTCAATAGAGGAACGCTCTGGCTCGGGATTCCACTCCTAGAGTGAGCCCCAATGGCTCTATCTACATTGAGGGGGGTGTAACGCTATATACAAGGGGGGGTGTGTGGCACTATCTACAAGGGGACTGTGTGTGGTACTAACTTCAAGAGGACTGTGTGTGGCACTATCTACAAGGGGACTGTGTGGCACTATCTACAGAGGGCACTGTGGCATTAGCTACAAGGGATGTGTGGCACTATCTACAGAGGGCACTGTGGCACTGTCTACAGAGGGCACTCTGGCACTATCTACAGAGGGAACTATGGCACTATCTACAGAGGGCACTATGGTACTATCTACAGGGGGCACTGCAGCATTATCTACAGTGGGGCTCTGTAGCTTTATCTAGAGAGGGGCTGTGTGGTTCTATCTACAGGGGGTGGCACTATCTACAGAGGGCACTGTGGCAATATCTACAGAGGGCACTGTGTCACTATCTTAAAAGGGTGTGTGCCACTATCTACAGAGGGCACTATGACACTATCTACAGGGCGGCATTATCTACAAGGGACACTGAGTGTGGCACTATCTACGCAGTTTTTTACACTACCATTAGTGATCAGCACATATCACCTAGCCCTAGTGGTAAAGTTAGACATCACCTGCCTGTTAACCGGATAACCAGAGAGAGATACTGGCCACTATAGTATCCAAACTAGTGCGGAAATTTTTGTTTATTTATTTGTATGCAGAAATTCTGGGAAGAAAGCTACGCCAGATTAGCCAGACCCCATAAGACACAGACCCCACATAAGTCACACCCTAACTGTACCTGGAAAAAAAAATCAGATGTTGGCAACTATGTGATTGTGGTTGGGGATGGTTTATATCACAGAATGTGATTGTATATTGTTTCAAGAGTGAATGTAAATCCTTTTTTTCCCACCTGTGTTTTTCTATAGCATGCATCTATTATACCTGTCGCTTTATACATATGTGTTCATAGATCACTGCTGACTACTGGCTCCTTCACATACAATTTACAAAGATGCCCAATGTAAATGATCTATTCTTCATCTATTTGTTAAAATGTTATTTTCCCCTAGAAGTATTTGTGGTAAAATACATTACAAATGCAAATTTTAAGACCAAGAATGTAATAGAACAGAAACAGGAATCTCTTTTAATAATTTCTTCTGTCCACATCTGTATGTGTAACTTGCACCAAGATAGGAAAGAATAAAATACTATATAGTAATAAAACCAAGACAATGATACAGTTATACAATGTACGGTATATAGAATTCATTGTGATTTATGATAATATATATATATATGTGTGTGCGTGTATGTACTTAATAATATGAATTTCTTATAAACAGTAATAAGATCAGAGTCCACTGACACGAGAAGTTCATACATATATTTACATCTCTTTTCTATTATAAAAAACTATAATTTTTTATGAGTAGCCCTCCATCAGTCTATGTGCATTACCTCTTGCAGGACGTATTGAAAAAGCAATTCCCTTTTCTGTTATGATTGGCTTCCAGCTAAATTCAGCAGCATGATTCCTGCGATTATATAATCTAATGGACGATCTAAATCCTGTGTCAGCTAAGAAGTCATTGTTGGGCTTCAGAACCAGCTCGTGAGAAGACAGCTCAAGGGCAATGGGAACTGCTTTTGCAGTTACTAAGATATGTCCAACTTGCTTGTTATTCACAGTGTAGGAAATTGACCTGCAAGTCAGAATCAGTAAAATATGTTTTATTCTTGCTGTCTGGATTTAGAAGGATTGTAATAATATAAGAACAGTCAGCATAATGATTAAAAAACATAAAACATACTCCTCCTTTTCATGTCTTATCATTCTGTTCACATATTTCTTTATTATTTGTACTGCACTTGTTCTTAGTAATAGCCTGAGGGTCACAAAACATGACATCTGGAGACCATGTCAGCTCATAAAAGTGGCTGATGAAAGAAGGTGTTTAAATAACCCATCTATTAATAATGAGGGTATAAAGTCCTGGTGAAACCTGCAGTACTAAAAAAAATGCTGACAGTAACAAAAAGGTTATTCCCATAAGTGCAATAGCCATTTAAGATGTTAACTGTTCATCTGCCAAGCTATGGAAAAGATCTAATTGTTAATCATTTATCATTCACAGTAAGGTACAGTGAGTGCTATATCAGTGTTATTTCAGTGAAGAATATTTTAAAGGATACATTAGAATTATTTAATATATGAATTATGATGCAATAGCTAATAATATAAACCACAAAGTTTGTCAATAACCTATGGCATAAAAAGGACAAGACAAGAGAGAAGTAGTGTAGCAATTCTAGTCACAGTTGTTGCAACTATAACTAGGCCCTCTGCCTGGGAGCTTGGGCTATCTAAGAAAGGGCATATGAAGCCTTTTCGAGGCTCCTGCACATGCACACACAGACGCATGCACACTCTACACTTCCTAACTTAGATTGTAAACCACTATTGCTCAAATATCGAGGCTTTCAGATATGACTGGCTACTTGGTTTACAAAAATACTGTAAGTTGTCCCAGCCATGTGAGTAGTAAAAGTGGCAGGCACTCGGACAGACTAGTGATTCATCAGCGATCAAGCCTCCATTTGAATATCAAGTGCACAAAGCCTCTACTGGGACATCAGGAGTACAAAGTCTCCACTAGAACAACAGGGATTACAAGGCCTCTGAAACAACAGGAATTGGGCCTCTATATATAAAACAGAAAACCAAGAACAGGGTATTGAAAGTACCACTGTCCACCAGGGATAAGGAATTAGCGATACCATTGACCATCATGGATCGAATGCTGAACATTTTATTAATCCATACTTGGACATAAACTTTATCACTGACTATCAGCTAATAGATGCTTACTGTATCACCAATCATCAGGTAACCTTGCACTGACTGCACTGACCACCAGGGGACTTTACAATGACAGAACAATTGATCAATAAGGCAGTCAGTGACCAGATGTTAAATGTCCCAGTTGTAAAAAGTCACTATCCATTAGGGCACAAATGAAAATACAGAATGCATCAACATAACTAATAAAGACATAATATCATTCACTTTAAAATGTTAGTTTTTAGAATTTCTTGTGGGCACCAACTTTCTAATTTATGTTCAGCTCTCTCATTTGACTGTTTCCGCTTTTGAGAGTAAATTGTTCCAGATTTGCTACATCAATGCGGTTAATATACATCAGCGCACTAAGAATTACATAATGTCTGTGCAATTTAACTTCAATTGTAACTGTGACTTTGTAGCCTAAGGCAGAGATAATGTAAATAAATATCATTGTATTTGTATGAATAAAAATATACTTGTACTTACTTCTTAAATTTCCCCAGTGTGTTTGTCTCAAAGACAACCGGGATCTCTGTCTTTGACATTGGCGGCACAACATGAGAAAGTGGGCTGGTTTGCTGCAGCTCGTCGCAATCAATGTCAACCTGAACCCAGATGTACGTGGGCAGACTATTTATGATATTCATTTCTTTAACTGATATGGAGCGGACGCAGACTTCTCCAAACTCAATTGTGGAAGGACCTGTAAAATGTTAAAAATAATGCAAAGAAAATGTTAAAAACATCAAAAAGACAAATTTAATTAATTCTGATAAGCTTTGCTGCATTTATATTTAGCGGTCTTTGAAAAATATAAATAAGCTACCTGCCGAACTAGTTCAAGCAATTGCTATATTAATTTTCAGAGACGTCTGCTTCCTCGCACATTTATATATTTATCTCTAGCATTAATTATATAGTTGAATATCTTAAGTTTGAATGCAGTCTGAAAAGAACAATTATTGCTTGGGGCCTTTCACATTCTTATTTCATGTGTCAAGTCTTACCGATAACTATGTGGTGAAGTTGCTGAGGTGTCAGAACAAGACTGCAGTCTTCCTTTTCTGTTGCAGTATGGGGTATTGCGTTGAGACCTTCATTAATCTACAATAAAATGTCAAAATGTACAGTTAGAAAACTTAAAAAAGTTGCTGATATTAAAGGCTATGTACACCTTTGAAAATTTGTTGTTTTTTTTTTTGTTTGTTTTTTTAAATAAAAATGTCTATCAGTGTGATTGGTGCAACTTTCTAATTCGTTTTCATTAAAAAATATTTTTACTTTTTGAGATACAGCTGCTTTGTATCCTGTATGAAGAGCAGCTGTATCTTGCGCTGAACCCATCAGGTCAGCGGGACTGATGGGTTCAGGGACAGCGGGTCCTGTGTGTACCGGTTATCGAGCACATCTAAGTTATGAACATAGATGTGATCGGTTTAAAAAAATTAAAAAGTTATGGCTCTCAGAATGTTGTAAAACAAAACTTTTTTGGTGTAGTAAAATATTTAAAAAAAACTATATATATTTGGTATCACCGTAATTGTATTGAGCCGCAGAATAAAGTAAAGTTGTCGTTTTTACCGCACAGTGAAAGACGAAAAAACGAAAGCCAAAAAACTATGGAGGAATCGCAGCTTTTTCTAATTCCACGCCACAAATAATTTTTTTTCCGTTTCCCAGTACATTATATGGTACTTAAAATACTGCCAATAGAAACTACAACTCCTCCCGCAAAAAATAAACCCTCACACCACACCATTGAGAAAAGTAAAAAAGTTATGGCTCTTGGAAGGCGAGAAGTGAAAAAATTGTTTTGTCCTGAATGGGTTAAAGGGACACTCCGGCCAAAACTAAACTTTCCCATGTGCTCCATTATGGTATTCCATGTGTCAGTCTCCCACCTGTTATTTTTCTTGCTGCTTCTATCTGTATATATCAGACTGGGGTGGTTGCTTAGCAGCAGTGTACATCAGACTCGGTGACACACTTTCTTTACTTGAGTCTATGGAGGTCTATTTGTCACCCATCACAGGCTTCTGCAGTTCCTGTACCCCACTAGTTTTGCACAGGGGGGGCAGAAACTTCTATCAACAGATACCACTGATACTTTTACAGGTTCCTGTCACACAGGTGTAATGTAGAAGAATATAGTGCAGCCTCCCTGTCTGTATACTTATGGTTTCTCAGCTTATTTAAGAGAATATATAGAGAATGATAATCACAGTGTCCCCCCCCCCCCAGCATGCAGAAATGGTATGATCTTTAGCTGGTCATGTGATGCTCTGCTGAAGCAAAGTAGAGAAGAAGTAAAAGCTGGGGAATCTAAGAATCAAGATGGAGGTTTTTTGAACCCCTTTCGGACAGAGACATTTTTTGTGGGATGAGCTGTAGTTTTTATTGGTACATACAGCTTTTTGATCACTCTTTATTAAAAAATAATTTTGAGAGCTAAGTTGTCAAAAAAAAAAAAGCGATTTTTGCGGTTTAAATTTCTTACGGCGTTCACGATGCTCACTAAATAAGGCTATATTGTAATAGTTCAGACTTTTACGAACGCAGTGATACCAATTTTGTTTAATTTTTTTTTTACATTACTTTAGAGGGAAAATGGGAATAGGGGGGTTTTTTGAACTTTAAATATTTGTTATTTTTTTTTCACTACTAAAAACTTTATTTCACTTTATTTTGTTACACATTCTATTAGTCCCCGTAGGGGACTTGAAACAGTGATGGTTAGATCGCTGGTACAATATACTGCAAAACTAATGCATTGCAGTGTATAGTCATTTTTACATGCTTCTGTTAAGCCCTGACACAGGCAGGTCTTAACAGAGGCAGAGTGAAGGCAGTACTGGCATTAGGCCTGGTATTAGGCCCCTGGGCTGCCCTGACAACCATCGGAACCCCACGATCGTGTTATGGGGCGCCGATGAGCTGTCATAGAGGGCCGCCCCCTCTTTTTAACATCTCAGATGCTGAGGTCGTGATTGACCTCAGCATTTGAGGGGCTAAACAGCACGTGAGCCCGCTCTATACTTCTCCCCCGCACCAGGACGTAATAGCACGTCGTGGTGCGCGAAGGGGTAAAAGCACAGGCAAGGCAGCCGTTCAAAAAGTAAGTACAGGATACATAAAAGAAGTGTAGAGTGTTGTATACAGTCACGTGGGGAATGAGACATGGAAAATTGTGTTACCACTGGAGGTCTTCTTTTAGGGGAGCCAGCATGTATGTTTGAAATCTGTGTCTATGATTTGAAGCTTTGCATCAGAAATACAAAGCTCAGACCGCTATTAGTATATATTAAGAAATGAATTGGCACAAAATTAAATGATCATAAAAAGTGGAGTTTAACATTAAGTTAAAAAAGATTTTCACAGGTTTTTCAACAAAGGACCCTAAAAGCTGAACAGTGGGGGTATGAAAAAGCACAGAGGTGTCCATTTATGCAAGTTTAAATCCCTACTAATAAAAATATATGGGACATCTGTTTTATTATCTCCAATAGACTTTAATGGAGAATGACCTAAGTGCGGCTACTTCTTCGGTGTGAACAGAGTCTGGGCAAACCCATTATCGGGATTGTGGGTATTCCAGCAGTCAGACCCCACTAAGCTGCTTATGTGGCACATCCAGTGTCCTTAGTCGAGAAACCCTTCAATGCTCTAGAACAAAAATACAACTGTGACATCTCTGCCTGGATTAGGGCTTTGACTTTAAGGGGTTGGACTATATAGAGAAGAATTTATAAGTATACAAATAATACAGAATAATTGTTAGACTAAGATGTAAGACACCTACTTCTCGTGTTATGGATCTTGACTCTCTAGCAGCCAGTTGGCGAGTGGTCAGCATACGGCCCTTACTGTTGGGAGCTAATATCGCTTGGTGTTGCTCCTTAAAGCACTCATAAACTGAAGTAGTAGGTGGTTGAAGTCCAGCTGCTGGGGTAATGCCAATATCAACATCATTGCTCACCTCTTGAAATTCCCTAAAAAGAGAGAGCTTGAGTTTAAAAAAAGAAGGAAAAACAATTTCTATTTAAAGAGGCTCTGTCACCACATTATAAGTGCCCTATCTCCTACATAAGGAGATCGGCGCTATAATGTAGGTGACAGCAGTGCTTTTTTTTTTAAAAAACAATCTATTTTCCACCACTTTATTAGCGATTTTAGCTTTATGCTAATGAGTTTCTCAATGGACAACTGGGCGTGTTTTACTATTGACCAAGTGGGCGTTGTACAGAGGAGTGTATGACGCTGACGAATCAGCGTCATACACTTCTCTCCATTCATTTAGTCAGCGCATAGGGATCCATTTGGATCAGTATGTGCTGTCTTATACTAACACATTAACGATACTGAAGTGTTAAGACAGTGAATAGACATTACACGGGATGTCTATTCACAATCCCGACACTTCGTTAATGTTTCTGTGGTAGTTAGAGCAGAGCAAGCGTAATCTGGCGAGATCTGTAAATGACAGGTTACAGCAAGATTACGCTTGCTCTGCTGTATCTACCACAGAAACATTAACAAAGTCTCGGGATTGTGAATAGACATCTTGTGGAATGTCTATTCACTGTCTAAACACTTCAGTATCGTTAATGTGTTAGTATAAGACAGCACGTACTGATCTAAAAGGATCCCTATGCACTGACTAAATGAATGGAGAGAAGTGTATGACGCTGATTGGTCAGCGTCATACAATCCTCTGTACAACGCCCACTTGGTCAATAGTAAAACACGCCCAGTTGTCCATTGAGAAACTCATTAAAATAAAGCTAAAATCGCTAATAAAGTGGTGAAAATAGATAGTTTACAAACAATTCTGAAGTGATCCATATACAATTTTCCTTTTTAGAAACCTCGCTGTGTTTTTATTTTGATATTATGTATTTATATAGTTATATGCAATAAAATTTATGATGTGTAGCCTTGTGACTCTTGGTTCTCAATTTCTTGCTACGATATAGTAGAGTCCTGCAACTTTTCGAGTTGATACTTTTTGGGGGTGCTTTAAACATATGTGTTGGCCGTACCTAACCGATTACTCTCTCCTGTGAGACATTTATTTATAAATGTAGATAACAGTAACGTGTTTTTTTTTAAAAAACGTTCATTTTTGGCCAAGTTATGAGCTATTTTATATATATGCAAATGAGCTTTGAAATGGACAACTGGGCGTGTATTGTGTTTTTAACTGGGCGTGTTTACTTGTTTCACTAACTGGGCGTTGTGAATAGAAGTGTATGATGCTGACGAATCAGTGACCAATCAGCATCATGCACTCCTCTCCATTCATTTACACAGCACATAGGGTTCTTACTAGAACGATGTGCAGCCACATACACAAGTGTCCTGATAATGAATAGACATGACCTCCAGCCTGGACGTCGTGTACTCAGAATCCTGACACTTCTGAATCTTTTCTGTGAGATTTCCAGCAAGGGAAACAAAATCTCGTTTACCTCGTAATCTCAAGATTACGCGTGGCTTGCTGGAATCTCACAGAAAAGATTCAGAAGTGTCAGGATTCTGAATACACATGAGGTCCAGGCTGGAGGTCATGTCTCATGTGTATTCATTATCAGGACACTTGTGTATGTGGCTGCACATCGTTCTAATAAGAACACTATGTGCTGTGTAAATGAATGGAGAGGAGTGCATGATGCTGATTGGTCACTGATTCGTCAGTATCATACACTTCTATTCACAAGACCCAGTTAGTAAAACAAGTAAACACGCCCAGTTAAAAACACAATACACGCCCAGTTGGACATACGAAAAAAACCACGCCCAGTTGTCCATTTCAAAGCTCATTTGCATATATATAAAATAGCTCATAACTTGGCCAAAAATGAACGTTTTAAAAGAAAACAAAAAAATACGTTACTGTTCACTACATTGCAGTGCCGATCACATGCAATAGGAGATAGGGATTTGAGAATCTGGTGACAGAGCCTCTTTAAATAAAAAGCACTACTGTCACCTACATTATAGGGCCCATCTCCTTATGTAGGATATAGGGCACTTATAATGTTGTGACAGAGCCTCTTTAACAATGGGAAGATACATACCTTCCAAGTGTTTATATTGTGAAGTGAGAGCCCATGTTTCCCACTCATAATTCCTATACTAGTCCTTCTCAATTAATTAGAATATCATCATTATTTCAGTAAATCAATTCATAAAGTCAAACTCATATATTATATAGATTCATTACACACAGAGTGATCTATTTCCAGCATTTTTTTTTTTTTAATGTTGATGATTATGGGAACAATTAATGAAAACCCCAAATTTAGTGTCTCAGAAAATGTGAATATGATATAAGCCCAATTTCAAAAATGATTTTTAATACCGAAATGTTGGCCTACTGAAAAGTATGTACAGTATATGCACTCAAAACCTGGTCGGGGCTCCTTTTGCATGAATTACTGCATCAATGCAGCGTGGCAAGGAGGCGATCAGCCTGTGGCACTGCTGAGGTGTTATGGAAGCCCAGGTTGCTTTTATAGCAGCCTTCAGCTTGTCTGCATTGTTGGGTCTGGTGTCTCCCATCTTCCTCTTCACAATACCCCATACATTCTCTATGGGGTTTAGGTCAGGCGAGTTTGCTGGCCAATCAAGAACAGTGATACTGTGGTTATTAAACCAGGTATTGGTACTTTTGGCAGTGTGGGCAGGTGCCAAGTCCTGCTGGAAAATGAAATCAGCATCTCCATAAAGCTTGTCAGCCGAGGGAAGCATGAAGTGCTCTAAAATTTCCTGCTAGATGGCTGCGTTGACTCTGGCCGCTTTCTCAGTGCATGTAAAATTATGTCATCACACTGCTACAATGGCACCAGCAATTGGAGCCTGAGACAGGACAAGCCGCTAAACACTAAGATTAAGTACAACACAGCTCCTATACTGTACATTTCCCCAAGGTACACCATGTAAACTACCCTCTCCTTTAGATATCCACGAGACATCAGTTAACTTACCTAAACACCTCACTAGATATCAGTTAACCTACCTACCACTCACCCCATAACACTCCAGGTGAGTCACCTACCCATTCCATACGCTAGTAGGCATAATATCCCAAACCACCCTCAAGTATATCCCTCCTCTGAACACTTGTCAACGTACTTATTTTTTTGTACTTCTAGTCACCAGATTACCTACGTACAACACGTCCCCACTAAACACCAGGTCACCTAACTTCCAGTAGACACTAGATTACCTACCTTTTTCACTAGACACAACAGAATAATGCCTACTTCTCTCCCCTCAGTAAACCCCAGGGAACTCACCTATCCTCCCCATTGGGCAGCTGTAAACTTGTCAACAGGAATTCCTCCCTCAACCAACACTTAAGGGAAAAAAATTCCTGCCGCAGAAACTTTCTGCTTTGGTTACACAGTAGATTCTGGTTACACAGAGCAGTAATAAAGTAAAAAAAAAAGCATGGAAATAATAATTATTACAACAATAATGAAAAAAAAATATTACATTAGATTTAAAGTGTATTCATGATTCAGCTGGTGGTAAGCAATCAATGACCTTTATTGCCCCTGGGCCCATGGCACTCATAGCACTGGCATTTTGTTTTATTTACTAGTTTTACGATCTTCTCTGTGTTTGCAAGAAAAAGTGCTCCTGTTAACACTCACATCTGCTAAGTGTCTCTTCCAGATAGATGAAACGATAGGAGGTATTAACATCACATATGCTGCTATAAATCCAGGACAAGGTTAATTGTAACATTTCATTCAAGAAAAACGTACCCATCATTCTCTTCTTTTACACGCTTTTCTCTTCTGTACTTTATATAATTAGTATAATAGTCCTTGTGAGCTTGTTTTAACTTTTCTTCATCTTCTGTATATGCATAATCTGGATCTACATAATTATACCTCTCGGTTTTGGTGAAAATAGTCCTAATGCGAATAAAGAATTGTTCATTACTATTGCCATATAAAAATTATAATAATAAACATATAGTTATCATATGTACTTCTATATGCTTGCAAACATCCAGGCGCATAGTTATAAGGGGTGCAGAGGTAGCAGTCGCAGCTGGACCCTGGAGCATGAGTGGGCACAAAG
Organism: Rhinoderma darwinii; assembly: GCF_050947455.1. Lineage (NCBI taxonomy): Eukaryota > Metazoa > Chordata > Amphibia > Anura > Rhinodermatidae > Rhinoderma > Rhinoderma darwinii. The sequence goes on from NC_134688.1 coordinate 204,711,394, forward strand.
GCCCCGCTGTCACATACAAAGAGATAACAAAATTATGTGAGGTATGTGATGTCCCAGTTACAGATTTTGTATTGGGGCACAGGTGCTTTACGTTACGCCTCTGCAAACATCCTGAACATGATATTAATAGCAACTGCAGCAATAGAGACTGTGGCATCTAAGGTTTTAAAAGAAGGGGGCGCCCCCCTCCGACGACCCATCGCCTCCCCAATGCTATCGTGGGGTGCCGGTGGTTGTCATAGCATCCTGGGGTCCAAATGAAGGCCCCCAGGGCTGCCAGCTTTAGGAGGCAGGGCTTTATAGGAGCCGGTAAAGGCAGCAATAAAATGAACGCAGTAAAAAATTAACACATTAAAAAAAAAAAAACGCCAGAATTGCTGTTTTTTGGTCACCTTATCTCCCACAAAAAGGAAATAAAAAGTGATAAAAAATTTGTATGTACACCAAAATTCTATCAATAAAAACGACAGCCCGCCCCACAGAAAATGAAGCTGCACACAGCTCAATCGATGGAAAAAGAATAAAGTTAGGACTCTCAGAATATGGCAACACACAATATTTTTTTTTAACAAAAAGTTTTTCTTTTGTAAAAGCAGTAAATTATTAAAATTATCTATATAAATTTGGTATTGTCGTAATCGTATTGACAAACAGAATAAAGTTGTCATTTTTACCGCAGGGTAAACGCCGTAAAAACAAAACCCAAAAATCAATGGGGAAATTGCTGTTTTTTTTGTTTTTTTACATTCCACTTACAAAATATTCTGTCAAAGTTTCCCAGTTCATTACATAGTACATTAAATGGTGTCATTAAAATCTACAACCACAAAAACTACAACCACATAAAAAAAAAGCCCACATACAGCTATGTGAATGTAAAAATAAAACAGTTATGGCTCTGGGAAGGCGAAAAGGAATAAACGCAAGTGGGAAAAATAAAAAATGGCCTGGTCATTAAAGGGTTAAATCAAAAACCCCAGTTTTCTGTCATAATTGTGTTAAAATAAATGACATTTTTCAACAGCGTTTACACCACAAACTACAGTACTACTTCACACTGTTGTGAGACTAGTATTAGTAAATATGTAGCAATATGTTTATTACAATAAAATATATATTTTTTTATTTAATGTTTCTAGTCTTTATATTACACATTTAGGGTAAGGCCACACTGTGCGGTCACGGTGCGTTTATATTGAGTTTTTAAACCGCGGCAAGTCATTTTTCAATAGAAGTCAATGGTGAAATTGATGAAATGGTGAAATGGATAGACTGCTGCTATCAGTGGCGTAACTACCGCGGCAGCAACCGTAGCGGCTGCTGCGGGGCCCGCGGCTTAAGAGGGCCCATGCCGCTTGCCGACACGCCCCTCCATATGTCCGGTGGAGCCGCTAGCAGCCGTTATGGCTGCTACACCTGTAGCGACACTACTACGGGGACCACGCCGCTGAGCCTCTAACATTTATGGGCCGGGTGACACGGGCCCCCTCATGCCTGGGGCATCACTAGCACCCGAAGGGGCCCAGTACTAGCGACAGCCACCCCTTCTTGCAGTAATTGTACCTGCATCTATAGCACGCAGGTACAAATACATGCATTAGCGCTGAATGGCCAGGCATGTTCCGTGCCCGATCATTCATCGCCTTACAATGACGCTGATTGGCGGGGAAAAATGACTTGCACCGCCAATCAGCGCCTTTCAACGACGCTAGCACCGCATCCGTGCTTGAAAGGCGCTAATTGACGCGGCAAGTCATTCTGCCCTGCCAATCAGCGCCTTTGAACTATGCGTCATTCAGCTACAGCAGAACAGCTCAGAAGAGGAGAAGATCTGCATTGCCACTGGATGGCGTGGGAACGGGATCATATGAGTATGTAAAGTTTTTTGTTTCTTTCTAATAAAACTGAGCGCCATTATCTACAGGGGGGGGGGGTCTATATGTGTGGATGTGGGCCACTGTATGCAGGGGGTCTATATGTGGGGAACTATATACGGGGGGTATATATGTGGGGATGTGGGCCACTATATACAGGGGGTCTATATGTGAGGATGTGGGGCACTATATACAGGGGCAGCGATATGTGGGACACTATATACATGGGTGGGCTATATGTAGAGCACTATTTATAGGGGAGCTATTTGTAGGGCACTATCTATAGGGGTGGGCTATATGTGGGACACTATATACAGGGGTGGGTTACCTGTGGGGCACAATCTACAGAGGGCTGTATGTGGGGCACTATCTACAGGGGCTTCTATGTAGGGCACTATCTACAGAGGCTCTATGCGGGTCACTATCTACAGGGGGCTATGGGGGCACTATCTACAGGGGGCACGGTGTGTGTGGAACACAGTGTATGGTACTATTATAATCAGGGACACAGTGTATGGCGCTATTATAATTAGAGGTGCAGTGTATGGTACTATTATAATCAGGGACACAGTGTGTGGCGCTATTATAGTTAGTGGTGCAGTGTATGGTGCTTTATTATATTTAGAGGTGTTGATAATTTTAACTTCGTTTATAGGTGTAGAAATGTTTTAAAAGTGAGAAGTGAAGACATCTGAGCAGAAAACTGCAGAAATGGGTCGTGGCTGGAAGAAATCCATTATAGAAGTCTGGACCGGAGGGAGAAGAAAAGAACTAGAATCTGAGACGTCACCGGTGAGACACTTAATGTAAATGTTTATTCTGCCTCTAATCAGCACTGTATGATCTGCAGCGAGATGATGGGTGGTATGATTTTTTTTTTGTGAAACAACATCTCCCAGCATATCCTTACTATTGTTCGGGCCATGCTGGGAGCTGTAGTTTTACTCCGTACAAACCTATACGGCAGGGGTTGCACTAAATTGAGCGGTATTTGTTCTGGTGTTGTATATATGTACTGAGCATGGTTCTGGAGCTGTATATATGTACTGAGATTGGTTCTGATGTTGTATTTAAGTACTGAGCTTCGTTCTGGCGCTGTATATATGTATGAGCTTGGTTCTGGGGATGTATATATTAACTGTTCTTTGTTCTGGTACTGTATTTATGTACTGAGCTTGGTGTTGGGGATGTATATATGTACTAAGCTTTGTTCTGGTGCTGTACTTATGTACTGAGCTTGGCTCTGAGGCTGTATTTATGTAATGAGCTTGGTTCTGGGGCTGTATTTATGTACTGATCTTTCTTCTGGTATTGTATATATGTACTGAGTTTGGTTCTAGTGCTGTATTTATGTACTGAGGTTGGTTCTGGTATTGTATATATGTACTGAGCTTGGTCCTGGGGATGTATATATGTATGAGCTTGGTTCTAGTGCTGTATTTATGTACTGAGCTTGGTTGTGGTACTGTATATATGTACTGAGCTCGGTTCTGGTGCTGTATTTATGTACTGATCTTTGTTCTGGTGATGTATATATGTAATGAGCTGTGTTCTGGTGCTGTATTTATGTACTGAGCTCGGTTCTGGAGCAGTATATGTCAGAGCTTGGTTTTGGAGTTGTAATTATATAGAATATATTTCTAATAACAAAATTGCAGGGCAGATGGAATTGTTCTCAATTCATTGTATATTTCATGGGAACGTGTCTGGTAGTTTTAACCCCTTGAACCGCCACCATGCAGTAATACATGACCTGACAATATTTGCAAATGTATGTTTTTTTCAGATTCAGCAAAATCTTTAAAATCCACTTTTAAAATGGCGCACACTATATGCTAATTACTCATTAAAGGGTCATGGGGCGGAGCCGTTATCCTGAAGAGTCACATAGTCCTGCCTCCAAACCCAACTTTCCATGTTTGATTGACATCCCCCTGGCTGATACAACTTTCTCAGATGCGCCATTGCCTTGTGGCACTATACACAAGGGAGGCTGTGTGGCACAATACACAAGGGGGAGCTGTGTGGCACTATACACAAGGGGGAGTTGTGTGGCACTATACAGAAGGGGGAGCTGTGTGGCACAATACACAAGGGGAGCTGTGTGGCACTCTACACATGGGGGAGCTGTGTGGTATTATACACATGGGGGAGCTGTGTGGTACTATACACATGGGGGAGCTGTGTGGCACTATATACAAGGGGCTGTGTGGCACTACTAAGGGGGGGCTGTGTGGCACTATATACTAGGGGGGCTGTATGGCACTATTTACAAGGGGGAGGGCTGTGGCTCTATCTACATGGGGCTGTGTGTGGCACAATCTACAGGGGTCTGTGTGTGGCACTATCTACTAAGGGGGGCTGTGCGGCACTATCTACTAAGGGGGGCTGTGCAGCACTATATACAGTGGAAGCTGTATAGTGCTATATACAGGGGGGCTTTATGGCGATATCTACAAGAGGGAGGTGGGGGGCACTATCTACAAGTGGGGTGTGACACTGTCTATAGGCGGGGCTGTATAGCACTGTCTACAGGGGGGCCTGTGTAGCACATTCTACAGGGGGTACTATCTATAAGGGGGGCTGCTTGTGGCACCTGGGGGGGCCCAGTCAAGAGTTTGCTATGGGGCCCAGTCTTTCCTAGTTACGCCCCTGGCTGCTATTATATTACAATGTGTTTTTTGTGCGGTGGACTGCATCTTCATAATGTCCAACTGCATGCAGTTAATGACCGCGCTGCCAAAGTTGTTGCTGAACTGCTTGTTTTTTTGCTAAGGGTAAGGCCACTGTGCGGTCACGGTGCGTTTATGTTGCACTTTTAAACTGCAGCAAGTAATTTTTCAATAGAAGTCAATGGTGAAATGTTTGTTATGGACAGACTGCTGCTGTTATATTACAATGTGTTTTTTGTGCAGTTAACTGCATCTTCATAATGTCTGACCGCATTCAGTTAATGAACGCGCTGCCAATGTTGTTGCTGAACTGCTTGTGTTTTTGCTAACAGTTCTACAATGCTTTGTAATGAACTATATACAGGAAGCACCTAACAAACTTGAACACGGGTGAAAACTATGTCCATCAATTATTTCCTTTAAAAACGCAACAGAACGGCATCATTACAGAGACAAAAAACACATGCAGTTGACCGCATGCGGTTTTCAAACACAACAAAACTGCAACAAAACCGCGTCAATGACGCACCATGTGGCCTTACCCTTAATATATATGTGGCACCTTTGCTCAGGGTTATCAGTTGTGTTTTAAACCATGTCACATCCTAATTTATGATCATTCATATTAGTACCTATTGGATTGATTAGTGCATGGAAGGAAAAGCTGCTTGACACCTGCTGAATCTCCTAGTAGATGACCCGTATATATAAGTGGTTCTTGTGAAACAAATTCAAGAAAAACTATTGAGGAACAACACGACCTTTTAGCATGAAAATGAAGAACAAACTTTATTACAGAACATGATTAAAAGTAAAAAAAAATGTGAATAATAAAATGGAGCGTACAACCTTGACAAAAAGAGGGAGAAAGAAAAAAGCACGGTAGGTGGAATGGAAATAGAAACTGTGTCAAGGTTTTTCATATAGGGCATACAGTAATATAATTTGTAAATGCGTCCCAACAGAGCTAAGTCACAGTAAATACAGACAATAAAGATAGTAACCAAGTAACATGGCACACAAGTACGAATGCAAAGTGTAATAGATAAATACATATAGTTACACCCTAATGGGAAATACATACATAATACAGTGAAACAGATAACAGTGCCAGACAAGGACCAGACCCAAGATTACCGCCACGTGCCCAACACGCGTTTCGCCGAGGCTTCGTCAGGGAGTCTGTATTTACTGTGACTTACCTCTGTTGGGACGTATTTACTAATTATATTACTGTATACCCTATATGAAGGTCCTTGACACAATTTCTATACCCATTCCACCTACCGTGCTTTTTTCTTTCTCCCTCTTTTTGGGAAGGTTGTACTCTCCATTTTATTCTTTTTTACTTTTTTGTACTTTTAATCATGTCCTGTAATAAAGTTTGTTTTTAATTTTCATGCTAAAAGGTCGTGTTGTTCCTCAATAGGTTTTCTTGACACCTTCTGAGCAGACTACCAAATTCACTATGGAGTAACTCACCATGCCCATGAGAAATAAACACCTTTTTACAGGCATATTCTCAGGTAGAATAAATATAAAACTTTTGGGGGATGGAAACACTCATGTCAAATCTATATACGATATTCAGTTAATGTACATTACCACACAGGTAAGCATCGGTCTTTACATACCTGTACTGTGTGCTGCGATCACTAGGCCTTATACTTGCAGATCGATCATTTGGAAATGCCACCATCACGTTTTTGTCTACACCGATTGTATTCTGGTGATCATGAATATGTGTTTTATCTGCCTTCAAAGTAGAGGTACGAGTGGATCCGATAAATATTGCTGTTTCCTCGGGTGCCACTTGGACAAAATGTCCAGTGGGGTTACTTATCTTAGGTGTAATACCTGCAGGATGAACATTAGATTATTCAATTATAATATCTGAGATGCATTAGATCCAGGGTCACCTATGACAAATAGTAAATATGTGAAAAGGAAAAGCTATAAGGATTTCTGTGCTATGACAGATAGTTTATCCACTTTAACAAATAAAGTAGATCTTTCAGCCATCTTGGTTTCTGTTAACTTAATTTGGTAAGATAAACTTAGCTTGCCCATAGACGTAAGATAGTTATCAGCCGAACAATATTTCTATCTTCCATGACTCCCCTATTACAATGTCCATTCAGGTCAGCCAAACATGTTATTTCTATGGAGGGAGGCAGATTAGGGACTGCCAAACACCTCTGGAAAAGTGTATTCAGGGGAAAGAAAGGATCAGACAGGTTTCCCTAAAAGGGTTGTCTCAATAAAGACATTGATGGCATAGTGCTAGGATATGTCATCAATGTCCAACTGGTCCGGGGTCCAGGAGTCTGACCGCTGAAACCCCCACCAATGGCTAAAACAAAGTGGCAGTCACAGTGGTTGTGCCCCCCACTGATCAGCCATGGATGGCATATCCTAGCGATATGCAATCACTATTTTTACTGAGACAACCCCTTTAAAGGGAGATATCAAGTGGCAGTCATTCTGTTCCAATAGTCCTAATATTGACCACTGATCCCATAAATGAACAGTTATCCTTCTTTTATTACAGTATGCCAGAATACAACATTCATTAATTTACAGGTTATACCCATAGACAACTCTGCATAGTTTTTCTACCACACTAAGGGTATGTTCACACGCAGTGTTTTCAGACGTATTTTGGGACGTTTACACCTCGAAAACCGCCTGAAAAAACACGGAAGCTGAATGCCTACAAACATCTGCCCATTGAAATCAATGGGAAAAACAGCATTTAGTTCATACAGGGCATCTTTTTACGCGTCTGTTTTAAAAAATAGAGTGTAAAAAGATGCTCCGTAAAAAGAAGTAGCATGTCACTTCTTGAGGCGTTTTTTGGAGCTGATTTTCCATTGAACACTATGAAAAACGACTAAAAAAAACGACTCAAAAGAAGCCTGAAAAGAAGCTCCAAATTAAGGGCATGACCACACGTGGCGGATTTCCTCCGCAACTGTCCGCATCAATGCCGCACAGAATCTGCGTTGCAGATTCTGCTGCGGATCTGCACAAAATGTGCAGTAAATTGATGCGGACTAGCTGCTGCGGACTGCGGGAAAAGTGCTTCCCTTCTCCCTATCAGTGCAGGATAGAGAGAAGGGACAGCACTTTCCCTAGTGAAAGTAAACGAATTTAATACTTACCGGCCGTTGTCTTGGTGACGCGTCCCTCTTTCGGCATCCAGCCCGACCTCCCTGGATGACGCGCCAGTCCATGTGACCGCTGCAGCCTGTGCTTGGCCTGTGATTGGCTGCAGCCGTCACTTAGACTGAAACGTCATCCTGGGAGGCCGGACTGGAGACAGAAGCAGGGAGTTCTCGGTAAGTATGAACTTATATTTTTTTACAGGTTGCTGTATATTGTGATCGGTAGTCACTATCCAGGGTGCAGAAACAGTTACTGCCGATCGCTTAACTCTTTCAGCACCCTGGACAGTGACTATTTACAGACGTCTCCTAGCAACGCTCCCGTCATTACGGGAGCCCCATTGACTTCCTCAGTCTGGCTGTAGACATAGAAATACATAGGTCCAGCCAGAATGAAGAAATGTCATGTTAAAAAAGCAAGACGCATCCGCAGCACACATAACATGTGCATGACAGCTGCGGACTTCATTGCGGAACTTAGAATCTCCATTGAAGTCAATGGAGAAATTCCGCCATGAGTCCGCCACTGCTCCGCAACAGACAGAGCATGCTGCGGACACCAAATTCCGCTCCGCAGCCTATGCTCCGCAGCGGAATGTTACGCATCGTCTAAACGAACACTTCTAAATAGAAGTGGAAGTCAATGCAGAAACGGCTCCGCTGCGGATTAACGCTGCGGAGTGTCCGCAGCGGAATTTAAGTGAAATTCCGCCACGTGTGAACCCAGCCTAAGAAACTTCATTTTCAGCATCAAAAACGCCTGAAAATCAGAGGCTGTTTTCTCTGAAATCAGCTCCGTATTTTCAGACGTTTTTGAGTTTGTGTGTGAACATACCCTTATAGTTACCATTATTAGTGAAGTCAGCATGGCAGGATGGCATATTCTTTTTTTTTTTTTTCAACCGAGACACACTAACCGGCATCTCTGCTTTAAATTATTTCGTTAGAAGTAGAGATTCCTAGACTGAGAACCTGTGAATTTCTTTTTTTCTGTATACAGCACACAGCTCAGCCTCAAGGGCACCAATAATGGATTTCATCAGCTTGCCTTTATTCTTTGTGTGTGTAAATCTAGCCTCAGCCACAAGACGTACTCTATGATGTTTCAGAACATAGGATTCTTTAAATATGGGAAAAAAAACTGCTTATACAAAAAAGTGCACTGTAACTTTCAAGGCACTATACGCATAAAAGTCATCAATAATAACACAAGAACCAAAAAGAACTGAGAACAACTTACCTGAGTTGATTTCCATGACAATTTTCTTGGTTAAAGGTTTGCAGACTGCTGTCAAACTGAGCTTTTTCTGATGAAAGGCTTTCATTTTTAAAGGTGGCAAATTATCATCTGATGTGGGACCCAAAATATCTACCAATTGTTTCACATTAAAGGTTCCTACTTGATGCGGTACAAATGAAAACATCACTTCCTAGAGAAAAAATGGACAGTGAAATAATATAACATACAAAAGAGACAGCAAAAGAATTGATTGCTATATTATTCCTACTAAAAAAATGCTCTTAGGAAAAATGTCTTCAATTTTAGGGCTTTTAGCTACAGGCAGGCAAAATGTCAGCAATCCAAAAGGTAAAGAAAATAAAACTAGAATTATTTGTATTTTTTGGGACTATTATTTCTTCTGTAATGCACTTTTAAAACCCAGCTCTAAAACCAATTTCTTCCTTTTTGCTGCATGATAATCTATGATAAATTCATAAAGCTAAACGTCTAAAATATATCTAATTTGAAAATTTCAATCGAAATATAAATTTTGTATTCTCTTAAATATGTTTGAACTATTACATTTTGTTTCAGTTTTGCTTTAGAAATAATAAATTATGTTTGTCCCCTTGACGAATAAGTGCTTACATCTCAATATTTTTTCATTTTAAAGATAATTGTTTGAATTCAGTATGTGCCTAGATTTTAAAAAAAAGCATTGAAGCCTCACTAGAATTTTCAGGGTAGCTTCCTTTAGTTGCTGAGGGAGAAATGGCATATAAATAAAATATATATTTTTTCCATTACATAGTGCATAGAAGATATATTAGAATATGCAGTAGAGAGCAAGTAACTGTAGGTCCCCATGGTCAACAGGATGAATTGTTATATATTGCTGTGGGCAGACAATTATAATGAGATACTAATATTTGTAAATCATTGAAAATAAAACTTTTCAGGGTAGTCCAGCTTAAGATAATCTGTAAATAACTTTATAGCATAGCAGCTTTACTGTGCTGTACAAGGGAGGGGGATCTAAGAAATAAACATTATTGATAAATGTGAGCTGAATTACTACTCCTACTCCTCCTATTACTACTACTACGTTTCATCCCATGTTACCGATGCAGCCTGTGATTGGCTGCAGCAGTCACATGGAATAACAGGTCACCCCACAAGGCCGGCCTGGACAGAGAAGCATAGAGATCTGGGTAAGTATAAGCTTTTTAAATTCACTGAGGAAAACCCCGAACAGAAAGCCAGTGATTCTGAAGCATGTCATGCTGCGGATTAAATAAACGCACCGCAGGTGAATTAAAAGTTTTTTTCGGCTGATTTTTTACGCAACGCAAGGATGAGATTTGTTCAAATATTATCCACTCTGCTGCTACTGTATTACGCTGCAGATTTTCCGCATTGGAAATACGTTGCGTAAAATCCGAGTGTTTACGTTACATGTGAACATAGCCTTAGTGCTCCAGGCTCTCTCTTTACTAAACGCTGCCAGCCCCTCCCTCTGCTCTGAATGATGGCTCTAGCGTCCAATCAGGAGACCCGTAGAGCTGTTACTCAGGGAAGAGAGTGGCACTTGCAATTGCGTCACTGGGGACATCAAAATGTAGATTTCTTGGTCATGCAACGTGCATGACTGACAACACAGGTGTGATGTCTGCTGCAGCTCCCACTGCTCCCAGCCACCACATACATACCTCTCCATGGCATCCTCGAGCTCCTGCCTAATGCTGCTTTCCTCTCTGCTGTTTGCGGCCTCCTACTCCGCCGCTCTCCTCCAGTGTATCGTGCATTTCCTAGTACACGCGTGCTGACTCCCCCAGTCTTAAAAAGCCAGCACGTGCCAACCTTTATTTCACAGGGTATTAAAGTAACCTCCTCCTATCCACCATTGCCTGAGCAATTAGGCTTACCCTAGTTTACTGGTGATTCCCTGCTTTATACTTTGTTGGATTTCTTTTATTGACCTCAGTGTGTAATTTTGACTATACTTGTCTGCTACATGCCCTGACCTATTGCTTGTGAACAGTGACGAACCTCTGTCGCCTGCCCTAAACTTTTGCTCTACCCTTCTGCGCCCTTCTGCTGCCTGCCCTGACATTGCATTCTGTCTGCTTTTTCTGTATCACACCTGTTTATGTTGGCGGTCACCAAGGGATACTAGTCCGGGGTAGAGATCTGCATGTTCCACAGCAGCGAAGTCCAGATCCCTCTATAGGGGTTAAAGGGTTCACACCATCCTCTGCAGGACTTGTGACACTCTCACTATCCATGGACCTCGCGACAACAGGTATCGTTACGCTGCACTCCCCATTCTGTATATAGCGTTATCGGCAGTTTTGAAGGAACAAAACTTCTGACAGGTTTCCTTTAAAAGGGTTGCTTTAAAAATGGGTCACTAGGCTATGCCAGCTATGTCTGATATTTGGGGTCAAATTGCTGGAACCCCCACTGATTGCTAGAATTAAGTGGCAATGGTGATAGGAAAGCATAAAGTCATTTTGTCTCCTGTCTGCTCCGGTTTTCTACTTTCCACAAACACCGTGCTTAATGGCACAGGAATGGTGATCCCGGACATTTAGCCATGATCAATAGCAGCTGGGGTACCTAAGGCTGGGGGAGGGGGGGCTTCGACGAGCTTACCCCATAGAGATTTAAGTCCCTTGCTTCCCTTCAGACAGTACATGATAAAACTCTGGCTGCATACAGCCACCACTAGAGGAGCTCAATGCAGAAAGATTTATACAACTAATATTGAACTGAATGGAGCTGTAAAATCTCTATGCAGTGAGCTCCCCGTAGTGGTTGTTGCAGGAACAGCTATGACTGTGAAGCAGGAGAAGTGGTTTAGTACCAGCCCCATAGTTGTCGTATGTTCTGCCTCTATGGAAGGTATGCCACTGGCTATGACATTGTGCATAGATTCTAGAAAGATAGAAAAACTCAAGATATTTTACATTTATTTCCAATTTATATAGCTGGGGTACCAATCAGACTCAAACTCTGCAACATATAATAGTATTAGTGGGTGAGCTAGTAAAATATATAGTATTGAATAATGGTTCTACATACAATACAGTATCATCGATATACTCCCTTTTTGAAAATCACTTGACAATTTAAAACGGTTCTCCGCTTAGGACAATCCCTACATGTTAAATGGGTCCCTTGACAATAAGCTATTCACAAAGTGTCCCCCTGCTGAGACCACCACCGATCAGATGTTATCTGTGGGGAAACCTGGCATTAAGTGTTCAATTTCCCTGCAGCACCACCACAGGGGAAATTAAGCATTACACAGTGCCTATTCACATGAATGGGTTGTTTGTGTAATGCAGGACAGGACAGGTCCTCCAGGGCTAGAGACGCACTTTGTAACTAATTTCCACTCCAGCCAAGAGATGGGGTTCTTGAACAGAGGGCCTCCTCTAATAACACAGAAATTCCTAATACAGTATATGAAAATGGGCTTTCTAAACTGGACATCCCCTTTAAAGAGTATGTACACGTTTGAGCATATTTTTTTAAATTAAACAACATATTAGAGCATTTAAAACAACTTTATAATTGTTTTTAGATACAGCTTTTATATATCCTGGATACATAGAAGCTGTATCTTGCACTCAAACCCGAATCTGTCAGGTTTATGAAAGATGTGATCGATGCGAGGTGGATTCTGTGTGTAAGAGACACGAAAGACCCCTGGCATTGAAGCCGTCAGTCCCGCTGACCTGACAGATTCGAGTTTGAGCGCAAGATATAGCTTCTCTGTATCCAGGGTACATAGAAGATGTATCTCAAAAAATGTTTTTTGTTTAAATAAAAAAACAATAATAAAGTTGTTTTAAATCCTCTAATACAGTGTTTTATTAAAAAAAAAATATGTTTACACAGCCTTTAACGTTACATAACTTTGCAAATGCTTTACTTAGGATTTCTGCTATCGCTAAGGCCTCATGCACACAACTGTGCATTTGTGGCCGTGTACTATCCGCAATTGCGTAACAGCAGTTGCGGATAATATAAAACACATGATAACCTATGTGCCAATGCACACGACCATGGTTTCCATGGTCAGTGCATTGCCCGGACCACAAAAAAAAAAGGACATGTCATTATACGGTCCGCATTTGCGGCCTGGGTTTATTGTAATCAATGCACATTTTGTGTGTGCACGGTCCATGATTGCGAATGGCCCGGGGATGACACTCTGCTTCCCGTCAGTGCCACAATCACAGACCGTGCACACAGCTACGGCGGCCGTGTGAGTGAGGCCTAAAACTTCAGAAAGCCACATCTCATTGATGACCCAGTGACCATATTAACCCCTTTGTGACAAAGCCTTTTTTTTAATTTTTCATTTTAGTTTTCCACTCCCTGCAAAACAAGAGCCATAACTTTTTTATTTTGTCGTCAATAGAATGGTGTAAGGGGTTATTTTTTGCGGGAGTAGTTGTACTTTCTATTGGCACCATTCAAAGTACCATATAATAGTACTGGAAAACTGAAAAAAGATTCTTTGCGGGCTGAAATTGGAAAAAACTGCAATTCCTCCATTGTTTATTGGGTTTCGTTTTTATGGCTTTTACCGTGCGGTCAAAAAGACAACTTAACTTTATTTTGCGGCTCAATACGATTACGGTGATACCAAATTTCTATAGTTTTTTTTTTATATTTTACTACTTTTACGAAGAAAAAACTATTTGTTAACAAAAATTGTTTTGTTTCACCATATTCTGGGAGCCATAACTTTTTTATTTTTCCGTGGATTGAGCGTTGTGAGGGCTTAGTTTTTGCGGGACGAGCCACAGTTTTTATTGGTACCATTTTTTGGTACATAAGATTTTTTGATCACAGTTTTTTTACGCCGTTCACCGTACCAATTAAATAATGCTATATTGTAATAGTTCAGGACATTTATGGACGCAGCAATACCAATTTTTTTGACTTTTAATTTTTTACATTATTTTAGAGCAGGGGTCTCAAGCACGCGGACCGCGGGCCGCATGCGGCCGATGGGGCTGTCATCTGCGGCGCCCGGGACACAGAGCCGCTTGTATCGGCTCTGCTCCGAGACTCTGGAATTCCCTGACATCGCTGTCCACATATGAACAACGATGTCTGGGGCTTCCCCAGAGCCGGAGTCCCAGGCAGAGCGCTAGTACAGGCTCTGCTCCCGGACTCTGTGGAATTCCCTGACATCGCTGTCAACATATGGACAGTGTTTCAGGGTCTTCCCCCAGAGCGGAGTCCCGTGCAGAGCGCTAGTATCAGCTCTGCTCCGGGACTCTGTGGAATTCCCTGACATCGTTGCCCATATATGGACAGTGTGTCAGGTTCTTTCCTAGAGCGGAGTCCCGGGCAGAGCGCTAGTATCGGCTCTGCTTCGGTACGCTGCGGAATTCCCTGACATCGCTGCCCATGTATGGACAGTGTGTCAGGGTCTTCCCCAGAGCGGAGTCCCGGGCAGAGCGCTAGTATCGGCTCTGCTCCGAGACTCTGCGGAATTCCCTGACATCGCTGCCCATATATGGACAGTGTGTCAGGGTCTTCCCCAGAGCGGAGTCCCGGGCAGAGCGCTAGTATCAGCTCTGCTCCAGGACTCTGTGGAATTCCCTGACATCGCTGCCCATATATGGACAGTGTGTCAGGGTCTTCCCCAGAGAAGAGTCCCGGGCAGATCGCTATTATCGGCTCTGCTCCGGGACTCTGGGGAAGCCTCTGACATCGCTGTCCATACATCGACAATGATGTCAGGGGCTTGCCCAGAGCAGGAGTCCCAGTAATGTCAGGAGCACAGCTGGAGTCCAAGGAAGAGCTTACTAGCGCTCTGCCCGGGACTCCAGCTCTGGGGTTGCCCCTGACATCTCTGTCCATATATGGACAGTGATGTCAGGAGTAGAGCTGGAATCCCAGGCAGAGTGCCAGAAGCGGCTCTGCTCCGGCACTCCAGCTCTGGGCAAGCCCCTGACATCACTGTGGTAGCATTTGCGAAGGGCACTGTGGCAGCATCTGCGGAGGGCACTGTAGCAGCATCTGCGGAGGGCACTGTGGCAGCATCTGCGGAGGGCACTGTGGCAGCATCTGCGGAGGGCACTGTGGCAGCATCTGCGGAGGGCACTGTGGCAGCATCTACGGAGGGCACTGTGGCAGCATCTACAGAGGGCACTGTGGCAGCATCTACAGAGGGCACTGTGGCAGCATCTACAGAGGGCACTGTGGCAGCATCTACAGAGGGCACTGTGGCAGCATCTACAGAGGGCACTGTGGCAGCATCTACAGAGGGCACTGTGGCAGCATCTACAGAGGGCACTGTGGCAGCATCTACAGAGGGCACTGTGGCAGCATCTACAGAGGGCACTGTGGCAGGATCTACAGAGGGCACTGTGGCAGCATCTACAGAGGGCACTGTGGCATCATCTACAGAGGGCACTGTGGCAGCATCTACAGAGGGCACTGTGGCATTTTCTAGGCGTGTGTTGCATTATCTACAGAGGGCACTGTGGCAGCATCTACAGAGGGCACTGTGGCAGCATCTACAGAGGGCACTGTGGCAGCATCTACAGAGGGCACTGTGGCAGCATCTACAGAGGGTACTGTGGCAGCATCTACAGAGGGCACTGTGGCAGCATCTACAGAGGGCACTGTGGCAGCATCTACAGAAGGCACTGTGGCAGCATCTACAGAGGGCACTGTGGCAGCATCTACAGAGGGCACTGTGGCAGCATCTACAGAGGGCACTGGTGCATTATCTAGGGGTGTGTTGCATTATCTACAGAGGGCACTGTGGCAGCATCTACAGAGGGCACTGTGGCAGCATCTACAGAGGGCACTGTGGCAGCATCTACAGAGGGCACTGTGGCAGCATCTACAGAGGGCACTGTGACAGCATCTACAGAGGGCACTGTGGCAGCATCTACAGAGGGCACTGTGGCAGCATCTACAGAGGGCACTGTGGCAGCATCTACAGAGGGCACTGTGGCAGCATCTACAGAGGGCACTGTGGCAGCATCTACAGAGGGCACTGTGGCAGCATCTACAGAGGGCACTGTGGCAGCATCTACAGAGGGCACTGTGGAAGCATCTACAGAGGGCACTGTGGCAGCATCTACAGAGGGCACAGCGGCAGCATCCACAGAGGGCACAGCGGCAGCATCCACAGAGGGCACAGCGGCAGCATCTACAGAGGGCACTGTGGCAGCATCTACAGAGGGCATTGTGGCAGCATCTACAGAGGGCACTGTGGCAGCATCCACAGAGGGCACTGAGGTAGCATCCACCGAGGGCACTGTGACACTATCTAAAACGCGGCTGCCCAATCTTGACATGTGTGTCTGCCAAACGCTGCTAACTGAGCCGCCGGACTGCATTTAGCGACACTTAAACTGGAAAGCTTGATTGTTGAAATAAGCACGTGGAGAAATATCTCAAATTTTAAACCTAGCGGTATTATTATAGTAATGTAGTAGTATTATTATTATTATAGTAATATAGTGTTATTACTTATAGTAATATAGTGTTATTAGTTTAAATAACTAATTGATTAACAATAATTTTGTATTGTATCAAATTTTAAAGTAATGCGGCCTGTCAACTTCCCATTTTTTCTATATGCGGCAATTGGAAAAAAGGGGGGGTTACTAAAAACGTCACATTTTTTTACACAATCTATCAGTCCCCTTAGTGGACTTCAATCACTACAATACTAATATATTGCAGTATATTGTCAGTGTATAGGCAGTCCTGGGGGCATTCATTAGGCCCTTGGGCTGCAATGACAACCATCGATTGTGTTGTGGGGGGCGCCAATGAGCTGTTAGAGGGGGGCATCCCCATCACTATAACACCTCAGATGGTCTGTTCACGATTTACTGCAGCATTTGAGGGGTTAAACGGCCAGGAACAGTGCGATCGTTGTTCCCAGCTGTTAGTCCCAGGTGTCAGCTGTAAAACACAACTGACACCCGAAGCGTATGGAGCGCGCTCAGTTCGTGAGTTCACTCCATACAATTCCCGCCTGCACCAGGATGTAGTGGTGCACAAAGGGGTTAAGACGTATCTTTCTGCCTACCATAGTAAAGTACCGTATTTTTTGGACTATAAGGGTATGTTCACAGGTAGTGACCAAAAACGTCTGACAATACGGAGCTGTTTTCAGGCGAAAACAGCTCCTGATTTTCAGACGTTTTTTTAACAACTCGCGTTTTTCGCTGCGTTTTTTACGGCCATTTTTGGAGCTGTTTTTCAATGGAGTCAATGAAAAACGGCTCCAAAAACGTCCCAAGAAGTGTCCTGCACTTCTTTTGAAGAGCCATAATTTTACGCGCTGTATTTTGACAGCGACGCGCAAAATAAAGGCTCGTGGGAACAGAACATCGGAATTCCCATTGAAATCAATAGGCAGATGTTTGTAGGCGTATTAGGGGGGTTTTTCAGGCGTAATTCGAGGCGTAAAACGCCCGAATTACATGTGAAAACACTGCGTGTGAACATACCCTAAGGCTGGGTTCACACGACCTATTTTCAGGCGTAATCGAGGCGTATTATGCCTCGTTTTACGTCTGAAAATAGGGCTACAATACGTCGGCAAACATCTGCCCATTCATTTGATGGGTTTGCCGACGTACTGTGCAGACAACCTGTCATTTACGCGTCGTCGTTTGACAGCTGTCAAACGACGACGCGTAAAAATACAGCCTCGTCAAAAGAAGTGCAGGACACTTCTTTCAGACGTAATTTGAGCCGTTCTTCATTGAACTCAATGAAGCACAGCTCAAAATTTACGGCTGTCAGAGAAGCCTCGCAAAATGCGAGGAGGAGCAATTACGGCTGAAACGAGGCAGCTGTTTTCTCCTGAAAACAGTCTGTCATTTCAGCCGTATATGCCTGCTATCGTGTGCACATACCCTAAGGGTATGTTCACATGCACACTCAAAAACGTCTGAAAATACGGAGCTGTTTTCAAGGGAAAACAGCTCCTGATTTTCAGGCATTTTTTAAGCTGAAAATGAAGCTTCTTTTACTATGTTCACACAGAGTTTTTTGACGCGGAAACCGCGCCGCAAAACTCATCAAAAACTGCCCAAAATGCCTCCCACTGATTTCAATGGGAGGCGGGGGCGGTTTTCTCCCGCGAGCGGTAAAACCGCCTCACGGGAGAAAGAAGGCACATGCCCTATCTTCGGGCGTTTACGCCTCTGACCTCCCATTGACTTCAATGGGAGGCAGAGAAGGCGTATTTCGTGGCGTTTTATGCCCGTGGTGCTCAATTGCCGCGGGCGAAAAACGCCGCAAAAATCGGCGTGCAGGGAGAGGAAAATCTGCCTCAAACTTCCAAACGGAATTTTGAGGCAGAAATTCCGCCTGCAAAAATCTCCGTGTGAACATAGCCTTAATTTGGAGCTTCTTTTGAGGCGTTTTTTGAGGCATTTTTCATAGTGTTCAATGGAAAATCAGCTCTAAAAAAACGCCTCAAGAAGTGACCTGCTACTTCTTTTTATGGAGCGTCTTTTTACGCTCCGTTTTTTAAAACAGTGGCGTAAAAAGACGCCCCGTATGAACTAAATGCTGTTTTCCCCATTGATTTCAATGGG
Organism: Rhinoderma darwinii; assembly: GCF_050947455.1. Classification (NCBI taxonomy): domain Eukaryota; kingdom Metazoa; phylum Chordata; class Amphibia; order Anura; family Rhinodermatidae; genus Rhinoderma; species Rhinoderma darwinii. Next base: position 204,729,934 of record NC_134688.1, read on the forward strand.
CAGATGTTTGTAGGCATTCAGCTTCCGTTATTTTAGGCGTTTTGCAAGGCGTAAACGCCCCGAAATACGCCTGAAAACACTGCGTGTGAAAATACCCTGAGACGCAGTTTCTATCTTAGAATCTGTGCTGTAATCTTCTGCTGCGTCTTATCTCCTGAAGGCAAGCAGATGCCAGGAGCAGGAGAATGAGCTCCGAGCTTTAAAGTTCCTTGCAGTGCAGTGTAATGGCAGCAGCATGTCCTGTCCTGTGCTGTGTGTATAAGATCTCTGTGTTATCTGCTCACTGACAGTCACATATTACACAGACTTCTGTCAAATCTGACGGTACAGTGAGCAAAAAAACACCGACATTAGTACACACAGCAGAGTAAATCTGTGCAGGTCCTGATCTGCAAGGACCTTCTAGCCACGCCCCCTCCTATGTACAGAGCAGTAAGAAGAGTCGATTCAACACCTTTACCCCTGCCTCTCCACACCTCTGATATCCGGGGAGTTCAGGGGAGGGTGAGAGCATTATCACTGCAAATATCTTGTATTTCTGTGTCTGACATTGTGTTGGGGCACTGTGGCTGGCATTGTGTTGGGGCACTGTGGTACCCTATTGTCTCAATATTACCCAGGAAATGTACAATTAAAGGCAAAACCTTTTTTTTCTCATCGTTTATGCTCCAATTTATGGCTGCCTCTTATGGTCCAGTGCGTCCTATAGTCCGTAAAATACGATAAGTAGTATTATTCTAAATGAGAGTTTGAATGTGAATGGAAACAAAGTAAATCTAAGATCAGTATAAGCAAGGCAAAGTATTCTTTACATTGTATACTAATATGGTGTTCCCAGTAGAGTTAGGCTTTAAAATCCTATTACTGCATCTAGTACACAGCGAAAATATATAACAATTTTGCCAAGTTAATTAATATGTATTAAGCAAAGCACAAATACTAGTTAACAGGCTTTCTATCTTCAGGACAGCTTTATCTTGTATCGTAATACAATGCAGCATGGTAGATTTAGATAAATGTTTTTGTACCTGAGAATGTCCTGCCTCTATCTTTCCATTAGCCGGAGAGATATGAAAATGGGATATCTTGCGAAAGCCAAACACCACAGGGAGAAACTGAGATTCATTTTTTAGTGAGCAATGAATATCGATCCTTTCACCAATCAAGCAATCCTTAAAATTGTACACTGTTCCTGGGCTGAATGTTAATGTGACAGGGAAAGCAGAGCCAGTAACAGCCAATTCCACATGGCGTTTCTTTTGTCCTGTGCCAAGGATATAAAATAAGAAAGCAATTATTATTGTAAAACAGTATGAATTTTTTTTTTATTTTTTTTTTTACTTCTTTTAATTCATTATTTTTAAGAAATGGTTTGTACATGATAACATTTACTAGCCACATTTACCAATTCCCTTTGTTAAAATAGTTTGCTCTGATATGTGCCTCAAAACACCAGCTGAAAGGGGTTCACTGCTTTGGACAATCTCTTGACCATAAGCAGATTACAAAGTGTCCCATTGCGATCCCTAGTTTTCAGCTGTAATCTGTGGGGAAATCTGGCAGTAGGTATTCTATTTCCCTGCAGCTCCACCACAGGGGAAATTAAGCATTGCACATTGCTCATTCAAATCAATGTGTTGACTGTGCAATGCAGGACAAGACAGGTCCTCCAAGCGAGAGATGCTCTTTGTAGCCGCTCTCCACTCTGGCCAAGAGATGAGGATCCAGAACAGAGGACCTCTCTAATAACTTAGAATTCCCTAATAGGGAATGTAAAAATGTTTTTTTCTAAACTGGAGAATCCCTTAAAAAAATTGGCTTGATAATACATAGGCATGGCTAATAAACAAAACATTAATTAACACAATATGTTCCATAACAACATGTACAACTTTATATAATCTGATGGTGGTTATCTTAAGTGAATTTCACATTTTAAATACACAGACTTTTTATAAGACATTATAACTTTTACTTTTTCTTTTTTGTGTATAACACAGAAAAAGCCACACAAGTAATACATTAGCCAATATGTTAATAATTAATTACTAGAATTGAAAAGATAAAGATGTATAATCACCAAACACTAACTACTTCTCAACAGCCACTGTGCGGCCAAAAGAAAATCGAAAATCTACTACTATTATTTCACACAGATACGGCCTTCTGTTGAGTGACGTGCTCCTAAAGCAACTTGGAGAACTGAGTAATGGCCATTGACAGTATATTGCCGATAATCATCTTTCTGGAACACCACAGTCTCTTCTTTCTAGCATTCATTGGAGGTCTCAGCACCCAGACCCTTATTGATCACAATTTTTGACATGTGTAAGCCTAATTTGTGGATGCAATCAAAGAAGTGAGCCCCAGAAGCCTTACTGTATTTGTAAGACATTTAAAGGGGTCTGTCCTGGCAATAGATTCCCTTTAAGTTGTAAAGAATACACATACCTTTATGATGCATATTATTATCTGCGCCTGATTGGAGGAATCCATCTTTACTTCCAATTGGTTCAAACCTCATAAAGAGAGCATAATCCTGCTGAGATGGAATATCATTTGTTCTGATGTCTTCATCTAAGTGCCTGAAAAAGTTTTGTATAATGTAATATCATTTAAAATAAAAAAAATAATATACCATTCTGTAAGGTCCCATGCACATGAACGTATTTTTTTCCTCCCGTAAATACTGGCGTAAATACAGGTCCTTTGTCACACATATTCGACTCGTATTCCACCAGTATTTACGGACCCCTGCCCGTAAATACGGGTCCGTTGTCACCAGTATTCCACCCGTTTTCTCTGCACTAATCGACAGCCCCTTCTCTCTATCAGTGCTGGATAGAGAGAAGGGGCAGCCCTTTCGGGCAGAGTTTCCGCAGCGATTGAAAGTAAAAGAAGTTCATACGTACCCCGGCCGTTGTCTTGGTGACGGTCCCTCTTTTGACATCCAGTCCGACCTCCCTGAATGACGCGGCAGTCCATGTGACCGCTGCAGACAGTGACTATCCCCTGACGTCGCCTAGCAACGCTCCCGTAATTACGGGTGCACACACGTAGCCACCCGTAATTACGGGAGCCCCATAGACTTCTATGGGCCTGCCCGTGCCGTAATTACGGCCTGAAATAGGACATGTTCCACATTTTTCAACAGCCCGGGCACCTTCCCGTAAGCAAACGGGAAGGTACCCGTGGCCAATAGAAGTCTATGGGCCCGTAATTACGGGCGTTTTTACGTTCGTGTGCCTTAGTATAATTTTTTTTTTTTTTTTTATTTGCATTAAAGCAACTTCCTGCCTAAATATAACATCATGATCCTTTTAACAAATGCATTTTTTTACACCCTTTGACTATAATAAGTCCATCAGGTTTCTGTTTATTTTTGGGGGGTTTTCTACTGGATAGAGCAGCATGCTGCTACAATATTCTGACCAACAAAAAACAGCAGAAACCAAGTTGGGGAATTTATTGGTTGCCTGCACAAAACCATGCGTATGGAAAAACTTTTGGCGTACACCTATGAACGAAATAATAAAATTTCACGTACTTGGTACTAGGGGCGTCGCAAGCCCCGGACCTTTGGCCTGGTGCCCCGGACGACTGCCACATTCGGGTCGCAGCGGCCGCTCGCTCCGCATCTATAAAAGTTACTATAGTAACTGGGGCCTATGTAAAAAATTACATGGGCCCCTGTTACTATAGTAACGACACATACTTACCCATCTTCCTTCCCGAGTGCAGAGGAAGTACTGACGTCTTCTCGCGTCATGACGTCACGACGCTGTGCGCCGCGGATGACGTCATGGCGCTAGATGGTGTCGGGATAGCCGTTGCACCCGGAGCTGAAGGGGAGGGTAAGTGTAACGTTACGGTCTGCTGGGGTCCTGTATCTAAGCCTACTTTGTGGAAGACTTAGATACCAGCTCTAACAGACAGTATCACGCATGGACCCTGTATCTAGCCCTACTACATGTTAGGCTTAGATACAGGGCCCCAGCAGAAAGTAATCTTATACAGTATAAGATTACTGTCTGCTGGTGCCCTGTATCTAAGCCGACCCTGTGTTAGGCTTAGATACATGGTCTAACAGACAGTATCACACATAGGCCCTGTATCTAAGCCTACCACATGTGTTACTAATGTTTGTTTTTTTTGTGTTTGTGTTTTTTTACAAGTTTGATCGTTGGACTACGTCCGATTCGAGGACTATTTCGAGGACTACATTTTCAATAAAATGGTTAATGAGGGTTGTGTGGGGCGGGTTCTTATTTCAATAAAATATTTTATCTATATCTTTGTATACCCACCGCCACCAGGGGTACTGGGAAGAGCCGGTTACGATCCAGTATCTGACCATCTGTAGTGATGGTCGGGCACTGGGGTGGCCACAAGCTGTGAAAGGCCATAAACAGTGGCCCTTCCCACCCTTGTAATGCTAGCCTGCTGCTGTGTTATATCTGGCTGGTTATAAAAACTGGGGGGGGACCCCACATAAATTTATTTTTTTGAAATAAATAATTGGAAAAAACAACATGCCCCCCCCCCCCATTTTTCATAACCAGCCAGATACAACAAAGCAGCAGCAGCCTAGCATTACCAGGGTGGGAAGGGCCACTGTTTTTGGCCTTTCCCAGCCTAATAACACCACTGGCTGCCCCACTGCCCGACCATCCATGCAGATGATCGGGTACTGGATCGTACCCAGCACTTCCCAGCACCCCTGGCAATGTGTACCGAGGTAATAATGGGGGTTAGTGTTAGCCTCTGTACTGGCTAACACTAAGCCCTGCCTTAGTAATGGGCGCTGTCAATCAGCCAGCAGCTATTAAATAGGCAGTAGTAATAAAGTTTGAAAAAATACAAGGACATAAAAAAATATTTAATGTGAATAAAAAAAGCCATCATCAAATTAGCCCTCGAATCCGAAAGTAGTCCAACAACCAAACCTGTAAAAAAACGCAAACACACCAAAAAAATTTGTAACACATAAAAAAGCAAAATAATTCTTATACTTACCTTTCTTGGGTCCAGCGCTGGAGCCGCAATGTCAGCGAGCTGAGCCCTATATCTAATCCTATCATGTGTGATACTGCCTGCTGAGCCATTGTATCTAATTCTATCCATAGCTATAGGGACAGAGTGCTACAGATATGCTGATATACACACACACACATACATATACGCCCATATACATACACGCACACACAATTTTTTTGGGGGGTGGACATATGTTAGTACAAGGATACTTACTGGTGGGGCCCTGTATCTAAGTCTATGATGTGTGATACTGTCTGCTGGGGCCATGTATCTAAGCCTATCATGTGTGATACTGACTGCTGGGGCACTGTATCTAAGCCTATCATGTGTGATCCTGTCTGCTGGGGCCATGTATCTAAGCCTACCATGTGTGACACTGTCTGCTGGTCCATGTATCTAAGCCTATCATGTGCGATACTGTCTGCTGGGGCCATGTATCTAAGCCTATCATATATGATACTGTCTGCTGAGACAAGGAGGGTATGTCTGACTACCTCCAGGGGTCTGAATAGCACTGTCTACAAGGGGGATGTATGGCAGGGGGAACCATACATGGGGGGGTAATGACACTATATACAGGGGGCATTGTTTGGGGAACGCTCTACAGGTGTGTTTGATTAGAACTTCGAGACATAACTTTGCTTGGGGCCCCAGAAATGCCAAATTTGCTCCTGAGGGTTAGTACAAGGATACTTACTGCTGGGGCCCTGTATCTAAGGCCACGTTCACACGAGCGTGACAGATTTACACACGTAAAAAACGCCCGTAAATCTGGTCGTTTTACATCAGTCTGCTTTTCTCGCACTTGCAAGCACTTTTTTGTGTGAAACAGGGACAGCATATGGATGTCGTCCGTGTGCTGTCCGTGGTTTTCACACACCCATTGACTTCAATGGGCGACTAGGTGCGTGAAAACGCACTAATATAGGACATGCAATGGACACTCGCTATGTGAAAACTCACGCATGTGTGCATAGCCCCTTTTAAATCAATGGGTCCGTGTGCTGTGCGTTATTTCAACGCACAGCACAAGCACGAGATTCACGCTTGTCTGAATTAGCCCTAGGTCTATCATGTATGATACTGCCTGCTGAGACAATGCATCCAATTCTATCCAGTAATGTAGCTATAGGAGCCTTAGTCTTATAGATATGCTATTTCTGATATATATGTAAAGACAAAATTGTTTTTCACGGGGGGGGGGGGGGGGGTAAGTACATGTCTCAGGGTTTGTGCCTCTGATCTTTTAAGACCCTAGCAATGCCCCTGCTTGGTACTATTGGATCGTTTAGTGGTATCTACTAACTGGAGTTAAAGTGTGTGGGAGGGCTCTCCTTAATATATATATATTTTTTTTATAAAAGTGTCTGGAGATTCCCCAATACGGTGTTTTGCCTCTCCCCCTTTAATTTTTATTTGTATTTTTTTTTCACTTTCTTTCCATTTATGATATTTTATTCAAAATGGGTGAAGGGGACTGTGGAATGCTAACTTAAAGGCTATGTAAACCTTTGGCAACATTTTTTTTTTTTCAAAAAACACCAACGTCTTAGAGGATTTATACTTTTTAATTTTCTTTTATAATAATTTTTTTTTAAATAAAAAAAAAAAAACAATTAAAAAGTTGTTTAAAAAAATGGACTCAAAATATTGCCTTTAATGACACTATGCTTAGAGGTTTTTTTTTTATATAGGGGATGCTATTCCGCATGAATGTAAATGCATTTCCACATCCCTTTTGTTTAACATACCTTTAATTGACATATGCGATTTCTTTATTTTCCTAAAATGCAATAGAAGCCTGATGAAAAAGGCAAGTATGAACAGATGTATTATGGACCCATGTAGTACAGATCTGTAATACGGTGCCGATAGTCCTCTATGGGCCCATACTGGACCTCCAATTTTATACAAAGGCATACAAAGTTTTCTTCTAACAGATTAAATATGTATCTGTAAGAAAAAATTGTGGCACGCTTCATTGCATGGCATATTATGGAGGTTTTCTCACCTAGAATCTTCGTTGACGTACGGTGTCACTATATGGTGGAACATAGGGTCCAACCATGATCCACCATTTTGGAGCATATAGGGGTACTGTCTATAGTCACGGACAGGACCCCCCATGAGAAATACTTGAACGATATATATATATATATATATATATAAAAGCCGCAATTAATTTTTAATGTTCCAATACTTAAAAATAATTGTTTAAAGTTTGTCGGTCATTATGCAAGACATTAAACATTTCGTGACATGGGACCATTTTCACAATTTGACGTCCACTTTTTATACATAACTCCTGATGTGTAGTATTAGTTATAGCAAATAAGTTTCTATTATTATCCCTTGCACATATCTTCCAATGTGAGAACACAGAAACACAGAAACATATTACTCACTTGGGACTAAAACAGACCGTAAAAGTGGTTTTCTGGAAAGGTAAAAGAACGCCTTCATTAGGACAGCAGGTAAGTATGTTAGCGACTTCTATTGCACTTGTCCTGTTCCTGGAATCCGTGTCTTGTAAAACAGCATCTGTACTTTTCCGAATATCAGTGCCCTATAAAACAATATCATAGTAAAACTTGTTTTGCAGATATGTATATAACACATACATATGTAACTGTCACTGTATGGAGATAGGCTTTACATTAGACTTAACAAAGCTTGATTGATGATGGGGAAATTAGTATAAGGCCATGCTAAGTTTGAGAGGGGTAAAGTTAACCATGCATATCGGAATTCTGCCAAAAGGGAAATGGTGAGGCTTAAAGGGACACTTCTCCTAAAAAAAAATGTTCAATGTGAAGTACAGTACTTTCTAAAAGTTTTTAAAAGAAAGAGCCTTTTGGTTATGTGAAAGGGCATGACCACACGTGGCGGAATTGCTCTGGAATTCTGCTGCGGACAGTCCGCAGCGGAAATCCGCAGCGTATACGTTTCTCCATTGCCTTCCACAGCTTTTTAATTGGGTTCATTTACACGTTGCGGACAATTCCGCTGCGGAGCATAGGCTGCGGTGCGGAATTTGGTGTCCGCAGCATACACTGACTGTTGCGGACATGTAGCGGACTTGTTGCGGACTCATTGCGGAATTTCTCCATTGACTTCAATGGAGAGTCAAAATTCTGCAATGAAGTCCGCAGATGTTATGTAGATGTTATGTGTGCTGCGGAGCGTATTGGTTTTACTACCATGACATTTCTTCATTCTGGCTGGACCTATGTATTTCTAGGTCAACAGCCAGACTGAGGAAGTCAATGGGGCTCCCGTAATTACGGGTGACTACGTGTGTGCACCCGTAATTACAGGAGCGTTGCTAGGCGACGTCAGTCACTGTCCAGGGTGCTGAAAGAGTTAAGCGATCGGCAGTAACTGTTTCAGCACCCTAGACAGTGACTTCCGATCACAATATACATCAATTGGTAAAAAAAAATAAGTTCATACTTACCGAGAACTCTCTGCTTCTTCCTCCAGTCCGGAGTCCCAGGATGAAGTTTCAGTCCAAGTGACGGCTGCAGCCAATCACAGGCTAATAACAGGCTGCAGCGGTCACATGGACTGCCGCGTCATCCAGGGAGGTCGGGCTGGATGGCGAAAGTGGGACGCGTCACCAAGACAATGGCCGGGTAAGTATGAATTTCTTTTTACTTTTACTAGGGAAAGGGCTGTGCCTTCTCTCTATCCTGCACTGATAGAGAGAAGGGAAGCCCTCTTCCCCTCAATACGCAACGGCTAGTACAGATCAATTTAATGCCCATTTTAGGCAAAGCCGCAACAGGATCTGCAACGCAGATTCTTTGCGCCATTGATGCGTACAGTGGCGGAAGAACTCAGCCACGTCTGGGCATACCCAAAGAGGAAACAGACATCTATATCTTTCACACCCTCTCCATCTTCGGCAGGGCACAGAATAATGGGTAGGCTTTAGATGACCTGGGCACCAGGTTAGGAAAAGTAGTAAAGCAGCCAGGTTTCTTCCTTAAATCCAAACTACTTGTTTTACATACTATACACCCTTAGGCCATGTTGACACAGCGTATTTTTGAGGTGTATTTTGGCGCATTTTACATGCCGAAATATCTGTTTAAAAACTTGTGTATAAAGTTTTCAAATTACTTCAATGGCATGTTTATTTTTTTTCAGAAGCGTAAAAAAATTATGCATGGTGTAAAAAAATGTTTTCCACACCGAAAACACACCACATTGTCCCATTGAAGGGTTTGGGAGACTTTAAAATGTGCCAAGATATGCTTGCTATTTTGAAAGTTTTTGCATGCGTAAACACATACAAAATATACAGTGCTTTTTTTTTTAGGACAGTACATTCTAATGTAAAGTTATTTAGATACAGAATTTTTTTTAAAAATCAGAATAAAAAAAATAAAAATAAAATAAATGACAAAAATGCATTCAAAAATCGGCATTCAGCATGTGTTCACTAAAAACAGTGTAAAAAAAACTTTGGTTTTTGACATATATTATGTGACAATTTTTCTGCCTACAAAAGACACCATGTGAATATGGCCTTGCTAAAGGGGTAAGGAGGAGACAAACTTGATGCTTCCTGGGAGACATATAGAAGACTTTTATTTGTTCATGGTAAATGTTGCAGGTATTTTTCTTTTAACTATTTGTGTCCCTTTACATTTGCAATGTATGATGTATGTGTGGTCGGGAGATCATCTTAATATCCTCCTACAATGTATATTGATTGAAATCTAGCAACTCAACTTAAATTCAGAATTCCACTATCTCTGCTGGGTCACTAAGTAGGAATGACCAGCAAATAGAAAGTAATTTCTAGTTTATTTCTCCATAATTTGTAATACAGTACTCACTTCCAACTTTTGAAAAACTTACCAATTCAACACCCACGGCATTATCATCCAGGACAGACACCCAGCTTATTGTCTCAGGGCTATCATTATAAATCATTGCTTTGTGAATTTTTGATGTTCCAAAATAGACAGATCCAAAGTGAAGGCACTTTAGAGGTTTTTCAGACAGATCGAGCAATTCTAGATTCTGATTGACTATATTTCCTTTTATCTTCAAGAGCAGCTCCTCGTGACCTTGTAATTTAACCCTAAAATAAAGCAGACAGCCAATAGTAGTCAGCTTTTACGCACAAAATCTTCCTGGACATACATAAATAAAGCAGATATACACATTTTAAGGGACGGTAACTAACCATGCCGATATACAGCAAATTATATCATACTAAAACTTGCATTAAAGAGGTTACCCAACATCCACAGCAAAGGTGATAAATGCTCGATCTGTGAAGATCTAACTACTGGAACCCCCATGATCACCTGTCCCCCATTCACTGTACTGCAGTCCGATGTGGAGAGAGGACGAGGAGGGAGCTCAGCTGTTTCTGTAAGTCCCATTGACTATAATTACGTGCCTCTGCTTCCCTTCGCGGCCTCCCAGATTACAATGAACAGAGGGCAGGGGTCCCACATTCTGGTGATCAGTGGAGGGTCCAATCAGACTACCTCCGATAGATCTAACATTTATAGCCTATCCTAGGAATCAGTTTTTTGTGGGCAGAAATAATCTGCCTCAGAATTTCTTCAGGAATTTTGAGGCAGATTTTGGACTGCCTGCACTTATTTTTCCGCTTTGTCACTGCTGTTTATGCCCGCGACCATTGAAGCTAATGCAATGACCGCAGGCAAAAAACGCTGCGAAAAATTCTTAGAAACGAGCGCTGCAGGTTTTTTTCTGCCTCCCATTGATTTCAATGGGAGGTCAGAGGCAGAAAACGCAGCAAGAAGGGACATGAGCGAACAATAGCTGCCTGGGAAAAAAAACGCCTTTTCCTCCCATTGAATTCAATAGGGAGCGATTTCTGCAATTTTTTGGTGCCGATTCCAACACGGTTTCTGCATCAAATCCTGCGTCAAAAAAACTCAGTGTGAACTGACCCTAAGGCTCTCCACCTAAATATTTTTTTCATCCAACTAATAACCCAGTTGGAGATGGGGAATAGCCTGGATTGACTGCTGCCAAGATACTTACTCAATCTCTTCTGCCAGCGCGGTGTCAATCCAGCTTTAAAGGAGCACTCCACATTTTTTTTTATTTGCTCTTCCATTTGTACATTGGTGTTTCAGTGGGGTGCTGTGTGCAGTAATACTTACCGATCCGTGCATCACGTCATTTCGGGTCCAGCGCCGCCCACGTGATCTTCATTCTGACCTGGTCTGTGCTCACTATGCTTGCTTTTAAGAAAACAGGAACTCAGGCTCTCAATGCATTCCTATGGAGCCTCGTTCTGGCTGCCATAGGAATGCATTGAGAGCCTGAGTTCTGGTTTTCTCAAAAGCAAGCACAGTGATCCCAGACCAGGTCAGAACATGGGTAGCGCCGGACCCGAAAACGACGTGATGCACGGATCGGTAAGTATTTCTGCACACAGCACCCCACTGAAACACCAATGTACAAATGGAGGGGGACATTAAAAGAAAACAAAGGAAAATGTGGAGTGCTCCTTTAAGTCATTGCACATAATCTGGGTAAAGCATTTTAAATAGTGTTGCCAAGCTGCACATTCCAAAAAACCAGTCTATCTCAGTTATTTGACTCGAAGTAAAACTGGCACAAGGCTGAGAGCAGAGGAGGGACAGCAGTCAAACCAAGCTAATTCCTTAAATCTCAAAATCTTAAAAACCACTTTTCTCTTCCTCTTACTGCAATATTCTTAATACAAATTTTATGAAGTTAAAGTGGAGAAATGCCTCCCACAGATGACAGTCACTCTATGAATATGAAGATCACATACAGAAAGAGCAAAAAAAAAAAAAAGGTTTTGCATGTGGCTTTCATCTCGCACTTGTCAAACTTTTCTTCTGATCATATCCCTACTATGGTAATTTGCAATTGATCTTAGTGAATTTGGTATCCATTTGCTACTAGGTTTAGGTCTGAAAGGTCTTTTAGGTGTAAAAAAATATTTGTTTTTACTCCTCTAATAAAGGTTACATTATACACTACCGTTCAAAAGTTTAGGGTCACTTAGAAATTTCCTTATTTTTGAAAGAAAAGCACAGTTTTTTTCAATGAAGATAACATTAAATTAATCAGAAATACACTCTATACATTGTTAATGTGCTGAATGACTATTCTAGCTGCAAACGTCTGGTTTTTAATGCAATATCTACATAGGTGTATAGAGGCCCATTTCCAGCAACCATCACTCCAGTGTTCTAATGGTACATTGTGTTTGCTAACTGTGTTAGGGTATGTGCACACACACTAATTACGTCCGTAAGTGACGGACGTATTTCGGCCGCAAGTCCCGGACCGAACACAGTGCAGGGAGCCGGGCTCCTAGCATCATACTTATGTACGATGCTAGAAGTCCCTGCCTCACTGCAGGACAACTGTCCCATACTGAAAACATTATTACAGTACGGGACAGTTGACCTGCAGCGAGGCAGGGACTCCTAGCGTCGTACATAAGTATGATGCTAGGAGCCCGGCTCCCTGCAGTGTGTTCGGTCCGGGACTTGCGGCCGAAATACGTCCGTCAATTACGGACGTAATTAGTGTGTGTGCACATACCCTTAGAAGGCTAATGGATGATTAGAAAACACTTGAAAACCCTTGTGCAATTATGTTAGCACCGCTGTAAACAGTTATGCTGCTTAGAGGAGCTATAAAACTGACCTTCCTTTGAGCTAGTTGAGAATCTGGAGCATTACATTTGTGGGTTTGATTAAACTCTCAAAATGGCTAGAAAAAGAGAGCTTTCATGTGAAACTTGACAGTCTATTCTTGTTCTTAGAAATGAAGGCTATTCCATGCGAGAAATTGCCAAGAAACTGAAGATTTCCTACAACGGTGTGTACTACTCCCTACAGAGGACAGCACAAACAGGCTCTAACCAGAGTAGAAAGAGAAGTGGGAGGCCCCGCTGCACAACTGAGCAACAAGACAAGTACATTAGAGTCTCTAGTTTGAGAAATAGATGCCTCACAGGTCCTCAACTGACAGCTTCATTAAATAGTACCCGCAAAACGCCAGTGTCAACGTCTACAGTGAAGAGGTGACTCCGGGATGCTGGCCTTCAGGACAGAGTGGCAAAAAAAAAGCCATATCTGAGACTGGCTAATAAAAGGAAAAGATTAATATGGGCAAAAGCACACAGACATTGGACAGAGGAAGATTGGAAAAAAGTGTTATGGACAGACGAATCAAAGTTTGAGCTGTTTGGATCACACAGAAGAACATTTGTGAGACGCAGAACAACTGAAAAGATGCTGGAAGAGTGCCTGACGCCATCTGTCAAGCATGGTGGAGGTAATGTGATGGTCTGGGGTTGCTTTGGTGCTGGTAAAGCGGGAGATTTGTACAAGGTAAAAGGGATTTTGAATAAGGAAGGCTATCACTCCATTTTGCAACGCCATGCCATACCCTGTGGACAGCGCTTGATTGGAGTCAATTTCATCCTACAACATGACAATGATCCAAAGCACACCTCCAAATTATGCAAGAACTATTTAGGGAAGAAGCAGGCAGCTGGTATTCTATCTGTAATGGAGTGGCCAGCGCAGTCACCAGATCTCAACCCCATAGAGCTGTTGTGGGAGCAGCTTGACCGTATGGTACGCAAGAAGTGCCCATCAAGCCAATCCAACTTGTGGGAGGGGCTTCTGGAAGCATGGGGTAAAATTTCTCCCGATTACCTCAGCAAATTAACAGCTAGAATGCCAAAGGTCTGCAATGCTGTAATTGCTGCAAATGGAGCATTCTTTGACGAAAGCAAAGTTTGAAGGAGAAAATTATTATTTCAAATAAAAATCATTATTTCTAACCTTGTCAATGTCTTGACTATATTTTCTAATCATTTTGCAACTCATTTGATAAATATAAGTCTGAGTTTTCATGGAAAACACAAAATTGTCTGGGTGACCCCAAACTTTTGAACGGTAGTGTATATAATATACAATGTACATTAGGAAAGATAGTAAGTATATATAATATTTGGTAAATTTTCATGCATTTAATTGACTTTTGTGAACTTAGACACGAGGTTGAAAGCAAATGTTTTTAGCATGAGTTATTTAACCCCTTCACGTCACAGATAATTTTTGCATTTCTGATGCTGCGATTGTTTTCCTTTTTCATCCCTGCCATCACTTTTTTTATTTTTCCATCGACGTATTCCATATGAGAGCTTGGTTTTTGTGAAACTAGTTGTATTTTCTAAATGGCATTTTGGGGTACATATAACTTAACGCCTTACTTTTATTAACTTTTCCTGAGGAGGTATTAGGAAAAAAAATAGCAATTCCCCCATTGTTTTTTTGCATTTTAAATTTCCACCATTCACTGTCTGACATAAATAATGAGTCAGCTGATTGCAACGATACCACATGTGTCTTTTTTTAAACACATACAAAATAAAACCACTTTTCATGGTGTACACTTTTTTTATTTTTAAAAACAACTTTATTTTATATTAATTACTTTTTAGTCCCACTAGGGGACTTTACAATGCGATTAATTAATCGGTTCTATAATTCTGTGGTATACTCAGTTTACCAAAGCATTATTGGCCATCAGTATAAAACTTACAGGCAATCTATTAGGCCATGCCTTCAGCACGGTTTAAATTCATGCAGCCGTGGCAGGCGTGGGTACCTTTGTTAGACCCTCGGATGCCATGACAACCCATTGGCACCCCACAATTGTGTCATGGTGCTCTGATGGGGTGATAGAGGGAGCCACCTCCCTCTGCCTAGCCTCCTAGATGCTGCGTTCACTGTTTACCGTGGCACCTTAGGTGTCAAATGGCTGGGATTCGGGGGTAACTCCGATCCCGGTCATTGCAGCGGATTTCGGCTGTACAGCCATCCCATGCACATAACTTTACACACATTAGCAGGAATGTACTGCTACAATGGAATTAGGGCACGGCCAGACGTGGCGGGATTGCTGTGGAATTCTGCTGCGGACAGTCCGCAGTGGAATTCTCCAGCGGCTGTTTTTTACAGTTGTTTCCAAAAATTTTTAGCCAAGTTAGTTCAGACGTTGTGGAAAACTCTGCTGCGGACCATAGGCTGCGGTGTGGAATTTTTCCTCCGCAGCATGCACTGACTGTTGCGGAGAAGCGGAATTTCACTGCGAATCTCAGCCTTTGCAATGCAAAAACTGAAATCTGTGGCAAGTCCACTGTGCTTTCTGCAACGTCTGAATTACCTGTCAAATATGCAAATGTTGGTGCAGATTCGTTGCGTAATTGCCCCAAATCTGCACCAACATTTGCAGCGGAAAAACTCTGCCACGTCTGGCCATGCCCTTACAGTTACATCTATTTGCCGGAAGGGGTAAAAGAAGATTTACATCCAATACGGAAAAGTGTCCATATATGAGTAAATAAAAAAATACAGTAGCTGACGAAGTTTCCTAATTATGTATGTCTTACTTATAGAAATATTGGCAATTTTCTATTCATTTGTGGCAACCATTTATTCCAAAATGACAACAGGATGAGCAGCCATATTGCTTGTTACTTTTGCTCTAGCTTCTCAGCAACTGATGGTAAAACTGTCACTTTGTTCCAATAATGTAACTCACAAAATGACAACTGATCACCATTTCTGAGAAGCAAATTCAAAATTACACCAATATGGCTGACCTTCCTGATATTACGTTTGCCAAAAAGGCTGCAGCCTAACGTAAAAAATGTGAAGTAGCTGAATACAACTTCATTTCATAATTTGGCTAGATGTCTCTGATTTACTAATATATGGACCATTTTAATTCTTGGTTGGAAACGGTCTATAGATATTCATAAATGTTGTTTCATTTACAAGTTAGCAGAGTTGCTTTGACTTTCAGCACAATTTGTATCACTTTACTTTTGTGTTAGGCGTCACGCACGCGGCAGAGCCATGTGCACAGAGTTCCTACGGTTTCATAGAGGGTGAGACCATAGATTTCTATGGGAGTGATATTATGGCTCCGAACAATTCGAAACTTGTATGAAGCCATTATATGGTCATGTACATGAGACTTTAATTGTCTGGATGTTATTGTTCACTTACTTAGCGGTTTCTTCAATGACAGCTGGAGTATCTGTACATAGGTCCACTTTAATTACTTGCATCGTTTTCGGCTCAACTATTCCACTGGTTGGAGATATAGTGATGGGAAAGTGGCCATTGTATTTTATTTTAAAAGTACCTAATAAAACATAAACATTTTTATTATAGTCACATTAGTAACATTCACAAAGTATGATATCTCATGTAAATCAATAGCAATGCCTGGTAGTGGTAACTTTCCATAAGTTTCCACAACGGAGTGTAGTGGTAAGGTAATGTGTGAAAATCATCTCATTAAAAAAAGCTTGGGGACTGGAGAGATTGTCCCTAGCTGCGGGGCAGCACGTACCAATTTACAGCTGTCTGTACTGGTTTATTATTATGCATCGAGTCTCCTTTTTGTTATTGCACAGCATGAATCATCACTGTCTATATGGCCACACGGGTACAGGCAATAATCCCAGTAATAATGTTAACCACTTCATTCCCGGAGGGTTTACCCCCTTTCATTACCAAGCCTATTTTGGCAGAATGCTTTCGTTTTTGCATCGCCGAATTCAGAGAGCCATAACTTGTTTATTTTTTCATCAATTAAGCCGTAAGTGGTCTTGTTTTTTGCGGGACGAGTTATCATTTTTAATAGAACCATTTCCCGGGAAGATATAAATGATTGATTAACTTTTAGAATTTTTTAAAAAGAAGGAATTTAAAAAAAAGTAGCAATTTTGACATAGTTGTTTGCGGGTTTTTTTACGTCGTTCATTGTGCGTTTTAAATAACTGTCAACTTTATTATACAGGTGGTTACGATTGCGGCGATACCATATTTGTGTCTTCTTTTTTTTCCACCAGCTATGGAAAAAAAATTACTTTATATGAAAAAAATGGTTTTATTTACTTTATACTATTTTGTAATATACTTTATTCAAATCAATTTTTTTTTATTTTGTCTTACTAGGGGATTTCACAAAGCGATCCACTGATTTATTTCATAATGCTTGGGTATATTTAGTATACCAAAGCATTATTGCCTGTCCGTGATAAACTGAGAGGCAATCTATTAAAGGCTATGTACACCTTTTATTTAAAAAAAACAACATATTTGAAAGGTGTACAAAGCCTTTAAGCCGTGACTCTGGCCTCACGGCCTAATAGTCATATAGCTATGGCAGCCTGGAGGCATTTGTGAGGCCCCCGGCTGCCTTTTCCACCCATTGGCACCCCACGATCGCATCGCGGGGTGGCCAATGGGGTGACAGAGGGAGCCCCTTCCTCAGTTTAACCCCCTAGATGCCATGGCCACTATTGACTGCGGAATGTAGGGGGTTAAGGGAGTAGCAGTACTCCAGGGTCTTCCCTGCGACAGCTGCTGCATATTAACAGTGCGGTCAATGGGATCTGCCATGCTACTTGGCGCCGGCAGACAGTTATTGCGGCCACTGTTCAAAAACCGTGGCTCTCAGTTAACTGCCTATGGCTGCAACGTATGTAATTCAGCGGTAGGCAAGTGGATAAATAGAACGAAGCATCAAGGCAAAATCTCAATGTAATTGCTAGAGGGCAGATAGACCACTGTATCATATGGGTGAAAAATGATACCACATTATGGTATGGAGGACAAAATTTGTGACAAATTACCTAACTCATTACTTCGAAGGTACTGGTTCGCCTTCGGAGATCTGCTGTAGCCCATAGGGAGTCTTTAGGGCAATGTTCTCTGAGAAAAATAATGCAAAATAGCTCTCCTCCAAAAGGAAGAAAACGGTCTCTCTAGTGCCACCTCTACTGATGAGGAGCAAAACTCTGAAACATTGCTCTATATAAGGTTTCAATTTTTTTTTTAATAAACAGGTCTGTCAGTGTGATTAATGCAACTTTTTAATTAGTCTTTGTTAAATTCTCTATACAGAGCAGCTGTATTTTTCGTTTTGACCTGAATCCATCATGTGATGGATAAAAGGTGGAGCCGGCGTGTCAGAGACATGTAGGACCCGCTGTCACTGCACCTGTCAGTCCTGCGAACCTGACGGGAACAGTAATTAGCGCTAGATATAGCTGCTCTGTATACAGAATACAAAGCAGCTGTATCTCAAAAAGTAAAAATAATTTTTAATAAAGTTGAACTAATGAGCACTGACTGACTTGTTTATTAAATAAAAGCCCTTTGATGGGCTTTTTTTTTCTCATGAAGTAAACTCCACCCGAAAATGGAAAAATCATTGTAAGTTTTTTTTTGAGGCAGTCACTGGCACACCATCCATATACCATCATTAGGTCCTTTGCATTCAGGAGCAGCAGGAGCAATCCATAAGTTCCTGTTAGTGCAGAACAGAGCTGCACAGGAATGACAAAAGTGTAAGTGTTTAACCTCCACTATGGCTGTCTCTGTTATGGGGGTACTGTAGCTGTCAATCTTATTAATGTGTAACTGGTGGTTTCATGGCTGGCACTCTAACAGGCGCTCTGGAGCTCGCTCTGTCATGTGACCACAGCATGTGGCTGACTCTTTAAATTAGGCAGTACGTAGAGTTCCACCTAATACACCATACAAAGCAAGATTAACACCCAGGAGGTATTTCTTAAATTAGAAATTCCAATGCAACCATCCATACCGTTCAGGTTCCTGATAATCATAACCCTACAAGCCTAGAGACTGCTTGACACTGTGAAATATGTAGGGTCCTCATGCTCATCACTTTGTTGAATACTGAGAATACCTTTTGGAATATGTATGCCTTTATTTTCTGATACATGAACAGGCTTCAACAGAACTCGCAGCAGTCTGGTCGATTGTTCTGACGGTTTGATTGACTGGAACGTGTTTCTTTAGCCAAGCAATATTTTTGGGCGAGCAGAGCCGGAAACATACTCAGTAAATAATCTCATGTTCTGTCTGGCAAGATCATCCAACTACATAAATGTTTCCAAAAATCTGATTATCATATGATTTGTTTGGTAGTGTGCTGGCAGCAAGGAAGGGGAAAACAGCTTGGAAGGAGTTAAACTGTCCTATGCATAAAATTGCAGCTACCCATACACATTAGATCAGCACTACTCAAACTTTTTGATGAGGAGGGGTGTACAATTTCTTGGATGGAGTGGATGAATGAATGCACATCTACTCTCCAGCATGTGGTGCCTATATATATATATATATATATATATATATATATATATATATATTGTGAAGGATGATTTATTTGCTAATATTCTCTGTATGAAATTACATTGTGAATTATCAAGCAGGATGCCGAATTACTAGGATATGTATTATGTGAAAGTGATGATAATGTTTAAATGATTTCGTTTCGTGCAGCAGCCATCTTGTCTGGAGTTCCCATCTTGGTTTTATTGTAGTGAATAGAAAAGTCATAGTTTCTTTAATACAAGTAATGTTGATTTCGTATGTTTTATCTTTGACCTTGGTTCCCAATGCGAAGTTGGACAGGGAGGGAGATGGGAGGGTGGCAAGTATGCGTGAAGGAAGGTCTCCCCCATCTCCACGAGGACATTCTGTCCAAAAGAGATTAGACACCTGCAAAACCTAATGTGTGAAGAATTATAATGATGTGTCTGGGATGTATTTATTGTATGCTTTTTACTGAATAACAAATATTGTTACATTGTCTCTGATTGGTTTACCTCAAGCCTACACCCCGTCTGAATTTAAGTTTAACAGTTTGAGTCTGGTAATAAATCCTTCAGAGGAGCATTTTGAACATTTCAGCGTGTCTGTGTGTTTTCTTCTCCTCTCTCGATATATATCGGTGAAATATCCTAATTAGGATACTGACTAATGGAGTCTGGCCTTGAGTGTCTGTTTGGACTCGTATAAATTTCAGTCTAATATATTTTGAGCGATGGATTTCCACGACAGTAATGGTGCCGATAAAACCCGGAAGATTGCACGTCTGATAAGCTGTCACTGGAGAGGTCTGGCTTTGCATCTGTGAATTACAAAAAAAACGCGGTAGGTAAGGAGCTTATTCTTACACCATTCACACATGCATTGCGTAAGCCTTGGAATCTAGTTGTCAGACGTCACTTCTTTCTGGACGAGGCTCCTTAGTCAGAAGTGGGTTGAAAGATGGATCCAAAAAGGTATGTTGAAGCTTTTTGTGTGATGAAGGATTGCAGGTGTGTACGTGATCTTAAACTGTTAATATGAAAGACATGAGAGAATTTTTGCCAGCAATTACATTGTCAACCAGGAAAATTGTGAGAAGTGTAAGACCTCCGCCTTTGGAATGCAGTGACGTAGCGCATGGCGGAGAGAAGTCGTAACTCACATGTGAAGTATTTGAAATGAAAAGATTGTAGTCTGGACTGTGAAGAAAAAACAAAACTTCTGCTTGCTGCTTTATTGTAGCGTCATTTGTTATTTAGTTGTGTAAAATTGTTGAGGATTAATAGTTGTTCTGTTACCCGTTTGTCTGGGATTATAGTTGGGAGGTACTGACAGTTTGTAGGTGAGAGGACAGTTGGATAGTTGTGAGTAATATCCTGTAGTACCAGGGGCTTCAATGGTTAAGTCCTGATAATGTAGAATCCAGTGCAAGGAGAAGCAATTGTGTCTATATTGAATTTGCACTCAATACCATTACCCATTGCAACAGGGAAAACTTTGAATACTGTATTAGAAAATCATTTATATTTTCCTAACTCATTGCCAGACAGTGATATTGTGTGTAAGGGTCCATAAACCAGTTGTATGCATTGCCAGACTGGCATAAGGTGGGAATCAGTACAGACTGATTTCTAGCACATGTGATAATCCGGCATATACACTTTGATGTAAAATAACATCCAAGTAATTAAGTCTGTAGTAGTATAACATCAGACCGCTGGATTGAATACCGTTGTAATATAACATCCTGTATTCAATGAATGACCCTGACACTTACCCCAGGTGCCACCTGTGTCGTAGTAGTAATTACAGTGAAGGACATTGGTATTGGCTCAGACCCATAGCCCGTAAAGAAATTATCACCAACATACATAACAGCCCCCTAAACTACACCCCACAGAGTGAACGGCTGAGCGGGGAGGATAATATATATATGTTACCAAATATAATTTGCATGTGAAACCATTGCAAAGTGCTAGAGGAAAGAGTTTGGGATATATGCTACATCACAGGCTGTATGAACCAAAAGACACACCCCGGCAGCAAGTGTTCTGCATAAGTGAAGTGACCAACTCCTGCTTGAATCAATGGAGGTTCATGAATGTCGATTTTGTTGAAGAATTTGCTCTTGTAATTGTTGATTGGTAGCATTTTGTCTGTTCTTGATGTTCAATCCAGTGAGGGATCAGAGGATCCTACTGCTAGAATGTCTGGAGGAACGACTTTTGATATCGTATTGGTAAGACAGTCTAGGAGATAGACTGGTCTGAGATATCTGTCGGCAAACGTGGCGTGGCCTGTTTGCCTGGAGGTGGGGATTTACCGGAAATCAACCTACTGCTCTCCGACCATGGGGTCAGGAGGAAGTTGGACAAAGATGCTTTGGGGCACTGGTCCCGTCCAACATTAGAATGAGCAAAAGGAGTTGGGGCTTTAATTGTAAAGTACTAACGTGGGTCAGAACGGGGGGAGTGTAATGTGTGATGTAATGAGACATCTGTGTGATGTGTGATGTGTGCAATGTAACATGTGTGATGTGATGAGACATCTGTGTGATGTGTGTAATGTAACATGTCTGAAGTTTGAAACTAATGACCACAATAAAAGCAGAACTATATTGTATGTTTCCTATTTTTAACAGCAGTAATGTCTAAAAATGTTAGTGTTTTGTGTATGGGGTTAAAATCAGTTCCACTTTTTTTTTCATTTTTTATGTAATGTGTCTTATCTTCGCGCACGCGCAGTAGTCTGTAACTACACCAAGCGAGGAAAATATTACAGCCGGCTGGATCTGTTTGTAAAAAGATAAAAGCTATACTGCAGATTAATGTGTTATAATGTGATAAGATTTAATGTTGGAATGTTTTGATGTTAATTCAAATGTATTAAACTACAGATATTGTGAGACATGGGGTTTTGAAAATATATGTGCCCCCTCTGTTCTGTTATGTACAGCTTATTTTTTTGCAGTAATTAATATTACCAGATATATTATTTTCTGTGTTATTGAATAACTAATTACATTTGTCTTGTTTTTTTTGTTTTCACACATGAGGCGCGTGCTATGGTGCTGCCTAAATGTTATTTTTGAAAATGTGAGATGTTTTACAGGTAAATGGTTGCAGGTCATTTTAAAGATAAAATGTATTTTTGTCAGGAGAAAGTAATCTTTTTTTGTTCCAGGCTGTTGTGTATTACAGGGGGTTAAACTAGTGCCACCCCGATAGAGTGCCTAATTTTATTATGTTGATATGTCGTTTTGAACCCTGCTACATTACTTTCGCAGAGTCCAAATAGGAGGGAATGGTGAAGGGACTGATCAGGTAGTTTTGTTTTGTGTTTTATTTTGTTTTGAATTAATGAATTTGGTTCTAGGAGATCTACAAAATGTGTATGAGCTTCAAGGAGTAATCCAGATTAAATGTGTATGACAGTAACCTAAATTTTGAGGTTTTTTCTGTGTAGATGGTTCCAGATCCTTCCAGAACGGTGAATATGGCACTGGGTAAGCTGTGCTGTAGTCTCCACCCAATATGAGGTATTGTGTAAAAGACCATCCCCCTCCAGCAAATTTACATGGGAGGCAGAGGTGACGTCACTCACAGATGAGTCTTTATAGATTTAGATGGGGAGAAGGCAAAACAAAAAAATTGTTTGAATATTGTTTATTTTATGCCAGATTTCAGTAACATATTTTGTTTGTTTTTGTATTAATCAGGTATTTACAGGACCTGGTGGGTGGGATTTACAAGTGTTCTGGATCATCAGATGAATGTGGAACAATAAAACTCCACCCTTTTGAAATGTTCTATCTATATGTGACATGGGTTTCCAATGTAAATTTATAATGTAGAAATACTTCATACAGTATGTGTAGAACAGGATACGAGGCACAAGGTAAATTACCCAGAAACCACTCTCACCTTCTTGTTTATCTCAAGGAGTGGAGCTGGAGGTGCTCGCTGAGGCTGTAACCTGGCAGAAGGTAAGACGGCCGACATTTACACTGACTCTAGGTACGCTTTTGGCATCGCCCACAATTATGGGCCCATTGGTAGTAGGAATTTTATTGGATCATCGGGTAAGCCAATTGAGAGAGCGAGAGAAGACAGAACTGACAACAAGGGTATATGCAGCCAGGTATCATTAAATTGGCTTGTCCCTGGATACAATAATGCCACCACTAGGTTTGTAGCAGCCAACATGATGTGCGCACGGCGTGACATAGGTAAAACAGCAAAGGTACCTGTGAAAAGTGCAGCCCGGCCAGATTATCCGTCCCAGCGACTGCAGAACATACAACTACCCGAGGTAGAAGTGTATGACAATGTGCTCGTGTGTGTAGACCTGTTCTCAGGGGGGCCTAAAGCCCGGCCTGTATTTTCCCCACTGCAGACGTTGTGTGTAAGTGACAGGGGAACAATGTTATCCCAAGTATAGAACTGATGTTTGTACAATAAGATATCAGCAGTTCTCCAGATGTTATTCCAAAGTTAGTTTGTTTAATAATTGTATTTAAGAAGTGTTGTGGGAATATTAAGTACTGAAGTTAAGTTTTATGTAAAGTTCTGGACCAGCCTTAGCATTGGACTATTAGAGTCATGCATCAGATAAAAGGTACAGAAGTGGAATATTCCCATTTGAAAACATTTTTAGTTATTTGTTTTTTGTTGTTGTTATTGTGAAAGGAAAATTCTGTGCAGCGTTTGTGTGTGTGTGTGTGTGTGTATATATATATATATATATATATATATATATAAAAAGAAGAAAAATGAGTTTGCATGTATAATTTCTAGTTATTGCTCAATGTGAACGTTTGATGTAAAGATGTTATTTGTTAATGTTTTTCTTCAAATTAATTATTTGATTAAGATCAATTAATGTTTATACAATGAAAAAATTTGTTCTCCACAGGAAGAGTCCAACTGGGAGCGGAAGGCGTGAGAACCAGATTCTAACAGAATGTGGACGGATAAGGGAAGGTGAACCGGTAACACCCAAGTCACTCTTGATGGCACTTGCATTGATGGTGTATGACCTCACATATGCCCCAAGACTGCAAGGATCGATTTGGTAAGATCTAATTAGTATGTCCCAGGCTTTACAGCTGTTGCTGCTAAATTCTGTTAGAGCTGTTTGATTTGCCTACAGAACAGTCCTGGCAGACCATTGCCAACCTTATCATACCCGCCTCCCACGAAGAGAACAGACCTTGAGAGGCCTTCCCATGCAATACAAATTAGAGTAAGAAAAATTGGTTTGCGACATTTGTCAGATAAACATGTGGAATCTGTGTATATTTTGGTGAGCTGGAAATGTTCCAGGCAATCAGCTCAGATCAAGGTACAAATCCTGCTGGAAAGCGTGACACCAAGTGCAAATGAAATGTACCCAATAATTACACATCTTTTAGGTGCCATGTCCATTGGAACAGAGAAGTTTTTCTTATATAAAAGGTGTTTGTTTGATTTAGTTTAAGGGCCTGAGATTGTTATTGTATGTACTTAGAACAACTTTTATAGTACGTAGATGTTATCACTAGATTAGTATTTATTTTAACAATTGACAAGGGTTGGGGGTCCCCAGCAAGTGCCAGTAAATATGAACTAAAAGATTTTTAATACGATGAACTCCATCACTGAGTTGCGGCAGGCGCAGCCGGAGCCAGTACAACGCATTTGTCATGAACTGACGGCAGTGTCACAATTCCAAGCAGCCGCCCAGACAAGTAACTTACCGGAGGAAGAAGACAGATGAGCGGAGGGTTTGTTGTGTCACAATAACACTCCACTAATCCGCCTACGTGGGATCTCATACCAGGCTCACAGCATGAGGTGTTGTGTACAGCCCGGTGACGTAAACTAAAAGAGACGGGGTCTGAAAGATGAGAAGAACCAAACCAAGTCCTGATGACATCAGCAAAGTTCAAAGTAAGGACCAAAAACCTGAGTGAATCCATCAGCAGTATCAAGTGTTCTAATCAGAAGACAGGAGAAGAAGAGGACGATGATGTACAGGACTTGTCAATACACTGGTGGGACCCCGTACCCTAACCGGACATTGGTGATGGCATCATATTAGTTGTGGCCCTATTGATATATTGCTAGAGTTTCATAATCATAATATATAATTTCTGTAATTTAATATGAGAAAAAGGGGGGTTTGTGAAGGATGATTTATTTGCTTATATTCTCTGTATGAAATTACATTGTGAATTATCAAGCAGGATGCCGAATTACTAAGATATGTATTATGTGAAAGTGATGATAATGTTTAAATTATTTCGTTTCGTGCAGCAGCCATCTTGTCTGGAGTTCCCATCTTAGTTTTATTGTAGTGAATAGAAAAGTCATTGTTTCTTTAATACAAGTAATGTTGATTTCGTATGTTTTATCTTTGACCTTGGTTCCCATGCGAAGTTGGACAGGGAGGGAGATGGGAGGGTGGCAAGTATGCGTGAAGGAAGGTCTCCCCCATCTCCACGAGGACATTCTGTCCAAAAGAGATTAGACACCTGCAAAACCTAATGTGTGAAGAATTATAATGATGTGTCTGGGATGTATTTATTGTATGCTTTTTACTGAATAACAAATATTGTTACATTGTCTCTGATTGGTTTACCTCAAGCCTACACCCCTTCTGAATTTCAGTTTAACAGTTTGAGTCTGGTAATAAATCCTTCAGAGGAGCATTTTGAACATTTCAGCGTGTCTGTGTGTTTTCTTCTCCTCTCTCGATATATATCGGTGAAATATCCTAATTAGGATACTGACTAATGGAGTCTGGCCTTGAGAGTCTGTTTGGACTCGTATAAATTTCAGTCTAATATATTTTGAGCGATGGATTTCCACGACAATATATATATATATATATATATATATATATGAATACCCTGCCCCTCCTAGATTTTACTCCTGAAAGGGCATCACAGCATCATAGACACCAATGAACACAATGCCCACTGCGTCCTTGAAGTAACAATAGATCCGCCTCCAGATGTTGCCCTGTGACATCAGAATGCAGCCTGATTTTCAATGAAATGTTACCTGCTATTTTAAGTGAGGCCCTCACCAAAAACAGTGACAACGGCAGTGCCCACATAACAGTGTTAGTCCACTATAGAATTCATGTACAGCCTTCCATTTATCAGTGACAGCAGTGACTGACACAGCGCCTTCATAACAGTGATATTCACAACTCTTCATAAAAGGCTCAGCCCTCCATAGCAATGTCAGCGACAGCCTTTTATATAACAATGACAGCCACAGTCACTCATAAGTCACAGCCACCGACCCTTCTATGTGACAGGTACAGGCCTCAATATAGTGACATTCAAATCCCCATAGACAGCTAAAATCCTAACGCTGACTTCTTCCATCAGACTCTCTTGCAGGAAGTGGCATGTGAGCGGACAATGTCCCATCCTCTTGAACGCTGATCTTTATCCAAAGAGAACAGTGCAGAGTGGATATTCTCCAGCTGGACAGTCCCCAGGTTATACAGTAGACTTGTCCAGGCTAATGTAAGGCGGGTGCTGAACTAGAATAATTTGAGTGTATTCTGCAATTTTCAGCCGGATCCACAAATGATCTAGGGTGTATGAAGAGATTCTTCATTTCTTTATACATCCACTATTGGGAAATTGCCAAAAATATATCAGCCATGTTGAGAAAGACCTATTTTATGTCTATGAACATTTTTACATTACAATCTTGGGTTTCTAATGCGAAAAATAGTAAAAATAAAAAATAGAAGTATATAATGACTGTATAATAGCTCTCTGAAGCAGCACCAGCGGCGATCAAGTGATCAGCCGGCTGCTCTCAGACTAAAGTGTTAGTCTATGAACCTCTTTAAGGGAGCAACCGCTTTTCTAAAAAAAAATCTTTCATTTATGTTTGCCCACACATTTTTTCATTGATATAACTGTATGAGGCCTTTGTTTTTTTTACCATTAAGGATTAATACTTTTGATTTTTGTTCTTTAATAGGGCGATATCTATATACCAGTACATTACACTATGTAACAATATAAACACAG
Source organism: Rhinoderma darwinii (assembly GCF_050947455.1). Taxonomy (NCBI): domain Eukaryota; kingdom Metazoa; phylum Chordata; class Amphibia; order Anura; family Rhinodermatidae; genus Rhinoderma; species Rhinoderma darwinii. The sequence goes on from NC_134688.1 coordinate 204,757,207, forward strand.
GCCTATGTATGCCCCAACAACATGCAATCCGGAAAGAAAGCTTTAGGGTCCTTTTTAGGACCCCATGCCTGACTATCCATAAATGTCTAGGCTTCCATTGGAACACTCAGTCATGCAATTTGAAGGCTGCCATCCCTTTGATTATGCCTTCTTCTGTATAGACTGAGGCAATCAAGGGGTTAAATAGCTGGAATTGTTCAAAGTCAATGACACCCTCCCGCTGTTGATCGATTAAGGGCACATTCAGACGTGGCGGAATTGCGGTTGAATTCTGCTGTGGACAGTCCGCAGTGTAAATCTGCAGCAGACGTTTTTAAATTGGTTTCTATAGATTTTTAGGTAACTTAGGTCAGACGTTGCAGAAAATAACAGTGCGGAAATTAGACTGCGGTGCAGAATTTTCCCTCCGCAGCATGCTCATAAATTTGCGGAGAAGCAACAGAATTTCACTGTGGCTTTCAGCCTTTGCCATGCAAAAACTGAAATCTGTGGCAAGTCCTCTGTGATATCCGCAACGTCTGAATTACCTGTCAAATATGAAAATGCAGATTCGCTGCGAATTTGCAGCAACATTTTCAGCGGAAAACATCCGCAACGTCTGAACATGCCCTAAGGCACTCCCATCGATGCTACAATCGCTTGGTATGGTGTCAAAAACAAAATAGGAAAAAGTTAAGAGAGGGGGAAATACTTTGCATATGCTGCCGAAATTCAGTCTTAGATCACAGAGATAGGAGATGCAGAATTGTGTTGTTTGTTAACATACTGACATCCATGTAGACATTTAAACTCAGTGAACTTATGAAATATGGTGCTGTATATAAGTGACCAAACAACCACATTCTAAATTGGTACAATGAAGCAAACACAAACAAGAGAGTCCACAAAAATGTGCAGAATATAAGAATACATTCTTCTTCCTGATGTTCTTAACTTTTTTTAAGCCTTGGAACACTCTATAAGGTGGCTATCTGCCTGACCTAGAAATGGTAAGGAAGCTAAAGGTACTGCTGTCCAAACATCAAGATCACGAGATCCGGAATTCTAAAACCTGCTATTTATTTTTCTCTAATAGATGGTCTTTCTTTAGCTATCTGAAGGCACACTTAAGTTTTCACCATGTAATATAATCTCTACAAAGAAAAAAAAATGAAAATATCTTAGATGCAAACAACAAACCTTTTTATCATACTCGATCAAACGGGAAAAAAAGACTCATCCCAGGATCAGATAACACTCAGCGTGCTCTGTCTTCCTTTTGCATACTGATGCTAAAAGGGTTTTCCGGTACTTAAACATTGATGGCCTGTCCTTAGAGATGACCATAGCCCATTTATAGTTTACATAAGTACAGCGCCATATATGAGTGTGACTGTGTCTGGTACTGCAGATTAGTCCTATGCAGCTGAATGGGACTGAGCTGTAGTACCAGGCATAGCTTCCAGTACGGACGAGCCGCTGTGCCTGTGTAATGAAGGGTCCCCTTCATTGTGCTGATTGGACCCCAATCAATGAAACACTGATGGCCTGTCCTAAGGATAGGTCATCTATATTTAAGTCCCAGGAAACCCCTATTTTTCCACTGTACAGAATGTATGACGTAGATGAATAAGAACATGGTTTTGAGTCTTCCTCCAGATAGGCAGTGCAAGATCCACCTCTCACAGAAAAAGGAATATACTAAACAGTAGGGCAGATTTACTGCTGTATCTGCGTCCCGAATTTGACGCATTTCATTTTAGACTAATTTAGGAACAGATGTTTGCACCTCACTGGATACTTTTAAAAAGTGTCCAGAAGGGGGCGTGGCTTAGTGGTAAGGGGCGTGGTATACTGGATATGAATGTGCCAGATGCTTTGCTCCCCCTGGAGGAAGGTGGTATCAGAGGTGTCTGGGAAAGGTTTCTTGACCTCTCCTTAATAAAATAAACATTGTTTATAGGAGAACAAGTAGAGACGATTATGGCTAGCTTATCTTGAGTGTTCCGAGACACAAAATAAAGTACAATGTGATAGTATCAAGAATGTTTTTTATATGTATATTACAACATTTTTACAGTTTTACAGCACTATTAAAAAAGAACCCTCTGCAAAGGGAAAAATAAACACAACCGATAGTGGAAGTCTGAACTACTGCAGCCTGGCAGCCTTAACAGAAACTAGCTCATTTGTGCTCTAAATTGTATCAAAACCTTTTTTTAACCAATTTGCGCAAATGGGCATACCAATACATCCTAATTGTTGACTTTTGACCGCAATAGGGCGTAATTGTATGCCAAGTGGATGGCATGGGCACCAGAGCTGTGCCCAACAATCCACAACGATTGTCGACTGTATTATACAACTGACATCCCGCTGCAATTGGAAAAAGAAATGGATAAAAAATGGATTTTCCCTCTGGCGCAACCTTATATGATTTTCTACTCAATCGGAGAACGGGTGAGTAAAAACAGGCTTTATTTAATGGACTCGTACACTGCCTGAGGAAGAGATCTGTTCGATCTCGAAACTTCTTGTTGTATCTGTACATTAAATAAAGCCTGTTTTTACTCACCCGTTCTCCGATTGAGTAGAAAATCATATAAGGTTGCGCCAGAGGGAAAATCCATTTTGTATCCATTTCTTTTTCCAATCGTTTTATCGAGACTGCTCTCAGCCCTCGAACTGGATCCCCGGCTGCACCTCATTCAAGTTCTCACAACCACCGAAAGACCTTCGTTTTATACGTCTGTGGATGTTATGCTCCCAGCATAACTTCTCAAGGTGAGCACAATCTCCTCATTTTCCACCTGACAAGTTTTCTTTACTGGTTCATGCACTATTGTGTGCTTTGTGTTTTTCTTTTGTATTCCATCCCGCTGCAATGGAACACAGTTACCTCTGATACTGGCAGTTTAACCCCCTTAGATGCCATGGTTAATGGCGACTGCAGCATCTAAGTGGCTACAGAGGGAGGGGACTCCCTCTGTCATTCTATCATTGCCCTGCAACACCACCAGTGGGTGCTTATGGGTTGCCATAGCAACTGCAAGGCCTAACCATCCTCCAGGTTTGACAGTTTAAGGGTATGTTCACACGGCAACGCCAATTACGTCTGAAATTACGGAGCTGTTTTCAGGCAAAAACAGCTCCTGAATTTCAGACGTTTTGACAAGTGCACATGTTTTTCGCGGCGTCTTTTTACGGACGTAATTGGAGCTGGTTTTCATTGGAGTCAATGAAAAATGGCTCCAATTACGTCCCAAGAAGTGACATGCACTTCTTTGAGGCGGCCGTCTTTTTAAAAAAAAAGCCTGTCTGCACAGAACACCGTAAGACCCATTGAATTCAGTGGGCAGATGTTTCCAGACGGTTTTGAGACGTTTTTTGGGGTGTAATTCGAGGCGTAAAATGCCTGAATTACGTCCGTAAATAGAGCGTGTGAACATACCCTTACACTGACAGGCAATAATGCCTGAGTATACGAAAGCAAAATAAAAGCGATCATTTATTTGGAAAAAAAAGTGCACACAGTAAAAATAAAATAAAACCATTTTTTTTCCATAAAAAGTGGTTTTATTTAGCAAAAGTGTTAAAAAAAAAAACGCCAAAATTGTTTTATTTTATTTTAAGTTAATGAATAAATTATATGTACCCCAAAAATTGTTGTTTTAAAAAATACGACTCGTCCTGCAGTAAAAAAAAAAAAACAGGCCACATTCAGCTACATTGAAGGAAAAGTTATGACCCTTGGAATGCAGCAATTTTTTTTCAATAAAAGGTGCTATTATGGTGCAAAAATAGTTTTATGTAGTAAAACATAAAAAAAAAATTACATTTAGTATTGCCGTAATGGTACCGACCTATAGAATAAAGGTTTCACATTAAATATGTCACACAGTGAACAGCCAAAATTTAAAATGCAAAGAACTATGGTAGAATTGCTGTTTTGTTATATCAATTCCCTCTCTAAAAAAGTTAATAAAAGTTCATCAACAAATTATATGTACCCCAAAATGGTGCCATTTAAAAATACAACTTGTCCAGCAAATAACAAGCCCTCATATAGCTTCGTTCACGGTTCTCGGAATGTGGCGACACAAACACAAATTATTATGAAAAAAGGGTTTTTAATTGCAAAAATAGTAAAACATAATAAAAACTACATAAATTTGGTATCGCTGTAATCGCAACGACTCGTAAAATAAAGATAACATGCCATTTTAACTGCACAAGGAAAGCCAAAAAACTAAACCCAAAAAACAAATTGTTGGCTTTTTTTTTTCCATTCCCCTAGCTAATAAAAGTTTTCAATAAATTATGTGTACACCACAATAGTTACATTTAAAATACAACACATCCCGCAAAAAACAATCCCTCATACGGCTATGTAGTCAGAAAATTTATAAAGTTATGGCTTTTGTAACGAAGTAGTGAGAAAATGAAAAAATGCTGCATCCTCAAGACACAAAATAACTGCATCCTGAAAGGGTCAAAGTTTAAAAAATTTACATTATGGATTGGTAAATCTGTACATTTTATCTTTGAAGGACCAGTAACATTAAAAAAAACAGGTTGTCAGACATGCACATTTCCCACTGTCATTAAATACATGGCATGGCAAATTTTATGTTAGCGGCCCTTTAAAAACAGCAAATTTTATAGTGTCAACCCTATGATTCTGCTTAAAAAGGTATGCAGAAGTAGATGGCTAACTAGGTCAGAGTGCAATTGTACTTGTAAACCAGCAGTGCTTGTAGTCTTTCAAGATCTCATCAATGCTTTCATTAAAATTAAATAGACTTGAGGGAACCAAAAATACCAGCATGTACTAAACACCAGCACGTACTAAAAAGCAGCACGTACTAAACACCAGCACGTACTAAACAGCAGCACGTACTAAACACCAGCGCATGCTAAACACCAGCACGTACCAAACACCAACACGTACCAAAAACCAGCACGTACCAAAAACCAGCACGTACTAAACACCAGCACGTACTAAACACCAGCACGTACTAAACACCAGCACGTACTAAACACCAACACGTACTAAACAGCAGCACGTACTAAACACCAGCACGTACCAAACACCAGCATGTACTAAACAACAGCACGTACTAAACACCAACACGTACTAAACACCAGCACGTGCTAAACACCAGCACGTACCAAACACCAGCACGTACCAAACACCAGCACGTACCAAACACCAGCACGTACTAAACACCAGCAGGTACTAAACACCAGCGAGTACCAAACACCAGCGAGTACCAAACACCAGCACGTACCAAACACCAGCACGTACCAAACACCAGCACGTACCAAACACCAGCACGTACCAAACACCAGCGCGTACCAAACACCAACGCGTGCGAAACACCAGCGCGTGCTAAACACCAACACGTACTAAACACCAGCACGTACTAAACAGCAGCACGTACTAAACACCGACGCGTACTAAACACCAACGCGTACTAAACACCAGCACGTACTAAACACCAACACGTACTAAACACCAGCACGTACTAAACACCAGCACGTACTAAACACCAACACGTACTAAACTCCAGCACGTACTAAACACCAGCACGTACCAAACACCAGCATGTACTAAACACCAGCGCGTACTAAACGCCAGCACGTGCTAAACACCAGCACATGCTAAACACCAGCACGTACTAAACTCCAGCATGTACTAAACACCAACACGTACTAAACAGCAGCATGTACTAAACACCAGCACGTACTAAACAACAGCACGTACTAAACACCAACACGTACTAAACTCCAGCACGTACCAAACACCAGCATGTACCAAACACCAGCATGTACTAAACACCAGCACGTACTAAACACCAGCACGTACTAAACACCAGAGCATACTAAACACCAGCACGTACTAAACACCAACACGTACTAAACACCAGCACGTACTAAACACCAGCACGTACTAAACACCAGCGTGTACTAAACACCAGCACGTACTAAACACCAGCACGTACTAAACACCAGAGCATACTAAACACCAGCACGTACTAAACACCAACACGTACTAAACACCAGCACGTACTAAACACCAGCATGTACTAAACAGCAGCATGTACTAAACACCAGCACGTACTAAACAACAGCACGTACTAAACACCAACACGTACTAAACTCCAGCGAGTACCAAACACCAGCGAGTACCAAACACCAGCACGTACCAAACACCAGCATGTACCAAACACCAGCATGTACTAAACACCAGCACGTACTAAACACCAGAGCATACTAAACACCAGCACGTACTAAACACCAACACGTACTAAACACCAGCACGTACTAAACACCAGCACGTACTAAACACCAGCGTGTACTAAACACCAGCGCGTACTAAACACCAACACGTACTAAACACCAACACGTACTAAACAGCAGCACGTACTAAACACCAGCGCGTACTAAACACCAGCGCGTACTAAACACCAGCACGTACTAAACACGTGCGGGACCCGTTTTTACCTATGCCTCATAGGCTTGAATCTATTGAGGGATCCGTGAAAACGGACAAAAATAGGACATGTCCAATTTTTTCTCGGGCCCTTTACAAGGTCTGTTAAAACAACGGCCGTGTGAACAGCCCCACAGAAATACATGCAGCCATGTCACGCCCAATAAAAAAACAGCCGTCACACGGACGATTTATACGTTCGTCTGAATAAGCACTTACACTAAACGTGTACGACTAGCATGTACTAGTCTTTTTTCTACTCTTTAGATGCCAAAATGAAATTTAAAACGTTTCAAATTAGTTATAATGCTGCCACCTAGTGGAAATATACATCAACTGACAAGTTAAAATCCCTGCAGAAAAACCTAATACAAATGATTAAATCTCATTCCTTATATTTCAGGATGTTATTGTTTTAATATTCTACGTTGACATTAAGATAACATTGTACGGAGACGTAATATAACACGCATAGAGGTGTGTGGTAATGCCGTATCACAGAGGTATTCTCCCCCAGAATTATTGCTTCTAAGGCAGAATATTCTGTTATACAGTTCTGTATGGAGGCACCATACAGCAGCACAGATGCCAATATAGAACATTATATGGCGCCATGTACAGGATCCATGCACACGGCTCTGGCTTATCTCACTTTTATTATGCTACAAGGCATAGGTTAAGATTTGTCCATTATTTCAAACTTATTTGGAAGTTGTATAAAATAAAATACGTTACTGAATTAATAAAAATAAGCATCGGTCTTCTGAGCCAGAACCATCATTTACAGTCGAATATTATAAAATTTTACTATTTTGCAATATGAGAATTAGAAACATTCAGCTACTGTTAATAAATATATGTACAGTATGGATTAGGAATATACAATATACAGATGTGATATATGCAACGTGCTGGTTATTACCTGAAGAAGAACCATGGTTTGTAACTGTAATCTCCTTGTAGATCACTTTACTATTTGCAACTATATTGCCAAAATTCACTTCCGGATCAATTTCTAGATAGCAGGAAGGAGTGAAACTGGAAGAAAAACACAGGGGTTTTAATACACAGACGAGATCTGTCCTTTATACAATGCGCAGTGTGAAGCGGTGAGAACATAATAAAGGTAATAATCACATTGTATTGGAAAACATAACGGGATCATACACATTTGTTTTTGTTTCTTTTCACAATTTCGTTCATTTTGGCAATAGCTTATTAATGTTCATCCTGAGCCTCCTGATGAATGTACACAGAACTGAGAGAACTATTGGGACCCTTAGCAACATGGAGATAGGTGAGAAGTTTGACATCCTATGTGGACACTAACGGCTGATATTAGCGTTGGCCAGTTTGCTACCTTTAAAAATTCTGAAGCTGTTAGACCATGTTAACGTAAAAAGAATATAAAAGACACATAGAATTATATTTTCAGGTATTTTTTTCATCATTCATTTTGCAGCTGTATTTTGATGTCCATACTACGGCCATAATACCTGGACCTCCCGCAGATCTACTGTATGGAAATAGATCACTATAGGATACCATAGTTCGGTTCAGTAGGACCACGGGAGATCCAGGTATTGCGGCCATAATACAGACATATAAATGTGACTGTATTACAGCCATGTGAAACCGGCCATAATCTGTATACTACATTCCTATCTTCTACAGTATTATATTTATATGGTGAACGACCTCTGATCTTATGCCAAGCAACTGTTTGAGGAAGGAAAAATATAAGATTGTGCCCATTTGAAATATTTACCAAAGCATTTGTTTTTATTGCGACTGTCTCACTAATCTCCCAATTTCCCCCATATAAATAAGGGTAGGACTGGTTATGGGCCCCAATATTGAACAATTACGCCCTGATCACCAAATATTCCCAGAGGACTGTGCCCCCAGAAGTCTAGAAGGGCAGGAGCCCTGGGCAATTGGTATTTATGGCCACATATCTAATAGTTCAGGGCACAATCCGGAACTGTATCTTGGGCATTAGTAATCATAGAGTGTAACGCTATTGTGTATAGCTAAGCAAGCAGAGACTATCCGAATGCAGTAATGTGAAGCGGACAGGAGAAGATAGTGGACAGGAGAAGATAGTGGACAGGAGAAGATAGTGGACAGGAGAAGATAGTGGACAGGAGAAGATAGTGGACAGGAGAAGATAGTGGACAGCTGTGACCCGAGGGAAAGGGCCTCGTAATGACGTCCAATTCAATTAACCCCAGCACTTGCAAGAATGAATTATAATAGGCAGGAATTAAGTTCTTTACCAAAGAAACAACCCAAATATGTCTAAAATTAACAATGACTTGACGACATCTGTTATACTGATAGTGGTAAAAATGAATTATTAAATAATGACTCTATTTAAAACAGTGAAATGTGGAGGGACATTAATATTAATATTTTATCGACAGCGTTTCCACTTCATTCATTTGCAGTCAGGTAAAGTAACTTTTTTCCCACTTTCAAGTATTATTAATGTATTTGTGAACAGCTCAAATTCCCAGCATCATAAATGCCGCTTTGTAAAATCCACTGAGATTACGCCATGCTTCCATCTTTTTTAGAGGTTTTCCAGTTGTATGTAAATAAAGCGTACTCATTTACACATTGTGCAATGAAAAGTTCTGAACATGTCTAATATACTTCAGTATTATATCCACAAAATGTTCAGGATCTCCGCTTGCTGTCAATGAATGGAAATATTCTTGATGACAACCAGAGGCTGAAAACCTGTCCTGATCATGCCCAACTAGCACAAATACAAAGCCAATTAAGTGTAACAGACCAGACAGCGGTGTTAGGCTGATGTCTAACTAAGGCTCTGTACACATCTGCGTTGGGATCCCGTTCTGTCTGAGGTTTCCGTCTGAACGGGACTCCGAGCAGACACAAACTGACACCGACGGAAACCAAAGGTTTCTGTCTCCATCACTATTGATTTCAATGGTGACGGAGCCGGTGCCCCTGGTTTCCGTTTGTCTCTTTTGTGCACCGGATCAGTCGTTTTGCCGGAAGCAATAGCGTAGTCGACTACGCTATTGCTTCCGGCAAAACGACGGGTCCGGTGCACAAAAGAGACAAACGGAAAACACGGGCACCGGCTCCGTCACCATTGAATTCAATGGTGATGGAAACGGAAACCTCTGGTTTCTGTCGGTGTCAGTTTGTGTCTTTTCGGGGTCCCGTTCTGACGGAAACCTTCTACGGAACGTCAGAACGGGACCCCAACGTAGATGTGAACAGAGCCTTAGTTAGACATCAAGACAAGTTTTTAGCGTAAATAATGAATATTTTCATTCATTCCTTCAAGATGCAAAGAGATCCTGAAAATGTTAAAGATGTCATATATAAAGTTTACTACATTTTGTTTATAAATAAGCTTTAGTTTCACAAAACAGAAAAAACTCTGCAATACTGATATAGTAGTGAATATTTATATGGTAAATATCTTACCCCAATAATGGCACCTCAATGACATCAGTATCAACCACAACCAGCAGCTTGTCACGAACGTCTTCCTTTTTGGTGGGATGATATTCCACACTTGCTGCCACTTTTAGCCCCGGTGCTATAGGTTTCTCTGGATTTTGTATAAATAGTGTGAACTGAAAAGGGACATGAGTAAACATTACAATACTATATAAATCACATGTAATGACATAAATATGAACATGTAGATGTAGTGACTTGGAAAGAAATAGATGGTCCGTCCACTCCCAATAAAGGTAAGTACAACAGGTCCTTTGGTCTTTAGGAATTCTATACTAGATTATGGGCTTTGTACAGACCATGCAGTTACTAGCTCCTTTATTGTGCACTTTCCTATCATGAATAGAAGTATGTACAGTATAATACTCACGTTATTCTTCTGGAATATCTCTGGAAGGTTGAGACGTTCCAGATCGGATGCTGCCACTTTGTCTCACTTAACCCTAGTTGCTGTAACATCTACTATATCTTTTTACATACAGTGAAAGGTCCACTTAACCCAATGAACGTAAATGGGAGGCATCCCATGTGGTATCTTTGGGGCCCCTGGAGGGAGGCTTAGTCCAGGTTGGCTGCATCCCTAATGGGTGGTGAGACCATGTGAGAACATCTCCACAGGTCCTGTAATGTTAGCAAACAATCGTGTCCTGGAACGGAGATGGGGCAGACACGTCCCCCTTTAAGAGGTGGTTAACCAGCATCAGACCGGGGGCCTCATTTATTTTTTTCTCATGGGCTCTCTCTTTGTACGCTGCTGATGCTATATACATTAGGTCGTTCATTTATAAAATATGTTCCTGAAATATCTGATATCTTACTCCAAACATACCGAGTTACAATGGACTGAGTACGGTGTATGTAGGTAGGACAGTCAAGTCATTCATTTTCTGCCATTCCCTGGAGGATCAGTTCACTGCCAGTGGGAGGTTTACCACCTGTGCCCACATGACTGCAAGAGCCTTCATCTCCTAACAACCTCTCTGAAATCTTACTATTATTATCTATGGGTATTTGTAAAGTAAAGAGTAAAACATATGGATCCTACTAGGAACAAATTATCTCACTGTATATGTCCATAGATAATAATGAAAAAACCTGTTAATGTCAATATCAGCATAAAACACACATAAATAGAACAACACATTTATAATATTGGACTATACCTGGGGATCTTTTGGCCCATGTATTTTGATGGCTTTAGCCACACGACTGATGTTTTGCACAGTGATATTGGCTTGATAAGTCTTTCCAACGAATACATCCATGAAGTGGAGAAGGCTGGGAGCGATCTTCACTCCTAATACGTTATCAATCAATTCTTCCATGGCTGCAGGTAAACAATGGAAACAGAAACAACTAACAAATAAAATCAACACAATATTAATAAACGCTTGTGAATATCTTTCCGTATACACTATGGAGATCACTAAGGTCTCACGCACACTTCCGTTGGCCATTGTACGACCGTTAATGCCGATTTCGTGAAACACGGACCGCACACAGATGGCTTCCGTGTGCAGTCCGTTGCTTAACGGATCAAATCAATGAAGAGGCCGAGACCGTTCTGTCAAAAACGGACAGGAGTGGAACATGTCTTATTTTTGACAAAACGGACGCACGGTTCCATTAAAACAATGGAAGTGTGCACGGTCCCATTGAAATGAATGTGTCAGGGTGCTATCAGTTTAAAAAAAATGGATAGCACCCTGACGAAAATCACTGAAGTGGGCATGAGACCTTATGCTGTACTCCCTCCAGAGAGGCCGCAAATAAAGTCCCGGCTGTCCTATTCTCCGCTTCTAAAATCCTAGAATCTAGAGGCCGGTAGTGTTTCTGTCATTCTAACCATTCACAAAGCCCCTCATCTACAGCACATCTGTCCCCCATGTATAATAAACTTCCCAGAGGTCTGCTCAGATATTATATGTAGTACTTATGGGGGTTCATTATTTGTGGTATGAGGATACAATTATGTGTATTCTCTGGCTTTATGTTCTACCGTATTTTAAATACCACAAATAAATGTATATGATAGTAAGAACTACAATACTCTACACTAAAGGGAGAGTGGAAAGGAGGGGGAGGGGAGTGCGAGAAATGGAGAGTGCCAGGGAGGACAAGAGAGACAGAGAGTGAGAAAAAGACTGTAGAGATAGAGACAGAAAGGGAGAGAATTGGAGAGGAAAACAGGAGCTCGGGTGAAAAAAAGAGAAAGAAGATGAGAGAGAGAGAGAGGGGTGAGAGAAATGGAGAGTGCCGGTGAGAACTGGAGAGAGACAGAGACAGAGAGAGAGAGAGAGAGAGAGAGTGTGTGTGTGTGTGTGAGTGTGTGTGTGTGTGTGTGTGTGTGTGTGTGTGTGTGTGTGTGTGTGTGTGTGTATGTGTGTGTGTGTGTGTGTGTGTGTGTGTGTGTGTGTGTGTGTGTGTGTGTGTGTGTGTGTGTGTGTGTGTGTGTGTGAAAGAGGGAGAGTGAAGAAAAAGAAGAGAGAAAGAGTGAGTGAGTGAGTGAGTGAGTAAGAGAGAGAGTGAAGAGAAAGACAAGAGAGATGGGACAAGGAAGAGAGAGACACTGTAGTGACAGAAAGACTAGCCCAAGGGTCAGCAACCTTCGGCACTCCAGCTGTTGGGAAACTACAACTCCCAGCATACCCTGACAGCCAAAGGCTTTATTATTCTAGCCAAAGGCTGTCAGGGCATGCTGAACATTGTAGTTTCCCATCAGCGGACCGCTGGACTAGAGAGAGAACGGAAGAGATTGCAGTGGGAGATGGAGTGAGAGGGACTGGGACAGACTTCCATGAGCTAGTGTATTCTACACATGGATCCGGCACTGAGCATGGTGTCTGTGCACTCCGGTACATACCAGGCTGTTTACAGGTGGACGGAACACACTTTCTCCTTCGTGTCGCAGTCTCCAGTTACTAAGGTAAACGAGCGTCAGTCCGCGTCCTCCAGTTGCCGAGCAACAGAAATTTTGGGGCGGAGAGCGGCTGTGTACGAAGTTTTCCACCAATGGGAGGCGCAGTGGGCGGGTAACCCCAGTATTAAAACGCTAGCGGAAAGGAGGCGTGGCTTTGAGCTTAGTATCCGGATGTGTTGTGCGTGGAGCCAGAAGTACATGGAGCGAGCGCTGTAGTTTGTGTAGACGTTCATATCCTATCACTCTGCATCATGGAATATACTACAACCTCCAACATTATGAAACTGAAAATAGATACGTTGCCGAATTTCTGCGTTTTCCTATTTTATGTAACTGCAACATTCCTGAGGAAAGACCGCATCAGAGATGCCCCCCATCGGCCCAAGCCACAGATGTCCCCAATCAGTCCCAACCACAGATGTCCCACATCTGTCCCATCCAGAGATGTCCCCCATCTGTCCCATCCACAGATGTCCTCCATCTTTCCAAACCACAGATGTCCCCCATCTGTCCCAACCACAGATGTCCCCCATCAGTCACAGATGTACCCCATCAGTCACAGATGTACCCCATCAGTCCCAACCACAGATGTCCCCCATCAGTCCCAAATACAGATGTCCCCCATCAGTCCCAACCACAGATGTCCCCATCAGTCCCAGTCACAGATGTCCCCCATCAGTCCCAACCACAGATGTCCCCCATCAGTCCCAGCTACAGATGTCCCCATCAGTCCCAACCACAGATGTCCCCAAATCAGTCCCAGCTACAGATGTCCCCCATCAGTCCCAACCACAGATGTCCTCCATCTTTCCAAACCACAGATGTCCCCCATCTGTCCCAACTACAGATGTCCCCCATCAGTCACAACCACAGATGTCCCCATCAGTCCCAGTCACAGATGTCTCCCATCAGTCCCAACCACAGATGTCCCCATCAGTCACAGATGTACCCCATCAATCCCACTCACAGATGTCCCCCATCTGTCCCATCCACAGATGTCCTCCATCTTTCCAAACCACAGATGTCCCCCATCTGTCCCAACCACAGATGTCCCCCATCTGTCCCATCCTCAGATGTCCCCCATATTTCCAACCCACAGATGTCCCCCATCTGTCCCAACTACAGATGTCCCCCATCAGTCTCAGTCACAGATGTACCCCATCAGTCCCAACCACAGATGTCCCCCATCAGTCCCAACCACAGATGTCCCCCATCAGTCCCAACCACAGATGTCCTCCATCTTTCCAACCCACAGATGTCCCCCATCTGTCCCAACTACAGATGTCCCCCATCAGTCCCAACCACAGATGTCCCCATCAGTCCCAGTCACAGATGTCCCCCATCAGTCCCAACCACAGATGTCCCCATCAGTCACAGATGTACCCCATCAATCCCACTCACAGATGTCCCCCATCAGTCCCGACCACAGATGTCCCCCATCAGTCCCGACCACAGATGTCCCCATCAGTCACAGATGTACCCCATCAATCCCACTCACAGATGTCCCCCATCAGTCCCGACCACAGATGTCCCCCATCAGTCCCAGATGTACCCCATCAATCCCAACCACAGATGTCCCCATCAGTCCCAACCACAGATGTCCCCCATCTGTCCCAACCACAGATGTCCCCATCTGTCCCATCCACAGATGTCCCCATGAGACCCAGTCACAGATGTACCCCATCAGTCCCAACCACAGATGTCCCCCATCAGTCCCAACCACAGATGTCCTCCATCTTTCCCAACCACAGATGTCCCCCATCTGTCCCAACCACAGATGTCCCCCATCTGTCCCAGCTACAGATGTCCCCCATCAGTCCCAACCAGATGTCCCCCATCTTTCCCAACCACAGATGTCCCCCATTAGTCCCAACCACAGATGTCCCCCATCTTTCCCAACCACAGATGTCCCCATCTTTCCCAACCACAGATGTCCCCCATCTGTTCCAACCACAGATGTCCCCCATCAGTCCCAACCACAGATGTCCCCCATTAGTCCCAACCACAGATGTCCTCCATCTTTCCAAACCACAGATGTCCCCCATCTGTCCCAACTACAGATGTCCCCCATCAGTCCCAACCACAGATGTCCCCATCAGTCCCAGTCACAGATGTCCCCCATCAGTCCCAACCACAGATGTCCCCATCAGTCACAGATGTACCCCATCAATCCCACTCACAGATGTCCCTCATCAGTCCCGACCACAGATGTCCCCCATCAGTCCCAACCACAGATGTCCCCATCAGTCCCAGATGTACCCCATCAATCCCAACCACAGATGTCCCAATCAGTCCCAACCACAGATGTCCCCATCTGTCCCATCCACAGATGTCCCCATCAGACCCAGTCACAGATGTACCCCATCAGTCCCAACCACAGATGTCCCCCCTCAGTCCCAACCACAGATGTCCCCCATCTTTCCCAACCACAGATGTCCCCCATCTGTCCCAACCACAGATGTCCCCCATCTGTCCCAGCTACAGATGTCCCCCATCAGTCCCAACCACAGATGTCCCCCATCTTTCCCAACCACAGATGTCCCCCATTAGTCCCAACCACAGATGTCCCCCATCTTTCCCAACCACAGATGTCCCCATCTTTCCCAACCACAGATGTCCCCCATCTGTTCCAACCACAGATGTCCCCCATCAGTCCCAACCACAGATGTCCCCCATTAGTCCCAACCACAGATGTCCCCCATCTTTCCCAACCACAGATGTCCCCATCTTTCCCAACCACAGATGTCCCCCATCTGTTCCAACCACAGATGTCCCCCATCAGTCCCAGCCACAGATGTCCCTCATCAGTCCCAACCACAGGTGTTTCCCATCAGTCCCAACTACAGATGTCCCCATCAGTCTCAGTAGTGGCGTAGCTATAGGGGTCGGTGTTGACCGTGCTCCAGCATTCACTGTGCCTCCAGCATTCACCACGCAAATACCGTTCAATTCAATACTAGAGCCTTGCACTAGCATTCACTGTGCCGTGAGCGACACAGGCAGACGCGATGTAGTGACGTCATCACGCTTGTCTGCGCCGAGTCACTCACAGCACAGTGCAGAGGAGGAGAAGGCTCTCCTCCCGTTGTGGGAACCGGGATAGGTAAGTAATTTTTTTTTTCCAGTTTCCCAATACATTATATGATACCGTGAAAAACTACAACTCGTCCCGCAAAAACACAAGCCTTTATATGGCTTTATCGTCTGAAAACTAAATAAGTTATGGCTTTTGGAAGGTGGGGAGGAAAAAAGAAAAGGAAAATCCAAAAAATGGCTGTGACGAGAAAAGGTTAAAATAAACGCTGAAAAAATTGTGTGTGTCTGTGTGAAGGAGGCATAAGGCCCTGTTCACACTGAGTTTTTTTACAGGCAGAAAATTCTGCCTCAAAATGCCATCTGGAATTTTGAGGCAGATTTTGATCTGCCTGCACGCGGTTTGCTGCGTTTTTGGCCCATGGCCATTGAGCGCCGCGGGCAAAAAATGCAGCGAAATATGCTTTCTCTGCCTCCCATTGATGTCAATGGGAGGTCAGAGACGTAAATGCCTGAAGATAGGGCATGTCGCTTCTTTTTCCAGTCAGTTTTTCCGCTCGTGGGAAAAAAACGCCTCCGCCTTCCATTGAAATTTTCGACTGTTTTTTGGCGCTCTTTCTGACATGGTTTCCGCATAAAAAAAACGTGTACAAAAACCCCTAAGGGGCGAGCCAATCTACACACTGAGAGGTATGCAGTAGCCAAATGCTTTGTTTTTATTTTAACTAATGAAAATATATAACAAATATGTTTATTATTATTTTATTAGCTATTTATTTACAGTCAGTTTTAGGCCCAGTTCACACAGAGTTTTTGGTGCATTTTGTGACGCAGAAACCGCATTGGAAACCATGCCAAAAGACATCCGAAATCGCCTCCCATTGATTTCAAAGGGAGGAGAAGGTGTTTTTTTCCCGCAAGCAAAAAAAAACGCTTACGGGAAAAAGAAGCGTCATGCCCTTTTTTCAGGCGTTTCCGTCTCTGATCTCCCATTGACAGCAATGGGAGGCAGAGAAAGCGGTTTTCGCAGCCCCTTTTGTCCGCGGCCCTCAATAGCTGCGGCCGAAAAGCGCTGCAAGTGTTCTACTGGCAAGACAAAATCTGAAGGAATTTTGAGGCAGATTTTACCGCCTGCAAAAAACTCTGTGTGAACTAGGCCTTACATTGAGCCTACATATGAATTAAATAGTTTGAATATATAGCCTTGTTCCTTTTAGAATTGTAGTTACGGTGTAGCATTTATGAGGTTGACATTATAAACTTTGTAGTCTAGTATAATAATTTCACTCCTTGGTGTCATTGTAGTTAATGAAGTACTTTGCAAAAATGAAAACCTATAAAAAAATTAAGTTTAAAATACATGAACCAACTTTTGGTGCATGTACACAGCATAGTAAATGTATATACCTGGGGGTACGATGAGCTGTGTAGAGCTGCTTTATAAGCAAAATGAAAACTCCACGTGCCAAAGTACAGCCATACATTTTGAGTGACAGGCTTAAGAATAGAATATGATGACATTACCTCCATCATCCATTCACACAAACCTTACATCTATACGCAGCATGATCCAAGCATACATCTTTATGGGGGACTCGGAAAGACAGATGTGGGCTGAGGGATATGTGCACACGTAGTGTTTTCAGCCATTTGTCAGGCCGTATTTGTCCCGAAAAATCGGAAGCAGAACGCCTCCAAACGTCTGCCCAATGATTTCAATGGGAAATATGGCTGTTCCAATAGGGCGTATTTTAAGCGGCCATTTTTCAAAAAATGTATAGACTGCTTAGGCTATGTTCACACTGCCGTCAGAGGCTTCATTTGGAGCCACAACCGGCAGTTTCATCAGATTTGACGAGAAGAATAGCGCTGCATGTAGACTCCATTGTAAGTCAATAACTAATCCAGTAATGTGCTGTGGTTTTAGCTATAACTGAAAACCACAACGTAAGGCCGGATTCACTCGAGCGTTGCGCATCTTGGACGTGAAAAATGGCAGTTGTTCACGTCCGAGGTGCATCCGTGCGCTGCAGGAAGCGATGTCACGCATCCCCCATAGATTAGAGTCTATGGAGGGATGTGTGAAGCGTGAAAAAATAGGACATGTCCTATTTTCTCACGGATCCTTTACACGGTCCATTAAAACGACTGCCGTATGAACGGCCACATTGAATTACAAAGGTCAACGGCCGTCACACGGACGTTTAACACACTTGTGTAAATAAGGCCTAAGTGTGAACATAGCCTTACTGCTTTTATTTGTGCACATTACCATGAGTGTATTCTATGTATAATTGTACCAATATACTAGTCCTTCTCAATGAATTAGAATATCATCAAAAAGTTAATTTATTTCAGTAATTCAATTCAAAAAGTGAAAGTCATATATTCTATAGATTCATTACACAGAGTGATCGATTTCCAGCATTTTTTTTTTCTTTTATTGTTGATGATTATGGCTAACAGTTAATGAAACCCAAAATTTAGTCTCTCAGAAAATGTCAATATTGGGTAAAAGTTGAAGATTGTAGACTCATGGTGCAACACTCTAATAAGCTAATCAACACTTAACTCCTGCAAAGGTTTCCTAAGCCTTGACATGATCCAACAGTCTGGAGGAAGACTGGAGAGGCATCAATCCAAGTTGCTTGCGGTCCAGTGTGACGTTTCCACAGTCAGTGATGGTTTGGGGAGCCATGTCATCTGCTGGTGTTGGTCCACTGTGTTATAGTTATATCAAGTCCAGAGTCAACGCAGCGTCTAGCAGGAAATTTTCCAGCACTTCATGATTACCCTCTGCTGACAAGCTTTATGGAGATGCTGATTTCATTTTCCAGCAGGATTTGGCACCTGCCCACACTGCCAAAAGTACCAATACCTGGTTTAATAACCACAGTATCACTGTGCTTGATTGGCCAGCAAACTCGCCTAACCTAAACCTAAACCCATAGAGAATCTATTGGGTATTGTCAAGAGGAAGAGGAGACCCCAGACCCAACAATGCAGACGAGCTGAAGGCCGCTATCAAGCAACCTGGGCTTCCATAACACCTCAGCAGTGCCACAAGCGGATCACCTCCATGCCACGCCGCATTGATGCAGTAATTCATGCAAAAGGAGCCCGACCAAGTATTGAAATTTTCTGAGACACTAAATTTGGGGTTTTCATTAACTGTTCCCATAATCATCAACATTAAAGAGGCTCTGTCCCCACATTATAAGTGCCCCATCTTGTACATAATGTGATCGGCGCTGTAATGTAGATTACAGCAGTGTTTTTTATTTAGAAAAACGATAATTTTTGACGTAGTTATGACCTATATTAACTTTATGCTAATGAGTTTCTTAATGGACAACTGGGCGTGTTTTACTTTTTGACCAAGTGGGCGTTGTAAAGAGAAGTGTATGACGCTGACCAATCAGTGACCAATCAGAGTCATACACTTCTCGCCATTCATTTACACAGCACATAGTAATCTTACTAGATCACTATGTGCAGTCACATACTCAAACATTAACGTTATTGAAGTGTTCTGACAGTGAATAGAGATCACTACAAGCCAGGACATGATGTCTATTCAGAATCCTGACACTTCTGTAGCATCTGTGTGATATTTACAGCAAGGCAAGCGTAATCTCGTTTTAAATGACAGGTTACATCGTAATCTCGCGAGATTACGTTTGCCTTGCTGTAAATATCACACAGACGCTACAGAAGTGACAGGAGTCTGAATAGACATCATGTCCTGGCTGGAGGTAATGTATATTCATTGTCAGAACACTTGAGTAACGTTATAGTGTGTTTATGTGGCTGCATATAGTGATGTAATAAGATCACTATATACCGTGTAAATGAATGGGAAGAAGTGTATGACGCTGATTGGTTACTGATTGGTCAGCGTCATACACTTCTCTCCACAACGCCCACTTGGTCAAAAAGTAAAACACGCCCAGTTGTTCATTAAGAAAGTCATTAGCATAAAGCTAAAGTAGGTCATAACTCCGTCAAAAATGATCGTTTTTCTAAATAAAAAACACTGCTGTAATCTACATTACAGCGCCGATCACATCATGTACAAGATACGGCACTTATAATGTGGTAACAGAGCCTCTTTAAATGAAAAAAATGCTGGAAATAGATCACTCTGTGTGTAATGAATCTATATAATATATGACTTTCACTTTTTGATTTGAATTACTGAAATAAATTAACTTTTTGATGATATTCTAATTCATTGAGAAGGACTAGTATATTCGCTGCCCATGATAGAATAATTGCTGAATTGCATTTGAAGAAGCAAATCATAATTATCCAGCTTAATAATAATTTATTTTAAAAAAAACATCACAATATATTTTGTATCTATACAATGCAGAGTGGTACTATAAAGTAAAACATTAGGAAGTCTCCCGCTAACCAATCATATGACACAGGAACAAAGTAATACATATTCCTTTTCTTTATTGAAGCATTTTTATTTTTTAGGGTAACGTGGATAGCTTACTAGCATGTGCCCATCATAATTTTCTATGTACAGTAGCAGAACGACAGATACACTTTTAAATACTAGTATAATTCTAGAAACCTACTTGCACAGATATTCCCTTACTATCCAAACATACTGTCATGTTCCCTGCTGGAAAAGCCTGACACAAACTGCCCAGCAATGTGTTTGAGACTCCCAGCAGCAATGTATACAAAGTAAATTTTTTCACAATTACAAATCTTTCTGGATACAAAAAAAGATACATATGAAAGTACAATAACCATTCATTTTATCACTTCCATATTAGACAGCATACAATGTCAGCACAAACTGAGTTAAACCTCATACACTGAAACATACTCTGTATTCAGATAATACTTCGCTCAAGTAATAATACTTTGCTGCAGGAAATACAGTGAGGAGGAACAGGGGGTTTGGGGACCCCCATTCTGGAGATTGGTGAAGGACCCTGCGATCAGACAATTATCACCTATCCTGTGGTTAGGTGATAATTGTCGCTTCTGCGACAACACCTTTAAGGAGAGCTTTAATGGAGCGGCGGTCGAGCTGTACTTGGCTGTTTTCATCATTCTCATAAGATTCCTTGTTATCGCCATCGGGGGAGACCCATTGGTGGGGCCCTCAGCATTCAGAAATTATAATTTTTGATTTTGGTACAATTTCTTTAAAGGGAGAAAATGCATGTTTTTGATTGTAAATATTTATTGAAGAGGTTATTCCACAATAGGATATAACTGTGATATGCCATCACGTCCTCATCGGTAGGGGTGCAACTGCCGGGACTCAAACCAATGTCAGAATGATGTTTTGCTGCTCCGTTTCTGATTTTCCCTGCACATTGATGATCCCAGGCCCCCCGCTGTTCAGCGAAGTACAACACAGCCATATTTGCTTGAATGGAGCGGTGTTGCAGTTCCCTGCAGAGCAGTTGGGTGGGAACGCCACTGTGCAGGAGAAATGTCAAAGGGACTTGGCCAAGATTGCTGCTAGTCCTCAGCACTGGAATTATTCCCTATTTAATTACTTTACAGTAGGCACAGACAACATGGTAATGCTTATATGGACGCCATGTGCCAGTGATTGGCTGCCGCAGTCACATGTCAGGTATGACACATCATAGATGCGGCAATGTAAACAAAGACCAGCAGTAGACCATGAAAACAATGGCACAGAAGTGGCGGGGGATTTGCAAATATGTGCCTCTGATATTTTTACCCATATATAACTATTCCTGGGGTTTTCCAAAATGGTTTAAGTGAGACACCCCAATTAATAATGGAAGCAAGAGAAGAATCTCTGCTATCTAATCTGAGGTTTTATGATTGGTGAGAGGCCCAGCGCTGCGGCCTCTTCACTGTTTTCCATGTAGTCACACCCTGGCCACCCAATTCTGCAGGGAACTGCAGCATTAACCCATGCACTGCAGTTTCCTGCACAGCTAGGTGGCCGTGAGTGCCATTGTGCCGGGTAAACTTGGAAGGAGCGCTTCACTAAAGCGCTTTACTAAATCTCACTAAAATAATAGAAGTCTGTGAATAAATCCCACTCACTAAATGTAGGCTGGACTATGGTCCATGCAGATCTGGTCCTATCACATAAACAATAACTGAAGTGACAACCTCCCCTTCTTCAATCTGAAGACAGCATTAGTGGTGACATGCTTAGAGCCATGGGAGAATGCTAACTCTATAATCAGTAGGCACTTTTACATTACATTTGGGAAATCTGTTCTACCGTGCATTTTTTTTGATCAGAAGAAGTATCTGATTCTCCTTTAGATTAAAAAAAAAAAAAAACATACGGAAGTTCAGATCTTCTGATGTAAAAGTAGTCCTAATGGTGAGCAGCGAGGTGCTATTGTGATATACAAACTGCCCTTCTCCAGTGATTTCTATTAATGGCAGTGAAATCTAATTTTCATACACCTATCTTCCCCCTATAACCTGAAGGGAGATGTAGGTAATAGTTATATATTAGAAGATTTAAACGTAATTCACCAAATGTCCTTATCTTAACTCAGTTTGTGCTTCCTAGGGAAGAACATTGTGTACTTCATGTGTAATTCCCTGATATTAACAACTCTGTAGTCGAAATGAATATTTTAAGACTTACAATTTTCTAACTTTGGATCATAATAATAAAACAATAAAAAACAATGGCAAGTTATTATGACTCCACATTTGAACAATTCGGACAAAAATGGTTAATTTGGATTTTTTTTCTGTAATGCTATAAAGTACCTGCATTATACTGTGCTGTATTGTATGTGCAATGAGACATGTATAATATATACATGAACAAGACAACTTCAAAATACCCAATATATTACATTTGTCAACACTCAAAAAAAAAAGTATGCAGTCTGCATATGAACACTTTATACAGGCCTTACCACAGAAGCTACATGGTTTATCATGCATCAAGCAGTTATCAATTTGTTGTACCTTTCACATCTATGCAATGTCATTAAATAAATCTGCTTTTCAAATAACTCGATCCAATACCAATAAAATGTTGTTATAGTAATGGGCTGCGTTGAAACACTGACGCGTATTGTTACTATTTGCTGTAAATTTCATCATTGTTTTTTATCGTTTTGAAGGTTTACAGGATGTTCTATCTTATTTAGTGTCCAATGCTTTTTAAGGCCTCTTTTACACGGCAGTATTTAGTTCAGTATTTTGCATCAGTATTTGGAAGCCATAACCAGTAATGGAACATAAATAGAAACATTTTATAGAGGCTCTGTCACCAGTTTATAAGTGCCCTATCTCCTACCTAAGGTGATATACGCTGGAATGTAGATAACAACAGTTTTTTTGTGTTTTTTTTTTTAATATATATTTTTGACAGCGTTTTGACAATTTTTTGTTTTATGTGAATTTCTTCTAAATGTCCAACTGCCCAATCAGCGTCATACACTTCTCTTCATTCATGTTCAGCTGTACCCCACATCACAGCGTGATCTCGCGAGAGTACGCTGTGCTGTCATTTATTTATTAACTTTTCCGGAGCGTCAGGAGAATGAAAAGACATAAAACGAAAAATAGTCATAACTTCGTCAAAAATAAAAGTTTAAAAAAAAAAACAAACTGCTGTTATCTACATTACAGCGCCTATTACCTTAGGTAGGAGATAGGGCACTTATAAACTGTTGACAGAGCCTCTTTAATGGAAAGATTTGCACCTCTTCCATGTTTTGGACCCGCTCTTCGTTTTGGCTTCTAAATACTGAAACAAAATACTGACCAAAATACTGCTGTGTAAAGGAGAGCAAAAGGAAAACTCCAACAGGTTCTATAAAGAATTACATGACATTACAGGCATATTAATCTAGATTCCCAATGACAATGCTTCTGTCCCTGGTCTCGGGCTATTTAGTTATGTCACAGTAACATCCACATCAATGTCCACATCTGATTTAAATAGTGGTATTTAGGATCGGTACATTTATGTGGATCGAGATGTCGCTATGACAACATGGAATCTTTGGTGCACAGGGCCTGCAGCATTGCCATGGGATAATCAGCACAGAAGAGTTGTCATAGGTGTCTGTAACTTTAATTTGTGGATAGCTTGACACAAGTCTAATGTATTATTATCTTTTTATTTCATTATTTTACACTAACTGAACTTTTATATAAAATTTGTTGGAGTTCCCCTTGACAGCTCATTCATTCTTTGACAGCTATGTTCTATGTTATAAACCCACCTACAACAATACCTAAACAATGAAGAAATATATTCAAACGCAAAAACAATAAAGACCACATAACAAGGTGGCAGTTTGTAAATGCCCTTAAAGCCAATACCAACTTGTCTTAGAGCACTTATTGACTGCATACTGGACTGTACAGAAAAGCAGTACTCTGTTAATGACTTGCAATATTTAATATATATATTCCTAATCTACAGTGATTCCAGTTTATTGTTTGGAAACAATACAGGAAACTACACAAGATAAATATATATTCATATATGTATATTTGTATATATTATATATAAGTTGTATCATAACTGTACTTACCCACAGCAGTGCTCTACGGACCGGCATGTAATGTGGCAGCGCAGCACTGAAGAGGTTAACAATGTTCAAACACAGGATCATTGCTTAGATCCTTCTATAGTATGTAGGCCTGGCCTGAAATCTGACCTACTGATTGAAGTGTTTTCTATGTGCATACATACATGAACGTAGCATGCTTTAGTTATGTTAGTGGCCCACATTATGGCTTACTTCTTAGCTAGCATTCCAAGCACGGATTAAAGGAACAGTCCTATCAGAAAGAAGTTTCAAAGCATATAAACCAGCTTGTGGATATTTGACATAAAAAACATCAACATCACAAAACAAGTGCAGTGGCTAAATAAAAAAAGCTATTTTGTTGATTTTTTTCTATATATGTGCCTACATGTTACAGCCCATTATAGAATAAGCATATATAGAGAATGTACAAATACCATAATGTGATTTGGCCACTAATTTGTGTATTTCTTTAAACTCAGTCACCAGAAATATAATTACTGCATCAATGGCAATAATATTTGCTAGTACTTGGATAAGGAAAATAACAAATGGGTTGTTGGCAGTGATAATATATGAAGCACAGTTGCAATTTTTTTTCAAATAACATTTTAAAATGTGTAAAAAAATACAAAGATCACTTTTGACAATATCATTCTTTGCTTTAGTCCCTTAGCAATATTGACATTTGTGTCTTTATTAAGTTGGAACCATCATACTAGGGTTTCAGGTAGTGTATCTGGGTTATCGGTAGAAAGAAGCTCCCATATCTGCCATCTTTCTCTTTGCCATTCTTGCCAGTCTGGATCAGTTAAGGTCTTACTGTTTTGGTTGGTGGCTGGAGTTTTCACGGAAGTCTGTCTATTTTGAACAGATTGCTCATGGGGTTGAGTCCTTTCTAAAGATGTCCCTACAGCAGTCTCAGACCTTGGTAGTCTCCACAAGGCTTGTTCAGCAGAAAAAAATGGTGACCGATGTGGCTGTGTTGCACCTTGTTTAAAGGAGCCAGGATAGGGTGGAGGAAGCCTTGCTTCATTTCTGTTAACATCAGAATGTCGTAAATTCAATGGTGGTGGTCTGTTTTGAGTGCAAGTTATCTGTGCATTGTCCTCAGTGACATGTTCGCTACAGCTTGGGACCAAGTTTTGTTCACATCTTGACTTGTGTTCAAGGTTTCTTCGAGCGGTCTCTGTTTGTGGAGTGCTGCTCATACGCGTCAATGAATTGTGTGGCCTGCAGTCCTGAAGGGCAATTGAGGTATGTATCCTCCGAATATTTGGCTTGCCATTGTCTACTTCAGCTGTGGAGTTTTTACATGGAGGCCAGTTCTGTGTCAGATTACTATGTGAAAGAGAATACTGCCCTTGGTGTAAGGAACTACTCTCATAGATATTCCCATATGAACCTAAAAGAAAATGAAATATATATATATATTAACACATTATCAAAGGTCAAATCTGAACACAGAGGCACAGAATTCCACATTTATATCAACAGTGTTGTCTAATGTCATATGGCAGGCAATGTCGTCATAGTTAGTAAAAAAGTTGAAAAAATTCATAGGTCCATCAAGTTCAACCAAGGGATGTGGGAAATTATAGAACTCTGTTTTACACCTATTGAGCTAGAGGAAGGTTTAAAAAAATAAATATAAAAAAGTAAACAAATTTACAAATTACCCATAAAGGCATTAATCAATCTTGCCTAAAAAGGAAAAATTCCCTCCTGATCCCAAATGGCAATCCGACGTGGATTGATATTTAAACAAGAATTCTACACATTGACATAGGCGCTGATATTTTTTTGTTCTAAGAAATTATCTAGTAAGCCATCTACTGTTCCTGCTGTGACCAGCTCCTGCGGTAGGCTATTCCACAGATTCACAGTTCTAATGGTAAAGAAGGCTTGTCGCCTCTGAAGATTGCCAACTAGTTTAAGCTCATAGATGTCTTTGATAAATACACTGAATGGCCATTTTATTAGAGACACCGGCCCTTTTACGATTGGAGCTTCAGTGTGGAAATTGGACACGTGACCCCTGAGTGCAGCATAAAATCAAGGGAGCAAGTTTCTCATAGATCAGTTTTAGTGTAAATCCACATTAGAAGGGGAAACCCGAGCTTTCTGAGCTACTTCGATTGAGGCACGGTCACTAGTGCTAGACTAGCCAGGGCCGGTTTTTCAAAAACTGCCATCTTTGTGAGGTTATTTCGTGCAACGGTGTCAAGAGTATACTGAGAATGGTATTATAGGGGAGAAAGATACAGCAAAAGGGGATCCTGTGGATGTAGACAACTTATTGACGAAACGGGTCAGAGGAGGATGTCAATAATCGTTCTGACTAACAGGCGATGCAGTCAAGCCAATTGCAGCCAAATACAATGCTGGTGCTCCAACTATGGTGTTCGAATGCGCAACTCTTTGTTCCTTAGCACAGATGAGCTATAACAACAGACGAGTGCCATTGCTGTCTAAGGGAAATAGAAAGACAAGACTCCAGTGGGTAAAACAGAGCAAAACGTGGATCACTGAGCAGTGGAAAAACATTGCCTGGTCAGATGAATCTAGATTTCTGTTGCACCATGCTAATGGGAGGGTCAGGATTTGGAGCAAGCAGCATGAATCGATGAACCCTACCTGTCTGGTTTCAACAGTTCATGCTGGTGGAGGTGGAGTAATAGTGTGTGGAATGTTTTCTTTGCACACCCTGGGTCCTCTGATACCTGTGGATGGACATTTCAACAGTAGGACTTGTCTGCATGGGCCAATATTCCTGCAGAACGATTTCAACACCTAGAGGAATCTATGCCACGATGAATTGCTGCAGTTCTGAAGGCCAAAGGTGGTTCAAAGCGGAACTAGATGGGTGTCTCTAATAAAGTGGCCATTCAGTGTAAGTCCTTGGAACACAGTCATAATGCATGCACTGCCCCTTCCATAATTACCCAACTGTATTCAATGTCTACTGCCATGAAACACAAGTTCTATTATTTTACTTAAAGAGTCTCTGTCACCACATTATAAGTGGTCTATCTTCTACATAATGTGATCGGCGCTGTAATGTAGATTACAGCAGTGTTTTTTATTTAGAAAAACGATCATTTTTGACGGAGTTATGACCTATTAGCTTTATGCCAATGAATTTCTCAATGGACAACTGGGCGTGTTTTACTATATGGCCAAGTGGGCGTTGTGGAGAGAAGTGTATGACGCTGACCAATCAGTGACCAATCAGTGTCATACACTTCTCTCCATTCATTTATACAGCACATAGTAATCTTACTAGATCACTGTGTATGTGCAGCCACATACACAAACACTAACATTACTGCAGTGTCATGACAATAAATATACATTACCTCCAGCCAGGACGTGATGTGTATTCAGAATCCTGACCACTTCTGTAGCGTCTGTGTGATTTACAGCACAGCAGGCGTAGTCTCACGAGATTACGCTGTAAGCTGTCATTTACAGCGAGATCTCGCTGTTCTGTGCTGTAAATCACAGAGAAGTGGTCAGGATTCTGAATACACATCACATCCTCGCTGGAGGTAAGGTATATTCATTGTCAGGACACTGCAGTAACGTTATAGTGTGTTTATGTGGCTGCACATAGCGATATAGCTATATCGCGATCTGCAGTGTAAATGAATGGAGAGAAGTGTATGACGCTGATTGATCACTGATTGGTCAGCGTCATACACTTCTCTCCACAACGCCCACTTGGCCATATAGTAAAAAACGTCCAGTTGTCCATTGAGAAACTCATTAGCATAAAGCTAATATAGGTCATAACTCCGTCAAAAATGATCGTTTTTCTAAATAAAAAACACTGCTGTAATCTACATTACAGCGCCGATCACATAATGTACAATATAGGCCACTTATAATGTGGTGACAGAGCCTCTTTAAAGGGGTTGTCCACTACTAGACAACTGATGACCTATCCACCGCACAGGTCATCAGTACATGATCTGTGGGGGTCCGACACCCAGACCCCGTACCGTTAAGCCGCTCCGGCTGCCTCCGTCCACCCGACGTACATGCTGGAAGCAGTTGGCCTTGGCCACTGAATAGCGGCGAGCTGCCGTACTGCAGTAGTGGACAATCCCTTTAACTGGTAATTTTACCTTGCAATTTCTTTTTTGGAGAATCACTTTACTTAAACTTTGTACCAGTTCGACAAACGGACAAGGCTGAGACTTTGCTAGAGGACTATTTCCTGGATACTTATTATGTAACTTATGATAAATTACATATGAATATTAATGCAGACAAAAACGGGAGAAATTGCCATATCAATCAGTTAGATTCCAGATATAATATTTGTAGTTTAGGCATAAAGGAAAGTGACCTATGAATATGCTGCTATGAGGTAAAACAAAGGTAATAGGGATGTCTGATGTCTGGGAAGCCACACATTACAGTAATACAAATGTAATGTCTAATGTAATGGATCTTATCATCTGGTTGAAGGGGCTGTACAGTAGGTTGACCTTTTATTATCAGCTTATCTAAATGTACTTGTCAAATGGGTGCACTTTTGATACATAATATACACTGCACTGTGCTCTACCTGTTATTCCTTGATCTTTTGATGTTGATTTTAGTGTTGAGTGCCATGTTCCCCATAGGTCAAAGGTCTCCTGTGGAGTATCTGCAATAAGTGAATATGTGTGATTTTTTCACAGAAAGTAGAAATAAAGAGAAATAAATTTTAAACTGGAGAAGGGATATGAATATTAAAGCAACCTGATGATACTTAAATACATGTTAGACTCTCTTCACATTAGCGACATGGTTTACATCTTTAACAAAGTCATGACAGATCTGTTTTCAAATGGATCCTGATGGATCCCATTGTCATATAATAGTGTTATTCAGGTTTCCGTCAGGGATTCCTGTCTTAGGCCCCCTTTATATCAAGTTTTTGCCTTCGTTCCTTGTATTCCTATAGGCATACAGTGGGATACATGGCCTGAACCCACCGGGCAGAGGCCTACCTGAAGTGATGTGCCCGAGAAAGTTCCTGACATCACTGTCCATATATGGACAGTGATGTCAGGAGCTACAATATCAGAGTTCCCAGGCTAGCGCATCACAAACGCTCTGACTGGGGACTCTGGTCCAGGGGAACCCCCAGACATCACTGTCCATATATGGACAGTGATAACAAGAGTTTTTCAATACTGGAGTTCTGGTCCGGGGTTTCCGTCCCTGGTGTAGCCCTTGACGTCACAGTCTATATATCAATACAGTGATATCAATAGCTTTACGATACCGTAGTCCTCAACCAGACTGTCGGCAACAATATGTCTGGGGATTCCGCCCCTGAAGAAGCCCCTGACGTCACTGTCTATATATGGACAGTGTTGTCAAGAGCTTTATGATGCTGTAGTCCCCAACATGAGAGTCAACAGTGCTCTGGTCTGGGATTCCAGCCCTGGAGATGCCCCTGATGTCATTGTCCATATATAGACAATGATGTCAGGAATTTCCTGAGGGCTAAAGTCCGCAAGCAGAGCTTTTCCGATGCTCTGCCTGGGGACCCCGGCATTAGGAAGCTACTGACATCACTGTCCATATATGGACAGTGATGTCAAGAGCTTCCCGACGTACATGTTTACGTATACTTGTGACGGATGCCTTATAGTGGCATCCAATATAAGAATATTCATGACAGCATCTATGTGGCAAAAAATCAAGTGCTTATTAACATAGCCCCAAAAAAATGCATGCAACGTTTAGACTCATGCTAGTTTTTGTCAAGCATATGATTTAAAAATAGACTCCTGCGTAAGTTGAAATGTTGCATGCATTTTTTTTAGGGCTGTGTTAATAAACACTGGATTTTACACCACATGGATGCTGTCACAAATCTTATTATATCAGATATGATGATGTAAAATTTTGGATTTTTTTTTTACATTTAGCGAGTACTGTAGGCAACCAAAACTTTTTATAGTGGCATCTGTCACCCATAGGCTCCCATGTTGAAAAAACTTATATCGCGTGATATACTTTTTTGCGGGATCCCTCAGGATGGAATAGCATAGTCTATTATGCTATTTCATCCTTCAAAAAAAGGTATACTAACATATACCAGCCCGACAGAGACCAGAAAAATACTCTTTTCGTCTCCATTGGGCTTATGGAGCCCTATAAACACATTTATCGGGAGCTTTCCTGACGTACAAGATAAATGTAGGGGGCACAAACATGATGCGAAGAGGGCCTTAATGACAGCAAGAATATCACTGCAAATGTACTGCATCCCCTGACAGAAAATTGAAAAAGGCAGTGTGAGCAGAGCCTAAGTTAAATAAACAGAAGGGGCTTAAATGTAACTAATGTAACATATATTCCACTTAATCACTTTCTTAAGTCCAACACATGGCAGCCATTACTATGTGATTGTGAGTGTATTAACTCATAATGTGTAACTTATTATTTCTCTTGGGTGTAAATATAGGGAGTTCAGAGGTAGCGCTTACACCCAGGAACTAGTGCCTGAGAGGGCCCAAAGGTCCCTCTGTAACATAAGAAAATACCAGTATTATAAAATAGTGCATGGTAGGTGGGGGCTCTGTTACAGATTTTCCATTGGGGCCATGTAGGTACAAGTTACTTCCCTGTTGTTTCCTTACATCTTAGAAAACCTTTAAGAATTTTGGTCAAAAAGTTCTGTGACATGAGTAGTGGCGTAACTATAGGGATCGCAGCGATCGCATTTGCGACCAAGGCCCGAAGCCAGGGGGCAGCGGCGTAGCTAGGGGGGGGGGGCAGGCGGGGCATGTGCCCCGGGTGCAGCTTAGAGGGGGGCGCCAGCGCCACCTCCTCCTGCACTATAATTGTACCTGTGTCGCAAGGACACAGGTATAATTACAAGCAATGAATGACCGGGCACGTTCCGTGCCCGGCCATTCAGCGCCTTTCCACGAATGAAGCGACTGGTACCTTTTGTACCAGTGACGCTTCCGTCGATGAAAGGCGCTGACTGACTGACAGGGAAAGTCATCCTGCCCAGCCAATCAGCGCCTTTCATAGACGCTGCGTTCAACCCCCAGGAGACCTGCGCAGAAGAGAGCAGGTCTCCATGGCTGCCGTACGGCGTGGGAGCGGGAATAAGGTGAGTTTGAATTGTTTTTTTTTTTTTGTTTTTTTTAATTGTAATAAAAGTGTGCGGCTGTATCTACGGGGTACAGGGGGGACGACTTTTTCTTCACGGGGGGGCCTTTATCTACAAGGGGGACTTTATCTACGGGGGGACTTTATCTACACGCGGGGGGCTTTATCTACGGGGGGTGTCTGTATACAGGGGGGCTATATACTGGGGTGGGCTATCTATGGAGCACCATATACAGGGATGGGCTAAAGCTACAGGGGGGGCTATATAGTATATAGATATAGCCCACCCCTGTATATAGCCCACCCCTGTATATAGCCCACCCCTGTAGATATAGTCCCCCTGTAGATATAGTCTCCTGTAGATATAGTCCCCCTGTAGATATAGTCCCCCTGTAGATATAGTCCCCCAGTAGATATAGTCCCCCAGTAGATATAGCCCACCCCTGTAGATATAGTCCCCCTGTAGATATAGCCCACCCCTGTATATAGTATCCCACAAATATCTCCCCCTATAGTGCTCCACAGAAAGCCCACCCCTGTATATTGCCCCCTTGTACATATAGTCCACCCCTGTATATAGTGCTCCACAGATAGCCCACCCCTGTATATAGTATATACAGGGGTGGGCTATCTGTGGAGCACTATATACAGTGGTGGACTATCTAGTGGAGCACTATATACAGGGGTGGACTATATGTACAGGGGGGCTATATACAGGGGTGGGCTATATGTGGAGCACTATATACAGGGGTGGACTATATGTGGAGCATTATATACAGGGGTGGGCTATATCTACAGGGGGGCTACATACATGGTTGGGCTATCTGTGGAGCACTATCTACAGGGGGGCTATATACAGGGGTGGGCTATATCAACAGGGGGGCTATATACAGGGGTGGGCTATCTGTAGAGCACTATATACAGGGGTGGACTATATGTACAGGGGGGCTATATACAGGGGTGGGCTATATGTGGAGCACTATATACAGGGCTGGGCTATATCTTCAGGGGGCTATATACAGGGTTGGGCTATACGTGGAGCACTATATACAGGGCTGGGCTATATCTTCAGGGGGCTATATACAGGGGTGGGCTATCTGTAGAGCACTATAGGGGGAGTTATTTGTGGGACACTATATATAGGGGTGGGCTATATGGGGGCACTATCTACAGGGGGCTCTATCTACAGGGGGCACAGTGTGTGTGTGTGTGTGTGTGTGTGTGTGGGACACGGTGTATGGTGCTATTATAATTAGAGGTGCAGTGTATGGCACTATTATATTTAGGGGTGTAGTGTGTGGTATAATGATAACTTTATATTTATTTATAGGTGCAGAAATGTTGGTAAAGTGAGAAGCTGAAGACATGTGAGCGACAAACTGCAGAAATGGTCTGTGACCTGGAGAAGTCATCATAGAGGTCTGGACCGGATGGAGAAAAAGAACTAGAATCTGAGACGTCACCGGTGAGTCACTTAATGTAAATGTTCATTCTGCCTCTAATCAGTAATGTAGTCACTGTATGATCTGCAGTGAGATGATTATGATAGGATTTATTTTTGTGAAACAGCATCTCCCAGCATATCCTCACCATTGTTTGGGCCATGCTGGGAGCTGTAGTTTTACGCCGTACACACCTATACGGCAGGGGTTGCACTAAATTGAGCTGTATTTGTGCTGGTGCTGTATATATGTACTGAGCTTGGTTCTGGTGTTGTGTATAGAACCCTATTGCTTGTAAGATGTACAAATGTGTTACATAAAAAGCAATGACACGTCGATTGGTAGAGAAAACAAACACGGCGAGGGGGAAGGAGATGTCGGGAAAGAGGTTGGGGGGGGGGGCGCCAAACTGAATCTTTGCCCCGGGTGCTGGAGAACCTAGCTACGCCTCTGCAGGGGGGCCCGCAGCCCCTCGCACCACGTCTATAAAAAGTTACTGTAGTAACTGGGACCTATGTAATAAACTACACAGGCCCCTTTTACCATAGTAACTGACAGCATACTTACCCTCCTCATTCCGGAGCGCAGCGGAGGTCTGTACTTCGCAACGCTGTGCACCACACATTACGTCACGACTTTGTGCGCCGCGCACAGCATCCTGACTCTGGGTGGAGTCAGGACCTCCGCTGCGGCCGGAGCCAAAGATGAGGGTAAGTATGCTATTGCTGTTACTGTCTGCTGGGGCCCGGGTTGTCTAGTCTTTAAAAATTGATGGCCTATCCTTAGGATAGGCCATCAATAGCTGATGGGTTGGGGTCCGACTGCCGGGACCCCCACCAATCAGCTGAAGGGGGTGCAGCGCTCATACGAGAGCTGCTTCCCCTTCATCCCGGTCACTTGCTCACACTGTGAATCCCCGACACCGCGATTCGCAGTGGGAGCAAGTGACCGGAATGAAGAGGAAGCAGCGCTCATACGAGCGCTGCACCCTCTTCAAAACAGCTGATTGGTGGGGGTCCCGGGAGTCGGACCCCGACCCATCAGCTAATGATGGCCTATCCTGAGGATAGGCCATCAATTTTTAGCGACTGGTCAACCCCTTTAAGCCTATCCTGTGGTAGGCTTAGCTACAGGGCCATCTGTGATCCTGTCTGTTGTGTCCTGTATGTAAGCCAACCACATGGTAGGCTTAGATACATGGCCCATGTGTGATCCTGTCTGATGGGCCCTGTATCTAAGCCTACCACATGGTAGACTTAGATACAGGGCCCAATCAGACAGTAATCTTATATTGTATAAGATTACTGTCTGCTGGGGCCCTGTATCTATGCATCTTACCATGAATACATGGTAGGCTTAGATACATGGCCCATGTGTGATCCTGTCTGATGGGCCCTGTATCTAAGACTACCACATAGTAAGCTTAGACACAAGGCCCCAGCAGACAGTAATCTTATACTGTATAAGATTACTGTCTGCCGGACCCTGTATCTAAGCCTACCTTGTGGTGGGCCTAGATACAGAGTCCAACAGACAGTATCACACATGGGCCCTGTAGCTAAGCCTACCACATGTGTTACTAATGTTTTTTTTTTGTGTCTGTGTTTTTTTACAGGTTCGGTTGTTGGACTTAGTCGGATTCGAGGACTACTGCGAGGATAGCTTTTTTTATTCTCAATTAAATGTTTAACGAGGGTTGTGTGTTTTTTTATTTTTTCAATAAAATATTTTTTCTGTGTATTTTTATTTTTTTTAAACTTTATTACTACCGCCTTAGTAATTGCCGCTGGCTGATTGACAGCCGTTACTAAGGCGGGGCTGTCTTATCCGGTGCAGAGGCTAACACTAACCCCCATTATTACCCCAGTACCCATGGCCACCAGGAGTGCCGGGTACGATCCAGTACCCGACCATCTGTAGTGATGGTCGGGCATTGGGGCAGCTGCAGGCTGGTATTAGCCTGGGAAAGGCCAAAAACCATGGTCTTCCCAACCCTGGCAATGCTAGGCTGCAGCTGCTATGTTGAATCTGGCTGGTTATGAAAAATGGGGCTGACCTCATGTCATTTTAAAAAATAAATGCATAAATAATTGAAAAAAAAGTTTTTCATAAGCAGCCAGATAAAACATAGCAGCAGCAGGCTAGCATTACCAGGGTGGGAAGGCCCACTATTTCTGGCCTTTCTCAGCCTAATAAAACCAGGCTGCAGCCGCGCCAGTACCTGACCATCACTACAGATAGTCGGGTACTGGATCGTACCTGGTTCTTTCCGGTATTCCTTGTGGCGGTGGGTACCGGTGTAATATTGGGGGGTTAGTGTTAGCCTTTTCACCGGGTAACATTAAGCCTCACCTTAGCAATGGACGCTGTCAATCGGCCATTACTAAGGCGTTAGTAATAAAATTTGAAAAAAATACAAGGACATAGAAAAAATATTTTATTGAAACAAAAAAAAACACACAACCGTCATTAACCATTTTATTGAGAATAAAAAAAAACGCCCACATCGAAGTAGTCCTCGAATCCGACGTAGTCCAACAAGCGAACCTGTAAAAAAACACAAAAAAAAAATTAGTAACACATAAAAAAGCAAAACAATTATTATACTTACCTTTCCTGGGTCCAGCGATGGAGCCGCAATGTCAGCGAGCTGGGCCCTGTATCTAAGCCTAAGCATAAGTCAACGATCAGACGAGAGAATTTGTTACTTCCGGTACCGCATCATTTTTCAGAGAAAAACCATAAGATTACCCAGCTCTGATTTCAGGTTATAGAACGTATACAACAACCAAGTAGGGGGGGCGACATTAAAAGGTTATTGCGGCGCTGTGAGGCGTATTGGATTCATACTTTGCAAACATTAGAGCCACAGGGTTTAAATAGAGAGTACGTGATTTCTATGATTTTATAATCTTTTATCAATAATATTATCAATAAATGTATCTCTCCCCTTTTTTTCCCCTTTAGACTACGAGATCAAGCAGATAAATAAGATTTTTTTCTGTGGATTCACAAGAGCAATGTAGATAGCATAGTGTGATTGCATACTGATTACCAGCCAGGATATTCAAATATATTGGAGTATGATCATAAATAAAATATATGTTAATGACAAGCAAAATAAAATAAAACATAATATGTATAATTAAAAAACTAATACGCAAAATTAAATCGTGAATTTATGTATTTGGGTCTATGATTAAAGCAATTTTTTGTTTAGATAAACATAATAGTAGATTGTTTTATTATTATTTTGCATTAATTTTGAGGTTATCTAATGCGAGTTTTTGAATAATACGTTTTTTTTACGAGTTTTCCTATGAAAGTGTTAATTTTCCTAGTTTGATCTGTTCATTAGAATTGTGAGTTGGATCAATGCTTGTTTATATGTTAACTTAGTCATGTGATCGGAAATGTTACTGTTTAAATTGTTTTGTTTGTATTCACTGTGACTACTTCATTGAGAAAGGCTGAGTTTAATCCGAAATGCGTATGAAATAAAGACAACATAAAGCAAAGAGTGTGTGCCGGGATTTTCTACATATTATCATCACCCTTCCAGGGCACCACACTATATACGAATGCCGACCATTTTGATTCCACTATATCTAAGCCTATCATGTGTGATACTGTCTGCTGAGTCACTGTATCTTATCCTATCCATAGCTATAGGGTCGTAGTGCTATAGATAAGCTGTCTCCTATATACATATATATATATATATATATATATATACATACATATACATACATACACACACACACACATACATACATGCACACACACACATCATTTTGAGGCTGACATATATTCAGGCTAATGCCCCTGATGTTTTAAGAACTTAGTGACGCCCCTGGCTGCTAGTGCTGCATCGTTGCGTCACTTAGGAGATCCAGCGATGCAGCAGAAAGCTGCGGGCCATCGGCCATGAGAAGTTTGAGGGGGGCCAAGAAGAACTTTTGCATCGGGGCCCATGAGCCTTTAGCTACACCCCTGGGCATGACATACTACACAGAAAAATATTACAGATGCGAGGACATTTACAAGCTTTTGTTGCCAAGTACTCTTGTGAAAGGATAGAACTAAGTCGGAGAACTGATTCTTGCATAAAAACAGTGCTAATGTCATGATCTACGTTTCCACCATCCTCAGAGGTTATGTTTAGTAGTAATTGTATGCACAGGAGCTCAATCGTTCAATACAATCAGTTTGTATGTATGAAGCCGCTTCCCTCCAACTCCAGTCAAGGAGTGCAATGGAGAGATATATCGGAAAGCTCACCTGACCACAGCTTGTAAATTTGTAGGACTTACTACATACCTTTTGGACAAGACTGTGCTGAGGCATTTTCCTTTGACTTGGAGAGTAAATGACTAACTAATGTATGGTGTTCCGCAGTCTTTAAGATCTGCTCAGAGCTATTTTCTTGCCTTGCAGTTGCAGATCGGTCAGACAGTACTGGGGAATTATTGTCATATGGAGACACATCACCACTGGAAGCTTTATTAGAGTCTGTAGATGAGTGTCTTCCTTCAATGGAAAAAGAGCCTTCAGATGTCAACAGTTCAGGGCTCCTAGAAGGAAATCATATAAACAGTTAGGAGCCATCTATGCTTGATACAGACAGAAAATTATGTTAAGCCCAGTTCTCAGAATACTCCAATCTACATATTTATGAAAAGTCGTATTTAGAATAAATGTTTCCAAAAATGAAACCAAAAGTAACGCTTTCATTCACGGTCCATGTGCTGTACATGTAAAATACAAGAACATTTGCAAACACTAACAAACTTGATGTATGTTACATAGAGTAGGTCATGGAGCTCCATCATGCAGTTGTTAAGGAGCGACTGCACTTTCATCAAACTTTCCATATGTCCGAGACATATCAAAAGTTTGGATCAGTGGGGGTTCTATGTAAGGGCCTGTTCACATCAGCGTTGTCTTTCCGTTGAGGGGTTCCCTCTGAGCTTTCCTTTGGAGGAACCCCTCAACAGAAAGGAAAACGGAAACCATGGCTTCCGTTTGCATCACCATTGATCTCAATAGTGAAGGATACTTTACTAATGGTTTCCTATTGTCACCGTTGTAAAAGGGTTCCATTTTTTTGACGGAATCAATAGCGCAGAGCCGTGTATTCAGCTTGACACGGAGAGCTGATCACAGCCAAAGGTGTAAAGCGCTCAGCTGAGTGCTTCTGCACCTTCATTTCAGCAACGGTGGGGGTCTCAGCACACGGACCACCACTGAGTCAAACTTTTGATATGTCTCTAAGACATATCAAAAGTTTGATGAAAGTGCAGTCCCTCTTTAACTCTATTCACTGTATTTGTACAGTATATATAAGATTCTGTTTTCATAATGATTTAGCAAAGTATAAAATATTATGCCTAGATACAGCCACTAGGGGGCAGGCAAGTACTACGGCTTAATCTGAATTTGAATAATGCACAAAAAGAATTTAAGACTAAAACATATTATACAGTTCAGAATAATACATTTTACAATGAATACAAAAAATTATGTTGTTACATTTCATTCCTGTGGATTACATTTTTGAACTGTCTAGTTGCCTCCCTATGGCACCCATAAGACCCAAGTTGACAAATTTTTACTAAGAAGATATATCAGATGCTTTGTGAATATTTATGAGGAATTGTGCAGTGCAATAATAGAAAACATATTTTCTTATAATAAAAAATAAAGACTTATTTCTTGTGAAATAAGAATACAACATCAACAATACTGCAAACATACATTATCTTCAGGTCAACAGGGATACATAAAAAGCATGGCAATCGCAAATATTTTTCCAATTAAAAATCTGAAAGACAAACAGCGCTTCGTGGAGGTGTATTACACAACTATATTGGCACACAGGGGAGAAGGGGAGAGCCAATGATATCCAGCGATCAGGCCTAATTGCTTGCAGAACATGAGAAGGAATGCAGCAAAGCTAAAGACAGCTGATAAAACGTTTGAGGATGAGGGTTGCAGGTCTTCACCGTGGAGGATAAAAACAAGTCTTGTTTGATATATGTGTGGAAACCCATTGGAGGAATTGTTGTGACTGACAGGAATGAACAATTCTTTTTGGAGAACACTGATGGAGTTTGTCCATAACTAGCCCCCTACACTCATCAAATTAGTAGTTGGAGACTAAAGGCCCTTTTACACCTGCCGACACTCAGCCGCTGCAGCGAGCGCCGATCAACGAGACATCGTTGATCGGTGCTTGCTTGCTCCTGTCACACAGAGCTTTGGATGGGGACGAGCGGGCATTACGCCGATCGCTCGTCCCCATACATTATCATCATGTCGGCAGCGCGTCTCAGGGAGATGTGCTGCCGACAACGATAATCTTTAACTTTTTTAAAACTATATGACCAGCAGATGATCGAGCATTTGCTCGTTCATCTGCTGATCGTTTTCCTATTTACGCAGGGCAATTATTAACGCTTGTCTGCCGGATAATCGTCCTGTGTAAAACCCCCTTAAGGAGCCCTTACTATTCTTGCATAGGGGCCCACTATTGCCCCATAAATAGATAATAGATAGATACAGTGAAGGAAATAAGTATTTGATCCCTTGCTGATTTTGTAAGTTTACCCACTGTCAAAGACATGAACAGTCTAGAATTTTTAGGCTAGGTTAATTTTACCCGTGAGAGATAGATTATATTTTAAAAAAAAAGAAAATCACATTGTCAAAATTATATATATTTATTTGCATTGGCACAGAGAAATAAGTATTTGATCCCCTACCAACCATTAAGAGTTCAGCCTCCTCCAGACCAGTTACACGCTCCAAATCAAGCGTGAGAAGGAGACAACTGTTGGTGCAATAGTAAGAAAATGGAAGACATACAAAATGACTGTCAATCGACATTGATCTGGGGCTCCATGCAAAATCTCACCTCGTGGGGTATCCTTGATCCTGAGGAAGGTGAGAGCTCAGCCGAAAACTACACGGGGGGAACTTGTTAATGATCTCAAGGCAGCTGGGACCACAGTCACCAAGAAAACCATTGGTAACACATTACGCCATAATGGATTAAAATCCTGCAGTGCCCGCAAGGTCCCCCTGCTCAAGAAGGCACATGCACAGGCCCGTCTGAAGTTTGCAAATGAATATCTGGATGATTCTGAGAGTGATTGGGAGAAGGTGCTGTGGTCAGATGAGACTAAAATTGAGCTCTTTGGCATTAACTGCACTCGCCGTGTTTGGAGGAAGAGAAATGCTGCCTATTACCCAAAGAACACCGTCCCCACTGTCAAGCATGGAGGTGGAAACATTATGTTTTGGGGGTGTTTCTCTGCTAAGGGCACAGGACTACTTCACCGCATCAATGGGAGAATGGATGGAGCCATGTACCGTCAAATCCTGAGTGACAACATCCTTCCCTCCACCAGGACATTAAAAATGGCTCGTGGCTGGGTCTTCCAGCACGGCAATGACCCGAAACATACAGCCAAGGCAACAAAGGAGTGGCTCAAAAAGAAGCACATTAAGGTCATGGAGTGGCCTAGCCACTCTCCAGACCTTAATCCCTTCGAAAACTTATGGAGGGAGCTGAAAATCCGAGTTGCCAAGTGATAGCCTCAAAATCTTAATGATTTACAGATGATCTGCAAAGAGGAGTGCGCCAAAATTCTATCTAACATGTGTGCAAACCTCATCATCAACTACAAAAAACGTCTGACTGCTGTAATTGCCAACAAGGGTTTTGCCACCAAGTATTAAGTCTTGTTTGCCAAAGGGATCAAATACTTATTTCTCTGTGCACAATGCAAATAAATATATATAATTTTGACAATGTGATTTTCTTTTTTTTTTATATATATATAATCTATCTCTCACTGGTAAAATTAACCTAGCCTAAAAATTCTAGACTGTTCATGTCTTTAACAGTGGGCAAACTTACAAAATCAGCAAGGGATCAAATACTTATTTCCTTCACTGTACATACACTATCAGGCCAAGACTATGTGGACACCTGACCATCACACCTACATGAGCTTGTCGGACATTCCAATCCAAATGCATGGCTGTTAATATGGAGTTGGGCCCCTTTTGCGGCTCTAATAGCCTCCATTCTTCTGGGAAGGCTTTCCATAAGATTTTGGAGTCTGTCTGTGGTAATTTATGTCCATTCATGCAAAAGAGCATTTGTAAGGTCAGACATTTATGTTAGACTAGAAATGATAACTCGCAAACAGCATTTCAACTGTTCCCAAAGGTGTTCCATGGGGTTGAGGTCAGGACTGTGTGCAACCACTCAAGTTCCTCCACACCAATCTTGTCAAACTTTGGGGGACGATTTGTGAGTTTTGAGCCGTTTGCACCGCTCTCACCACCTTCTTTACCTGAAAAGGGTGGGGCCACTCGTGGCCCGTTGCATTTAATATAATTTATGCCAGAAGCTGACCTAAAATATAGCGGAAATCTACTCCAGCTCTTGGCTAGCGTATATTTCACTCAGTGGCACATGGACAGCCGAACATGGACAGCCGTGTGTGATGGTTTACTTGGGGAAAGCATGTGTAAGACTAAAGACAAGCAGTAGCTTTCAATTTAAATAAAAAAATGTTTAACTTATTAATGGGTTCACAAACCTTCAAGTAAAATTTGATAT
This sequence comes from Rhinoderma darwinii, assembly GCF_050947455.1. NCBI lineage: Eukaryota > Metazoa > Chordata > Amphibia > Anura > Rhinodermatidae > Rhinoderma > Rhinoderma darwinii. Next base: position 204,798,875 of record NC_134688.1, read on the forward strand.
TATGACCTCCTAGAGACAAGACAACTCATCCTTATTCTGTTTCCAACTAATTGCAAATGTATGATCAAAGACTTGTGGTAATAGTTGTAGGAATGGGGTGCGATAACCAACATAGTGTGTGTTAAAGCCTTTTGCATCATAGCATACACTACCGTTCAAAAGTTTGGGGTCACCCAGACAATTTTGTGTTTTCCATGAAAACTCACACTTATATTTATCAAATGAGTTGCAAAATGACTAGAAAATATAGTAAAGACTTTGACAAGGTTAGAAATAATGATTTTTATTTGAAATAATAATTTTCTCCTTCAAACTTTGCTTTCGTCAAATAATGCTCCATTTGCAGCAATTACAGCATTGCAGACCTTTGGCATTCTAGCTGTTAATTTGCTTAGGTAATCGGGAGAAATTTCACCCCATGCTTACAGAAGCCCCTCCCACAAGATGGATTGGCTTGATGGGCACTTCTTGCGTACCATACGGTCAAGCTGCTCCCACAACAGCTCTATGGGGTTGAGATCTGGTGACTGCGCTGGCCACTCCATTACAGATAGAATACCAGCTGCCTGCTCCTTCCCTAAATAGTTCTTGCATAATTTGGAGGTGTGCTTTGGGTCATTGTCCTGTTGTAGGATGAAATTGGCTCCAATCAAGCGCTGTCCACAGGGTATGGCATGGCGTTGCAAAATGGAGTGATAGCCTTCCTTATTCAAAATCCCTTTTACCTTGTACAAATCTCCCACTTTACCAGCACCAAAGCAACCCCAGACCATCACATTACCTCCACCATGCTTGACAGATGGCGTCAGGCACTCTTCCAGCATCTTTTCAGTTGTTCTGTGTCTCACAAATGTTCTTCTGTGTGATCCAAACACCTCAAACTTCGATTCGTCTGTCCATAACACTTTTTTCCAATCTTCCTCTGTCCAATGTCTGTGTGGTTTTGCCCATATTAATATTTTCCTTTTATTAGCCAGTCTCAGATATGGCTTTTTCTTTGCCACTCTGCCCTGAAGGCCAGCATCCCGGAGTCGCCTCTTCACTGTAGACATTGACACTAGCGTTTTGCGGGTATTATTTAATGAAGCTGCCAGTTGAGGACCTGTGAGGCGTCTATTTCTCAGACTAGAGACTCTAATGTACTTGTCTTGTTGCTCAGTTGTGCAGCTTGGCCTCCCACTTCTCTTTCTACTCTGGTTAGAGCCTGTATGTGCTGTCCTCTGAAGGGAGTAGTACACACCATTGTAGGAAATCTTCAGTTTCTTGGCAATTTCTCGCATGGAATAGCCTTCATTTCTAAGAACAAGAATAGACTAGTAAAGAAGGGAGGAAACCTCCAGCTCACCAGTTTGATGCGTCTCCAGACTCTCCGCTCGGATCCCCGCTACGGCTTGCGGTGTGCAAATAGAAGAAAAGAAGAAATGATGCAGCGCTGAGTCGTACTTTGGATTTAAAAAGGAAGCAGTATTCCCACCTTTATTGGGGTATTGAAATAAAATTGAAGGGAGACGCAGTCCCAAGACGTGTGCGGATAGTAGGCGGTTTGCCCTGGCCTACGCGTTTCAAGCACGAGCTGTGCTCTTACTCATGGCAAAAAGAATGTCCACATTCTTTTTGCCATGAGTAAGAGCACAGCTCGTGCTTGAAACACGTAGGCCAGGGCAAACCGCCTACTATCCGCACACGTCTTGGGACTGCGTCTCCCTTCAATTTTATTTCAATACCCCAATAAAGGTGGGAATACTGCTTCCTTTTTAAATCCAAAGTACGACTCAGCGCTGGATCATTTCTTCTTTTCTTCAACAAGAATAGACTGTCGAGTTTCACATGAAAGCTCTTTTTTTCTAGCCATTTTGAGAGTTTAATCGAATCCACAAATGTAATGCTCCAGATTCTCAACTAGCTCAAAGGAAGGTCAGTTTTATAGCTCCTCTAAACAGCAAAACTGTTTACAGCGGTGCTAACATAATTGCACAAGGGTTTTCAAGTGTTTTCTAATCATCCATTAGCCTTCTAACACAGTTAGCAAACACAATGTACCATTAGAACACTGGAGTGATGGTTGCTGGAAATGGGCCTCTATACACCTATGTAGATATTGCATTAAAAACCAGATGTTTGCAGCTAGAATAGTCATTTAGCACATTAACAATGTATAGAGTGTATTTCTGATTAATTTAATGTTATCTTCATTGAAAAAAACTGTGCTTTTCTTTCAAAAATAAGGAAATTTCTAAGTGACCCTAAACTTTTGAACGGTAGTGTATATGTGATATATGTGTGAATCATTTTGTGAGTCCCACTGTGGTTTTAAATGGCTCCTTCCTGTCATTTTGGCTACATTATAGTAAATGTAATACAATAAATGTTTGTCTCGTTTATTTGGGCATCCATTGGAGTATTCATGGTCACTGCTGATAATGTAAACATAAGAAGATAGCACTCACTAAATGCGGGAAACAGATACACATAATGGGAAGCAAATGGCAATAATAGATATTACAGACACACTTATGTAGAATATTTAACTTTTATGCCCCAACAATATTTTCCAAAGTTTTAAATGGCACTTTAGCTGTGATTTGAAAGAAAAGCTGCAAACATAATGCTGGGGTGAAGACTGTTATTTTATGCCACATGGAGCGATACGTTCTGTACAGTTTTATTGTCGCTTATGGTTCATTATAATCCACTGAGTAGGTTCTTTAGTCTTTGTGACATTTAAGGTGTGTGGGAGTTGTGACTCATTTTATGAAATTACATTAAGCCTACCTGTTGCTACGTTACAATATCTTACATGGTACCTATTGGTTAGATGTGGCTCATGTATTATTTTATGTGCTGCATTCCGGAAGACTACTGTTATGCTATGTGTTCTAAGTGATTTGTCGCCCATTAGGCTGTCGCCCGGCGTGTTCATAGACCTGACATTTGTTAGCCCTGATCTAGCATCATGTCCATAAGTTTCACTGAATAACAAAGCAAAGGAAGACAAAACAACAGCTATGAAATATTACAATGTAAGGGAAATAAATGACACATTAATGAACTTATTGGACAGATGGATGACAGGAAGGAAGGAAAAACGGAGATTATCAACAGTCATGGTGCACTTGAATTCCTTTCATAGATTGTAAATTTTTTCCTACATCTTAGATTGGAAAACATACTTACTGTGAGGGTATGTTCACACGCAGTGACCAGAAACGTCTGAAAATATGGAGCTGTTTTCAAGGGAAAACAGCTCCTGATTTTCAGACGTATTTTAAGCCACTCGCGATTTTTGCTGCGTTTTTCGCTACGTATTTTATGGCTGTTTTTGGAGCTTTTTTCAATAGAGTCAATGAAAAATGGCTCCAAAAATGTCCCATGAAGTGACCTGCACTTCTTTTTCGCGGCAGTAAAAAACGCTGCGAAAAACGCTCCGTGGGAACAGAACGCCCTTTTTCCATTGAAATCAATGGGCGGATGTTTGGAGGCGTTTTGCTTCCGATTTTTCGGCCGTTTTTCGGGCCGTAATAGGCCGTGTGAACATACCCTTATAATGATTAAATACTTTATATTGTAATAAAATTTGTGATAAAATTGGTCCCAATGTGCTACTTGCTGCGGGTACTGTTTGTTTATATGTATCTTATCCATGCAGATTGCTATATGGAAGGTGTAAGTTTATCCTCTTCTATGGATGTATATGTCATGCACACAAGGCTGGATTAAGGTGGGGACGACTCTATAGGTCCTTTTACACCGGCCAATATTGGCCGCAAAAACAAACGCCGATCCAGGAGACAGCTTGTTGATTTTCGCTTGTTTTCTCCTTTCACAAGGAGCTATGTATTGGGACAAGCGATCGTTGCTACGATCGCTCGTCCCCATGCAGAATTGTCTTGTCGGCAACACATCTCCCTGATTACACAGGGAGATGTGCTGCCGACAACGATAATATATATTGCTGCATAAACGATACAATCAGCCGACAAACGGGCGTTTGCTTGCTCATCGGCTTATCGTTGCCCTGTTTACACAGGGCAATGATCAGGAACAAGCATTCATATGAACGCTCGTTCACCCGATAATTGGCCCATGTAAAAGGGCCCTATTCCTGCTCTGGAACCTGCACCCCACCTGACCCTCTATAGCATCTTAATATAGAAGAGGTGCCCATGCATGTCTGTGGCCCTCTCCACTGAGTTATGGAGATAGCTGAATTATTGACTCCATTAGATTTTAACTCATGTGTCTCCACCTCTTCTCACTTGTATAGGATTGACAGTAAGCCCTAAGGGGATCCCTGTTTTCCTCAAAAGGGGGGGTCCAAGAGGTGAATAGTTCAAATATTACCCATATAAATTGTGAGTGTCAGGGGTGTATTTATAAAATTCTTGGCCCTATAGGAAACTTTTAAAAGCCCCCCTATATTACATTTGGCTACAGGCCTTTCCGTCTGACAGAAGATTCAAGGTCATTAATACCTGCCTACAGGTTCATTGAATTTCATAGATTTATATATAAATCTGAGAGAGAGTGAGAGAGATAGAACCAACCTGAGCAGGAAGAGTTGCTGGTGGGGGCTGACTAAATTTTTAAGGTAGTGGAAGCCATCGGGGCATGTGCCCAACCTATAATCCGACCCCGCATGTACAGCATAAGGTCTAAAGAGCAGCCTGCATGGATAATTTCCTTCAGCACATATTCCTTCTTTTAAACATTACTGCAACGACAATATCCATGGCGCAACTGTGCCTATATAATAGTACAGTATAGCAATTACTGTACAAACAGGATTTTGTAACTACAAATCAGTTGTGCCATCAAAGTGGGCCCAGAATGTTCCACAAAGCAGAGTTACTTAAAGGCTACGTACACATTTGTAGCCCCATATTTTATTTTTTTAAATCAATGTTTTATTTGATTAGAAGCAACTTTTAAATTGATTTTCATTAAAATAGTTTTTTACTTTTTCAGATTCAGCTTCTTTGTGTCCTGCCGTCAAAGCCTATTCCATCAGGTCAGCTGGACTGGCGGCTTGCTAGAAAGCTGATAATGATCACATCTAAGTTCATGAACTTAGATGTGATCATTGTCAGACACGCAGGACCACCTTTCTGCCGAGCTGTCAGTCTAGTTGACCTGACGGAATTGTTGTTGACGGCAAGATACAACTTCTTGGCATATAGGATACAAATATTTTTTAAAGATGCTATATATATATATAATTGGCTACAATAGTGTACATAGCCTTTAAACATTTGAGTCCCAATACAAAAATCTGACCTAAGCCGCAGACTGTCACATTGCATCTATAATACTGCTGTCCTATATGTGGCAAAGGGTCTGTCCCAAGACTTTGCTACAATAATAATGTTTTTGTCCCCAAAAAGCACTGTCATGATGTACCTATAGGGCTTATTGCACCCAAAAGGTGGTGTGACCTTTAATATTGCCACCATACTGTAATGCCACATATGTTACTAGATATAACAATACAGGAGTCAGCATTAGTCATATATGTTTATCAAGTTTAGCTCATAAGACTTTCTTCGTCAGTCACATGGATGTGGATCCTTTAGGTAAACATTGCATGATGTAGCCATTTTTAGCTTGAACATTTATAATGTTATGTGATTACTGTATTACTATGTAACCCATGAAGATGGTAATGTCTGTGCTGGGCGCAGTATTCGGAACATTCATCAGAGGGCGGTGGTACACTGGTCAAGAGGGCTGGAATAGCAGAGGAGATTTGAAGAGGAAGTGGTGCACACCATTAGTTTAGGTAAAAAAGGTGGGAGTAAGGGTTTGGGTGCGGGGAGTGAAGAGTCTGGCAGTAAGGAGAGCAGGAGCTGGCTGTAGAGAGCAAAACAAAAGAGATACTGCTGAGAGCGGCTGTTGGAGGGATTGTGCTGCTACGTAGCTACCATCAAGAGCCCGACATAAGATTACAAGAAGGAAAGCCCTTCTGCTTGCAAGGAGCCAACAGGGATCATTCGGAGTGCGTACTGGAAAACTGTTTGGACAGAGAGTCGAAGTAAAGGCCCAAAGAGAATATATAAAGAAATGGCCCCTGGGGTGGAATATGTGAGAAATCACTGGGGGGGGGGGGGGGTTAATATCACCATATAGAAGTGAAAGACGGTGGTGCATTATAACAGGACTGAGGTAGTATAGCATACCACAGATCCGGGATTTATAAGAGAAGTTAAAGACACTTATACTAGTTTCAGAGCAACACCGGATGTTTTTTTGTTATCATACTACTGTTTAAAGTTATATGCAACTGCTGCCCAAGTAAAAGCAAGAAGAATCGGTCTGTCTCTGCCGCCATTATTCTACATATTACAACTGTATGATTATAAAAGGCAAGAGGATTTACAGGAACTAAAGCACACCATCACACAAGATAAAAATCTGATGCTGGAACTTCTCTGAGCTAGCATTAGTAAGTTTTCTTTAGTGGCTGGTCCTAATATTTCTCACCCAAGAAATTGATCCTATTTGCTTTATTTAATAAAAAATATAAAATCCCAACAGACTTCTTACAATTAATTGTGTCCTTATAGTTTCAGCATTTCTGTAAATACATGCCATTCCCAAGTTTCTAAATTTCTTTACTCAGAACTCAGTTCTTGACCCCAGTATTCTGGCGTGGTGCCTAGACGTTCATCTGAATCCGCCCTTTTTAGAGCTACATCTGCTATTTACTCAGTCCTCTTCACTCTATGATATCATGCTGTTATTGTATGCACTTTATAAAGTCATAGTTTTCTTTACTTTCCTAAGGTCAGTGCAGAGAGGATCAGGACTGATGGCCACCGAGTCAAGGATGACAGTATTATGGGTATAATTAGTTCAACAGTTATGTAAATTAAATACTGTAAGAATCTATTGTTACCGCAACATTTGCTGTTGTATATTATCGCAAATATTGAGTGAAAAGCTAGGAACATGTATTTGTGTAAAGGGAATCTGTCACCTCATTTTTGCCTACTAAACAAGTACTAGCGTTTGGAAGACTTTTCATATGTGCCCACATACTCTTTTATTACTAATAATAATAATAATAATAATAATAATAATTATTATTATTATTATTATTAATAATGTTCGATATGTAAATGAGGTTGGAAGTGCCTTTCAGGTGGTCCAAATCCCGGTAAGTGCTCCTGGCCTTGGCATATAACTCCTCCCCCTTCCTCATGATTAACGGCACCAAGCTATGGCAACTTCACTGTTCCCTTCACTGAACTCTCATGCATGTGCGGCTTGCATTATGTCCGGCGCATGCGTAGCACGCTACCTGCTGTAGTGTAACATCCTCATAGTCCTACAGCGCATGCACTGCGAGAGTTCAGTGAAGTTGCCATATCGTGCCGCTGTCAATTATGAAAAAGTGGGAGGAGTTGGGCAGGGTTAGATGACGAGACCAGGAGAACTTGCCAGGATTCGGACCTCCAGACTGGCACTTCCAACCTCCTTTTCATATTTACGACACCATACAGAGCTACTCCCCCTCTAATAGCTCAGAATGCACTAATAAGCCATTTGCAGTATATGTCGGAGGTATAAGTACGCCATTCCTCTTTTTGATGGAATGTGCTGCTGCACACTCTAAGGTTATGTGCACACGATAACTGCATTTACGTCTGAAATTACGGAGCTGTTTTCAGGAGAAAACAGCTCCGTAATTTCAGACGTAATTGCATGTACTCGCGTTTTGCGAGGCGTCAATTACGCACGTAATTTGGAGCTGTTCTTCATTGGAATCAATGAAAAACGGCTCAAATTACGTCTCAAGAAGTGTCCTGCACTTCTTTTGACGAGCCGTCTGTTTTACGCGTCGTCGTTTGACAGCGACGCGTAAATGACAGGTCGTCGGCACAGTACGTCGGCAAACCCCTTCAAACGAATGGGCAGATGTTTGCCGACGTATTGGAGCCATATTTTAAAACGCCTCGTTTACGTCTGAAAATAGGTCGTGTGAACCCAGCCTAAGGGTCTTAGTACAACTGCAGGTTTTTTTATGTAATTTCTGAAGCCAAAGTCAGGCGTGGATCATAAAGGGAGAGCAAGTATAAAGGACAGATACTAGTTCCCCTCTTATTTGACTACACACCCTATTTACACGGGGAATGATGACGGACAGTTATCAATGTATTTATACATTTCCAGGAGAAATAACAGAAGAACAAAACAGCATAGAGTTCTACGAAAAGATGCTCCAGAATTATATCATAGGAAATACAAGTATTTACTATAACAAACATGTCAGGAAAGCTGAACAGTTCTTTTTAAGGGAGGATTTGCTAGGATTTTTTAAATATTGTATTTTTTTTCTACATTAAGTGTCCCTTTAACATATGGATCTAGGTATCTACTTATTTATTATTATGATGGTGTACCACTACACTAACAAATGAGACAATTTTAAATAATAAAGGGAAAACAGAAAGTAAGTCATTGTAATTATTTCAGACTCCCCATAGAATAATTGTTTTGCCCTGCTGTTTGCTATGCAACAGAAAATATGTCCATTGCATGGCTACACCGTCTGTTACCAGCTTGCGACACATGTAAATCTTCACACCCATATGGAGATCTGCATATAAAATATGCACCTGCATTCACGTAAAGAGTTGTTGGTGTCTAGTGACAGAACACGATAACCATCACTGCACTTGAGGTAGAAAACATAGATAAAAAAATTTCTATTTCCTTGCTTATAGGGCCTAGTGTACTGTACATTCACAGCTTTTTGAGCAGTAGGAATTGTGTTCAGATAAGTTTGGCTCTGTCCACCTTGGCACTTACTTTTCATTTTTCTGTTCCGCCATAGAAATAGAAAAACGAGAAGAATGGAAGCGCCCTGGATCCATTGCATGACAGAAACCAATGGCGCCCGAGGGTACCTACAGTGAAGGAAATAAGTATTTGATCCCTTGCTGATTTTGTAAGTTTGCCCACTGTCAAAGACATGAACAGTCTAGAATTTTTAGGCTATGTTAATTTTACCAGTGAGAGATAGATTATATTTAAAAAAAAACAGAAAATCACATTGTCAAAATTATATATATTTATTTGCATTGTGCACAGAGAAATAAGTATTTGATCCCTTTGGCAAACAAGACTTAATACTTCGCGGCAAAACCCTTGTTAGCAAGCACAGCAGTCAGACGTTTTTGGTAGTTGATGATGAGGTTTGCACACGTTAGATGGAATTTTGGCCCACTCCTCTTTGCAGATCATCTGTAAATCATTAAGATTTCGAGGCTGTCACTTGGCAACTCGGATCTTCAGCTCCCTCCATAAGTTTTCGATGGGATTAAGGTCTGGAGACTGGCTAGGCCACTCCATGACCTTAATGTGCTTCTTTTTGAGCCACTCCTTTGTTACCTTGGCTGTATGTTTCGGGTCATTGTCGTGCTGGAAGACCCAGCCACGAGCCATTTTTAATGTCCTGGTGGAGGGAAGGATGTTGTCACTCAGGATTTGACGGTACATGGCTCCATCCATTCTCCCATTGATGCGGTGAAGTAGTCCTGTGCCCTTAGCAGAGAAACACCCCCAAAACATAATGTTTCCACCTCCATGCTTGACAGTGGGGACGGTGTTCTTTGGGTCATATACAGCATTTCTCTTCCTCCATACACGGCGAGTTGAGTTAATGCCAAAGAGCTCAATTTTAGTCTCATCTGACCACAGCACCTTCTCCCAATCACTCTCAGAATCATCCAGATGTTCATTTGCAAACTTCAGACGTGCCTGTACATGTGCCTTCTTGAGCAGGGGGACCTTGCGGGCACTGCAGGATTTTAATCCATTACGGCGTAATGTGTTACCAATGGTTTTCTTGGTGACTGTGGTCCCAGCTGCCTTGAGATCATTAACAAGTTCCCCCCGTGTAGTTTTCGGCTGAGCTCTCACCTTCCTCAGGATCAAGGATACCCCACGAGGTGAGATTTTGCATGGAGCCCCAGATCAATGTCGATTGACAGTCATTTTGTATTTCTTCCATTTTCTTACTATTGCACCAACAGTTGTCTCCTTCTCACCCAGCGTCTTACTTATGGTTTTGTAGCCCATTCCAGCCCAGTGCAGGTCTATGATCAAGTCCTTGACATCCTTAGAAAGCTCTTTGGTCTTGCCCATGTTGTAGAGGTTAGAGTCAGACTGATTAATTGAGTCTGTGGACAGGAGTCTTTTATACAGGTGACCATGTAAGACAGCTGTCTTTAATGCAGGCACCAAGTTGATTTGGAGCGTGTAACTGGTCTGGAGGAGGCTGAACTCTTAATGGTTGGTAGGGGTCAAATACTTATTTCTCTGTGCACAATGCAAATAAATATATATAATTTTGACTATGTGATTTTCTTTTTTTTTAAATATATAATCTATCTCTCACTGGTAAAATTAACCTAGCCTAAAAATTCTAGACTGTTCATGACTTTGACAGTGGGCAAACTTACAAAATCAGCAAGGGATCAAATACTTATTTCCTTCACTGTATTCACTTTAATGGGTTCCCCGGGTTTCTGTCATTTTGCCAAATATTTTGCACTATTCTGTCCAGCAAATATGACAGGATCTACGACAGAGGCTCCTAGAGCCTAAGCATTTACTTTAGAAAACAGACATTACTTGAAAAATGTCTAGGATTAGCTGTAAACATATTTACTTACGATGATTGAGAAGCTTTTCTTCTGAGTAGATAGTCCACTACATCAGGATCGGTCTCTAAAAGACTAAGAAGAACTTCATTCTGTAAATCTGGAGGCACCTATATTAAAGAAAGATAAACATATGAGCCTAGACATGGCCTGATACAAAAGGATTCAATACCCAATCTCACAATTGTCCTGTCTTTTTCCACTGTCACAACTGCGGTTCTCAGGGCATATACTGCTTAACCATATTTTCTCACTTTCTGCTTTAGAAAAGCATTGGATGTGAGCTTGCCCCACAACACAGGCGTTGATGTGAAGAATGGGTGGAGAATCAGTATGTTATCTATTTATTTATTTCTGTGTCATTCATAACTGTGGTATTATCAATTATTTCATGAAAACCTTATTGTTCAATTCACATTGTTTGTGAGCACGGAAGGGAGCACGGCTTGTTTTATGGTTTATTTACACAGAGTGGGTTTGTGATTGTGCCACTGAAAACACCATTTCTTTCTATGCTTATTTTACTGGTAGTTATTCATTGCTTGGCCACAGAAAGCACCTCCACATATTTTGGCATGTGTTCCAGGGTGGGAAAAAATCTACTTTGATTACATTCTTTGGACCTTAAAAGATGAAAATGGCACAGGTGTCCCACAGTGAACATGGTTATTTAGCTGCATGCTATTACACCATGCTGGTCAGATTGGGTTGTTAGGAAGCTAAAGAATAGTTGTGATTTGATCCCTGCATTCCTATTAGATATGCGTTAAGGGTACAGCAACAACATTGTTAATGAGAAAAACAGACTCTGTCATTTTAGGCAGAATATTAGCTGCCTATATGCTTAGGATTGATAATACAGGTAAGCAGCCACACATTAAACAGCTATCTCTCCCAACTCCATGATAAACATGAAAGCTCTGCTCGGCCTAGCATGCATGTTTATTTAAATGGAGAGAGGGAATAACTCACTGGCAGACACTTCTGGCACCAGCGTCCATACCAGAGCCGGAATGGGACTTAAAATCAGCCCTGGCATTTTTAAGCAGACAGGCCCACCGCAGGCCATACGCAGCTATCAGTGTTGGGCTGGAGTACATGGGACCACCTTTCAGCTATACAAGACATGGGGAGATTTATTAAAACAGGTGTAAATGAAAAGAGGAATAGTTCTTGATAACCCCAACTCCAATGAATCCACTGCTTTTCCACGAGAATAATGTACATTATCGTTATTGTAGAGGATTTTTTTTGTATACAGTGCCCCACATATAGCCCCCACTGTAGATGGTGCCACATATATAGCCCCCTGTATATGGAGTCCCACATATGGCCCCCCTGTAGATAGTGCCTCATATATAGCCTCTCCTGTAGATTGTGGCCCACATATACCCCCCCGTAGATAATGCCACTCACACTTTTAAGTTGAAAAAAAAAAGACCAAAAAAAACCAACTTCACATACTCACCTTGATCCCGTTCCCACGTCATCCTATGTCAATGCAGGCCTGTTCTCTTCTGAGCAGGTCTGCTGGGGCTGAATGACTTGCTCCATCAATCAGCGCCTTTCAACAACAGAAGCGGTGTGATAACGTCATCGCACCGCTAGCATCGTTGAAAGGCGCCGATTGGCTGGGCAAGTCATTGTAAGGCAGATACAATTAGTGCATGAGGGGGTGGTGGCAGCTGGTTTCAGTGGCCCCGCCGCCCAGGGCCAATTCTAACTTTTCTGATGCCTGAGGCGAAAATTGTAATGGAGCCCCCCAGATCTTGATTGGCATCCCCCTGAGTGTTCTACATTACTACCAGCCTTCTTCTTTGCCTTGTACTCCGCTGGCATGCGCGGTGCAGTAATGATGCCGGGCAGAGTACAACTCGCTGAATGGTGCGTGTTCATGGAGTACAAGGCAATAGCGCATCCAAGAACGTTGGAGAAGACTGGTAGTGATGTATAACAGCCAGGGAAAAGTCAACCAAGCATGGAAAGGTGGGTTTGCAGTTAGGACTGTGTGACTCTACAGGATAGCGGCACCGATCCATGACCCTTAATAGAGTAATTAGCATATAGTGTGCACTATTTTAAAAGTTGATTTTAACCAGTTCAGGACCGGGCTGTTTTGAGCCTTCAGGACCAGACACCATTTAGCCATTTTTAGCACGCGTTAGTTAAATGGCTATAACTTTTTTATTTGTTGGGCTAGCGACGTAATTTTTGCGATGTTTTTTTCGTAGACAATGCAGGTTTCTTTTTTTTATAATTTTTATACACATCCTTTTTGCTATTTTAGAATTTTTAGGCTTAAAGATTGAAAATAATAGTAAAAAAAAAAAACTTTTTTACGTTTCAGCTATTTTTTTTGGGTAATAACATAGTTTTACCCTAAGATAGACCTTTTATTTGTGATGGTCATTGTCTACCGTAAATTTTAATATATTACATGTATTAACATTACATATATTAGGGTAATTGGGTCAGGGCTAGCGTTACGACAATGATTGACGGGGGGGGGAAACGTTTTTTTTTGGGGTGGGTATTTTCTGTGTATTATTATTAATTGTTTTTGCACTTTACTTTACTTTTATTTTTTTATTACTATGGTCTGTCCCTCAAAGGTCAAAAAAGACCTTTGAGGAACTTTATATATATTTTTTCTTTCTTTTACACCATCTTTTTCCACTGTAACTGGGGCTGCACAGCAGCCCCAGTTACAGGGGAAATCAGCCCTCTCATTGTGACGATTGTCACTAATAGGGCTGTGCTGGGTCTAGTTAGACCCAGCAGCAGTCTGCCACTAATGGCATCCCGGCGATCATGTGACCAGTCACATGAACACCGGGACCAATAGAGACAGCGGCGCACACGCGGCCTCTATTCCTATACACAGCGTTCATTGAGCGCTGTGTAAAAGAGATCGCAGAAGACAGAAGCAGTGAAAGCTGCTTCTATTTTCTCCTCAGGGTCCCCGGCAGTCACTGACATCCGGAGAGCCGACATTCAGCTGCCCGATAGCTCGGGCAGCAAGTTAAAACCCGTGCCGTAGATAGTCTATGGCGCGGGTTTTAAGGACCCTGACCGCTGGCCGTAAAAACACAGCCAGCGATCGGGAACCAGTTAAAGATTTTGCTGCATCTGAAACAAACATACAGGGGAATGTTTGGAAATATTGTCAGGTCATGTATTACTGTATGGTGGCGGTTCAAGGGGTTAAAACTACCAGACAGGTTCTGATTAAACATACATTAAACATGATTAAACATCATATATACAACACCAGAACCAAGCTCAGTACATATATACAGCACCAAAACCAAGCTCAGTACATATATACAGCTCCAGAACAATGCTCAATACATATATACAACGCCAGAACAAAGCTCAGTACATATATACAGCACCAGAACAAAGCTCAGTACATAAATACAGCACCAGAACAAAGATCAGTACATATATACAGCACCAGAACCAACCTCAGTACATAAATACAGCACAAAATCCAAGCTCAGTACAAATACATTTCAGTACAGAGATCATTTGCAATGCCAGGTTCCAGCTTCCAGTACGACCTGAACAATGGTAATGTTATACTGGGAGTTGCTTACACCCCAAAAAATAGTACCCTCCACCATCTGTACAGATCATACAGTAATAGTTAGGCTTCAATCTCACCTGCGTCGGGGTTCCGTTCATGGGTTCCATCAGACCTTTCCGTCAGGGGAACCCACGAACGGAAACAAAACAGAAACCATAGCTTTCCGTTACATTACCATTGATTTCAATGGTAACGCTTCTGTTGCTAATGGTTTCCGTTTGTCTCCGTTTCGCAAGGTTTCCGTTTTTTGGGCGGAATCAATAGAGTAGTCGAATTTATCCACCTGTAATCTATAACATTTAAGTAACTTAGATGTGATCTATTATAGGTGGAACCTGCATGTCAGAGACACACAGGACACACTGACACTGAACCCGTCAGTCCCACGCACCTGACGTGTTCAGGATTCAGCATAAGATACAGCGGATCTGTATACAGGATACAGAGCAGCTGTATCTCAAAAAGTAAAAATATTTTTTTAATAAAAACGAATTATAAAGTTGCACAAATCACACTGCCATTTTATTAAAAAAAAAAATTCAAAATATCCCCTTCATAGGATTACATAGCCTTTAATGCAAATAATCAGATTGTAACAAAAGTTGTCCAGTACGACACGTAGCACATGCAGTTTTACCAAAAGTCGATGTGGTTTTGAAATGATTGTTTATGTCTGCAAAAAACTGCATGGACATTAACAATCATTTGAAAACTGCGCTGACTCGTGGGAACGCAGCATGTTGGCGCGGTTTGCAGCTGTATCGTTGTAAGACAGCAGCTACTGTATGTATACACTGTACGAGTATGTTCACACAGGACGGATAGGTTGTGTAAAAGCATACAGCGTATACGCCCTGTGCACCACAGGGAATTCGGGCTGAAAAACCGCACCAAATTGTTGTGCAGTTTTTCGGCCAGGAACGGCCGCTGCGGAAAACTGAGCAGATAAAATGAATACTTACCATTGCGACGCTTCCCTCCTACATCCTGCAGCCCTAAGATGATGTTTCATCCCATGTGACCACTGCAGCCTGCGATTAGCTGCAGCGGTCACATGGATGAAACATCATCCCAGGAGGCCAGCCCAGACAAAAAAACTGAATTCTGGGTGAGTATAAGATTTACATTTTTCATGAGTTGCGATTTTTTTGCATCGGAATCGCTGCATTTCTGCCTATTGAATTAAATGGGGAAAACCAGAAACAAATAAGCAGCATTTATGCAAATACGATTGACATTCTGCGGATTAAAAAAACTGACCGCAAGTAAGCCAATATCTGAGCCTTTTTTCCTGCTCATCGTGTGGGTGAGATTTGTTCAAATCTCAACCACTCATCTGCTACTGCATTAGGGCTTGTCCACACATAACTGAATTGCTGCGTATTTTCCATCCGGAATTGCGGATGGAAAATACGCAGAATACAGTAGCAGCAAAGTGGGTAAGATTTATCAAATCCTATCCACACGCTGCGTAAAATTTCTGACAAGAAATTGACCTGCGGTGCGTATGTTTTGTACATGTCACTTCCTGCTACGGAGAGTGGACTGAATTGATGCGTTTTTCAGAGGAGATGTCACTATCCCCCAACATTGAGAAAAACGCAGCAGAATACGCACCGTTTTCTGCAGCAATTCCAATACGTGTGGAGAAGCTCTGATGCTGTCGATTTAGGGCATGTCCACACACAACGGAATTGCTGCAGAAAATTTCTGCAGCAATTCCGTTTGAAAGTCAAAGGCTTTCCGCTGTAGCAAAAACGCACCATTTCCTGAGGTGTTTGCGGCAGAAAATGGTGCGTAAATTGATGCGTTTTTCTCAATGTTGGGAGATGGAGACTTCTCCTATGAAAAACGCAGCAATTCTGCACACTTTCCGTAGCAGGAATTGACAAGCTGCGGTCTGTAAATTACGCACCGCAGGTTAATTTCGGCTCGGAAATTTTTAGCAATTCAGGAGCATGTGGACGAGCCCTTACCACAACGAAATCCACTGGTAAAATTTGCAGTATTTAAACTACAAGTAAAATAAATACAACAGCTATAGCGCTCTCCACTTATATATAGATATACATACACACACACACACACACACACAGACACGAACACATCAAACACACTAAATACACACACACACAAACACATCACACACTATATATAGACACATGAAAACATCACACACTGTATATACACACACGAACACATCAAACACACTAAATACACACACACTATATACACACACAGAAACACCACACACTATATATAGAAACATGAACACATCACACACTATATATACACACATGAACACATCACACACTATATATACACACACGAACACATCAAACACACTAAATACACACACACTATATACACACACACACAAACACCACACACTATATATAGAAACATGAACACATCACACACTATATATACACACATGAACACATCACACATCACACACTATATATACACACATGAACACATCACACACTATATATACACAGCATATACTGTGTTGATGATATGACACCAGCATTTCATTAAATTGTAAGTTTTAAAGTGTAGCTAAACTTTTGACAAACTTCTGACATGTCATAGAGATATGTCAGAAGTTTTGATTGGTGGGGGTCCGAGCACTGAGACCCCCACCAATCGCTAGAACGAAGCAGCTGAAGCGCTCGTGTGAGTGCTCAGCCGCTTCGTGCCTGTTTGGCTATTTCTGGAAATAAATGTATCGGTGTACGGACTCAATAGAAAGTCTATGAGCCCGTACTCCGTTACATTGGCTTTCCGGAAAAAGCCGAACAGACACGAAGCGGCTGAGCGCTCACACAAGCGCTTCAGCTGCTTCGTTCTAGCGATTGGTGGGGGTCTCAGTGCTCGGACCCCCACCAATCAAAACTTCTGACATATCTCTATGACATGTCAGAAGTTTGTCAAAAGTTTAGCTACACTTTAAAACTTACAATTTAGTGATTGGTAGGGGTCTCAGTGCTTGGACCCCCACCAAACCAAACTTCTGACATGTCACTATGACAGAAGTTTGTCAAACGTTTAGCCACACTTTAAATTGTAAGTATTGTAAGTAAATTGTAAGTATTTAGAAAAAAAAAAAGGAAGTTAAAGGATTGGTAGCATTACTATCTAAGAATGTTATAGCATATCTCTAGCATATCTCTAGCATATGCCATGACATTCTGATTTGTAGTTGCCCGATTTCTGAGACCCTCGCTGATCCCAAAAACTAAGGTATAGAGATCCTTAAAGCATATATCTCCTGCACAGTGACATTCCTGGTCACCGCTGGGCAGGGGACTGCAATAGACTACTGAATGGGGATGTGTTGTAGTTCTCTGCACAGCGGGTGCAGTGTGTACAGGGAAAATCTCATTCTGAGGATCGAAGGGGGTCACAGCAGTCAGACCCCACTGATAAATAAATGATGGCATATCCTAACAATTTGCCATCACTTCCAATAGTGGTGAACGCCTTTTAATGAATCAAGGTGGAGGGCTGGCTGGACAATTGTTAAACCATCAAATACTGGATTTTGGAACGAACATCAACAACATGGGTTCGAGCTTTTTATATGTCAGTATTAGAACTGAAATTATAACCTTTGGACTAGAAAAAACAAGGTATGGGCTAATGTTCTGTATAATTCTGTCATTTGATTTTTAATTACTATTCCTTTATGCTCATTTGCAATACTTATCGTATGATGGGAAACAGTAATGTCATTGGCTTCACATCAAAGATACTTGTGTAATGTTTTTCCATTGTTATTATTTCCTGGCTGCAAACATCAGATGGAAAGTAAGGAACGAAGAATTCAGCTAGTTGTGTCAGTAATGTATTGGGTCTTGTCAGAAAACCAGTAAGACCATCAAGTGTAATTTTCAGTACTCTGACTTATAGGCATGCAATGTCCACATAACAAAGTCGGCAATAGTAATAGAAGCAATTTTGTTGAAAGGTAAAAACCTGGTATCTTAGTACAGCTTTTCTCACCATGGTTGACAAATAATTAGCTGTTCAGTAATGTAAATCCATTGCCACTGTCTGTTAGTCTAAATGCTAGGAAATGTAAAGTAGACTTTATGGAATCAACGTTCTCTATTTTGTACCTGAAGTATTGGCTACAACATACATATACAAAAAACAGCAAACTATGCCAGAAAATATATAGAGCTAAACATGTGCCATATTTATTAATGCATTATGGCATGAGAGTTCGACAGTTTCTTGCATGACTAGACAATTGCAATATTGTAAGACATACACTATGTATCCTACAATAATTTCAGTAACATGGTAAGGTTGAAAAATACATATTGTGATGGTTTGGACAGCACAAGGATCTTGTCGGGTGCACGAGTAGGGGCCCAAACCTGATAGTGTATAGAACGAAAGTACTCGACACCCCAATTGGAGTGTAATATTCTCTTTGTTTTGATTTTGCTAGTTAATGTATCTGTGCGACGTTTTGGTCGCCAAAGACCTTCATCAAGCACTTAAAGAGAATGTGTTGCCAGCAAAACATGTTTTTTTTTTTTTAGTTAAACAATTAGTGTGTAGGTGATTAAACATTGTTCTAATTTTTTTTATTTTTTTCACGAGTCAGAAAATATTATAAATTGGATTCAATTGGATTCTAATTTATAATATTTTCCATTGCTGGTCACTAGATGGAGCCATTCCCAAAATTGCAGCATTGCATGTGGTAAAGCAACCACATTGCTTTATGCTGCAAAATTGGGTAAAAATCCCTCCCTCTAGTGAGCTCTCAGAATCGGCGTACATGATAGTGGATGGAACGGGCCCCGTTCGCAGTCCCTATGGGACTGGAGCTGCCGTATTCCATGTCTGTATGTGTCGTTAATCGACACATACAGAAATGGAAAAAAAAATGGCAGCCCCCATAGGGAAGAAAAAGTGTAAAAATAAAAAAAAGTAACACACAAATTAATCCAAACGTTTTTAATAAAGCACTAACATCTTTAACATATAAAAAAAAAAATTGTGGTGACACTGTTCCTTTAAAAGATAAGCTGGGGCGGTAAGCAGTTATGGCGTTATAGTTAAACGGTTGGCTGTGAGTTCGCTGGCTATGTAAATGCCTGTATAATGGCCGTGAGCTGCTTTGGCGCTATGGTATAGCGGCTGGCCGCATAAGGAGTGCTGTTGAAAAAGACATAAGTCCATCTAGTTCAACCTATTCTTCTGCAATGTTGGACCAAAGGAAGGAAAAAAGAAACCATGAGGAAGAAGCCAATTCTCCCTTTCTTAGAGAGAGAATTCCTTCTCGACTCCAAATATGGCAATCAGAATAAATCCCTGGATCAACAATCCATCTCCAGAATCTAGTAACCATAACTTATGTTATTTTTAAACTCTTTTAAGAAATTCAACATCACAACCTTTTCTGGTAAAAAGTTATGGAAACCTATGCAGTAACCTCTCTGCATCGATGGGGTCAATGTTGCTGGATTCCCACCTCGTGCTATGTAACCCTTGTCCTGGACAGTGCTTGGAAGAGTTTAGAAAAATCACTCTTGCTGCATATCTTCATTTCTTCTGCAGGCCCTGTGGCTGGTATTGTTATGGAGGCACAGGGCCTAGCACTGTGGCTGGCAGTGTTAAGTGAGCACTGTGGCTGATACTGTTATGAATGGTGTTATTAAATATGGGTAAACCAGTTATTATATCAACATTATTAATGGTATTTTTATATGGACAAGATGTCGAATACTTTTTTATGTTATTTATATTACCCAATAAGTGAAATTCCCTTTAAAAAGATGGTGTGGAAAGAGCAAATAATCAGTAAAATTATCTTATAAAAAAAAAAAATACCTCACTTCTGGGAATCCTACGTTGTTTTTTCAAACTGATTTTAACTCAAAGCTAAAATATGCAGTGCATGAATATAAACAAATGAATACGCTGTCCGAAGATAATAGTATTCAACCAAAACAATAAAAATGAATTGAATGCTTTATAAAAACTGTCAGGCTTTTATACACAAACCTTATTTTAAATTTAGGGATGACTAAATTATTTTCTTACCATAAAAAGGCTTTCATAATTTTCAATCATCTTCTGTACCACAGAGATAATGGTTGTACTCTCTTCGGCCCTGGCAGTACTTTGAACTGTAAACTCTTTGTCAGACGACTTCTGCTTGTGCAACAAATTAGGCCCAAATATTGTTGCCAGGTTTAATGAAGTCATTTTGTTCCCAGTATTCTAATAAAAATCACATTAGATGAAGTAAAACATGACCAGAATGCACATAACAACATTTTTATGAGCAACCACCTCGTCCAGACTAGCACAGCTTACTGCTTAGGTAAGTAAACAATGCTAAACAGAAATTTATACATTTTGAAAGGTTCCCTTCATATCTGACACATAAAACGGATGACTACACAATGGGTGTCTTTTTATTGTTTAATGCCATCTATATGGACATGCAAATAAGAAACAGTGCAGGGTAAAAAGGCATGAGAGACTTTGATACTGAAGGGTGTTTTTTTTCACTGTGAAATTGCATGGGCTTCTCTTTCCATGTACACAATCTGGGTTCTCACTTGAAACCCTTTTGTACGTATTTCCCAACTGATTATTTATTACTCTATTTTAATACTTCAAACCAATGTTTAGTGGCCATGTGACACATAAAGTAACTTGTATACAAATACATATGGTATTTTTAATAAAAAATATGAAAATAATGTTCTCTCACCTCTTGCCCGTCTTTATCAATTGTGTCTTCTGCATGGCTAGCTACAGTAGACAGGAACTGTAATAGTCTATGTAGAGTATCACAGTTGCAAGGAGGTAGGAGGTAAATGAGAAGCTGCAAAGTTGCCAGCTGATCTTCAAGGTCTAACACTGGAAAGATAGATAAAAACATGGTAAATATGTGCAAATATATGTTGTTGTGATATTTTACTGTATATTTGTATATATATATATATATATATATATATATATATATATATATATACACAATAGAAATATGAAACATATAGAAACATACTTATAGTATGTATAAAAGGTGTATAAAGTTCTCTGGTCAGGAGGGGATCGGGCATATCTCTAAGAAATTCTTTCAACAAGGCAGCAATATCATGGACACTATGTTCCTCTTCTAGAACAACATCAACACCACGGTCAAACTCTTCACGTAGCTAGAAGGAATAATGAAAGTCATGTTAGGTAATTTAACTAACCCTGCACACTACAATATGCAGGAATCTAAATCGGGAAAGACTATTAACAGCAGTCAGCACAGAATCTAGCAGATGAATATAGTGGTCCGCATATACTAATTCTGTCTAAAAGTTAGGCATTGGAAAAATAGATCAGTCAATCACAAAATGTGCCAATTATATCACAGTGGTGCATGCTGCATAATAAATTTGGCACATTTTGTATGACCTGTTAAACACTTTTCACTTCCTTATACCACTTTTGATTTTTATTATTTTGCACCAAAATTTTGTGCCGTTTTTTTGGCGCATTTTTGGTGGACATTGGCACATCTTAAACCAGGTCCTCTTCAGACAAGCCATACCCCTTTTTGGAACACTAGTGTCTAGTGAGATACAATAATCTGAATTGCACCAAACTATGCCAATTTGAACTAATATTTGGCACATTTTTTTGACACTTTCGAGACCCAAACACAGTAGTAAATCTGCACTAGTGTGTCTCACTACTGTCTCACTACTGTCTACCGCCAGTGGTCACCGCCATTTCATTATGACACAATACATGTGAATTGCAATTTGGTAAGATTGTGTGCACGCCAGACCCTTGCAACCTGGCATTTCTATTGTAAAGTGAAATCATCTATATACCAAGGAGTAGGCTTTGGAAGAAGTATAAATATAAACGGGGAGTACTCTTGGAGTAGGCCATTTTAATTATAGCTCCCAAAACCTCAAAAAATATATATATTCCTTTAACTCCTTCCCAACATCCACGGCGCACGTCGGGGGGGGGGGGGGGGAGTATGTAGTGGACCCATGGTTTGAGCCCGCTCTCTACGATGAATGTGTCGGCTGCATCTTACATCTGACACTTCAGTGTAATGAGAGCGATCCCGCTAGATTAACCCCTTAAATGCCGCAGTCAATAGCGACCATGGCATTTAAAAGGTTAAAAACAGGGGGACGGCCGCCTGTAACACTGCAACGGCCCCCCTGCGACGCGATTGCGGGGTGACCATGGTTGGGATGGCAGCCTGGGGGCCTAATGAAGGCCCCCAGGTCTTCATCTTTTTACTCCTATGAAGCCCTGCCTCAACGATCGCTGGTTCAAGTCCCCTAGAGGGACAAGTAAAAAAGTTAAATACAGTAAAAAAATATAATTATATTTAAAAATATTAAAAGTTAAAAAATAACCTTTTCCCATATTCCCCCAAGCACAAAGTAAAAAAAAATAGCTTTTTCCTTGTAAAAGTAGTAAAACATAAAAAAATTATATACATTTAGTATTACCATAATTGCATTGACCGGTAGAATAAAGTTAACATGACATTTTTACCTCACAGTGTACGACGTAACTAGAAAACCCCCCAAAAGATTGAGGAATCGCTGTTTTTTTCCTATTCCACCCCAAAAAATATTTTTTCCCCCAGTTTGCCACTACATTATATGGTACAATAAATGGTGCCAGGAAAATCTACAACTTGTCCCACAAAAGACAAGCCCTCATATGGATATATTGATGGAAAAATAAAAAAGTTATGACTTTTGGAAAGTGCGGAGGAAAAAACAAAAGTGAAAATCGGAAAAATGGCTGTGGCGGGAAGGGGTTAAATTAGGGATTCTATCAGATGCACCAGCAGAACTAAGCTAGTGGGTATGTGAAGGGCAGGTGAATGGCTCTACAGAACCTCTTCTACAAGAATCATGGAACGAGTTAGGTAATTCCAATTAGCTGAGGGGGATGCTCTGTTTTACATACAGAATGCACTAACTTATCCCACCCCCCCCCCCCCATTGGTAGTTAAAGGGGTTTTCCACGCTTCTCTCTTTTATTTAGCCTTCTCATTCATAAAGAATAAAAATTACATGTCAGTTTCTGACATGGCTTTTCTTTGCAATGTACGGGTGTCCTATACATTGTTTGACTTGGAGGAAGAGGGGTGGCTATGTACGCACTTGAGCGCTGCAGTAATGTTTACATGCTCTCCGTTCAGTGGGTGCTGTAGGGAGGGAGGTTTTTTTAAAATACACATTATTAATGAAAAAAATATAATAAATAATAATAATTTTTAAAAAAAGCTCAGAGAAACACTTTTACGGAGCTATTCAGAGAATGCTATTGCACCTACTAGCTTTGTGCTGTTGGGGCATCTTATTTTTGCTGTAATTTAAGAACCGTGTCTGAAGTTATAACTTATCACTATGCTTTATATGCAGTGATATTTTGTTAGTAAAAGAAGAGTCAAAAATTTTCTCTTGAATGGGGCTGAGCTGCTGTACCAGGCACGGCCATATCTACGGTTGTGCCAATGTGCCTGGAAAAACATTGCTGGAGTGCCACTGCTGCCCTTTTATTCTCCTGATTGGTGGGTTTTTTAGTGATCAGAGCCCCACACATAGATCATCAATGTTTATTCTCGGGATACCACTTTCACACATTTTCCTAATTAACTGACTGATAAAATTAAAAATCTTGAAAGAAAAAGATTCCCAACTGTGAACTATGTAAAATGTATTGTATTATTGATTGCAGTGATAAAGCTGAATAAAAGTCATATACATAGTATTAGTACCTTACCTGTCGTACTCTCTTTTTGGAACTTCCCACTCTAAAGATCCCCACTGTCTGTAGACCTACAAGAGAACATTTGGTAATTCTATTTTTAAGGCCTTATTCACATTAACGTATTTCATATCCGTGTGCTGTCCGTTATCACTAAGTACAACACACTGATCCATACAAGTCAATAGAGCTAGTCTCACATCCGTTCTTTTTTTCACGGAACATGTGTGTATTGCTAGAAACTCACAGCATGTCCTATTCTGGTCTGCTTTTTTTTAAAGATTATTATTGATATAAATCAGTACAGAATTTTGCAACTATTTAGATCATTAAGATTTTGAATAGGTTAATGTGTAATATATATATATATATATATATATATATATATATATACATATATATATATATATACATACATATATATATATATATATATATATATATATATATATATATATATATATATATATATATATATATATATATATATCCAAGGACCATTGACTAGTATAACATTGTAACAAAGCTATTGTTAGTCATCGGAGCTGTGGAAAGATAAAAACCCATATGCTTGCCCTCCGGATCCATTGGCAGAAATGAACTTAAACTTTTAGGGCAGCTTGTGGTTTGCAGTACATTGAAAACTCTGTAGGGCAAGAACAGGAAATATTAAATTACCAGTGTCCCTGCTCGTCTACTATCGGAACACTGCCATGGCGAAAGAAGCATTTAAAATGACAGTATCATTCTAGGGAATTTCTATATACATTGAAATTTCTTTAAACTGATATCTGATAATTGAGAATTCTGATATTTCCAGCACAGACGTGAACAATAATGTGGAATTTAAAAAGAGCTGAAAGGAAGACTAAGTAGGGATAACAAATTGAATTAGTCCTATGATGATTTTGGGCTTCACTTCTGAAAGTTCTCTACCTTTACAAGTGAGATTTAGATGTATGTTTCTACGACCATACACTAAAGGCCTCATTCATACCAAATTAAAGGAATTTTACTGTGTATAGTTCCCTAGTACATCTTTAAAATGGCCCCGAAGCAGAAGCTTTGCTTTTATAACTACGGCATACGAGTTGTCAATAGAAATGATGTGCTTATTTTGGGTTTACGTGCTAATTTTATTCTTAGTAATATAATGGCATGAATGCACAGCTTGTAGCTCAACGAAGCAAACTGTTTACAGCTATCTCTATCCCATGAGAACCAACGTGTAGCAAATCAGGCGCTCATGCTACAAACTGTCTACACATAAAAAAAAATCATTTTCAGTTCTGAATTACAATCAATGCTATAAAAATGATCAAATACACATGTATAATGCTAGACTGGGAAGTCACTGGAAATATATGACTGTAACAAAAAATGACAGCTCTTCTGTATATCCATGACTATGGACTGTATTTCACTACTGCACCATTAGTCTCCATGTAACCCCTGGAAACATCAGTCTAACACTTACCATTCTTTTCTAAATGTAGACAGCAGCTGTCCACAAGCCTGGGAACTTGTCTGTAGATAGGGTTCAGACTGAGCTTTTTATCCCTTTCCTTTTCTTTCTTACTTTGAGCTTCGGCTGGCAAAGACAGCTGTAGTGCCTCCAGGAGTCGAGACTGATTGTCATCAAGATCTGTAATAGAGTCCACAGACATTGCACCCTGCAAGACATAAAATCCATCCTTAGGTTATGGCAACAACACCATTTACCGAACTCTTTCATCGATTACCTATTCCATAGATCACATAGTCATGTAATACAACATGAATGTGTAACCTATTTATCTACCTATATCTGTCCATCTATTATCTATCGCTTGTCTATCCATGTATTGTCTATTGCCTATCTATCTTTTTAAACACAAAATAATAGATAACGACAATCAATAATATGTTGACAAGCTCAAACGCTTATCCACTGTCAACTTGGTCGAGCATGCATGTTTATTTCAATAGGGAGGGAAATAAGCCGCTGCTAGACTTATCTCCTGCAGGAACAAATAATCGGCACGTTGAAATATAACATGCCCGATCTCTCTGTCGCCTAACATCTGCAGTCAGAGGATAGTTCGTAGGCCCCTATACACATTAGAATGTCATCTGATCTCGCTTAAATTGGATGACTTTTATCTAATGTGTTTGGCCAGCTTTAGTTTTTCCACACCAACTACTGAATCTTTCTCTGCAGCTTTTATAGGAGACACCTGATAAACCCGAACATATTTTTATCCTCCCGTAAATACTGGCGTAAATACGGGTCCTTGGTCACACGTATTCGACCCGTATTGCACCAGTATTTACGGACCCGTGCCCGTTAATACAGGTACGGTGTCACTAGTATTCCACCCGTATTTACGGGCACGTTTTCGCTGCAAAATTGCACTGCACTAATCGGCAGCCCTTCTCTCTATCAGTGCAGGATAGAGAGAAGGGACTGCCCTTTCCGCAGAAAAAGTAAAAGAAATTCATACTTACCAGGCCGTTGTCTTGGTGACGCGTCCCTCTCTTGACATCCAGTCCGACCTCCCTGGATGACGCGGCAGTCCATGTGACCGCTGCAGCCTGTGATTGGCTGCAGCGGTCACATGGGCTGAAACTTCATCCCGAGAAGCCGGACTGAAGGAAGAAGCAGGGAGTACTGGGTAAGTATGAACTTCTATTTTACACGTTGATTTATATTGTGATCGGAAGTCACTGTACAGGGTGCTGAAAGAGTTACTGCCGATCGTTTAACTCTTTCAGCACCCTGGACAGTGACTATCCACTGACGTCGCCTAGCAACGCTCCCGTAATTACGGGTGCACACACGTAGTCACCCATAATTAGACTTATATGGGCCTGCCCGTGCCGTAATTACGGCCCAAAATAGGACATGTTCTATATTTTTTAATGGCACGGGCACCTTGCCGTAGGCATACGGGGAGGTACCCGTGGCGAATAGAAGACTTTTTAAAAAAACTAGTCAGATACAATTTGCAAGCGGAAACGCAAGATAAGTTGACATGCAGTGGATTTTAAAATACGCAAGGCAGGTCAATTTACGTGCAGAAAAAAACCGCAATGTGTAGATGAGATTTCTTGAAATCTCATTTACATTGCTGGTACTGTATTACTCTGCAGATTTGTGGCACAAAAATATGCGCGGCACATCCACACGTAATATGCATTGTGTGCATTTGGCTTAAATGTGCTCAACTATTTCAATATCTCCTACTTATTTCAGTACAATCTCACTGTGACCAACAATTGACCAAGAGCAGAGTCCTGAACCCCCTAATTCTCAGAACTTGAGAGTATAATTTACATGCTAGACATGTGAATACCTGTTTAAAGAGGAACTGTCACTAATTTATTAATGCCCTATCTCCTAACTAATCTAATAGGTGATATGATACTGATAACTACAGTGTGATTTGTTTTCAAAAACGTATATTATTTGCAAAGTTATGTGAATTTTTATAAATATGCTAATTTGCCTATACTTGCCAAATGGGAGGTAACTCTTTCTTTTCACTCTGGGCGGTTTAATGTTTTCTTTATGATGCTGTCCAATCGTTATACAGCTTCTCCCCATTCCTTGCCCAGCAACACAGTGTGATCATATAGTATACAGCTTCCTTTCCCGATTGTGTTTTCAACTGGCGATACCTCTGGTTGTTTCACAGCTTGAACTGCGATCCTGGTGCCATATGAAAGATTAGAATCTCATCTTTCATATGCCACCAATACTACTGTTCTAGGTGGTCCACACTCCGGGCTGTTTTAAGTGATCCCCTTCCTCCAGTCTTACTCTCTCACACTGTGTGAAGCAGCTTCATGCTGATTTGGACAGTGTCAGAGGATGTGACGTAGCTCCACCTCAAGAGAATCGCTGGTGTTGACACCCACTTGTCATGTATAGGCTCATTTGCATATTTAGAAATAAGCTCATAACTTCTAAAATATTCAATGTTTTAGGGCACAATTTTCACTAGCATTATCAGTGTGACAGCACCTATTAGATTAGCTAAGAGATTGTGCATTACTAAACTAGTGACAGATCCTCTTTAAAGAGGCTCTGTCACCAGATTATCAAATCCCTATCTCCTATTGCATGTGATCGGCGCTGCAATGTACATAATAGTAAAGTTTTTGTTTTTTTAAAACAATCATTTTTGGCCAAGTTATGAGCAATTTTATATTTATGCAAATGAGCCTTTCTAATGGACAACTGGGCGTGTTTTCTCTTATTTCCAACTGGGCGTGTATTGTGTTTGTAACATCTGGGCGTGTTTACTTGTTTTACTAGCTGGGCGTTGTGAATAGAAGGGTATGTCAGCATCATATGTCAGCATCATAGACTTCTATTCACAACGCCCAGCTAGTAAAACAAGTAAACACGCCCAGATGTTACAAACACAATACACGCCCAGTTGGAAATAAGAGAAAACACGCCCAGTTGTCCATTAGAAAGGCTAATTTGCATAAATATAAAATTGCTCATAACTTGGCCAAAAATGATCGTTTAAAAACAAAAACAAACGTTACTATTCTCTACATTGCAGCGCCGATCACATGCAATAGGAGATAGGGATTTGATAATCTGGTGACAGAGTCTCTTTAAGCTTCTAGAATACAGAGCACTCTGCTCTGCCTCATTCCAGCACATCAAGAATGGTGTGCAGCAGGGACACTGGCCAGTCCATGGTACGATATCTATGAAACCTCTATTCTTTTTTCTAGATTCAAAAAATCAATTAACACTTTGAAATAGAAACAAGGCATACACCAGCAATGAATTATATCGCTAACTGGACTGTTCTGCCTAATTACTTTTTACACTTGTGGTTAGAGGTACATGGACTACAATACAAGTCTGTAGTATAGACCCGTTCTGCACTCCTGTCATCTGGTGTATTCTTCTAGAAGATATGTCTGGGGGGGAATATCTTTGTAATATGGCATGCAGCGTCACATGCCACTATTTTGTGTTGTCTAACATATTCTCAAGGATTCCGTGAGAAAAAATATCTGTGTGAAAATCGGAGTTACATTAATATAGGATTCTGTAGGTGTCGTACTTGGAATTTACATCTTACAGATCATGAATTTGGTAATGTGCATGAGGCCTTAATAAGCATCAGACAATCATGTGCTTATAGAGACTCTGATGTTGTATCTTGTATCTTTGTCATTCCTATTTCTTATGGGCTACGAGAACCAGCAAAAAATCTACCTCGATGACTGACATATTATTAACTAAAGTAATAGTTTATTAATAGAGATTGGCGGGTAAATGACAAAATATTGCTAAAAGATTTTAGATGTACTATTCTTATGAATGTGTTTTTAATTTCATAATTTTTTATGTAATACTATGTAGAATAATTTTTAATAATATGCAGAAGGTCATGAATCTGTTAAGTAGCTAAGGAAATGTCTATTTATTAAATCCAGGACTACTGGTCTGGTCCAGGTAATGTCCCAATTTATGAAAAAGTCAAAAGACATATCAGAATTACCTCTTCATTTTAAGAAAGACTAAAGAACAGGTGGAATATGGAAATTACAGTAGGTTTAGATTAAAAATGTATACTTTTTTCTATAGTGTTGATAATGCACATAATGATAATTCTGTAATTCTGACACGGCCTTGTATGAAGCAAGATCATTATGTACCATTAATACCTATAAGTACTGGTTGTACATTATTAATCCAGCCCAACATATGCCCATGTACATATATGTATAATTAAACCACACTTTTATTTACCAGACTATTTTTTGTAAGTCATTTGATGTATTCATCAGTATTGCGCTTTAGGCCATGCTGATAACAGGAAAAAATATATTTCAATGTATTTTTGTTTGAGTGAATTCATTTGTAAACCCTTCCAAACACAGTTCAATGGTAAATAAGGAAGGCGAAGGACTTGATGCGAGTCATCTGCCTTGATTAAGAAAGATAATATTCTCCATAAAATTTTAAGTTCCAAAATATTCACTGTTTCCCACAGCAAGAAGGGATAATCACAAGCAACGCTTTCTTGGCCAAGTTATGTATTTATTTGATCTGGAACTCAGAATAACTTTGTGGTTTGTTTGTGAGGAATTTAAAGGTCCAAGAAACTTGGGATGCGGATGATGACAGGCAAACAATTAACCATAAAAACTGATGTTTGTTCCTGCGTATAAACAGACTGTGAAGTTGTAAAATGTGAATATTTTACAATCTGCAGTAATATCCCTGATTCTGTTACATTGTCATGTGTCATGCAAAGACTAATATTAATAATGTACATGTAATATGAAAATATATGTTTACTTGTTTACACATCTCATCTGAAGATAAGGCCTCTTTCTGCATATGAGACTGAAAAAAAAGCAATCCAGAGACCTTAGCGGTCACGAGCCGTACACCTGCCATCACTATTCAGCAATGGGATCCATGATGCTAGGAAGACAGTACGTGACCGCTGAGGCCTCTGATTGGCTGCGGCGGCTTGTAAGCAAAGGATTGCCAGAGTCAGTGCTGAATCGCCACTGGCAAGAAGAGACGAGTATTGACCCTTTTTTTCTTTGCAACTGATTTTTATAAGTTGGATAACCCCTACAGCACAAACTATAAATAGGTGATGGCTACATATAAATGTAATTGACTTGGAAAACAGTGATAACATTTTTAATAATTTCATAATAATAACTATTTTTCTGTTTTTGTATTACAAGATGGGAGCTGGGTTCTGAGGCTTGCACCCTATCCCTGTAGACAAAGTGCTGCTTTCTTTTTTGTTTTATATATATATATATATATGTACATGAATAAATATCGGAAGAAAGAGGGGAAAATAGTGAGAGAATGAAAGGAATTGTGAAGTCTGTTATTAAAAATGAGCAGAACATCTGACATTTCTCTCTGGTTTCTATCAAGTATGGTAACAATTAAAAGCTGACAACTGCACTACCTCATCAAGTTCTATTATTTTATTGCTTCAATATGCAATGCAAACTGTGAAATAAAGATAAACTCAAGTGGTCATGCCGAAAAACATAGTTTGACTAAATGAGTACATGGTCTGCAGCCAAATCCTGGGCTTATGGCTTATGTGGTAATAAGTAATTTATCATGTTCTATATCGTATTTCCAACAATGCAGGGACAATCCTCCTAGTATGACTTAGTAAGCATTACGTATTTTACATCATGCAATAATCGGAATACGTTTCTCCTATTATGCCATATACTGGGGAACATTTTATGTTGAAAAGAGGTCATAGCTTGAATTTGGTATTGGTTACAATTATAGGAGGCTCTTGAATAGACGCAACCTTATTTCTTAGGCTCTGTTCACATCTGCATTGGGGTCCCGTTCTGACGTTCCATCTGAGGTTTCTGTCAGAACGGGACCCTGAGCAGACACAAACTGACACCAACGGAAACCAGAAGTTTCCGTTTCCATCACCGGATCCGTCGTTTTGCCGGAAGAAATAGCGTAGTTGACTACGCTATTGCTTCTGGCAAAATGACGAATCCGGTGCACAAAAGAAACAAACGGAAACCACGGGCACCGGCTCCGTCACCATTGAAATGAATGGTGATGGAAACGGAAACCTCTGGTTTCCATCGGTGTCAGTTTGTGTCTGCTCAGGTTCCCGTTCTGATGGAAACCTCCGACAGAACATCAGAACGGTACACCAACGCAGATGTGAACAGAGCCTTACCAACAATTTCTCTGGCCAAGTAACTTCCAGACATAATATGAAAGCGAGATTCAATGTGGAAGACAGTTCGACAAAGGTTAAGGCTTCGTTCATATCTGCGC
The DNA here is from genome assembly GCF_050947455.1 of Rhinoderma darwinii. Lineage (NCBI taxonomy): Eukaryota > Metazoa > Chordata > Amphibia > Anura > Rhinodermatidae > Rhinoderma > Rhinoderma darwinii. The sequence continues at coordinate 204,830,721 of NC_134688.1, forward strand.
CAGGGTCCCGTTCCGACGTTCCGTCGGAGCTTTCCATCAGTACGGAACCCTGACTGACCCTAGCGCAGATGTGAACCAAGCCCATGGAAAACTTTATCAGCATCCTCTAAGACTGACAACAACAATGTGAAAAGGTATTTGCTTGCTGCATGTCCTCATTTATCGGGGGACAGGCCCTACTTTGGATATAGTGCTGTCAGATTCTGGAATAAAAGATAAACCCTCTTCCCCCTGTGCCTCTATTTTCCTCTTTTCTTTTCCGCTTTTCATTTACGACTCTTTTACTCCATCTAGATATATCCAAACTCTTGGACAGTTTATGGAGATTATATATTTCATAGGCATTGAATGCCAAGTTTTTCTTGCCACGAGTAAACTTAAAAAACGTAATTAAAGGTGTAAGCAACTAACAACTTTTATGTATGCAGATGCTCAACAGAAGTAATGTAAAAAAAAATTTTTTTATGACAGATCCTACATTAAAAAGCACTTTGGTATTATACAATATATGGTGGCGGCACTGTATAGTATTGTTATTTAGGCAACTGAAAGGAAGTGTTATTTGTCCAACGCATGGCACTGTTACTTTGGCACCATACTGGTTGGTGCTTAGAATTAGACAATGTATGGTATGCTTATTTGTAATGATTACTGCGTGACCGTACACCAAATGGTTGTGGCGCAAACAAATTGTACAGCACAGGGCATCATGTAAAATAAAACCGGTTCTGCACAGAATTCTTGAGTTTTCAGGAGTTTTTTCACTTCTTAGATATGTGATCCTGTACATTATCTTATGCACAATGTAGTTCAAGCTGAGAAAAAACTAACTACTGTTTCTTCTAAGTTTACACATAGTAAAAATTATTAAGGTTTAATATTAGTCATTTATGTAATAATGATTAGCTTTTTTTTCTGAGGTACACGTAACGATTATTGCCAAGTCTAAATACATAGAAAAAAAATCAATATAGCCTGCATTAACTTTTTCAGCAGTTTGAGCTATAGAAGCTTTTCTGTGGGATTGGACCAAACCTTCACTCCCCATGTGCATCAATGAGCCTTGGGCACCCATAACCCTGGTGCCAGTTCACCGGTTGTCCTTTCTTGAACCACTTTTGGTAGGTACTAATCACTGTATACCGGAAACATCCCACAACATCTGCCATATTGGAGATACTCTGACCCAGTCGTCTAGCCATTACAATTTGAACCATGTAAATGTCGCTCAGATCTTTACAATTGGCCATTTTTCCTGCTACCTACACATCAACTTCAAGAACTGACCATTCACTTGCTGCCTAATATACCCCACCCCTTGACAGGTGCTATTGTAAGGAGATAATCAATGTTATTTACTTCACTTAGACTTTCTGTAATAAGAATTTTTTCAATAGAGTGATCTAAACCTTAACAAGCAATTTGCAAGAGATTTCCAAGCAAATTTCATTTTACAGTAATCTATGAAGGAAAAAAGTACATTTCATCCCAGCATGTAGATATAAAAAATTATTCGCAAGAATATCGCTTGCCAGGAGCAATTTTGAAGAGATTTTAAAGTTACCCAGTGAATTCCAATGGACAGCGTTTTCATAATGATTTTTGTAAGTATACTCCCCTCACCGCTCCTCTTCGCTTCTGCTCACCGGGTCTCCTCAGGCACACACTGCAGGCCGCGGATCACGCAAGGTCCTGACGCCGAGCAGCGTCAGGGCCTTATATGCGATGCAGCACTCAACATCATGAGTACTATGTCACATATAACGCCCTGATGCTGCTCGGCATCAGTACCTTGTATGCACCGTGGCCCGCAGTGGGAGCCTGAGTAGACTGGAGGGGAGAAGCAAAGAAGAGCGGTGAGGTGAGCACACACGTTTTTACGTTTTTTTGTCTGATATGGAAAGGCAGTGTAGTCTGGTCGGGAAAGGGGGGGAGGTATGGGGTCCAGTATGGCCCTCTGCTTTGCTATGCCCCTCAGAGTAAAGTCCAAGTCAGCTAGGAGCTGGTGTAGAAATCCGCCATAATTTATGCCAGTTTTCTGGCATAAATTATAATGAATTTGTCAGACCGCGGTGGCTCCTTCCCTTTTGTTAAGCCATGCTCCCATTTCCCAAAATTGCCAATGCAAATTGTGTCTTATGACCTTTTGCGACTTTTCTACGCCAGAAAACTAGCATAGAAAGGTTGATAAATTCCCCCAATGTATTTATGTCCGGATTATGTGCTAGATTCCTGGAGATATTATATTTGGTAGGAGCAGAGGGAAAAGTAAATAGAGAAAATCAGGCTCTTTATTATGAGACCTTGAGGAATGTTTGTTGGTAAAACTTGTTATACAAAAAGGAATTAGGCCTCATGCACACGACCATAGCCATGTGCTTTGGCCGTGATTTTCGGGTCAGCGGGCCACGGAGCAACAGCCGCGAGCCGCCCGCAAATCGCGGGCCGTGCACATGGCCGCGGCCAATATTTTCAATGAGCTCGGACCGCACAACACGGCCGTAATAAGACTTGCCCGTTCTTTCTGCGGTGCGGGCTCTCGGGCCATGCACGGACCGTGAAAATCATGGTCGTGTGCATGGCCCCATAGGAATGAATGGGGCCGCAATTCTCCCGGGGATTTTCGGGGAATTGCGGCCGCAAAAGCACGTTCGTGTGCATGAGGTCTTAAGTAAGGTGGCATTGGTTTTCTTTTATTTCCTGTACAGCGCACATGACGGTGTTTTTTTAAAGCTATTTTTTTAGCATGGTACAAAAATAAATGTGCATCCCAAAACCAATAACCAACATGACTTTGACAGGCTGAGAATTAAGAATGTTATTTCACAGATAAAAATCATTTTCTAAAATATTATGAAATTACATTTTGTTACATTCTGCAGGCCTGTAATTTGTAGCATTTACTGATATTAAATGTTTTACTGAGGAAAATGTAGAAGCAGTGGCATACGAAACGCAACGTAAAATTTAGCATTTACCAAACTCAATTTAGATTAGGCCAAAAAACTGTAAAAATACCTATTGTCAGTCTCATAACCAGACATATGATTTATTTAGAAACCAATAACTTACCCTCCTCCGCGCCCGAGGTGCTGCCTCTGGGGTATTGGGAGATGTGGATTCATTTGGTGTTTCCGAAGTGGAGCTAAGAGATGAATTACTACTGGAGAGTTCTTTATTCTGTCTTCTAGATCCAAAAGGCAGGATAGATGTAACAAAGTCAGAGACCTCCTTCTGCTCATCTTTTTGAGAATCTTGTTTTAGCTTGTGTGCCCTATCATTGGCGATAACTTGTGATAATGGCATTCCAAATGCCTGTGGTAAGAATTCTAGAATAAAAGGAAGAAATAATCATTATTTTGCTGGATATCATTTACAGTGATTAAATGTAACAGTTTCTTCTGCCATTTGCTATAATATTGTGGCATTTTAAAAGCTTTCCAACTAGCCCTCTAAAAAATATTAAACCATTAGCGGTGAACAGACTAAAATATTTAATAATTTATTACTCTGCGATTGAAGCAAGTCCTTTCCCAATATTATTGTCTTTAATACACTCATGATACTGCACAATAGAGAATATTCTGTAGTGTTAACAGTAATTATAGGAACATAGATGCCAAGAAACCAACAAAATAAGATTAAAAGAGCAGATATTAAGAAGTCAGTGTAGTGGAAGGATTTAATTATGGGGGTATAGACTGATAGCTTTATCTATTTCTTGTTGTTGATATAGTGCCAACATATTATGCAAAACTGTACACAGTTTACCATCATTGACATCAGTCCCTATCTCCATTGGGGCTTTCAATTTAATTTCCCCATCTCAAATGCATACACGCTACGGCAAGTGAGCATGGTGTGTAAGAGGAAATTGAAGAACCTGGAGGAAAACCGCGCACTAGATGCTTTGTCTCTCCTCTACTGCAATAATCAGCGTGGTCAACATGTAGTTACAAGGGTTAATGACTGTTGAGAATGACCCCCCCCCCCCTTCATTTGAAATGAGCCACGTTTAATGCGTATCACCAGTTTATGGATACAAAGAGTATTAGTCTTAAACAGATCGATGAAAAAGAGGAATACAATTTTCTTAATAAACCCAGGTCACTGGCCAGGACAAGAAGAAATATTCAATGATCTGGATTAGCAGCTTAAAGTAAAAGTCAAACATTATTACCAACACTCTGCGGTATAACTTTTCTTGACATAGACATAAAAGAAGGCGCACTAGGAATTACCCAATATGCATGAAAAATATAATAGACACCTAAATGGAAAACTCTGATAAAATAAGGAAGATCAGACTGTGACATACTAGTGAAGGAATAGCTGGAAACTATCGTAAACCTATTCAAAGTGACACTCATTTACACATGTAAAATATAGACTACCACCACCCTTTACACAGGGAGATGTGCTGCCGACAACGATTTTAGCTTTTAAAACAATACGACCAGCAGATGATCGAGCATCTGCTGATCGCTGCCCTGTTTACAGAGAGCATTTATCGTCTGATTTCTTACGCTGTTGCAACAGACTTGAACAATCTAAGTGATTCCATTAACCTTTAACCTTATGACAAGGCATCATGTCTCAGTCCCATTATGGGATTCACTGGTGTAATATATGAGTAAAATATAACATTTATTTATAACTCTCTAAAAACAGGGGTACAATCACCACTGTGAAAAAGCCCCACCGTGTGTATAAAAAAGTATTAAATAATAAACACTGAGTTCTAATTCAATTGTGAACCTCCTATAGCTCAGTGTTCAACAAGAATATCAATACGGAATCAGCATTTGAAAAATGGGCATAACAATAGTCTTGACCCTAATTCACACTAGAGTCCGTGATAACCGCACCGGAAGCTCCTAGTGTTAAGGTATACAAACAATGCTAGTGTTCCCAATGCTAAAAAATTCCTATTCACAACCGACCCTACGCGTTTCAATACTCATCATCAGGGGTCTGTAGCTTGGTCACTCTGGCCGGGATGCCAGCGATATTTAGTTCAGCAGCAGGTATTCTGCTGTACTCCACGGAAGCATGCTCGCATAGATGTCAGCGGCATGCTTCATTCTGGGACTCTAAGTTATTTAAAGCATCTGACTCCTCCCCCTGTCCTCGGCACCGCCAATCGAAACAGCCAATCACACTCACCAATCGAATTCAGTCCCATTATGGCAGGTTTTTCCACTTCTTTTATAATTCTGTATGTATATAACCCCTTGCAAGGGGCTCCTTTTACCATTTGTACTTTACCTGAGGATCCGGCCTCAAAACGAATCGTATCTTATACAAATAAAGCATATGGAAATAAGAGTTGGAGGATCCTTGACTCTTTAAACAACCTAAAAACTCCTTAAAGAACTCCTAGCAGCGCCAGGGTGATATCCTTTTTTCTGCTATTTCTTCTGCTATTGCATCTGGACGATCGCGATCCAGATCGGAACCCAGGCTGCAGCATCATTTGGATATATGCACTATTGGATGTTCTGCTCCAAGCACAACTTGATCAGGTCAGCAGAACTGATCACTTCTTGTCCACCTCTCCTTTTTGCCATTTGATGCTCTATGTGCACTCTGTGTTTTTTATTTCTTTTCTTTTAGCCCCTTGTAGATAGCGCCACACACAGCCACCTTGTAGTTAGCTCCACACACAGCCCCCCTCTTGTAGATAACGCCACACAGCCCCCCTTGTAGATAGCGCCACAAAAAAGCCCCTTTGTGGATAGCGCCAAACACAGCCTCCATGTAAATAGTGCCACACACAGCCCCTATCTTGTAGATAAAGATGCACAGCCCCCTCTTGTAGATAGAACCACACACAGCCCCCCTTGTAGATAGTGCCACACACAGCCCCCCTTGTAGATAGTGCCACACAGCCCTCCCTTGTAGATGGTACCACACAGCCCCACTCCCTTGTATATAGTGCCACACAGCCCCCTCCCTTGTATATAGTGCCACACATCCCCCCTCTTGTAGATAATGCCACACAGCAGCCCCTTAAAGATAGCGCCATACACAACCCCCCTCTTGTAGATGACACCACACAGCCCCCCTCTTGTAGATAGTGCCACACACACACACCCCTTGTAGATGGTGCCATACAGCCCCCCCCCTTGTAGATGGTGTCACACAGCCCCCCTCCCTTGTATATAGTGCCACACAGCCCCCCTCTCCCTTGTATATAGTGTCATACAGCCCCCCTTGTATATAGTGCCACACAGCCACCCCCCTTGTATATAGTGCCACACAGCCCCCCTCCCTTGTATAGTGTCACACAGCCCCCCCCCACAGTTCGCTTCTCAATTGTATATAGTGCCACACAGACGCCCCTTGTATAAAGTGCTGGAGAGGCAGGAGGGAGATGAAGAGGAATCAGAGAAGAGGAATCAGGCTGCCAGCGAGGGAGTTAGGGGACCCAGTGGGGACCACCAACTGGAACAGCACCCGCCACTGACATAACATTATGTTATTTTATATTTTTATATAACTGCAAAATAAAGGTGCAATGCGTGTAACTTTTTTTCTTTATCATTCTGTTTATAGAAGCAATGAAAACAGCAAAGATAAGTTAAAAAAAAACTAAAAACATTTATTATGAATCATGCCATATCTACAAAGGCTTTCTGATAACTCCCTTAAACAGTTCTGTGCAGTGTTGCAGAACACTGAACGGAGAATCATAAAATGCTGAAATAAAGGGTTATTAAAAAAAAGTTTAAAAATATATATTTATATATACTGGAGCAGAAAAAAAAAAAAAGCTCTAAAGAATAGTTGTTTGCCTGTGGAAAGTGTAAGTTTTAAACAGAATTTGTAAAATAATTGATGTACTTCAGAATGACTATTGTATCGAATAAAAACGCTCTTTGAAATTGAAATGTAATGTTTAAAGATACCCATAGAAAATATCAGCAAATTATAAGGTTTGGTAAGGCAAGGAAGCAAGTTGGCAGAGTATCATAGGCAAAAAGCCCAAATTATAAGGGCCACAATAAAACATGATATTTTTTCCCCATCCCTTCTCCCATCACATTATTCTTAATTGCTTAGTTGGTTAAAGGCTATGTAAACCTTTGAAAGGCAATTTTTTAAATTGCTTTAAAAACTCGGTTTCCACTTTATTGAATCGTGGACAATAAAAGACGGACACAGGAACAGAATATAGTAACAAGGTGGTTAAAGCAGCCTACGCGTTTCGAGCACGATCTGTGCTCTTATTCATGACTAGTTCTAGCCATGGTTCAATGATTTGATGGCTGGTAGTGAAGTAGGGGGCCAAACCTATTTAGATTTTCCCCTTCTCCACTGGTAGATTAGCCCTGCCAAAGACTTAAAAATAGATGCATGTACCAACAACAGTTAATTTACATCTAACACCCTTTGTGTGTGAATATGTTATTTATTTATATAGTGCCAACATATTCCACAATGCTGTACAGAAGTTGTCATCACTTAATGACCCCAGTGGGGCTCACAATCTAAATCCAATCTATACTTTTCATATACTGACCCAAATACAGTATTTGTTACATCTTTTACCTATAGCAGTTTTCTCATCCACACAACCTGCACGGACACAACTGATACCAACTGATACCATCTCAGTTCATTACCAGTAATGGGGGAAATGGGGTTTGGAGGAGTGTGCACTGGTCTTTCCATTACTGAAGATATCTGGCCCTAGTTATATCAAACTTTGGCACTTGGTAAATTATATAATAAACCAGCCTATTTAATATACCAGTGTCTAGATATCTGAGATTTAAGATGAAAACACTGCACAAAAGTATGCTTTTTATACACCCTACGGTAGAAAATGTGTCAAATTACCAACCCGCTGTTATGCCCATAGATACATAAAATTTAATAAGAAAAATCTGTCTGAATTTTCGGGGAAATACATTCAGTGAGAAATCTGTATCCCAGTTACATGTCGTGCTTTAGTTTGGGATGTGATAAAAAGCATTAAAGCTTACATAATGGAATACAACTAATGAATGACGAAAGATGAAGCATATACATTATAAGCTAAATGTTTACATTACATTGCTCATTTTCTATATTGTTATGGTTATTATTTTAGTATGAAGCTATTCTGTGTGTGTATATATATATATATATATATATATATATATATATATATATATATACACATATACACACACACACAACTATAACAGTTTTCACTTTCAACCTCATGTCATATAAATAGAAGGAGGGGGTCCTTCACTCTGGACCACACTCTATTAGCCAGAGTGGAGATCTGCAAAGAAAGAGTGTTTCTTTTTTTTAAATAGGCGCCAAGTAATACTGTAATACTGTACTACATCCTGGAGGGGAAATGTGTTTTGACCCCCTGGGGTTTCAGGAACGGGACACTGTGGCCGATCATCATATGGGCTTTTTCAAAGTACATTGCAGTTTTGTTGCGTTTTTTTCCTGTGAATCACGGCAAAAAAACGCGACAAAACTACATTGTTTAGTACTGCAAAAGGACCTGCATACATGAGGTCAGATGACTTTATGTTTGCAGTTCTTGTTACTGTTGAGAGACCTGCAGGTCATATGGCCACAGGTCCTAGTACAGCAGCAAGACTCAATGGAGAAGACTGTGAGCTGCTATGTAAGTATAAGAGGCATGGATTATTTTAAGGGGTCTGTTTTTAGGGGGTCTGGGGTCTGTATTAGTTTAAAAGGTCTGTATTTAGAGGATCTGGAGTCTGTATTTAGGGGGTCTGGGGTCTGTGTCTAGGGGGTCTGGTGTCTATTAGTTTAAGCGGTCTGGGATCTGTATTTAGGGCGTCTGGTCTGGGGTCTGTATTTAGTGGGTCTGGACTGGGGTCTGTTTTAGTTTAGGTGTCTATATTTAGGGGTCTGTAAATAGGGGACCAGGGTCTGTATTAGTTTAGGGGGTCTGGGGTCTGTATTTAGGGGTCTAAAGAGGCTCTGTCACCAGATTACCAAATCCCTATCTCCTATTGCATGTGATCGGCGCTGCAATGTAGATAACAGTAACGTTTTTGTTTTGTTTTTAAAAACGATCATTTTTGGCTAAGTTATGAGCAATTTTATATTTATGCAAATGAGCCTTTCTAATGGACAACTGGGCGTGTTTTCTCTTATTTCCAACTGGGCGTGTATTGTGTTTGTAACATCTGGGCGTGTTTACTTCTTTCACTGCACAATCACACTGTGCTGTGGATCATGCTGGGCTGGAACAGTGTAGGACACTGATTGGCCACTGATTGGTCAGCCTCATACACTCCTCTGTACAACACCCAGTTGGTAAAAAGTAAAAACACGCCCAGTTGTCCATTGAGAAACTCATTAGCATAAATCTAAACTAGCTCATATCTTGCTCAAAAATGATACTTTTTCTAAATAAAAACCACTGCTGTTTTCTACATTACAGCGCCAATCAGATTATGTAGGAGATAGAGCATTTATAATCTGGTGACAGAGCCTCAAAGTTTATATTAGCTTAGTGGGTCAGATCTGGGGTCTGTATTTAGGAATCTGGTCCGAGGTCTGTATTTAGGGGGTCTGTATTTATTTAGGGTGCTAGTTCTAAGGTCTTTATTTGTTTAGGGGGGTCTGGTTTGGGGACTGTAAAAGTTTAAAAGGTCTGGGGTCTGTATATATTCTAGAGTCTGGTCTGGGGTCAGAATTTATTAATCTGAGTTAAAAGGGGTTTTCCGGGTACGAGGTGGTTTTTCATACTGGTGACCTATTCGCAAATAGGTTATCAGTATTTGATCGGTGGGGCCAGAGGCATGGCCTAATAGATTGCCTGTCAGTTTTACACTGACAGGCAATAATGCTTTGGTATACTAAGTATACCAAAGCATTATATCTGCGATCAGAAGATCGCATTGTGAAGTCCCCTAGTGGGACATAAAAAAAATAATTAAAAACAGATAAATAAAGTTTATAAAAAAAACAAAAATGATTACGCTGGCATGGGATTCCATTCTTAGCTGGAGCCCCTAATGCCACTGTCCATATATGAATAGAAATGTCAAGGGCTCCCTCTAGGAGCGGAATCCCCAGACAGAGAGGGGTCTGGCCATGGATTTCGCTCCTACAGGGAGATACAGTGGCATTATCTACAGGGGTGCTATCTCCAGTGGGGTGCTCTTTACAGGGGGATGGGTGCTATCTACAGTGGGGTAAAATAGTACCAATGAAAACCTCACCTTGTCCCGCAAAAAACAAGCCTACATAAGGCCACATCAATGGAAAATCAAAAAAGTTACGGCTCTTGAAATGCAACGTTGCAAAATCAAATTTTTTTTAAAGAAAAGGTTTTTGCGCAAACGTAGTAAAACACGAACAAAAACTATAGTGAACAGCGTAAATTGAAAATGCAAAAAACAATGCAGGAATAGAGGTTTCTTTTTAATTCCCTCCCAAGAAAAGTTAATAAAAGTTTATCAATATACTATGTGTACCTAAAAATATTGTCATTAAAATATAGGACTCTTCCCGCAAAAAACAAGCCCTCTTACGGCCATGTCGACAAAAAAATAAAAAATTCTGACTCTTAGAAATGTGACAGTGAAAAACTAAAAATAGTGCTTAGTCATTAACGCACAAAAAGGCCTGGTCATTAAGGGGTTAAAATAAAAACTGGATTTAAACAATAGGTAATTTTTTGATTAAACATTCCCTTTATAGAGAATATGTCAAGGAAGATAACATAGCTTTATACAGAAGTATGTTCTTTGTGATGCTGGCGCACTAAGATTGATGACAGTACTACACAGTTACATAGTTCGTACGGTTGAAAAAAGACACATGTCCATCAAGTTCAACCAAGGGACGGGAAAAGGGAAGTAAAAAATGTCTACACACAGGAGCTAATATTTTTTTGTTCCAGGAAATGATCTAAGCCTTTTTTAAAGCCATCTACTGTCCCTGCTGCGACCAGCTCCTGCGGTAGACTATTCCATAAATTCACCGTTCTCACAGTAATGAAGGCTTGTCGCCTCTGCAGGTTGAACCTTTTTTTCTCCAGACGGAGGGAGTGCCCCCTTGTTTTCTGAGGGGGTTTTACATGGAACAGATTTTCACCCTATTTTTTGTATGTGCCATTAATATATTTATATAAGTTAATCATGTCCCCCATTAGTCGTCTTTTTTCAAGGCTAAATAGGTTTAGTTCTTTTAATCTTTCCTCATAACTTGGATTCTCCATGCCCCTTATTAGCTTCGTTGCTCTTCTCTGTATTTTTTCCAACTCCAGGGCATCCTTTCTATGAACTGGAGCCCAGAACTGAACTGCATATTCTAGATGAGGCCTCACTAATGCTTTGTAAAGTGGTAATATTACATCCCTGTCCCGTGAGTCCATGCCTCTTGTAATACACGACAATATCCTGCTGGCCTTTGAAGCAGCTGATTGACATTGCATGCTGTTATTTAGTTTATGATTTACAAGTACATCCAGATCCTTCTCAACAAGTAACTCCCCCAGTGTAGCTCTCCCTAGGACATATGATGCATGCAGGTTGTTCGTACCCAGGTGCATAACTTTACATTTATCTACATTAAACCTCATTTGCCAAGTGGATGCCCAAACACTTAGTTTGTTTAAATCCGCTTGCAATTCACGAACATCTTCCATAGACTGAACTATATTACATAGCTTGGTGTCATCTGCAAAAATAGAAATAGTGCTATTAATCCCATCCTCTATATCATTAATAAATAAGTTGAATAATAGTGGTCCCAGCACTGAACCCTGGGGTACACCACTTATAACTGGGGACCATTCAGAGTAGGATTCATTGACCACAACCCTCTGGATACGGTCCTTGAGCCAATTCTCAATCCAATTACAAACTATACTTTCTAAACCTATAGTCCTTAATTTACCCATTAGACATCTATGAGGGACAGTGTCAAATGCCTTTGCAAAGTCCAAAAACACTATATCCACAGCGGCCCCTCTGTCTAGGCTTCTGCTCACCTCTTCATAAAAACTAATCAAGTTGGTTTGACAGCTTCTGTCCTTAATAAAACCGTGCTGGCTGACACATAATACTATTTTTTGTCACATAATTCTGTATATAGTCCCTCAATAGCCCCTCAAACATTTTCCCCACGATGGATGTTAAGCTTACTGGACTATAATTACCCAGGGAAGCCCTAGAGCCCTTTTTGAAAATAGGCACCACATTTGCCCTGCGCCAGTCCCTTGGCAATATACCCCAGTCACAAGAGAATCTCTAAATATTATGAAGAGGGGGACAGAAATAACTGAACTAAGCTCTTTAAGAACTCTAGGGTGTAACCCATCTGGTCCCAGGGCCTTGTGCACATTTATTTTGTTTCATTTAGCTTGGACCATCTCTACATTCATCCAATTCACTGGCAGCGGCTACATCAGCTGCTCTTTCTTCTGTTGTATATACAGAGCTGAAGAACCCATTTAGTAACTCTGCCTTCTCTTGATCTCCTGTGACCAACTCCCCATTACCACTATCTAGGGGTCCTACATGTTCAGACCTTGGCTTTTTTGCATTTATATACTTGAAGAATTTTTGGGGATTTGTTTTACTATCCTTGGCCACCTAGAGTATGGAGATTACATTTTTGGCTTTTTAGCCCTGCATCTGCCAAAGATCCATATGGTGATATGAATCTCCACATATAAAATATCAGATTTCATATAAGGGCATGAAGCTCCTTTAAATATTCGAAGCAGTAGATGACAACTTGAATATGCGGCATTGTGTTTAATACCTTTATCTTTGTTTTTCTCCTTTCCCAGCGAATCCAGTTTCTTTCTTAAAGATTTTTTCCTCTTTTGCCCATCTAACGAAAAAAGAAACAAAATATAATTAAGATGCCTTATAAACATAATATGCAAATTAGGGCAAAAATAAAAATGGCCATTAAAAACTAATCAACTGTCAGTTTTTCATGGCCATTTTGCTTCAGTGTCTCCAAATTTTCATCCATTTCCAGTCCGTCTGTCTGTTTTTAATGGCTGTTTGTCATCCGTTTTCCATCCGTTTTTTTATGGCGTTAAAAAATAGGATGGATTTAATTTATCAGGTTTTTTTTGTCCCAACCCCCTGAAAACACCACAGTGCCCATGTAGATCGTTTCGGAATGTCCCTGTAGATAGTGCCACAGTGTGCACTGTAAATAATGGCCACATAGGGCCATTGCCCACATAATACCACAGTGCCCACATAGAGCCACAGTGCCCACTGTAGATAGTGCCATGGTGCCCACTTATAAAGTGATATAGTGCCAACATATAAAGTTGCTAGTGCCAAGATAGTGCCACAGTGGTCACTATAGATTGTGCCAAAGTGCCCACATAGTACCACAGTGCCCACATATAAAGTGACATAGTGCCATAGTGCCCACATATAGAGTGCCAGTGGCCACTATTGATAGTGCCACAATGCCCACATAGTACCACAGTGCCCACCTAAAGTGCCATAGTACCCACATATAAAGTGCCAGTGCCCACATAGTGCCACAGTGCCCACTGTAGATAGTGATAATATCCCATGTAGATAGTGCGACACCCCCCATATAGTGCAACAATGCCCATGTAAATAGTGCCACACCCCCTGTAGACAGCACCATCCCCTGTAGATAGCACCAACCCCTCCTGTAGATAGGACCTGAAGATAGAACTACCCCTTGTAGAGAGCATCAACCCCCCTGCAGATAGCACCAACACCCCGGTAGATAGCACTCCCTGTAGTTAGCACCAACCCCACTGTAGATAGCACCCACGCCCTGTAGACAGCACCAACCCTCTTAGATAGCACTACCCCCTGTAGATAGCACCACCACCAGTCGTCGTCCTCCCTGTAGATGGCACCCCTCTGTAGATAGTGCCACTGTAGCGCCACTATAGGTAGCGCCACATTCCACTACAGGAGTAGTCCCTGACATCACTGTCCATATGTGGATAGTGACGCCAGGGGATTCTCCAGGAGCGGAATCCCCAGGCCAGAGTGTTGCCGATGCTCTGTCATGGGATTCCGCTCTTAGAGGGAGCTCCTGATGCCATTGTCCATATATGAATAGAGATGTCAGGGGCTCCCTCTAGGAGATACAGGGAGATACAGGGAGATACAGTGGCATTATCTACAGGGGTGCTATCTACAGGGGGTGCTATTTACAGGGGGTGGGTGCTATCTACAGGGGGTAAGAGGGAGCCCCTGATGTAACTGGACAGTGACAGTGTATATGGACAGTGACATCAAGGGCTTTCCCAAGACAGAAGTCCCTGGCCAGAGATCTTGCGATGCTCTGGCCAGGGACTCCATTATTGAAAGCTCTGACTTCACTGTCCATATATGGGCAGTAATGTCAAAGGTTTGCCCGGGCTCAGCGCTCATAGTAGCGCTGTGTCCGGGGAGTCCTTGGCCAGAATCAGTTTTTGCCGGCCGTTACAAGGATTGATTCCTGAAAAACGTCCGTTAAAAACTGATCCATTGAGTCCTATGGGAGGCGTCTGGCTGTGAAAAAGGACAAAAATAGGACATGTCCTATTTTTTGACGGCCAGTATTCACGGGCTGTTAAAAAAAGAGGCCGTGTGAATACACCCATAGAACTTCATTGTTCTGAAAATGGCAGTGTGACGGCAGTTAAAAGAACGACTGTCACATGGCCGTTTTTCAGTCGTGTGAATGTAGCCTTAGAATATAATGTTACTATTTATATAACATTCTAGCAAATTCATTATTATGAGAAGAAAATTGCAGTGTAAAATCTCTATGGAATTAAGAACTGCAATATTGTAGTTAATATAGCCCTTATACTTCTACAGTCAAAGCTGTATTGTTGTGGTCCTCCTCTGTTTAAAGCATATTTCCATTGTTTCCTCTACATTTCTTGTAGAGATGTGCCTCTGGTTGCATTATTAGGGTTCTTTTGTATTTTAAAATTATAAGTGTTACATAGCCAGTGTGTGCCCTCTATTGAAGTGAATAGAAATGCCAAGTGAAAGTGTTTGCATTGCTAGCTTCCAGGTTGCTTGTGAGATGTAATGTCGCTTCCCTTTGTGTAGTAAACCATGTAGTCTCATACTGTAAACCAAATCGGTACTATTTGAATATCGGAGTAACATATACAAAATGAACAGACATGGGAGGATAACAAAAGAGAGAACAAAGAGTGTGTTCTCAAATGTATGCAGTCTCTGACTGAGAAACAGAAAGTCTTATTGGGAGCCTGACATGCTGAATGGTATGTTATGTAGCAGGCGGAGCAGAAAAGATTGAAATATATAGTTCTGTGAGAAAACAATAAAGTTCATTCAACTTGTATTTTGTTAATTAGAAATCCCTGAAAAATCTGGGCTTACCAATCCATTGGGAGGTATCACTTTATGATTGACAGCCTTCCTGGTATTGAAGTACATACAGAGGTAACTGCCAATCGCTGAGTAGGACCGCCCACTGGACTCCTAAACTCAGAAGGAGCAGGGATTTTAATGAATAAAAGTTATACACTGAATCTTTTGCTATCAATCTGCTCAGCTCCTCCTGCTCTATAACATGCTGCCCATAGATAGGACAGCATGTTCTCCAAAAGTGCCTATGGCTGCAACTTTTTGTTCCCAGTTAAAATAAGAAGAGTACTGCTGTGGAGCAGCAGCTGCTGCTTTAACATGTGAAATACTGTGCAGACACATGTAAACTTCAATATTTGGGTGAAGACTCATTTTTAACCTGGCACACATAACCTGATTTGCCAATGCAGGAGGTGGGCTTCTAGGCAAAACTGTGTGGAATAAGCTTCATAAGAAGTCAAGAGTTCTTCTGTAGGTATATATATATATACACACTCACTTAGTGTATCTATCTATCTATCTATCTATCTATCTATCTATCTATCTATCTATCTATCTATCTATCTATCTATCTATCTATCTATCTATCTATCTATATTCCAAGAATCAGGCAGCACTCCAGAGATGTTAACCGCACAGTCAGTTCATAAAGATGAGGGTGCAAGCCCGCCAGGGACACGACCAAAGTCACCCAAAATGTATATTCCAAGAATCAGGCAGCACTCCAGAGAAGTAGAAAAATAGAAAAATGTGCTTTATTCCATCAGTCAAAACAGCAACGTTTCAGCTCTACCATAGAGCCTTTCTCAAGCTAGTGAGCAGATGTTACAACAGTGCATATATAGGAAAGCCTCAATCAAGAGGGAGGGGTTTGCATCAGAAAATAATTACCCATACACAGTGAATATGGCATATAGTTAAAACATAGTGTTAACAAAGTGCTATAGAAAAAAACATGTCATGTCATAATGTATATATCTTCATAAATTACAATCCATAAAACGTACTCACAGTCAGTGCATAACCATGATTGTGCACAATTAGGTATTGCTAGCACCTGTGAATACATTAAGAGAACAAATGGAGACACTCACCATGATGATATCGGCTGCTAAAGTTCAAAACAACCGCGCTACTCACGGCGTCCCCTGTGCGCTATTGCGCATGCCCAGGAGACCAAATATGTTAGAGGTGAATCGTTCAACTGCGCATGTCCGCGCATGCGCCAACGTAGATACTGTGCCAAGAACGCCATATTATATAAGGGCAAACTGAGAACAAATGGAGACACTCACCATGATGATATCGGCTGCTAAAGTTCAAAACAACCGCACTACTCACAGTGTCCCCTGTGCGCTATTGCGCATGCCCAGGAGACCAAATATGTCAGAGGTGAATCGTTCAACTGCGCATGTCCGCGCATGCGCCAACGTAGATACTGTGCCGAGAACGCCATATTATATAAGGGCAAACTGACACCGTCTGTCATTATCGCTCCAAGGTGACCTTTATCTGGAATACAATCTGGAAAAGGCCAAAAGAATAGGACCAGACTACGCACCTTATAACCCATATTTTACCCCCATATAAATGTAACTATATTATGTAGCAAGGCACTACAATCCATAGACATATGTACAAGCAACCAGACACCCACAGGAACGCATCATAGACTTACCGCTCAATTAGGAGGGGAAAAGTCAAAAAATGCACGGAGCGTGAAAAAAAGCACCTCATCCACATCTATAATGTGAATAGGTGCCTATAAACCCACCCACTCAATCCTGTATAGGGCATCTGTTTAAAGGCTATTCGATTAGTAACATGGATAAGGCTGTTCAAAATTAAAGGTTGCTATAGAAAATGAGGATATAGTTGCCACTCTACATTTATAAAAAGGTTCAAACAAACCTCAGTCTTAAAGGGAATGCAAGGGGCAATATACCATCCTGCTTAATCCTTACTCCACCTGCCCATACGGACGAAAACGGACACAGTAATACGATCCAATGTATACACCACTGACATATATAGTAAACAGTATAATACATCAAATGTAATTTTTATTGAAAGATTTTTGCTGGTTGAATATCCGATTACTCCAGTTCTATATATACTACCAAAAATCCATAAGACACTACATAACCCACCAGGACGACCAATAGTCTCCGGCACAGAGTCTATTTTCTCTAACATTGCCATATTTTTGGGTAGAACCCTTAGATGTTTTGCTACTGATGTTCAATCACATATACAGGACACCACAGATTTTTTGGTCAAACTACAGAATTTGAGGCTGGAAGAGGGTAGTGAGGTTATCCTTGCCTCATTTGATGTGGTATCTTTACACACATCAATCCAACATGAGTGTGGGTTAAGAGCAGTTGAGGGGAGGCTGGCTGAATCGGAATATTCAACTGAGAGTAGCACATTATTACTGTCATTGCTGGAAGTCATATTGACCAACAACTATTTCTTGTTTCGTGACCAATTTTACGTCCAATGCCAAGGTACCACAATGGGCTCCAATACAGCACCGACGTATGCTAATATCTATATGCGTTCTCTCGAGGAGGGCCTTATCTATGTGTCCCACAATTTTCGGCATGTGCTGAGATGGTGGCGATACATAGATGACATCTTCCTTGTCTGGATGGGGGGATCATAAGAGCTGACTGAATTCCATGATTTTCTTAACACTATTGATCAGACTGTTAAATTCACTTTGGTTAGTTCAAGGACAACACTACAATACTTGGACGTCCTGGTGGAGTTAGAGGGTACGACATTTACGACAGATCTTTTTGTTAAACCGACTGACCGGAATAATTTATTACGGTATGAGAGTTCCCATCCGAGAGGTTTAATTAAATCTCTACCGGTCAGTCAATTATTGCGTACTACAAGGATTATAGACAAACCTGATAGACTTGTACCTGGACTTGAGATGATGATCGACAAATTCAAAACTAGGGGTTATCCCAGTCGACTATTAGATCGGCATAAATCGAGAGTTGATTCAATATCTAGGACAGAATTGTTAAAAAATAGGAACCATAAACCCTATGAAAAACGTATACCCTTTATCTCTACGTTTTCACAAATGAGTTGTCAGATTAAAACGTCGTTCGTAAACATTGGCCTATGTTAGGCAGGTGCCTCAGAACGGTGGGTGAATTCCAACAAATGCCTATGTTCTCGTATCGGAGACCGCCGAACCTTAAGGATAGGTTAGTCAGATCGGATATGGGTCCCAGCAGAGCTGGGCAACAATCATATTTATGCCCTCCTAGGAAAGGTTGCTTTCCATGTCTTAGCTGCACGAATTGTGCATTAATGATGAAAGGAAACTGTTTTAAACATCCAGGTACAGGTCAGCAATACCCAATTAGACATTTTCTAACATGTGATACCGTTTTTGTCATTTAGATACTTCAATGCCCATGTAATCTACTGTATGTGGGTGAAACATCACTTGATTTTAAGACCAGATTAAACCAGCATAGGTACACAATACGGAAAAAGAGGCTGGATCTTCCGGTATCGAAGCACTTCACTGATCTAAGGTATAGTGAGCGGGATCTTAAATTCTGCATTATTGATCATATTCCTCCACTTAGGCGCAGAGGTAGTCGAATTAAAATACTCAAGACAAGAGAATTACAGTGGATCTATAGACTCAAGACTTTGAGACCTTTTGGGTTAAACGTTGATTTCCCTTTGGGTAACGCCATCTGATTGTCCCTCTTAGACCGTGCCATAGTCAGCCTCAGTGTAATCTTGCTTTTAAACTATTTTAACTTTCACCTTCTTGTCTATTCACAGATCACGATATTTGTGAACAATGGATGAACTCACCAGAAGTGTAACCGGCTAATTATGATTGTACTGTACTTTTTTCAATAAGAATTACATTTGATGTATTATACTGTTTACGATATATGTCAGTGGTGTATACATTGGATCGTATTACTGTGTCCGTTTTCGTCCATATGGGCAGGTGGAGTAAGGGTATGTTCACACGGCCTATTTACGGACGTAATTCGGGCATTTTACGCCTGGAATTACGTCCGAAAATACGGCTTGAAAGCGTTGACAAACATCTGCCCATTGAAAGCAATGGGCTGATGTTTGTCTGTTCACACGAGGCGTATATTTACGCGTCGCTGTCAAAAGACGGCGTGTAAATAGACGCCCGCGCCAAAGAAGTGTCATGTCACTTCTTCAGACGTAAACGGAGCCGTTTTCCATGGACTCCATGGAAAACCAGCTCCAGTTACGTCCGTAATGGACGCGGCGTTCAAGCGCCTGCACATGCCGTTACGGCTGAAATGACGGGGCTGTTTTCTCCTTGAAACAGCCCCGTAATTTCATCCGTTACGGACGCTGCCGTGTGAACATACCCTAAGGATTAAGCAGTATGGTATATTGCCCCTTGCATTCCCTTTAAGGGTATGTTCACACGTAGTCAACAAAAACGTCTGAAAATCCAGAGCTGTTTTCAAGGGAAAACAGACCCTGCTTTTCAGACGTTTTTTTACCAACTCGCATTTTTCGCAGCGTTTTTCGCGCCGTTTTCGCGGCGTTTTTTGGAGCTGTTTTCATTGGAGTCTATGAGAAAACAGCTCCAAAAACGTCCAAAGAAGTGTCCTGCACTTCTTTTGACGAGGCTGTATTTTTACGCGTCGTCGTTTGACAGCTGTCAAACGACGACGCGTAAATAACAGGTCGTCTGCACAGTACGTCGGCAAACCCATTCAAATGAATGGGCAGATGTTTGCCGACGTATTGGAGCCGTATTTTCAGACGTAAAACGAGGCATAATACGCCTCGTATACGTCTGAAATTTGGCCGTGTGAACATACCCTAAGACTGAGGTTTGTTTGAACCTTTTTATAAATGTAGAGTGGCAACTATATCCTCATTTTCTATAGCAACCTTTAATTTTGAACAGCCTTATCCATGTTACTAATCGAATAGCCTTTAAACAGATGCCCTATACAGGAAAGAGTGGGTGGGTTTATAGGCACCTATTCACATTACAGATGTGGATGAGGTGCTTTTTTTCACGCTCCGTGCATTTTTTTACTTTTCCCCTCCTAATTGAAGGGTAAGTCTATGATGCGCTCCTGTGGGTGTCTGGTTGCTTGTACATATGTCTATGGATTAAAGTGCCTTGCTACATAATATAGTTACATTTATATGGGGGTAAAATATGGGTTATACCGTGCATAGTCTGGTCCTATTATTTTGGCCTTTTCCAGATTCTTTTCTGATCCCTGTACTGTATAGCTCATGATTGCAGTTTGCACCGCATCTTCCTTGCGTTTTCCTTGCACACTTTTGTGGAAATCGCCTTGGAGCGATACTGAGAGACGGTGTCAGTTTGCCCTTATATAATATGGCGTTCTTGGCACAGTATCTACGTTGGCGCATGCGCGGACATGCACAGTTGAACGATTCACCTCTGACATATTTGGTCTCCTGGGCATGCGCAATAGCGCACAGGGGACGCCGTGAGTAGCACGGTTGTTTTGAACTTTAGCAGCCGATATCATCATGGTGAGTGTCTCCATTTGTTCTCTTAATGTATTCACAGGTGCTAGCAATACCTAATTGTGCACAATCATGGTTATGCACTGAGTGTGAGTACGTTTTATGGATTGTAATTTATGGAGATATATACATTATGACATGACATGTTTTTTTCTATAGCACTTTGTTAACACTATGTTTTAACTATATGCCATATTCACTGTGTATGGGTAATTATTTTCTAATGCAAACCCCTCCCTCTTGATTGAGGCTTTCCTATATATGCACTGTTGTAACATCTGCTCACTAGCTTGAGAAAGGCTCTATGGTAGAGCTGAAACGTTGCTGTTTTGACTGATGGAATAAAGCACATTTTTCTATTTTTCTACTTCTCTGGAGTGCTGCCTGATTCTTGGAATATACATTTTGGGTGACTTTGGTCGTGTCCCTGGCGGGCTTGCACCCTCATCTTTATGAACTGACTGTGCGGTTAAAATTTTTTTGTTTCTCTATCTATCTATCTATCTATCTATCTATCTATCTATCTATCTATCTATCTATCTATCTATCTAGATATAGATATATAAGTTTTGCCTAACAAAACTCAACTATTTAATTTAAAAACTTGCACTGTATCTTTTTAAGACAAATAATGAGAATAGTAATTCAATATTACATATACTAGTAATCTGCAACATGACATATCAATTCCATGGGACCAATGACACACGTTCTATTGTTAAAGGCCTATAGTAAATATTTGCTAACAGCACATTACAAGATGCGGTTTTCAGTTCAGGTTTTGTCCTGACAATGAAATGACCATGTAAATGTGCATTGCAAAAACGATGTAACATTTCACCAGAGACCACAGTAAGAACTCCCTAAGGAAAGCGAGACAGACTGGAAAATAATAGAGCTTACAAGCAACACATGTAGCTACCTCTCACGGAGAAAGCATCTGCCAAATCCACAGACAATGCCTTCAGGGACCGTCTAGAAATCATCATTTCTACGTGTGGGGTCTATAAAGCCCAAAAAACTGACAAAAACAGTAAAATACCTACATAATACGAAGTGTGAGATCTTCGAGTACACACATATATCCTTCCATAGCTATTTTTACAGTCCAATAAAAAAAATAAACAAGAGGGGCGCCAGCGTGTGTGTATATCCCCGTGTCATTGCAACTACCAGCGGGGATACACACACTAACTGCAGTCGCATTTCCACACGGGCACTTCTTAGCTTAGAGGCCGTCGCTACCGCTGTAGCAGCCATAGTGGCTGCTAGCGGTGATACCGGGCATGAGGGCGGTGGCGCCGCTAGCAGCTGCTGCGGCTGCTATAGCGGTAGCGATGGCACAATAGCATAGCAGGGAGGTATCTCCCTGCTCTGCTATCTACTAGCGCCACTGTAGCTCCCTGAAGGAGCGGAATCCCCATGTGGCCGGGGATTCCGATCCTGGAGCGCTGCTTGATGTCTCTGTCCATATATGGACAGTGACATCAGGGGAAACTCCTGAAGCGGAATCCCCGGTCATAGCGTCAGGGAGATACAGTGGCGCTATCTATACTGGAAGGGGTTGGGGGGTTCTATCTACAAGGGGGCTGTGGGCTGTGTGGCACTACCTACAAAAAAGGACAACTGTGCAGGAGCACACAAAATACCCAGCTTTCCCAGCTATCAAATAAATGTGTGGAAATAAACTAAGATATAACTTTTATGAAATTTAGCTAAAAGGATTAATCCTTTAGCTAGACTAAATAAAAGTTATATCTTAGTTTATTTCCACACATTTATTTGATAGCTGGGAAAACTGGGTACTTTGTGTGCTCCTGCACATTTGTCCTTTTTTGAATGTCTATTGCCCGCCAGCTATCAGGGTCATTTCTTAGTCCTTGCACTACAAGGGTGCTGTGGGCTGTGTGGCACTACCAACCAGGGGGCTGTGGGCTGTGTGGCACTACCAACCAGGTGGCTGTGGGCTGTGTGGCACTACCAACCAGGGGGCTGTGGGCTGTGTGGCACTACCAACCAGGGGGCTGTGTGGCACTACCAATCAGGGGGCGGTGGGGCACTAACAACAAGGGGGCTATGGGCTGTATGGCACTACCAACCAGGGGGCTGTGGGCAGTGTGGCACTACCTACCAGGGTGCTGTGTGGCACTACCAACCAGGGGGCTGTGTGGCACTACCAACCAGGGGGCTGTGGGCAGTGTGGCACTACCAACCAGGGGGCTGTGGGGTACTACCAACCAGGGGGCTGTGGGGCACTACCAACAAGGGGGCTGTGGGGCACTACCAACCAGGGGGCTGTGGGCTGTGTGGCACTCCCTACCAGGGGTCTTTGCGGCACTCCCTACCAGGGGTCTGTGCGGAACTCCCTACCAGGGGGCTGTGCGGCACTCCCTACCAGGGGGCTGTGCGGCACTTCCTACCAGGTGCCTGTGTGGCACTCCCTACAGGGGGCTGTGTGGCACTCCCTACAGGGGGCTGTGTGGCGCTCTTTACACGGGGCTGTGTAGCGCTATCTACAAAGGGGCTGTGTGGCGCTACCTACAAGGGAGCTGTCTGGCGCTATCTACATGGGGGTTGTGTGGCGCTACCTACAAGGGGCTGTCTGGCGTTACCCACAAGGGCGCTGTGTGGTGCTACCCACAAGGGGCTGTGTAGCGCTACCTACAAGGGGCTGTGTGGCGCTACCTAGAGGGGGAATCTTTGAGTGGTAGGCTGATGGTCATTTTACTGTGAGTGGGGGGCTGATGGTCATTTTACTGTGAGTGGCGGGCTGATGGTCATTTTACTGTGAGTGGGGGGCTGATGGTCTTCAAGTGGTTTCCGCCTCTGACCTCCAAGTGAAATTAATAGGAGGCAGAAAATACCTGCGGCGCTCGTTTGGAGCTTTTTCTCCTGCGTTTTTTGCATTCGCTTCAACAGCTTGAGAAAAAACACAAAAAAAGGTCACACAACACTGACAGTTGCTGAAGGAATTCTGAGGCAGATTTTTTTTGCCTTACAAAAAAACGTGTGTGAACATACCCTACGAGTATAGTGCTTGTTCTTAGCCGTTTTCTGTCTTTCTCAAAACAATTTTTGGTAGGGGGGCCCTGAGCAAATTTTATTTTTCCGGTGCTGCCTCGTGTCTGAAAAGGTTTGGAAACTCTGTACTAGGCTACAGGATCCCGTCATGGAGCAGCTCAGTTCGTCATGGGAACGGGGCCTAGGTGAGTACAATTTTTGTTCTTGTTTGGGGACACTGTCTACAAGGGGGAGGTGGGGGACAGTATGGCACTGTCTACAAGCGGGAGGTGGGGGACTGTATGGCACTGTCTACAAGAGGGAGGTGGGGGGCTGTATGGCACGATCTACAAAAAGTAGGTGGGGGATTATGGCACTGTCTACAGGGAGGCTATATGGCAAAATCTACAGGGGGGCACTATACTGTGTGGTGGCCACTAAGCGGACATTATACTGTGTAGGGGTGCTACAGATGGCATAATACTGTGGGCACAATTCGAGGGCAAAATACTGTGTCCTTGAAGGGGTTGTAATATATTATTAAATATTATTATTATTATTATTATACTGTATGGGGGCACTAAAGGGGCACTATAATTTCTTTATGGGGCATTTTTTTTAATGGTGGGGTGGGGCGCCGAAAGATAATTTCGCACAGGGTGCCATCAATCCTAGGGCCGGCCCAGATCTCACGTTAATGCACTCTGTTATGTGAGTCCTTCAAAGCTACTCTGCCAGAGTTTCCATGCCTTACATTTTATCTAAGTTGAGCCATCTCTTGGTGGATCAGGAATCCATTTGAGCGGGAACATACGTATTTTTTATCTCAACTTAATTATTTTTCAATAATAGACATATATATTGATTTCCAAGAATTTATTGAACCAAGCCAATAACATAAATATGTATCAAATGGTGATATCTGATCATGCTCCTATCATACTATAAAACGATAAGACTATAAAAAAATTGTAATGGCACTCACAGCATTCTATCAATGGTGTTTTTGACATTTTTATTAATAGATGTTCTTCCGAGACATGCTTAAAGGCGATGTACACCTTTTGTAAGCAATTTTTTAAAATTATAATTCAATTAATGTATTTTGTGTGTTTAAAGAACTTTTCAAATCGCTTTTATTAAAATAAAATACATTCATTCAATAAACAAAATTGCTTTCAAATGTGTTCATAGCCTTTAAAAGTGCTTGGAAAGTTTGTGATGAAAATAATTAAAATCATACGGAGAATATACACCTTTTTTGGGAAGCTGCTAAGGCAATAATAAAGGGGAAAATTATATATTTTGTATCAAGAAAAAAGAGGGAAAATTACAGTGAAATTAGTAGGTTATGTGTTGAAAAGAAATTAGCAAATTTAGAATATACTGTAAGGATAAAAGTACTGCACAAAAAAAACTATTTAATGTTGGACAAGAATGGTCTTTGAGAGTAATTTTTTAACTGGATGGCACAATTTTCTAAATGAAAAAAAGATTATGAACTACGGTATATAGGTTTGTCAATAAGATAAGTATGTAAACATATGACTAACTTGGTTCAGGGAAATAGAGAGACCAATCATATAATGGCCCTAAGGGTTAATCAGGGTGTCCCCCGTCATAATACCGGAAGTTTACAGAAATATTGACAGAGTAACGTTCAGAACTCTACCATGAGAGTAATATGTTGTTTGCAAAAAAAATAATATATACAACAATATAAAAGGAGAAGAAAAAGAAATAACACAATACAATAGTACTTGTATGAAGTCTCAGTTGTAGAGTCTACAAGTTAGTCATGTAACATACGGAATAATAGCTTCCATATAGTGAAGACATCAGATGGTGAATAATAAAGAGCCAAAATCAAAAGTCCTCAAATCTCATCTATCAGAATTTAGGATAGAGTTTGAGGATGTAAACATGTCCACATGTGTGGAGACAACATATACAGATACAAAAGAAATGGTATAGGGTAAGAGATAAAGAGGAAAA
This sequence comes from Rhinoderma darwinii, assembly GCF_050947455.1. Classification (NCBI taxonomy): domain Eukaryota; kingdom Metazoa; phylum Chordata; class Amphibia; order Anura; family Rhinodermatidae; genus Rhinoderma; species Rhinoderma darwinii. Next base: position 204,856,616 of record NC_134688.1, read on the forward strand.
AAAAAAGGGGGAAGGGATTGTCAGAGAGTGGGAAGGGAAGGAATGTCCGAATGTCTAGGATACTCCAGTTATATAGATAGATACGTCCTCCAGGGACCCCAAGTCTTATCAAACTTATCCTGAGTGTCTTTTAACATACTGGTGAGTTGGTTATTGACCATCATCCATGACAGTTTCTTTTTAAAAATGTCCATTGGGATCGTAACCGTACGCCAGGACTTGGCTATTGCCAGTTTAGGAGCTAACAGGATATATTGGATAAGTCCTTTTGTATATTTGGATAATGAGGTCAACGGTCCATTAAGTTGTGCAGTGGACAAATCTACAGGTAAGGAGGTATGCGTTAAGGATCTACTAAAATCAAACTCCTCCAACCAAAATCAAGTTACTGTAGGGCATTCCCATCATGTATAGGGTAGGGTACCTATGCCATTACGCATTGTCTAAAATTAAGATTAATATGTTTTAGATAGTCGAGATGGGGCTATCTACCATCTAAGCAGCAGTTTGTATCCCGCTTCTATTAAAGATATGTTAGTTAAGACCCTGGAGATTTGGTATGCCATATCTCTCCATTGGTTTAGGTTCAACTCCCTCCCAAGCTCCGATTCCCATTTAATCATGTAATCATGTAAGAGAGTTTAAGAAAAATTTGTAATAAAAGTGTATTTAAAATATGTTTAATATGTAAAAATATATACATTAAATAAAATAAAAATGACATCAAAGGTTCACATAGCCTTTAAGTACTCAAAAATTTTCAAATTGATACACTTATAATTGGTGTACAATGGAAAAGAAAAATAGAACCGATAATAACTATATAAATGTATAGTGAATTGAAAAACAAATATTAAGAGGATTGAGAATTATCCGCTCATTAATTAAATATGAATTTTTAAGAGAAATGTGTTGAATTTTTTTTTTTATAGTCTACAAGGCTTGATATTCATTTTAAAACTACTACTGATCTTGATTCCAATGTTAATGCTGACATTAGTATATCGATAAATGTTATGAAAAATAGATGTAGAGATATAGAATGTAGTCTCATAAGTGCATTGTGGCATTGTTTATTGATATATACAGGCATTCAAACATTTTGATGGTGAAGTTTATAATCTAATTTTTAATATGATGTTAATAGTAGTAAAGCAGGATCCCTGGATACTTGCTTCTGATGTAGGATTGGAAAAAAAATTCTAATAATGGAAAGGCTGGGTATATACATGCAACAGCAATGACCAAAAGAAAAGTGGGAGAAACGTATGAGTTTCTTTATACTTTCTTATTGTATTATATTCATGTTAATTTGTACAATACAAACAAATATCTCTTTAAAGAGGCTCTGTCACCAGATTATCAAATCCCTATCTCCTATTGCATGTGATCGGCGCTGCAATGTAGATAATAGTAACATGTTTTTGTTTTTTTTAAAAACGATCATTTTTGGCCAAGTTATGAGCAATTTTATATTTATGCAAATGAGCTTTGAAATGGACAACTGGGCATGTTTTTTTTTCGTATTTCCAACTGGGCGTGTATTGTGTTTTTAACAACTGGGCGTGTTTACTTGTTTTACTAACTGGGCGTTGTGAATAGAAGTGTATGATGCTGACAACTCAGAATCATACACTTCTCATCGTTCCCACCCAGCTTCTGTCACTAAAGACACACAGTGTGGCGTCACCCACAGGTCCTTCAACCTTGGCGTCGGACAAAGAAGATACATCGGCTGAAAGGCGCCAAATTGTTAATATGCTCGTCTCTAGGGAGTTTGCTATGCTTACCTGCACATGGTGATGCTGCTGCAAATTCAACTGTAGCCTGGAGCTGTGGTGTCTTCTCTCTTCCGACGCCAAGGTTGAAGGACCTGTGGGTGACGTCATCACTCCCAGACAGCTTCTTTCACTGCAGACATAGCGTGACGTCCCCCACAGGTCCTTCAACCTTGGCGTCGGAAGAAAGAAGACACCACAGCTCCAGGCGTACAGTTGAATTTGCAGCAGCATCACCATGTGCAGGTAAGCATATCAAACTCCCTAGAGACGAGCATATTAACCTTTTGGACGCCTTTCAGCGGATGTATCTGCTCTGACCGACGCCAAGGTTGAAGGACCTGTGGGTGATGTCACGCTGTGTGTCTTTAGTGAAAGAAGCTGGGTGGGAACGATGAGAAGTGTATGATGCTGAGTTGTCAGCATCATACACTTCTATTCACAACGCCCAGTTAGTAAAACAAGTAAACACGCCCAGTTGTTAAAAACACAATACACGCCCAGTTGGAAATACGAAAAAAAAAACATGCCCAGTTGTCCATTTCAAAGCTCATTTGCATAAATATAAAATTGCTCATTACTTGGCCAAAAATGATAGTTTTTCAAAAGAAAACAACACGTTACTGTTATCTACATTGCAGCGCCGATCACATGCAATAGGAGATAGGGATTTGATAATCTGGTGACAGAGCCTCTTTAAAGATACAGGTCAAAGCTTCTTGAAAAATAAAGTATAACATTTTTTTTTTATTTTACAAATTTTAGCCCACATTTAAGAAAAGTAGCACCATTTTAGTTAATTCCTAAGAAAAGGCTAAACTGTTTAACTGACATATGTTGCGACAAATTTATGACTGCCTTTGGCCCTTTGATAAATCTGTCGCAGCATTCTTTCACACTGGCTAAAATGACTCCACTTTACCTACACCAGGGTCTGTGTGGAGAAGAGATTAAACTTTTTTTCTCCTTTGCGACTTATGTGTCTATATCCTGGTTAAGCAGTAAGCCATGCCCATTTTTACCTCCAGGTTTACAAACTGCGCAAATTGCTCTTAATTCTAGCACAAATGGTTAATAAATATGTTGCAAAGCAGATTAGACACTATTTTGGAGTAATATGAACAAAAAAAGGCACAAATACATTGATAAATGTGGGCCTTTGTGTACTAGCTAGTCATTTTTCATTTTCAACAATAGAACCACAGGTTGTTTCCAGTTTACTATAAATTATAAAAAGTTTCCCTTCTATAATGTACATGTGTGCATAGCGCATATTTTTTATACGACTAACGTATTCTTAATTTGTTAATAACAGAACGCAAGGTGGGGAGCTATAGAAATTAAAGCTTTTTCCAGTGAGAAAAAAATTGATGGTCTATCCTCAGGATTTGCTATCAATATCTTATCGGTGGGGGTCCAAATTGATATGCCATCAATATCTGATCAGTGGTGTTCCTACTCCTGAGACCCCACTGATAGCTTCTCCCATCCGAGTCCCATCAGGCTCTCACTACCGGCCACGGTAGTGGGAGACACAGACGCTGCCCATAGAAATCTATGGAGAGGAGGCAGCAGGAGGATGAAGCAGAGAAAGATACAGACATGCTTCCTATACAAGTCTATGGAGAGGGGGGAGCAGGTGGAGAAAGCAGAGTGAAAGAATGGACATGCTACCCATACAAGTCTATGGAGAGGGGGGAACATAAGATTGAAAAAGACACACACAGCTGTAATGGCAGGAAGGAGGTGAAAGGAAAGTGAGCCCTAATCTACCCACCGCCCTGTCCCTGCCTACTTGCAACGACCCGCCCTAGGCGACGGGGTACAACTGGGCGGCGGTCCCTACGCTGTCTAAGTGCACGGGAGAACAAACAGGGAACACGCAAGGGAAGGGGCAGTAGCCCACGGAACGCCGCGAGGAAACGGAGCGGTGAATGAATAGTCAGGACCAGGATGAAGTGGAGTATACCAACGTGAGCACGGAGAAGGAAGCAAGCCAGGGGCAAAGCGAAGCAGGTTAAGCGGAACTGCAGCAAGGCAGAAGCACGGCAGAAGCAGGCTGGAGCAAGTAGCAGTGGGGCCAGGAATCCAGAAGAATTACAAGCACTGAGGAAGAGAACACGGCAGGTAATAAAGGACAGGGGGCGGAGCTAACTCCGACTGACCAGGCCGTGATAGGCTCTCCCACTCCTGAGCCTGCCACCCTGGTTGGTGGGAGACGGTGTCAGTCTAACAGGTCTGGCCTCAGGTGTGGATTGATTAATCCCAGGAGTATACCTAGACGTAGTACCTGGCAGATCCCTAACAATACTCCCCCCTTTATGAGGGGCCACCGGACCCTTACTAAGAGGACCCGGTTTAGTAGGGAAGAGAAGGTGGAACCTCCTGATCAACACCCCAGCGTGAACATCACGGGCAGGTACCCAAGTCCTCTCCTCCGGCCCGTATCCTCTCCAATGGACCAGGTACTGGAGGGAGCCCTGGACCATCCTACTGTCCATAATCTTGGCCACCTCGAATTCCACCCCCTCAGGGGTGAGAACGGGAACAGGAGGTTTCCTCGAGGGGGACCAGGACGGGGAGCAGCGTTTGAGGAGGGAGGCATGGAAGACGTCATGTATGCGAAAGGATGGGGGCAGCTCCAGACGGAAGGATACAGGGTTGAGGACTTCAATGATCTTATAAGGTCCAATAAATCGGGGAGCAAACTTCCTGGACGGGACCTTAAGGCGCAAGTTCCTGGACGACAACCAGACCAAATCCCCGACGACAAACCGGGGGTTAGCAGAACGTCTACTATCAGCCTGAATCTTTTGTGCGCTCTGGGACGCCTCTAGGTTCTTCTGAACCTGGGCCCAGACTGTGCACAGTTCCTGATGAACATCCTCTACCTCAGGATTATTGGAACAACCAGGGGAAACGGAGGAGAACCTTGGGTTAAACCCGAAATTACAGAAAAACGGGGAGACCCTGACGAGTTACTGACCCGGTTATTCAGGGAAAATTCAGCAAGGGGAAGGAATGAGACCCAATCGAATTGACAGTCGGAGATGAAACACCTTAAATATTGTTCCAGGGATTGGTTAGTCCTTTCCGTTTGGCCATTAGTTTCGGGATGGAAGGCGGAGGAGAAGGACAGATCAATCTCCAACTTTTTACAAAAAGCTCTCCAAAATAAGGAAACAAATTGTACCCCTCTGTCAGAAACGATATTGACTGGGGCCCCATGGAGATGCAGGATGTGTTTCACAAACAAAGAAGCTAACGTCTTGGCGTTAGGTAGCTTCTTAAGGGGCACAAAGTGGCACATCTTGCTGAAGCGGTCTACTACCACCCACACCACCGACTTGCCCTGAGATGGGGGTAAATCGGTGATAAAATCCATGGAGATATGGGTCCAAGGTCTCTGGGGAATGGGCAAGGAACGTAGTAGGCCCACAGGTCGGGACCTAGGGGTTTTGGACCTAGCGCAAACCTCACAAGCGGCGACGTAAGCCCTAACATCTTTAGGCAACCCAGGCCACCAATAGTTTCTGGTAATGAGGTGTTTGGTGCCCAAGATGCCAGGATGACCAGATAGAGCGGAGTCATGGTTTTCCCTGAGTACCCTTAGCCGGTATTGCAGGGGAACAAACAGTTTGTCCCCAGGGACGTTCCCGGGAGCTGAACCCTGATCAGCCGCAATATCAGAAGCTAAATCAGAATCTGTGGCAGAAACGATTATACCAGGGGGTAAAATACAAGCAGGATCCTTCTCAGAAGGAGGATTGGCCATGAAACTACGTGACAGAGCATCAGCCTTAATATTCTTGGACCCAGCCCTATAGGTAACCAAGAAATTAAATCTGGTAAAGAATAGTGCCCACCGAGCTTGTCTAGGATTAAGCCTCCGGGCCGATTCTAGGAAAACCAGATTCTTGTGATCCGTAAGGACCGTTACCTGGTGTCTGGCCCCCTCCAGGAAGTGCCGCCACTCTTCAAAAGCCCATTTAATGGCTAGAAGTTCGCGGTTGCCAATATCATAGTTACTCTCCGTGGGCGAAAACTTCCTAGAGAAGTAAGCACAGGGGCGGAGATGGGTGAGGGAGCTGGTACCCTGGGACAAGACGGCCCCCACTCCCACCTCGGATGCGTCAACCTCCACAATAAATGGCTCCTCTTGGTTGGGCTGAATCAGCACGGGGGCCGAGATAAAGCACTTCTTGAGGGTCTCAAAGGCCTGGACGGCCTCAGGGGGCCAATGGAGGACATCAGCACCCTTGCGAGTAAGGTTCGTAAGAGGCTTAGCGACGACCGAGAAGTTGGCAATAAATCTCCTGTAATAGTTGGCGAACCCTAAAAAACACTGTAACGCCTTAAGGGAGGCAGGTTGGACCCATTCCGCCACAGCCTGAACCTTGGCAGGGTCCATGCGGAATTCATGAGGAGTGAGGATTTGCCCTAAAAATGGTATCTCCTGTACCCCAAAGACACATTTTTCAGTCTTAGCAAACAGATTATTCTCCCGAAGGACCTGGAGCACCTTCCTGACATGCTCCACATGGGAGGACCAGTCCTTGGAAAACACCAGTATGTCATCAAGGTACACAACAAGAAAATTACCCAGGTAATCTCTCAGGATTTCATTAATAAAATTCTGGAAGACAGCAGGGGCATTACACAACCCAAAGGGCATGACCAGGTATTCGAAATGACTCTCGGGTGTGTTGAACGCAGTTTTCCACTCATCCCCCTCTTTGATGCGGATAAGGTTATATGCCCCCCGTAGATCGAACTTAGAAAACCATTGGGCTCCCTGAACCTGATTAAAAAGATCCGGAATCAAAGGAAGTGGGTACTGGTTCCTTACGGTGACCTTATTCAGGTTACGATAATCAATGCACGGCCTAAGACCACCATCCTTCTTCCCCACGAAGAAGAAGCCAGCACCTACAGGAGAAGTCGAGGGGCGAATGAAACCCTTGGCCAGGCATTCTTGGATATACACCCTCATAGCTTCACGTTCAGGACATGAAAGATTAAATATCCTACCCTTAGGAAGCTTGGCAAGTGGCACCAAATCGATGGCGCAATCGTAATCTCTATGGGGGGGCAACACCTCGGAGGCCTCCTTAGAAAACACATCGGCGAAGTCCTGAACAAACTCAGGAAGCGTGTTTACCTCCTCCTGGGGAGAAATAGAGTTAACAGAAAGACATGACATAAGACATTCATTACCCCATTTGGTAAGCTCCCCAGTATTCCAATCAAACGTGGGATTATGCAACTGCAACCAGGGAAGACCTAATACCAGATCAGACAATAATCCCTGCATCACCAGTACAGAGCACTGCTCCAAATGCATGGAGCCAACCAGGAGTTCAAAAACAGGAGTATGCTGAGTAAAATAACCATTAGCAAGGGGGGTTGAGTCGATACCTACTACAGGGATAGGATAAGGTAAATCAATAAAAGGCATCTTTAGAGACATAGCAAATTCCACAGACATGATATTAGCAGATGAGCCAGAATCCACGAAAGCACTGCCCGTGGCAGACCGGCCAGCAAACGAGACCTGAAAGGGAAGCAAAATTTTATTGCGTTTCACATTAACGGGAAATACCTGTGCGCCCAAGTGACCTCCCCGATGATCACTTAGGCGCGGAAGTTTTCCGGCTTTTTATTCTTGCGCCTGGGACAGGTGTTCAGTAGATGCTTGTCGTCCCCACAGTAGAAGCAGAGAGCATTCATTCTGCGAAACTCCCTACGTTGTCGAGGGGACATGGAGGCCCCGAGTTGCATAGGTACCTCCGAGTCCTCCGTGGAGGGGCGAGGGGACGGGACCTCAGGGGGGATCGCAGAAAAGTCAGAGGGGAGCACATTGAAACGTTCAAGCTGACGTTCCCTGAGACGTCGGTCAAGTCATACTGCTAGGGCCATAACCTGGTCAAGGGAGTCAGAAGAGGGGTAGCTAACCAGCAGATCCTTCAGGGCGTCAGATAATCCTAACCTAAACTGGCACCTTAGGGCCGGATTGTTCCACCGAGAAGCTACGCACCACTTTCTAAAATCAGAACAGTATTCCTCAACCGGTCACCTACCCTGACGTAAGGTCACCAGCTGACTCTCGGCTAAAGCAGTCCTGTCAGTCTCGTCGTAAATGAGTCCGAGGGCAGAGAAAAAACGATCAACAGAGGAAAGTTCAGGGGCGTCAGGAGCCAAGGAGAAGGCCCACTCTTGGGGCCCTTCCTGGAGTCGGGATATGATGATACCCACCCGCTGGTTCTCGGAACCTGAGGAGTGGGGTTTTAGGCGGAAATACAGTCTGCAACTCTCCCGGAAGGAGAGAAACGTCTTACGGTCCCCTGAGAACCGGTCAGGTAACTTGAGGTCGGGTTCTAGAGGTGAGGTGAGGGGTACTACTAAGGCAGCGTCACCCTGGTTGACCCTCTGGGCCAGGGCCTGGACCTGTGGGGAGAGGCCCTGCATCTGCTGGGTCAGGGTCTCAAGGGGGTCCATGATAGCGTCAGCGTAGGAGAATGGTAGACTAGGTATGGGCTTGTAATTATGTAATGGCAGGAAGGAGGTGAAGGGAAAGTGAGCCCTAATCTACCCACCGCCCTGTCCCTGCCTACTTGCAACGACCCGCCCTAGGCGACGGGGTACAACTGGGCGGCGGTCGCTACGCTGTCTAAGTGCACGGGAGAACAAACAGGGAACACGCAAGGGAAGGGGCAGTAGCCCACGGAACGCCGCGAGGAAACGGAGCGGTGAATGAATAGTCAGGACCAGGATGAAGTGGAGTATACCAACGTGAGCACGGAGAAGGAAGCAAGCCAGGGGCAAAGCGAAGCAGGTTAAGCGGAACTGCAGCAAGGCAGAAGCACGGCAGAAGCAGGCTGGAGCAAGCAGCAGTGGGGCCAGGAATCCAGAAGAATTATAAGCACTGAGGAAGAGAACACGGCAGGTAATAAAGGACAGGGGGCGGAGCTAACTCCGACTGACCAGGCCGCGATAGGCTCTCCCACTCCTGAGCCTGCCACCCTGGTTGGTGGGAGACGGTGTCAGTCTAACAGGTCTGGCCTCAGGTGTGGATTGATTAATCCCAGGAGTATACCTAGACGTAGTACCTGGCAGATCCCTAACACACAGCTATGCTGCAGCTTCCTAGTAAGTATTTTATCTCACCCCAGTACTGGATTCTCAGCTACACTGCTCCTTACTGCTGTATAACAACCTCTACGCAGCTGCAGATTATGTATGTAATAGATAGAGATAAGGGAGAATGATGTTCTCATTTCTCTGTACTGTGTATAGAAGACATGATAGCTCCACTAGCTGAGGCACAACTAAGAATTAGAGATAGAGCCTGCAGACAGCAAAACGGTTACAAAAATGCAAAATACAAGTTATATAATGGCCAGAAATAATATTATTCCTCACATACATACATATGACAGCTTATTCTGAAAAGTCCACTGATAATTAGGTACACTTTAAGTCCTGTAAGTTGCAAGGTGGATTGAACTTTTAGGTAGGTGGTATGTGTCAAAGTAACATCCGCATGAATTCCAGGACCCAAGATTTCCTAACAGAAAACTGCCCAGAGAATCACACTTTCTCCGCCAGTTTGCCTTCATCCCATAGTGCATTCTGGTGACATCTTCTCACCAAGTAAGAAAAGCAAAAAGAAAATGTGATTCATCAGACCATGCCACCAGTTTTGATGCTCATGTTTTCGGCGGTGAACAGGGGTCAGCATTGGCACGTTGATTGGTCTGCAGCTACGCAGCCCCAAACACAGCAAGCTGTGATGCACTGGGTTTTCTGACACCTTTCTATCATAGCATTAACTTTTTCAGAAATTTGTGTTACAGTAGCTCTTCTGTGGAATGGGATCAGATAGGCTAGCCTTTGCTCCACATGTGCATCAATGAGCCTTGGGCTCTCATGACCCTGTCTCCAGTTGTCTTTCTTTTCACTACTTTTGGGAACTACTAACGGCTGGATGCTGGGAACACCCCACAACTTATGTATGTATGTATGTATGTATATATATATATATATATATATATATATATATATATATATATATATATATATACATATATATATATATATATATATATATATATATAAAATTATATATATGCATATGTATACATACATATATATATATATTACTCTTCAGTGAAATAAGAATTCATTAGTCACAGCATGAAAGTCAAGTCAGTGTTAGGGCTTATTGAGACGAACGGGATATACGTCCGTGCAACGCGCGTGATTTTCACGCGCGTCGCACAGACCTATATTAGTCTATGGGGCCGTGCAGACAATTGCGTGATTTTTACGCAGCGTGAGTCCGCTGTGAAAAACTCACGACATGTCCGTTCTTTGTGCTTATTTCGCGCATCACGCACACATTGTAGTCAATGGGTGCGTGAAAATCACGCGCACCACACGGAAGCACTTCCGTGGGACGTGCATAATTCGCGCAACAGCAGTGAAAAGTATGAATGAAAACAGAAAAGCTCCATGTGCTTTTCTGTTTAAAAACATACAAACGGAGTGTCATAATGATGGCGGCTGCGCGAAAAGCACACAGCCGCGCATCATATGGTGATGACACACGGAGCTGTTAATTGCCTTTTGCACACGCAAAACGCCGCATTTTTTGCGAGCGAAAAACGCGCACACTCGTGTGAATCCGGCCTTAGAGTATAAAACAAAGATTATTTTGTACTGAAGTCGTCCATGCTACCATGGAAGACAAGCCATCTAATAAAAGATAATTATGAGTTGTATCTAGGACAAACTGTTCAGATTATTCATTTTCTGAACTGTCCTATTAGCCTCTTGTATCGCAATTGTATAAACAACAATAATTAACAACCACAGAGATTTCAACGTTTCCTACACAGGCCCATTTAAAGCTACAGCCTACTCAATTTGCAGATTGACAACCCCTCTTATTTTTAATAAAAATAGTTATAATTTATACTCAGCAGTCAGCACGTTTTAACTTATGTAATTTCTTTATTGAATTATGAATTGCATTTTATGAAGTTAAACACCTAACTACAAATATGGTGTATCCATTTTAACCCCTTCCCGCTCCTTGACGTACTATTACGGCATGGCAGCTGTATCGTTCGCGCTCCATGCCGTAATAGTACGTCTCGGGAGTAACGGCCGTTTCGGCCGTCCTCCCGACACATACAGGAGCTGTGACGCTGCTGTCTTGTTCAGCAGCTGTCACAGCTCCTACAGCGGGGACCGATCGCTGTGTCCCCGCTGATTAACCCCTTAAAAGCCGCGTTCTATAGAGATCGCGGCTTTTTAGGGGTTAAGCTGCCATCGCCGGCCTGCTACGCGATAGCGGCCGGCGATGGTGACTATGGCAACCGGACACCAAACAATGGCGTCCGGCTATGCCATAGACGGAAGCCTAGTGGGTCCTGACAACGTCAGGACCCACTATGCTTGCTGTCAGTGAGTAGCTGACAATTCTAATACACTGCACTACGCATGTAGTGCAGTGTATTAGAATAGCGATCAGGGCCTCCTGCCCTCATGTCCCCTAGTGGGACAAAGTAATAAAGTTAAAAAAAAGTTAAAAAAAGATGTGTAAAAATAAGAAAATAAAAGATTTAAAAGTAATAAAAGTAAAAATCCCCCCTTTTCCCTTATCAGTCCTTTATTATTAATAAAAATATATAAACAAACAAATAAACTATACATAATTGGTATCGCCGCATCCGTAACGGCCTGAACTACAAAATTATTTCATTATTTATCCCGCACGGTGAACGCCGTAAAATAAAATAATAATAAACCGAACCACAATCACAATTCTTTGGTCACTTCACCTCCCAAAAAATGGAATAAAAAGAGATCAAAAAGTCGCATGTACCTAAAAATGTTACTGATCGAAACTCCAGTTCGTTACGCAAAAAATAAGTCCTCGCACGGCTTTATTGATTAAAAAATAAAAACGTTCTGGCTCTTAGAATAAGGTAACACAAAAAGTGAATGATTGTTTACAAAACGTATTTTATTGTGCAAACGCCATAAGACATAAAAAAAAACTATAAACATCTGGTATCGCCGTAATCGTATCGCCCCGCAGAATAAAGTGAATATGTCATTTATAGCGCACGGTGCACGCTGTAAAAAAAAACGAAAAAAAAAACAATAGTACAATTGCTGTTTTTTAGTCACCACGCCAACTAAAAATAGAATAAAAACTGATCAAAAAGCCGCATGCACCCCAAGACAACTACAATGGATTCCTCAAGGGGTCTAGTTTCCAAATGGGGGTCACTTTTGGGGGGTTCCCAATGTTTTGGCACCACAAGACCTCTTCAAACCGGACATGGTGCCTAATAAAAAAGAGGCTTCAAAATCCACTAGGTGCTCCTTTGCTTCGGAGGCCGGTGCTTCAGTCCATTACCGCCCGAGGGCCACATGTGGGATATTTCTCAAAACTGCAGAATCTGGGCAATACGTATTAATTTGCGTTTCACTGATAAATCCTTTTGTGTTATAAAAAAAATGGTATAAAGAGGATTTTCTGACAAAAAAAAATGTAAATTTTACCTCTACTTTGCTCTAAATTTTTGTGTAACACCTAAAGGGTTCATAAACTTTCTACATGCTGTTGTGAATACTTTGAGGGGTCTAGTTTCTAAAATGGGGTATTTGATAGGGGTTTCTAATATATGGGCCCCTCAAAGCAACTTCAGAACTGAACTGGAACCTAAAAAAATAAATAAATGAGGCAATACTTCGCTTCTTACATTATACTGATAATGAGCCGTGCCCACCCCGAGATGACCCCAGTTTTGACCGTTTGTATAAACGGAGACCCCTATTAGACCGTTCCAGTGCCCGGTTTTCCCAAGCATACACCCCCGAGAAGTGTATTTCTATTGATGAGTCCCTGGTACATTTTAAAGGGAGGGTTCAATTCCGCGAGTACCTGCCAGGTAAGAGGGCAAGGTATGGCGTGAAGATGTATAAGCTGTGAGAGTGCATCAGGGTATACCTACAGGTTTAGGATATATGAAGGAAAGGCCACCCCCAAACCAGACTGCATCCTGGACTACAATAGGTACATGGGAGGGATGGACTTGTAAGATCAAGCCCTGAAGCCCTACAGCGCCATGCGGTGTGGTATAAGAAGCTGACCGGGCACATCATACATATGGCATTGTACAATGCAGGTGATTATCAAGAACCTAATCTTTAGGGACCAAGAAGGGGGGGGGCACCCAGTACTTCTGGAAGCGAGCCCACACGCATCGTACCAGGGCAACACTTTCCAGGAGAAGTTCCCCAAACTGGCAAGAAGGGAAAAAGTCAAAAGAGGTGCAAAGTCTGCTATAAGTGGGCGATAATGGATGACACAATATATCAATGTGACACCTGTCCCGAATAACCAGAGCTCTGTATGAAAGTGTTTTAAAATTTATCATACATCCCTTGGTTTATAATTTACCCCAATTTTACTTACCCTGATGCACTCCACACAGCTTATCCCCCCTCGTCTTTCCCCTCTGGGCCCTGCTGTGTGTCCAGGCAGCTGATAACAGCCACATGTAGGGTATTGCCATACCCGGGAGAACCTACATTACAGTTTATGGGGTGTAGGTCTACGGTCAAAATGCTCACTACACCTCTAGATGAATGCCTTAAGGGTGTAGTTTTTAAAACGGGGTCACTTCTTGCAGGCTTCAACTGTACTAGTACCTCAGGGGCTTCTGCATACATGACTTCGCACTAGAAAATCCCCAGTAGGCCAAATGGTGTTCCTTTCCTTCTGAGCCCTCCCATGGGCCCAAACGGCAGTTTATCACAACAAATGGGGTATTGCGGCACTCAGAACAAATTGCGCAACAGAATGGGGTATTTTGTTTCTTGTGAAAATAAGAAATTTTCAGCCAAAACTACATATTATTTGAAAAAAATAATTTTGTTTTCATTCCCAGCCCAATTCAAATAAGTTCTGTGAAAAAACTATGGGGTCAAAATGGTCACAACACCCATAAATGAATTCCTTGAGGGGTGTAGTTTCCAAAATGGGGTCATTTGTGATTGGTTTCTATTGCTTTGATAGCTCTGGGGCTCTGCAAATGCGACATGGCACCTGAAAACCAATCCAGCAAAATCTGTACTCCAAAGAACACACAGCGCTCCTTTCCTTCTGAGCCCTCCCATGGGCCCAAGCGGCAGTTTATCACCACAAATGGGGTATTGCGGCACTCAGAACAAATTGCGCAACAGAATGGGGTATTTTGTTTCTTGTGAAAATAAGAAATTTTCAGCCAAAACTACATATTATTTGAAAAAAATAATTTTGTTTTCATTCCCAGCCCAATTCAAATAAGTTCTGTGAAAAAACTATGGGGTCAAAATGGTCACAACACCCATAAATGAATTCCTTGAGGGGTGTAGTTTCCAAAATGGGGTCATTTGTGATTGGTTTCTATTGCTTTGATAGCTCTGGGGCTCTGCAAATGCGACATGGCACCTGAAAACCAATCCAGCAAAATCTGTACTCCAAAGAACACACAGCGCTCCTTTCCTTCTGAGCCCTCCCATGGGCCCAAGCGGCAGTTTATCACCACAAATGGGGTATTGCCGCACTCAGGACAAATTGGGCAACAAAATGGAGTATTTTATTTCTTGTGAAAATAAGAATTTTTGAGCTAAAATTACATATTATTGGAAAAAATATATATTTTTTTAATTCCCAGCCCAATTCAAATAAGTTCTGTGAAGAAACTATGGAGTCTAAATGGTCACATTACCCATAAATGAATTCCTTGAGGGGTGTAGTTTCCAAAATGGGGTCACTTCTGGTGGGTTTCCATTGCTTTGATACCTCTGGGGCTCTGCAAATGCGACATGGCACCCGAAAACCAAACCAGCAAAATCTGTACTCCAAAGAACACACAGCGCTCCTTTCCTTCTGAGCCCTCCCATGGGCCCAAGCGGCAGTTTATCACCACAAATGGGGTATTGCCGCACTCAGGACAAATTGGGCAACAAAATGGAGTATTTTATTTCTTGTGAAAATAAGAATTTTTGAGCTAAAATTACATATTATTGGAAAAAATATATTTTTTTTTAATTCCCAGCCCAATTCAAATAAGTTCTGTGAAGAAACTATGGAGTCTAAATGGTCACATTACCCATAAATGAATTCCTTGAGGGGTGTAGTTTCCAAAATGGGGTCACTTCTGGTGGGTTTCCATTGCTTTGATACCTCTGGGGCTCTGCAAATGCGACATGGCACCCGAAAACCAAACCAGCAAAATCTGTACTCCAAAGAACACACAGCGCTCCTTCCCTTCTGAGGCCTCCCATGGGCCCAAACGGCAGTTTATTGCCACAAATGGGGTATTGATGCACTCAGGAGAAATTGGGCAACAAAATTGAGTATTTTGTTCCCTGTGAAAATAAGAAATTTTGATCACAAATGACATTTTATTGGAAAAAATGACATTTTTTTCATTTCAGAGCCCAATTCAAATACGTGCTGTGAAAAAACTGTGCGGTCAAAATGGTAACAACAACCCTAAATGAATTCCTTGAGGGGTGTAGTTTCCAAAATGGGGTCACTATTGGGGGATTCCTACTGTTTTGACACCTCAACACCTCTTCAAACCTGGCATGCTGCCTAAAATATATTCTAATAAAAAAGAGGACTCAAAATGCACTAGGTGCTTCCTTGCTTCTAGGGCTTGTGTTTTAGTCCACGAGCACAGTAGGGCCACATGTGGGACATTTCTAAAAACTGCAGAATCTGGACAATACATATTTAGTAGTGTTTCTCTGGTAAAACCTTCTCTGTTACAGAAAAAAAAATGAATAAAATTGAAATTCAGCAAGAAAAATGAAATTTGCAAATTTCACCTCCACTTTGTGTTTGTGTTTTATCAGGGTTTCTAATACATAGGCCCCACAAAGCCACTTCAGAACTCAAGAGGTACATTAAAAAAAAGGCTTTTGAAATTTTCTTAAAAATATGAGAAATTGCTGTTTATGTTCTAAGCCTTGTAACGTCCAAGAAAAATAAAAGAATGTTCAA
The DNA here is from genome assembly GCF_050947455.1 of Rhinoderma darwinii. Taxonomy (NCBI): domain Eukaryota; kingdom Metazoa; phylum Chordata; class Amphibia; order Anura; family Rhinodermatidae; genus Rhinoderma; species Rhinoderma darwinii. Next base: position 204,872,468 of record NC_134688.1, read on the forward strand.
AAAACGATGCCAATCTAAAGTAGACATATGGGAAATGTGAACTAGTAACTATTTTGGGTGGTATAACCGTCTGTTTTACAATCAGATGCATTTAAATTCTGAAAAATGCAATTTTTTCAAAATTTTCTCGAAATTTTGCAATTTTTCACCAATAAACACTGAATATATCGACCAAATTTTACCACGAACATGAAGCCCAATGTGTCACGAGAAAACAATCTCAGAATCGCTTGGGTAGGTTTAAGCATTCCGACGTTATTACCACATAAAGTGAAATATGTCAGATTTGAAAAATGAGCTCTGAGCCTTAAGGCCAAAACTAGGCTGCGTCCTTAAGGGGTTAAGGTAGACTTGTATTATTATAGTCACTTTAATGCTGGTTTCTGCTTCTGCCTATTCTCATGCTCACAACATGAAAAACCCTGCCACATTCATAGTATGTCGGTTATTGCTACTCTTGAGTACACATACAAACATTTCAGCTTGTTTGTACAGCACATGTATGGCATATCAACAGGATGTGCGATAAATGTTTGATAATGTCCCACCTCTGGGACCCCAACCTACAAGTGGAAAGGAGGTCCCTTGACCCCGATAAGTCAGGTGAGGCGGCCACATCTAAGCATGGGCTGAATGGAGAGATCTATCTATCTAATGTCTCTTTCCTTTGTTCTTTCTTTCTTTTTTCTTTTTCTCTTTTGATCTTTTTTTTTTTTTTTTGCTCTCTATCTTTTTCCTTTTTTTCTTTCTTTCACTCTTTATTTTTTCTTTCTTTCTCTATATTTATATTTTCTGTCTTTCTTTTTCTTTCTATCTACCGTATATATTAAATATACTTGTTTTTTTTTCATTGTATACAAGATCTCAATTACGATGGCATTTCAAGATGATTATCCATCTCTGTGTTTACTTGCCAAATAAATTATATAGGGTTGATTAAAAAGACTGAACAAGTGAACTCTTCTACCAGACTAAAAAGGTAGAATCTAATCTGTCTAAGTAAAGCTTATTTGCACAGGATTTGAGAAACCTATAAATAAACACAAAGCGTTAAAAGCAGGTTACACTGAGGTAGATCTAATAACTTAGCTGATCTCTGTTTCATTTCCAAGTTGCAACAAGTCTCTCTATAGTGTAAAGCATTTGATCAAACTTTTAGAGCATGTATTACTCTTACAGTATATTTATCAAGTTTTATTTAGCTAAACGGATCAGAACAGAATCCAGAATTTACAATATGTAATAAAATGTGAACATATTTATCTATTTGAGTTGCATTAACAATGTATATTATAACAAAGGGTTTCCAACGCATGCATTTTATAGCCATCCAGGGGCATACGTCTTCCATTGACTCCCATTATCGTCAACTACGCTATTCAATAGTATGCCGATGTATGCATGCGTTGAGTTAATGGGGCCGATGGATACGTTCGTGTGTATGCGCTAGGAGCTTTCCTGGCGCATATGGTAAATGGGCACTGCAAACAGTATGAACTCAGACTAAGCACTAGTTTTAAAAACATGACAGGTAGACAGTAAAGACTTCATATACACGGCAGAGCCATGTGCAGAAAGCTGGATGGTGGCCATTATATAGAGCTCCATATGTGGTGTTCTCTAATTCTGTACAAGTCATTCATTAAAGAGGCTCTGTCACCGCATTATAAGTGCCCTATCATGTACATAATGTGATTGGTGCTGTAGTGCAGATTACAGCAGTGTTTTTTATTTAGAAAAACAATCATTTTTGACGGAGTTATGACCTATTTTAGATTTATGCTAATTACTTTCTTAATGGACAACTGGGCGTGCTTTACTTTTTGACCAAGTGGGCGTTGTGGAGAGAAGTGTATGACGCTGACCAATTAGAGTCATACACTCCTCCCCATTCATTTACACAGCACATAGCGATATAGCTATATCGCTATGTTCAGCCACATACACAAACACTAACGTTACTTCAGTGTCCTGACAATGAATGTACATTACCTCCAGACAGGACGTGATGTCTATTCAGAATCCTGACACTTCGCTAACACAATCCCGACACTACAGCACAGCAAGCGTAAACTCACGAGATTACGCTGTAAACTGTCATTTAAAACGAGATTACGCTTGCTGTGCTTTAGTGTCGGGATTGTGTTAGCGAAGTGTCAGGATTGTGAATACACATGACGTCCTGGCTGGAGGTAATGTATATTCATTGTCAGGACACTGCAGTAACGTTAATCTTTGTGTATGTGGCTGCACATAGCGATATAGCTATATCGCTATGTGCTGTGTAAATGAATGGAGAGAAGTGTATGACGCTGATTGGTCAGCGTCATACACTTCTCTCCACAACGCCCACTTGGCCAAAAAGTAAAACACGCCCAGTTGTCCATTAAGAAACTCATTAGCATAAAGCTAATAGAGGTCATAACTCAGTCAAAAATGATAGTTTTTCTAAATAAAAAAGCACTGCTGTAATCTACATTACAGCGCCGATCATATCATGTACAAGATAGGGCACTTCTAAAGTGGTGACAGAGCCTCTTTAAGCTCATGTTTATCGTACTTCTTGTTTTTATTGTCTCATGTTATTTACTTAAACCTTTTTTTCATATGAACAGCACCCTGAAATTAATGGTGCTTTAACCCCTTAGGATATGTTCACACAGAGTTTTTTGCAGGCAGAAAATTCTGCCTTGAAAAATCAGCTCCGTTTTTTTTTAAGTGGTTCTGCACCACACGCGTTTGTTGACGTGGTTTTTGCCGTGATTTTTTTGGGCAGTCATTAATGAAAATTATTATTAATAATAATAATAATGATTTGTCAAGAACAACTCCAAAGTACAGCATTAGATGGAACATGGCAGGTTTTTATTTCTGTTGGTATGTGTTTGGGAATAAAGAAAAATACAAAACAACCCTCTGCGTGCCTCCGTATGAAATCTATGAAATCATAAGTTGATATAGTAAGATCCTATTGAAGTCTATGTGTGACCTATTACATTATCTGTACAACTCAGAGGTTCTCTAGACCTGTAATACTGCCACCCCTTGAAAAAGCTATAACTGTGAAACGCGCGTCGGGGCGCTGTACTTAACTCTCCTCTGGCCAGATGATGACATCCATAGGTAAGACATGCTTCATGCTGTGATATTAGCAATTCTCCACCCCTTGTTTGTTCTGGGGATTCTCCTTGACACATTGTGTCTATAGGGCCAGTCATGCATGGCCATTATACTAGGTTCTATCTCCCCAGTCTGTGAATTTATTCTACATATACCACTTGGTTGTAATATGGTTGAATATGTATGCAGACATAGTCTTTTATCAGGTATTTATAATATGCACCTACAACATCAGCATTTTGAACTATTTAAACCACAGCACTTGCCTGTCTAACCAATACAAATAACAGGGATTGTGTATCCCCATATTATGAACACATGTGGTGTTTACATTAATTTATTCTTGGCCATTGTACAGATCTAATTTTTGGTTTCTCTGTGGTTTTATACATGTCCTCATTTTTAAATTGATTTAATAAAATTTGATATTTTTTACTTTTTCAATAATAGTGTTTGGCTCCTTTGTTCTCTCTGTGAATACATGTACCTCAAGGCCGGACAGAAAGTCACTTTGGAGTAGAGAATGGCACCAATGGCATAAAATTTATGTAGCATAAAGGCGTAATTTTCTGCACATTCTTCTTGAGGCCAACAGCCTACAGCTCAATGGTGTGTCTTCATTTTTCACAAACGTGTACTACATTTTAAATTTTTTTTTGAAAGTGCAACGCTTTCTACTTCAAAAAATTGTTATTGTCTGATGCTCACCAACATATCCTACTTATACCTAATGTATATTAATGCTCAATTTTTGTGAATTTGACACATTAGGTAAAAACTGCTCTTCTGCTGGTTCCCAACAACATAAAAAGTTTACAAAAATATTCATATTAGATTCCACCTTTCAGAGTTTTATATTGCAGCCTTTTTACCATGTACAGAGTTACTCCTCCAAATCTAGCCACCCCAAACTTCTTTAGGTGCTGCTTAGCAATCATAGCACTTGAATTGCATAAACTGAATGGGATACTCTTAACGGATCAGAAGAACGGAAAACCTTAGCACAGATGTTAACGGAGCCTGAGTTGCATATTATCTATGTCGTGTTTTATGGATAGTTGTAACGGTATGTATTTAAAAAAAATAAAAAATGTGTCCATTTTTATAATGCAATTATTTAGTATATCTCATAGCCCGATGTACATAGTATAGGGCTATATGGTGCTATGGGATATTCACAGTTTATAGCCCTGTAAGGTTCATGTACTAATCACAGAAATATTATATTGATCATAATACAGTAAATTTATAAATGAAGATGTAAATAATAGTCTCTAGTGGATGTTTCCAATTATTTTAGTGTAGAAAAGTGGTGGCTAAAGCCTTGGCGAAAAAAGGGGTGAACAGGGGCAGAGCACACCACTATCAAAACCCCTTAATCACATAATGAAGTATGTTTAAAATCTGATGCCACGGTGTTTGGGAATGCTACATAAAGCCTTTTGTGTAGATGACTATATAAGCAGTTATTTACACTTTAAAATGTTAAAAGCTCATACCATCAATTAGGAGAATGTACTCTGGAGAAGTATAAACAGAGAAATGCCAAGTTTATTTTAATACAGTGGAAAAGCCCAGATATGCATATAAAAAGGCCAGTTTAGATGGGTTGTGTTAGATTCAGGAATTTACTCAGACATGACATGAAAGAGTGGCATGCTGAGCCAGCGGTTATTATTGATTATTAATATTTCTCAGAATCCCCCTGTCCTCACTGGGGGTGTCAGATATGTGAGCACGCCCTGTAAGGACAATTTTAGTGGCAATCCCTTAGCAATGTGCACAGCATGTACTCAACTGTTCCCGGTCCTAATGGGATTAATAGTCTAATTTCCCTATGTTAGACATGCACACACACACTTTCGGGATATTTTTAGTAGGAGTCTGAGAGAGCTTTAAACATAGGGTGGGTCCTATTCTCACTGAGGATGACTGTCTATTTTCCCTACATGTTTAGTCATTGCCATATCTATAGGTACCTTGCCTTGGGTGGCAAGGTAGTAAAGGTGGCCCTAGATACCTAACAGTTATTTCTTCTATACTTTACTTCTGCAGCTGTAAGACACTCACTTATATGGAGGTAAGGGCTTCATTGCACAGACCATGTCATTTTACTATATTTTCTGCACTACTTCATATTGTCTTAGCAGTTGTACCACTAAATGGCTGGAAGTTTAGAGTTTTTGCAGTTAGTATAGTATAAGTGGATCTTAATTCTTGCTGGATGACTTTACTGGTGCAATTAAATCAGGGATTAGGTAATTGATAAACCAATGAGCACCCCCGATCAGACACTGAACTTACCACTGAGCACAGAGATCACATATGGAAAATACCAATGACAATATAGGATTTGGTAATTGAAGGGGTTTTCCGAGATCGGATGCTATTTTAAAACTACTTGTGGCCACCTTAGTATGCCCCATGTAAACCCCTCCAAATGCCTTTTTTTCAGTTTCAAGTTCAACCCCATTCGATTATCTTCTCCTGTTGTCATGCTGCCCCTTGTTTACCTCTCTACTTTCCACTGCATGACCGCTTCTGGTTCTGCTCCCAATATGCAGTTCTCACTATGCTGAGCATGTGTGGATCAAAGAGACATTCTTTGAACCGCTCATGTGCCCGGATGATGACTGGTCACCTGGGACAACATACTGAATGGACGTCATTAATGACGCACCGTTCATTCAGTCGGCCGGAAGAGGCATTCGTCTGGAAGAAAAGAAGAGCGCTGAATGGTCGGGACGCCATCGGAAGTCCTGAATTCCAATGGGAACAGCGTCATGTGACCGGAGTGCAGAAGAAGACAAAACAAGATCTTTCAAAATGTAAGTTAATGAGAAAGTTGGTTTAATAGCCTATTTGGATAGAATAGTAAATACTTTTCCAAAACGGGAAAACCCCTTTAAGTGTACTACCAGTTATAGGACACTAAGGCCCGCTGCAGAAGTAGTGTAATTGCTGCAGATTTTCTGTCTAGATTTGGGGGCAAAAAATCCACAGTTTATTACAGTAGTAGCCAAATAGATACGTTTTAAAAAACCTCATCGATACGCTGCGTAACATTTCCATAAAAAATTACCCTGCAGTGCATTTTGTTTAATATGTAGCATAAAGTGACATTTGTTACAGATTTTCCCGATTAAGTTCAAAGGGGAAGTGAAAATCCACAATAAATGCCAAATTTGTTTTTTGTTTTTTTTTTGCTGTGGAATAACTGCATTTTGACAGCAAAAATCGGAACTAGACGAAAAAAAACATGCTTTTTCCACTTTAAAATTGAAAAAAACTTTACTCACCTCCCTTGGTGCTGCAGTAGTTATGCGTCCCAGCTCCCTGACTGGTTTGTGTTGAGTTGGACTCCTTGGGTGACGTTTTGCGATAAAATGTCATCCCAGGAGTTTGGTTGAACAAAGACCAGCCCAGGGAGCAGGGATGTGTCACAATGGGAGCACCAGGGAAAGGGAGTATGGTCTTTTTTTATTTTTTTATTAAATCCATCATGTTCTCTGCAGTGGCAAATCTGGCCAAACATCTGCACTATATCAAACACTATCTGGTGCAGACTTTCTGTCGGAATTTCCTGCAGAATCTGTGTCGGTTTTGCTGCGGAGCTTACCGCATCAAATCCGACCCATGTGCATTTACCACTGATCAATACCTATAAGATACTAACCAGCAGTGATCAGCCACTGAAAATATCACTGTTTACCAGGAATTGAATAATAATCACCAGTATGAACCAACATGTACCACTGGCCCCCAGTCACAGGAAGCTGAAGGTATCACTGACTATTAGTAATAATAAATAGACCATGCCACTAGTCACCAGATACAAATTGCTACAAGAGATAAAATGTAGCACTTATTTAGCTTTTTATTTGAGAATAGAAGAAAACCACATGTAACAAAAAACAGTCAAAGTTAAATAAAGCAATGTATTTGTAAAGTTACTAAACCTTTTATGCGGAGTATAACTAATAGACTTTACGTGTGTCCGCCAAAATGTAGTTGTGGTCCCAATAACCCACTTTCACCAAGTGGTAAAAATAGCACTGCTGATTTATCACAATAATTATCAAAAATTCAAGCAACCAAATAGGAAAGTAGTTTCTAAAGAAATTGTCCAGATATATACAGAAAGGTTATTCGAGGTAATGAAGACTGCAAAACCAGTGTTTGCATTTGACAAAGCACAGTTGAAAAAGCTATAAAAATATTTAGCTGAAAGTTGTTGGATATTGCTGGCTTATACTTGCTTTCTAAACACACTGCCAAATTACTTGTATATGATAAGTACAGAACACATAAGAATAATACATGGATTTTATGGCCAAAGGAATACATGTTTGTTTATGGAAACACAATGTACATTTGTCTGAGAACAACTTGTCTTTGCTTTAGACTAGTGGCCACTAGCAAATGTTATCTTCACACTAACAAAGGTATTTTTTACAAACTCATATAGAACTAGTACTAAGGATAAACGAAGCCAAAACCTAGGAGTATAAATTAAGTAAAAAAAAATCCACCGAAAATGCGAAAAATCTGTGCGGAAATTCAGCATCAAGGCATTAAGGTGACTGATGGGAGTTATTACTTGGTCACTAATAACAGACCAGAGAGGGGAAGAAAATCTGTCATCAGTTTTGGGACCTCAAAACTGCTGACAGCACTATATAGGGGAGGGGCGGGGATTGTAACAATATCTGTTGTAAGGTGTACACAGGATTGAGTATCGGTATATAGGAACACGCAGTTACTAATTATGACCGCTCTCTGGCATCTGTAGCTTCCAAGTAGAGCGTTGCGAGTGGTTACAGGGCGTAATTGGAGCGCGCTGTAAAGTACACATAAATAAAGAGTTGAGAGACCCTGGTTGTGCAAAGAGTGAGAAAGATGTCTGCAATTTGAATAAATGTTTTTAAGACAATTCTAACTGTACTGTGACTGTTCACTTCTGGTCAACACGGGACCAGAAAACCCATAGTAGCTCTTGATCAAATCCACTATTGTGTATCCAAATTGAGAATTTTAACTGTAGGCTACCTGCCTGATTTTTTTTAACTAATCTCTATTTCGGTCCTTCCGAAAAGAGGAGAGGGGACCTCCTACATAATATTTTGCCATGCCACTTCTTATTGGTGCAACATTATTTTGTATTTAGTAGAATATATCAAATGCAATAAAAATATTTGTTGAAAAGAATGATTTGTTTTATGTATTTTATTGTCTGTAATTTGGAAGTTTTTGGTTCAAATGATAAATTAGCACATGGATATTTTTACTTCCTGTGTTTAGTCTGTATTTTGGGTTTACATATTCATTTATACATTTTCCTATTCCCACAGTTTTGCACACTGTAATTTCCCTTACTCAGTGTCATCATTTCTCTCTGACATAACAAGGCCATTATGTCCCTATCACATTGTAACGTCTGCGGTCGCTGACCACAAACTCCTCTCATCCTGCCGATGCCTTTCTTTTCAGAGATGCCAGCACATGCGGCCGTCCTGTCCCGCAGTGACCACTAGGGTGCGCACGCGAGCTCAGTCCAGCGCACACATGTGTGAGATTGAGCTGATTGCTCCCAGATCACCCTGGACTATAAGAAGGGCCCCGCCCCTTCCTACATTGCCTGAGCGTTGTTTGTACCTACCCGTGTTAGTCTTTACAAATGGTCCCTTGAGTATTTTCCAGTTCCCAGTGTTCCCGTTCCTGTATCCTGTGTCCCGTGCTACCTTGTTCCTGTGGAGTCATGTTGCGTCGCCTACTACACCCGCTGTGTTTCACCGCACCTGTTGTCTGCCTGCTGCCAGAGTTGCATCTGAGCCTAAACCATCGCTACTGTCTGAATTGCCACAGGTACCTTTACCCGAACTATAGACATTGACTTTGTATCCAGGGGCGTAAATAGGAAAGACTGGGCCCCATAGCAAACTTTTGACTGGGGCCCCCCCTCCCCTGGGTGTCACACAACCCCCCCCTTGTAGATAGTGCCTTTTTTACAGCCCCCCCCTGTAGATAACGCCATACAGCCCCCTCTGTAGATAGCGCCATACAGTCCCCCCTGTAGATAACGCCATACAGCCCCCTCTGTAGATATCTACAAAGGGGACTGTATGGCGTTATCTACAGGGGGGGCTGTATGGCGCTATCTACAGGGGGGCTGTATAGCGTTATCTACAGGGGGGCTGTATGGTGTTCTCTACAGTGGGGGCTGTATGGCGTTCTCTACAGTGTGGGCTGTATGGCGTTATCTACAGAGGGGGCTGTATGGCGTTATCTACAGAGGGGGCTGTATGGCGTTATCTACAGAGGGGGCTGTATGGCGCTATCTACAGAGGGGGCTGTATGGCGCTAACTACAGAGGGGGCTGTATGGCGTTATCTACAGAGGGGGCTGTATGGCGCTATCTACAGGGGGGCTGTATGGCATTCTCTACAGGGGGGCTGTATGGCGTTCTCTACAGTGGGGGCTGTATGGCGTTCTCTACAGTGGGGGCTGTATGGCGCTATCTACAGAGGGGGCTGTATGGCGTTATCTACAGGGGGGCTGTATGGCGTTATCTACAGGGGGCTGTATGGCGTTATCTATAGGGGGTCTGTATGGCGTTATCTACAGGGGGTCTGTATGGCGTTATCTACAGGGGGTCTGTATGGCGTTATCTACAGGGGGTCTGTATGGCGTTCCCTACAGGGGGGGTCTGTAGGGAATGCCATACAACCCCCCCTGTAGGGAACGCCATACAGCCCCCCCTGTAGGGAACGCCTTACAGCCCCCCCTGTAGGGAATGCCATACAGCCCCCCCTGTAGATAACGCCATACAGCCCCCTCTGTAGATAGCGCCATACAGCCCCCTCTGTAGATAGCGCCATACAGCCCCCTCTGTAGATAGCGCCATACAGCCCCCTCAGTAGATAGCCCCATACAGCATCCCCAACCCCCCAAAAAAATGCGACCTACAGTGTGAGAAGACAAAAGACATGTATCTCCTATCCACAGGACAGGGGATACATGTGTGATCGCTGGCAGCGATAGGGAGAACGGGGGACTGAAAGTCCCCTGAAGTTCTCCATGACTAACCTCTGACTTCCGGCATCTGCGCAGCTCAATAAAAATGAAAGGAGCGCTGGTCACGCATGCGCTCCATTCATTTCTACGGAGCTGCCGACACAGACCCCGGAAGTCCAAGGTTTGTGATGGAGAACTTCAGGGGACTTTCAGTCCCCTGTTCTCCTTATCGCTGCCAGCGATCACACATGTATCCCCTATCCTGTGGAGAGGGGATACATGTCTTTTGTTTAATGGCAGAGGGGGGAGATACCTCCCTGCTCTGCCGTAGTGTTCAGTGGCGTCTCGCTGTAGCAGCCATAGCGGCTGCTAGCGGAGCTTCCGGCCATGGTGGGGGCCCGTGCTGGCGGGCGACACGAGCCCCCTCATGCTGCGGGTCCCGTAGCAGCCGCTACGGCTGCTATAGCGGTAGTTACGCCACTGTTTGTACCCTGTTTGGCCAGCTGCTATCCCGCTACGGCGGTATGGCCCAGTGGGTCCACATGCCCACAGATCGTGACACAAATGTTCAGGATTTCGAGCAGATTCCACAATCAAATGAGCAAAAAAATACCTAACAATCTATGTCTCATACATGGGAATTGGGTTTTCACAACCCCTTTTAAATGCTACAGAATATTTTTGTGCAATGTTTTTGTCCGTGCCACAGGAAACAAATCTGTGAGAATGAGTAGCATGTTAGTTATTTCCGCCGATTGCACACAGAAAAGCTGGCAAATTAGCCACACACAGATTAATCCTTATTGAATGACACTTTTTAAAAAAACACCTACCATTGCTATTGTTTAGTAGCATACAAGCATGCACTGTATTACTCCATTTGCTATGCCAGTATTTCAAACTGGTGTTCCGTGGAGTGGTATGTCTCTACTAGTATTCTTTCCCAGAGTCTGACTCCAAAAAACTTCGAATAATGAGCCTTAAAGAGGCTCTGTCACCACATTATAAGTGGCCTATATTGTACATAATGTGATCGGCGCTGTAATGTAGATTACAGCAGTGTGTTTTATTTAGAAAAACAATCATTTTTGACAGAGTTATGACCTATATTAGCTTTATGCTAATGAGTTTCTCAATGGACAACTGGGCGTGTTTTACTATATGACCAAGTGGGCGTTGTACAGAGGAGTGTACGACGCTGACCAATCAGTGACGAATCAGCGTCATACACTTCTCTCCATTAATTTACACTGCAGATCACGATATAGCTATATCGTTATGTGAAGTCACATAAACACACTATAACGCTACTCATGTGTCATGACAATGAATATACATTACTTCCAGCCAGGGCGTGATGTCTATTCATTCTCCTGACCACAATATAGGCCACTTATAATGTGGTGACAGAGCCTCTTTAACAAGTGTAGAAGATAAGATTTATTGAGCTCAACATGTAATAAAGGCAATTACTCCCAATTATTGCTCAAGACAGTTAAACCATCACAGCATTTCTCGGTTTTATTTTTAAAGTTTCTCTCTAAAACTCGAGGGACCATATCACATTTTGGGAAGCTAGGGAGGATTTTATCTGACCTCTGAGTCTAGTAGTCTTGAACTTCACATTTATTTCAAGGCATATAAATATATCATATGTCATGTTCAATTACAAAAAAAAAAATAATTCTCAGAAGACATGTTACCTTTCACAGAATTAATTTTAAAATAATAACACTGGATTCAACTGGTTCACAAGTTAAATAAACATATCCACAATTCTCAAAAGTGTAAAATTATACTAACATACAATTATTAAAGTTAGGGAAATATTTATCATGGAGTCGTTTATGCGCTGCAATATCTTGGGACCCTAATTGTCTTTCACTATTCTGTAGAAGGGCTTGAATTGACTCCACTAGCACTACCCTCTATAGCAGAGAGAGAGAGATGGCAACCAATAGCAAACACTGAAATCACGAATTAAAGGAAAGTATTCACATTTTTATTTTAAAAGTAGGGAAAACGTTAGGATATTACAGCATTTTTTTTATTGTTTAGAGTTCCAGCTTTCTTTACCTCAGTGCGAAAAACATGAACGTGCTCTAGGATGCAATATATTGCAAGCACACTCCGAAAGGATAAAGAGTCCCAGAACCTATTCCCCAAATATTCTCATAAAGAATGCCCTTCAAGTGTCAAGCACTAGCTGAAGTTATGGTCACCTGTTTGTGGTCTGACATCTGCCTAGGCTGTCATCCAAACCTTCCCCAGAGCTCTACAGTCTAGATTTGGCAATCCCACCAGAAGGGAAAGCTAGGTTCCATGGGGTTCAGAATCTGAGGGCCGCATACACACCTCTAGACTATCAGAAGGGACTTCCCATCATTTCACTGCATCCTGACTAGTCCTAGTGACAAACACATGTAAAAACTGAACACACAAGAGGAAGACCAAAAAAAGAATTATTATTAGAAATAATAATTATTATAAAAATTATGTTAAAGGCTAAGTAAACCTTTTGTATACTTTTTTTTTATTATTATTTAGTGTACATATTTTGTGCTTAAAACATTTTTCTAAGTTCAAAATGTTACTTTTTGCGATGCATCTTCTATGTCTGCACTATACATAGATGCTGCTGGTACGACGGCTCAGCTGACAGTAGCTCCTGTGAGCCCCTAACATACAGGATAACCCTAAAACCAATCACATCTATGTTCCTGTTTTCTGGGGGGGGGGTTTCCGGTTATTTTGTGTGTTCTGAGGGCCATAACTTTTTTGTTTTCCATCGATGTAGCCATTTGAGGACGAGTTGTATTTTTTAATTACACCATTGTGGGGTACATAAAATATATTCAAAAACTTTAATTTGTTTTGGGGGATGGAAGAATAACAGCAATTTTGTCATTGTTTTCTGTGTTTCGTTTTTACGTGTCGTTACAATTATGGTGATACCAAATTGATATTGTTTTTTTATATTGTTATTTTTACGTTTTACTACTTTTGCACAATAAAAACTATTTTTTATTAAATCATTTATTTTTGCGTCACCACATTCTGACAGCCCTAACTGTTTTTTTTACCATTGACGGAGCTGTACGAAGGCTTGTTTTTTGTGGAATGAGTTGTGCTTTTCAATTGCACCATTTTGGGGTACATATAACTTATTCAGCAACTTTTATTAACTTGTTTTGGCGGGAAATGAAAAAAAATCAGCACTGCGGCCATTGTTTTTTGCTGTTTAAATTTACGCCATTCACTGTGCTCCATAAATAACATGTAACCTTTATGCTATGGGTCGGTTCTATAACAACAATACAGTTTTTTGATGTTTTAATACTTTTGCACAATGATAGCAAATTTAATGGAATGATTTATATGTCGCTGCATTTCAAGATCCATTTAATCTTTCCGTCAATGTAGGTGTATGTGGGCTCGTTTTTTGCCAGGACCAGTTACATTTTTTAATAAAACAATTTTGGTGTATATATAAATTATTGACAAGCTTTTATGATTTTTTTTGAGGAAATAGAAAAAAAAGCAATTCCAACATCACTATTTCCATGTGTTTTTTTTTGTATCGCTCACTGTGCGGTTTTAGATAACTTGTTAACTTTATTACATGGGTTGTTACGATTGCGGTGATACTGGATATGTGTATTTTTTAATGCTTTTGCAAAATAAAACCACTATTATAGAAAATAATGACAGGCAATCTATTGGGCACGTATTAATAGGCATAGAGCCATGGCAGGCTTGGCTTTCCCTTGCCGTATACACGTCTGTGCAGGCACTAGATGGAGGCAGATTCTGATATATACAGATATAGGAGATTCATTCAAAGACAAGCTGATCCTTTAGACCAGGGGTGCATAACTTGCGGCCCATCCTTCTAAAACATAGAACAGAATGTTGCCCTCTCTTTCCTGCACTGACCATAGATATTAGTGCAGGTCTTGGAAGATACATGTGAGCCTTTTGGTGGCAGCGCAGGAGCACAGACAGGTAAGTGCTAATGACCCACTGTGTAACTGCCACTATTGGGAAGCACTGTGAAGTTGGACAAGTTCTATTTTAAGCAGCAATGTCTAGTGTAATTTCCCTGAGGTGGCGTTGCATAACTGATATTTTACCTTTGATATTCTTTAATTCCGTGTCATTCACTAACCCTTCAGCCCCTGCACTAGGCATAACAGTGTGTCCGTTTTACCCAGATTGATCCTAAAAAGTTCTATTGCGGCCCTTGGTAATGGTACAATGTGACAATGTGGCCTTGGACCAGAAAAAGTTGTGCACCCTGCTTTCGACTTACTTCAGAGTAAAAGTTGCTAAAAAATTGCAGAAAGAAACACTAAAAATATAATTTACTTGAATGACTGCAAGGGAATACATCATAAACGAATACTGCTTACACCTAGAAATTAGTAACAGATACACATCACTCAGTAATCAAAAAAAACAACAACTTTTTACCTTTGGGAATAGTGATCTGACAACTTAAGTCAAAATCTTGCTGCAGACGATAAAATGCAACTTCCTGCAGCCGTGCACGCTCCAGTTCAGATAGACTTTGTATGGGAACCGATTTCAGACGGACAGTTCGGCCTGACATACTGTTCCATGTAAAATCACCCTAATGGAAAATAAAGCAAAGCATAGTTTTTTAAATCTATAACTACATAGCTAATATCTTATGCAGAGCAAACAATATCCAGCAGCGCAATTTTAAATTCATTGCAAAAAAAGGTGATTCAGATATGCAACTGACCATTAAAGAACTTGTCTTAAAAAATTTGAGTTTATTTTACACTTTATATGCATCTATGTACGACATTCATATAAGCTGCCGTATGAATGTGCATGTGTAAACATAGCATT
This sequence comes from Rhinoderma darwinii, assembly GCF_050947455.1. Classification (NCBI taxonomy): domain Eukaryota; kingdom Metazoa; phylum Chordata; class Amphibia; order Anura; family Rhinodermatidae; genus Rhinoderma; species Rhinoderma darwinii. Next base: position 204,887,480 of record NC_134688.1, read on the forward strand.
TCAGCAATTTGCTGAGGTAAATTACAACAATTTCTAGAAACTCCTTTAGGGCTTGTGTATAGGTTCAGACAGCACCAGATACGTGGAAGGGTGGGGTTTTGCACGGATAGGGCCCAACCCAAATATGAGTATAAAAGAGTATCCGGCACACCAATTTTGAAACAAAGGTATTTTTATTTTGTTTTTAATGGCAGTGGCAGAGTGCGACGTTTCGGTCTAAGTGACCTTCATCAGGCCCTGAGCCGTGCTGGAAAACTGCATAGACAAGCGCTAGTGGTGCTGATAGCGGCTCGCCGCTGTGTCATGGCGCTCTCAGCACCACTAGCGCTCGTCTATGCAGTTTTCCATCACGGCTCAGTGCCTGATGAACGTCACTTAGACCGAAATGTCGCACTCTGCCACTGGCATTAAAAACAAAAACAAAATAAAAATACCTTTGTTTCAAAATTGGTATGCCGGATACTATTTTATACTCCTTTAGGGCTTGTTCACATCAGCGCTCGGTTTCCATTGATGGGTTCCGTTAGACCTTTTCGTCGGAGGAAACCATCAATGGAAAGGCAAACAGAAACCATAGATTCCGTTTGCATTACCATTGATTTTGATAGTAATGCTTTCGTTGCTAATGGTTTCTGTTTGTCTCCGTTCCGTAAGGTTTCTGTTTTTTGACGGAATTAATAGCACAGTCAACTGAAAGGTCCGACGAAACCCATCAACAGAAAACGAACGCTGATGTGAACGAGCCCTTACACACACTTTATGCATACTACCAAGCCAAAAGTTTCTCTATGAAAGTTGTAGCATTTTTTTCTCAATATTGTATGTTCACACGGAGTGTTTTCAGACGTTTTTCGGGTCGTAAACGTCCTGAAAAACGGCTGAATAATCGGAAGCAGAATGCCTCCAAACATCTTCCCATTGATTTCAATGGGAAAAATGGCGTTCTGTTCCGAAGGGGTGCTTTTTACGCGGCTATTTTGAAAAACGGCTGCGTAAAAAAACAGCCGCAAAAAACAAGTGCATGTCACTTTTTGAGCCGTTTTTGGAGCCGTATTTAATGGACTCTATAGAAAAATAGCTCCAAAAACGGCCGTAAAAAACGCCACGAAAAACGCGAGTATGATTAAAAAACGTCTGAAAATCAGGAGCTGTTTTCCCTTGAAAACAGCTCCGTATTTTGAGAAGTTTTTTATTTTGTGTGTGCACACACCCTTAGGGCAGATACAGACGGACGTTGCGTTTTTGCGCGCGCAAACAACGCAGCGTTTTGCGCGCGCAAAAACCATTTGACAGCTGCGTGTGTCATCCGTGTATGATGCGCGGCCGCGTGATTTTCGCGCAGCCGCCATCATAGAGATGAGGCTAGTCGACGCCCGTCACTGTCCAAGGTGCTGAAATACATATTCATATACATATTCAGTATTTGGTTCTCCTACTAATTCCTTGTCATTTGACTTTGGCCAAAAAGAATCCCAAATACCAAAGAATCCCAAATTATCCAGCATTTTATAATTCCAAAACCGTAGGTGAATGTACACTATTCAGTCATCTGAAGTGTAACTCAGGGGTAATTCACTGTATTTTAACGATATATATTGTGCTCCCACAAATATGAACATTTGAAAATTCACTGAAGTGATAAATGAGTAAAATGTATAATATTTATTTCATAGCTATCTAAAAACAGGGGTACAATCACCACTGTGAAAAGCCCAACCGTGTATTTAAAAACGTATTAAACACAATACTCCCAGTCCTAGTTCGTTTGCGAACCCTTTATGACTGGGAGTCACAAAGGGTTCGCAAACGAACTAGGACTGGGAGTATTGTGTTTAATACGTTTTTAAATACACGGTTGGGCTTTTCACAGTGGTGATTGTACCCCTGTTTTTAGATAGCTATGAAATAAAAATTATACATGTAACTCAGGGGTGCATCAAACCACAAGTAGGGTGTGTGGGTGACTGGAGGATCTGGATAAGTAAATAAACACTAGCAACTCCAAAGTCCCGTGTGCATGCAGGCACTTGTTCTCGCTTAGGGTATATCCTATGCATCTGAATAGGGCTTGCATAAATCCATGCATATGCTTCAGAAACAACCACATTTAGATGAATGAAACATAGATTTCTGCAACAAATCTACCACATGTGAATATACTCTTAGGCTGGATTACCAAACAGTGTAAACGCTACAGAATTTCTGCAATGGAATTCTGTGTGGAAATTCCAGAGCATTTACAGTAGCAGCAAAGTGAATGAGATTTGGCAAATCTCAGCCACACGCTGCAGAAAAAAATGCAGAAAAGTTGTGCGGGAAGTGTTCTGCGGAGGGACTTTCCTATGCTACCTATTCTGCACGGAGATGCTATGTTTTTGACCCAGAGACTTTAATGCGGAACATGAATTCAGCACTAAAGTGAGTTGCAAATCCGCAGTTGCATATAAAATTTGCAATAATCAATGTTTGACTCTAAATTCGCAGACAGAGTTTCCACAGCGACTTGCAAAGCAAAAACAGACTATTTGCTTCGGATTTCTGTGACTGAATTACATAAGACCCCTGAACATGCTGCTGATTTTATAGCAGAAATTTCTGCGACTGAAAAGCACTAAATCTGCAGGGTGTGCAGGGAGCCTAAGACCAGGGTCACACACGCACACACTCTTTTTTTTAGTCAAAGTCAGAAGTGGATTGAACAGAAAGGAAAGGTATAAAGAAAACACTGATGTATCTCCATTTTTTTTGTGTCCACTCCTGGGCCTGGCTCAAAAAACAGAGCCAAAAACTGCTGCAGAATTTCTGTTGAGGAAAATCTGCAGTGTTTCCTGCCCATGGGAACATACCCTAATGCCCCGTTCACACATTGCAGATTTACTGCAGATTTTGCAATTTATTTATTTTTTAAGCCAAAACCAGAATTGGATCCAGGAGAGGAGACACTTTAAGGCCCCATGCACACGAACGTGTTTTTGCGTCCGCAATTCCCCCGCAAATCCACGGTAGAATTGCGGACCCATTCATTTCTATGGGCCCATACACACTATCCGTGTTTTCACGGGTCTCCGCATGTCCGCAAATCCGTGCCGCAGAAACTCAGGACATGTCTTATTACGGCCCGCAAATTCGATGCGGACATGCCCATAGAAGTCAATGGGCCCGTGGAAAATGCGGGTACACCTCCGTGTGTCAACCGCAGTTTGCGGATTTGCGGAAGTGTTGCTAGGCGACGAGCGGGAATGAGTTCTGTCGTCATCCTGTTTTACCTAGGCTTTTTTTTTTTCATCCGCATTTTGCGGATTACATACGGATGAACTGCGGATTACATACGGATGAACTACGGAGGACATTTCACGGAATACGGTCCTGGAATTTGCGGACCAGAAAAACACTACGGTCGTGTGCATGAGGCCATAGGCCTTTGTTCATATATTTCTTCTGTTTAGGTTCCATTCCTGGTCTTGGCTTTAAAAATACATGCAAAATCTGCATGAATTCTGCACGCTGGGAATAAGGCCTTAAGGTGGTTTTACACAAGCAGATAACGCCCGTGTTTATCACTTTTAAAAACGAGCGCTGATCGATAATACAGCTTCGATCGGCGCTCATTGCTCCCTTTAAACGGGGCAACGATCACTTAGTATGGGAACGAACGATCGTTACTCCGATCGCTCATCCCCATGCATTTACATCATGTCAGCAGCACATCTCCCTGTTTACACAGGGAGATGTGCTGCCGACAACTATGATATTTAGTGTTGTATAAATGGTGCGATCAGCTGATAAATGAGAGTTTGCTAGTTCAACGTCTGATCTTTGCCCTGTGTAATAGGCCCTTAAGACTACCTGTGGTGATTGTTACTTCTCTACAGGTGCTGAAGGACACCTGTATCCAAACTGTGCTGGCAGGATAGAGAAAGTAACTTCCAATGGTCTGGAGTTTTTGATAACTCGATAACTTCGTGATCTTAAGCATGTCAAATTTAGGCATTTTTTTCTCTCGGTGTATATATATATATGCATATAGTGTATGTATGTGTATATATATATATATATATATATATATATATATATATATATATAGTGCTAAATGCGCCTGTGTCTATGAATTTTTGGGCTATACCTGCAACTATAGCACATTTATTCAGAACATTTAGTTTAAAAAGTTTAAAAGGGTTTCAGTGCACTTTTGTTTCATGTAAGACTTTCAATGAAGTAATGATTTTGGCTATGTAAAAATGGAATGTAATACATTACTTGAATACTCTGTGTAATGTAAGATCAATTGCATTTATTTTTCCTAAAATCATGCACACAGGCAAAATTTTCTTTAAAAATATACTCAAAACTTTAATGTAAGTAGTGAAACCAGCCATTTGTTTAAAGTGTTTAAAGTATGATGACTTGCCAGAATCTGAATTTAGATGAGACCCACAATGCATGAAAAATGATTATAGTCTAGCACAAGAGAGGTTAAAAAACAGAGGCCCCTATATACATATATAATGCATCTACAGCAAGGAATACATTTCCTGTGGTTAATAGAAGAATAACATTCTTGAACTGTGCCCATGTTTTCATATTATTGGACATTATGTAAATCTGTGAGAAGCATATTCTGCATTATAAGAGGTCAGACTGTTTAAGTCTTCAGCATATAATATTGCCTATAAGATTCACACCTGCTAGAAGTATTCTTGACATGAAAACTTACATTGCCTAAACCTCAAAGTACATACAATACAGTGGAACAAATGGGAACACAAAACCTTCATTCATGTATAGTCTTCCCCTGCCAACTGCAGAAACGGATTCAAATATTGTTATGTAAAAAGTATAACCCGTAGTCAAAGCACCCATAGCAAAACTTGGGCCATACTTGGCAAATGTCTTAAAAAAAGGGGCCACCCAGGAGACAAGCAAGACCAAAGGAGCTAAAGTCAAGGAGTCGGTAAAAGATAAGAGCATGCAGAATCACTAGGTTTTCCTTCACCCGGTTAGATCTGTATCTAAATACCCTAACCAAGGCATAATATCTTGCTGGCACCGCCTATAACCTGGTGGCCTCCCTATCTACGCCCCTATGCCAACAAATCTAGGCTTTCATAGCAATTCTATGGGTGGGTCATTTTCCATATTACTGGAGAGGGAGAAGGGATGTACATTTATGTGTATGTGATCTACAATATTCAGATGCATGTGTGTTGCTTGGCTGACCATGTTTATTAGCATTGAATTACATCTTGTACCTTTTAACATTGCTGTGGCATTATAATGGACACCAGGACACGTCATGTTATCTTTTAAAGTAACAGGAGATAAGATCAATTGGAGATCCCACAATGTGAGTCAAGAACCCTAATTGTGTACAGAATGTGGTATGAAGCTTCATAATGTTCCTGAACCACTCTGACATTATCTGAGATTTCTGTGAGTCTTAATTTTATAGAGATATTGATCCAAAGGAATAATGTTTGTCAGTCCGCATGTTGGACACCCGCAAATGATTTCGTTTGTAACATATTAAATTACATTTCTGCTTTTTTAATTTCCAAGACATCACATGATTGCAAAAGCCATTAGTTTTGTGATATGTTAGTATAACTGTAGATCTGGACTGGTTTGGGGCACCCCAGGCATGTTCTTATGGAATATTCTTACCTTTATATAATTTCACAGTCTATACATATATATAAGAAAATTAGTAACTTTACAATTACATTGCACTACTTATTCTGTTCCTGCGCAGGGCCGGCATCAGCACCTGGTGTACCTAGGAAAGTGCCAGGGCCCACTACCCTTGGGGGGCTCACACGGCCACCTGAGTGCTGACGTTGCTGTCATGGCTCCTACAGGAGTGGAATCCCCAGTCAGAGCATTGCTGGCACTCTTGCCAGGGATTCTGCTTCTAAAGGGAGCCTCTGTCTAGGAGCTAGTGGTGTAACTACCGCTGTAGCAGCCATAGTGGCTGCTATGGGGCCCGAGGCATGAGGGGGACCGTGCCGCCCGCTGTCATGAAACCTCCAATGCCCTGTGGCGTTGCTAGCAGCCGATATGGCTGCTAAAGCAGTAGCAACGCCACATTCAATAGTATCTGCGTCCTTAGGCTGCAGATACTGTAGAACACTATGGCAGAGCAGGGAGGTAGCTCCCTACTCTGCCATTTACTAGGCTACAGGCCACGGCGGATCACGCTGGCCTACGCAAGGATCCCGTCGGCGTTGATTCGCTCCGTTCATCGCGGTAATGGGCCTAGGTGAGTATGAATTTTTTTGTTTTATTTGTTTGGGGGTCTGTAAATGGCGCTATCTACAAATGGACGGTCACGATATGGCGCTATCCACAGGAGGGAGGTTGATTTATGGTGCTATCTACAGGAGGGGAGTCACTATATTGTGCTATCTATCAGAGGGGGGTCGCTATATGGCGCTATCTACAGAAGGGGTTCTATGGCGCTATATACAGGGGAGCTTTATAGCGCTATCTACAGGGGGCTGTATGGCGCTATCTACAGAGGGGCTGTATGGCATGATCTACAGGTGGGCTGTATGGCACTATCTACAGAGGGGTGTATGCCGCTATCTACAGGAGGGCTGTATGGCACTATCTTCAGAGGGCACTAAACTTATGGGAGTATAAACTGGGGGCCTAACTTTTATATGGGGGCATAAACAGTGCCTAACTTCTATATGGGGGCACAAAGTGACTTTTCTGACATTTTACTGCCACCATAAGTTCCCCCGCAAAGGGGCCCACTAAGTCTGTGTCGCCCAAGGGCCCACATAAACCTGGAGCCGGCTCTGGTTCGTGGGCATGTATGCAAGTTCAGAGATGCATTTTGCTTTGTGCTGGTTGCTATATGCTGCCAAGCTTGGTTTCATACAAACACCGGAGTTTAGCAAAGTTCAGCTCCGATAATGCAATGGAACAGTTAGTAGTAGTAATAGGAATAGAAAGATTTTTTTTAATTTTTTTTTTATAATCATTTGAAAGGAAGGATTGTTATTATTACCTTCTCCATGACAACATGAGATTTAGGTCATACATGAAGCTGATGAATCGTTAATAATGAAAACAATATTAATAGCTAGAACCTTAAGCTAAAAGGAGAGCAGATGATTAAAGTTAAACAAAAACGGCATATTTCACTATGTATATAACTTCTGATTAGCAATTCTTCGTCCAACTAATGCTCCAGATGTGAGATGTTTTAGTGCATGATTTATATACTTAGGTCTTTATTTGTGAGGCAGGGAAAACTTACCTCTAATGCTAAGTATAGATCCTTAGAGAAATATTCTATACAAATATAAGCAAGTAATGTTGGGTAACCACACTATATAAGCATCTTGTGAAATAATTTATCCATTCAGAGGTCCCCATTGTTTTTTTTTTAGCTTAAGAGCCACATTTAGATGAATCTTGCGGAGAAGGATCAGAAAAGATCTACCAAAATACTTTCTGTTGATACATTTTATTTATTGGGCACTCTAGTAATCTGCTAGTGCAGTGGATCTCAAACTATTGTAGTACATAGAACGCTACAAAAGGTACTAAGCAACTCTGATCTTTCCTTCTGGACGTAGGAGGTGCCGGCCACTAGATGGAACTTTAAACACAGATGACTTAAATGTAAGTTGCGAGTATTGAGACACATTACCTTTCGTTTTCATGAAGAATCTACATTGTAACATTTTGGGCAGGTGCCTAGTTAGTACCAAAGAACACAGCCAGTATAAGACAGGGCACATCTATAGCTGTAGAACGAGAGATTATGTAGTACAGGCTGTGCTCTTCAAGATAACAGCGTTCGGTCCTTTTTGGCATGTTCCAATGCTTATGCCTTTGTTTAGCTTGGCTCAGAATGTCTCTATGAGGACTTGCCACAGATACTCTCCTGTGTGTTACAATTCGGGGCCTGATTTAGAAATTGATGGAACAAGGTAGAGGAATTGGCTTCCTGTTGCAATGGATGCTACTGTACTACAATACTGGACTGGTGCATCATCGGCCTTGCACCACTATTACCCATTTTCATCTTGGGGGACACCCCTTTAAGGGACCCAGATTTAGATACACTAATTTTTTATCCAACCAATTAAAATAGTTTACTTGCACATTCAACAGCAACACATTTGTAGAAGGAGATAATATTATATTTCTCTCATGTCATTCACTGTCATCTAATGGAACAATCCAGTCTTCCATCGAAGTCCTATGAGCTTTGACTAATAAGCTTATTTCATACATTATCTTTAAAACTTCGATACCAATTGAAGTGTAAAGTCTTTGTGTTTCACAATCTTGCTGTGAAAAGACAAACAATATTCTAAGTCTTATCTCTCTCTCTTTCTAGTTCTAATAGACTCATTTGGCAGCTGGAAACAGATGAGAACCGGATCCACGTTACAGAATCTGTTCTAACAAGGCCGTGTGTAGAATATCACATACAAAAAAGATTGAAAGCCAGCCTAATATTCTATGTTCATTATCATGTATGATTATTTCCTATGAAAAATTCACTATTTTGGAACTCATTTGGATTTTGCAATAGACAAAATCAATATACAAATAACCTTATCTACCTACTATCAAATAAGGCATCACCATCCAGTAAATATAAATTTCCTTATAAAATATTTCAAAAATACATAGCACAAAATAGCATTTCAGTATTGTATAATCACATGTGTATTTGAACACAAGAGACAAAGAAATTCCTACAGACAGTTAAAACCATGAAAGGGTGTGAGTGAGTGTGTGCGAGTGTCTTTGTCTCTCGTGTTTAAATACACATGGAATCGATATACAATACTGAAATGCTATGATGCACTTTGTATTTTTGATATATCAATAAAGGATTTATATTGGCTGGATTGTGATACCCTATATGATAGTAGGTGGATAATTTTGGTTGCCATATAGGTATGGAATTTTGTGCTATAATCATCTTTTCTCTTTACAACAAACAAGTAACTACCTACTTATTACTCTGCGCGGCCTGCGATATACAAAAGTGTTGTCCAAGCCGGAAAACCCCTTTAAAGCCACACCATACTAAGTTTGTTCTATTTTTTCAAATTAAAAATGCACATTTTCCAAGGACACTTAAAAGGGCTGCTAACCTCAAAATGGCACTGATTCATATTAACGTTAAACATGGAACACTTATCTGTCTTGTTTGGATTGCATTTTGCACAAACCCTTAATTTATACAGCTTTATTATGTGAGCTGCAGATGTTATCTTTGTAGCTTTCCGTAAGTGGACCTTAAACAGACCCCACACAGTACACACGTGGGTGGTCAAACTGCAAAGATGGTGAAGCCCTGATGCTTTGCCCAGCAAGTATCTGCAGTCACATTGGATAATATCCGTCCAAAAACATACCAAAATAGGCATAACAAGGACTACCAAGATAATCCGGGGGCAAGAATTAAAACTCTGCAGCTTTTTTCTGAATCTTAGAAAGTTGGAAAATTAAAATATGATTTAGGTTCAATGTGTGAATGACAGTAGAAGAACCACATGAAGTCCTTATCTAAAACAGTTTATGAGATATGTGAATAAGAACATTACTCATACTTGCAGTAATCCGGCAGGTTTCATCATTTATCAACGAGGTATATATATATATATATTTCATTTTTTTCTCTAACATGCATATGTACATAGGCCAGTGCTAGTGCCGAATGTAAAGTTAAAAGGTTATGACCTTCTCCTAGTATGCAGAGGGTAACTCCGAACTCGGTATATTTGTTCACCATTAGCTGCTTGCTTTACTTTCTGGACATCTGCCCAAAGAATGTTATGTAAATATTTCAGAAATATTTGGTTTATGATGTTTGCTAGATAAAGACTACATTTTAATAAGGCGATCCATGTCACATACAGGAAGGGAGAAGCGAAGACAGCATGTTTAGTGGTTTTAGGAAATATATAACCTGAAGGTGAAATTAAGCCACAAACAATTCAGCTCTAATAATCTGTACTTAACTACGTGACCTGTGACTAATATTGAGTATGCTACTCTGAACAATGCCACACCCTTTTATTAGGCTCTGTTCACATCTGCGTCAGAGGCCTCTGTTCCAAGCCTCTGTTGCAGTTTCAGTCCTATTTGGGGAGAAAAATATCACTGACTGATGGACATCACATCCAAACCCAATGGACCCCATTATAAGTCAATAGGGTTCTGTCAGGCGCTGGTGGTATCCATCGTATGACAGATCTGGCAGAGCATTGTGGCTTTTTGTATGAACGGAAGCCACAACGCAAGTGTCAACATAGCCTGTCTGTGTGCCGGTAGTACAGAAAAATGTGGTTGTCAAAAAACAGCCGCATTTTTCTGATGTAGAGAAAGGAATACTTCTGGAAAACGGATACAGTGCCCGAATTAGACTGCAGCTCTACAATGATCAGTGCAGGACCTTGAAGTAAGCTGCAGAGCAGGGAAAAGTAAGTATTAACCGATGGCACTGTGACTAGTGACATGAATTAAGGGCACTGTTATGGGCACTAGATAAGTTTTACCTGAAATATCCGTTAGAGCTTTATTGCCGCCCTTGGGTGTAGTAAAATCTTGCCCTTGGACCAGAAAAGTTTGTGCACACCCTGATTTCAACCGTGAGATACAGTGATGTATTTTCCAAATTTAGTTTGCTATTACTGTCGACTCATCTGGTTTAGTCCCAACCACTTAGGGTTCAGTATAATATTCACGACTCTCGGACCATTGGAATTCAAATACTAATCCAGAAAGAAAAGGCTCAGCACTCCTTGTGGAATATGAAAAAATCTTCTTGATTGGTTAAAATAGATAGCCAGCGGAAGACTGAACAGCAAACAGTGGACAAGAAACATAAAACATACGTTCCCTCTGACCCGTTTCTAGCTCTCAAGAGCCATTACTCAAATTAATACAAATACTAAAATTGGAAACTAAAAAGTAGTGCGTTTGGGAGAGATGGCCTGTGTATTGTGGAACAGAACACTGTACACAGATAATAAGGGAGCTCTGCATTTTCCCCAACCTTTCAAGTATGAGGTGTGAAATAAGGTAACAACAATAAAGAGATGAAGTGTATTTAAATGATTTTAAAATGTTGTATAAAAGGTAAATCTGCACTTCAATATTGTGACGTATATGGCACAGGATGGATATATTCTGTGTTACAATTATAACCCAATCATAGTTTTAGAACAAGAACGTGTGAAAAGTACAACACCTCCATCTCTACTATTATGATTTTCCAACTAGGAGAAAATGTAAGAATTTTTGTAGACCTGATGCTAATAATGCAACTACTGGCTATTAGTAGAAAAAAAACTACTATTAATAATAATAATAATTTTAAAATAATAATAAAAAGTTCTTCGCTACCCAAATGAATAGCACTGTTGAAGCTTTAATAGCAGAGCCTGCGCTGTGTGCTGTATATATTTTCCTGAACATGCCACTTAATCATAGTATCCTTCCAGTGAGCACATTGCTCCTTTGTTTAGCTATAAGCCCTATCAGTCGTTTTTTTTTCCCACAATCTTTTCAAAACGTTCTCATGTGTAGATTAATAACAGTTTCCAATTAGCAAAAAATAATTTATTACAAATGGTATGAGATTTATTAGGAATGCTAGATATGCTGTAGGTGCTATTAGTCTTGTGGTTGTGAGATGTGTGTGGTCCTAAGGCTCCTACAGCTATGAGATCATAGCACCATGCTTGTAAAACAGAGCACTGAATAAAAGATCATAGTTTTTCTCTCCGTACTATCAATAGTAAACCCGTTAGTCAAGGAGATCGGCCCCCAGCGTTCCTGTGTCTGGATGTTCTTTGATTATTATTTAATTGGTATTGTAAACCAATGAGTTCATCAGAAGTGCAATGTACACCATGCAGTAAAATACTTCTAAGCATTAAGAATGTTCTTTGAAAAGAAACACTCTCTCTTCCTTGAGCCAAGATCTATCAATACTTTACTTACTTCTTACATAAACTTTTTAGCCATACTTATTCTTTTCTTTCATAATTGCAACATGACATATAGAATATGTTTATATACAAATTAAAGGTATTTCTTTACAGAATTTCTTTAAGGATGCCTATTAACAATTTGTAATTATATTAAGGGAAATGTTTCATGTATTTAATTTATTAGAAGAGAAATGATATGCTTTTTTTTTTGTGTAGTTTTTTAATTTTTTTAAAAACTTTTTTGAGGCATACTTTTCCCACAGTGCTGCACGTTGTGTGTGCTTTATGGCAGCTGCAATTAATGTGAATTATTGTTCAGAAGAGAGCCCATAGACTAATACAGTCTCCAGGAATGGATGAAATACAGTCCCTCCCCCAGAAAGTGACAGGGGAGGTCCATACAGAGCCGTATCTGTGTGTATAGTGTTACTGTCCTGCCTCATCTAGGCTTTCAGGAGTATAACAGAGCTGTCATCTTTTAGTAGGTCCTCTTTCAACTAATAATAATGACATAACTCTGCTGACCCTATCCCAGACTGCAAAGTTGCAAAGTAAGCTGCAGAAAATGTCAGCCTACTGTGTGTGTGCTCACGTGGCTAGTGTTAAACTGGAATATTTCTGTATTTCTTGTGGATAGTCACATAGTAAAAACACACACAATTGTTAATAAATTATACAAATTTACTAATACTGAATTAAATTTAGGCAGTTTAGATTGGCCCATTTTAAGCCATGCCCACTTTCTGGTAAACCATGCCCTCTTTTCTGAACACGTTCTAAAAGTGTCTAGTGAGGTGCAAACACCAAATTTGCTCCAAACTGTGCTAATTTGCACCAAAATTTGGCCCATTTTTCAACACTGTCTGGAGTGACCCAGTAGTACATCTGCTTCATTGTGTAAAAAACATATATAGATATATATATATAGATATATATGTAGATATATACAGCCCTATTGTAATGACCGGCGGGTTTGTGGCCCACTGCGCTACTCCACTGGGCTACTCGACTGGTCTGCCTTAGAGCCTTCTCTAAGGGTGTTATATAAGTAGCCTTCCCGGGCTTCACCCTTTAACCCCTATACAGGGATCTGGTCTTCACTGCGGGGAGGATAGCAGGTCGCTACCTCTTGAGGTGTTCCCTGCAGTGTAGCTGCTGTCCAAACAGACAAGAAACAGGCACTGGAAGATGGTACCTTGAAAGATGGAAGAGGATAACTCGTCACAGGTGGATAGTGGATATCTAAGGCAAGTAGCGGGTAGCTGGACACAGGCAGGTAGTCAGTAGCTGTACACAGACAGGTAGAGAGTAGCTGGATACTAGCTGACAGCAGATAGCAATAGTGAATTGGATACAGGCTGGTAATGGATAACCGGATACAGGCTGACCACAGATAGCAATAGCGGACTGGATACATGCTGGTAATAGATAACTGGATACAAGCTGTCCAAAGATAGCAATAGCGGACTGGATACAGGCTTGTAGTAGATAACTGGATACAGGCTGACCACAGATAGCATTAGCGGGCTGAATACAGGCTTGTAATGGATAACTGGATACATGCTGACAACAGATAGCTATAGCAGACTTGAATCAGATGCACACAGGAACCTTCACAGGATAACACTAGGTTGTTCCAATGTTGCTCAGGCACCAGATAGTAGGGGTACCTTAAATAGTCTTGGGGCAACGGGGATTGGTTGAGTATTTTTTTACATTTTGCACACACTGGCCCTTTAGGAGATGGTCAGCACACGCACGCTAGGGACAGTGCAGCTGCGATCGGAGGACAACAGAAGACGCCGGCAACCTGAAAGAGAGGCCGGCTACCAGAGGAGGTATGAGACCCAGCAGCAGGGACCGCCAGTAAATGCTGGACCCGTCACAAGCGTTACACCCATCCAACTAGAGCTTGATCAGTTTTGCAAAAATAACAATGGGTAAAATTGTAATGTCCACATGTGTAAAGCTAATAGGGAGCTATCCACATAGTCTCAACACCCTAATTACTGTAAAAAGCAACTCCATGAAAGTGAAGATGATGAGTATTTATGCATTTAAAATGTTTACTTTAATACAATGTGATTTAATACTGTTGCATAATAAGTCATGAAAAATTGCAGCAGCGTGAATCCTCTCCATAGGCACTCATCATCACAGATTTCGTTCAGAAGATCCCTCCATCTTTTATAGAAACTTATCTTTGGACAAACAAAAGGTACAGATAGGAAACATCTAACCTCTTCTTGTTATTTGTCCCCTTGGGTGTATTGGCCCACTAAAATCTGCACAACAAAGATCTAATGTTTATGGGCAGCTTTCTGAAAGGTGCAGTAGTTATAATACACGGCAACCTTCTGATGTCTGGTTTGTAAAGTATTAATCTGTAAATGATCAGTACAGTTAAGGGGGCACTGTTAAGGTTCTTACATTTTTTAGCTTTACAGGAATGTTCTACGTTCTAACTGTTTCAATAGTTAAACTCAGTCTTCCAGTAAATCTGGTGTGTGGAGATTACAGACACTAAATGGAAACATACTGTACAGTACGTATGAGAGGATGAATAAATGCACCAGAGCCTTATAGTGTCTAAAATGGAAAGAGTAATTGAAGGTACAGTAAAGAAGAAGGATAAGACAGGGTGTAAGGCTGGTGAGGAAGTTTAGTACGTAAAGGGAGTGTACGGGGGTATATTAGGAAAGGTAATAAAGGTTGGATAAGGGAGGTGGATCGGGACAGACACTAGAAAATATGGGTAGTACATGAGGAAAGGATGAAGAACTGGAAAGGTGGGAGTTATGGATGATGGGAATGGGAAAGGGAGCATATCCTGGGCACAAGAGCAAGTGGAGGGGACTGCAAGTAAGGGCTTATTCAGAGAATCGTATTATACGTCCGTGTGATGTCCGTAATAAAAACGGACAGCCCCCGACCCATGTAATTCAATGGGGCTGTTCACACGGCCATTGTTTTAATGGACCGTGTAAATGGCACGTGTAAAAATAGTTCATGTCCTATTTTCGTCCGTTTTCACTGATCCCTCAATAGACTCAAGTCTATGAGGGACCCGTGAAAACGGGTCCGGCACGGGTGTGACTCGGATGTGAAAAACTGCAGCTTTTTACGTCTGAGTTTATACTCGTTCGTCTGAATAAGCCCTAAGAAAGGGGAAGCTAAGAAAAGGGGCAGTGGCTGGGCTGTATTGGGAGAATATAGAACCTGCACATAGACAGAATAGGATTGCAGCTTGTAGCCTTCCTACAATGACCTGCATTATAAATATTACAGCAGTCATGAACTACTTATGAGCCACAGCCATTGTAGCCTGACAGGAGTGATTGTCACAGCCAGATTTGTTTTGGCTCTACATCATAACCCTTTAATGACCAAACTATTTTGGACCTTAATGACGGAGCTATTTTCTCAGATTTTTGATTGACGCATTTCAAAAGCCATGAATATTTTTTTTTTTTCAGTAGACATAGCCGTGTGAGGACTTATTTTTTTGTGTGGGACAAGTCGTATTTTTCAATGGCACCAGATTGGGGTACATATAATTTATTGATTAATTTTTATAAACTTTTTTTTGGGGGGGGGGGGGTAAATTTATTGCACTTACCTTGTGGTATAAATAACATAATAACTTTATCTTGCGGGTTGTTACGATTACGGCAATACCAACTTTATATAGTTTTTTAATGTTTTACTACTTTTACACAATAAAACCACTTTTTTCTAAGAGCCATAACATTTTTTATTTTTCTGCCGACGTAGCTGTATGAGGCTTTATTTTTTGTGAGATGACTTGTAGTTTTTATTGGTACAATTTTGGGGTACATGGAACTTTTTGATCGCTTTTTATTGAATTTTTTTGGAAGGAAGGAAGAATGAACAGAAAGCAAAAATGTTGGAATTATTAATTATTTTTTACTTAGTTAACCGTGTGGGTTAACTAACATAATAGTTTTATAGTTCAGCTTGTTACGGATGCAGCAATACCAATTAAGTGTAGATTTTTTTCATTTTTTTTGTTAGCATTTTGTAAGGGGAAAAAGTGGGTTTTCATTTTTTTTTTAATTTGGAGTTTTTCATTTATTTATTTTAAATGTTATTAAACTATATTTTACCTTTTTTTTGTCCCACTATGGCACTTTACTTTGCAACCATTTGATCGCTTTTATAATACAGTGCAAGACTTCTTAAAACAAGTAACTTCTCATGTGAACTGTCTAGTTGAATGCACGGTCTGTACCGATGAGCTCAGTTTACCAGACCACTAGTCTCCACTGCATTTAATTATAATACTTTGCAAGCATTCTTAATAACTCTGTGCAGTTTAATTACACTGCCTTCCTGCATGCTATCTCAGCAATGCCCTCAAGATGCACTGGTATACACTATGCTTGATATTTTTTATGAACTTTTTATGGAATCTCAGGGAGAATATGGGACAGTATTGCCAGTATTATTGAAAAAGGGCTGCCTAATATCATTGCATTATGTTTTCATTATCTTCTCTCAAAACGTATGTGCTCAAGATGGCAGGACAAACTAGTATGTTATTTTTACTAAGAACAGCACTCCTATCTATCAGTTTTTCAGGGCTGGTTTTAGGGGGTAGCAAACTGGAAAATTTCCCTGGGCACCCATCTCCTAAGGTCCCCTTTTTCCGACACTGGTGCCCCAGGAGCAACCTGATTTACCATTGAACCATTTACTGCATTCGACCACCAGGGAATGTAAAAATGAACTCTAGGTGGAACCTGAGGACTAGACCGCCAGGAGCAACCTTTATTTGTCATTGACCCCTTCACTGCCCTAGACCACCAGGGGATGTGCCTTAAGCAAGACATTTACAATCAACTCTTTAACTACTCTAGACCTTCTGAAATTATAAGAAATTATAAGAATTATAAAGCGCAGGGGGAGGGGCTACTTTGCTTTTTGCCCCAGGCCCCTTTTTTCTTTTTTTTTTATAAAGCTATCTATCTATCTATCTATCTATCTATCTATCTGTCTGTCTGTCTGTCTGTCTGTCTGTCTGTCTATCTATCTATCTATCTATCTATCTATCTATCTATCTATCTATCTATCTTTCTATCTATCTATCTATCTATCTATCTATCTATCTATCTATCTATCTATCTATCTATCTATCTATCTATCTATCTATCTATCTAATCTATCTATCTATCTATCTATCTATCTATCTTCTCAAGACTCTATATGGATGGTAAGTGTATACATGCAAACCAATCCAGTCACAATTGTGATGGCTTACACCAGAAACAATAAAACCCAGCTACCAAAATGTTCATATCAAAAACAGAGTGCTAATTTTGATATCTCTGATTAATAGTGTATTGCTTCTTTTGTGCGAATGCTGCATGGTTTAGACTCGTCTTAGGAAACATAACAGTTTTGTCATAAAAGCAATATCAAGCAAGAGACAAAGGTAGTGAAATAATTCTTCCTTACCCATCAACTAAAAATGTTTGCTTCTTTCCTTTGAAATTCTGTCAACTCAAATGGCAAAAAAACATATACATATGAAAGTCTTCATTTCCATTATGCCACATGTGAGGAGGAAAAAAGCCCACCTGGAGTCATAAATCCCAGGATACTGTCTTGTTTTCTTTCCGAGAGGCAAGATTCACTACTAGGAAAGTTATAGATTTGCTGCTGACTTTAGCTCCCTCCGTTCAACTATCCATATTGGAACCAGAAGTTTGAAACTTTACTTCTGCTAATGGATTCTTTCTCTATTATATCAAAATAAACACAAATCTTGAAGCACTTAAATGTAGATTTTAAGGAAAAACTGAAGAAATAAGAGAGAATGCCGGATTTAGGAGTCTGTGCCTCTTAGCTGGACTGGAACTGTACAAACTTTCCTTATTAGGAATAGACTAAAGAATGTTGGAAGGCTCGAGGATCATCCCTTTTATTTTGGTAAGGAGCATTTAACGTTTCTTTTACCTTTAACTAGTTACACCCGGAAAAGCGACTTCATAAATTATATTCTGTGCAAACTATTCCCAGAAAAACAATGGTGTAAAGCAGAAGGGAGTTGTCCATAGGTCAGTAACCAGAGTAAAGTCCCACAATATCCATTTGGGGTCCCCAGATTACCAGAAAAACAATATGCTCCGTTTAGTAAAAGAACACATCTCTTACTGATCCAAGGCTGCCTCATACTGACACGTGAGAACCAATGGTATGATTGCATATTGTAAAATAGGAATAGGATTTCTATAAAGGGGATCTACAGGAGTTTAAAAAAATCCTACAATCAGTGTATAAACCTGCGTTATGTGGAAATAAAAATAATTAAATATCTTTAGCGTAGTTTTGATGCTTTTTGCAGCACGTGATCTTCATGGAGCGCCGACTGTTGTACGTTGCCACTACCCGCTTTGGGACATAGAAGTTCAGCAAACATCCCTGACCACTACACCTTCTAGCTCAGTCTAACACGGAACACCTTCTATCTTCATTACCCTCCCTCTATACCACCTAACTAGCTCCTGACCCAACCGCTACACTTTGGCACAGACGCAATATGTAACGTTGTTAAGGGCATTACGTCATGTACATGAGCCGCCTCACGTGAGTTGTCTGATTGCGCATGCGCAGTCTGCTTTTCTTAAAGAGGCTCTGTCCCCAGATTTTGCAGCCCCTATCTGCTATTACAGCAGATAGGCGCTACAATGTAGATTACAGTAACGTTTTTATTTTTAAAAAACGAGCATTTTTGGCCAAGTTATGACCATTTTTGTAGTTATGCAAATGAGGCTTGCAAAAGTCCAAGTGGGTGTGTTTAAAAGTAAAAGTCCAAGTGGGCGTGTATTATGTGCGTACATCGGGGCGTTTTTAATACTTTTACTAGCTGGGCGCTCTAACGAGAAGTATCATCCACTTCTCTTCAGAACGCCCAGCTTCTGGCAGTGCAGATCTGTGACGTCACTCACAGGTCCTGCATCGTGTCAGACACATCGGCACCAGAGGCTTCAGTTGATTCTGCAGCAGCATCGGCGTTAGCAGGTAAGTCGATGTAGCTACTTACCTGCAAACGCCGATGCTGCTGCAGAATCATCTGTAGCCTCTGGTGCCGATGTGTCCCCGCTCGTCTGACACGATGCAGGACCTGTGAGTGACGACACAGCGTGATCTCTCGAGAACACGCTGTGTCTGCACTGCCAGAAGCTGGGCGTTCTGAAGAGAAGTGGATGATACTTCTCATCAGAACGGCCAGCTAGTAAAAGTATTAAAAACGCCCCGATGTACGCACCTAATACACGCCCAGTTGGACTTTTACTTTTAAACACACCCACTTGGACTTTTGCAAGCCTCATTGGCATAACTACAAAAATGGTCATAACTTGGCCAAAAATGCTTGTTTTTTAAAAATAAAAACGTTACTGTAATCTACATTGCAGCGCCTATCTGCTGCAATAGCAGATAGGTGTGCAAAATCTGGTGACAGAGCCTCTTTAAGCATACACTGTTATGAAACAGAGCTAGAGCCGGCTATTATACATGACAGCCAGTCAGGAAAGATCATGTGTAGTATTGCACATGATCTACAGCGGAACCTAAAGAGGGCAAATGGGGTCACATGACTCTCATCAGAATCGGTGGATCGGTACAGAATTTAACAGAATTTAAATCGGTACTAAATGACAAAGAAAGAGAACACTAGAATTTGAATTGCTTTATCAAGAAAAAGTAAGTCCTGGAAAATCCCTTTAAGAGTAATGTTTTAAAACAAATTTTCGTATATACCACACTACAAAAACATACTGACAGATTAATTGGTTTCCTATGAACTTGCCCTGTGTGTGTGTCTGAAAAACATAAATTAGTTTATGAGCCCCATTAGGGACAGGGACTGATTTGATTGGTGACAATCTCTGTACTACGCGGTGGAATAGAAAATAAGTAAATAAATAAATATGTTCATCTTGTAAGAAACATTTCATCATGCATATACTTGTCCTATTCTATTTACTAATGCAAATTCTGGCCATTGCCAAGCGGGGTTAATGTGGATCAAGTGATATAATTCATAATTGAAGAATTTAGTTTGTATACACTGTTAGGGTATGTTCACACGTAGTGTTTTCAATGGGAAATATGGCGTTCTGTTCCGATGGAGCGTTTATTTACGCCTCGTTTTCCAAAAAAACACGCCCGTGAAAAAGAAGTGCATGTCACTTTTTGAGCCGTTTTTGGAGCCGTTTTTCATTGACTCTATAGAAAACAGCTCCGTATTTTCAGCCGTATTTTGTTAACCGTGTGAACATACCCTTAAAGGGGTTGTCCAGGATTAGAAAAAAAAGAGTCAGATTTTTTTCAAGAAAAAGTGTTACATCTAACCATAAGTTGTGTTTAGTACTGCAGGACAGTTTCAATCACTTGAATGGGGATGACCTGCAATACCAGACAAACCAATGAACAAAAGTGGCGCTGTTTCTAGAAAGTAATTGCCAGAAATGAAGTTGTTCGCCTGGCAGTTTAGCTACCCATTAAAATGAACATTCAACGTGGATGAAAATTAATGGTAATTTCTATAGCAGAATGAGGGGGACTTTCCACTAAACACTTATTAAGGGGTAAAACAAAGCAAACTCCTGGTAGCTTCTCCTTTCCAACACATAAGAACATTAGTGGAATCCAGATGAAAAGAACAATCTAATTTTTATTGTCATCCTTAGTCTTAATATCAAACATATCCAATAGTAACAGCTTGTGGTTTGTTTTCAGAGGAAAATATGGCCAGTTTGCTAAAAATAAAAACAAAGGCAACGCACAACCATATACAGACAATAGCGTTTGAAGTGAATGTTTGCCATTTTATTTATTTTTTTCTCTAAAAAGATCCACAATTCTGTGCAGATTAATATAATAATATATATATCTTTGTGTTGGATTCCTATTTTTCTGTAACAGCTTCCTCTGCTTAATCAGAGATAAATGAAATAATTCTGGCTAGATACTGCTACCACTAGAGGGAGCTTATTGCATATGTACACCGCATTCCAAATTATTATGCAAATGTTATTTTTCGCTGACTTTCCTAAATAGTCGATGCAAATGACAGTCAGTATAATCTCCAAGCCATCAAACGTTGGAGTATAATGCAAATTTTATTGAACAAATCTCCTAATGATAACAGATTTTTTTTTAGAAGCAAAAAACTAAAAATACACTGTTTCAAATTATTATGCACAACAGAGATCAAAACATTTTAAAGGTTGTAAAGAGAACTAAAATGGTAATATGTTGAATTTGCAGCATCAGGAGGTCATATTTACAGAAATCAAAGGACCCCTTCTTTGATATCACCTTCACAATTCTTGCATCCATTGAATTTGTGAGTATTTGGACAGTTTCTGCTTGAATATCTTTGCAGGATGTCAGAATAGCCTACCAGAGCTTCTGTTTTGATGTGAACTGCCTCCCACCCTCATAGATATTTTGCTTGAGGATGCTCCAAAGGTTCTTAATAGGGTTGAGGTCAGGGGAACATGGGGGCTACACCATGAGTTTCTCTCCTTTTATGCCCATAGCAGCCAATGACACAGAGGTATTCTTTGAAGCATGAGATGGTGCATTGTCATGCATGAAGATAATTTTGCTACAGAAGGCACGGTTCTTCTTTTTGTACCACAGAAGAAAGTGGTCAGTCATAAACTCTACGTACTTTGCAGAGGTCATTTTCACACCGTCAGGGACCCTAAAGGGGCCTACCAGCTCTCTCCCCATGATTCCAGCCAAAAACATGACTCCGCCACCTCCTTGCTGACGTCGCAGCCTTGTTGGGACATGGTGGCCATTCACGAACCATCCACTACT
The DNA here is from genome assembly GCF_050947455.1 of Rhinoderma darwinii. Taxonomy (NCBI): domain Eukaryota; kingdom Metazoa; phylum Chordata; class Amphibia; order Anura; family Rhinodermatidae; genus Rhinoderma; species Rhinoderma darwinii. The sequence goes on from NC_134688.1 coordinate 204,909,310, forward strand.
CCATCCATCTGGACCATCCAGGGTTGCACGGCACTCATCAGTAAACAACACGGTTTGAAAATTAGTCTTGATGTATTTCTGAGCCCACTGCAACCGTTTCTGCTTATGTGCATTGTTTAGGGGTGGCCGAATAATAGCTTTATGCACACTTGCAAACCTCAGGAGGATCCTACACCTTGAGGTTCGCGGGACTCCAGAGGCACCAGCGGCTTCAAATATCTGTTTGCTGCTTTGCAATGGCATTTTACCAGCTGCTCTCATAATCCTATTAATTTGTTTGGCAGAAACCTTCCTCATTATGCCTTTATCTGAACGAACCCGTCTGTGCTCTGAATCAGCCACAAATGTTTTCACAGTACGATGATCACGCTTAAGTTTTCTTGAAATATCCAATGTTTTCATACCTTGTCCAAGGTATTGCACTATTTCACGCTTTTCGGCAGCAGAAAGATCCTTTTTCTTTCCCATTTTGCTTGAAACCTGTGGCCTGCTTAATAATGTGGAACGCCCTTCTTAAAGAGGCTCTATCACCAGATTTTGAAACCCCTATCTCCTATTGCAGCAGATCAGCGCTGCAATGTAGATAAGAGTAACGTTTTTGTTTTTTTTTAAAACGAGCATTTTTGGCCAAGCCTCATTTGCATAAATATAAAATTGGTCATAACTTGGCCAAAAATGCTCGTTTTATCTACATTGCAGCGCCGATCTGCTGCAATAGGAGATAGAGGTTGCAAAATCTGGTGACAGAGCCTCTTTAAGTAGTTTTCCTTTGATTGGGCACACCTGGCAAACTAATTCTCACAGGTGTCTGAGATTGATTACAATGATCCAAAGAGCCCTAAGACACAATACCATCCATGAGTTTAATTGAAAAACTAATAAGTAAATGTTTATGACACTTAAATCCAATGTGCATAATAATTTGGAACACAGTGTATTTATACAGCTCCCATTGAATTTTACAAATAAATGTGTTTGCAGGAAGTGTACGCTTTACTTAGTGGTGGCTGCAGGTAGACGGAATATAATTATCATTATTATTATTACTATTTAGCTCTAAAGCAAATTAGTGGATTTGAAGCTCTGTCACAGACAAACTGAGCTCGACCTTTATAAAGATATAGTGCCAAATCATCACAGTATTTAATAAAATATAGCGTCTTTAGCATTCAGTATTAAATCATTCTGTGGCTATACACTGGATCTAAAATCCGTACAAGCATTCCATAGTGTTTATAAGAAGGTACTGTGGACTCTTTTGTCAGTCTCTTGTAACTGAATTCAAACTCCATGTGTTCAAGCTACAATGATTCTTATACCTATTAATCTAGTGATTATTTATATATATATATATATATATATATATACATATATATATATATATATATATATATATATAGATATCTATATCTGTATATATATATATATATATATATATATATATATATATATATATATATATATATATATATATATATATATACTCAATATGATATATACATAGTATGCCTGGCAGTTGCTGTTCACCATTAACAGGCAATACTGACCATAGATTCCAAACACAAAGCATAGCTCACCAGTTTTATTGCATTTTATGATTAACTTGATCTAACATAGCAACTGTATGGGATCATTTGCCGTTGATATGTGTTCTGCACTGTGAGTTTAGCAAAGTACAGTTTGTTAATTATAAAAAGGAGCGGTTCTTGTTTATATATATGGAATTTAAAAAATCTAAGTACATGGAAAAGTTATTTATAGTTCACTAAAGGCTCAAAATGAGGAAAAAAACACATACTGTATTATTTGGACTTACTTTAAGGGGTACACCAGAAGTAAGTTTATCTCCAGGAGTAAGTTTATATATTTTGTCAATAAGCAGGGCATACTTAAACTTAGTAATGGGCTTACATTCAGACCCTGAGAGCTGGGACGGTGGCTATAAGGGATGCAGGGTTTTTTTTCGAGAAAAAAAAATCCAAATCCAGGCTCTTTACCAATATTTTGGAGATCTGAAAATCGGAAAAAACCTGCTTTTTTTCTTTCATTTTTTTAATATATGAATAATCAATTTTATTTTATACATCAGAAACAACATCCAAATATCAGTTTTATATAAGCCATTCTATTATAAATTATATATTGTTTATAACCCCATATCCCTCCACCTCTCACCAGAACGCGAGAGTTAAAAAAGAGAAAAAAAACAATCATATTTTAAAATGCACCGTCTACGTATTTCATATTTCTTCAAATTTGAGAACTTGATTTTTAATCTGATATACTATTTTTTTTCAAAGCCTATGCCTTGTATTAGCTTATTTACCCAGTCAGGATATCCACCGTTGCATTAATGTGATTCGAGAAATTAATAACACTCTCAGAATTGCCATTGAGTCACATTGAGTTACCTTTATGTGCAGTGTTTTTACATGCAGTGCTTCTATGGAGGATGAATGTGGGACATAGCACATAGCTTATTACACATTTTGGGAACTGACCGTGGCTTCAAAATTAAACTCCATTTGGTTTAAAGATTATATTAGGAAATTGCATATATTACTATTTACAGCAGCCTTTGCTCTGCTAATGGTTTACTGAGGCTCTGGTTAAACAGCCAGTGTCTCCTGATAAGTCTGTACGTTTAATAGAAAATGCCTACAGCATTGCAGTGTTATTATTGATATCCTCCTGGGACTAAAGAGAGTAAATGGAATAATAAAATAATATTAGGAAAATGCCTTTTTAAGGCGTTGTCTCCTGCCCATACTCCCCTGTTAGGGCATATCGACATCATAAAATGGAACATCCTGCTCAGGACCCCCCTCTGAGTCAGAACAGAGAATGGCTCTGTAACAGTAGTTCCTTTTCTGGTGGACTTAAACTATCCATCTATTAAATGTGACGGCCATTCATCTTAATGGCCGCCATGTTCACCACTGCGGCTCCGTTAAGAAAGGAGATGCGTCTCATGAGACAACCCCTTTGAACTAGCTTCTGAAGTGGAGTTTTACATTCCCATAAAGAGTTACAGCTCTCCTTCCTTACACTACACATGCATGGGGCTTGTACCATCATGCTGCTGGATTCATATTAAGTTGTATACTTTACCTATCAACTATTTTATTCTCATAGCGTAAGAGGAAAATAAATCACGAGATTAACATTGGGAAGAGGTATCCCATAAGTAAAAGCAATTCTGCATGTGAACATTTTCAGCCCAAGGAAAGGTCTGTAATATCTCTGCCTTAATTAAGGGTACGAGTCAGCTGCCAAATAATAATATAGTATTCATATCTGTTCCTCTGGGGCTTCCCATCAACTTCCTTTAAAAGCAATTTCAAATAAATAGAGAGGGAATAAAGGCAATAACTGTTTTCATTTGGAAATTTGATTCTTTAAGGATTTAAAGTTATAAATTTAAATGTGGGATTAGCACACTTCAAGATTAAAATAGGAGCACATTTCAGTTACAACAAGAAGGTTTATATTGATAAAACCAAATGAACTTGACATAAGAAGTTGTCTAAGCCCTGGCCACTATACCACAATGAAATCCAACTCAATCAACTTTTTTTCAGTCCTGATAATTCCTCTAGTATCCGTTGATTAAACCACCACAAAGGACCAGATCATAATCACTTACCAGATAAAAATCTGTGCTATGGAGAAAATGTACCTGTACTTAGTGTTTCCTCGCCAACATGTTATGAAATGGGGGTATTACACATACACTGACCCCCACCATCATACACTGACCCCCATCATCATCATGAATGTGTCCACCTGCTCTGTAGAGTTGACAGGCTGCACTGAGAAGCCCATCTAATGTTGCCTGCTTGTGCTCCATGTAGTGTTAACAGCCGGTAGCTGTCACAGTTTGGGCTGGCCCAAAGTTTCATGGTCTGTGGACATCCCCTCTTAGGTACACTACTGTTTTAACATATCAACAAAATTGGAATTGATTAAAGGGCTGTTAATAATGTAAGTTTCTAAGATGCTCTATACATTATAAGTCCCTAAAACCATGGGAAATAACAAAATGGCTGTTGGACTGTACAAGACAAGTTGCCAAAATAACGCCCCTTTCTCTGACATCGCTTCCTGCTCTATAGCTATTGCACCTCACAGACTCCCTGCTGTTTCCATCCCCTGCCTGCACTTTATGCATATTGTATTAGTGAGCAAAGAAAAACTCTCTCCAGAAGGAAGAAAACTGTTTCTCTAGTGCCACCTATAGATGACTACCCTGTAAGTCAATGTCCGATCCTTTTTAGAGTCTTAAAACCAAACTTGGGTTAATAGCCAAACCAGAGACACTATTTCGGAGTTGCTGCTCCTCATCAATACCAAGTAGGGTTCTGGTTGGCTGAGTGGGATGCCTTTTGAAGCAGCTCTTGAAAGGTACTGATTCTCCTTGCAGAGATCCAACTGGTCGGTAGGCCAAACCAGAGACACCCATCTGTAAACAGCACTGTTTCAGTGTTCAATCAGAGCCCTACTCTGTACTGATGAGGAGGAACAACTCTAAAACAGTGTTGTCTACAGATGGTTGTCACCGATTGGTGGCGGTGAGTGTTGTAGCAAAGTCAGGAATGTAACCAGGGGTCGTTAGTGGTGTAGCGAGCAGGATAAGTCAACCCAGGGGATTAGACGGAACCATAGATAGAGGAAAGGCCAGAGGTCGATACCATGAATGAAACCACAGGAAACTGGTGAAAAACCACAGGAGGAAACAGGAGCGCAGTCAAGGAACTAGGCAAAAGTAAAGGTCAGGATCAAAGTTAGGATTAGCAATCAAGAATAAGAGCCACACAGAGATCTACCTCAATCTTTAAGCAATAATACTTGTCCTAGGTCTCTATAAAGTAGGCCGCCTTAGCAATATCAGAGAGGAGTGCTGGTTTCCGTGGCAAATAGACGCTCGCGCAGCGGGGAGTAGGAGAGCCACGCCCAGAACAGCAGAGCCTTGGCCAAGAGGAGAGCAAGAAGCCAGGTGTCTGCCGGAGCTGACAGAAGATGCCTGGTGCGGGAGCGAGAAGAGGCAAGTAATAATGAGGCTTAAAAATTTCATGAATGCCTGAACAAAATACTCACTTCAACATGCATACAAAAATCACTGTTGCAAAGCCTACAAAAGCTGTACCCTGCGATTTTCACTTGCATGTTGTTTCCCTATTGGATTCTAAAATAAAATTCCAGAGTTTTGAAAATACATGTAACTGGCAAATACAGTCTTTTCACTTTAAATGTATACATTCTCTAGGTAATCCTCTAAAGAAAAGGTCCACATTCTTTTGTAAGTTGCAAGCGACTTTCAAATATTACAGATGGTGTATTGAATTCAATGGGCAATAGGTGTGTGAGAAATGTACCAATATAGGACATGCAGTGAGTTTTACGCAACGGACACACGCTGCATGAAAACTCCTTCATGTGTGAACGGCCCCATTGAAATCAATGGGTTTGTGTGCTGCGGGTGATTTCCTTGTGCAGCACACGGACATTATTCACGTTCGTCTAAATGAGCCCTTAAAAGGCGAAAATTCCATTAAATATATGATCAAGTGATATGGCTTTTAGCCTATTGTTAACTGTCAGCTATGTATATTGTTTTGACCCTAGTACCAAGTTATAGTAATGCTTTGACATCCCTGGCTCCACTAGTGCACAATAGTATCTGCAGCTACCAACAGTTGGGGAGCCACATGCAGGTGGCCAGGGAGCCACATGTGGGCTAGGGAACACAGATTTAAAGAGGCTCTGTTCACAGATTATAAGTGCCCTATTTCCTACATAATGTGATCGGCGCTGTAATGTAGATAACAGCAGTGGTTTTTATTTTGAAAAACGATCATTTTTTAGCAAGTTATGAGCAATTTTAGATTTATGCTAATTCGTTTCTTAATGACCAACTGGGCGTGTTTTTACTTTTGACCAAGTGGGCGTTGTACAGAAAAGTGTATGACGCTGACCAATCAGTAACCAATCAGTGTCATACATTTCTCATTGTTCCAGCCCAGCTTCTTTCACTGCACAATCACACTGTAACAATGGGCTGGAACAATGAGAAGTGTATGACGCTGATTGGTCACTGATTGGTCAGTGTCATACACTTCTCTGTACAACGCCCAGTTGGTAAAAAGTAAAAACACGCCCAGTTGGTCATTAAGAAACTCATTATCATAAATCTAATAATTGCTCATAACTTGCTCAAAAATGATCGTTTTTCACAATAAAAACTACTGTTGTTATCTACATTACAGCGCCGATCAGATTATGTAGGAGATAGGGCACTTATAATCTGGTGACAGAGCCTCTTTAACCCCTTCCCGACATGCGCCGTACATGTACGGCGCTGTCGGGAGGTGCTTCCCGCAAAGCGCCGTACATGTACGGCGCAGTGATTGTGCGGGCTCAGAAGCAGAGCCGGCACCATCACCGCGGGGTGACAGCTGTATTATACAGCTGGCACCCTCCTGTAACTGCCAGGACCGGAGCTATTCTCCGATCCGGCAGATTAACCCCTCAGATGCTGCGCTCAATAGAGCGCAGCATCTGATAGGTTTTCACCCGATCGGCAACCCAGTGATGCAATCGCTGGGTTGCTGTGGCAATCGGACGCCAGAAAATGGCGTCCGAGTCTGCCTTGTACGGGAGCCCATGAGGACCCGCCTTCGGCGTGTCCTCATAGGCTTGCTGTCAGTGAATAACTGACAGCGCTAATACACTGCACTTCGTATGTAGTGCAGTGTATTAGAGTAGCGATCGGGGCATCAGGCCCTCATGTCCCCTAGTGAGACAAGTCAGAAAAGTAAAAAAAAGTAAATAAAAATGTGGTAAAACAATAAAAACACACACATTTCAAATAAAAATAAAGCTAAACTGACTTTTTTCCCATAGTAAGTCTTTTATTATGGGAAAAACCGTAAAAATTAAAAAAACTATACATATTTGGTATCGCCGCGTCCATAACGACCCAAACTACAAAACTATTATGTACTTTATCCTGCACGGTGAACGCCGTAAAAAAAAAACTTGAAAAACAACGCCAGAATCTTTGTTTTTAGGTCACATCTCCTTCCAAAAAATGCTATAAAAAGTGATCAAAAAGTCACATTTACTCCAAAATAGTACTAGTAAAAACTACAATCCGTCCCGGAAAAAATAATCCCTGACACCGTTTCGTGCACGCAAAAATAAAAAAGTTATGGGTCTTAGAATATGGCGACACAGAAAACAAATGATTTTATAAAAAAAGTGATTTTGTTGTGCAAAAGCCGCAATACGTAAAAAAAACTATACATAATTGGTATCGCCGCGTACGTAACGACCCAAACTACAAAACTATTATGTACTTTATCCTGCACGGTGAACGCCGTAAAAAAAAACATGAAAAACAACGCCAGAATCTTTGTTTTTAGGTCACATCTCCTTCCAAAAAATGCTATAAAAAGTGATCAAAAAGTCACATTTACTCCAAAATAGTACTAATAAAAACTACAATCCGTCCCGCAAAAAATAATCCCCGACACCGTTTAGTGCACGCAAAAATAAAAAAGTTATGGGTCTTAGAATGGCGACACAGAAAACAAATGATTTTATAAAAAGTGATTTTATTGTGCAAAAGCCGCAATACATAAAAAAACTATATAAATTTGGTATCGCCGTAATCGTATCGACCCGCAGAATAAAGCGAACATGTAATTTAGGGCGCACTGTGGATGCCGATAAAAAAAACAATAAAAAACGATTCCAGAATTGCTTGTTTTTGGTAATTTCCTTTACCAAAAAATGAAATAAAAAGTGATCAAAAAGTCGTATGTGTTCTAAAATGGTACCAATAAAATCTACAGCCCATCTCGCAAAAAACAAGCCCGCACACCGCTCAATCAACTGAAAAACAAAAAAGTTACGGCACTAGTAATGCGGTGATCAAAAACATCTCAATGCGCAGGCCGGAGGGGAACATTCCTTCAGTTTCAGGGCCCTAGTATTTAGGAACTAGGAAGGGAAGGGACATAGCACATCCGCTGGAAGTGAGGGTGCCCGTATTATACCAGCGCAAAACGTTGTCAGCAATATTTCCCAAACTACGAAGGAGAAAAAGTCCCCAAAAGGTGCAGAGCGTTACAGAAGGGGGATAAGAAAGAAAACCGTTTATCAGTGTGACACCGGCCTGTGCATAACGGAACGCTTCACAGCGTAACACACATCTATGGATAATTGTATTATTTACCCCATTATTATACCCTCTTATTATGCCCTGATATACTCCGCACAGATTACATATGCCACCACATTATAAACTGAAATACCAGCAAAACCCCAAACAGAACTGTTACCAAGCAAAATCCATGCTCAAAATGGCGGTCTATTCCTTCTTAGCCCTACAGTGTGCCCAAACAGCAATTTATGGCCACAAGTAAGGCATTACCATACCCGGGAGAACCCGCTTAACAATTTATGGGGTAACATTCTCTAGGGGCACAACATCTTGTGCAGTGAATAGGCAGATCAGTGGAAAAATTGCAATTTTCACTTTGCACCATCCACTGCGTATTCATTTCTGAAAAACACCTGTGATGTCTAAATTCTCACTACACCCCTTGATAAATGCCTTTAGGGGTGTAGTTTCTAAAACAGGGTCACTTTTGTTTGGTACATCAGGGGTTTTGCAAATGCAACATGGCGTCCGCAAACCATTCCAGCAAAATCTACGCTCCAAAAGATAAATACCGCTCCTTTTCTTCTGAATGCTCCCATATACGTAAACACCCCACATATGGGGTGTTACCGTACTCGGGAGAAATTACTTTACAAATGTTGGGGTGCTTTTTCTTCTCTATTCCTTGTAAAAATGAAAAATGTTGATCTAAAACTACATCTTAATTCTAATTAATTCAGCAAAAAACCTTTGGGATCAAAATTTTCACTATACCCCTAGATGATTCCTCAGGGGGTGCAGTTTCCCAAATGGAGTCACTTTTGGGGTGTTTCCACTGTACTAGTACTACAGGGGCTCAGCAAATGTGACATGGCGCCCAGACACTATCCAAAATCCAAATGGTGCTAGTTCCATTCTGAGCCCTACCGTGTGTCCAAACAGCCGTTTATGACCACATGTGGGGTATTGTTTTACTCGGGAGAAGTTGCTTTACAAATGTTGCGGTGCTTTTTCTCCTTCAGTCCTTGTGGAAATGAAAAAAAAATACCTAAACCTACATTTTATTTGAAAAAATGTAGATTTTCATTTTTACGGCCTACTTCCAATAAGTTCTGTAAAACACCTGTGGGGTCAAACTGCTCACTATACTCCTAGATAATTTCCTCATAGGGTGTAGTTTCCAAAATGGGGTCACTTGTTGGGGGTTTCCACTGTTTTGTCCCCTCAGGAGCTTTGCAAATGCGACATGGCCTCCGCAAACCATTTCTGCTAAATTTGAGTTCCAAAAGCCAAATGGCGCTCTTTCCCTTCTCAGCCTCGCCGTGTCTCCAAACAGCCGTTTATTACTACATGTGGGGTATTGTTTTACTCGGGAGAAATTTCTTTACAAATTTTATAGTGCTTTTTCTCCTTCAGTCCTTGTGGAAATGAAAAACAATTAGCTAAACCTACATTTTATTTGAAAAAATGTAGATTTTCATTTTCACAGCCCAATTCCAAAAATTTCTGCAAAAAACCTGTGGGGTCAAAATGCTCACTATACCCCTAGATAATTTCCTCAAGGGGTATAGTTTCCAAAATGGGATCACTTGTTGGGGGTTTCCACTGTTTTGTCACCTTAGGGGCTTTGCAAATGTGACATGGCCTCCGCAAACCATTCCTGCTAAATTTGAGCTCCAAGAGCCAAATGGCGCTCTTTCCCTTCTAAGCCCTGCCGTGTGTCCAAACAACCGTTTATTACCACATGTGGGGTATTATTTTACTCGGGAGAAATTTCTTTACAAATTTTATGGTGCTTTTTCTCCTTTAGTCCTTGTGGAAATGAAAAAAAATTAGCTAAACCTACATTTTATTTGAAAAAAATGTAGATTTTCATTTTCATGGCCTAGTTCCAAAAATTTTTGCAAAAAAACTGGCCGGTCAAAATGCTTGCTACACCCCTAGATAAATTCCTCGAGGGGTATAGTTTCCCAAATGGGGTCACTTTTGGGGGGTTTCCACTGTTTTAGTTCCACAAGACCTGTTCAAAGCTGACATGGTGCCTAAAATATATTCTAATAAAAAGGAGACCCAAAATCCACCAGGTGCTCCTTTGCTTCTGAGGCCGGTGCTTCAGTCCAGTAGCACACTAGAGCCACATGTGGGATATTTCCTAAAACTGCAGAACCTGGGCAATAAATATTGAGTTGCATTTCTTGGGTAAAACATTCTGTGGTACAAAAAAAATGGATTCAAAATGAATTTCTGGAAAAAAATAATGAACTTTGTAAATTTCACCTCTACATTGCCTTAATTCCTGTGCAATGTCTAAAGGGTTAAGAAACTTTCTAAATGCTGTTTTGAATACTTTGAGGGGTGCAGTTTTTAAAATGGGGTGACTTATTGGGGGTTTCTAATATCTAAGGACCTCAAAGCCACTTCACAACTGAACTGGCCCCTGTAAAAATAGCATTTTGAAATTTTCTTGAAAATGTGAGAAATTGCTGCTAAAGTTCTAAGCCTTGTAACGTCCTAGAAAAATAAAATGATGTTCAAAAAACGATGCCAATCTAAAGTAGACATATGGGGGATGTTAATTAGCAACATTTTTGTGTGGTATAACTGCCTGTCTTACAAGCAGATACATTTAAATTGAGAAAAATGCAAATTTTTGCAATTTTTCGCTAAATTTTGGTGTTTTTCACAATTAAATACTGAATGTATCGGGCAAATTTTGCCAGTAACATAAAGTCCAATGTGTCACGAGAAAACAATCGCAGAATCACTTGGATAGGTAAAAGCATTCCAGAGTTATTACCATATAAAGTGAAACATGTCAGATTTGAAAAATGAGGCTCTGTCAGGAAGGTCAAAAGCGGCCAAAGAGGGAAGGGGTTAAAGTATATGTATCGGTACCAGCAATTTAAAAGTCTATAATTTTTTTGTTTTCTTCATTTACTATTTCTAATAAAGTGGTGCGTCCATAATTCTAGACTAGTTATTAAACACATATACTGTGCTTATTGTAAAGAAAGGACCACAGCATGTGTACACCTTGGGAACCCTACTACAATGAAGAGTATAATGACAGGGTCAAGTAATGAAAATAATTTGATTATAATTCAGGAACACATGGATCTATCCTTCCATTAAATACAGGATGAATAGAAAATATCATGATAGAGGCTATTTTGGGCATTTCTTTGAAAACTCTGAATTGCAAATTAGAGAACATGGTTGGACCCAGACAGATGTTTTTAAGATATGGATTTCATTCAAAGTCTTTTATCGCAACTGACATAGAATTCAATATCTAATTATAACTGAAATTCAACTAGTAATGATGTGGTCTTCAGCTTCACATAGGGAGTTATATGCTATTTACAAGGTGTCATACAGTACTCTAAAAAGATGGAATGCACTGACCTAGATAATTAATATTCTGTATGTCTAATAGTTACTAAGACTCTAGTCATTAGTCTTCTAGTACATTGCTCACATGACTAAATCACAGATTCTAGTCTAAATTACATTTGACTAGCTAAAATAATGTACTTTATAAAAACATGGCTGACTTTGATGGACATGTGTCTTTTTTCAACCGTACTAGCTATGTAACTATGTGAATTATAGCTTTCACGTTCTTCATCAGATATCGAGTACAATGCCTCCGCTTGTTGTTAAGGGATCTCATCTCATAGTACACAAGTACAATTTGATCTTCCAGTATAAAATTTTGAAACGTACCAGTCATCTCTCTTATGCTTAACTGAAGAAATCTAGACATGCCTCTGTTTTACTTGTTTTTTTTCACTAATGGAAAACATAAAAATAAAAAATGATCAATCATATAGTATCTGTATGGGATCTGTAACTACACATAGTAAATGCATTATCTGTCTCTCATAGAAGTATTTTATGAAATAGCATTAATGAAAAAACAATAGAGCTGTGAGGCTCTGCGCTCGTATTTCCCTTATTCTGTTCCGTCATACGAACAGAATAATGGAAATAATTCCGTCACAATTCCCGTCATTTTGCCGGACAAAATAGCGCTGCTTGTTGTGCAATTTTATTTAGCAAATATGACAAATCTGCAACAGAGACTTCGTTAGGAGCCTCGGACATAGATGTGAATGGAGCCTAAGGGTCTGTTCACATCACCATTGGGCCTCCGTTCCGCTTTCCGTTCATCTGTTCCATCAGAGGAACAGAGAAACGGAAAGTATCATTCCATTTGCATTCACCATTGATTTCAAAATCCCAAAATGGGATTTTGTCAATTGCAAAACAGCGGGGGTGGTTTACCTCATTACATGCCCATGCCCCCTTAATTATGTGGGAAAAACGGCGCGACAATTTCGGCGCCGGATAAGGGAGCATGTGGGAGATATTATCCATGCTAGGGACACCCCAATATCTAAGCATGTGCATGCCAAACACCAAGGCCAAGCAGCATGTTTAAAGTTTCAAGCAATTGAACTTATTAGACCCCCCAAAAGAGGAGGTGACTGGGACAACCTAATTCTACGCAAAGAAGCCCAATGGATCCATAGACTGGCATGCATACAACCAGCGGGTTTAAACGAGCAGACTAATTATACTTGTTTTATTTAATATGTTATACCATTCCTCCACCTTAGACGGCCAATATTCACCTTGGGTGGCCTTTTGGTTGGGTGGTTGTATTTTGCATAGTTCACTATGTTTGATATGGCCATATTGGCCACTTAACATATTCAGAGATCTTGCGTTCAAATATTTTAAATGGGAGGGATTCCGCTATCTTGTCCACCCAATATGTGTTTTTAAACTAAAGAGTTGCTTATTTGAGGCAGTCCACTTGCGGTGGGTTACTGTCCCGCAAGATATACTCACAAACAAATTATCGGCTTGCTCTTACCTTCCTCTTACTTGGCAGTCCGGGCGACGCGTCCCTGGCTTCCACTGCGCCTGCGCGTTCGGTTTGATGCGGCCGATGATGACCCCTGGCTGTCAGCTGACGGCGGGGGGTCACATGGGCAGGTGTCACGAATCGAGAGGGTGTTGTGATTGGTCAGTTCATGTATCGCCGCCAAAACGAGGGGTGGAGTTTGGGGCTTATAGTAACCCAGCGCCTGTAATGAAGTATGCCGTTGACATCGATACGAGCATCTTCCCGTGACGCACAGCAGAATATCTGCTGTTGAATACCATTATCGCTGGTGATGAGGCCAGAGTGACCAAGATACGGACCCCTGAGGATGAGTATCTGAAACGCGTAGGGTCTTTCATTGTATACTGAATGTCTGCATAGGGGACAGTAGCATTGTTTTACACCCAGCGCTAGGAGTTCCGGTGTTTTGTTCACGGACACTGGTGCACTTTGGGGATTGTACTACTGTTGTGCCCAGGTTAAATGCTGTTGTCAGTGGAACATTGTTACAAACACTGAGATATATTTATCATAATGACTCAGTGTTTTCTGTTTAATACGTTTTTAAACTATCACGGTGGGGCTTATTTCACAGTGGTGTGTTACCCCTGTTTTTAAAATGAGTTACTAATAAAAGGTATATTTTACTCAATTGTCACTTCAGTGAACCTTCTAATTTTCTCATATTGTGGGAGCACAATTATATTTATATCAATTTATACAGTGAATTCACCATTGATTTCAATGATAATTTTTTTGGTTTCAGTTTGAATCAGTTTGGCTCCATTCCGTTAGGTTTCCGTTTTTTTGACAGAAAGAATAGCGTAGTGTGCTACGCTGTTCTTTCTGTTGAAAAAACAAAAACCTAACGTTGATGTGAACAGGCCCTTATCTCTGATGTCTTTCCTAGGTGGTCTCTATAGCGCTACTCTTGGTATCACATCATGTTGAAACTTGAGAATCAGAGACAAGAAGACTAGCGGAAGGATTGATAAGGTGTTCTTTCTCACTTCCCCTTCTTATCCACACCTCTATTTGCATGTAACACACAGATTAGTCGTATTTTCGTTTGTGCACTTCACTGCTTTAGAAGTTGTGAAGAATTTTCCGGCATCACCCCACAAAGCTTCACAGTAAGGTTTTTATAATTTTATAATATAGTGGTAGCTAACTCCATGACACATTTTTTTCCCAGACCAGAATATGTGTCAGCTTTTTGTTAATTACCTTTAACTACACTAGTGATAGTTGCCAAGTGTCCATAATCATGTGACAGTTAAGCTCCTCCCAGTAGAGGAAAGATTTTTTTTAAAAATGCCAGTTGAAATTAATTATGTGACCTAATTAACATGAAGAAAAAAGACATTTATACATTCCCATTCTTATACCCGACTCCCACTGGTATTCTATGAGGTTTTATTTTATCGCTTCATAAAACCCCTGAAATAATCGTTTGGTGCACCATGATGACATTATCCCATTTAGGATGAAACTAGTGTCAGAGCTATTTAATCTGACCCCATATGGTAGCTGCTATATCTGGTTTATTGTTTTCATTGATAATATTTTCTGTCTTTTCTATGAGATCATTATGAAGTAATGTTTAATTTTATTATTTTATTATCAACATTTGTTATCTGTGCAATAAAAACACCAATATTGCCACATTGTCTATTTAGGGCACGTTCAGACGTGGTGGAAAACTTATCACTGCAGATTTTGCGGAAATAACACATGAATTTGCAGCAAAATTTGTATATTTGACAGTTTGTTCAGACAGGAAGGTTTTGCAGCAGACCAGCTGCAGAATTCAGGCTTTGTAATGCTAAGGTTAAAATCCGCAGTGACTGTGCATGCTGCAGAGTGTAAATTCCGCACCGCAAGCTAGTTTCTGCACTGTTATTTTCCACAACGTCTGTACTAAGTTACCTAAAAATGAATAGAAACCACAGAAAAAAGTCAGCTGCGGTTTTCCACTACGGTCTGTCCGCAGCGGAATACCGCAGCAAATCCGCCACGTATGAGCTCAACCTGCAACCTAATACACCGCGTTCCAAATTATTATGCAAATGTTATTTTTCGCTGATTTTCCTAGTCGATGCAAATGACAGTCAGTATAATCTTCAAGCCATCAACCGTTGGAGTATAATGAGAATTTTATTGAACAAATCTCCTAATGATAACAGATTTTTTTTTTTAGAAGTAAAAAACTCAAAATGTACTGTTTCAAATTATTATGCACAACAGAGATCAAAACATTTTAAAGGTTGTAAAGAGAACTAAAATGGTAATTTGTTAAATGTGCAGCATCAGGAGGTCATATTTACAGAAATCCAAACTCTTTCAATAAAAAAAAACTTAACAGGCCAAGTTACATGTTAACATAGGACCCCTTCTTTGATATCACCTTCACAATTCTTGCATTCATTGAATTTGTGAGTATTTGGACAGTTTCTGCTTGAATATCTTTGCAGGATGTCAGAATAGCCTCCCAGAGCTTCTATTTTGATGTGAACTGCCTCCCACCCTCATAGATATTTTGCTTGAGGATGCTCCAAAGGTTCTCAATAGGGTTGAGTTCAGGGGAACATGGGGGCCCACCATGAGTTTCTCTCCTTTTATGCCCATAGAAGCCAATAACACAGAGGTGTTCTTTACAGCATGAGATGGTGCACTGTCATGCATGAAGATAATTTTGCTACGAAAGGCACGGTTCTTCTTTTTGTACCACGGAAGAAAGTGGTCAGTCATAAACTCTACGTACTTTGCAGAGGTCATTTTCACACCGTCAGGGACACTACAGGGGCCTACCAGCTCTCTCCCCATGATTCCTGCCCAAAACATGACACCGCCACCTCCTTGCTGACGTCGCAGCCTTGTTGGGACATGGTGGCCATTCACCAACCATCCACTACTCCATCCATCTGGACCATCCAGGGTTGCACGACACTCATCAGTAAACAACACGGTTTGAAAATTAGTCTTGATGTATTTCTGAGCCCACTGCAACCGTTTCTGCTTGTGAGCATTGTTTAGGGGTGGCCGAATAATAGCTTTATGCACACTTGCAAACCTTTGGAGGATCCTACACCTTGAGGTTCGCGGGACTCCAGAGGCACCAGCGGCTTCAAATACCTGTTTGCTGCTTTGCAATGGCATTTTAGCAGCTGCTCTCATAATCCTATTAATTTTTTTGGCAGAAACTTTCCTCATTATGCCTTTATCTTTATGCCGCACCAGATCCCCGACCACAAACAAGGGGTTAGCAGAATGTCTTCTATCTGCCTGAGTCTTTTGTATGCTCTGGAACGCCTCTAGGTTCTAGGACAAACAAGGTAGCTAACAGCTTAGCATTGGGTAGTTTCTTGAGGGGCACAAAGTGACACATCTTACTGAAGCGGTCTACTACAACCCACAACACCGACTTGCCTTGAGATGGAGGCAGATCGGTGATAAAATCCATGGAGATATTGGTCCAAGGTCTCTGGGGAATGGGCAAAGAACATAGTAAGCCCGCTGGTCGGGACCTGGGAGTCTTGGACCTAGCACAAATTTCACAAGAGGCAACGTAGGCCTTAACGTCTTTAGGCAACCCAGGCCACCAATAGTTTCTAGCAATGAGTTGCTTGGTACCAAGGATGCCTGGATGGCCAGATAGTGCAGAGTCATGATTTTCCCTGAGTACCCTTAGCCGGAATTGCGGGGGAACAAACAGCTTGTTCTCAGGAAGGTTCCCGGGAGCTGAACCTTGATCAGCCGCAATTTCGGAGACTAAGTCAGAATCAACAGAGGAAATGATTATACCTGGGGGCAAAACACAAGCAGGATCTTCCTCCGAAGGAGGGCTGGCCATGAAGCTACGCAATAAATATTAATATTAATATTTTTAGACCCAGCACTATAAGTGACCAAAAAGTTGAATCTAGTAAAAATACAAGGCCCATCGAGCTTGTCTCGGGTTTAGCCTCCGGTCAGATTCTAGGAAAACCAGATTCTTGTGGTCGGTAAGGACCGTTACCTGGTGCCTAGCCCCCTCCAGGAAGTGGCACCACTCTTCAAATGCCCATTTAATGGCTAAGAGTTTGCGGTTGCCAATGTCATAGTTACTCTCAGTGGGCGAGAACTTCCTGGAGAAGTAGGCACAGGGACGGAGATGGGTGAGGGACCTGGTACCCTGGGACAAGACAGCACCCACTCCGACCTCGGAGGCGTCAACCTCCACGATGAATGGCTCCATTTGGTTAGGCTGAATCAGCACTGGGGCCGAGATAAACCACTTCTTAAGGACCTCAAAAGCCTGGACCGCCTCCGGAGGCCAGTGGAGGAGATCAGCACCTTTACGAGTAAGATCCGTAAGAGGCTTAGCGATGACCGAGAAGTTAGCAATAAATCTCCTGTAATAGTTAGCAAACCCCAGGAAGCACTGTAACGACTTTAGGGAGGCAGGTTGGACCCATTCAGCCACAGCCTAAACCTTGGCAGGGTCCATGCGGAATTCATTAGGAGTGAGGATTTGACCCAAAAATTGTATCTCCTGCACCCCAAACACACATTTTTCGGTTTTAGCAAAGAGTTTGTTTTCCCGAAGGGCCTGGAGCACCTTCCTGACATGATCAATGTGGGAGGACCAGTCCTTGGAAAACACAAGTATGTCATCAAGTTACACTAGAAGAAATACCCCCAGGTAGTCTCTTAAAATCTCATTGATGAAATTCTGGAAGACTGCGGGAGCATTACACAACCCAAAGGGCATGACGAGGTATTGGAAATGACCCTCGGGCGTGTTAAACGCAGTCTTCCACTCATCCCCCTCTCTGATGCGGATAAGGTTATAAGCCCCCTGAAGATCAAACTTAGAGAACCATTGGGCCCCCTGAACCTGATTGAAGAGATCAGGAATCAAAGGAAGGGGATACTGGTTCCTTACAGTGACCTTATTCAAGTTTCGGTAATCGATGCACGGCCTAAGACCACCATCCTTCTTCCCTACGAAGAAAAAGCCAGCACCTACTGGAGAAGTAGAGGGGTGAATGTAACCCTTGGCCAGGCATTCCTGGATATACTCTCTCATGGCTTCACGTTCGGCACAAGAGAGATTAAATATCCTACACTTAGGGAGCTTAGCTCCTGGTACCAAATCGATAGTGCAATCGTATTCTCTATGAGGAGGTAACACTTAAGAGGCCTTTTTAGAAAAGGGAGAGAAATAAAATTAACAGAACAACATGACGTCATGTATTCATTACCCAATTTGGTAAGATCCCCAGTATTCCAGTTAAACGTGGGATTATGCATCTGCAACCAGGGAAGGCCTAAAACCAAATCAGACGATAATTCCTGCATCACCAGTACAGAGCACTGCTCCAAATGCATGGAGCCAACAATGAGTTAAAAAACAGGGGTATGCTGCGTAAAATAACTAGCAAGTGGAGTGGAGTGGATACCCACTACCGGGACAGGTTTAGGCAAATCAATCAATGGCATAGCTAGAGACATAGCAAATTCCACAGACATAATATTAGCAGAAGACCCTGAATCCACAAAGGCACTGCCGGTAGCAGACCTACCCTGAAAAGAGACCTGAAAGGGAAGCAAGATCTTATTAGGTTTCATATTTACGGGAAATACCTGTGCGCCCAAGTGACCTCCCCGATGGTCACTTAGGCGCAGAAGTTCCTCCGGCTGCTTATTCTTACGCCTAGGACAGTTGTTCACTTGATGCTTGTCATCCCCACAGTAGAAGCAGAGACCATTCTTCCTGCGGAGCTCTCTACGTTGTTGGGGAGACACGGAGGCCCCGAGTTGCATTGGTTCATCCGAGTTTTCCGTGGAAGAACGAAGCAATGGAACCTTGGGATCCATCATGGGGGAGCCAGAGGAGAAAGCATAAAAACGTTCAAGTCGTCGTTTCCTGAGACGTCGGTCAAGACGTACCGCTAAAGCCATAACCTGATCTAGAGAGTCTGAAGAGGGATAGCTAACTAACAGGTCTTTCAGGGCGTTCGACAGACCCAATCTAAACTGGCACCTCAAGGCAGGGTCATTCCACCGAGAAGCTACACACCACTTCCTAAAGTCAGAACAATACTCCTCAACAGGTCTCTCACCCTGACGTAAGGTCACCAGCTGACTCTTGGCAAAGGCAGTCTTGTCAGTCTCGTCAGTCGAGATCAGGAAAAAAAAGATCAACAGAGGAAAGTTCAGGGGCGTCAGGAGCCAAGGAGAAGGCCCATTCTTGGGGCCCGTCCTGGAGCCGGGACATAATTATACCAACTCGCTGGCTCTCAGAACCTGAGGAGTGGGGCCTTAGATGGAAATAGAGCCTACAACTCTACCGAAAGGAGAAAAAAGTCCTCTGGTCCCCTGAGAACCGGTCAGGCAACTTGAGGTGGGGATCAAGAGTTGAGATGGGGGGGGCACTACCAGGGTAGCATCACGCTAGGAGATACCATTTTTGGGTCAAATCCTCACTCCTAATGAATTCCGCATGGACCCTGCCAAGGTTTAGGCTGTGGCTGAATGGGTCCAACCTGCCTCCCTGAAGTCGTTACAGTGCTTCCTGGGGTTTGCTAATTATTACAGGAGATTTATTGCTAACTTCTCGGTCATCGCTAAGCCTCTTACGGATCTTACTCGTATAGACACACAGCGTGTCCTCGCTCATCCGACGCGATGAAGTTCCTGTGGGAGGAAGTGAGTGACGTCACAGCGTGATCTCGCGAGGACACGCTGTGTGTCTGTGCACTGCCAGAAGCTGGGTGGTAACGAAGAGAAGTGGATGATGCTGATTCATCAGCATCATACACTTCTATTCACAACGCCCAGCTAGTAAAACAAGTAAAAACGCCCAGATGTACACACACAATACACGCCCAGTTGGACATAACTTTAAACACGCCCAGTTGTACATAAGAAAGGCTCATTTGCATAAATATAAAAATGGTCATAACTTGGCCAAAAATGCTCGTTTTTGAAAAAAAAACAAACGTTACTGTTATCTACATTGCAGCGCCGATCTGCTGCAATAGGAGATAGGGGTTTGAAAATCTGGTGACAGAGCCTCTTTAAGGGTTTATCAAGCACAATTGCGGATAAGCGTTCAAACCTGGCTTATTTTTTGTTTGTGTAAATGGCCCTTTATACAAGGAAACTCTAATACAATACACACATTATATGCTGCTCCGCACTGCAGAAAATCCTAAACTCTGAATTTGAGAGGTATAAATAATGTTGAAAAAAAAGTGTCTTAACTGTGGACACATAGTCTACAAAGGAAAATAACTGAAATGCGTCACCAAAATCACAGGCCTGGTCTGACTGGAGCTGTTGTTGGCTCCTGCCATCTACTGTAAAATGTATGTTTTATTGTGTGTCTGTTCAGGATTATTCAGTGATATTTAATGACTGCATAACTATGGAAAATATTTAAAATCTATTTACAAACACTTGGGACATAGTTTCCAATCACATTATTGTTGCAGACACCACAAAAAAAGATCTAGGGAATTCAATTCACACAGAAGAATTATCTCCAAATATAAAATGTCATTGTTGTGCGATACTTAAATATATCTATTGTGTTTCCCAAGAATTGTATATTTGACAATGAAATATGAGTTCCTAGATATGTGTAGCTTCTCCTTTTGAAATATAATAAAAGTTTTTACGCAACCTTTTAATATATGATACCTCAATGGCCCATATGGATCTCTCATCAACAAAAACTCCTTACATCTGCTGGAGGACTCATTACTTTAGTATTTTTAACAGAAATCCATTCATGATCTTAAAGATTACAAAAATATGGTGCCTTTTTTCCAAAAACAGATCCACTTGTGAGTTGCAGCTTATCCCCATTTACCTGAATAGGGCTGAGCTAAAAAAAAAAACAACAGACACAGCCCATGGACAAGAAAGGCACTGTTTCGGGGGGGGGGGGGGGGTGGGGAAGCAGCCATGTTTTTCTAATCTGTCACAACCCCTTTAAACTCAGGATAGGACTACACGGCAACTTTAGCCGCGACATAGGCCGGACGCCCAAAATCTTTGTATCACATGTTCTATACAAAGCAACAAGTTATTATTACATGTTATTTTCTAAGCATAGTAAAGTTATTTCAGAATTCTTAAGTATGCGGGCTCAAAAAAACACTACTACACCATTCCACTATTAAATTTACCTACTTGGAAGGAGCATCTAAATGCTAATTTAATTACATTGTAAACAGCAGATGGTTAATAGGAAGGGTAATATACATTGTAAGTTGTATTTTAGTAGTGCCATAGTTTACAGCGAGCACATGGCCTTAAGTGATATTACACTTGTTCTTTGACCTAATTCTTTGGCAAAAAAAACATTTAGTTATAGCAATCTTGATATAAGCCAGTTCTCTGACTAAGCCAATACTATGCACACAAAGCCCATGTCAGAAAATAATTGCCTGCAACATAACCAATGTGCGAAAAGTAGCACTCATAACTGTTTATATATCAGGCCAAGGAACAAGTCACTGACCACAAACCTGTCAAAGCATTTTCTCACCTAAAGCTAGAATGAAGGAAAATATTTATTAATAATTGAAGAATGCTACAAGCCGTCCTCTGAGGATAAAACAAGAGGAATGTGTGGAAATAATCTCTGTGCCAGGCTTCTATTTTTCCGAGGTGGTAAAAAGCAAGTAGTGCTATAATTTGAGTCACTACTTGCAGTAATTAGGTTTTTGGTTCATAGTTGTTGAACTGGAATACAGATGGATATACACATTATAATAATCTGAAGATTAATAACATTTTATCTGCTCAGAAATTGAATAGTAAGAATATTTAAAGTCATTTGAAGAACTCATTGATACAAATATGCATGAACACATTAGTATACTGGTATCTGTTTTCAACATCTACTGTATTCTGGTTGAGTGAAAGATATACAGGTATATATGGTCTCATAAAAATATAGATTAGGTACACAATAAATGACAAACTTAGTAGATGATAAAATATGGTTATGGGTCAATATAACCCGAAGCATATGAGGGTACATCCTAATGAGCAACATATATTGAGTGGAGTGGGCAGGTTATTGGGGCAGTAGGGGAGGATAGCTGTCGGGACAATTTTCTTATGTGTATAGAAAATTGTGTAAATATTCGATTTAGGCCTATATCTTTTTTTTTATTAGATCCTATATCTGAATTATATCTATAGCAGTTAACATTTTTCATGCTGCTTACCCAATTTATTGGACAGCCACCGTAAATTGAGGGTCAGAACTGCTAACTTCTTAAGCTGCCGATACAAATTAGACTAATATCAGCGGATCCCTCGACCCATCAAATATGCACGGGGATGCCCCAACTGTCCCCGGACATGGATTTAAACATTCCCAATCTTTTGTTGGTGCCGGAGATAAGTTGCTGCTTAAAATGTTTGGCTTGTCCCCTCTCCCCAATGTTTTAAACAAGCAGGGAGGTTGAGGAAGATTAACCCCTTCCTGCATTTTCACGTACATGCACGTCAGGGAATGCGGCTGGTTAGCGCATTCCCACGTGCATGTACGTGATGCAGTTAAACTGTCACAGAGCCGCAGGACGAGGTGACAGTTCACTGTAAACTGCTGTCCGAGACAGCTTAGCAACAGAGCTAGCCCACAAGGGACCAATCACAGTGGTCCCCTGTCGGCGATCGCTGTCATTGGTCTGTCAGTGCAGACAGACCAATCATAGTGGAGTGACGTAGGCAGGAATTGTTTTTCTATATTCTCCATCTCTGATCTCCTCTGTTGGTTTTGAGAGGAGATTAGAGACGGATTCTAAATTTATTTGTGAATTAAATATACCCCCACAGCCTGATCAGTCAACCCCTGTGCTGACCAGTCACCCCAAAGCTTGATCAGTTACCCCCTGTGCTGACCAGTCACCCCCCACAGTCTGATCAGTCACCCCCACAGTCTGATCAGTCACCCCCCACAGTCTGATCAGTCACCCCCACAGTCTGATCAGTCACCCCCACAGCCTGATCAGTCACCCCCTGTGCTGACCAGTCACCCCCTGTGCTGACCAGTCACCCCCTGTGCTAGTCAGTCACCTCCTGTGCCCCATCAGCACATCCCTGTGCCCCATCAGCAAATCCTTTTGCCCCATAAGCAACCCAGTGTGCCACATCAGCAACCCAGTGTGCCCCATCAGCACCCTAGTGTGTCCCATTATCATTAGTTTGTGAATTAAATATACCCCCACAGCCTGATCAGTCACCCCCTGTGCTGACCAGTCACCCCCACAGCCTGATCAGTCACCCCCTGTGCTGACCAGTCACCTCCTGTGCCCCATCAGCACATCCCTGTGCCCCATCAGCACATCCTTGTGCCCCATCAGCACCCAAGTGTGCCCCATCAGCACCCTAGCTTGTCCCATCACCCCATCTGTATCCTCTGAAGCCTAGTGACAGACATTACTGAATCAGTTCAGTCAGCCAGACTGTGTGTGAAACCCCTTTGGTTGGGTTTTTCTGTGTTTTTTTTTGTTCTTTTAAAATACTAAAAAAAAAATACAAAAAAAACTATAAAAAAAAAACCTATAAAGAAAGTTTGTTAGTGAGCGACAGGGATAGTAAATTAGTTAGGGATAGTATCAGTCTAACTTGTTAGAGTGTACGTGGTGTAAGGTTAGGTACTGTCAGGGCTAGTTAAAAATAATTTAGCATTAGGGTATTAGGTAGGGCTAATTAGGGTTAGAAGTTCAGGGAGTTAAAAACTACGTTATTAGTTACAATGACAAAGTGGGTTTTCACTGTTGAAGAGGCGTACGCCTGTGTAATGGGGGTACCAGCCTCCTGCACCCTCATGACATAATAGGGGTCACAGCCCCCTCGCCTCCCGCGGAAGTTATAAAGGTTCCGGTCCCCACCATCTCCACGAGCCTTAGGTGTCCATTTGTGCTCTCAGCCCCTTCTGGGCCTCGTGTTTTCCCCCGTTTGTGTGACGTCATGCCGCTTGCAGCAAAGGTTAGACATGTGTCTTAGAAACAATGTGTAGAAACTGTAAAGTTAACAATGACCACTGGGGGGCAGTGGAACACAGCAGGAGTGAGAAAACAGACAGGCCATTAGGACAGAGAAAAAGGAGGAACCAAAGAACGGACGGAGAGAGAGGGAAGGGGGAATTGGCGGACCCCAGGAAGAGGAAGGAGAGGGGAGGGGACTTGGAGAGAGGGAAGATGCAGAGCTGAGTGGGGACAAGAAAATGACCAGGCTGCCACCATTTGTAGAAGGATCCTTGGCTCAACGTTCCTGGAGGAGGACTAGCTGGACATTCACTACAACTCAGCGGTGTCAGGAGACACAAGGGAAAAGACGTCATCTTCATCAACAGAGGAGCAGAAAGCAGAGGTAAGGGTGGTATGCCGCGTGGTAGTGAGTAGCTCTCGCTCTGACGCGCGGAGGCGCACGCGGTAATATATCCGCCGGACTCACGCCGTAGCCAAAGGGCGAGGGGCATAGCTTCCACCTTTGGGGATTCCGCAGTGTGAGTGGTAGCACCACAGTGATCCGCGGAGACGGCCCATTTCCTTCTTCAGACCCGCCGGGCCGGGTCAGTGAGCACCAGGCGCAGCCACCCAAGAGCGGGTAGGACTCCCACGAGGGCGAGTGCCTCAGCTACTGAGAGACTTGATTTGAATACTGTATTGTAGTTATTTGGCCTGTTTAAAATTGTGATTTTCAGTAAACCGTTGATTTGAAAAGAACTGAGTAGTGTTGTGGTGTCCACGTTTAGTCTTGCCTAACACATTATTCTGTGCAGAGTCAGAGTCTGACAGTGGAGATGAGGTGACATTTTTGATGTCGTCATCCTCAAGTGACACATCTAGTGATGAACGCCCCCCACAGACGTTCTATAGATGTACCAAATTCGGACGACCCTGCGTGGATTGCCCCTGATAATTATATGCCCCAGAAGCCTGAATTTACTGCCACCCCAGGAACCAACGTGGACACTACTGGATTTAGAGAAATAGATTTTTTTTAAATTATTTTTCTCTGATGAATTCAATTGCTTATGGTACAGCAGACAAATATTTATGCGGCACAATTTATTGCCCGCAATCCCAACAGTTATTATGCCAAGCCCCAAAAATGGACCCCTACCAATGCAAATGAAATACCAAAAATTACAAAAAAGTCCACTATTCGCTCCTATTGGAACACTGATATTCTACACCATTGCCCACTTTACCGCCTCACCATGACTAGGGCTCATTTCGAGATCCTGCTACGGTTCCTGCATTACAACAACAATAAGGAATGCCCACCCACAAATGACCCCAGTTTTGACAGACTGCTTAAAATTAGACCTGTTGTGAACCACTACAATTCAAAATGTATAGAGATTTACACCCCACAAAAATGCATTGCAGTGGACGAATCCTTGGTGCATTTCAAGGGCAGGCTACACTTCCGACAGTACCTGCCCAACAAGAGGTCTAGGTATGGCGTGAAGCTGTATAAAGTGTGTGAAAGCGTGTCCGGATACACTTTTAAATTCAGAATCTATGAGGGAAAAGATTCTGCAATAGAGCCCCCAGACTGTCTCCCTGTCCTAGGAATAAGTGGGAAGATAGTATGGGATTTGCTGCACCCCTTACTGGACCAGGGATACCATCTATATATTGACAACTTTTATAATAGTGTCCCCCTTTTGAAGTGCCTTGCTGCTATAGGAACCGCAGCATGTGGCACAATTAGGAGAAACCAAAAGGGTCTCCCCAAGGACTTGGTAGATCATACAGTGCGCCAAGGGGAAAGCAGGGCTGTTTGCAGTAACAATTTGCTGCTGGTCAAATACAAGGACAAGCGTGATGTCCTTGTATTGTCCACTCTCCATGCAGACCGATCCAGCCCTGTCCCAGTGCGAGGAACCACAGAGCAGACCATCAAGCCTGTGTATATCCAAGACTACAATCAGTTCATGGGAGGGGTAGATCTTTCAGACCAGGTTCTGCAACCCTATAATGCCCCCAAAAATACAAGAACCTGGTATAAAAAATTGTCCGTATACCTGACACAAGTGGCACTATATAATTCCTTTGTTCTGTATAAAAGTGCAGGCCATAGGGGGACTTTTCTTGATTTTCAAGAAAAAATTATTAAAACTTTGATTTTTGGAGACCACGATGGGGAGGGCGGCAGTGGAAGCAGCAGTGCTTCTGGAATAGTGGGCTCAAGAATTGATCATGGGCAGCATTTCCCTGGCGTACTTCCCCCCACTGAAAAGAAAAGGAGGCCCCAATGAAAGTGTTGAGTGTGCTCGATGAGGGGCATTAGGAAAGACACCACTCACTACTGTGAGACCTGCCCCTCTAAACCGGGCCTCTGCATTGGAGAGTGCTTTCGAATATACCACACCTCTGTTGATTTTAATTAAGTCCCTTTTCTTCCTGCCTTCTCCTATAGCTTGGGTATTTACTTTCGAAAATTTATTTTATTTCCCATTTTATCCCAATTGACATTTTAAAAAAAACCTAACAAATAAAACAAAAAATTCCCATTATACCCCTAGATGAATACCTTGAAAGTTTCAATTTTATTCAAGGAGGCATTTTATGAATTTGAGTTCTGATGTCCAATCCTGACATCCCAGTAAAACCACTAAATAGAACTAAAAATGTCCATTATATCCCTAGATGAATATCTTGAAGCACAGGAGAGAAGGCACGCTAAATATTAAGGCCTCAATATTTGTAGGGTCTAAATACTCGCTACACACCTAGATAAAAAGCATAAGGGTTATAGCTTTCAAAATGTGACATTATGTTGTCACTGAAATAGCATATCTTTTTTTTTTCAAAATGTAAGATGTCCTGTAATGACTATGTCCTGCCGCACAAAGCTCAATTTGTTTTAATGTATCGTGAAATGGGCATATTTTGTTTATTTGGAAGATCTCTAATAAACAAGCTGTTCCATATTAATACACCATGGGCTTTACTACAGTTTTATTCGGGTTTTTACTGGATCTCTTAAACCCGACAATACTTCTGGCAATACTGACATTATTTATGGACTAGTGATCCTTTACTGTTCCTATAGATTGTTTTGGACACTGTCCCTTTATATATTCTGTAGGTGATTGGTTGTTGTACGCATAGCGGTTCCTACCTTGCCGGGCAGGGCTCTGTTATGGTGTACCACGTTGCTTGGCACGTTCGTCCCTTATATAGGGATTGATGAGGCTAAAGAGACGTTGTATGACCAGTCACTATAAAAAATAAGATGTCATCTTAGCCCTACAGGTGTTTTTTATCTCGTGAACAAACTCGAGTTTGCCACATAGTTGGATACGTTTTCCTCCATTTTTTTTTAAATATATTGCCTTTCACTCCAGAACAGTTGATTTTTTCCACTATAATTTATTATATATCAGACTAGAATGCTGTTCACAACGCCATCAGAATGACACAAATGTGGGACAATTGCTTTGTTAGCAAGACATAGTCAAACAGGCAAATGCATTTTTCAGGACATGCCTCCTTTACGAGAACATAGTGGTCCGCATGCTCACTACACTCCTGAATAGCTTAAAGAGGCTCTGTCACCACATTATAAGTGCCCTGTCTCCTATATAAGGAGATTGGCGCTGTAATGTAGTTGACAGTAATGCTTTTTATTTAAAAAAACGATCTATTTTCACAACGTTAGGAGCGATTTTAGTTTATGCTAATGAGCTTTCTTAATGCCCAAGTGGGCGTATTTGTACTTTTGACCAAGTGGGCGTTGTACAGAGGAGTGCATGACGCTGACCAATCGGCATCATGCACTCCTCTCCATTCATTTACACTGCACTAGCGATATAGTTATATCACTATGTGCAGCTACATACACAAGCCCTAACATTACTACAGTGTCCTGATAATGAATACACATGACCATCCAGCCTGGACGTCATGTGTACTCAGAATCCTGACACTTCTGAATCTTTTTTGGGAGATTCCGGCAAGTGAAACGAAATCTCGCGAGATTACGGAGCTTCTGCAGAATCAAATGTAGCCTCTGGTGCCGCCGATGTGTCCTCGCTCGTCCGACACGATGCAGGACCTGGGGCAGGAAGTGACGTCACAGCGTGATCTCTCGAGAACACGCTGTGTGTCTGTGCACTGCCAGAAGCTGGGTGGTAACGAAAAGAACTGGATGATGCTGATTCGTCAGCATCATACACTTCTATTCACAACGCCCAGCCAGTAAAAGAAGTAAAAACGCCCAGATGTACATAAACAATACACGCCACTTGTACTTTAACTTTAAACACGCCCAGTTGTACTTTAGAAAGCCTCATTTGCATAAATATAAAAATGGTCATAACTTGGCCAAAAATGCTCGTTTTAAAAAAACAAAAAAACGTTACTCTTATCTACATTGCAGCGCCTATCTGCTGCAATAGCAGATAGGGGTTGCAAAATCTGGTGACAGAGCCTCTTTAAATTTAGCAAAAAACTGTGGAGTCAAAATACTCACTACACCCCTAGATAAATATCTTAAGGGGTCTAGTTTTCTAAATGGGGTAGTTTATGGGGAGTTTCTATCGTTCTGGCAGCTCAAAGCCTCTACAAATGTACATTGGGGCCTAAAACATTTTCAAGCAAAATTGGTGTCTTGAAAGCTACCAGGTGCTCTGTTCCCTTTGGGCCCTGCCGTGTGTCCAGGCAGCGCATTAGGGTCACAATGGGGGTATTTTTGAAAACAGGAGAAACAGAGTGATAGATTTTGAGGAGTGTTTCTTCATTCTCATGTTTGCTTTATAAAGAAATCTGTCTTTAAAATGACACATTTGGGAAAAAAAATTATTATATTTTTTTATGCCTGCTTTGCATGAATTCTTACAAAAAAAATGATGGGGTAAAAATACTTACAACACCCCTTAATAAATACCTTAAGGGGTGTAGTTTTCAAAATGGGGTCACTTGTGGGGGTTTCCATCATTCTGACACCTATAAGCCTGTAAGTCTTCTAAATTGCTCAAAATGTAATAATTTTTTTTCAAAAGTGCTGCCAAAACAGAGTAAAGAGATGGAAATATATATTTAATTTAAAAAAAATGTGTACAGTATGTGTGTACATATGTGACATATTGCAGTTAAAAATAAGGAAAAATTTTAATTTTTACAAAATTTCTCAAATTTTTCTATTTTTTAATTAATTTACGCAAATTGCATCAGTCTACTTTTACCACTAAAATAAAGTAAAACATGTGATGAAAAAACAATGTCAAAATTACTTGGATATTCAAAACTTTCGCAGAGTTATTCTCTGATAAAATCAGACATGCCAGATTTGACAAATCTGGCTTGGTCATTAAGGTCCAAACATGCTTGGTCACTAAAGGGTTAAGGCTCTGTTCACAATGGTGCTATGTTCCGTTCTCTTATTTTCCCATTTTTCTTCACGGCAAGAATAGCATAATAATAATCTTTATTTATATAGTGCCAACATATTCCGCAGCACTTTACAATTCAGGGGTACATTGTACAGACAATATCAGACATTACATATTGACAAAACTAATTTCCAATTCAAACAAGAGGAGTGAGGAGCCTGTTTGCAAGAGCTTACAGCCAGGACGTGATGTCTATTCACAATCCCGACACTTCAGTAACGTTTGTGTTTGATTTACAGCACAGCAAGCGTAATCTTGCGAGATTACGCTGTAAATGACAGCCCAGCGTGATCTCGATGTGCTGTGCTGTGCCTCGCATCTTTGCTGGAGGGAGATCTCTATTAACTCTCAGGACACTTGAGTAACGTTAGTGTGTGTGTATGTGGCTGCACATAGTGGTCTAGTAAGATCACAATGTGCAGAGTAAATGAATGGAGAAAAGTGTATGATGCTGATTGGTCGCTGATTGGTCAGCCTCATACACTTCTCTCCACAACGCCTACTTGGTCAAAAAGTAAAACACGCCCAGTTGTCTATTAAGAAACTCATTAGCATAAAGCTAAAATAGGTCATAACTCCGTCAAAAATGATCGTTTTTCTAAATAAAAAACACTGCTGTAATCTACATTACAGCGCCGATCACATCATGTACAAGATAGGGCACTTATAATGTGGTGACAGAGCCTCTTTAAACTGATTCAGGAAAGTGAATAGTGCATGGCAGCTTAGTCTGCAGTGATTTGACAGAATCCTAACAGACTACATTATACGTCAGGGATAAGTCAGGATTCATTGAGATCAGTTTGTAAGTGGATCCGTCATAGATGTCATGACTTCGCTAAGATGGGAACCCATTCAGTAGAAGTAATATGAGCCAAGTCTTCTTCCACTTCTTGTAGCCAGAATTTCTCTCATACTCCCCAAATATGTTTATGTTATTTACTACCAACAACAAAACTGTCCCTAGCATTTGTGTGTACCTGAGATATGCCTCTACATTCGGTGATCAGCAGAATATGCCAGCTCCTATACTAAGCAATAACTTATCTCATGATTATTATTTACTTGGTATGAAAAATAAACTGTGATCATCAACTTCTCCTACACATTGGGAACCAAGAAAATAACTAGATATGAGAACTAAAAGGCTGACTTTGCTACCTGCAATTGATAATAATATATCCCATCATGGGAAGAGACATATATTTTATTTAAAATGAACAGGTTTAAGCTTCTTCTTAACTAAGAACGATAATAAAAAATGCTGACACTTTATGGAACTGGTAAATATGATTGGTTGAGGTTAAAACATAGCTTGACTTAAATTGCCTCACTTGCCCTAGTCTTCAAACATCTCACACACGCCCCATGAACTACAGGCAACTTTAAGGTAAGAAAGCTACTGACACATTTCAATTTATATCACTCATATGGAAGTTAAACATTTTGAAAAATCTAAAATCGAATCTCCATGTGTGAAACCATTGTAAACAATGCATTGGGAAATGAATGAAATGGCAATTTCCTAATATAATATTATTTTTGGAATTCTCTCTTTAGCTAGAGGAGTATTCCTATAATGAAGGAAATTCACATTCCCAAATTTACAGCCGCCTGGAGTTTATGCATAAGACTAGAGGATGTCATACCGACATTACAGTACATTTTTTGAATGTGGTTTTCCTTCCGAATCATTTCAAGGGGTTTTGCCATCTCACCAATGCCCTGGCGCTGTGTCTGGTATAGCAGGCCAGACCTATTGACTGATCGAGTGGGGTGCTCTTGTAATTGGTAGGGGTCCCGGTGGTCGCATTCCTAGTGATATGTCATCACTTCTTGAGGTGGTAAAACCCATTTCATGTCCATATATAATATGTTGAGTCCAAATTTTGCCTACTATTTCCCCTTGAAAACAATATTTATTTATGTTGATATTAGGGTATCCTTTATAACCCTAAGGCCCCATGCACACGACCGTGCCCGCAATCACGGCCCGCGATTGCGGGCACAGACGGCCGCTGACTGACAGCCGCATTTTCGGGCCATGCTCCCATACAAAGTATGGGAGCACGGGCCGCAAAATGTGAAAGAACGGACATGTTCCATAATTCCCGGAACATTTCCACGGCACTGACACCCTTCCGTAGTGCTACGGAAAGGTGTCAGTGTTCAATGAAAGTGAATGACTCCGTTTTTGCGGACCGCAATTGCGGTCCGCAAAAACGGAGGTTTTTTGCTGTCGTGTGCATGGGGCCTAAGGCCCCATGCACACGACCGTAAAAAAACTCAGTTTTTGTGGACCGCAAATGCGGTCCGCAAAAACGGACCCATTCACTTCCATTGAACGCGGACACCTTTCCGTATCGCTACGGATGAGTGTCCGTGCCACAAAACTGTGCCAGGAATTATGAAGCATGTCCGTTCTTGGTCCGCAATTGCGGCACGGACTCCTCCATAGAAGTCTATGGGGGAAGCCAAAATTGCGGATGGCTACGGAGGTGTGTCCGCAAATACGGAGAGCCATCCACAAATACATAAGTGTTGCTAAGCGACACAAAGGGGATTTCCTATTAACCAGGCTCTTTTTTTGGTTATCCGTATATAGGGATACAATACGGATGCACTGCGGACCGTATTTTCGGATACCATTCAGCAGAAACGGGTACGTTGCTGATGATTTGCTGATGACTATAAAGCAATACGGAACCGTATTTACGGTCAGTATTTGTGGATACGGTCGTGTGCATGAGGCCTAAGGACCCATGCACACGACCGTGCCCGCAATCACGGCCCGCGATTGCGGGCACGGCCGGCCGCTGACTGACAGCCGCATTTTCGGGCCGTGCTCCCATACAAAGTATGGGAGCACGGCCCGCAAAATGCGAAAGAACGGACATGTTCCATAATTCCCGGAACATTTCCACGGCACTGACACTCTTCCGTAGTGCTACGGAAAGGTGTCAGTGTTCAATGAAAGTGAATGGCTCTGTTTTTGCGGACCGCAATTGCGGTCTGCAAAAACAGAGGTTTTTTGCTGTCGTGTGCATGGGGCCTAAGTCTAAATAAAAAAAAGCAGTTATACTAGGTGTAAGGCCCCATGCACACGACCGTAAAAAACCTCAGTTTTTGCGGACCGCAAACGCGGTCCGCAAAAACGGAGCCATTCACTTTCATTGAACGCTGACACCTTTCTGTAGCACTATGGAAGGGTGTCCGTGCCGTGGAAATGTTCCGGGAATTATGGAACATGTCCGTTCTTTCGGCTGTCAGTCGGCGGCCGGCCGTGCCCGCAATCGCCGGCCGTGATTGCGGGCACGGTCGTGTGCATGGGCCTTAGGCCTCATGCACACGACCGTAAAAAACCTCAGTTTTTGCGGACCGCAACTGCGGTTCGCAAAAACGTACCCATTCACTTTAATTGAACGCGGACACCTTTCCGTAGCACTATGGAAGGGTGTCCGTGACGCGGAAATGCTCCGGGAATTATGGAACATGTCCGTTCTTTTCCATTTTGCGGGCCGTGCTCCCATACTTTGTATGGGAGCACGGCCCGAAAATGCGGCTGTCAGTCGGCGGCCGGCCGTGCCCGCAATCGCGGGCCGTGATTGCGGGCACGGTCGTGTGCATGGGGCCTAAAAATGGATGCTAGTATTTTAGAATAGTTTTCTGACACAGTAAATCTTTGAGCTCCTAAACTAATTAAAAATTTTGCCTCACAGAAAAACATGACATTTTTAATCTCTAAAGAATATATATAGCCCTAGACAACTGCAGGCTTTTTATTCAGTGTGCCCAATAACAATGGGGAGGTCTGGAAAGCAACCAAAAGGAACTCAAGACATTGCCAATGTATTTTCAGCACTACACGCCATAGACTAGATCTGGCTGTCATAAAACTTGGAAAATAACTTGATTCCTACAGGGCTCTTGTGCTGTGACACTTGTATCTTGTATATCCGATATCATACCATACATGGCTCACAGCACACATTACCTAGCGGTGTTTCTAATAAATAGTAAGTTATTTAAGGCCGTAAGTGGTGCGCCAGGTGTGGTGTAGTTTTGTTGAGATCAGGGGTGCAATTTTGTATTAAAGAAATAGTTCTAGAAAATAGTACTTCTATGGAAAACCACATTGCAGTTAGTCTTCAAAAACTACGCAAGGTTTTCTGCTGCAATGCCAAGTTAACTTTTTTTTTTAAACCCCTATGTATGAACAGATACAAGGTTTTTCTACACTATTAATTTTTATACACTATTAACACGGGGGAAGATTTATGACAAATAATACAAAGGCAAAGTGGAGCAGGTGCCCATAGTAGCCATTTATTTATAATTTTGTAGTGGCCCTTTGATCCATCTGATTTACATTACGTTTGTGAACTACATTCAGCGTATGCACCAGGAAAGCTACCAGCCCATATGCCGAAGGTATCCATGGCCTCAGTTACCTGGCGTATGCCAAAAGACTGTGTTTCTTTTGCTGTAAAATATACCATAGTAAACTATGCTACTCTATACAGGGGAATAGAGTTATATGTTTTTTAATACGGGGTCCTAACGGTGGTATATGTCACTGTATGCCTTAACAGTGGCATACTGCGCAGCCTTCTGTCTGAGGAAAACGTTGGGAAGTCCTCCTGACATAAACCTCTGACGGAAGGCTCAAATGTGATGTGAACAGAGCCTAATTCTTCCAGTTCAATAAAAGTAATAAAAGCTAAAGTTTGATTGGTTGCCATTGGCTTTTTGATACCTACGGATGATCACATAGGACGTCACTTAAAGTTGTTTAAATTATTAGGTTAATCATTCATTTAATCTCTCATTTAAATATATATTTATTTATTCTATACTCTGAGACCTGCACCTTTATCGTAACAAATCAAAAAGTGGAAAATATGTTCGAGGATACCTATTAAGGGTATGTTCACACGGCTTAGCAAAATACGGCTGAAAATACGGAGCTGTTTTCAGGCGAAAAAAGCTCCTGATTTTCAGACGTTTTTGTAGCAACGGCGTATTTTACGGACGTTATTTTTCAATGGAGTCCATGAAAAACGGCTCCAAAAACGTCCCAAGAAGTGACATGCACTTCTTTTTCGCAGGTGTCTTTTTACGCGCCGTCTTTTGACAGCGACGCGTAAAATTACACCTCGTGGGAACAGAACACCGTAAAACCCATTGCAAGCAATGGGCAGATGTTTGTAGGCATAAAGGAGCTGTCTTTTCAGGCGTAATTCGAGGCATAAGGCTATGTTCACACGGAGTATTTTGCAGGAGGAATATCTGCCTCAAAATTCAGTTTGGAAGTTTGAGGCAGATTTTCCTCTCCCTGAACGCCGATTTTCGCAGAGTTTTACGTGGCGTTTTCCGCCCACGGCCATTGAGCGCCGCGGGCATAAAACACAGCGAAATATGCTTTCTCTGCCTCCCATTGAAGTCAATGGGAGGTCAGAGGCGGAAACGGCCAAAGATGGGGCATGTTGCTTCTTTTTCCCGCGAGGTAGTTTTACTGCTCGCGGGAAAAAGTCATCGACGCCTCCCATTGAAATCAATGGGAGGCATTTTTGGGCCGTTTTTGCGATGCGGTTTCCGCGTCAAAAAACTCGTCAAAATACTCCGTGTGAACATAACGCCCGAATTACGACTGAAAACAGTGCGTGTGAACATACCCTAATATATTCAGTTTTCAAAGTAGTCTTCGGCAGCATATTCTTCAAGTTGCAGTTCTAAGAACAGGTCACAAAACTGCTTCTACGAATGTGAGTGTGGTTTTGTCTGTCTGTTTCCCCCCATGGTTTATAAATACAAAGCGATGCTCATTCGTGTTTTGTTTTTTTTACAGCATACCAAGGTATAAGAACCACCAGGAGGATGGCACATGCACAATCCATAAATGAGTCCTCCCGACGTGTAACAACCCTTTCTCACAGTGATTTTAGTAATATGGTTAGCAGTTTAAGGTGCCTTACTGTAAAGTACACAGTTATACTAGCATAGAGGTAGCCCAATTACTCCAAAAGACAGTTTGATTTTTTTAGTAAAGAAATATAAAGACCTCAATAGCCCTAAGGTTATGTTCACGCGGTAAACAAAAAACAGCTGTAAAATACAGAGCTGTGTTCAATTGAAAACAGCCTCTGATTTTCAGCCGTTTTTTAACCCCTCCCGCCGCAGCCCTTTTTCAGATTTTAATTTTCGTTTTTTCCTCCCCATCTTCCAAAAGCCATAACTTTTTTATTTTTCGGTCGATATAGTCCTATGAGGGCTTGATTTTTGCGGGACGAGTTGTAGTTTTTTGTAGCACCAATTATTGTGCCATATAATGTACTAGGAATCGGGAAAAAAATTATTTGTGGGGCAGAAAAAAAAAAAAAACAGCGATTCCTCCATTGTTTTTTGCGCATAGTTTTTACGGAATTCACTGTGCAATTAAAACAACATGTTAACTTTATTCTGTGGGTCAATATGATTATGGCGATACCAAATATATATAGTTTTTTCTATATTTTACTACTTTTACAACTAAAAACCTAAGTGTAAAAAATAAAATTTATTTTGTGTCGCCAAATTCCGAGAGCCATAACTTTTTTATTTTTCCGTCGATTAAGTGGTATGAGGGCTTATTTTTTGCGGGATAAGCTGTAGTTTTTAACTATACCATTTTGGGGTACATGCGACGTTTTGATCACTTTTTATTACATTTTTTGTGGGAAGTGAGGTGACCAAAAAAGAGCGAATCTGGCGATTACATTTTTTTTTTTTTACAGCGTACACCGTGCGGGTTAAATAATGATAAAT
Source organism: Rhinoderma darwinii (assembly GCF_050947455.1). Taxonomy (NCBI): domain Eukaryota; kingdom Metazoa; phylum Chordata; class Amphibia; order Anura; family Rhinodermatidae; genus Rhinoderma; species Rhinoderma darwinii. The sequence goes on from NC_134688.1 coordinate 204,945,595, forward strand.
ATGGTAATGTAATAGTTCAGACTTTTACAGATGCAGCGATACCAATTATGTTTATTTTTTTAATATGCCCTAGGGGGAGTAATGGGAAAAGTGTTTGTTTTTTTTACTTTTAATATTTTCATTTTTTTTACATAAAAAAACAAACCTTTATTTTACAAATTTTTTCTTTTTTTTTTTAGTCCTCCTAGGGGACTTCAACCAGCGATTGTTAGATCGCTTGCACTATATAATGCAATACTAATGTTAAGGGCTTAATATAAAGGGCTTAATAGCAGCACAAAGATGGCAGACCTGGGGGCCTTCATTAGGCCCCCAGGCAGCCATAGCAACCATTGCCGCCCCGCAATTGCATTGCGGGGGGCGCGATGAGCTGTTAGAGGGAGTCACCCCCCTCTTTCTAACAATTTTAAAGCTGCTGTTGCTATTGACCGCGGCATTTAACGAGTTCCCGCTCGTTACTCTGAAGTGTTGGCTGTAACATACATCCAAAACCCGCATCGTATGGGGCGGGTTCACTCTGTGAGCCCGTTCCATACTTCCCCTACCCGACTTTGGCGTATGGATACGTCAAATGTTGGGAAGGGGTTAAACATTGAGTGTTTTTTTAATTTGTTTTTACGGCCGTTTTTGGAGCTGTTTTACCATTGAGATAATGAAAAACGGCTCCGAAAACAGCTCAAGAAGTGACATGCACTTCTTTTTTACGGGGCGTTTTTTTACAGTTTTTGCAAACGGCCACATAAAGAACACCCATGGGAACGAAACGCTGTTTTTCCCATTGAAATCAATAGGCAGATGTTTGGAGGTGTTAAGCCTCCGTATTTTTAGCAGTTTTTAAGAGCATTTACGTCCTGGAAAATGGCTGAAAATAAGCCATGTGAACATACCCTTATAACATACCCTGCAGCCCTGGTATAGTCATTTTTTTATAAGGAGTAATTGCCCATGAGTAGATTTGATGCTTTCTCTTTCAACACCCTGACATATACATAAAACGCACAAGTCTAAATGTGAAACCTCAGATTTGATAGGGACAGCGTTATAGGGGTTTACTGCATTCGCTAATCTCCCCCTAGATGCACTTTCTTACCAAAGAAAATGTGAGAAACCTTGAGTACAACACGTTCTCATTTCAATTAACATTATATTTGGTGTTTATTAGGTATTTCAATAGTTCTTCTGCATAGAAAGTGTCAACAGACACGCTTCTAGTAATACACACATTAGAAATGCTGTCTTTGCTCAAAAATACATTGGCTAGCAACAATAATTATACAGTTTGGTATCAAAGCATTGAAAATCAGAGCAGAAAACAGTGTTGCACGAGCCTATGAGCAATAACTGTGTTTATATTTTGCCTCGTCCCATTGCTTTCTCCAACATACTTCACCACCCACTCTTTTCCACATGCCTGCTTCAAGCACAGCAGCACAATCTGCACTTGTTAACATTGTGACACGTGCATAGTTGAACAGGTGTTCCATGAGAACTGCATATCGAAACAATAAGCAAAAAGGTTTATTATATACTGTACCATTGTACATACCCTTGGATTGCCAGTTTCTTCTGCATCACTCAAATAAATATGAATTTACAGCTGTGAGTTTGTGTAAAGTAAGTCTTTTACAGCAAATATATGCAGCTTTACATATCCTTTCCTGGTTAATGAACCATGAGGAACACTCCCGTACACTAAGATCTCTTCCCTAACAAATATATGGATACAGATATGTCAGATGTCTGTGAACGAGCCGTAAATTTGTGTATGTCTATGCCAGCCCCTTTGTCCTTACAGCCCTGGGTGACACATTTTATCTTTAGATTGCCTATAGATCCTAAACTGCAAAACATAGTCACCTACAGTGGGACACAATAGTGGGAATATATATTAAAAAGTTTACGATGGTTTATTGGTGTAAAAAAGTTGCAGTTATGTGCTAAAATTTGCAACTTCTAACTTATCTCGCCACTTTTCAAAAGTGGCGAGAAAATGGGGCATGGTTTAACAGGGGGGGGGTGGCCTCCAGATGAACGAGTTTACCATAACTCACGCCAGAAACTGGTATGGATAAAATCTACACCTACTCATAGCAGGCGTAAATTTCCATTTCTATCGCACGGACAGCCAAACACACACCAAATTTATTTAGAGGGGTGTATTTCCCACCGACATGAATTAGTTTAAGACTGGTGTTTGAAATGTCTGTTTTAATATACTTCCCCCCAATGTCATCTGTTGCTAATAGAACATAAAACTGATTTCAAAACCAACTCAAGAGATTCTAGCTACGTCTGGATGATTTCATTGGCTGTGTGGCATCTTTTACCTTACTACCACCTACTATGCCAGTCGGTAAAGAATGAGGTCTGAAAAAAGCATGTGAACATTAGGATTTAAACTTTGTTAACAACCATAGAAGGAAACAAAAAACACCCAAAATCTAACAAGTTAGGTGAACCTTGCAGAGCTGGAAATTTTTCCAACTATAATGACATAAAATTAAGCCTCGTGGGAACAGAACACCGTAAAGCCCATTGCAAGCAATGGGCAGATGTTTGGAGGCATAATGGTGCCGTTTTTCAGGCGTAATTTGTGGCGTAAACAGCCCGAATTACGTCTGAAACCACTGCGCGTGAACATACCCTAATTCTGTCCCATTGTCTTTTATGTTAGATTCCTGTTTAGTATTTTATTGCTGTAGTTATGTGAAGTTGATAAGAAATAATTTAAGGGTGCCTGAAAAACATAGTAATATATATCAAACAATAACCTACTGATGAGAAAATAAGGACGATTATTCGTTTTTGCTAATGTACAAATTGGATTTTGGCCTTTGATAATAAGATTTTGTGTTTTTTAGTTAGAAAATACAACTTACTGTATCTAAATCACACTTACAGGTCAAAGATATTCTCAGGACATTATGAAGTCTTGGATTATGTTCACGTCACTCCTTGGAGCTGCTTTCTCCCTTCCAGTAAGTTTAAATAACTCTAGAAAATACATTTCTATTGCCTGGCCTAAACATATTATTGTTTTGTATAACTAATAGTATTATTTAGTGAAAGGAATACCACACATGAATTAAAAGAATAAAGGACTATTAAACGGAAGATGACGATGAATTATAATTGCAACAAACATTTTCACTGCTATTCTTCACAGTTTACAGTAACCATTTACTCCTCCTTGTCTATTGGAAAATAAGTCAGTCAACTGAAAAAAAAATCATAGAATCTTGTAGAATTTAGTTAGCTATTTTCCCTCAATAACTAAATTCTCATCCTTCATCCTAAAGCTAACTTTCTTCCAGTCAGAAAAATTAAACCAGGACTCTTGGCAGCAATACTGTAACAGGTTTTGTGCATATACTCCTGGCAATGTGTACCACCTATATGCAGTGTAGAATTAAAATGATATAATATGCAGGTATCAAATAATAGTATATGCTACAATCCCTTAATATATTTCTATTATTGGAGCATGAATAATCAGGTGAATCATACAAGTTCCCATTTAAAGCAGCCTGTATTCTGCATACTGAACAACAACACACAAGTTGTCTGCGGCTGCTGATTGGTTGCTTTCCTACAATAAATTCAATGAGCTTAAAAGCCTTCAGAATTGTAAAGACAGCTCTGGATGAGAATACGTTTTTATAGATACAGTTACTGAGGTGTAATTCGCTCATTAAATGTAATTATATCATGTATTTAATTACAAGTTAATTACCTATATCAATTTTGATATAAATATAGACGTAATTTATATTAATACAGGGTCAGACAAATCCCTGAAGTCAGCTTTCCTTGTCTAAAGGGTACAGTATTTCATCAGTTAATGCTGGGCATATTAGCTTTGTTTTTCAGACTGCCAGTTGAATTGCTGTAATATGTTTACAATGTAATAAGCGGGCACCATGTGCAGGTTCCTAGTGTGTATGTGCTGGATCTCTGCAGAGTAAAGACATCAGGTGGATGGACCATCTGTGGGACATAGTCAGGACCCAGCACACATATTATAAACAGAGGAGGCACCCATCCATGCGTAAAAAGAATTTATCATTTGTTTATTCAACCTGAAGCATAATGGAAATTAAATTCAGAATAATTATCAAAATATATTCTTTAAAATATCCTTATATTTTACCTTAAAAAGGTTATCTGTACTGATATTAATATCACTAATGACTGAAGAGACACTTTAAGACCTAAGGTTTAGTCATAAACCCTCAACTTTAAATGGACAATAGGTATATAAACTATGAGGTACTGGATATTCTCACCGTAATTATTATTGCTTTTACAAATTACTAACATGATATTTACATATTTAATTACAGCTATCACCTCATCCCCAGCATCCGGGATTTGTCAATTTAAGGTATGAGGTACGGAAATTGGTGTTTTTGTATATGTTGCCCACTGTGTATGGCATATATGCCATAAATGTCTGATAGATGCGGGTCCCACCTCTGGGACTCGCATCTATGTCCAGAACGGGAGTCCCCCACCTGAAGAGGCAATCGCTCTGCTAGGCTGTTTTTGTAAACCCTGGCTACTCCTCCATTGATTCTCCGCAGGGATGCAGCTGCCATTGGATGTCTCATATAGCGGGAAGGGGGCAGGGGACCCTTATTCTGAAAATAGGTGCTGGTTTTTGAGCGGATCCACATCAATCAGACATTTGTAGCATATTCTGTGGATATTTTATAAATGTCTAAGATTCCCCTATGAGCTGGCCATAGACATGAGATAAAGATCTACCTCCTGATGTCTGCAAGTATGTGTATGAAGGGGAGGAGAGGGCTTAAATTACAATATGCCTGATCCTTTATTCTCATAGGAGATAATATACATGGTGGCATCGGTAAAAATATACATCGTGGCATCGAGCCAAATAAAAAGTTCAGCCTACAGTTATTCTATGTTCATGGGCAGCTTAAAGGACTTGTCCACTACCGGTTTTTGATCGGTGCGTGTCCGACACCCGGTGCCCGCACTGATCAGCTGTTTTGGCTGCCTGTGGGCACCATATGTCATTGCATAGTATGCAATGTATGGAGCCGGAAGCAGTTGTCTCTGTACATTGCATAGCGGCCGCTCTGCAGCTCTGCTCCTATTCACTTGAATAGGAGCAGAGCTGCAGTATTGCAGCTAGGCCGCTATTCCGTGACCGGAGAAATCTGCTTCCAGCATGGACGTCTGGTGCCCGGAGGCAGCCAGAGTGGCTGATCGGTGCGAGGTCCGGGCCTCGGACCCCCACAGATCATTTACTGATGACCTATCTGGTGGATAGGTCATCAGTTGTCCGGTAGTGGACAACCCCTTTAAGACTGTTCCATTGCACAACTGCAGTTCCGAGTAATACCACTGCAAACATTTCTGTTTTTTAGCCTCCACATAAGAAAGACAAGTGCCCAAATTATGCACCATACTTATAATACACAATATATATATTACATAACATATTCATCACAGAAGGTCACATTTTCAACAGATATTTGTTCACTTGGAAAAAAGAATGAGACCACGGCTGAGAGTTGTACAAATCTCCTATATAACCACAACACAGCAATTTATCTATGTTTCTACATAAAAAGGACCTGTCACCAATACTTGTATTTCTCATGAAATAACAATTCTTTAGCATCTTTTCTTAGATCTCTGTGTTGTGCCGTTCCTCTGTTATTCTTCCTAGAAACTTATGAATAAATTGACTACTAGTTCTTACCAGTTGGGGGTGTGTCTTTACACACTGTGACACAGTGCAATCAGTGCTAATAGTGTCAGACTCTGCAGGGACACACCCATTTTACAACGGCAATAGTAACGCCCAGTTGTCAATATATTTATAAATATCCAGAAAGAATAACAGAGGAACGGCACAATGTAGAGTTATGAAAAAAATGATGCTCCAGAGTTGTTATATTTTGGGGAATACAAGTAATTACTAAAACAGACATGTCAGGAATGGTCATGATAGGTTCTATTTAAGAAAGCATCCCTTTAGGGTACATAAATGTATCTTACTATAATAGTAAGTGCAGCCATATATAATTAGGCTGGACGCCGATTTTCGCAGCGCCGCGCAATACGCTTTCTCTGCCTTCCATTGATGTCAATGGGAGGTCAGAGACGTAAACGCCGGAAGATAGGGCAAGTCGCTTCTTTTTCCCGGGAGACGGTTTTTCCGCTCGCGGGGAAAAAACGCCTCCGCCTCCCATTGAAATCAATGGGAGGCATTTTCGGCCGTTTTTGCGCGTTTTCCGCGTCCAAAAACTCTGAACTAATGTGTTTTGCCTGGAAACACTATTTATGTCATTGTTCCTTATTTTTATTTTAAAAAGTACATATGAATGTACATCAGTAGTAAACCATATGACAAATAGTTGGATATGCCTTATTTATAATCTAATACATGGCAACAGAAAGTGCTCAGTTTGCTTAGATTAGTGGTCATTTACATGGCAGGTGCATTGCTAATTTGGCTACAACATATAGCAAAGATAATTCAATATTTCTATATTTACTTTTAGATACTGACACCTTTAAAATGGTACCAGTCCATGATGAAGCATCAGGTGAGACATTTCATTATGACTATGTATGTGTAATTCTTCCTGTGAGATTCTAAATAGACAGTAACGTGTGGTAGCCATAAGGCGAGTAGGCACCCACAAGAGCACTTTCTATCTTTTAAGAAAAAGAAAATCTGTTTTGCAGTATCCTTCTTATGGTTATGAACCAATGTCTGGATGGCTGAAGAATCCAATGGTTCCAATGATGCCACAACAACAGCTACCACATCCTCATGCAATTCCAAAATTACCGCCACACCATCCTATGCTAATACCTCAACAACCAATGGTACCTGTACCTGGCCATCATCCACTGCTTCCACTTCCACCCTCACAGACCCATCAATTAAATCCAACTTATTTTACAAACCCTGAAAATCAACAGCCAACACACACTCAACCTATGGAACCATCAAAGCCTGATCTTTCACACCAGCCTGGCCAGCCGCTTTTCCCAAACTAACCGCAGCCTCCTGTTGAGGAAAGGCCACAGAATCTCTGGCAGCCAGCAAGCAAAACCCAGTTAGAGGAGCTGGTAAAAATCACTGAACTGGAAGCAGCACGCATTGTTTAATGATAGATTTAGATCACCAAACAGTACAATCATATGCGAATGATCGGTATGTAAATATTAAGACCTATTACAATAGATTATTTGTTTAATGTATTAATCCCCAAAGGGATGGTTACATAATGTGACCTGACTAATATGGTTATGGAATTTCTCAAGCTTATAACAGGGAGACCATCGAACTTTGCAAAACCTTTGAGATAATACATTCTCAAACAACCTAACAAAACGAAAAATAAAAAATATCAGACAAAGTCACTAAAAAATACAGACTATTGTGTATTTCTACACCTATTTGTTTTACAAGGGAAACACAAAAGTGGCAATATCACAACATGGAAAATATGGAAAAACAAAAAAGAACTGCAGATCTAATAAATGTATTTTCCAATAGCAGATGAGTATCTAGTAATTCATCCGTACAGATCTCGGCAGCATAGTTTTTGTTTTTTTTAAGAAAAAGTCCCTCCATGGTTCAAGAACGTCTGTAAAATACTAGGGGGGGGGGGTAACAAAATATAAAGGTCACTACAAATAGTTCCACTTGTGGCCAGTAGACAGAAATTGTGTTTTTGTTTTTCTTATATCTTGGCCTGCTCTCATGATAAAAGGGATTGGAATTGTAGTAGATTAGATTAAGTAGTAATGCTCTCTATAATTCGGCTCCAAACTCTAATGAGTAAACATACACTTAAAACATATATGTAAAATCATATAAATGACAAAAAAAAAAAGAGAAGAAAATAAATACTGAATGAAGTTAGGCCCAATGGCAATTTCTACGGTGCCCAACATTCGGTGCCCAATGTGTTTCAAAACTATTCTAATACAAGTCAAGGTAAATGTAAATCTTTTGGAGTACATCTATTAAAGAGGCTCTGTCACCAGATTTTGCAACCCCTATCTGCTATTGCAGCAGATCGGCGCTGCAATGGAGATTACAGTAACGTTTTTATTTTTAAAAAACTAGCATTTTTGGCCAAGTTATGACCATTTTTGTATTTATGCAAATGAGGCTTGCAAAAGTCCAAGTGGGCGTGTTTAAAGTAAAAGTACAACTGGGCGTGTATTATGTGCGTACATCGGGGTGTTTTTAATACTTTTACTAGCTGGGCGTTCTGATGAGAAGTATCATCCACTTCTCTTCAGAACGCCCAGCTTCTGGCAGTGCAGACACACAGCGTGTTCTCGAGAGATCACGCTGTGACGTCACGCACAGGTCCTGCATCGTGTCAGACGAGCGAGGACACCGGCACCAGAGGCTACAGTTGATTCTGCAGCAGCATCAGCGTTTGCAGGTAAGTAGCTACATCGATTTACCTGCAAACGCCGAAGGGTTGCAAAATCTGGTGACAGAGCCTCTTTAAGTAATGGCATTCTACTCTTCAAAATGTAGCAGGCAACTGCAACATTTGTTGATCGATGATACATTGCCACATTGGGTAGTAATAGGCAACCTAAAGTATGCATATGAAGAAAAACATAATTTGGTTGACAAGAAACATCAGGGCTCATGTATCAAAAATGAGTACATTCATATCTCTAGAGCTTTTAACGCTGCACTCTGATTGGCTGCTGTGGGCAACAAGGACGTTTTCTTTTCTGAGACAGTTTTGATACATGAGGCGCATTGTGCGACAGATATTTCTATCTACCCACACTTCAATCTGTTTGATAAAAACATAGATTTAAACCTAATTCGGATGGGAATAAAATATGCCAATCTGATTTATTTACTATTAAAAGATTGTTTTGAGATTCTTAATAAGTGAACCAGATCCTTTTTGTTTTGCACTAGAAAATAGATTTGTAATTGTTTGCAGCTGTATAAAAATGACAAATTATTTTCTAATTTTAACATTTATTTTTAGGATTAACTTCCATTGAAATTTACAGAAAACAAAACTGCAAGAAAGTCATATTTCTGACATCTTTGTCAACAGAATTTCCCTTTTAGATTGTTAATGTAACTGCATTAAAATAATAAAGTAAAAATAAAACAAATTTACAAGTATGTAAACTTGCACCTTGTGTTTAACTAATTCTTCATCAGGATTAGAATCACTATATTACTGCAGAACATCATCTGAACAATATGTAACTGAACAACATTTTAGATTACAATGCCAAGTAAAATGTAACAGCAAAAGCATGGTAAAACCACGTGTATTTGCCATTGGATTTTGCATTTTTTGTGCATATTTTCCAATGCTGTAATGGTTAGGCGTCCTGCTACACCGCTGTCCGTACATGTGATCATACCCCAATCTTCATGCACAATATACACGTTTCATGGATTGTAATCCAGATTATTTGACTAGTAATAGATATACAAAGTGAGACATATGTTATACATTTTTGGTTTAAAAAACAACTAATTTAAACATTTTCCTATTAGGCTGGGTCCCCACGTAGCGTAAATGCTGCGGAATTTCCACAATGGAATTCTGTGGACGGAAAGTTAAATCCGCAGCATGTCAATTTATGCTGCTTTTTTTTTGGTGCAGTTCAGTTGCAGGTTTTCTCCATTGAATTCAATAAGGATTTAAAACCCACAATAAGAGGTAAGTGTTGTGACTTTTGCAATGGAAGTGCTGTGATTTCACCACAAAAATCGCAACTCAGAAAAAAAAAATAGCTTTTTTTGTGTTTAAAAAGAATAAAAAAAAGCTTATACTTACCACCGGGGCGTTGTCATAGCGATACTTTCTTCTATTCTTCTTGCTGGCCTTCAGGGATGACGGTTTATCCCATGTGACTGCTACAGCCAATCACAGGCTGTAGCAGTCACATAGGCTGCTGTGTCATCCCAGGAGGCCGGACAATAGACAACGGAGGGACGCGTCACCATGACTATAGCCCGGGCCAACTATGAACTTTTTTTTCAAGCGCTGTTTTCCGAAGCAGAAATTGCGCCCTAAACTGCACCACAAAAAGGTATTTTAATGACAACAATATTCAAATTATCATTTTCTATACTGTAACATGTTTGTCCTCTAAAAAAAATTGCTAAATTTGCAGATTTCACATATTAATGTCTAGGGATGCAGTTTAGGTGAGGTGCCAGATCTGTTAGGCCCCATGCACACGAACGTGTTTTTGCGGCCGCAATTCCCCCGAAAATCCATGGGAGAATTGTGGTGCAATTCTTTTCTATGGGGCCATGCACACGACCGTAGTTTTTACGGTCCGTGCATGGCCCGGGAACCCGCACCGCAGAAAGAACGGGCATGTCCTATTACGGACATCTTCTGCGGTCCGGGCTCATTGAAAACAATGACGGCGGTCATGTGCATGTCCCGTGATTTGCGGGCGGCCCGCGGCTGACAGTCCGCAGCCGGCCGACCCGAAAATCACGGCCGGGCACACGGCTACGTTCGTGTGCATGAGGCCTTAAAGGGAAGGTGTCGCGAAAAAATTATTTTTTATATATATAAATTTGCTTTTAGTATGTTATTAAAATAAATTTTATTTATTTGTGTTTTTGTGTTGTACTTTTTTCTTTTTTCTTACTTTTACTTCACTATGGGGGCTGCCATTTTTTTTTCATCTCTGTATGTGTCGATTAACGGCACATACAGAGATGGAATACGGCACATACATCCCCATAGAGAATGCGAACGGGAGCCGTTCCATTCACTATAGTGTACGCCGTCTGTGTGGGAACGCGCATGCACCGCTCCCACACAGTCCAAAAGGAAGGTCTTCGCAGAGCGACATCCAGCGCCATTTTCATGTGGACAGGAAGCCGCGGCCAGACAGTAAGATGACTACTTCCGGTCGCGGCTTCCAGACATATGTTCCTGGCAGCGAAGACACGAGGAGTAGGATCGGAGGCAGCAGGAGCAGGTAAGTTATGTTTGTGTATGTGATGTGTGCATTATGTTCGTGTTATACCGTCTGATTACCACTGTATCTAATCCTCTTACACTGTGTGCCGCCATTTTCTGAGCGAATGCACAGTGTAGGAGGATTAGAAGATTCAACCACCTCTTTCTCCTGGCACTAGCCAGGATAAGGGAGGGGGGATTGTGTGAGCACACTAGAGCGTGTGTGTCTACACCAAATTTGCTGCATAAAGCAATGAGGTTGCTTTACCACATTGCAATGCTGCAATTTTGGGAATTGCTCCCTCTAGTGACCAGCACATGGAAATGTTATAAATTAGAATCTAATTTATAATATTTCCTGACTTGTGAAAAAATTAAAACAATTAAAACAATGTTTAATCACTTAAATACTAACTGTTTAACTGAAAAAAAAAATATAAAATTCTAGCGACACATTCCCTTTAAGCATTGCAATGTCCTGTAAAAAAAAAATTGGCTCATCTACTTAATCCGTGTAAAGAAATTCTCAAGGGTATTTGGAAGCTCGTACAGATCTAGAGGTGCCCATAGAAATCAGAAGACAAACTGCTGAACCGTAGATTTCCGCAGGACCAAACCACTATCTATTGCATATGGGGGTCAATTGACTTTCCTCTAATGGCAGAGTTTTCTCTGTTCTTGTGGGAAATAAGTCACTGCAAAAGAGTAAGCATGCATGTTAATGGTGGAGTCAGGAGGACTTGCTGTTGGCCGAAAGACGATTCGGCCGACTACTATATAAAGTGTAGGGGCAACTTGATACCTACTCATCGCTTTTGCATCAACTGCTTAATCCTAGGGGGTTGTGCGGGCGTAAAAATTATTTTTAAAACGGCTCACGACGGTCAGCAAACATAAAAAAAAGCCAAACAATATACTCGTCAATACTCCGTTTGCTCCCGTTCAGTCGCTGCCGATACCTCCGCTGGTCTCTACTTTTGGCTGCAGCAATGACATGCCGGCACAGGGATATGTTATTGCCTGCAACCAATGACTGACAACAGCTGTCACTGGCTATGACCAGTGATTGGCTGTTGCCCAAAACTTTACAAAGAATGAACTCACTTTGTTTTATTTTAGAAGAATTTCCGGATTGGTTTTTTGCTTCTAATCTTGTAGAATCCCACATTATATAGCAGCTCTTCACAGGAAACAAGTAAAGGATATTGGACTTAATGGATTATTAGGTGCCAAATTAAAGAAATTTCACTGCACGTGACATCCTAATGTATATAACTTTATAATAAAGTTTTTAGTTTTGCATATCACTGTCTTAAACTTGATAAAAAAAGTGACATTGTATTGATGTTCATTCCTATAAATGGTGCCATATAAAGAGCCTAGGACGTCTTTATTTTCAGACGTATATTGGGAACAGCTGTGCATGGATTCAATGTTGCTAAAAGGAGATTATTAAATGCTTCACATCTGGTTGTGGAATGTAACCACGGTAAAGTGCTGCTTGTTTACTGAAAGGGAACGATCTGATCACTGGCTGACTACTACTCGGAAAGATGTCCATCTGAACTACTTTTACAGACTTCCTGTATGAAATGCCATTATCATCCTGGGACAAATCCACTGAATGAACACAATGCGTTTACTACACTTACAATTTGCATCGTTATAGAAAAGGCTATATACTGTAGCTATATACTGTTTTACTGTATATACTGTCAGATCCCCATAACAAAAAAAATAACCGCCCTGGTGATTCTGATAAACCCCCCTATCTTCAGAAATGAGGACCTGGTTCATATTTGCCCCCACATTCCTATCCGGAGAGAAAGGCAACATGACCCTCAAGAAGGTTTTACTCCCATATTTGGTAATGGGGAGATCATTTGCATAAAAGGGTTGTCCATGAGTAGAAAACATGGCTGTTTTCTTCTAAAATCAGCACCACTCCTGTTCTCGGGTCGTGTTTGGTATTTTAAGTGAATAGGGCTGAGCTGTCATACCAGACACAACTTATGGACAGGAGTGGCACCGTTTCAGTAAAAAAGCAGCTAACTCTGGACAACCCCTTTAAGTACTCACCAGACATCTATCTATCGTCTTTATGAAATGCCATGTAATAACAAAGTCTGCTCAACTAGAAGAAGATTATATCAGAGAGCTCTGAATTGTGCAATTAACAGACAAGATCCGCCATGATATGACAATGGCCTGCATGAATCGGAATGTTAATTATAGGTAATAAATAAATAAACTAATTATCTTCTTATTTCACTAGTAAACATCTACTATTCTTTGACAAGTAGAGCAAAGGTCAGAGAAAACATGTCAGCCCATGGGCACTGGAATTACTAACAATTAGCTGGAATACAAATCCTCATAGGGCATACCATCATATTGCTGAATCCGAACAATGCCAATGAATGTCTGATACCATCAATATAAACACGTGTTGTTGGTAGTTTTGTTTCTGCTGTAGCTGAATATATAATGAAACATGTCTAAAAACAGATTTACCCACAGCATCTGTGATTTCTAATGTGTTCGTAGTTGCTGGGATCGTTACAGTTACAGTATATGTAAGATAGTTGTGTTTTCTAACCATCCCAGCACTTTGTGTCTCCATCACATGACCATGAACTGAATTGTATCCACTGGAAGTAAACAATGAATGTTTCTACTGAATAACAACAAGCAGAGATCTTGAGACGTGAGGAATTAATACAGACTGTATATTGGAAATTGTATAACTTTTAATTATACGAAAACTAACATTAATTTGCTGAAACCGGACAACCCCTTTAATGCTGAGAGGGAATATTTTTAGAACTTCACAGTAAGAGATGGGCGTTCACATACTTATACTGAACATCTGAATCCTAACAAATATTTTTCTTTCTTTCATCACTAAGAGAAAATTACAAGTTACATAATTGAATAACAGATAAAATGTTGCCTATGTCATCGGGGACAAATAAATCCTTCACCTAATGTGTAATAAACATTAGACAATGTAGCTAGTGGGACATACTGTACTTTAAATGTTTTCTCAATGACAGAACACGGCACACTGTAACACAAGCACTGATGGGTCGCTGGCAAAACTGTTTTAATTCCATTGACAATAGAGGAGTAGGGATAATCAGTAAAATGTGTCAGTAAAAAACAATTGCAGTATTATGTTAAAGTAAAAACTGTTGTTTTTTATTTGAAATTTGTTAAACACACATCTGATAAGTGATAAGTATAATGGAGTTAATTTATGTATCTCTTCCAAACGGGGAACTGTGTATTTAAAGTATATAATATCTTCTCTCTTGATACCAGTTGAAACATAAGACATAATGACAGAAGGGCACTATACTCTGACTGCTACTTAGTAACAAATTGGTGAAGGGTTTCGGAAGACTAAGAAAAGAAGCAGAAGTATGTAGAATAGCACATCTATTATGTAGTATGGTCTATGTTTAAATGTCAGAAAAAAGTGTTGAAATAACTTTAGTCTGATATAATAGAATGTACAAAATAGATGAATATATGGTAGTACAAAATAACAAGTCCAACAAGACCGGGGTTATCAACTATAACTGCAATAAAACCAGGCAGATTTGTTTCATATACAGATGACACAAGGGCAGTGGCGTAACTACCGCCGTAGCAGCCGTAGCGACTGCTACGGGGCCCGCGGCATGAGGGGGCCCGTGTCATCCGCCGGCACGGGCCCCCACCATGGCCGCAGGCTCCGCTAGCAGCCGCTATGGCTGTTACAGCGGGACGCCACTGAACACGACTACGACAGAGCAGGGAGGTATCTCCCGCTCTGCCATTAAACAAAAGGCATGTATCCCCTATCCACAGGATAGGGGATACATGTGTGATCGCTGGCAGCGATAAGGAGAACGGGGGACTGAAAGTCCCCTGAAGTTCTCCATCACAAACTTCGGACTTCCGGGGTCTGTGTCGGCAGCTCCGTAGAAATGAATGGAGCGCCGGTCGCGCTTGTGCGCATGCGTGACCAGCGCTCCTTTCATTTTTATTGAGCTGCCGACACAGACGCCGGAAGTCAGAGATTAGTCATGGAGAACTTCAGGGGACTTTCAGTCCCTCGTTCTCCCTATCAATGCCAGCGATCACACATGTATCCCCTATCCTGTGGATAGGGGATGCATGTTATTTGTAGGACACACTATAGGTCGCATTTTTTTGGGGGGGGGGCGCTGTATGGAGTTCCCTACAGGGAGGGGGGGCGCTGTATGGCGTTCCCTGCAGGGGAGGGGGTGCTGTACGGCGTTCCGTGCAGGGGGGGGGGCGCTGTATGGCGTTCCCTGCAGGGGGGGGCGCTGTATGGTGTTCCCTGCAGGGGGGCCGCTGTATGGCGTTCCCTGCAGGGGGGGGCGCTGTATGGCTTTCCCTGCAGGGGGGGGGGGCGCTGTATGGCGTTCCCTGCAGGGGAGGGGCGCTGTATGGCGTTCCCTGCAGGGGGGGCTGTATGCCGTTCTCTACAGTGGGGGCTGTATGGCGTTAGCGCCATACAGCCCCCTCTGTAGATAACGCCATACAGTCCCCCTGTAGATAACGCCATACAGTCCCCCTGTAGATAACACCATACAGCCCCCCCTGTACATAACGCCACACAGTCCTCCCTGTAGATAACGCCATACAGCCCCCCCCTGTAGATAACGCCACACAGTCCCCCCTGTAGATAACGCCATACAGTCCCCCTCTGTAGATAACGCCATACAGTCCCCCCTGTAGATAACGCCACACAGTCCCCCCTGTAGATAACGCCACACAGTCCCCCCTGTAGATAACGCCACACAGTCCCCCTCTGTAGATAACGCCATACAGTCCCCCTCTGTAGATAACGCCACACAGTCCCCCCTGAAAATAACGCCATACAGTCCCCCTCTGTAGATAACGCCATACAGTCCCCCTCTGTAGATAACGCCACACAGTCCCTCCTGTAGATAACACCATACAGTCCCCTCTGTAGATAACGCCATACAGTCCCCCTCTGTAGATAACGCCACACAGTCCCTCCTGTAGATAACGACATACAGTCTACAGGGGGGGCTGTATGGCGTTATCTACAGGGGGGCGCTGTATGGCGTTATCTACTGGGGGGACTGTATGGCGTTATCTACAGGGGGGGCTGTAAAAAAGGCACTATCTACAAGGGGGGGGGCTGTGTGACACCCAGGGGAGGGGGGGGCCCCAGTCAAAAGTTTGCTATGAGGCCCAGTCTTTCCTAGTTACGCCCCTGCACAAGGGCATATGCACCAGAGAGTAGCCAATGTGGCTGCTAAAGGGCCAGTGAATAGTGGCTACCAGTTCATGTTTCTCAAAGCAATATAAAACTGCACAGGATATTTTTTCTCCACAAGCCTCAAAGAACTAGGGTGTATTCACGCTTTGCAAATTGGTAGATCAATGTTCTTGAAAGGCTCCCAAGCGTTCTGCTCTGGTTCAAAGTCTATCCAAACGAATAATAAATAAAAAAATACAGATTCAGGAGCAGAGACGCATGAAATGTTAGAGATGAACAGGGAAGAAAGAATACTCACCTTGTAAGACACAGGGATAATTTGTCGAAGGACAGAAAAGGGACATAGGAAGCGGGGAGAAGGCCTGTAGTGGGTAAGTGGCTTGAAAAAGTTGCTGCAGTATCCGTCTCCAGATCTTTCTCCTCATCTTCATAAATGATGCAAGGGCATTAGTACGAGAAAATAGCCTAAGTGGCCGCTATGGGGGCCAGTGGACAGATGGCCACCAGCTCATGTTGATGCTATTCCTCTAAGCCAGTGTTCCCTAGTCAGGAGTTCCCCAGAACACAGCAGCAACGCCTGCCACTTTTACAGTAGCGATAGCAAACTGATTCAATTTTCTCAAAGATGCTTAGCAAAACACATCTCAGCCAGAATATAGAATTATAGAATGTGTTACCTCCCTCCAGACAACTCTTCTTTGAGGTCAGAATGGGAGAAGGGGTTCCCCAGAAGTGGAACATTTTTTGGGTTATAATGTTGGGAAACATCTAAGCGATGTGAAAATACAGTGTTCTCCCTCACCACAGACCTCAAAGAACTAGAGTATAGTCACACGGTGCAGAATCATATGTCAGAAAGCCACACTTTTACTGTATCATGGCAAAACTGCATTTTTATTACTGGTTTTGCTGTGGTATTGGTTTTCTAAAATCACCACAATTCCTGCAATCCTGTATTTATTTACATGTGGTTTTGCTACAGTGCGGTATTGATGATTAACCCAATGACCATGACACGCTTTTATCCTACCATAGGTAGGAAGGGGGGTGAGGAGGTGCTGGGATCCCATGTCCTAGATCTTTGTATTGCTTTAACATAATCCATTTTAACCCAACCTGTACACTATTTTTGGCGTGACTCTAGCCAACATCAGATTGACTTTGTTCATGCTACACTTTTCAGTCACTACAGGTGATAACTGAACATGGGTGTTTCTCTTCATTGAACACTGTAATGGAGATGAATCACTATTGTCTTCACAGTCTGACTGTGAAAATAGTTTGTACAGCTTGTATAACCATGAGTTATGGAATTCCCTGTGAAGTGGCTATGCAGATAGAGACAGTTTACTGCCTTCTCTTCTATATTTGTACTGGGAATAGCTTGTGTTCTGCTGGAGAACTTTTTCATGGTGCCTTTAAGTAAACAGTTAAGCTCTACATTCCACAATTTCTATTCTTCCTAATGCATTCATAATCATGATAAGAATACTGTATAAATGATTAACGTATTCCACAATTCTCAAGCATGCAAATAATTTGTATTACCCAGATATATTTATCTTCACTGGAGAACTTTTCATTCTGTGTCTGTGCAAGTGCCTGAACGGATTGTACTCGCTGCACAATTCAAAACCCATATATGGAAAAATGAAATATTTTAAGGTTTCGACTGCGATTCTGGCCCTATTCCGGGATTGTGCTAGTTTATGTTTTCAGTATAAATTATCAGATGGCTGTACTGTATTTGATATAAACAGGGTTGACAAAATGCTACTTCTGTTTTTAGGAAACCAAAATAATCTTCATGCCGCGAACATTTTTTTTTAATTTTGCAAGAAGATATCAACAAATGTGTAAAGGGATATACAAAATACTTTAGACTATAGGAGCCAGTTAGACCTATTCAGAAGCCATCAGCAGAAAACCACATATGAAGCTAATTTCTGGGAGTACTGGTCTCCGGGAGCCTGTGATCACTTGGCTGCATCCAATGTATAAGACCATTACAGTTTTTAAGGTGGGACAATTTAATCAAAATGTGCGTTAATAACCTAACATTTGTAAGCATAGTAAACGTAGCAGTAACGCTAAATAATTAGCGCATTTGGTGGTCTTGGTGCTCGCAGAGTGCTGTTGCAATGTTTTTTTCGTTATGTACTGTTTGCAGTCACAGCATATGTGCACCTGCAGATTTATGTCATTTTGTTAGGATGTGCTGACCAACTTTATTTTTTTGTGCTTTACATGTGGGGGTGATAACTGCCTCTATTTTGGGCGTGCAATCCTCCCATTCTGCCCGTGGGTATGCAGGCTTAGGCCAAGGAGAGGGGTGTTCTTTTAGGTTAGGGACACAATTTAAAGAGGTGCTTTATTGTGGCAAGTGGGCTCACACAATTTGATCAAAATGTGCGCTAAGAACCTCACGTTTTTAAGTATAGTAAACGTAACAAATACAAAATAATCTAAATATAGCATTTTGTGCTTTTGGCGCTCGCAGAGTACTGTTGCAATGTTTGCTTTATGATTTGTATGCAGTAACAGAATACATGCAACTGCACATTTCTGTCATTTTGTTAGGTTGTGCGGGCCAACTTTTAGTGTTTGTTTTTAAGTTGGGAATCCACACACTTTTCTTTAAAATGTATAGTGTACCTTGATCTGCCAACATATTTTTACAGTTCCACCGGTCCTTTAATTATTATTTTATTAGAGGTTAGAGTCTGTTATGCTCTTACAAAGCTCTGATGCCCATTTCCCTTTCACACATAAATGGCAAAAATTAGGACTCATCCTTATTCAGTTGACATAGAGGTGAAGAGATGCTGTATACTAACCTCCTAATCATGTCTAAGGGGACCAGTCCCAAAGCTGCCAAAATTCTGATAGTTATTTCTGAAGGGAATAGGGCACCAAAGCTCTGTGTAGGCATCACTCCCAACTTCCTAATAATATTTTACCAAATGAGTGGAAATAAAGAAACAGGACAAAGTTAGAAAGGAGTTTGTAGCTGGAGGTTATAAAAAAAAAACAAAAAAAAAGAAGAGCATTCGGAAAGTCTTCAGACCCTTTAGCCAGTCTTTAGCCAGAAAGAAGCCTCTCCTCAGTAAAAGACACATGAAAGCCCTGCCTGGAGTTTGTAAAAAAACACCTAAAGGACCCTCAGAATGTGAGAACCAAGATTGAACTTTTTGTAATCATTTCTATGCGTCATGTCTGGAGGAAACCAGGCACTGCTCCTCACCTGCCCAATACCATCCCTACAGTGAGGTATGGTGGTGGCAGCATCATGCTGTGGGGGTGTTTTACAGCGGCTGGGACAGGGAGACTGGTCAGGGTTGAGTGAAAGATGAATGGAGCAAAGTACAGAGATATTCTTAATGAAAACCTGATCCAGAACAGTCTGGTCCACATACTGGGCCAAAAGTTCACCTTCCAACAAGACAATGACCCTAAGCACACAGCTAAGACAACACAGGGGTGGCTTAGGGAGAACTCTGTGAATGTCCTTGAGTGGCCCAACCAGAGCCTTGACTTAAACCCAATCGAACATCTCTAGAGACCTGAAAATGGCTTTCTACCGACAGTCCCCATCCAACCTGACAAAGCTAGAGAGGATAGGCAGAAAATCCCCAAATCCTGGTGTGCAGACCTTGTGGCATCATACCTAAGAAGAGTGAAGGCTGTTATCACTACCAAATGTGTTTCAACTAAGTACTGAGTGAAGGGTCTGAATAATTATGTCAATGCAATATTTTAGTTTTATTCTTTTCAATAAATTTACAAAGATTACCAACATTCTGTATTCACTCTGTCATTATGGGGTATTGAGTGCAGAATGACGGAGAAAAGCTAGAATTTTTTTTATTTTAGCACAAATATGAAAAAAGTGAAAGTGTCTGAAGTCTTCCAGAATGCACTGTATATATATATATATATATATATATATATATATATATATATATATATATATATATATATATATATATGCATACCTCTTTTTTTTAACTCAATGTTCACTTTTTTTTTCACAGTTACTACATCCATTTGATGAATAATTCTAAAGTTATATTATTTTAGTGTCACAAACTAACCTGAGTTTGGGTTAGTCTAATGAATTTAGTGTTTTCACCTTGAAACACCCCTCACAGGGGTATGGACTTTTCCAGGGGAATTCCCGGACTAGTCTTCAAAAGCAACTGCTTACGACAATCAGAATACGATCAGAAAACAAAGTTAATAAAATTCCGGTGCAAATCTAAATATATCAAACACTTACACCTTCACATTAAACAGGAATCAGGCCATGTGAACCTCCTAAAGCAGGAGGTGATCAGACTTTAGCTGGGCAGTAACTATTTGGCGCACTAGCCTGTCAAGAGTGTGGTTGCAGTATGCAAGCTCGTATAGCGACAGGGATCTGATAAGTTGGAATCATTCAACACACTTTCTCACAACATTCCTTTTTAAACCAGGTCACACATTTAGCGCGCGTCCACAGGATATGCCATTAATGTTTGATAGGTACGCGTCCTACCTCTGGCAAATCGCAGCTGTTTCTGTAACTCTCATAGACCTGAATGGAGAGAATGTGGCAACCTCTCTATTTATTCTCCCTGCCTGGATGCAATAGCCTACGGCGACCTTACCAGGTGAGAGCGGGAATGGGGGAGCCCCGTTCTCCAAATAGGTGCGGGTCCCAGAGGTGGGACGTGCACCGTAACACATTTATGATATATCCTGTGAATATGCCATAAATGTGTGATTTTGAATTTAAGCTCAGACTTTTCCTCTAAGGGCAGAATTATAGGAATGTACCATGAAGAATTTGAGCTTGATAAATAACCTCCAAAGTGCGACAGTGATGCCTGTACTATGATCTAGGAGTATCATATTTTGTTGAGACACATGCAATTGTTTTTAGTTCTTCACTTTGTACTGTAGATAGGAAATTAGGATGAGTCATTGTTGCTAGTAGCTTCAGATTCTAGTTTGGTTTGAAAACATTGTGGTAGTTAAGAGATATCAAAGAGTTATTGAGAGGTACAGTGCACACATAAAAAAACATGTGATAACGAATATGTATATAAGCACAGCTTTTTTTTCACAAGATGAATAAAGCAATTATGAGCAATAAATTGACTAAAATAAAATCAATGCATACTCCATGCTTTACATAGTCTAAAATAAAGCATAATAAAAGTGAATAGAAGACAAGCTCTTACAATTCAGTGGTGTCTCTATGGACAAAATAATGTGATATATCCAGAGTGCAATGTATATATCCCACCCAACCTAATAGTATAAGATTACGTAATGTATCCCATTTGTATACAGTCTCAGAGATTAGTGTTTATATGTAAAATGTATCTTAATAAAATGTGGCCTTGTTGCCCACAGTATTGTCTGGAATTACATTTTTCGAAAATAATAAAAACTAACCTTTTTCAACTATAATACACTTTGGCTAATGCAAATACAACAAACAAGTGTACAAGATCTGCACTAAGCAATTCTGTTCTTTCAACCTAACCATATATAGCAAATACATGTAAAATACTTCTGACTACTACCACGTATTAGAAGATTATTTTGCAACAAGGAAACATTTGTCAACAGCTTACATTAAATGCACGGAGGAAATTAGTTTCCACCAGAATCTCAGAGTAAGATGGACTTCCTTCTGTTTAGGGAAACATGTAAAACAAATTGAATTCTTAAGCTGTGTAGTTATAAAAATCAGTTTTTCCCTTACATTCTATTAGTTAACCCCTTCACAACTGCCATACGGCTATATACATTCCAACAGCCGATGCCTCGTGCAGTTGCCACATGTATAAACGTTGACAGCCTTGAAGGGGTTTAATGAGTGCGGTGCTGCTTTAGTGTGAGCAGCGCTGCACTCTCATGTCTGCCGGGGATTTAAGAGCCCTGTACTACACCCCCCACTCTAGATAGTGCCACATACAACCCCCTGTAGATAGCGCAAAATCCCCAGCAGATAGCACTACCTAAACTCCCTATAGGAGCTCTCTGGCCGGGGATTCCCCTCCTAGAGGGAGCCTCCGACGTCTCTCCATCCCTGCTGTAAATGGTGCCCCCCCTGTAGATAGCAACCCCCCTGTAAATAGCGCCACCTAAACTCCCACTAGGAGCAGAATCCCCTGTGTCAGATCACTATGTGTCGGGGATTCCGCTTCTAGAGAGAGCCCCTGACATCACTGTCTACCGTCAGGGCTCTCTCTAGGAGCAGAATCCCCGGCCGACACTCTGACTGGGGATTCTGCTACTGGAGAAGCCCCTGGCGTCACTATCCATATATGGACAGTGACGTCAGCGGCTCTCTAGGAGCGGAATTCCTGGTGTCAGATAGCTCTGTGCCGGGCATTCCGCTTCTAGTGATTGCCCCTGACGTCACTGTCCATTAGGACAGTGACGTCAGAGGCTCTCTCTAGGAGCAGAATCCCCGCTAGACACTCTGATCAGGGATTCCGCTACTGGAGAAGCCCCATGCGTCACTATCCATATATGGACAGTGACGTCAGTGGCTCTCTCTAGGAGCGGAATCGCTGGTGTTAGATTGCTCTGTGACGGGGATACCACTACTGGAGAAGCCCCTGGCGTCACTATCATTATATACAGTGACGTCAGGGCATTGTGGCATTATATGGGCACTACCTACAGGGGACACTGTGGCACTATCTAAATGGGCACTGTGTGTGGCACTATCTGCAGTGGGAAGTGGCACTATATGGGCACTGGGGCACTATTTATAGTGGGCACTATCAGTGTGGGTATTGGCACTATCTACAGTGGGCAATGTGGCACAATGTACAGTGGTATTGCGTCACTATCCACATGGGCACTGTGATGTTTTCAGGTGGCTGCGATAAAAAACCCCTAACAAATAAAATTCATCAATTTTTTTAACGTCCATGAAAAACGGATGCCAAATGTCAGTGAAAAACGGTCAGATGGTCGGGAAATGGATTCAATACAATACATATATTATAGAGATATATAAAAAATTACAAAAAAGTGTTTTTTCACATTTTTAGCTCATAATAAAAATTAAAAACATCGAATTAATTAAACTAATCTAGAGTAAAAATAGTTCTGATATTTAAAGCAGTTTCAAAAATATTATCGTTTAAAGAAGTGCATATCAGAAATGGAAAATTTGACCTGGACACAGGGCTATCAATGACCCTTGGTCATGAAAGGGTAAGTGAGGATTTACACCTATGTTAGCCTATGGGGCCATGCAGACAATCCGTGATTTTCACACAGCGTGTGTCTGCTGCGTGAAACGCACGACATGTCCTATATTTCTGCGCTGTTCGCGCATCACGCACCCATTGAAGTCAATGGGTGCGTGAAAATCACACGCACCACACGGAAGAACTTCCGTGGGACGCGCGTGATTCGTGCAAAAGCAGTAAGAAGTATGATTGAAAACAGAAAAGCACCACGTGCTTTTCTGTTTACAAACATACAGAGTGTCATAATGATGGCGGCTGTGTGAAAATCATGCAGTCGCGCATCATATGGTGATGACACACGGAGCTGTTAAGTGCCTTTTGCGCACGCAAAACGCTGCATTTTTTGCGCGCGCAAAACGCACACGTTCGTTTAAATCCGCCCTTATGGTTAGAAACTTTACCCAAATCTTGCCTGATGTCATCGGAAGTATCAACTGGGCACATTTAAAACAGGAGCTCAAATCTTGCTGCTGCTCTGGTCATCAGATAGTCAACTGATGGACCCAAGCTTCCAAGAAATCATCTATTAGCAATATGTGCATTGATTTAATTTACTTATTGGACCTCCACAAAAGAAAAAAAAAAAATATTTCCTAAAGATTCTGGACCATGTTGGTTACATTACACAGTTGATACAGATTTGTTGGTTGCACACTCATGCTGAAAAATCCCCAAATCCCCATCCTTCTTTCCATCTTAAAGGAAGGGTGTCGCAAAAAAAATATTTTTTTATATCAATTTGCTTTTAGTGTTTTATTAAAAAAAAAAATATTTATTTGTGTGTTTGTGTTTTACTTTTTTTTATTTTCTAACTTTTTCTTCTCTATGGGGGCTGCCATTTTTTTTTTCATGTCTGTATGTGTCGATTAACGACACATACAGACATGGAATACGGCACATACAGCCCCATAGAGAATGCGAACGGGAGCCGCTCCCACACAGTCCAAATGGAAGGTCTTCGGCCGAGCGACATCCGGCGCCATTTTCTTGTGGACCAGAAGCTGCGGCCAGACAGTACGATTACTACTTCCGGTCGCGGCTTCCGGACATGTGTTCTGAAGCAAGCACTAGGAGCGGAGGGAGCAGACGGAGCGGACGGACGGGAGGGAGCGGCGGCAGCAGGAGCAGGTAAGTTATGTCTGTGTTTGTTCGTGTTTTACTGTGTGTTTACTACTGTATGTAAACCTACTACACTGTGTGTTAGCTCAAAAAATGGCGACACACAGTGTAGGAGGTTTGAACATTCAATCCCCTCCTTTCTCCTGGCACTAGCCAGGATAAAGGAGGGGGGATTGTTTGAGGCCGCTAGAGCGAGTGTATCTTCTCAAATTTTGCAGCATAAAGCAATGTAGTTGCTTTACCACATGTCAATGCTGCAATTTTGGGAATTGCTCCCTCTAGTGACCAGCACAGGGAAATGTTATAAATTAGAATCTAATTTATAATATTTCCTGACTTGTGAAAAAATTAAAAAAATTAGAACAATGTTTAATCATTTATACACTAACTGTTTAACTAAAAAAAAATAAACAATTTTTCTAGCGACACATTCCCTTTAAAAGTGATCTATTTGATTGACATCTGTCAACTCTCCACCCCATAGGAAAACACTATATTCATTGTCATATTTGAGATGACGTGCGTTTGACATGCTATGTTAGAGTATGTTCACACGGCCCATTTTCAGCCGCTTTTTGGGCCGTAAGCGCCCGAAAAATGGCCGAAAAATCGGAAGCAGAACGTCTCCAAACATCTGCCCATTGATTGCAATGGGAAAAACGGCGTTCTGTTCCGACGGGCCGATTTTTAGCACAGCCGTTTTGAAAAAGGCAGCGTAAAAATATGGCCGTGGAAAAGAAGTGCAGGACACTTCTTGGGAAGTTTTTGGAGCCGTTTTTTATAGACTCTATTGAAAAAAGCTCCAAAAATGTCCATAAAAGGCGCAGCGAAAATCGCGAGTGGCTTCAAAATCGTCTGAAAATTAGGAGCTGTTTTCCCTTGAAAACAGCTCCATATTTTCAGACGTTTTTGAGTTTGTGTGTGAACATACCCTCATCCTGCAGGAAAAGCCTTTTACAGATTGGCAGACTGTGGTAATAAAAGTATGAGCTTGGTACGCAGGTACCCAATGATACTCAAGTAGGTTGTGTCATAAAGTCCCAATGTGTGCCAATAACACATTCTGCAATACACCGCTTCAAGACTGAATCACTGACACAAGGTGGATGGATCAATGGATTCATGTGGCTCTCCCTATCATTTTAGTGGTGTACCTAAATAGTAGCCTACTATTAAATTATGTTAATTGGGCAGCCATAGCTATTATCTATGCCCATATGACATAATTATTAGTCAGAATATTGACTGGCTTAAGGCTGGGACTGAAATATAATTACACTTCAATAGACATCAAGTGGTCATAAGAATGCCCTTACTCGGACATGATTTTAGTTCAGGTCACTTGACACAAATCAACTCTTGTGTAATATAAGTCACATAAATTTCCCTGTTTGAGTTACACACATACAAAATACACATAAAAGTTGTGAATGGGAAAATTTTCATGCAACTTTTGCAGGACACATCAAAGTTGTGCCAAGAAGCAATCTCATTGCATTCTTATCGAAGTATCTGTCACACAACCCCAAAGTCTAAGAACAGTAATGCACTGAAGGCATAGTCAAGCCCAAACATAAGTTTTTCAAAGCCTTTATTTATTTTGATCCATAAAACAAGCATAGCTTTCAGCAGGGGTGAGGATTCTCTAACATCACAAGTTTTTCTCTGTTAGTGATAAAATATTCATTAAACGTTAACATACCCCTAGTTGTGTAAGTAAAACTGCTGACATTTTAATTTGGGGGTGCTTCTTAAATAGTACTGGGTGCAAAAAGGATTTTCCTACAGCTCTAAATGAATAACGTATAGACGTATGGAGACATGCATACAAATTAAGTATTTCTAAAAGAGCAAGATAGTGTCAGGACAATGTACCAAAGGTATATCTTCCACAATAAATACAACCTCTCTCCCAATCCAATGTTGTATGCATTTGTAACAATGCCGCTTCTAGAAACTGTTCCTTGACATCCCTTTTTCTGACACTTTCCTAATTTTGAAAAGGATGACAGTGTTCTCAGAGGAATTGCTACATGCATTCCTTTGCTCTTTAGTATACTTGGATACAGAAACACAATATCTTCAAGAACAGAGAGAATCAATTTAAAAGAATTCTAAATAATTTTGACATACAAGCATCTTGTTAAACACGCCTCAGAACATTTGGAAGGACACAGAGTGAAATGTTTGTATTTGAATTAACAAGAGATTATTGAGGATTCTTCTATAGGCCATTCTTTCGAATGCAAGTAATACAAGGGCAGGAAAATGAATTCACAAATACCTTTATTAGCAACACAGATCTTACTTTGCTTCCTTTTCAAGGCATATAATACAAAAGTGCTTGTCAACCCTGTGGCAACCACATAACTACATTATTAGCTCCAGAAGGCATTAGAGAATGGAGTAGTTAACCCCTTGGCGCCGCAGCCAGTTTTCATTTTTATTTTTCCTCCCCGCCTTACAAGAGCCATAACTTTTTTTATTTTTCCAGCGTCATAGCTGTACCATATAATGTACTCTTTTTGTATGTAAAATTGACTCACCGTGCGGTAAAAAAGACATGTTAACTTTATTCTTTGGGTCAGTACGATTACAGCGATACCAAATTTATATAGTTTGTTTCTATGTTTTACTACTTTTACATAATAGGAAATATTTGTAAAAAAAAAAAGAAGATGTTATTGTGTTGTGTGTCTCCATATTCTGAGACCAAAAACTTTTTATTTTTCCCTCGATGGTGTTGAGTGAGGGCTTATTTTTTGCTGGGCATGATTTAGTTTTTACTGGTACCATTAGAGGTTACATATGTCATTCACCGTGCAGGAAAAATAATATTATATTTAAATAGTTCAGATAGCTACGGACACGTTGATACCAATTATGTTTGTATTTTTACTATATACATTATTTTACATAAGAAATTAGTAAAATAAAAGTAAATTCAAGTAAAAAATTGTATGCATACTATATATATATATATATATATATATATATATATACATACTAGTCCTTCTCAATGAATTAGAATATCATCAAAAAGTTAATTTATTTCAGTAATTCAATTCAAAAAGTGATTCATTACATACAGAGTGATCTATTTCCAGCTGGAAATAGATTGTGCGATAATGCCCCCCCTGTAGATTCTGTCATACAGCTCCCCCTGTAGGTTCTGCCATACAGCCCCCCTTTAGATAGTGCCATACAGCCCCCCTGTAGATAGTGCCATACAGCCCCCTTGTAGATAGTGCCATACAGCCCCTGTAGATAGTGCCATATAGCCCACCTGTAGATAGTGCCATACAGCCCCCCGTAGATTGTGTCACCCCCCCTTTAGTGTCCCCCTCTTGTAGATAGTGTAACTCCTCTTGTAGATCGTGCCACAAAGCCCCCTGTAGATAGTGCCCCTCCACTCTTGTAGATAGTGCCATACAGCCCCCTATAGATAGTGCCCCCCACCTCCCCCTTGTAGATACGTAGTGCCATACAGTCCCCCTCTCCCTTGTAGATACTGCCATATAGCCCTCCACCACCCACTTGTAGATAGTGTCATACAGCCCCCCACCTCCCCTTGTAGACAGTACCCCCACCTCCCTCTTGTAGATAGTGCCATACAGCTCCCCACTTCCTTCTTGTAGACAGTATCCCCCACCCCCCCTTGTAGACAGTACACCCCACCTTCCTCTAGTAGATAGTGCCCCCACCTCCCCTTGTAGATAGTGCCATAGAGCCCCTCACCTTCCCCTTGTAGACAGTGCCCCCCAAATCCCCCTTGTAGACAAAGCCAAGCAGCCCCCCACCTCCCCTTTGTAGACAGTGCCCCCCAAACAAATAAAACAAAAAAATTATCCTCAGCTAGGCCCCGTAATAAATGGAGCTGCTCCACAATGCCAACGGGATCCTTGCGTAGACCGGCATAATTCAGTGACATCATCACGCCGCTATTTACTAGCTCTGTAGTCTAGTAAATGGCAGAGCAGGGAGATACCTCCCTGCTCTGCCATAGTGTTCAATAGTATCTGCGTCCTAAGGACGCAGATGATATTGAATGTGCCATTGCTACCGCTGTAGCAGCCATAGCGGCCGCTAGCGGCGATTCCGGGCATGGGGGCCCTCATGCCGCGGGCCCCGTAGCAGCCGCTATGGCTGCTACAGCGGTAGTTACGCCACTGCATAGACTGCAGCATTCCAAAAGGTAACATTTTTCTCTGGACATCAAGTCCCAAAACATCCCTGGTCATGAAAGAGTCAAACAAGGCCCCAATTTATATGAGCAAAAGTATTGATAAATGAGCCCCAATGTCTTAACATTGACAGACACAAGCTGGGCTCACTGGGACGAACTGGGGTGGCACAACTGCCTGTATGATTCTATCACAGAATTTTTTATTAACAATAAAAAATATTGTATTAACAATACTGTCTTACAATTCAGGTATCTTCAGACTGCATGTCAATAATATGCATCAGTATGTATAGAAAAAAACAAATAAATACATCAATATTTTGCCATAACTGGAATGATTTTCTTACAAAATATTTATATTTTTCAAATTTTTGCACACATTGGAAATTTTGCTGCACAAAGAAAATGTTGTGACAATTATTGTTGAACACTACCAGAGATAGTATAATGACCAGAGACAAAATAATTGAATAGATTCTCACCCGATAGAACATGCATGTTATTTTCCACGACAGACATCCGAATGCACAGATCTAGTATTTGTCAGTCACTAATTCCCCACTCCCCACTGAAATAAAATGCCTGGCCAAGAGTGAATGCCTATGCAGAGGTCGGTAAAGAAACAAGTGTTTAGTCGATAACTAATGTGTTTGGCAGTTTCACTTTATTGCATGAAGTAGGAAAAATGCTATATTTCTAGCTTAGAGACCTATATGAGACATGCAGATGTAGTCCATGTTAACTAATTATTATAAGGTGTCTAATTTCTTAAGTACAGTTCAAAGACATACAATACTTTATATAGAGGTATAGTAATGATATAACCATGTGACATTTTATAATAGCTATGAATTGGCTTCTTGTACTAACTCTTTACGGTTATCAGTCTGCTTTAGGATGTGAAAATGTCAATGTCCCCATTTACAAATACTTACCTATATTGCTTGGTTATCTGAGTTTTCTTTTCTTCATGCTGGCAGTTGAATTGCCTTGAAGGAATAAAAGACCTAATTCTGCAAATGCTTGCCATTTAAACATGGTCATAGGGTGGAGTTATTCCACATCTGTTTTCCCTAGTATTGTGTCAACACCCAGGACATGCGGTTCCTCACTTTAGTTTCAGAAAACGAGCTTATGTTTAGACAAATGAATTTAATAAATAATTGTTGCCTGCATATATTACATATAGTATCCTATCGCTTGATAGCATATGCAGAAAATGTTAAAAAAGAGATTATACTGTGATTGCTGTCCACTGACATCATGACAAAACACTACTCCAAAAGCATCCCACCTGAAAGAAATAAAATAAATGTTTTATTGTGTTAAGTTATTAAAAATTCTATCAGAAACTTCTCCAGCTTTTTTTGATGGATGCAGGGCCGGGATGTGTGGTAAGTGGCCGAGGGCGTTACCTAGCAACAGGGATTCGGAGGCTAAACTTAATTTAAGAAAATAAATAAGTAATTACAAAATTTTGATGTATGGTACATCACAGTTTTGTTGCGGTCTCTGATGTGAGTTGCGAAGAAATTGTGATCCCTAAAGGCACGAATGTGTGCAGGGCCTGTAACTGCAAAAGGTTCTTCACAGATATGGAAACATGACCATACCTGTGCAGGTCCTGAAGCCAGAGGGCGGGGTGTATCAAGGCTCCACAGAGAAGGAGAAAGTCAAAGTATAAGTTGCTGTGTGTATCTGGGGTCTGGTATTGGGTCTGTATTAGTTTAGGGGGTCTGGACTGGGGTCTGTATTAAGGGGCCTGGTCTAGGGACTGTATTAGTTTCAGTTGCCTGGTTTGGCGTCTGGATTAGTTAAGTGGGTCTGTGTTCGGTCTGGGGGCTTCTGTGTTTTTAGGGGGTTTGGTCTGGGGATCCGTATTTATTTAGGGGGTCTGGTCTGTGGGTCTGTTTTTATTTAGGGGGTCTGGTCTGAGGTGTTTATTGCTAATTGGTTTAGGGGGTATGGTCGGGGGTCTGTATTTGTTCAAAAGGTCTGGTCTGTGGTCTGAATTTGTTTAGAAGGTCTAGGTTCTATATTTGTTTAGAGGGTCTGGTCTGGGGTAGTTTAGGGGGTCTGGCCTTGGGTCTGCATTTAGGGTGTCTGGTCTGGTGTCTGTATTAGTTTAAGGGGTCTGGTCAGGGGTCTGTATTTGTTTAGTGGGGTCTTGGGAATGTAATCGCATAGTGTTCTGGGGTTTGTATTTGTATTTAGGGGGTCTGGAGTCTGTATTTGTTTCTGAGGTCTGTATTTGTTTAGGGGGTCTGAGGTTTGTGTTTATGGGATCTGGTCTTGCGTCTGTATTAGTTTAGGGGGTCAGTTCTGGGGTCTATATTTGTTTAGGGAGATCTGGAGACCGTAAGAGTCAGCTCACACATTGCGGAATTCGTTGCGGAAAATCTGCAGCATAATACACTAGCAGCAAAGTGGATGACATAAAACAAATCTCATCCACCTGCTGCATAAATACTGAGCAGAAAAAACGCTCACAAATTGACCTGTGGTGCAGAATTTTATTCAATGGGGAGGTAAAACCCTCAACAAATAGCAGTTGTTGCATTTTTTTGTGGCGAGTTGGCAGTGATTCCGTCCCATGTGACGCTGCAGCCAATCACAGGCTTAGCGGCGTTCACATGGGATGAAACGTCATCCGGGAGGCTGGCCTGGATGACGTCAGAGGGCAGGCCTCCTGGGATGACGCTTCATCCTATGTGACCGCCGCTGCAGCCAATCACAGAAATGTCATCCCATGCTAGCAGGCCGGCTAAATGCTGCAGTTTTCCACAGCGTACATTACGGACAAAAAATTGCACCACAATTTGGTGCGGTTTTTCACCCAGAATTCCCTGCAGCTCACAGGGTGTATACGCTGCGTGCTTTTACAAAGCGTATTCACCCTGTGTGAACTCAGCCTAATAGTTTAGCGGTCTGGAAACTGTATTTATTTAGGGGATCTGGTGTCTATATATATTCAGGGGTCTGTTTATTCCCGAGATTTGGTCTGGGACCTGTATTTATTCTAGAGTCTGGGGTCTGTATTTTTTGAGGTGCGGTCTGGCTTCTGTAATTATTATGCACTCAAGGGTCTGTATTTATTGTGGTTTGAAGTCTGTACCTATTTTGGGGGTCTGTATTTATTTTGAGATGTGGAATCTGAAACACATTAGTTAGGTTAGCAGTGTTTGGTAGCATGGCCCATTTAAAGGGACGAACAAATGGTAAAAAATTCTCTGCATTAAACTGCTCATCGGAATCTCCCTGCATGTCATTAGTCAAAACTTAGCAAGTATGATGTGTGTGTTCTGTGTGCATACACTGTTTTGTTGTAAGTGTAAGGCTTCGTTCACATCTGCGTCAGGACTCCGTTCATGGGTTCCATTGGAGCTTTCCATCAGGGGAACCCATGAATGGAATCCAAACGGAAACCATAGATTGATTTCAATGGTGATGGATCCGGTGCAAATGGTTTCTGTTTGTACCCTTTGTGTAAGGGTGCCATCGGTTTTATGGAATTAATAGCACAGTCGACTACGGTATTAATTCCGTCAAAACGACGCAACTCTTACACAACGGTGACAAACCATTTTCACCAGATTCATCAGCATTGAAATCAATAGTGATGCAAATGGAAACCTATGGTTTCCATTTGTTCAGTTTGGAGTCCATTCACAGGTTCCCCTGACTGAAGGCTCTGACGGAACCCATGAACAGAGCCCTGACGAAGATGTGAACGAAGCCTAAGCTTGTCGCTGACTGTCCATGGGAGTGTTAGTGACTGTACACATGCCCCTGGCTGTCTGTATGGCAGGATCCCTGCCCTCTCAGATCCTACCAGCCTAGTTGTGGACCAGTGATTGGGGCACAAACAGCGCTGGAGCCTAAACAGGTGAGTAAACCACTGGACAACAAGGTACTTGATGCCGAAATGTTCCCATTAACTCCTTCACTATTAATGACCTAATAACCAATCTTAATTGATTCTATGGCAGGATGCAAGGGGGGGGGGAGCAATTTACATTATCTGACTAGGGCACCAAAATGTCTTGTCCCAGCCCTGGATTGCTGAATGGAAGCAAACCAATTGTGAAATGTGTATTATGGTAACATAAAGTTGATTTACTACACATTAATATAATAATGGATCCACATGGTAAGATGAAAAATTTATATAACAACATTCTTTGTTTTCTCAGCATTACTGCCCACTAAGATACAAATCATAATGGCAGGACACAAAAGCTAAGATTGTAGAGCTGAACTCATTATAAAACATCCCTTTATCATTTTCTCATGTATGAATAGATGCCTCCTACATGCTGTATAAAAACGGGGGTTTCATTTTTTTTGTTTAATTTGACTTTAAATGATTCATTCGCTCCGGGGCTTGGTGCGTAGGAATTGTGCTCCAGGAGATATGCTGCAATAGCAAATTTGAAACTCCCTTTGGGATATGCTTGGAAAAGAAAAATGTTACAATTGCTGCAATAATCTTTAACCATTATTAGTAATGTATTTGAATGAAGCCTACGTCTGTACAATGAGAAGACATTTACCAAGTAAATAGGCTGTGAATACTTCAAGATAATGCAAGTTTAAAAGTCATATTGTTCATGCAGAATTATTTTTATTGTAATAATACTCTAGTGACGCTCATTCATACAGTACTCATAAACACAATCTGTATAAACCGAATAAAGCGAACGTAGGTGTCATCATTTCAGCATTTATCAACACTCTTATGTATTGTTAAGAACAATTCAACACCAATGTATTTATTTATACAGTTTCAACATATTCCTGAGCATTGTGCACAGATTATTCACTCACATCAGCCCCTGTACTTGGTGAGGTTCAGAATCTCGTACCCATATTTTAGATACCCCCTCAATCTAGGTACAATTTGACCAATGTTGTGTAAAATAAAAAGAGAGTACCTAAGGGATACTCAACAAGCATACGTAACACCGTGCGGATATAGCCCTTGGTTGGATTACTAAAGTGTAGCTAAACGTTTGACAAACTTCTGACATGTCATAGTGACTTGTCAGAAGTTTGGATTGGTGGGGGTCCGAGCACTGAGACCCCCACCAATCCAAACTTCTCACATGTCAGTTGTAGTTTTTAACATTTAATTAATGTACCATATAACTTACTGAAAAACTGTAAAAAAAAAATTGTGGGGTGAAATGGAAAAAAAACAGCAATTTCTCCATTATTTTTCATTTGTGCATTATAAATGATTTGTTAACTTTATTCTGTAGGTCAGTACGATTAAAGCGATAACCCATTTATGTTGTTGTTGTTATATGTTTTACTACTTTTTACAAAATAAAAACAATTTAATTTAAAAAAAAGTAGTTTTGTGTCTCCATATTTTGAGATCCATAACTTTTTAATTTTTCTGTCGATAGAGCTGTGTTACGGCTTTTTTTTTGCAGGGCATACTGTAGTTTTTAATTGTACCATTTTAGGGTACGTACGACATTTACCGTGCGTTATAAATAACATTATATTCTAAGGGTATGTGCACACACACTAATTACGTCCGTAATTGACGGACGTATTTCGGCTGCAAGTAGAGGACCGAACACAGTGCAGGGAGCCGGGCTCCTAGCATCATACTTATGTACGATGCTAGGAGTCCCTGCCTCTCCGTGGAACTACTGTCCCGTACTGAAAACATGATTACAGTACGGGACAGTTGTCCTGCAGAGAGGCAGGGACTCCTAGCATCGTATATAACTATGATACTAGGAGCCCGGCTCCCTGCAGTGTGTTCGGTCCGGTACTTGCGGCCGAAATACGTCCGTCAATTACGGACGTAATTAGTGTGTGTGCACATACCCTAATAGTTTGGATGGTAACAATTGTACCAATACCAATTATGTTTATCTTTTTTATTGTTTACATTACTTTATGGAAAAAATGTAAAAAGGTTTTGTTTTTCAACTTTTAAATTATTTTTATATATTATTAAAAACGTTATAAAACAAATTTTTACTATGCTTTTAGTCCTTGAACATGCAATTATTGTATCACTTGTACTTTCAGCGTTCTCCTATTAAGCTTCTGGAAGGGCTTCATTAGACCCCCGGCTACCATGACAATCCATCGGCATCACGCATTTGCCTTCTGGTGGGGACGATGGGATGACAGGGGGAGCCCCACCTCTGACTAATGGCTTAGATGCCACAGTTGCTATTGTCTGCAGCATATAAGTAGTTAAACTGCCAGGATTAGAGCGATCTCCGATCCCAGCTATTAAAACAGGGTGTCAGTTGTAATATACAGCTGACTCCTACTGCCTATGGTGCGTGCCCAGCTCATGAGCCCACTCCCTAATATCCCGCCGACATCCACTGTACATTTACGACAGATGTCGGGAACGGATAAGGGTATGTTCACACGCTGAGTCAAAAATGTCTGAAAATACAGAGATGTTTTCAAGGAAAAACAGCTCCTGATTTTCAGAAGTTTTTTAAGCCACTCGCGATTTTCGCTGTGTTTTTCGCGGCGTTTTTTACAGCCGTTTTTGGAGCTGTTTTCCATAGAGTCACTGAAAAACGGCTCCAAAAATGTCCCAAGAAGTGACCTGCACTTCTTTTTCTCGGCCGTTTTTTTACGCGGCTGTTTTTCAAAACGGCCGTGTAAAAAAACGGCCCGTCGGAACAGAACATAATCAATGGGCAGACGTTTGGAGGCGTTCGGTTTCCGCATTTTTGGCCGTTTTTTGGCATTTACGGCCCAAAAATAGGCCCGAAAATAGGCCGTGTGAACATACCCTTAGGGTATGTTCACACACACTGTTTTGAGACGTAATTTGGGCGTTTTACATCTCGAATTACTCCTGAAAAAAAGTCTCCATTACGCCTACAAACATCTGCCCATTGCTTTCAATGGGTTTAATGGTGTTCTGTTCCCACGAGGTGTTATTTTAAGCACCGCTGTCAAAATATGGCACGTAAAAAGACACCCGCAAAAAAGAAGTGCATGTCACTTCTTGGGACGTTTTTGAAGCCAATTTTAATTGACTCAATTGAAAAACAGCTCCAATAATGTCCGGAAAATACGCCGCCAAAAAGGCGAGTGGCTACAAAAACGTCTGAAAATTAGGAGCTGTTTTCGCCTGAAAACAGCTCTGTATTTTCAGACGTATTTTGCTAAGCCGTGTGAACATACACTTAAAGTCATATTACTAGACTGTATAGAGATTCCACATCAATATCTGTATAACTCATCATTATATTCAATAATGTTGTACAGGAAGAGGAATACACAGTAGATGTTACTTTTTTTTTTTCAATTTTCCTTTAACTGTGTATTCAGAGTCTGGCAATTTATATTTTTACACAAACTTAAAGCATGTGTTTGCTTTAAAATAGTTTTAAAATGTCTCTCTCACTGAACAAAAGCCGTCTTCTAAATTCCATCAAACATGAAACGTAGCAAAAATAGTTTTACGATTTTCACTCTCTTTAATCCCAGTGGCAATATAAAAACAATATGAAAAAAAAATAGCAAATTTAAAGGGGTTGTCCGGGCTGATAATTACATTCTAATCCTCAGACGCTCCAGTACTGCTTGCACTCCAGCTGGTCTCTATTTACAATGGGTGAATCTGTGACACTCCATACCTACACTTCAGCGCTCCAGCCAATCACTGGTTGCAGCTGTCATGTGCCATACCCACTAATCTTTTAGAAGTCTGTAAATGAAAGTTCACATTTCTAGTAACAGATGCAATTCACAATAACTACCCTTTCCATGGGCTTCTGATGGGGGATACATAGCTCAAACAGGGTGGACGCTTCCTGTCCAAAATATATTTTCTGTGGCACACAGTGATTGCCAGTTGCTACTCATCCACGGGAAGAACTAAAGCACATGACCAACTTCTTTCCGCTAACAATGGATGGCCAGTGTGGGAGTCACTGGAGTCCATACACATAAGACTGCCAGCGATCTTTCCAAAACTGATGAGATCTGCTAACAAAAAACAAATGTGTATGGCAGCTTTAGTAAGGATGTTGTATTGTCTTATAAGAAGCAGATATAATGTTTATTTCCTACGAGCTAGAAAGTCAAAGTAAATCCAATTAGATCAATTTGTGGACACACTGTAGTCATATTTCGGGGGGACCTGCCGACCATCTAATGTGTATGGCGGCATCCCGGCTCTACCACCATGGCAGATGGGGAGAGAACAGTCAGACATGTTGAATTTCAACAAGCTCTATCCATTTGTTGGTTATTAGCTAAGCCGCTGCCAGGAGTCTAGCAGCGGCTTTTTCCCTAAGAAAAAAATGCAATCTCGGCTATCTATCTAAGTCAATCATTTAGGACACAGCATGTATAAATACTATCATCAATGCACACAAAGTTATCTTTAGATCCATATCAAATATCAAACACATGAAATACAGCTTTTCTGTAGTGTCCTACCTGACACCCCATGTTCAAACAAGCTTTAGGCCCCATGCACACGACCGTAAAAAACCTCCATTCACTTTCATTGAACACTGACACCTTTCCGTAGCACTACTGAAGGGTGTCAGTGCTGTGGAAATGTTCCGGGAATTATGGAACATGTCCGTTCTTTCGCATTTTGCGGGCCGTGCTCCCATACTTTGTATGGGAGCACGGCCTGAAAATGCGGCTGTCAGTCAGCGGCCGGCCGTGCCCGCAATCGCGGGCCGTGATTGCGGGCACGGTCGTGTGCATGGGGCCTTAATGGTTTGTCCAGTTATATGAAAATAAAGCAGACCTTTCCTTGCTGTCATTGCTTCCATCCAGTAGCAGATAATCCATACTGACCTAATAAATCTCACAGCTAGGGACTTGCTACAATGTGTCCTGATTTCCTGGACTGGATATTTGTACAGGTCTTTTTGCCTCTGAAACTAGACTGTTTCCATGAGTAAATGAGCGTTCAGCCGAGAGTCATCTTATGCGTATGGCCAGCTGTAAAAAGATGAATCCTTTCGGGTCAACTCGTCATATATAGTTTATATAAGTATAAGGGTATGTTCACACGTAAACTCAAAAACGTCTTAAAATACGGAGCTGTTTTCAAGGGAAAACAGCTCCTGAATTTCAGACGTTTTTTAAGTCACACGCGATTTTTGTGGCGTTTTTTATGGCCGTTTTTGGAGCTGTTTTCAATAGAGTCTATGAAAAACGGCTCCAAAAACGGCCCAAGAAGTGACCTGCACTTCTTTTTCACGGCCATTTTTTTACGCAGCCATTTTGAAAAACGGTCGCGAAAAAAACGGCCCGTCAGAACAGAACGCCGTTTTGCCCATTGAAATCAATGGGCAGATGTTTGGAGGCGTTCTGCTTCAGATTTTCCGGCCATTTTTCATCTGTTTACGGCCCGAAAAACGTCCGAAAATAAGCTGTGTTAACATACCCTAATAGCTATTACATAGGAATTACCAACCCTCTTTTAAAATTGGTATGTATTTCACCCTGGCTGTTCTATAATTCAGTAAAGACTCATTGCAAATACAGATGTAGAAAAGTTGCCACCAATTTTTTGTAGGAATTTTATTGCAGTATATCTAGTGTCAATTTTGAATGAGCGACACTTACATTTAACAATAGTGATGATCGCTATGTATGTAACATTAATATTGATCAATGATAAACCATATTTTTATTGCTGATCTTTTCATGCATTTTGACTAGGCAATAACAGCTAAGATCGCTTATAAACTAAAGAATCGGCATGATTGTTGTTACAGATAAACAGGACTTAACTTTTCTGTAAATGCCTGTCACTGCTACAACCTATTGTGTAGTCAGGTTAAAGGCATACACAACCCTTTCCTTAATAAAAAGTTATCAATCACATAGACATACAAGAAAAAAGGAAATGCCTTTCAGATGACGTCTACCATAGGCAGCATATTGCCTTGCATTGTCAAGTGTGGTTAAGGAAGGAAGGCTTCCATTTATCATTTAAGTTCATATTGTACACTCACACATTTACAAAGATAACATACACCAAAAATAGAAACATACAAGTAAGTTCAGTGAAAAATTACTGCATATGGCCGCTTTGTAGAAAACAGATGTCAATGTCTTTGAACAAACTGAGTTCACTGACATTCAATTACTGTGTAGATACCCTACTACTCATATATCTGATATGAAAAGACTTCATACTGTATCTCATGACACATACTGTATCTCTTTGTCCAACTTTGCAACTAACTCCTTTTAATTGCTTTAATCCATCCAACAAGAAATGAAGCAACTGTCTAATACACTCAATAATAAATTCATATGCAGTCATCAATCCATGCGTTGAGCACCCCATTATACATGGTGGTTATGGGTTAATATTGAATATCCCTGGAGGTCTATGGTGCTTTAGTGGTAAACTCTCAACCATGTATTGCAATTATATTATTATATAATATAATAAAATATTGTTTAGGATGGTGTATAGATTAATGATAGTCTCAGGCAGGAAAGTGTACCTATAATTTTACTTTATTTAATAAATAGGTCCAGAATTCTTATAAAAGTCATGGCTCTATTATTATTTTTTATAAAGATTTCCAATCCCACTGGTTTTTATCACACATCCATGGTGTAACATAATCAAATTCTGTCTTCCTGCAGCTGCCACTAGGGGGAGATCACTGCATAGGTTTTTTTGTTTTACCTTATCTTATTAAACTGAATAATAATATATTAATATGCAGCGAGGTCCCAATAGTGGTGGCAGGAAGAATTTTAGCCTTCAACTGGATTTTTTCCTAGACTGCTGAGAGGGAAATTTCCAGACACTAGGAAAGCCCTCCTCCTTCCCTAAGTGCATCCTTTTGAACAGATGGAAGAAAGTATTACTGTAGGCTCAGACTACGCAGGGTTTGTTTGTTGTCTGTTAACATGGAGACACATAGTTCTGCATAAGAGTTGTACACACAAAATAGTAGGATGTTTTTAATGAAGACTATTGGCAAAGTTGCTTAATTTTAGATGCATTGAAGAAATTAAGATATTGGTTGCAAAGGTGAACATAGCCTTCACAAAGCCTCAAATTGACAGAAAGATTT
This sequence comes from Rhinoderma darwinii, assembly GCF_050947455.1. Classification (NCBI taxonomy): domain Eukaryota; kingdom Metazoa; phylum Chordata; class Amphibia; order Anura; family Rhinodermatidae; genus Rhinoderma; species Rhinoderma darwinii. Next base: position 204,985,473 of record NC_134688.1, read on the forward strand.
TCACTAATTCACTAAATCTTCTCAGATTTTTGTCATTACTGGAATATTCATAATTTAATTATGAGAAATGTTCTATCCAATGGTCATAAATCTTTTACAACTGTTTTAGAATCAAGGGAGAAATTAGTGTCACAAATACTTTGTTATCCAAACTATCTAGATCTATGGACAACTTGAATTAATATCTCGTGCACATGACTAGCTGGAAGGCTGTGCAGGGAGGCCATATGGTTCCCCAGTATAGAGCTGCAAGCCACTTGAGATACAGACTCTATAGGCAGTCGTATGTATGGAGTTATTCTTCCTTAGAAGCAATGCTTCTAGAGGAGAATATCTCTATTTATATGGCATACAATGGAGCATGTCAAAATATTTTTACATTTGAGGCATACAGAGTTATAGCAGATGCTCCATAGACCTATACGGAGCCCTATTTCTGTTTCTTAGAAAACGGACCCATAATACAGCCATGTGCATGAGCCATTTGAGTAAGGAGATTGCATGTTCAGCCTGGAGGTTCTAGAAGCTCTGAAGATTCTAGAATTGCTATTTATTGACTGGCATCAACATCAGGTTGCTATATATCCAATCACTATGACATTCTTGTCAACCATTAATTCCCAAAAGTCCATAGTTTACACAATTTCTCATGCAAATTAATAAAACAATAATGGGTTCATGTAAACAGGACAAATAAGCAAATTATCACCTATGCATGTATGGCATAAGTCCTAATTGTTAATGATTGCTCGAATGGTGATTCAAGTCCAGATGCAAAGTTATTTATGTTCAGGCTGGCACACAAACAACGTGACACAGTAACTGCATTTATGTGACCCAAGTCATGATTTAGCATTGATTCTACATACTAGGAGACTCGGTCCAATTGCCCATGGAAACAATCAGAACTTATTTGTGCTTGGTGGAAATATTTAAATCTATTTAGCATTAACCCCATAAATGAGTATTTTCTATATTAATTCTAGTTTTTCTTTTTTGAACTCCTCACATTGATTGTTAGGGTGATTTACGTTATAAAATTCTCAGCTGCATAAAGTGTGATCGTCGTCATTTGACTTAAAAGAGAAAAACAAAACCTATAAATAGCAGAACTAAACTGAAAACACATCACTTTATATTACAAAGTTTCTGGCATAATAACCATATTGACAAAATTAATTTTATCTCTTGTATTTAAGTAAATTTAAAATCTCCCAGGAAATATTTATGTCTCATGATAAAAACATTTTTTCGCTCTGAAGATTTAAAGCCAGGATGGTTATGTAATAAAATACACAAAGGCGTATGTCTTTTGCCGACTGTATGATACACAGTGGGAACAGTGTTACTTTTATTATAAGGGTGTAAGATATAAATCAATTTTCATGAAATGTTGCATTACAGATGAACACTATTAAAGGGGTTGCCCACGAATGACAACTGATGACCTATCCACCAGATAGGTCATCAGTATGTCATCGTTTCGGGTCCGACACCGGTACCCCGCACTTATAAGCTTCTTCGGTGGCCTGCAGGCACCGGATTTTTTGGCACATAACGCTATGTACGGAGCCCGGAAGCAGTTGGCTCCGCACATAGCATAGCGGCCGAGCTGCAGAACTGCAGGTCTGCTCCTGTTTACTTGAATAGGGGCAGAGCTGCAGTACTGCAACTCGGCCGCTATTCCGTAGCCGGAGCTAACTGCTACCGGCTTGTACATCCGGTGCACGGAGGCACTGGACCAGCTGATCTGTGCGGGGCCCGGGTGTCGGACCCCCACAGATCATGTACTGATGACCTATCCGGTGGATAGGTCATCAGTTGTCAGAAGCTGGAAAACCCCTTTAATTCTATCTACCCAATGAATCTAGTTATGATGTAAGGCCTCATGCATACAGCCGTATTATGGCTCTGTTTTGTAATGAGCTGTAATAGGTCTCTCATAAATGTCTATGGGGCCTCTACATTACCTTTGTATACCTCTGATTTCATACAATTTCATACAGAGAAACAAAGGGGATTCTTATGCTGGATTTCATACAAATCTGACAAGAAAAAACTGTGGCATGCTCCATATGTATAGAGTAATACCCAACAGTGCCATTATAATGAGCTGTACAACTTCCTATTACAGAGCTCTTACATGTGCATGAGTCCTAACCGTGACCTAAAAGTAGGGAATACCGATATAGTTAAGGAGGTTATACAGGATTACTTCCAGAAACAGTGCCACACCTATCCACCTCAGTTCTATTGGAGGGAATGGGGCTAAGGTGTAATACCATGCACAACCTGTGGACAAATGTGATGCTTTTTTCAAAGAAAGCAGACATGTTTTTCTAATTCTTTAAGACCTGTACAACCCTTTTAAATATTTATGTCCCCAATGATCTATCTAAACGTCTGTTTAAATGAATTAAATAACAGGTTTTTTTTTGCAATGATTCCATTATTCTCAACCCTAATTTCCCATTGACATGAACGATCAGTTTGGACAAATGTGGATGAATCAGAAGTGGCTGCCCAATGTTCCTAGTGCTCAGGGCCACACCGCCCATGAGGCGAGATGAGCATCTCGTCTCAGGCGGCAGCCTGCTGCCTCTCTGACAGGGCGGCGGCGCCACTGTAACCACCTGCTGCCACCCCCTCCTGCACTATAATTGTACCTGCGTCTATAGGACGCAGATACAATTACCTGCATAAGCATTCTGTGCCCCGCTATTCAGCGTCTTATAATGACGTAAGCGGCGCGATGTCGTCATCGCGCCGCTTGCGTTGTTGAATGACAGGGCAAGGCAGCCTGCCAACCAATGCCTTTCAACGATGCAAAGTTGAAAGACGCTGATTGGCTGGGCAGAATGACAGGCCCTGTCACTCAGCGCCTTTTGACAACGCAAGTGGCGCAATGACATCATTACGCCGTTTGTGTCGTTCAGCCCTAGCAGACCTGCTCAGAAGAGAGCAGGCCTGCATCGCAAGAGGATGCCTCAGGATCAGGTTTAGGTGAGTATGTAAAGTTTTTTTTTCTGTTAAAAGTGTCAGGGGCTATGTGTGGAGCACTATCTACAGGGGGGATGTATGTGGGGGCTATATGTGGAGCACTATCTACAGGGGGTGGGGGGCTATATGCGGAGCAAAATTTACAGGGGGGGTGTATGTGGGAGCGATATGTGGAGCACTATCTAAAGGGGGTGAGGGCTATATGTGGAGCACTATATACAGGGGGTGGGGGATATATGTGGAGCACTATCTACAGGGGGTGAGGGCTATATGTGGAGCACTATCTACAGGGAGCGGGGGCTCAATGTGGGGCACTATTTACAGGGGTCTCTACGGGGAGAACTCTATACAAGGGGCACTGTGTGTGTGTGTGTGTGTGTGTGTGTGTGTGATACAATGTATGGTGCTATTATAATCAGGGATACAGTGTATGGTTCTATTAGAATTAGAGGTGCAGTGTATGGCACTATTATATTTGGCAGCGTAGTGTGAGGCACCATGAGAATTTTATCTTTGTTTATAGGTGCAGAAATGTTTGAAAAGTGAGAAGCTGAAGACATCTCAGCGGGAAAACTGCATAAATGGGCCATGGCCGGGAGAAGTCAACATAGAGGTCTGGACAGGATGGAGACGTCACCTGTGAGTCACTTAATGTAAATGTTTATTCTGCCTCTAATCAGTACTGTAGTCACTGTATGATCTGCAGCGAGATAATGGGTGGTATGATTTTTTTTTTTTTGTGAGGCTGCTAGTGATGTAGAACAGCTGTGGGGATGTCAATTCAGATCTGGGGGGCGTCATTTCACTTTTCGCCTCAGGCAGCAGAAAAGCTTGAATCGACCCTGCTAGTGTTACTTACTGTATCTCAAGAAAAAAAACAATTGGATTGGCCATATGGGTTATTATTTTTCTGTAGTCAACAAAGTTTCAACCATTTTGACCAACAGTTGTACACAGAGGTAGCAAATGTAGCAAAAAATAGCAGGATCATTTCAACAGATGGTCATGAATACGCACATTCATGACTTTATTTTAACTTTCAGTAAAGGGCTCATCCCAGAAACAAAAATAACTGTGTACAATCATATATTTAACTCAGCAATCCATGTGTGATAATGCTAAGTGATTGCAAATATTGAAATGTTGTTGAATGTTCAGAACCCCATAGACTTGCATGATATACTTATTTTTCTTAGTAGTATTTTAGACAGGGCTGGAAAGGACCAATTTTGACTTTTTTTTTTAGTAGCCCAGCATAAGAACTTTTATGGACCTTAATAGAAAACAAGTCAAAAAACATTTGTTAATACAAAATTTCTAGGGGTATTGGCTATCTGGCTCCTGGGATTTATCTAGCCCTGGTAAAAGTATAAATCTTTGCAACTATCTTATGCAACTGTTCAGTCTCACTGTACACAAAATATAGGCAACGGTACGTGACTTGTTAGGGCATGACCACACATGGCGGAATTCCTCCGCAACTGTCCGCATCAATGCCGCACCTAATCCGGGTTGCGGATTACGGCTGCGGATCTGCACAAAATGTGCAGAAAATTGATGCGGACTAGCTGCTGCGGACTGCGGGAAAAGTGCTTCCCTTCTCCCTATCAGTGCAGGATAGAGAGAAGGGACAGCACTTTCCCTAGTGAAAGTAAAAGAAATTCATACTTACCGCCCGTTGTCTTTATGACGCGTCCCTCCTTCGGCATCCAGCCCGACCTCCCTGGATGACGCGCCAGTCCATGTGACCGCTGCAGCCTGTGCTTGGCCTGTGATTGGCTGCAGCCGTCACTTACTCTGAAACGTCATCCTGGGAGGCCGGACTGGAGACAGAAACAGGGAGTTCTCGGTAAGTACGAACTTCATTTTTTTTTACAGATACATGTATATTGAGATCGGTAGTCACTGTCCCGGGTGCAGAAACAGTTACTGCCGATCGCTTAACTCTTTCAGCACCCTGGACAGTGACTATTTACTGACGTCTCCTAGCAACGCTCCCGTCATTACGGGAGCCCCATTGACTTCCTCAGTCTGGCTGTAGACCTAGAAATACATAGGTCCAGCCAGAATGAAGAAATGTCAAGTAAAAAAAGCAAGACGCATCCGCAGCACACATGACATGTGCATGACAGCTGCGGACTTCATTGCGGAACTTTGAATCTCCATTGAAGTCAATGGAGAAATTCCGCCATGAGTCCGCCACTGCTCCGCAACAGACAGAGCATGCTGCGGACACCAAATTCCGCTCCGCAGCCTATGCTCCGCAGCGGAATTGTACGCATCGTGTAAACGAACACTGCGAAATTAAAGTGAAAGTCAATGTAGAAACGGCTCCGCTGCGGATTAACGCTGCGGAGTGTCCGCAGCGGAATTTAAGTGCAATTCCGCCATGTGTGAACCCGCCCTTAAGCAAACTCCCTTTGTCTTAAGCATATTGCTTTCTAAACAATACACCAGGAAGTAGTGCGGAGGTTCTGGCCTTGTTAATCCTATAGTAAAGATCACCAAGCCTTAGTAGAAGCACATTTATTGCATACCTCTCGCGTTGGTCATTCCACCCAACACTACAAAATTCCAAACCTACAGATGAAATGAACTGTGCATTATTCAGTCGCATTGTGTAAATAGAAATTCCTAAATCCCATTCAGTACTATACAGTGAAGGAAATAAGTATTTGATCTCTTGCTGATTTTGTAAGTTTGCCCACTGTCAAAGTCATGAACAGTCTAGAATTTTTAGGCTAGGTACATTTTACCAGTGAGAAATAGATTATATTTAAAAAAAAAAACAGAAAATCACATAGTCAAAATTATATATATTTATTTGCATTGTGCACAGAGAAATAAGTATTTGATCCCCTACCAACCATTAAGAGTTCAGGCTCCTCCAGACCAGTTACATGCTCCAAATCAACTTGGTGCCTGCATTAAAGACAGCTGTCTTACATGGTCACCTGTATAAAAGACTCCTGTCTACAGACTCAATTAATCAGTCTGACTCTAACCTCTACAACATGGGCAAGACCAAAGAGCTTTCTAAGGATGTCAGGGACAAGATCATAGACCTGCACAAGGCTGGAATGGGCTACAAAACCATAAGTAAGACGCTGGGTGAGAAGGAGACAACTGTTGGTGCAATAGTAAGAAAATGGAAGACATACAAAATGACTGTCAATCGAAATCGATTTGGGGCTCCATGCAAAATCTCACCTCGTGGGGTATCCTTGATCCTGATGAAGGTGAGAGCTCAGCCGAAAACTACACGGGGGGAACTTGTTAATGATCTCAAGGCAGCTGGGACCACAGTCACAAAGAAAGCCATTGGTAACACATTACGCCGTAATGGATTAAAATCCTGCAGTGCCCGCAAGGTCCCCCTGCTCAAGAAGGCACATGTACAGGCCCGTCTGAAGTTTGCAAATGAACATCTGGATGATTCTGAGAGTGATTGGGAGAAGGTGCTGTGGTCAGATGAGACTAAATTGAGCTCTTTGGCATTAACTCAACTCGCCATGTTTGGAGGAAGAGAAATGCTGCCTATGACCCAAAGAACACCGTCCCCACTGTCAAGCATGGTGGTGGAAACATTATGTTTTGGGGGTGTTTCTCTGCTAAGGACTACTTCACCGCATCAATGGGAGAATGGATGGAGCCATGTACCGTCAAATCCTGAGTGACAACCTCCTTCCCTCCACCAGGACATTAAAAATGGCTCGTGGCTGGGTCTTCCAGCACGACAATGACCCGAAACATACAGCCAAGGCAACAAAGGAGTGGCTCAAAAAGAAGCACATTAAGGTCATGGAGTGGCCTAGCCAGTCTCCAGACCTTAATCCCATCGAAAACTTATGGAGGGAGCTGAAGATCCGAGTTGCCAAGCGACAGCCTCGAAATCTTAATGATTTACAGATGATCTGCAAAGAGGAGTGCGCCAAAATTCCATCTAACATGTGTGCAAACCTCATCATCAACTACAAAAAATGTCTGACTGCTGTGCTTGCCAACAATGGTTTTGCCACCAAGTATTAAGTCTTGTTTGCCAAAGGGATCAAATACTTATTTCTCTGTGCACAATGCAAATAAATATATATAATTTTGACAATGTGATTTTCTTTTTTTTTTTTTTTATATAATCTGTCTCTCACTGGTACAATTAACCTAGCCTAAAAATTCTAGACTGTTCATGTCTTTGACAGTGGGCAAACTTACAAAATCAGCAAGGGATCAAATACTTATTTCCTTCACTGTAGCACATTTGGCCACTGCAAGGAATGCGGATTTGCCACGAACTGCTGCGAGTTTCCCCTTTTGCAATGTGGATTTGCTGCGGACAAATCTGCGGTGTTATATTGTGCCACATGTGAATCCATATAGTGCCTAGTTACAGAAGCACCGAATCCCAAATTTTCAGTAAACAATAGTAAACATTGGTAAATGGTAAAGAAATTTCAGTAATGGTAGAAGCACAATATGGTATTTTTGATTACTGTACAAAAAGTCACTAATTTACACGTAAGGGTATTATTCTAAACAGCGGAAAAAACTGAAGAATAATATATTAATTCCATTTATTATAATGAAAACATATTTTTTAATTTAACACTAAATAACATACATTGTCTGTCTTTTCTTTATTAGTTTTATATTTGAAAAGAAATGTGCTTATAAAATGATCAAAGAATCTACATAAGCCCTAGCTCCAAACCAGCTGGAAACATTCATGATAACTGCCGGAATCTTCTCTTGTGTAAAATATTTTACCGTTACCATTTTAGTGGAATGAGCCTGGTTATCTAGTAAAACAGCATGTTCCATATTCAGGGCACTTTCTCCACCCCCATTGAAATCTCTCTTGTCTGTTTACAATGAAAACAGTCATGGCTCATACTATTAGGAACCAATATACTCCCATATTAAACATACTCCCAGCAGCCCTGCTTCATACAAAAACCATGCCACAAAAATTAAAGATCAGATAAAACATATAAACTAATGTCTTCTAAAATTGAAATGTATCTTACCAGGAGTGAAAATACTTGGTAAGTCATCAGTACATGATTGGTGGGGGTCTGACACCCGGACCCCGCACTGATCAGCTGCTCCGGCTGCCTCCCGGCACCGGATTGTATGCAGTGTATGAAGAGTTCGGAGACGGGAACAGATGGCTCCGTACACTGCATAGCGGCCGTGTTGCAGAATTGCAGCTCTGCTTCTATTCCGTTGAATAAGAGCAGTACTGCAGCTCGGCTGCTAATCTGGACCAGAGCCATCTGCTTCCGGCATGGACATCCGGTGCCTGGAGGCAGCCGAAACGGCTGATCGATGTGGGGTCCGGGTGTCGGACCCCCACTGATCATATACTGATTGTTATGGAATTGCAAGTTGAGCAATTCCCCAAAGGCTGCTGGAGACTGCCGGGATAAAGCGTGCAAATAAATCCGCAACCTCAAATCCGTCACAACTCTGATCGACAGAGTCTCATGCTACTTTAAGTTCTTCGACAGAGCCTACATAGAACCAAGGTTATCTTAGCAGAGTTCAGTGTTGGATAAGAGGTGCAATGCAGGAAAACCTGAACAGGAACTAGACAACCAGAGGGTAAACAGAAAGTCCAAAAGAGTAAGCAAGTGAATATCAGGTAAAGCCAAGGTCAGAACCAGCCAGGAGCAGATAATCAAAATCGGTAAACAAAGGGTTATACAAATACATGCCAAAGTCAATTTCCAAGAAATCCAGAAGTCAGAGGTAAAGGGTGTAGGTAAGTAGCTTGATCAAAACACATGCAGACAGGAAAATCACAAGCAAAGAACAGTTGGAGGAAACCAGGTATGAATACTAACCCTACACCTGATAGGCAGAAGGATAGAGAAAAGAGATAGGCTCAAAGTAAAACCAGAACCGCCCAGAAGCTAGAACAGTAGTCATGGTGTAATTAAGGGAACAGGCTCAAAGTAAAACCAGAACCGCCCAGAAGCTAGAACAGTAGTCATGGTGTAATTAAGGGAACAGGTGGTTTCCTAACACTGATCATGTTGCTAGGTCATCGATTGTTTGTGCCCGGACAACCCCTTTAAGGAGTATGTCCAGTTGGGAGCTCAAAAATAGTATGTAAGTCAGTACCAATAGGTGATCCTCATCTGATAATTATTTTTCTCAATGCTTGCTGCTTGGATACATTTTAGATGAGCTCCATTTGCAGATATTTGATCTGTGACTACAGCTTAGCTAAAGTGCCCCCAAGGAGTCTAAGGTAGTCTTAATTTCTGAAGTAAATAAGAGGGGAGTCTGAAAAGTTACTTCAACCTTCCCTTCACATTCTCATTTGCATACAACATTATATTTTTTTAAATCTCTGACATTGTAAGGACCATAATATGAACATTTACACCTTTTTTTTTATTGTATTATTATTACAGTACAATAGTAACATACCACGTTTCAACAATATCAATCAAATGGCAACAATCATTTTTACGTATGAACAATCAATTTTCACAATATGTTTAATGGGTTATCAGTGATCATACTGTACATAGATAAATATTGTTATGGGACTTGTGATCATTCACATATTAACAAGAATCACTATGTAATAAAAGGGGACACAATTATTGTGATTTCAATGGAAAGAATATTTCCATTAAAATATTGAATACGATACAATTTTTCAGCTTCTGAAATGGATTTCAGTTTTTCAGTGAAGCATAAAGAATGAAGCAGTTGGAAAATGTCACAGGAAAGAAGAAGTAAAAAAAAATAAAAATACAGTAAAATCCAAAACACAATGTTGTTTTGTATGGTTGCTAAGCTCTGTGAATATCTTATTGATGCTGCCACAGCATGGGAAAAGAAATCAAAATTAAAGCATAATTATAGAAAGAAAGATAATGGAGAGTAAATCTAGGTTATAGAGGGATAAATCATTCTCAGGGTGAAAAGAATAGCACTTATCCCTCTGCAGTCAGCTGTATGGAGAGAAACTGCAGGGTTTACAATAGAGCTAAGCATATCGATTATACAGAAAACCGAGATAAGCGAACCAAATCCAGTCTGAATTTCCCAAAAGTGTTGGATTCGTTGAATTCCTAAATTCTTGGGGTCCACGGCACATGAACCGCAGCAAAACGGCAGCCGCCAACATGTACCAGCTGACATTTTACAGATTAGGAAAAGGATCACATAAACTTAGATGGGCTTCTCCGTAATGACCCTACCTACAAGGGGCTTTGTGGCACTACCTACAAGGGGGCTGTGTGGCACTACCTACAAGAAGGCTGTGTGGCACTATCTACCAGGGGGCTGTGTGGCACTACCTACCAGGGGGCTGTGTGGCACTACCTACAAGAAGGCTGTGTGGCACTATCTACCAGGGGGCTGTGTGGCACTACCTACCAGGGGGCTGTGTGGCACTACCTACAAGGTGTGTGTGGCACTACCTACAAGGGGGCTGTGTGGCACTACCTACAAGGGGGCTGTGTGGCACTACCTACAAGGGGGCTGTGGCACTACCTACAAGGGGGCTGTGTGGCACTACCTACAAGTGGATTGTGTTGCACTATCTACAGGGGGAATCTGTGTGGCAGGCTGATGGTCATTTTACTGAGTGCTAGGCTGATGGTCATTTTACTGTGAGGGGGGGCTGATGGTCATTTTACTGTGAGTGGAGGGCTGATGGTCATTTTACTGTGAGTAGGGGGCTGATAGTCTTTAAGTGGTTTCCACCTCTGACCTGCAATTGAAATTAATAGGAGGCAGAAAATACCTGGAGCGCCCGTTTGGAGTGCTTTTTTTGCCTGCGTCTTTGCATTAGCTTCCACTGCATCTGAATGCAGCTGAAGGAATTTTGGGTCAGATTTTTTTTCCTTACAAAAAAACCGCTGTGTGAACATACCCTACGAGTTTAGTGCTTGTTTTTAGCCATTTTCTGTCTTTCTCTAAACAAGTTTTGGTAAGGGTGCCCTGAGGAAATTTTATTTTGCCTGCAGTGCCTCAAGTCCAAAAAGGTTGGGAAACCGTACTCAGCTACAGGATCACGTCGGCCTACGCAAGGATCTCGTCGTGGAGCAGCTCAGTTCGTCGTGGGAACGGAGCCTACATGAGTACAATTTTTGTTTGTTTGGGGGCACTGTCTACAAGGGGGAGGTGGGGGGCTATATAGCACGATCTACAAAGAGGAAGTGGGGGATTATTTCACTATTTACAGGAAGCTGTATGGCACAATCTACAGGGGGCACTATCTACAAGTGGGGGGCATTATACAGTGTGGGGGCAATATACTGTGTGTGGCACTTAGGGGGCATAATACTGTGTGGGCACAATTAGAGGACAAAATACTGTGTGCTTGAAGGGGTTATAATATATTATTAAATATTATTATTATACTGTATGGGGGGCACTAAGGGGGCATTATACTGTGTGGGGGCACTATACTTTTTTTATGGGGCATGTTTTTTATGATGCCATTTATCCTAAGGCCGGCCCTGAGTACGCATGTCCCATTACAGGCAATCTTGCGCATGTGCATTCCTAATTTAAAAACGCCACACACCATGATCAGAGTTGTTCTCTGTGAGGCTGGCAATAAATGCTAGACAGCTGTCTGCCAAATACTTGTTCGGCCAACAGCTACTCCTCCAGATCACCGCACACATGCACGCTCTGCTCCCCCAAGTGTGCATGTATTCTTAATGGGAAGAGGCGAATAAAGCTGACTATACATTTCATACAGCTATTTCTCTCGACTCCACCAAGCATGCATGCATTGTGAATAGGGAGAAGGAATAAACCTGCTGCCTGACTTCTCTGGCAATGTTCAGCTCATGAATGAGCAAACGCTCGTTCATCGGCAGATCTGCTCTTTTATGCAGTATTAAAAATCATCGTTGTCGGAAGCACAATTGTACAAATCCAATGATTGCTCCATGTCATGGAGCAATGATTGGATATGGTTTCAATGTGAAAATGACAAGATAAAGAAGAGAATTGGCCCTGAACATTGCTGCATACTGTGTTTTATTTCATTTCTTGTGTTTCACTGTCAGTATCTATTATCGATGTCCAGGGGAGCCTGTGAATGAAGGGCAGGATTCCACAGCAACTCATAGTGGCTGATAAGTGGGGTGGAAAGGGAGGGCAAGTAATAACTGTTTACCTAAATCTAACTGAGAGCAGACCTCACTTTGAAGAATCTGTCTGGAAAGGAAAAGCACATTGTTCTTTTTAATTAAGAGATAGTGAAACTAACCTCAGGGGAATACATTACCATTTTAAAAAGATTTTTGTTCAATTAAAACCTTTTACTGTATGTGGCTCCGAGCAATGTTCCTAGCATGCCACTTACCTGCTGAGAAAATGACATGTCACATTAGCCTAGTGTTTGAAACCACGATTTGCTATCTTTTCTGTGTTGTCTGAACACTCTTTATTAGATTTGTTGAGCACCCCATAATGATTATACTAGGCCATGAATGAAACAAAATATCTTTTGGTAAATCTAAAGTAATAATGGAGAATAGTAAGGCCTTATGGACATCGCCGTGCTTTTGTGGCCGCAATTTATCCTCACTTTTTCCGGATAAATTGCAGACCCATTTTCTTCTATGGCCCCATGCACACGACCGTGGTTTATACAGATCGGAGCGGGGGCCGCAAATCCGGACCACAAAATCTCAGGACATGTCATTTTATGGTCCGGATTTGCAGATTCACCAATACTGGTGAATTGTTGTGGATCCATGAGTCCAGATGACACACGGATGCACAACAAGGGTTTTCTGCGGTCTGATGGACGGCAACAGACCTGTGGTATGCGGACCGCAAAACCAATGCGGTCATGTGCATGAAGCCTTAACTTGTTTGATCAAGTGCATAACTAATGATTTTTTATGTGATATAAATCATATACTTCTTGGTAATCCCTATATATATATATAAATAAAAAAAGGCATGTAAAATAAATATCTAAAATAAATTTTAATAAACAGGGAAAATTTCCAATACGTTGATACATTTTGACTGATTCAAAGAATAAATAAGTTTATTTCCTTATAATCCCTATTTACCTGAGAGAGGAGGGGATTTATCAATACATACAGTGCGCCAGTCTCTCATTCAGTGCAGGATGCACCATTCATGGACATAGCGCACAACCTGTTGATAAACCTGCTGTAGCCTTGCATTGTTTTCTAACACTTATCTAAGTAGTGTTTCAAAACTTTGATAAATGAGTCGCACACACACAACTCTGAAGCCCTGCCCTCCTAAACGCCAGCAAATCGGCATAAATACATTAATAAATCTGCCCTCCTGATCTCTCCTGAGCAAGCAGCCTTTCCCACTGAGTATAACATGTGATTGACCAAGTACCCCGACTCGAGGTAGGAAATTCTCCCCTAGGTGGAAGTCAAGCACCTATTACTGATCCACTCAATACCGAGCATCCCTACAGGTATCTCCAGTGAAAGCAGCTGCCCACCCTGGAATGAGAAATACGCTCTTGCTTGGCTCTTTAGATGGTAGATGGGGTTTACATTGCTTTTTATACAGAACATAATAATCGCATTTAAAGAAAATGAAAAATAGTAGGGGTCTGGTTGACAATTACCATTTAATGCAATTTGCATTTTAAATTACACATCTTTCCGTGTCTATTATGAACTATTGAATATTTTATCAACTTATTCTGATTATAATATGCTTTTGGTATTTGTAAAGTGATAATGTAATAAAACTTTACAAACTGTTACATTGTTGGTTGAACTAAAAGCAGTAAGGATGGTGACACTGTGTTTTCATTTAGGAATGCAGCCATTGCTATATCATACTCACTGATTCTGTACATTGTTTTTCCAAAACTACTTCCCTAATTTTCAAGAAAGCTGAGGCACACAGAGGAAGGAAATATGTATGATGTATTCTGGCTTGATCCTTTCTCCTACACTCCGTGGATAGAGTAAAGGAATGCAAGACTGTTTCTGAAAAGTCAGTACCCCTACCAGAACAGATCTGCAAGATGAAACAAACCATTACCTCTCTTGCAATGAGATTCCTAAAAATATTTGTAGTGTGGATAGTTCTGGCTTTAAGGGGAATACCAGTATACACTTCTGATTATCAAGAGAAGCATAGTGCTGGAGTGTGAATACGGAACATTTATAAGTAGAAACAAGTAAGGATCCTTTTACACGGGCAGTTAAACTGCCTGTTACGAGCGCCGATCGACGATATGGGAAGTCAATCACCACTCATTTACTTGCATTTTCATGTAGCAATGATCAGGTGGGGTTTCGAAGGAATGATCGTTCATGCGATCGTTCATTTTAACCCGTCTCATACACTTTACATTATTGTTGGTAGCACACGGATATACTGCCGACAAACGATAATTTTTATGCTTGCATAAAAGGTGCGATCAACGAAACACAGGGGTTTTATTGTTTGTTGTTTGATCACTGGGCATGCATACACTAGGCAATGATCAGGAATGAATGTTCATAGGAACAATCGAGCGGGTGATCATCGCACCATGTAAAAGGCCCTTAAGAGATATCGTAGCAAAAAATTGCAAATTAAAAATCTGTACAGCACCAATAACTGCAACGCAGGTATAACAGGACAAACTATACATTACAGACATTTCAGAACCATCTAATTATACATACATACTATACTACAGTATGATGCTTTATTGGAGCGTGATCACATTTGACAGAACACACAAATCTCAAATATTATTTGGCACGATAATCGCTAGCAAACATCACAAAACCCAGGTAGAGGGTGAGCAAAAAAAAAAAAAAGTTAAATCTAGGAAGATACTGAGTGTGTAAAGGTGTCCAGTAAAATATGTTTATGTCCACTAGTAATAGTTTTTGGCACATAGTGATTCGCGACTACTTTGATGTGACCGTAACACACTCAAAAAACAAGAAAAGGACCCAGGTATCTGGTGGGCTGAGGTACACACAAAATCACATCAATATCGCCAAAGGCAAAAAGGTTAGCCCTTGTTTCCCAGACACCTATTGAATGCTTACTGGTATTGTGGCGTATAGCTTTATTATGGGTAACTATAAGCATACAAATGAAGATTAAAAACGCAATGTGAACTGAAAAGTCTCCATACAATGATACTAATGATATTTCATAGTCAGTACCGTCTAACTACAACCCTCTCTGATGGCCACACTACGTATCTAAAAATCAACTAAGATTCGCGGCGGCAGAGTAGGGACTTAGAATTATCAGAACACATTGATTTTAAAGTTGAAAAAGCCCCCCCCCCCCCGACATGTTTCACAACCGAAGTGGCGTCCTAAGGGGAAAATGGGGCTAATGGCTCCTATTTATGACCTCACTACTGACGTCATTGGAACTGATGCTACCAATCACAAAGATCCTCATAAGAACGGGCCCTAAACGAAAACATATGCTCCAATCAAATATAGCTAACGTCCAGCCAATGAGGGACTCGCTATCTCTCCTGTGGTGAAAATGATTGACAGCAAAATGCTCCAATCCGCAGGGCTACTACCCAGCCAATCGGGAACTATCTTTTGTGCCTGCGCAATGGAAAGAAATTACGCCAGATGGTTAAGTATGAAAAACAGTTCACATATTATAAGGGTATGTTCACACGCGTAACTAGAAACGTCTGAAAATACGGAGCTGTTTTCAAGGGAAAACAGCTCCTGATTTTCAGACGTTTTTTGAGCAACTCGCGTTTTTTACGGCCTTTTTTGGAGCAGTTTTCAATAGAGTCTATGAAAAACGGCTACAAAAATGTCCCAAGAAGTGTCCTGCACTTCTTTTGAAGAGCCGTCATTTTACGCGCCGTCTTTTGATAGCGACGTGTAAAATAAAGGCTCGTGGGAACAGAACATCGTAAAACCCATTGAAAGCAATGGGCAGATGTTTGTAGGCGTATTGGGGGCATTTTTTCAGGTGTAATTCGAGGTGTAAAACGCCCGAATTATATCTGAAAATAGGCCGTGTGAACATACCCTTAGTATAACAAAGATATCTATCCCAGGAACACCAAGTGGAGAGAGCGAATGAATATCACTGTGAGTATCGGTGGACTTGAATGACAAATGACAGTGGGTAAAACAGATTTAAATTTATTAGGAAAATAGATTGTAATAAGACTTAACATCAATCCACTGTCAATAAATTCATATCAATATCAATATCCATCTTAATGGTAGAATATCTAACAATCCTTAGTAAGGAGATATGAAAAATATTAGTCGATGTACAAGTGGAACTCAACTTAATGGAAAGACTGTCAAGAGTATAAGAAAGGACCCTTATATATATATCAATGGGCCAAAATTTTGCACAATAATAATAACAATATCCCCAATGGATTATAATATGTAGATGAAAAAAAGGGGAACTTCATATAGAAGTATATGTATAGAAGATTTTTGTGGATCTGAGAAATATCTCAAGAGGATTGAAACACCAGCGATATATGAAGATATTTCAAGACAAGATATCAGTAGAGTTTTCGTATGCAAACGCTACCACATTAAAAATATTTATAAGGTTAAATCAGTGTTAACAATATTTATAATATTTAGAAAAAACAAGAATTACTTAAAAATACAGAAGTTGTCTGCAGGGCTCATAGGAAATCCAGGATCCATAGCTATATTTACATTATTTTACACAGGACGGCCACAAACGTAAAACCCTCATTAAGTCCACCAGGACTAAGGCTATTTAGGCAGTAAATCGACCGTGCTTCTTCCTGTAACAACCTATGGTCTAAATTACCTCCTCTGGGGCCAGGTTTTAACAGGGTGACACCCCAAAATTGGATAGATCTAATATCATTCCCATGCACACATCTCATGTGTCTGGATAATGGGGTGTAATATTTATGCCCATGGCCCGTCGTTCTGACTTACCCCTCGACTGCCGTGGCCATGGACATCTGAGTTCCTTGCAGCGTCGTCCTCCTGTGAGGATCCGGCACTCACTTCCTGGTTTCGAGACTGTCTCCCGGGCCAGTGCGCGCATATTGCAGGAAGTCTGCAATCTAGCCCAGAAGGCTACTGGGCTATAAAAAGGACCCTGCCCTCTTGTTCTTTGCCTGAGCGTTGTTCGTTTCCCAAAGTTCGTCTTGCTAATGGTCCCCTAGTGTCTTCCAGTTTCCAAGTGTTCCCTGTTCCTGTATCCTGTTTTCCGTGCTATCCAGATCCAGTGCCGTGCTGAGCTGTTGTCGTGTTGTGCTGCATACCACGCCTGTTCTGCTACGCCACTCCTGAAGTCTACCTGCCGCCTGGTCCCAGCTGAGCCTGCCTTACTGCTGTCCAAGTTGTCACAGGTACCCTCTCTGGACTATAGACTCTGTACTTACCTGTTTGATCAGCTGCCGTTCCGCTACGTGGCACGGTTCAGTGGGTCCACACCCCGCATCGTGACATGGGGTATCCTCCTGTCTCTTGATAGTACTTAAATGTTTAGAAATTCTTCTTCTAAACTGTTGGATGGTTTTGCCTACATAAATTTTAGGACATGGGCATCGCGCAACATATACAACTCCCATACTCTGGCAATTAATGAACTGCCTAATCTCATAAAACTTCCCATCAAGGGGATTGACAAATTTCTTCATTTTTGACATAAAGGGGCAGAAAGAACAATGTCCACATGGATTGGAACCGAAAATAGGTGAAGGGAGCCATGTATCACATGGTATAGATGGTTTTGAATAATGGCTGTGAACCAGAAATTCTCTCAAATTTTTACCCCTACGATAGGTAAGACTTGGGGTACTATTTAGCACCTCATGTAGATCAGGATTGGCCAAAATAATAGGCCAATGTTTTTCTATGATGGCTTTAACTCTCTGGGAGCAGACATCATAAGTTCCAATGCATCTAATGTTAGTACTCAATTCTCCCAAATTTTTAGTTAGATTAATAAGAAGATTAATTCGGTCTGTCACCCTAGCCCAGGCATAAGCTCTATGTAAGCTTTTTGGGGGTAACCTCGTGCTCTAAATTTACGATATAGAGTGTCGCATTCTTGTTGGAAAGCAAGATCGTTGGAGCAGATTCTTTTAGCTCGTAAGTACTGGCCTATGTGAATTCCCTTTTTCAGACTAAGTAACATACTCAGGCCCCATGCACATGGCCGTGCCCGTAATCACAGCCCGCCACGACCGGCCAATAGAACCGATTAAATTGCTCAACCTACTACTGTCTTCTTATGTGACAGAGGGTGCTTTAGTCCCACTCAGACACAAGGGCCTGGGTATGACTGCTACATCTGTACCCCCTATAGCTACACCCCTGAAGTCATGAAAAAAATTATTATTTTTAGGTCTATAGAGGGATGAAGAAAACTGGATCAAGGTGACAGACTGTTTAAAAATTGGTCTATTGGTCTACAATATTAATATTTATAACCAGTGTATTATAGTTGGATAGTGTATTGTGGTATTTTTTGTATTTCTTTTAAAAAACTGAGTGTTGCTCTTTGTAGCAGTCAATGTTTTCTCAATGCCAAGACCACAAATATTAATACGATTATATTTTTATTTTGATGGCACCCTAACATCTCCTGGCTTTTTCTTAGCAAAATCATATTTTTAAAGAAAACATTCCATATTGCTTAGTAGTGGCAAGTATTTGAAAACATGTTTCGGTAGGTGTGGAGTGAGAACTGGATGTATGTTGTTGCCTGTGGATATACAGTAATTTACTTTTTTTTCTTTCTTTTCTTTTTCTTCCAAGAAGTGAAGCTTTCTGCTTTCCATGTGGGATGATTGTCTGCTGAGTGGTTATGTGGTCTGTGTGGTTTGGAACTCATTGTATGTACTGAGCAAAAACATTCTTATACAAATTTTTAACATTTACAACCATTTCATGAGAACTAATTAAAACTTGAAATGAATTTTTCATTTTAAGGCATCCAATAACATCATAGAAAGGCAGTAATAGACAGCTTATCCAAATAGATGGAACGTACTTCAATAGTAGCAGGAAATACTCAAAAGGGGCAACAATACTGTGAGACAAGAGGACAACAAAGTAATTTAGAAGGATTCCAGCACTCCTGAGAAGTGTGAATTATTGATGATCTATTATTCAGTACACTAACAAAATCACACTAGACTATTACACATTTTGAACATAGCGCTTAACGTGCTAAGAGCAATATACTAAAAAAATTAAAGTATTGTGTGATGTTGTTTGTGAACTGAATAATAGCTCTTCAATTCACATTGCTCAGGAGTGCTGGAATCCTTCTGAATTAAGCTTGGTTTACACTGGCAGATATGTGCCAATAACGAGCTCCGATCATCGATAATTACAGGTTGATCAGTGCTTGTTTTAAAGGCCCTTCACACAGGCCAATGTAAATAGTATGGGGACGAACGATCACCTCTTTACATGGGGAGATGTGCTGCCGACAATGATTATTTTTAGGGCAGAATAAAAGATACAGTCAGCCGATGAACGAGCATTTGCTCGTTCGACGGCTGATCCCTGCCCTGTTGGACGCTCGTATAAACGCTTCTTCGTCTGATCATTGGCCCTTGTAAATGTGCCTTTACTTTGATATGCTGTCCTGTCATGTCTCTTTGTTTTTTGGATTAAAGTGTCACAATCACTTCAAGTAACTTTTGACATGTCATAGAATATTTCAGAAGTTGTATTTGAAGAGGTACCAGGCTCTAAGACCACCACTGATCACAACTTTGACACGTCAAAAGCTACTTTTACAAAAAGTGACCCTTTAAAAGGGTTCAGAAGAAAATGCACTACAACTGTTCAACTGTGAATGAAGCTGGAACATTCGGGCCTATGTCAGTTCCAAAATAACAGAACCATAAAACAGTTTAAAGGGTTGTCACACAAAGACAATCCCTGTCCACATAGCCTATTAAAGCATATGAATATCATTGAGTGATGTCCTCACTCAGGGTCCCCTCTTTGAGCCAGATCAGCTCTTGCTCTGGTGGACTTAAACTTCCTATGTATTACATCATCATCTATTTAATTTTAATGTTGGCTGTGGGACATCATAGGATGGTGGAAAAAAATGGCATAGGTTTCCATGTGCTACCGGAGGAAGAGGTTCTCTCTAAATCTATATGAAGAGCTCAGCAGTGTCTATAATCCAATCATTATTTATCTTTTTCTTTTTCCAGTACTATTGTTTTAGAGGGTTCAGAAAACACTCAAGTGGTGGGATAATCCCATCAGAGCACTAGCCGGTGTGGAAGCTACTTTTAGTCAATATGTATGATGTAATAAAAGGCATGACTGTGACAGTCAAGGACCTGGGAGAAGAGCGTGTTTAGTTGTGAGGAGTGTTTATCAAGGGTAAGTTCAGACCCCTGAAGAAGCCAGGTTCTTCACGGCGATAAGCGTGGGGCAGGGTTCTTTTGGTGTTGGCCCTCCTGCTCGATGTTTGTATATTTCTTGTGCTATTTGTATTTTTGTAGAAAATATTTCCGTTCGCGTTAGATGTCATATTTATACATTCTTTATTATATAATAAAACACCATCTCCATGCACTGATTTAAATTATTTGCTTTCTATTTTTTCCAGAAGTTTAAAGAGGCTCTGTCACCAGATTATAAGTGCCCTATCTCCTACATAATCTGATTGGCACTGTAATGTAGATAACAACAGTGGTTTTTATTTTGAAAAACTATCATTTTTGAGCAAGTTATGAGCAATTTTAGATTCATGCCAATTTGTTTCTTAATAGACAACTGGGCGTGTTTTTACTTTTGACTAAATGGGCATTGTGAAGAGAAGTGTATGACGCTGACCAATCAGTGACCAATCAGCGTCATACACTTCTCATTGTTCCAGCCCAGTTTCTTTCACTGCTCAATCCCACTGTGCTGTGGATCATGCTGGGCTGGAACAATGAGAAGTGTATGATGCTGATTGGTCACTGATTGGTCAGCCTCATACACTCGTCTGTACAACGCCCAGTTGGTAAAAAGTAAAACACGCCCACTTGTCTATTAAAAAAGTTAATAGCATAAATCTAAAATAGCTCATAACTTGCTCAAAAAAGTTTGTTTTTCAAAATAAAAACCACTGTTGTTATCTATATTACATCGCCGATCAGATTATGTAGGAGATAGGGCACTTATAATCTGGTGACAGAGCCTCTTTAATATATTTTGAGGGCTTTTTCACACCTGAATAGTGTATCTTATAATGGAGAACTGTTATATTTTTCTGTATATAGCGTGTTTAATTACGTTTTGATTTTAATAAAATGTGAATGTGCATGCTTTTTTGCCCTACTTGTTTTGTTGGTTTAGGTGATAAAGTATTTTGGTGCAAAGGCTTTGCACATCTGGGATTGTTAGTGTGCCCATCTGTTTGTTATTTGGTGTAGAGTAAGGGCTCATTCAGATGTGTTCCTCGTCCGTGTGCTGTCCATTGAAATAACTGACAGCACACGGACCCATGCATTTCAATGGGGATATTTAGACATGCGTGAGTTTTCACGCAGAAAGTGTCCGTTGCGTGAAATTCACTGCATGTTTTATATTGCTGCGTTTCTGCAGACGTGTTCATCCATTGAAGTGTATGGGTGTGTGAAAAACACGGACAGCACAAGGACGACATCCGTGTGCTGTCCGTGTTTCACGCATTAGTTGCTAAGAAATGCAGAGACATTTTTTTAAAAAGAATGCCACATGCAAAGCACACTAATGCCATACGTAGCGCACATTGATGGCACACGGACATGAAATGCAGGAAATACGCTCCGTTTTCTACCGTTCTACGTTGCTGGTTTGTCACTGATCTACAACAATTTATAGTACAATGCAAAAACCTATCTATATGTAGAGGGAAAAAAGCAGCGTAGAATTCTCAGCATGTGAATTTTGTTGTGGAAATATAGTGGATTTTACAAATTGCTATGCAAAGGGTGAAATCCGCTGCAAAATCCACATGTAACACATAAAACTATACGCCATTTTTCACGTCCGAGTTGCACCCGTGCGGGTCCCGTTTTCACTTGAAAACGTAAAATAGGACATGTTATATTTTTCAACGGACCAATCACACAGTCCGTTGAAACAAGGGCCGTGTGAACGGCCCCATTGAGATACATGTGTCCGTGTGACGGCCGTTGTTTTACTGGGCGTCACACGGACGTATTCTATGTTTGTGTGAATTTGGCCTAATGATGTTAAACTGTGTACAGCATTTATTTGCAGTTTGCTGTGTCTCGGTCAGCCAAGCAAAAACCTAATGAAAGACTCAATATGCTCAAATACATCTTCTAAAGTTCCAACAATAGTACAATCAATGTACTTCAAAATGCGCATTGCTGACTTCATGAATTGATGCAACACAAGCTTATAACGTAGGTAAAACTAAACAGACAAAATGACAATAAACCATCTTATCCTATCCTGATGTAAAAATGTTCCTGTTGTAATGAATTAAATGAATAGTAGCTCCTGATGTTCCTGGGGAAAAGCCAAGGAACACATTAAATGTTTTAAGACTTTTTAGTAGGTTTATCAATGTCTGGCAGAAACAATAGTTACGAAAGATCTAACCTGTTTAGTAACACAATGTATTCAAATGATTCTTGCCACATACAAAATAGCTCTTCGTAGGTACACAAATTGACTAGTAATTTTCCCTATTGAGTTTCATTGCGTCATTTAAATTTTCACCAAAAAAAAGCTTAGGCCTCATGTATATGGCTGTATTTTACTGCTCTGTTTCGTACATTCAAGTGCACACGTCCTCTATTGTACCTCTGTATGTCTCTGATTTTATACACAAGAATAAAGAGGTTTTTTTTTCTGTCATTTGGATTTTCAATGTACAAAATCAAATTCTAGTATGCTTCATTGCATGTTCTATGTATGGAACTATTCTCCTCTAGAAGCATTTGCCTCTAAGGGAGAATATCTTCCCACATACGACATCGGATTGCTCCTTTACAGTAGCTCCGTACTAGGGAGCCTCCGTCCACTGACATACAGGCTTTATGAACACAGCTCTGCCATGCACATAGGTCTAAAACTGGGTTTTTCTATTTCAGATAATTCAAGATAAAATATATAATATTTAAAGGATCTTTGTCTATTAAAGAGGCTCTGTCACCAGATTATAAGTGCCCTATCTCCTACATAATCTGATCGGCACTGTAATGTAGATAACAACAGTAGATTTTATTTTGAAAAACAATCATTTTTGAGCAAGTTATGAGCTATTTTAGATTTATGCTAATTCGTTTCTTAGTGACCAACTGGGCGTGTTTTTACTTTTTACCAACTGGGCGTTGTAAAGAGAAGTGCAGGACGCTGACCAATCAGTGACCAATCGGCGTCATACACTTCTCATTGTTGGGAATGGAAGCTGTACACTATATGATCAGGCTGTGTTGCTGGACAGGGAAGGGCAAGAAGCTGTATGCTGACTGGACAGCATCATACAGAAAACATTACACTGCCCAGAGTGAAAAGAACGAGTCACCTCTTATTTGGCTATTATAGCCAAATTAGCATATAAAACAAATTACACTGTAGTTATCAGCATAGTGCCTATTATATTAGTTAGGAGATAGGGAATTAATAAACTAGTGACAGATACTCTTTAAGAATGGTACTTTCCTTAAAGAGGCTCTGTCACCAGATTTTGCAACCCCTATCTCCTATTGCAGCAGATCGGCGCTGCAATGGAGATAAGAGTAACGTTTTTACTTACCTGCAAACGCCGATGCTGCTGCAGAATCAACTGTAGCCTCTGGTGCCGATGTGTCCTCGCTCGTCCGACATGATGCAGGACCTGGGGCAGGAAGTGAGTGACATCACAGCGTGATCTCTCGAGAACACGCTGTGTCTTTGCACTGCCAGAAGCTGGGCGTTGTGAAGAGAAGTGGATGATACTTCTATACACAACGCCCAGCTAGTAAAAGAAGTAAAAACGCCCCGATGTAACGAACACAATACACGCCCAGTTGTACTTTCAGGGTATGTGCACACACACTAATTACGTCCGTAATTGACGGACGTATTTCGGCCGGAAGTCCCGGACCGAACACAGTGCAGGGAGCCGGGCTCCTAGCATCATAGTTATATACGATGCTAGGAGTCCCTGCCTCTCTGCAGGACAACTGTCCCGTACTGTAATCATGTTTTCAGTACGGGACAGTAGTTCCACGGAGAGGCAGGGACTCCTAGCATCGTACATAAGTATGATGCTAGGAGCCCGGCTCCCTGCACTGTGTTCGGTCCGGGACTTGCGGCCGAAATACGTCCGTCAATTACGGACGTTATTAGTGTGTGTGCACATACCCTTACTTTAAACACGCCCAGTTGTACTTTAGAAAGCCTCATTTACATAAATATAAAAATGGTCATAACTTGGCCAAAAATGCTCGTTTTTAAAAAAAACCAAAACATTACTCTTATCTCCATTGCAGCGCCGATCTGCTGCAATAGGAGATAGGGGTTGCAAAATCTGGTGACAGAGCCTCTTTAAGGGTAGGTTCACACTGAGTTTTTTGAAGGCAGAAAATCTGCCTCAAAATTCCGTTTTGAATTTTGAGGCAGATTTTGCTCTGCCTGCACGCCGTTTATCGCTGTATTTATCACCCGTGGCCATTGGGCCGCGCGGGCAAAAAAAACAGCGAAATATGCTTTCTCTGCCTCCCATTGATGTCAATGGGAGGTCAGAGATGCAAACGCTTCTTTTTCCTACGAGACGGAAAAAAAACGCATCCGCCTCCCTATGAAATCAATGGGAGGCATTTTCGCCCATTTTTTGTCTTGTTTTCCGACACGGTTTCTGCGTCAAAAAACGTGTAAAAAAACTCTTTGTGAACTTACCCTTAGGGCTCGTTCAGATGTGGCGGAATTTTTCCGCTGCAAATGTTGGTGCAGATTTGGGGCAACGAACATGCACCAACATTTGCATATTTGACAGGTAATTCAGACGTTGCAGAAAACACAGCGGACTTGCCACAGATTTCAGTTTTTGCATTGCAAAGGCTGAAATACGCAGTGAAATTCCACTTCTTCTTCGCAACAGACAGTGCATGCTGCGGACTGAAAATTCTGCACCGCAGCCTATGGTCCGCAGCGGAGTTTTCCGCAACGTTTGCACTCAGATAACTAAAAAGGTGTAGAAACCAATGGACAAACTGTCTGCTAAGGATTTCCACTGCGGACTGTCCGCAGCGAAATTCCACAGCAATTCTGCCACGTCTGAATGTGCCCTTAGAATGAGAAAATGAAAGGATATGTTTCATTGCAGTTGCTAGCTAAATTTTAATGGTTACAAATACTTTTTATTTCCCGTATACACAGCTTGAGTATTGCCCATTCCTGCAGACTTTTTCCCTCACCTTCTTTTAAATACTTCAGTTTATCAATCCACAGGTTTTCTCACAAGCTTCCAGTAATATACTGCCTTTGATGCTCACATCCAGAACACAATGTTTTTGTTGGGTACTCCCCCTCTCATAACCCCCCTTGCAGGCCCTTTTATGTTTTATGATAACATGAGTGGTCATTTCTGAGCTGTCTATGAAAATCTAAAGGATTATACTTTAAACATTATTTATTTTTTGGGCTTACATCTTCGTATACGTCATTTACAGTAAATGGTGTTGGTACAAACCCTATAGTCATATGCATTACTATATTAAAATGTAGATATTCTATAAAACGCTTTCATTTCCAAACATTAGACACATAACGTAATGCATATTGTTTCCTTTGGATCTGAATGCCAGAACATTATGTCAGCATAGGGCAGGAAACTAGAGGACAGGACAATAGTGTACACTCTATAAAGCTTAGTTATCTGTTTATTGCTTTCATGGTCACTATTTCTTGACCTGTGGAAATCCGTGTCATACAGTTAAGCAATGACATTTATAAACAGCAGCTCCACATGTTGTCAATAACACTGAAAATTGATTTCCTAAATTACTCATCAGGATGTTCAGTGAAAGGAGTGCGTTAGATAAAAACATAATGTAACATAGTAATTCATTACTACAGAAGTAATAGGGACTGATAAAGCAGTTTTAGGCTCTGTTCACATCTGCGTTGGGGTCCCGTTCTGATGTTCCGTCTGAGGTTTCCGTCAGAACGGGACCCTGACCAGACACAAACGGAAACCAGAGGTTTCCGTTTTCATCACCATTGATTTCAATGGTGACGGATCCGGTGCCCATGGTTTCCGTTTGTCTCTGTTGTGCACTGGACCCGTCGTTTTGCCGGAAGCAATAGCGTAGTCGACTGCGCTATTGATTCCAGCAAAAACGACAGAACCCTTGCACAATGGAGACAAATGGAATCCATTACCACCGGATCCGTCACCATTGAAATCAATGGTGATGGAAACAGAAACCTATGGTTTCCGTTTGTGTTAGTCAGGGCTCCATTCCGACGGAAAGCTTAGACGTTTCGTCGGAACGGAGCCCTGGCGCAGATGTGAACGAAGCCTTACTCTGCTTTTTAAAATCTCAAATGGATATCTCAATAGGACAACACCTGTCCATTTACCTTATTAGGGTGTATATATATATGTCTTAGAGGTAGGCCCCCACTTAGATCCCCTCTCTTTGAGTCAGAGTGGCTCTGGCCATATATTTACATGTTCGCCGATTGGGTGTCATGTAATACTAAATTTCCCCTACAGAGAAAATACGTGTTGCTGGATGAACTTCCCCATGAGATGTCAGCTGATCAACAGGGTTTTAGACTGGACCTGTGGTGATCAGCTGTGTACCAGGGTGGTTCATTGAAAACATCCTTTGTTGAGACAACGTCTTTCATCTTAATATGCTATATCTTATTATATACAGTATTAACAATTAATTGGTAGAAGGGTTACTGCATTTAAAAAAAAAAAAAATAATAACTCTATCAGGTCTATAAAGTCCCCTGCCATATCTTGCTGTCTTGCTGTTGCCACAACTTAGGTTTTGGCCCGTTTAATCGTTACTATTTTTCAAAATCACTATGAAAATTCCTCAAAGCACAGAAATGCTAAAGGTTTCTCCACCCAAATCTAATGTTTTCCATGTGTAGAATGAAGAAATTCCATGGGTCAGTCTCTTCATTTTTGACCAGGCACAGTGCCGTACTCTTTGTTAGTGGATGTGCCTAGTATTGCAGCTTACTACAGCTCAGTCCCAGTTACTTGTACTTTACTGGCACAGCTACCACCAAATGTACTACCACATTACCCTGTGATGGAGCAGCAGGAAACTTATTGCTGGGGGCCCCAATTATGTCCTCATTGAGGAAGTCAAAAAGGAACATCAACCACTTTACTCTATGGTCACAAATGTGAGCCATTTTACAATAATTTCAGTAATAAACATAATTCACTTTCCCTGTTTCCTGCAAAACAGGATTGTCAGGTGACAGATATCATCAGCTATGTCCACCTCTACACTACAGCTTAGTAACTTATTGTTTCTCTTTTTACAAATGTCCTATCTGAGAACAGAAGATGTCACGTTTCCTAGAAATAAAAAAATAAAAAAATGTAATGTCTGCCTATACATTTATTGCCTTATATAAGGGGTGTGTGGGTGTGTGCATGTGTGTGTGTGTGTGTGTGTGTGTGTGTGTGTGTGTGTGTGTGTGTGTGTCGAGGAGGATAAGATGAATAGGCAAAAAAAAATGTATTACTATTTTATTTTTTTACTCTGACGTGTTAAAAAAATTATAAAAAAAAAAAAAAAACAACATATATAAATTATTATTATTATTTTACATATTCCATTTATGAACACCAGAGGGTAGCAAAACCAGAAACCCAGATTTTTCTAGCAACTCAAAATACGACTGCTGCACACCATGGATCAGTCCCCTCTCACGGTTAGGCCACTTTCACACGACAGTATTTTGCTTCAGTATTTGTAAGTCAAAAAAAGAGAAATAGCATTATGAAAAGATTTGCACCTCTTCCATTTTATGGATCTGCCTCTAGTTTTGGCAGACAAATACTAAAGCAAAATACTGACCAAGTGTGTTGTAGCGATTGTCGCAATCATTGCAAATCCGCACCATTTTTGTTTAAACCCACCACGGTTTTGCCGCAATTACAAAAATGTGGCAAAAAGAACCTTAAAGAAATGCTCATGTAATTATACCCTAAGGCCTCATTCACACGAGCATATCAGATTCACACACGTGAAAAACGCACGTGAATCTGGTCCGTGTGTGTTGTGTTATACATCAGTGTGCTTTGCGAGTGGCATGCGTTATTCACGCACTCGCAAAGCACATCATTTTTTTATCTTTTATTTTCAATCGAATTGATGCGCAAATCACGCATCGCACACGGATGTGCATCTGTGTGCAGTGCCTGGTTTTCACGCACCCATAGACTTCAATGGGCGCATAGGTGTGTGAAAACGCACCAATATAGGACATGCAGTGAGTTTCACGAAGCGGACTCTCACTGCATGAAAACTCACGCATGTGGGAATGGCCCCATTGAAATCAATGGGTCTGTGTGCTGCGCGTAATTTCCATGCGCAGCACACGGACGTTATTCACATTCTTGTGAATATGGCCTAACAGAGAAAGGCTTTTATTTCCTGTAAGCTCACACAACAAGAAATGGACAGTCCTTCATAAAACATCAAGGAGAGTAGGACTGTGCTGGTGAACTCCAAGACAGGGGGAGGGAAGGGATGCACCGTGCTACAGACAGAGAGGAGGATTAAAGCAGAACTTAATGTAAGCTACAATGAGCGTATTTCTAATAAAAGCTACCATATTGTCTAGACTAAATTTATTACCTACTAATTACAAAAAAACAACATTCTTGGATCTCACTATGTTAATTGCATATGCAACGGGAAAAAAGTTGTAGTCCCTGCTGCCGTGAAACAACAGCTCCCCGCATGCCCCATCTAAGGCTCTGTTTTAGGACATGTTGCAGAGAAGCTTTAAGGGGCTGTCCACGAACGAATAACTGATGACCTATGATCGGTGCAAGTCCGACACCCAGTCCCTGCACCGATCAGCTTTTCCAGGTGCCTCCGGGCACCGGATGTTGTGTGGGGTATTCAGTAGTCGGAGCCAGAAGCAGATGGCTCAAACCACTACATAGCAGCCGTTGCAGAACTGCTCCTATTCACTTGAATTGCTCGGCCGCTATTCCGTGACAGGAACCATCTGCTTCCGGCATGGACGTCCGGTGCCCGGAGGCAGCCGGAGCAGCTGATCGGTACGTGGTCCGGGTGTCGGACCCCCACCGATCCTATACTGATGACCTATCCTGTTTAACCCCTTTAAACTTAGCCCTCACCGGTATGGCTGTGTCCACATGTAGCTGATTTGCGGTGTGGATTTACAGTCCAATACAGTAGAATATAAGTGGATTTTTAAAACCCCCTCCACATGTGATGGAAAAAATAACGGATAAACAATTAAATCTGTGTTGGATTTCTTTTGCAATGTCTGGATATAGTCTGTCTCTTCTGCTACTATTGAACAACAACATGACCTATCCAAGATTTTGCTATACGACATGCTGGATGTGGGGGTCTCACAGTTTTCCCACGTAACCACTAAGCTTTACCCACCTTGTTTCTGTCCAAGTCTCTGCTACATGAAACGCTAGGAGTGATGGTTCTTCCAGAAAGATTTAGCTCCGATGCAAACATGAAACATCCACCTCCAGCATTTCTTTTAGCAGAGGCTTGGATAGGGCATGCTGGGAACTATTGTTTCACAGCAGTAAGGGAGGTACTGCAACCGTGAAACCACAACTCCACCATTTAATGGTGGCAAAATTACTGTGTTTTTTGTTTTTTAAATGTTGCTGTATTGCTGTGATTACAAATATCATGGCAAAAAAATTGGCAAAATCCACTAAATACGTCATGTAAATACACCATAACTCCGGAAAGATTTAGTTCTTCCGAAACTGTGAAACCACCACTCCCATCGTGTCGTATTGCAGAGTCTTGGATAGTACATGCTGATAACTGCTGTTCCATGGCAGCAAGGGAGGTAAATCTGAGTGGTTACTCAGGATTCCAGAGCTCCACTGCAACCACCACTTGTGATATCAGAGCCTTAAATAGGGCATGCTGGGAGCAGCAGGGGAGGTAAAGCTAGGTGGTTATTATGGAAAGCTTTAGCTTGGAGCTGTTACCGTAAAACCACCACTCCCAAAATATACTATAGCAGTGCATTATAAAGGGCATGCTGGGAGCTTTTGTTCCACAGCAGCAGGAATTACACGTTTTTTTTCCCATTGCATATATATACAATTAACATGGTTGGATCCAAATCTTTTGTTAAGGTTCTAATTAATAGATCATATATTCAGTCCAGACAATATAGAAATACAGTCATTGTAGTTTAAACTCAGTTCTGGGTAGGGGGCGCAGGGAGTCCTCTCCACAATCTGCAGCAGTTGTAGCCCTTCCCTCTCCTCTGTCCACAGTATTGTAGTGCCCTTCATCCTTCTACAGGAGATACTTCAGGTCTCAGCCAGAATCAGCAGAAACTGCACCCTACTGTTCGGGGTCAGTTCTGCTAGAGGGCATTTGAGTATGTTCTCTAGACTCCGTAGAGGCTGAAGGAGGAAATAAACCAACAATTTATAAGTGCCTCAAACCAAGCTACAGTGCTGTGCTTTCTTCAAACGGTCACCGCATGCTCTGCATTATTATGGTGGCACTAAAATAAATCATTAAAAAAAAAGTATAATTCTAAGGAAATAAACTTCATAATAGATTGTTTATATTGCTTAAAGGGTTATTCCCAAATCAGACATTTATGGCCTGATAGATGTAGATCCCAGCTCTGAGACCCATACCTATGTCGAGAACTATGGTCACCCGAACGCCGTCTTGCCCAGCGAGACGGCCGCTGTTTGCAGATGGCATAGCCTGTGGATATACCATAAATGTCTGATTTGGGAATAACTGCATTACTGAAAAAAAGGAAACATGATATATTCACTTTATAAAGCAGCCCTGATGCTGAATTTGTCATGACATCAATGTTCATTCTTCATGTGATTTCACAACAGCCAAGTAAACAGCACTTTCCTGAACACCGACTGGTTCATTTAGGTAATTCTGAAAACAGTCATGCGGTATTTCTTTTTAAGAGGACCTGTCACGTCTCCTGACACGTCTGATTTAGTAAATACTTGTATTACCCATTAATTAAAGGGGTTTTCCCATTAGGGACATTTATGACATATCCCCAGGATATGTCATAAATTTCATATAGATGCATGACCCACCTCTCGGACCTGCACCTATCTCTAGAACGGGGCCCCCTAAACCCCGTTCTAGCTCTCTGTGTTGCGGCTGAAGTGTGTGATTTCCGACCATGAAGAAAAAAACAGCGCAGTTCAATGAGCTATGCTGTTTTTGTAACTCCCATAGTAGTGATTGGCAATTACGGAAGCAGCGTAACATGCGAGCTACGCTGTTTCCGTAACTACTATACAGTTCCATGGGACTTACAAACACAGAGAGCTACGCTGTTTTCTTCATTATGGTCGGAAATTACACACTTCAGCCACAACATAGAGAGGTGTCCTGTGGATATGTCATAAATGTCCCTGATGGGAAAACCCCTTTAAAGGCCAGTTCACACAGTTTTTGACGCGTTTTTTGACTCGGAAACCGTGTCGGAAGATGCGCCAAAAAACTTCAGAAAATGCCTCCCATTGATTTCAATGGTAGGCGGAAGCATTTTTTTCCCGCGAGCGAAAAAACCGTCTCGCGGGAAAAAGAAGCAACATGCCCTAGAATTTTCTGCCTGCAAAAAACTCTGTGTGAACATAGCCTAAGCCCTTATTCACACGACAGGGTTTCCCGGCCGGGTGATGGCCGTTCATAAAACGGCTGTCACTCGGCTGCAGTAGGAACAATATACCCCTAATGGGGCTATTCACACAACCAATTTTTTGATGGGCCGGGAAAACCAGCCGTCAAAAAATGGGACATGCTGTTAAGGATCTGCCAGGCACAGCTTCTGTATCCACGCCCATAGGTAATCAGTCTGCACCTGCTTCTATGTCTGTGAGACTGACTCCATCTTCCACCACTCAGGATGGCAGGCTTACGAGTGGGAGAGCCTATCACAGCCTGGCCAGACGGAGCTAGCTCCCGCCCTCTGTCTATTTATACCTGCCTTTCCTGTTCCTCCTTGCTTGTGATTCTTCTCTGTTGGTTTCCTGGCCCTGCTGCAGCTTCTTGAACTACTTGTCCCTGCTTCGTATTGACCCTGGCTTACTGACTACTCTTCTGCTCTGCGTTTGGTACCTCGTACACTCCAGGTTTGACTCGGCTTGTTCACTACTCTCCCGCTCTGCGTTTGGCACCTCGTACTCTCCTGGTTTGACTCGGCTCGTTTACTACTCTTGTTGCTCACAGTGTTGCCGTGGGCAATTGCCCCGTTTCCCTTTGTTCTGTGTTCCTTGTCTGGTTGTCTGTCGTGCACTTACTGAGTGTAGGGACCGTCGCCCAGTTGTACCCCGTCGCCTAGGGCGGGTCGTTGCAAGTAGGCCGGGACTGAGTGGCGGGTAGATTAGGGCTCACTTGTCTGTTTCCCTATCCCTGTCATTACATAATCACAAGCCCATATACCTACTCTACCCTGGTCCCTCACACCACTATGGACCCCCTTGAGACCCTGGTTCAGCAAATGCAGGGTCTCTCCCTACAGGTCCAGGCCCTGGCTCAGAGTGTCAACCAGCCTGATGCTACCATGGTAGTGCCCCTCACCTCACCTCTTGAACCCCACCTCAAGTTGCCTGACCGGTTCTCAGGGGACCAGAAGACTTTTCTCTCCTTTCGGGAGAGTTGTAGGCTCTATTTTCGTTTAAAGCCCCAGCGGGTGGGTATAATTATGTCCCGTCTCCAGGAAGGGCCCCAAGAATTGGCCTTCTCCTTGGCTCCTGACGCCCCTGAACTTTCCTCCGTTGATCTTTTCTTTTCTGCTCTCGGACTCATTTATGACGAGACTGACAAGACTGCCTTTGCCGAGAGTCAGCTGGTGACCTTACTTCAGGGTAAGAGACCTGTTGAGGAGTATTGCTCTGACTTTAGGAAGTGGTGCGTAGCTTCTCGGTGGAATGACCCTGCCTTAAGGTGCTAGTTTAGGTTAGGTCTGTCGAACGCCCTGAAAGACCTGCTAGTTAGCTATCCCTCTTCTGACTCCCTAGACCAGGTTATGGCTTTAGCGGTACGACTTGACCGACGTCTCAGGGAACGACAACTTGAACGTTTTTGTGTTTTCTCCTCTGACTCCCCCATGATGCCTCCCGAGGTTCCGTTGCTTCGTTCTTCCACAGAATACTCGGAGGTACCTATGCAACTCGGGGCCTCCGTGTCCCCCCAACAACGTAGAGAGTTCCGCAGGAAGAATGGTCTCTGCTTCTATTGTGGGGATGACAAGCATCAAGTGAACACCTGTCCTAGGCGTAGGAATAAGCAGCCGGAAAACTTCCGCGCCTAAGTGATCATCGGGGAGGTCACTTGGGCGCACTGGTATTTCCCGTAAATATGAAACGTAATAAAATCTTGCTTCCCTTTCAGGTCTCTTTTGGTGGTAGGTCTGCTACCGGCAGTGCCTTCGTGGATTCAGAGTCTTCTGCTAATATCATGTCTGTGGAATTTGCTATGTCTCTAGCTATGCCTTTGATTGATTTGCCTAAACCTGTCACGGTAGTGGGTATCGACTCCACTCCTCTTGCTAATGGTTATTTTACACAGCATACCCCTGTTTTTGAACTCCTTGTTGGCACCATGCATTTGGAGCAGTGCTCTGTACTGTTGATGCAGGGATTATCGTCCGATTTGGTTTTAGGCCTTCCCTGGTTGCAGTTGCATAATCCCACGTTTGACTGGAATACTGGGGATCTTACCAAATGGGGTAATGAATGCTTGACGTCATGTTTTTCTGTTAATTCTATTTCTCCCCCTGAGGAGGTGAACACGCTACTTGAGTTTGTTCAGGACTTCGCTGATGTTTTCTCTAAGGAGGCCTCCGAAGTGTTACCTCCTCATAGAGAATACGATTGCGCTATCAATTTGGTACCAGGAGCTAAGCTCTCTAAGGGTAGGATATTTAATCTCTCTTGTCCCGAGCGTGAAGCCATGAGAGAGTATATCCAGGAATGCCTGGCCAAGGGTTACATTCGCCCCTCTACTTCTCCGGTAGGTGCTGGCTTCTTCTTCGTAGGGAAGAAGGATGGTGGTCTTAGGCCATGCATTGACTACCGTAACTTAAATAAGGTCACTGTAAGGAACCAGTATCTCCTTCCTTTGATTCCTGATCTCTTTAATCAGGTTCAGGGGGCCCAATGGTTCTCTATGTTTGATCTACGGGGGGCGTATAACCTTATCCGCATCAAAGAGGGGGATGAGTGGAAGACTGCGTTTAACACGCCCGAAGGTCATTTCGAATACCTCGTCATGCCCTTTGGGTTGTGTAATGCTCCCGCGGTCTTCCAGAATTTCATAAATTAGATTTTAAGAGGTTACCTGGGGGTATTTCTTGTAGTGTACCTTGATGACATACTTGTGTTTTCTAAGGACTGGTCCTCCCACATTGAGCATGTCAGGAAGGTGCTCCAGGTCCTTCGGGAAAGCAAACTGTTTGCGAAGAACGAAAAATGTGTGTTTGGGGTGAAGGAGATACCATTTTTGGGCCAAATCCTCACTCCTCATGAATTCCGCATGGACCCCGCCAAGGTCCAGGCTGTGGCGGAATGGGTCCAACCTGCCTCCCTGAAGGCGTTACAGTGCTTCCTGGGGTTCGCTAATTATTACAGGAGATTTATCGCTAACTTCTCGGTCATCGCTAAGCCTCTTACGGATCTCACTCGCAAAGGTGCTGATCTCCTCCACTGGCCTCCTGAGGCTGTCCAGGCTTTTGAGATCCTTAAAAAGTGCTTTATCTCGGCCCCGGTGCTGGTTCAGCCCAACCAAATGGAGCCATTTATCGTGGAGGTTGACGCGTCCGAGGTGGGAGTGGGGGCTGTCTTGTCCCAGGGTACCTGGTCCCTCACCCATCTCCGTCCCTGTGCCTACTTCTCCAGGAAGTTTTCGCCCACTGAGAGTAACTATGATATTGGCAACCGCAAACTCTTAGCCATTAAATGGGCATTTGAAGAGTTGCGCCACTTCCTGGAGGGAGCTAGGCACCAGGTAACGGTCCTTACCGACCACAAGAATCTGGTTTTCCTAGAATCTGCCCGGAGGTTAAACCCGAGACAAGCTCGATGGGCGTTATTTTTTACCAGATTCAACTTTTTGGTTACCTATAGGGCTGGGTCTGAGAACAAGCTGTTTGGTCCCCTGCAATTCCGGCTAAGGGTACTTAAAGAAAATCATGACTCCGCACTATCTGGTCATCCAGGCATCCTGGGTACCAAGCACCTCATTGCCAGAAACTATTGGTGGCCTGGGTTGCCTAAAGACGTTAAGGCCTACGTCGCCGCTTGTGAAGTTTGTGCTAGGTCCAAGACTCCCAGGTCCCGACCAGTGGGCTTACTACGTTCTTTGCCCATTCCCCAGAGACCTTGGACCCATATCTCCATGGATTTTATCACCGATTTGCCTCCATCTCAAGGCAAGTCGGTGGTGTGGGTTGTAGTAGACCGCTTCATTAAGATGTGCCACTTTGTGCCCCTCAAGAAACTACCCAATGCTAAGACGTTAGCTACCTTGTTTGTCAAACACATCCTGCGTCTCCATGGGGTCCCTGTCAATATTGTTTCTGACAGAGGGGTACAATTTGTTTCATTGTTTTGGAGAGCCTTCTGTAAAAAGTTGGAGATTGATCTGTCCTTCTCCTCTGCCTTCCATCCTGAAACTAATGGCCAAACTGAGAGGACTAATCAGTCTCTAGAACAATATTTAAGGTGTTTTATCTCTGACTGTCAATATGATTGGGTCTCATTCATTCCCCTCGCCGAATTTTCCCTTATAACCGGGTCAGTAACTCGTCAGGGGACTCCCCCTTTTTCTGTAATTTTGGGTTTAATCCACGGTTCTCCTCCGTTTCACCTGGTAGTTCTAACAATCCCGATGTAGAGGTCGTTCATCGGGAACTGTGCACAGTCTGGGCCCAGGTTCAGAAGAACCTAGAGGCCTCCCAGAGCATACAAAAAACTCAGGTAGATAGAAGACGTTCTGCTAACCCCTTGTTTATGGTCGGGGATCTGGTGTGGCTATCGTCTAAGTACTTGCGCCTTAAAGTCCTGTCCAAGAAGTTTGCTCCCCGGTTTATAGGGCCGTACAAGGTCATTGAAGTCCTCAATCCTGTCTCCTTCCGACTAGAGTTGCCCCCATCTTTTCGAGTACACAACGTGTTTCATGCCTCCCTCCTTAAACGCTGCTCCCCGTCCTTGGCTCCCTCGAGGAAACCTCCTGTCCCCGTTCTCGCCCCTGAGGGGGTAGAATTCGAGGTGGCCAAGATTGTGGACAGCAAGATGGTCCAAGGCTCCCTCCAGTACCTGCTCCATTGGAGAGGATACGTGCCTGAGGAGAGGACTTGGGTACCCGCACGGGATGTTCACGCTGGGGTATTGGTCAGGAGGTTCCACCTTCGTTTCCCCAATAAACCAGGTCCACATAGAAAGGGTCCAGTGGCCCCTCATAAAAGGGGGGGGGGTACTGTAAAGGATCTGCCAGGAACAGCTTCTGTGTCAACGCCCAAAGGTAATCAGTCTGCACCTGCTTCTATGTCTGTGAGACTGACTCCATCTTCCACCACTCAGGATGGCAGGCTTAGGAGTGGGAGAGCCTATCACAGCCTGGCCAGACGGAGCTAGCTCCCGCCCTCTGTCTATTTATACCTGCCTTTCCTGTTCCTCCTTGCTTGTGATTCTTCTCGTTTGGTTTCCTTGCCCTCCTGCAGCTTCTTGAACTATTTGTCCCTGCTTCATACTGACCCTGGCTTACTGACTACTCTCCTGCTCTGCGTTTGGTACCTCGTACACTCCTGGTTTGACTCGGCTTGTTCACTACTCTCCTGCTCTGCGTTTGGTACCTTGTACACTCCTGGTTTGACTCGGCTCGTTCACCACTCTTGTTGCTCACGGTGTTGCCGTGGGCAACTGCCCCATATCCCTTAGCTTCTTTGTACCCTTGTCTGTTTGTCTGTCATGCACTTATTGAGTATAGGGACCGTCGCCCAGTTGTACCCTGTCGCCTAGGGCGGGTCGTTGCAAGTAGGCAGGGACTGAGTGGCGGATAGATTAGGGCTCACTTGTCTGTTTCCCTACCCCCACCATTACAGGTGCTGTATTTATATACTGAGCTTGGTTCTGGTATTGAATTTATGTACTAAGCTTGGTTCTGGTGCTGTATTTATGTAGAGAGATTGGTTCTAGTACGGTATATGTACTGAGCTTTGTTCTGGTGCTGTATATATGTATTGAGCTTGGTTCTGGTGCGGTATATATGCATTGAGCTTGGTTCTGGTACTGTATATATGCCAGAGCTTGGTTCTGGAGCTGTAATTATATAGGATATATTTATAATAACAAAATTGCATGTCAGTTGCAATTGTTTTCAATTCAATGTGTATTTAATGGGAATCTGTCAGTAAATTTTAACCCCTTGAACCGCCACCAAGCAGTAATACATGACCTGACAATATTTCCAAACATTCCCTTGTATGCTTTTTCCAGATGCAGCAAAAGCTATAAAATTAACTTTTAAAACGGTGCATGCTGTATGCTAATTACTCATTAAAGGGCCATGGGGCTGTGCCACTATCCTGAAGAGTCACATAGTCCTGCATCCAACCCCACCTTCCCATGCTTGATTGACATCCCCCTGGCTGATATACATCACTACCAGTCTTCTCTAACTTTCTCAGATGCGCCATTGCCTTGTGCTACTTGGGCACGCACCGTGCAGAGAGGTGTACTCTGACCGGCTTCATCGCTGCACCACACATGCCAGGGGAGTTCAAAGCAACGGCTCATCTGCAAGGGTTGGAGGAGGCTGCTCGTGATATAGAATAGCCAGGAGGATCTCAATCAAGATCTGGGGGGCGCTATCTCAATTTTCGCCTCAGGCAGCAGAAAAGCTAGAATCGGCCCTGGTGACGGCAGTTAAAAATCTGTCCGTCGCACAAACAATTTTAACAATCGTGTGAATAAGTCTTAACTCTTCATAACTATGCAAATGTAAGCGTCAATGACCAAGTTCACATGTGTTTGTTTTGGATTCTGATAAACTTTATAAAACCACATTTACTGTAAAAAAAAAACAGCAAATATTTTAGGGCATGCTGCAGATTTCACATAAAATTTCCATTGCAATGCAGAAAATGAAATCTGTGACAGTCCACGGTGGAATCCATAGCAAAAAAGCCCATGTAAGACGTGATTTTGCCACGGAATTGCTGTCGATTTAAAGGCCCTTATGCAGCGGAAATGTTCTGCTGCATGGGAACCTTGCCAAAATCTGCAGAAAGCTTGATGACAACCATATTGAGCACTGTGATGGCTACTGCAGGTGGTTGTCCTCTTCGAATAAATCGTATCTTTATGACCAAGATAACTCAGAAACTGCTGAAAAGAATGTAAAAAGACTTTATCCATTTTCATTAAGTTCAAAGGGTTCTACAGGATTATAGAAACATGGCTGCTTTTTTCCAAAAAGCTTTGCCTAGAGGTTGTAAATTGTGTTGCAGCTCAGGCCCCTCACTTCAATAGAGCTGAGCTGCAATATCAGATACAACCCACGGACAGATGTGGCGCTGTTTCTGGAAGAAAGCAGCCATTTTTTTCTAAACCTATACAACCCTTATAATTGTTTTATAATTTATGGGGCAATGCTTATTATGTAACCCCCATGAAACATCTCATGGAGAGGTTAAATATACAAATATTATTATTAGAACCAGGATAACAATAAGATTAGGAGGAAACAGAAAGAATTAGTACAAAAATATTTGCCCCTGTGACATGGGGGTACTGGCTCCTTCCTTTGATATTGGGTTGTGTGTAAAAAACAATCTCAGGACTCTTTTGTATGCAAATGATGACTCCCTAAGGATGCTGGTCGTGACTGCATTACTGCCATTACTTTAAACTGTTTCTCTGAATTCTGAGGAAAGTACATGCAGTTGTAAAAAATATGAAAAGTGTTTCAAAATTTCACCTTGCTACATATGTGTTAAAAGCATTATTAAAAAGCTTCTGTGTTCTCAAGGGGCAACTGAGAAATACATTTACAATACAGCCCACTTTGGAAAGGATATAACAATGCTCATGTATGATTCATGCCGCAGCAGACTTTCTGCCCTAATGACTAACGTGGGTGTTATATAATTCCTCAGTACAGACAATATCAGAAGTCATTTTTATTTTCGCCAAATTATAATTCTCTTTGAATAAAATAAGATTTGCATCTTGTAGTCTGAGCAAAATAAAGATAGCATGACGTTTGTCCTCTAGCAAATTGTAGTTTACTCAAATGATCGTTTTTACAAGACAAGAAAGTAGCAAATAACTTGCATTGCTTGCATGGCCTGGAAAAATCTGATAATATGGCACTTGGGTAATTAGATCAAAAAGTTAAATTATTGGACTGAAATTAATTTAGCCTAAAACAACCAATCTATATGTTCCAAATTCCAACAGTTTGCTGCATTTTCACTGTTCCTGACATTGCCTTTACTAAACACATTTGCTGCTCATCAGACTGAGCAAAGAACTATTTTTGATAGCTGTACTATTGGGGTATATGAAGACAAAGTGGTCTTTTTTTTGCAGCGAGTACTGCTAAATATTATTATTATTTTTTAAAGTCGCAGCAAAACTACAACATAACCGCTACGTCTGAATATACCGAGGCTGGAATGAGATATAGTGTTTTTGTGGCACTTTTTACAGTTATTTTAGGCAAAGTCAAGAGTTTGAGATGCAATTAAAAAAACGCATCTGAAAACCGCATGTAGTTTTACCGTGTTTTTGGAAGCGGTTGTTACAGGTGAAACACACATTTAAAATGTTTTACCTTTACAAACCACAACTACATTGAGACCGCATGCATTTTTCAGATGTGTTTAACTGCACCTCAAATGCTACGTGTAAATATACCCTGAGGCTGCCCACACACGAGCTGGATTTGTTGCAGATTTTTCTGCAGTAAATCCACAACAAAATCTGCATACACCGCATATTTCACCCCTTCTACAGTGCTTGCTCTTATTTTCATGCAGAAATTGATCTGGAGCATGTGGATGAGGTTTATTCAAAACTCATACACATGGCAGGGACTGTGATCTCATACACATGCTGCAGAACATTTTCCGCATGGAAATCAGAGCATGCTGCTAATGTTCAAATCTGCAGCATGCTCATTCTGTTACGTATGTTCACTGCGGATTTCACCCTTTTCAATGTAGAAGGGGTTAATCCACAGCAAAATCTGCAGCAAATCTGCCACATGTGTGGGTACTTGGTATGTGTATAGAGATATTCTCCTGTAGAAGCAATGTTTCTAGGGTAGAATACCTCCATACATACGGAGTCTGATGGATCAGTCCATAATTTTATCTCTGTCGAGTTTTTACAGAGAAAAAAACCTCCATATGCATCATGTGTTTTTCTTCAAGACCCATTCAAATGAATAGGACAGTTGCAAAAATTTCTGCAACAAATGTGGTATGTTTTCGTCACACATTGCAACAATATGCATTTTTTGCCGCAAACCCCTTAGCAATTTATATGCATATTCCGAATAACGTTATTTGCGAACATGTTGTAATTATGCAGAAGGTAACTGATAGCAACCAACTAGCACAAAGATTTAATGACATTAGTAAATGTGTATGCTGTAGTATATTACACGTCAATCCATTCTACTGTATGTAGCCGTTCATTGCATACAATGGACGTGTATTGCAGGGAGAAGATGAGAACTGTAAGACTAGCTCTATGAGAGGGCTGCGGTTTGTTATTAGAGTGGCTGGACTATCTTACTTTACAGCAATATGGCGACACAATAGGAACAACGAAAAAAATCTGGAATGTGTTGTCAGTGACACTTTATCCACAATCAATGATGGCCCTTTAAGAGGCTAATTAAACAAGCATGCCCCAAAGCACAATAGGGGCTCCCTGACAACCAGTTTACTACTGTGTATAGCATTAACCCCACAAAGAGTATCCTATTTGTGTTCCTTTAAGAAGTCACACAGTTTCCTTCAAAGCGACTCAATATGTAAGAGTTTTCTCTCTCGTCAACGGTATTCACTGGAAAAATAAACCGTATTTACTATATTTAAAGGATAAAAATAAGGTCCCTTTCACATCATCCTTCAAAAGGAGAATCAGATCTCGGAAAAAGGTTGAGGGAGCATTCCCAATATTTTCTTAGGTATGTGTTTCCTTTCTCCCTTGTGCCGGGATCCAATCCTCCTTTTGGTCAAACAAGACATAGGGGAGAACAGATCTCCCGAGTGTGATGTGAAAGGAGTTTAACTGCTTGAAGAACATATGGTGGGTTCTGCAATAGGGTATGTTCACACGACAGCGTCCGTAACGGCTGAAATTACGGGGATGTTTCAGCCTGAAAACATCCCCGTAATTTCAGCCGTACCGGCATGTGCAGGCGCTTGAACGCCGCGTCAATTACGGACGTAATTGGCGCTGCTATTCATTGGAGTCAATGAATAACGGCTCCAATTACGGCCAAAGAAGTGACAGGTCACTTCTTTGACGCGGGCGTCTATTTACGCGCCATCATTTGACAGCGGCGCGTAAATTACGCCTCGTGTGAACAGACAAACGTCTGCCCATTGCTTTCAATGGTCAGATGTTTGTCAGCGCTATTGAGGCGCTATTTTCGGACGTAATTCGGGGCAAAAACGCCCGAATTACGTCCGTAAATAGGCCGTGTGAACATACCCTTACACTTAACATTAGTGCTGGTCATAGAGAATAAAATTTAGCTGTTGCAACAGGATAAATGTCTAGTTTGCTATTCCATGTACAGATGCAACAAGACTTGCTTGGCACCCATAGTACAATAGTGATCCTCTTCCCTATTATGCAATCACAAACCCATCGCAACATGTGCTTTATGCCTGTTACCCCAACAATAACCCAACCCCTATATTAGTTATTTTATCTTTAGATTTTACAATACAAAGTATGATTTTCATGTGAGGCAAAGCTTCCTTTTCTGTCAAAGGACATATTAATTGCATCGTGTACTGTGATTATCAAATAATATCCTCCTATTAAGGCCCCATGCACACGAACGTGCTTTTGCGGCCGCAATTCCTCCGAAAATGCACGGGAGAATTGCGGCCCCATTTTTTTCTATGGGGCCATGCACGCGACCGTAGTTTTTACGGTCTGTGTATGGCCCGGGAGGCCGCACCGCAGAAAGACATGTCTTATTACGGCCGTCTTCTGCGGTCCGGGCCCATTGAAAATAATGGCCGCGGCCATGTGCATTGCCCGCGATTTGCTGGCGGCTTGCGGCTGACAGTCCGCTGCCGGTCGCCGAAAATCACAGCCGTGCACATGGCTACGGTCATGTGCATGAGCCCTAAGGCCTTATTCACACAAAACGTGTCCGTTGTTCATGCATATGAATGTCCATGTTGTGGTTTCCGTGTGTCATCCATTTTTCTTGTCCGTTTTTCCTCTCTTTCAGCAATTCCTGGCTTCACTTTTCTTCTTTTTTTTTCTGCCATTTTTTTAGAAACTGATCCGTAAAAAACAGACATCACACGGATGTCGTCAGTGTGCTGTTTGTTTTTCATGCACCCATAGGCTTTAAAGGGGAGTCTGGACCAGAAAAGGACATGCAGTGAGTTTCTCTAAACAGACACACTCTGTGATAAAAACAGATGTTGGAATTTCCCCATTGAATTGCATGGGTCAGTGAGCTGTCCATTGTTAAAATGGAAAGCATACTGATGGGAAATAAGTTTGTGTGAATAAGGCCTAAGGCTCAGTTCAGATCGGCGTTTGTATTTCCTTTTTTCTATTCCATCATAGGAACAGATACACCTAAATTTACGGCAGTGCACGACGGACCCTATTGACGCTGATGTGGTCTTTTGAGTTTCTGTCATAGTGTCCGTCATGTTGCTAAAAAAATAAATAGTCCTCCATGCTGCCTTTTTCTGGAATTTTTGATGGAATCTGCAATGAAACCTCCACCACAGATGTTAACAAACGCCCATAGCCACTTTCACACTATGCAAAAGAGGCTGTCAGCAAGCATCATCTGACTACTAACATGTCTGACATATATACTCTTCACAAGACACTCTTTACTTGTTAGCAAATTCAATTTGAAAATCGTGCTTGCCTTAATGTTGGTCGAACAGCAGTGACATCATCTGCAGTACCACAGTAAGAATGGACAGCTTTTGTAAACCACCTGGAATGGTTTTGACTTGACATTGGTAAGTTTTG
The DNA here is from genome assembly GCF_050947455.1 of Rhinoderma darwinii. NCBI lineage: Eukaryota > Metazoa > Chordata > Amphibia > Anura > Rhinodermatidae > Rhinoderma > Rhinoderma darwinii. Next base: position 205,028,898 of record NC_134688.1, read on the forward strand.
TTGCCTGGCACATAATAATGCCAGCATTAACTACCACATGCTTTATTTTTCTAAAAGTTATCAAAGATGGCTTGCCAGTTAAAACTGACAGCTATCACCCATTAAAGGCATGCTTGGTCAATTCTGCATTTTATGTGTTTATAGGAAGAATGACTGCCAGATACCTCCAACACAACCAATGACCAGCTGATGCCCATATACATTATGGTCATTTCTTGCAGAAAATAATCTGATGGCAAAACATGTGTACAAACAGCTTTGCTTACAATAGTAGACAACTGCAACACATACAGTATGTCAATTTTCAAAAACTATAAATATCCACGCATGATTGTGACATACTAATATAAAGCCAATTTAAAAGTGATGATATAGCAAGAAAGAGAACACGCTTCAAAAACTGATAGCAAAAGAGAAAGACATTATAGTAGATTGTATATAACTACTGCCCTATCTTTAACATTTCTTGGTATTAACCTGGCTGTGTTGGGAACTAAGGGGCAGATTTATTAAGACTGGCGTTTCATACCCCAGTCTTAATATATAGAGCGCTGGAGTAAATTGTGCCTCTTAATAAATTAGGCGCATCTCTAAGGCGGGATTCACACTACCGGGTCCCGCCCGAGCCCGAGTGCCGGCCGGTAAAATCGGCCATTTTGTCCGGCCGGTTTGCATAAAGTTATGCATCCGTTCCGGGCCGGGCAGATGTGGACAGTGACATCAGCGGCAACTCCTGAAGGGGAATCCCCATGTGTTCGGGGATTCCGCTTCAGGAGTTTCCCCTGATGTCACTGCCCAGATATGGACAGAGACATCAAGCGCTCTGTCCAGGAGCGGAATCCCCAAAAACACGGGGATTCCGCTCCTTCAAGGTGCTAAAGTGGGGCTAGCACATAGCAGAGCGGGGAGATACCTCCCCGCTCTGCTATAGTGGCGTCACTACAGTAGTAGCAGCCGCAGCAGCAGCAGCTGCTAGCGGCGCCATCTAAGGTGTCGCCGGGCCAGGGCGCTTTTAAAACAAGCAGGGGAAGGGAGCCAACGCAGCACTCCCTTCCACCTGCTGTACACCCCGGCCCTGCCACACAGTGTACAGCGTAGCCATTCGTCCGAATGGCATCAACTCCTCCTCCTCACATGCACTCTGCGCTGTGAGGAGGAGGAGACAGAGCGCAAGCCACAAAAAACCCGGCCATCACTCGGGACACATTCCGGGCCGGGCGGCCGGGTACCTGGGCGAAAATAGAGCATGTCCTATTTTTTGACGGCCGGTTTTCCCGGCCGTCAAAAAATCGGTCATGTGAATAGCCCCATTAGGGGTCTATTATTCCTAATGCAGCCAGGTGCCAGCCGATTTATGAACGGCCGGCACCCGGCCGGGAAAACCTGTCGTGTGAATGAGGCCTAACTGTCCGTGCACCAGGAAGGGAAAACTATGCCAGCTATGAACTGGAGTAGATTTTCACTATAATTGACGCCAATTTCTGGCATAAATTATAATGAATTTTTTAGGCGGCATATGTCAACGTGCCCTCCTAATAAGCCCGCCCATTTATTTAAAGTATCAGAGGCGGAATAAAAAAGCAAAAGTTGCAAGAAATTGCAACTTTTCTATGCCAGAAAACTGGCATGCAGTGCTTGATGAATTCCCCCCTAAGGCACACGACCGTAGTTTTCATCCGTAATTACGGATCAGGTTATTATGGATTTGCGGACAGTTAAAATTCTTTCCTGTCATGTGTATAAGGCCTAAGACTTTCAAGATTCCAGTGGTCTGGTTTCTCAGCAAGGAAAGTTTTTAACATTTCTAGTCTATATTTTTTTACGTTTGAATCTTTTTACTTTTTTGCAGGACATTTCCTCTGGAGAGTGATCCCAAATCTCTAGTTTTACAATTTTATCATATTCTAAATAATGAAAAATGTCTCCTGCTGAAGTACAATGTCGCCTATGTGTGGAAGGGTCTTTTCACTTATCTCAACATTGCCCCCACTGCCAAAAACTGTCATACAACTCTACTAAAAATTTACACTTAAAGTTGAAGACACAACAAACTGGAAACACATGGCCTAGACGTGACATATTCTGGCCTTTTAAAGGAAGTCATGGAAATCTCCACTGCCCTTCTCACAGACGGCAAGCTGAAGGCCTTAGATAAAGGATTAAATCAGTGCAGGGAACAATGTTTCATTTATCTTTAGTCTGTCAATTTGGTGCCTTTCATCTTCATTTTATTCTGTTTTTGTTGAACTTGGCACACAAAAAGTCAAACAGTTTCAAGATACATCTTTTAAAAGAAACAAGAAAGCGTCCTTAAGAAAATAAACAACCAAATGAATTAGATAGACCCATGAGATATACAGAATAAAAAAAGATATGGATCCAGCTGAAGATAAAATAAAACGGTGTAGGCGTATTGATATGTATTACTTGTTTTCCTTAGTTGATAAAAAAATAAGTGACATCATGCATCATGGCGTCAGAAGGCAGTGATTTAACACATATGAGGCTGCGGGATACTGCAGTCATTTATGGTAAATATATACCGTACTACTCCGCAGGAGCACAAGAGCAGAAAAGTTACAGATAAACCATAAGGAACTCATGCAATCTGTACTGCAGTTCCTATAGCTCAGCTGCGTGTAAAGCTATTCATTTAACATAAGACAGCTGTCGGATGAGCAATGTTCCGGTGACAGCTATCACTCCCAGCTCAGTCTAATGTGTATGTTATTTCAGTATGGACAGTGGAGATCAGACAGACACCTCTGGCGCATTTAACTCCAGATCTATACTGTCAGATCATTGTTTTGCCTAGTGGTAGACATCTGGAGGCCCCCATTGACTGCTGCAGGGGAAATCTAGTATTACAAGGCACCCATCCAAATGATTGGGTGACCATGTGGTAAATTTTTGCACCAAGTCTGTCAAAGTGAAAGCCTGTTTTTCTGCGGTTCTCTGCTTTGGCTTTTTTGATGTGCACATATCCTAACAGGGTAAACAGGTCTTTCTTGCCATAGCTACTTTGAGTTTACACAGTTATTCCCATCACAGAAAGTGATGCCATATCTCTAGTATTTGCCATTACTTTCTGATCGTTGATATACCAACCTCTAAGACCCCCACCGATTCTGAGAATTAAGGGGCCATAACATTTCTTTAGTCCTGTGATACATTCAAAGATTTTCCCTGCCCAGCGGCGCTCTTGGCCACCCCCTCTTCAGGGAACTGAAGGATTAGTGGGGGTCCCAAAGGTCAGACCCCTAATGATCAGAAAGTGATGTTATCCTAGCGATATGCCATCACATTCTACGACTGGAATAACACTTTAATATTATAATTCTGAAAATTACCATAACATATTAGAAATTTTAAAAATGTTGCAATACTCTCCCGAGTGAATTTGTATAATGAAGGGGTGGACTGATAACTATCAAGCTCCCAGGAGCCAGTTTGATTTTGTTAGTCGCTAGTTAATAAGAACTTCCATAAGCACCAATAAAATGCAGCTACAACATATACTGTTGTTGCTCACATACAATATATTTAAATGCTGTAAATAATAAATACAGCCTTTTATATGCATTTTTCAGCAACTGTTGTCACATAAACCAAAAACACCTCCCACAGTGGCAGCTAATCTGCAGTTTTAACATTGCATGGCAGAGGTATACATGCCACTTGCAACTCTCTTTTGGTCCTTATGGCACACCCACGCAAAAACATGATTGCAAAAGTCATCATAAGAAAACTGACAGCAATATTTCAGAATGGATTTTCTTCAATGCTCCGAGTTTCCTTTATTCCATGTATTACAGATGTTGGTTGTTGGCATAGCATACACATCAACTCAATATATCATCTCTATTTTCCAATATTTCCCATCTGGAAATGTTTTTTACTATTTACCCTTATATAAGTTCTTTATGAACACTTCCACACATTTAGGTCATTGGAAAATTACTGTATTAACCATAACAAAAAAATAAACTCAACTCAAACTCAAGGCTTCAAGAAATGACGAGAGTGTGGATTGTCCAAGTAATGTCATGAGATTGGGACAGAAACATGGAAACTATAATACTGAAGAGCACCCTATATCCACTACAATTACAATACATATAGACAGATGTTTCTTTTATCCTTTGCCTTTGTGGTTTTATGTAGATCTTAGACAAAGCAGCATATTTTTATATTTATAGAGTATGCAGTAACATACTCAACCTATCATAAGACGTAATCTAATGTGACAGTGCCATAAACCTTTCAAGAGTTTAGCCTGATGCATTGTATTTATGACTGTATGTTGATACAATTCTCCATTTCTAGTCTTAGAAACCACTATCTTGGCAATATTCCTCAGATAGAATGTTGTATATTTTGTGGCTGCGTGGGCATATGGATGTATCCTGTGTAATATTAAGAATAAATAATTCCATTATATGTAGGGCTTGGCGATTAATCGGATTAATTCGCCCTCAAGGGCTCTCATGATTCTGTTTTTTAACAGAATTGTTGAATCGATTCTTTAGTGGCGTCGTCCTGCAGGAGGAAGCTCTGCCCCGCCGCCTCATCACTGCCTAGTCTGCCCCGTTCTCTGCTTCCCCACGGAACTGCTGTTCTCTACTGAACAACATGACACGGCACGGAACAGTAGTTCCGCGGGGAGGCAGAGACTCCTAGCATATAGTGATACCGCCCCGCTGTAGATAGCACCCCCCCTTGCAGATCGTACCACCACCACACCCCTTGCAGATCATACCACCACCAGCCCCCCTTGACGATCGCATCACCACCACCCCTTGCAGATCGCATCACCACTCCCCCTTGCAGATCGCATCACCACCACCTCCCTTGTAGATCACACCACAGTAGCTCACACTAAGCCCTTATTCACACAACAGGGTTTCCCGGCCGGGTGACGGCCGTTCATATAACGGCTGTCACCCGGCTGCAGTAGGAACAATAGACCCCTAATGGGGCTATTCACACAACCGTTTTTTTGACGGGACGGGAAAACCGGCCGTCAAAAAATGGGACATGCCCTATTTTCGGCGGTTCACCCGGGCACCATAGAAGTCTATGGGGCCGGGTAATACTGAGTGACGGCCGTGTCTACCGTCGCTCGCTCTCTCATCACAGCGCAGAGTGCATGTGAGGAGGAGGAGGAGTTTATGCCATTCAAACGAATGGCTGTACGCTGGAGGTAAATTTCTACAATGTGGGGGTGTTGTATACAGGGGTACTGTGTGGCAGGGCCCGGATGTACAGCAGGTGGAAGGGGGCGCTGCGCTGGCTCCCTTCCCCTGCTTTTTTTAAAAGCACCCTGGACCGGCGACACCTCCCATGGCCGATGGCGCAGCTAGCAGCTGCTACTGCTGTAGTGACGCCACTATAGCAGAGCAGGGAGGTATCTCCCTGCTCTGCTATATGCTAGCCCCACTTTAGCTCCCTGAAGGAGCGGAATCCCCGTGTGTTCGGGGATTCCGCTCCTGGACAGAGCGCTTGATGTCTCTGTCCATATATGGACAGTGACATCAGGGGAAACTCCTGAAGCAGAATCCCCGAACACTCTGTGACCGGGGATTCCACACCAGGCAAAGCCAGTAACGTTCAGTGTCCATAAATGGACACAGATGACAGGGGCTTTTCCTAAAGTGGAATCACATGGGGATTCCCCTTCAGGAGTTGCCCCTGATGTCACTGTCCAGATATGCCCAGCCTGGAACGGATGGAAAACGGATGCAAACCGAACAGGAAAAACGGACGATTTTATCGGCCGACACTTGGACTCGGTCGGGACCCTGTCGTGTGAATAAGGCCTAAGAGCTGAATCCCTGGCCAAAGCATCGGCAACCTCTGGCCAGGGATTCATGACAAGCTACAGTGGGGATCATCACACATGTGATCATCACACAACGTTAGCGAAACATGTCGGGGGGGCTTCTAATCTTTTAATACCCGCTACTGACCGGACTTATTATTCATTAGTCAATCTAACTTATTGTACTTAGGAACATTTGCACTGTCATTATTCATCTGTGCTTGCACTTACAGGCAAGCCATCCAGTCCTTGGTAGTGAGAATTTTAAATATTCATGTGGTCTGTTCTGCTATACGTAGCTAATAAAGTTTAATTTTATCTTATGGTAGATGGGAAATTGGGCTTGTCGCCTCTTGGCGATCATTTTCTCCTTTCCTGTCAATTAATAGTTTGCCTGCTAACTACCTGGGGTCCCTCTTTGTCTCTTCTTGTGTTCTATAATGTTGGGTTAATTACCCGTACTGTGACCCCGTTCCTAACTGGAACACTCGACTGTTTATCACACATTACTGTCTTGGTATGGCAGGTTTTCTGTCTAAGGGACCTAATATAGAGACATTATCCGCTGATGCTGCAATTGTCTTTTCCGTTGAGAATATCCCATTACATCAATTTGATGTTCAGACAGCCTTCAGGGACCTCCAAAAAACGTATCAAAAATACGTACGATCTTGCTGGGAGGTGGCCAGTCTAGAAACCTACGTACAACAAAAAATAGTATATAGGGGCCTTAGAATTAACATCACACCTAATTCGTATAGGGACAATACTGCCTTTATTAAGGGATGGGAAGAGCTCCTTACCGATAGCTCCATGCGTATGCTTCAGTACCTGTTGGAATTTGAGAGACAGAACTACAGTAAGATCAGTGGTCAATTAGAGAAAGAAATCGCAGATATCCAGGCTTTTCATTCCTGTCCTGAATTTAGCACCTCTGAAACTAAACTGCAAAAAAATATTGAAAAGTTACAAGGAGAAATCAAGGAACGTAAGCACCGGAAATATATCCATGATCGTAGAGATTTTGACCTAGGACAGGTCTATACGTACAAAACTAGCTCCTATCCTACCTCTAAACGCACTACGGTGTTTACAGACTTTTCTGAGTCGGACACTTCTGGCACGGAGGAATCGAGATTGGTTGTTCTCTTTGACACACCCACATTACGCGTCAACCTACCTGTCCATATTAAGAGCCTTGTCTCGCCGCGCCATTAGCCCCGTGTACCCCTGAGGACGCTACTTGTTAGCGAAACATGTCGGGGGGGCTTCTAATCTTTTAATACCCGCTACTGACAGGACTTATTATTCATTAGTCAATCTAACTTATTGTACTTAGGAACATTTGCACTGTCAGTATTCATCTGTGATTGCACTTACAGGCAAGCCCTCCGGTCCTTGGTAGTGAGAATTTTAAATATTCATGTGGTCTGTTCTGCTATACGTAGCTAATAAAGTTTAATTTTATCTTATGGTAGTTGGGAAATTGGGCTTGTCGCCTCTTGGCGATCATTTTCTCCTTTCCTGTCAATTAATAGTTTGCTTGCCAACTACCTGGGGTCCCTCTTTGTCTCTTCTTGTGTTCTAAAGCCAGAAGTGGACACAAAAGGAAGGAAAGGTATAAAGAACAAACTAATAAATCCCCTTTTTTGTGTGTCCACTCCTGTAAATAACAATGTATTATAAATACTGTATAATGAAGAGATGTATATACAGCATATATAATATTTTACCAGACAACATTAAAAAAAATGCCTTTAGCTTTTCAATAGTGCAAAGGCATGTTCACTCTGGCAAATTACACTGGCTACTATACAATGCGATCTTTTTAAAAAATAAATTAACATTGTAACAACATTTACAATAGCCACAGCTGTCAACAATGATGCTCCCCATTGGCAGCGAGGATCATCATGATGGAAATGACCATCAGATTCTCGTTCCACAGAATGTTCATCGAGGGTTTGAAAAGTCGTCTCAAGCAAACGGATCACAATCATACATAATGGCCCACATTTACTACACCAGTCTTTAAGGTACAATTCTGGCCGATGCCACGACTGCTCATCAATGAGACAGCTCATTGATCGGTGCTCATTTGCTGCCTTTCACAAGGAGCTATGTATGGGGACGAGCGCTTGTTACTCCGATCAGTCGTCCTCATAAATTTATATAATGTCGGCAGCGCATGTGCTGAGCATTTAAAACGATACGATCAGTTGATGAACGAGCTTTGCTTGCTCATCAGAAAATCGTTGCCGTGTTTACACAGGGCAATAATCGACAACGAGCGTTCTGTGAACGCTCATTTGCCCGATAATTGGCAAGTGTAAAAGGGCCTTTGGTAAAGGGGATAGTTGCCATGATGTGTGCCAAAATGTTTAAAAGTTGCATGCCTCTAAATACTTTTGATGCATTTTGCCCTGTCTGAGAGGCAGAAAAACAATGCTATGAGCCGGTGTAAAAAAATTTGCACCATTTTCAAGCTTTATACCTAATAAATTTGACTAAAACTATGGCCTACATTAATCATTAAGTTTACTCCAGGTGTTGGCAAAAAGTCCCAAATAGAGACTATGTAAATTCATATAGGTAGATAAAATTGCAATATACTTTAAAAAAGGGAGGATGGTGCCATGATGACTTTACTCACATACTTCTCTAATGCGTTCTAAGGCTCTGTTCACACAGATTTTTTTACAGGCAGAAAAATCGACCACAAAATTCCTCCAGGAATATTGAGGCAGATTTTGACCTGCGTGCAGTCCTCTTTTCCCCCGTTTTTCACGGCTTTTTCCGGCCACGGCCATTGAACGCCGTGGGCATAAAATGCCACGAAAAATGCTTTGTCTGCCTCCTATTGATGTCAATGGGAGGTCAGAGACAGAAACGCCCGAAGGAAGGGCATGTTGCTTCTTTTTCCCGCAAGCGTTTTTTCCACTCGCTGGAAAAACACGCCTCCGCTTCCCATTGAAATCAATGAGAGGCAATTTCAGCAGTTTTTTGCCACGGTTTCCGTGGTAGAAAGCGTGGCAAAAAAACTCTGTGTGAACAAGGCCTAAATAAGTGCTGTAGAAAGATACTCAGTACTGTAAGACATAACCTCATACACACTAGGGCTGTATTTTAGTAACAAATAATAATTCTCCAGTCATACAGGCATTTAACATTAAGGAGGAAGCCACAAGAGATTAATGAAAAAGTATAAAATTTATCTACAATGTGTACATATTCTTTTGCATTGCATAATATACCACTAAGTTGTCCTGATGTGCTTCAAAAGCTGGGGAGAGCATGAGGGACTGTAAGGGTATGTTCACACAGCAGCCTCCGTTACGGCTGAAATTACGGAGCTGTTTTCAGGAGAAAACAGCTCCGTAATTTCAGACGTAATTGCATGTGCAGGCGCTTTTCGCTGCGTCCATAAGGGTATGTGCACACGTAGTGACCAAAAACGTCTGAAAATCCAGAGCTGTTTTCAAGGGAAAACAGACCCTGCTTTTCAGACGTTTTTTGACCAACTCGCATTTTTCGCGGCGTTTTTCGCACCGTTTTCGCAGCTTTTTTTACGTCCGTTTTTGGAGCTGTTTTCATTGGAGTCTATGAGAAAACAGCTCCAAAAACGTCCAAAGAAGTGTCCTGCACTTCTTTTGACGAGGCTGTATTTTTACGCGTCGTCGTTTGACAGCTGTCAAACGACGACGCGTAAATAACAGGTCGTCTGCACAGTACGTCGGCAAACCCATTCAAATGAATGGGCAGATGTTTGCCGACGTATTGTAGCCCTATTTTCAGACGTAAAACGAGGCATAATACGCCTCGTTTACGTCTGAAAATAGGTCGTGTGAACCCAGCCTTACGGACGTAATTGGAGCTGTTTTTCCATGGAGTCAATGGAAAACGGCTCCAATTACGTCTCAAGAAGTGACAGGCACTTCTTTGACGCGGGTGTCTTTTTTACACGCCGTCTTTTGACAGCGGCGCCTAATAAAAATGACCGTCGGCACAGAACATCGTAAAGCCCATTCAAATGAATGGGCAGATGTTTGCTGGCGCATTGGAGCCGTATTTTCGCATGTAATTCGAGGCTAAAATGCCCGAATTACGTCCGTAAATAGGGTGTGTGAACCCAGCCGGTATGTGCACACGATAACGACCATTACGTCTGAAATTACGGAGCTGTTTTCAGGAGAAAACAGCTTCTGCATTTCAGATATAATTGCTCGTACTCGCGTTTTGCGAGGGGTCAATTACGGTCGTAATCTGGAACTGTTCTTCATTGGATTCAATGAATAAAGGCTCCAATTACGTCCCAAGAAGTGTCCTGCACATCTTTGACGAGGCTGCCATTTTACGCGCCGTCTTTTGACAGCGACGCGTAAAATTACAGGTCGTCGGCACAGAACATCGGCAAACCCATTGAAATGAATGGGCAGATGTTTGCCGACATATTGGAGCCGTGTTTTCAGGCGTAATTCGAGACGTAAAACGCCTCGTTTCCACCTGAAAATAGGTTGTGTGAACCCAGCCTCACACTGAACATGCTATCCTGTCTGCATGCAGCATGTTACAAACAAGAAGGAGTTGAGCAGATTGTTATATATAGTTGTGTGCAAAAAGATTCAGGATAACTTACAATATATTAATTTAAATCTCTGCTCACTGTGGGCTAAAGGGTCCAGTGGGCGGTCTCAAACATTGACTGACCCTTCCATATATGAGTGTGCATGCTGAAATAGCTGCCAATCACTGAGTAGGGCTGCCCACTGGACTCTTAAACCCACAGTGAGCAGGGATTTTAATGAATAAATCAAAAGTTAAACTAAATGCCATTTTACACTGGCCAATTATCAGGCAAACGAGTGTTCATAGAACGCTCGTTCACGATAATTGCCCTGTGTAAACAGGGCAGCAATCAGCATATGAACAAGTGAACGCTCGTTCATCAGCTGATCGTATCGTTTTAAATGTGTAAAATATTATAGTTGATAGAAATGATATGGGGACGAGAAATCAGAGTCTCCATACCAGCTCCTTGTGAAAGGAGCAAACCAGCGCTGATCAACGAGCTGTCTTGTTGATCAGCGCTCGTTGCACTGGCCGAACTTGGACGATTTTCACACACATCTATATATCCATCTGCTCAGCTCATCCTGCTCTATATCATGCTGCCTGTAGATAGGATATCATGTGTGACTTGACAGATTCCCTTATAAGTGCCCTGTCTCCTACATAATTTGGGCTTGTTTTTACTTTTGACCAACTGGGCGTTGTGAAGAGAAGTGTATGACGCTGACCAATCAGTGACCAATTAGCGTCATACACTTCTCATTGTTCCAGACCAGCTTCTTTCACTGCACAATAATACTGGGCTGGAACAATGAGAAGTGTATGACGCTGATTGGTCACTGATTGGTCAGTGTTATACACTTCTCTTCACAACGCCCAGTTGGTCAAAAGTAAAAACAAGCCCAGTTGGTCATTAAGAAACTAATTAGCATAAATCTAAAATTGCTCATAACTTGCTCAAAATGTATCATTTTTAAAAATAAAAACCACTGTTGTTATCTACATTACAGCGCCGATCCGATTATGTAGGAGAGAAGGCACTTATAATCTGGTGACAAAGTATGAAAATTTAAGGTTGTGATAGTAAATCAGGATTCTTACTTGATTCATCATAACCAACTGAATACAAATTTAGTAAAAGTAACAATTATTTAAAAATAATAGGTCTTCCTATAATATAAATAATACCATAATTAAAAAAAAACAAAAAAAAAAAAACATGAGTTGTTTCTGAAGTTAAATTAGCCAGATGTGCAAAATACACTCAATGATCCAGAATAGTGTTCATTGTGCAACCAATGTTTTGGCCAGCGACCTTTCTCAAAACAGTGACTGAACCAGTGAGTGATTGGTTAATAAATCCCTTTTGTATCATCTGGCTGCTGAACACACACTTTTTGTTATGATGGAATGCTGAAAGGGTGAAATCACCCTAAGGGCAGATACACACGAACGTTGCGTTTTTGCGCGCGCAAACAACGCTGCGTTTTGCGCGCGCAAAAACCATTTGACAGCTGCGTGTGTCATCCGTGTCTGATGCGCGGCTGCGTGATTTTCGCGCAGCCGCCATCATAGAGATGAGGCTAGTCGACGGCCGTCACTGTCCAAGGTGCTGAAAGAGCTAGCTCTTTCAGCACCCTCGACAGTGAATGCCGAACACAATATCGCAAAACCTGTAGAAAAAAAAGAAAAAGTTCGTACTTACCGAGAACTTCCCGGCCGTTGCCTTGGTGACGCGTCCTTGGTGATGCGTCCTTGGTGACGCGCCTCTCTTGACATCGGGCCCCACCTCCCTGGATGACGCGCCAGTCCATGTGACCGCTGCAGCCTGTGCTTGGCCTGTGATTGGCTGGAGCTGTCACTTGGACTTAATTGTCATCCCGGGAGGTCAGACTGGAGGAAGAAGCCGGGAGTTAGCGGTAAGTCAAAACTTCGTTTTTTTTTCTACAGGTTCATGTATATTGGGATCAGAAGTCACGGTCCATGGTGCTGAAACAGTTTAACTCTTTCAGCACCATGGACAGTGACTATCTCCTGACGTCGCGTACCGATAATTTTTTTGCCGGGTTCGGCCAAAACTAGTTCGGCCGAACCCGGTGAAGTTCGGTTCGCTTGTCCGGCTTCGCTCATCGCAAAGACACTCCGTTTGGATGTTCGGAAACAGAAAAGCACGTGGTGCTTTTCTGTTTTCATTCATCCTTTTCACTGCTGTTGCGCGAATCACACTCGTCCCATGGAAGTGCTTCCGTGTGGTGCGCGTGATTTTCACGCACCCATTGACTTCAATGGGTGCGTGATGCGCGAAATACGCAGAGTTATTGAACCTGTCGCGCTTTTTGCGCAGCAGACAAACGCTGCGCAAAAAGCACGGACTGTCTGTACTGCCCCATAGACTTGTATTGGTCCATGCGTGCCGCGTGAAAACCACGCGGCCCGCACGGACCGAATACACGCTCGTGTGAATCCCCCCTAACATAGAGACAGAAGGTAATGTTTAGTGCTACTCTCCTGGAGATGAGCATTTATCAGAGAAACATAGATGATCACAGGGGAAATATTATGCAGATGGTTCTATGGAGATTATGCATACACATTATAGAGATATGTGAGAATATGTTTACTGATGCTAACTATAAAATGGATACCTAAAAAAAAGACCCTAACATATAGAAAAATCCTTCATCAACTACTACCTAATTATATCTATATAAAAGCTGTGCAAAATATGAGTAGTAGTAAAACGTGGAGGTCAGGGGTGTAGCTAAAGGCTCATGGGCCCGGGTGCAAGAATTCAGCTTGGGCCCCCCTACCCCTCCCCAAAACCACCATCATCAGACCCCTGCGCGCGCCTATGCCCAGACGCCTTGCCCAACAGCCCCCATACTATAATGCCCCCACACAGTATAATGCTCCCATAGCTGCGCCCACACAGTATAATGCCCCATAACGTATATTGCCACCCCCATAACAGCCCCATACCGTATAATGCTCCCCATATCAGCCCCCACAGTATAATGCCCCACATAGCTGCCCCCATACATTATAGTGCCCCCATATCAGCCCCCATACAGTATAATGCCCCCATATCAGCCCCCATGCAGTATAATGCCCCCCATACAGTATAATTCCCCCATATCAGCCCCCAAGCAGTATAATGCCCCCCCATGTAATCAGCCCCCATGCCATATCAGCCCCCATGCAGTATAATGCCCCCCCAGCAATATCGGCCCCCATGCAGTATAATGCCCCCCCCGCAATATCAGCCCCCCCCCATACAGTATAATGCCCCTATATGTGCATAATAGAAAAATAGCATAATTAGTTACCTATCCTCGTTCCCACGCCTGGTGGAGGATCCTTCGCCTCCTCCGGTGTGTGCTCTGAGTGACTCGGCGCAGACAGGCGCGATGATGTCGCTACATCCCGACATCCTGCGTCGAGCCGCTCAGGGCACAGTGAATGCTGGTTCAAGGAGACGTCAGCTCCTTGCTCCAGCATTGAATGGAATAGGGACCTCAGTGAGTGACTCGTGACCCCCTGGAGGTCTTCACACGAATCCCCAGGGGGACGCGACCGACAGTGTGTAATGTATTGTGTTGTATTGTGCAGTTTGCGGTGGAGAGAGGAGGGGGGACTGTAATTTAACGGGCCCCCGCTTCCCACCGCAAACAACACAATACATTACAAGGCAACACAATACATTACAAGCAAACACAATACAACACAACGCAATACATTACAATACAGACTCTGCAGCTCACCTGGAGTCCTCCGCACCGGCTCTTTCACTGAACTGGCTGGAAGACGTATCACGTGACAAAACAGTCACATGGTACACTAAGTGTACCATGTGACTGTAACCAGAAAGTGCCAGCTTCACGGCACAGAAGATTTATTCAACAAGCATGTGGTATAGCAACGGGGGCCCGCGGGCCCCAAGGCTTAAGGGGCCGGTCGCAACTGCGACCCCTATACCTACGCCACTGCTGGAGGTACCTATTGTAACTATTCATGAGAAAAGTTTTTCAGGCTCCTCAATTAATACATTTGTAGCTTTTTAGTTAGCTAACAAATGGCACAAATGTGACTCAACTGTCTATGGGGACTGGGTGTCTGTTCTTTAGGTTCAAATTGTCCTACTCTATTGCTCCCCAAAGATGACCACTTACCTCTTCTGTATCCATAAGGGTATGTTCACATGGCCTATTTACGGACGTAATTCAGGCATTTTACGCCTCGAATTACGCCTGAAAAGACGGCTCCATTACGTCTGTAAACGTCTGCCCATTGATTTCAATGGGTCTTACGATGTTCTGTGCAGATGAGCTGTATTTTAACGCGTCGCTCTCAAAAGACGGCGCGTAAAAAGACGCCCGCCTCAAAGAAGTGCATGTCACTTCTTGGGACGTAATTGGAGCCGTTTTTCATTGACTCCATTGAAAAACAGCTCCAATTATGTCCGCAATGGACGCCGCAAAAAACGCGTGCACTTGTAAAACCGTCTGAAATTCAGGAGCTGTTTTCGCCTGAAAACAGCTCAGTAATTTCAGACGTATTTGGCGTTGCCGCGTGAACATACCCTTACAGGAACAGAACACGTTAGGGTATGTGCTCACGCAGTGTTTTCAGGCGTATTTCGTGGCGATTACGCCTCGAAAAACGCCTGAAAAAGGGAAGCTGAACGCCTACAAACATCTGCCCATTAAAATCAATGGGAAAAACTGCATTTAGTTCATACAGGGCGTCTTTTTACGGCTCTGTTTAAAAAAACGGAGCGTAAAAAGACGCTCCGTAAAAAGAAGTAGCATGTCACTTCTTGAGGCGTTTTTTGGAGCTGATTTTCTATTCAACACTATGAAAAACGCCTGAAAAGAAGCCTCAAAAGAAGCTCCAAATTTCATTTTCAGCTTCAAAAACGCCTGAAAATCAAAGGCAGTTTCTCTGAAATCAGTTCCGTATTTTCAGAAGTTTTTTGTTAAGCGTGTGAACATACCTTCAGGCCCTGTTCACATCATGTTTATTGCCTACGCCGAGCGTATGTTTAATGTATATGCTAAAAACATGGACAAAAGTAATTTTATGCTTTTTCTTTCTGTATACAATAAACATATAGGCATGTGTTCGTATACAATATCGTTTTTAAAATAAAAAATGAAACTTTTAAAAAAAAAACAGTATAGCATGGTAAACTATGTTATTCTATACTAAAAAACAGAGTATGCCAATGTAAGGCTGGGTTCACACGACCTATTTTCAGACGTAAACGAGGCGTATTATGCCTCGTTTTACGTCTGAAAATAGGGCTACAATACGTCGGCAAACATCTGCCCATTCATTTGAATGGGTTTGCCAACGTACTGTGCAGACAACCGGTCATTTACGCGTCGTCGTTTAACAGCTGTCAAACGACGACGCGTAAATTGACTGCCTTGGCAAAGAAGTGCAGGACACTTCTTTGCCACGTAATTTGAGCCGTTCTTCATTGAAGTCAATGAAGAGCAGCTCAAGATTTACGAGCGTCACAGACGCCTCGCATATTACGAGGAGGAGCTTTTACGTCTGAAACGAGGCAGCTGTTTTCTCCTGAAAACAGTCTGTCTTTTCAGACGTAAAAGACAGTTCACGTGTGCACATACCCTTACCGTTTATGGATATGCCGAGGTATACACTTAAATATTTTTTTTCATATTCTAATGCATGGGTCTCAAACTCGACCGGGTAAGTGGGCCGCATATAGAAAAAATGGGAAGTTGACGGGCCGCATTACTTTCAAATTTGATACAATACAAAATTATTGTTAATCAATTAGTTATTTGAACTACTATAACACTATATGCTGCCGCAGTGCCCTCTGTGGATGCTGCCGCAGTGCCCTCTGTGGATAATGCAACACACCCCTAGATAAGGCCACAGTGCCCTCTGTAGATAAGGCCACAGTGCCCTCTGTAGATAAGGCCACAGTGCCCTCTGTAGATAAGGCCACAGTGCCCTCTGTAGATAAGGCCACAGTGCCCTCTGTAGATAAGGCCACAGTGCCCTCTGTAGATAAAGCCACAGTGCCCTCTGTAGATAAGGCCACAGTGCCCTCTATAGATAAGACCACAGTGCCCTCTGTAGATAAGACCACAGTGCCCTCTGTAGATAAGGCCACAGTGCCCTCTGTAGATAAGGCCACTGTGCCCACTGTAGATAAGGCCACTGTGCCCTCCGTAGATAATGCAACACACCCCTAGATAATGCCAGTGTCCTCTTCAGATACTGTCACACACCCACTTGTAGATAACGTCACAGTGCCCTCTGTAGAGGCTGCCACAGTGCCCTCTGTAGAGGCTGCCACAGTGCCCTCTGTAGAGGCTGCCAAAGTGCCCTCTGTAGAGGCTGCCCAGTGCCCTCTGTAGAGGCTGCCCCAGTGCCCTCTGTAGAGGCTGCCCCAGTGCCCTCTGTAGAGGCCGCCCCAGTGATGTCAGGGGCTTGCCCAGAGCTGGAGTCCCAGGCAGAGCGCTAGTAGGCTCTTCCTGGGACTCCAGCTGTGCTCCTGACATCACTGGGACTCCTGCTCTGGGGAAGCCCCTGACATCATTGTCGATGTATGGACAGCGATGTCAGAGGCTTCCCCAGAGTCCCGGAGCAGAGCTCATAATAGCGCTCTGCCCGGGACTCCGCTCTGGGGAAGACCCTGACACACTGTCCATATATGGGCAGATATGTCAGGGAATTCCGCATCGTCCCGGAGCAGAGCCTATACTAGCGCTCTGCCCGGGACTCTGCTATGGGGAAGACCTTGACACACTGTCCACATATGGGCAGCGATGTCAGGGAATTCCACAGAGTCCCGGAGCAGAGCCGACACCAGCGCTCTGCTCGGGACTCCGGCTCTGGGGAAGCCCCAGACATCGCTGTTCATATGTGGACAGCGATGTCAGGGAATTCCACAGAGTCCAGGAGCAGAGCCGACACCAGCGCTCTGCTTCGCTCTGGGCAAGACCCTGACACACTGTCCATATATGGGCAGTGATGTCAGGGAATTCCACAGAGTCCCGGAGCAGAGCCGACACCAGCGCTCTGCTCTGGACTTCGGCTCTGGGGAAGCCCCAGACATCGCTGTTCATATGTGGACAGCGATGTCAGGGAATTCCACAGAGTCCAGGAGCAGAGCCGACACCAGCGCTCTGCTCCGCTCTGGGCAAGACCCTGACACACTGTCCATATATGGGCAGCGATGTCAGGGAATTCCACAGAGTCCCGGAGCAGAGCCGACACCAGCGCTCTGCTCGGGACTCTGGGGAAGCCCCAGACATCGCTGTTCATATGTGGACAGCGATGTCAGGGAATTCCAGAGTCTCAGAGCAGAGCCGATACTAGCGGCTCTGTGTCCCGCGGGCCGCAGATGACAGCCCCATTAGAATCTAATGTATACGATCAGTGTAGAAACGTGATGTGAACAGGGCCTAAATGGATATCTTGGCTGTGGAAAAGATCGGTATGTTCACACGGCCTATTTACGGACGTAAATCGGGCGTTTTTGCCCCGAATTACGCCCGAAAATAGCGCCTCAATAGCGCTGACAAACATCTGCCCATTGAAAGCAATGGGCAGACGTTTGTCTGTTCACACGAGGCGTAATTTACGCGCCGCTGTCAAATGACGGCGCGTAAATAGACGCCCGCGTAGAAGAAGTGACCTGTCACTTCTTTGGCCGTAATTGGAGCCGCTATTCATTGACTCCAATGAATAGCAGCGCTAATTACGGCCGTAATTGACGCGGCGTTCAAGCGCCTGCACATGCCGGTACGGCTGAAATTACGGTCATGTTTTCAGGCTGAAACATCCCCGTAATTTCAGCCGTTACGGACCCCCGCCGTGTGAACATACCCTATGAGAAAACAGCTCCAAAAACGTCCAAAGAAGTATCCTGCACTTCTTTTGACGAGGCTGTATTTTTACGCGTCGTCGTTTGACAGCTGTCAAACGACGACGCATAGATAAGGGTATGTTCACACGGCCTATTTACGGACGTAATTCGGGCGTTTTTGCCCCGAATTACGTCTGAAAATAGCGCCTCAATAGCGCTGACAAACATCTGCCCATTGAAAGCAATGGGCAGACGCTTGTCTGTTCACACGAGGCGTATATTTACGCGCCGCTGTCAAATGACGGCGCGCAAATAGACGCCCGCGTCAAAGAAGTGACCTGTCACTTCTTTGGCCGTAATTGGAGCCGCTATTCATTGACTCCAATGAATAGCAGCGCTAATTACGGCCGTAATTGACGCGGCGTTCAAGCGCCTGCACATGCCGGTACGGCTGAAATTACGGGGATGTTTTCAGGCTGAAACATCCCCGTAATTTCAGCCGTTACGGACCCCCGCCGTGTGAACATACCCTAACAGGTCGGCAAACCCATTTAAATGAATGGGCAGATGTTTGCCGACGTATTGGAGCAGTATTTTCAGACGTAAAACGAGGCATAAGGGTATGTTCACACGAGGGCGTCCGTTACGGCTGAAATTACGGGGATGTTTCAGCCTGAAAACATCCCCGTAATTTCAGCCGTACCGGCATGTGCAGGCGCTTGAACGCCGCGTCAATTACGGCCGTAATTAGCGCTGCTATTCATTGGAGTCAATGAATAGCGGCTCCAATTACGGCCAAAGAAGTGACAGGTCACTTCTTCTACATGGGCGTCTATTTACGCGCCGTCATTTGACAGCGGCGCGTAAATATACGCCTCGTGTGAACAGACAAACGTCTGCCCATTGCTTTCAATGGGCAGATGTTTGTCAGCGCTATTGAGGCGCTATTTTCAGACGTAATTCGGGGCAAAAACGCCCGAATTACGTCCGTAAATAGGCCGTGTGAACATACCCTCATACGCCTCGTATACGTCTGAAATTTGGCCGTGTGAACATACCCTTAGGGCTTGTTTAGACGAACGTGTAAGGGTATGTTCACACGAGGGCGTCTGTTACGGCTGAAATTACGGGGATGCTTCAGCCTGAAAACATCCCCGTAATTTCAGCCGTACCGGCATGTGCAGGCGCTTGAACGCCGTGTCAATTACGCGCGTAATTAGCGCTGCTATTCATTGGAGTCAATGAATAACGGCTCTAATTACGGCCAAAGAAGTGACAGGTCACTTCTTTGACGCGGGCGTCTATTTACGCGCCGTCTTTTGACAGCGGCGCGTAAATATACGCCTCGTGTGAACAGACAAACGTCTGCCCATTGCTTTCAATGGGCAGATGTTTGTCAGCGCTATTGAGGCGCTATTTTCGGGCGTAATTCGGGGCAAAAACGCCCGATTTACGTCCGTAAATAGGCCGTGTGAACATACCCTAATACATCCGTGCAACGTGCGTGATTTTCACGCGTGTCGTACGGACCTATGTTAGTCTATGGGGCCGTGCAGACAGTCCGTGATTTTTGCGCAGCGTGAGTCCGCTGCGAAAAACTCACGACATGTCCTATATTTGTGCGTTGTTCTCGCATCACGCACCCATTGAAGTCAATGGGTGCGTGAAAATCACGCATGCCACACGGAAGCACTTCTGTGGTACGAGCGTAATTCGCACAACAGCTGTCAAACTATGAATGTAAACAGAAAAGCACCATGTGCTTTTCTGTTTACAAACATCCAAACGGAGTGTCATAATGATGGCGGCTGTGCGAAAATCACGCAGCCGCGCATCATACGGGGCTGACACACGGAGCTGTAAGGGTATGTTCACACGAGGGCATCCGTGACGGCTGAAATTACGGGGATGTTTCAGCCTGAAAACATCCCCGTAATTTCAGCCCTACCGGCATGTGCAGGCGCTTGAACGCCGCGTCAATTACGGACATAATTAGCGCTGCTATTCATTGGAGTCAATGAATAATGGCTCCAATTATGGCCAAAGAAGTGACAGGTCACTTCTTTGACGCGGGCGTCTATTTACGCGCCGTCATTTGACAGCGGCGCGTAAATTACGCCTCGTGTGAACAGACAAACGTCTGCCCATTGCTTTCAATGGGCAGATGTTTGTCAGCGCTATTGAGGCGCTATTTTCGGACGTAATTCGGGGCAAAAACGCCCGAATTACGTCCGTAAATAGGCCGTGTGAACATACCCTTAAGTGCCTTTTGCGCACGCAGCATTTAAACCCGGCCTTACTTTTATCATTACATACACTATGATTGGTCTGCCTATTTTTATTTTATGAACCCCTTGGCGAGATATGATGTTACTGTACGTCACGTTCGCCAAAGAGGAGCATGGAGTGGGCTCACAGATTGTGCCCACTCTATACTCAGCAGGCGTCGGCTGTATGTAACAGCTGACGATTCACTAAAAAGGCCGGGATTGGAAATAATAATCACGGCAACAAGGTTTGCGACGGTTGTCATGAAAGCCTCAGGTCTCCCGTCATGGAAGCCTCAGGTCTGCCATCATTCTGCCAGAGCCAGGGCTTAATAGGAGCTGGTAAAATTTACAATAAACTGCAACACATAAGTATTGCAGTGTACTGTACCAGCGATCCAACAATCATTTGTTCAAGTCCTCTATGTTGGGGGGGGGGGGGGGGACTACAAAAAAAATTGAATAAAGAGTTAAATAAAGTTTTTTCAGTAATATAATTTAAAAAAAAGAATAATAAACATATAACCTATTGCCATGTCCATGAAAGTCCAAACTATTATTATACGTTATTTAACACGCACGGTGAATGCTGTAAAAACAAAAATCCAGAATTGCTGTTTTTTTGGTCACCTTACCTCCCAAATAAAATTGAATAAAAAGTGATCACAAAGTCGTATGTGCTAATAAAAACTACCGCTCGCCCAGCAAAAAGACTGCTCCATCAACAGAAAAATAAGAAAGTTATATGGTGACACAAAACAAATATTTTTTAACAAATATTTTTTTCTTTCTACAGTAGTACATTGTAAAAAAAAAGATACTAATTTGTTTTTTCTGTAATCGTATTAACCCGTAGAATAAAGTTAGCATGTCGTTTTTTTATGCATGGTAAACACTGTAAAAGCAAAACCCCAAAAACTTTGGAGGAGTCGCAGTATGTTCCCATTCCACCCCACAAAAAATAAAATGTCATTATATGGTACATTAAATAGTGACATTAAAAACTATTAGGGCACATTCAGACGTGGCGGAATTGCAGTGGAATTTTGCAACAGCCGTTTTTTACATTTGTTTCTATACATTTTTAGGAAAGTTAGGCTGGGTTCACACGTGGCGGAATTTCACTTAAATACCGCTGCGGACACTCCGCAGCGTTAATCCGCAGCGGAGCCGTTTCTGCATTGACTTCCACTTCTATTTAGAAGTGTTCGTTTAGACGATGCGTAACATTCCGCTGCGGAGCATAGGCTGCGGAGCGGAATTTGGTGTCCGCAGCATGCTCTGTCTGTTGCGGAGCAGTGGCGGACTCATGGCGGAATTTCTCCATTGACTTCAATGGAGATTCTAAGTTCCGCAATGAAGTCCGCAGCTGTCATGCACATGTTATGTGTGCTGCGGATGCGTCTTGCTTTTTTGCCATGACATTTCTTCATTCTGGCTGGACCTATGTATTTCTAGGTCTACAGCCAGACTGAGGAAGTCAATGGGGCTCCCGTAATGACGGGAGCGTTGCTAGGAGACGTCTGTAAATAGTCACTGTCCAGGGTGCTGAAAGAGTTAAGCGATCGGCAGTAACTGTTTCTGCACCCTGGACAGTGACTACCGATCCCAATATACAGCAACCTGTAAAAAAATATAAGTTCATACTTACAGAGAACTCCCTGCTTCTGTCTCCAGTCCCGCCTCCCAGGATGACGTTTCAGTCTAAGTGACGGCTGCAGCCAATCACAGGCCAAGCACAGGCTGCAGCGGTCACATGGACTGGCGCGCCATCCAGGGAGGTCGAGCTGGATGCCGAAAGAGGGACGCGTCACCAAGACAACGGCCGGTAAGTATGAAATTCGTTTACTTTCACTAGGGAAAGTGCTGTCCCTTCTCTCTATCCTGCACTGATAGGGAGAAGGGAAGCACTTTTCCCGCAGTCCGCAGCAGCTAGTCCGCATCAATTTACTGCACATTTTCTGCAGATCCGCAGCAGAATCTGCAACGCAGATTCTGTGCGGCATTGATGCGGACAGTTGCGGAGGAAATCCGCCACGTGTGGTCATGCCCTAAGTCCAGACGTTGCGGAAAATAACTGTGCAGAAATTAGACTGCGGTGCAGAATTTTCCCTCCGCAGCATGCTCATTATTGCGGAGAAGCAGCAGAATTTCACTGCGGATTTCAGTTCCTGCAATGCAAAAACTGAAATCTGTGGCAAGTCCGCTGTGATATCCACAACATCTGAATTACCTGTCAAATATGCAAATGTTGGTACAGATTAGTTGTGTAATTGCCCCGAATCTGCACCAAAATTTGCACCAACATTTGCACTGGAAAAATTCCGCCACATCTGAACATGGCCTAACTCGTCTTGCAAAAAAGAAGCCCTCATACGGTTATGTCGATGAAAAAATAAAAAAGTTATAGCTTTTGAAAGGCAGGGAGGAAAAAAAATAAAAATGAGAAACTGACGCCAAGGGCTATTTATCAGTTTGTTAATAAACGCAGTAGTAAAAAAGGAAGGTGGATACGCAGATTCTACGCAAACAGACCAGCATAGACAACCACTAAGCTCTGGACTAGCATAATTATTTTTTTTTTGCTATTTACTACTAGTGCAGATCGATTAAAGATC
This sequence comes from Rhinoderma darwinii, assembly GCF_050947455.1. NCBI lineage: Eukaryota > Metazoa > Chordata > Amphibia > Anura > Rhinodermatidae > Rhinoderma > Rhinoderma darwinii. Next base: position 205,052,025 of record NC_134688.1, read on the forward strand.
ACTTTTTTTAAGTACATCAGTTCTTTTTTGAAGAACAGAACCATTCCCAAAAAAGGCATTAAAAGGGTTTTAGAAATACATGGCTGCTTTCTTCCCAAAACAGCACCACACCTGTCCACAGGTTGTGTGTGGTATTGCATCCCAGCCACTTTCACTACAATAAAAGTAAGCTGCAATAGAAGACACAACCCCTGGACAGGTATGGCGCTATTTCTGGAATAAGGAAGTCATGTTTTTCTAATCCTGTACAATCCACTTAATAAACCAAAGCAAAGTATGGCGCATATTGGAAATCTATTCGTAATTCTTCATTTGCTAAATTAAAGAATAGCTCACATTATAGGAGCCATTTCTACCCATTACATCTGTAATATCATTTTAATTTTGTAACATTACAGTAAATTCTTTATTGTTTTAAAATGCTAATAATCGGCAACAATTAAAGGCATAAAAAATCTGATACTATACACACACACAGCAATAGAGACATGGAAGTGTTTTTCCTAGGAACCTATAAAAAAAATAGTGTAGTACCGTCTTAGTCAGAAACAATATGCAACGTTAAATACTTTTGTATAAAAAAAGACAAAAATATAGTAGGTATGATACCTTTATTCCTAGGAACCTGTAATCCTCCCTGTGCTTGACTATGCAACTGGTAATGTCAAGCTTGGTCCTAGATCCCCTGACCGCGTCCAACTTGTCTCATTTAACCCGTGACCATTGATCCCTATAAGCTGTGCAATCTGGAGATTACAAAACTAAAACCTCAACTACTGAGAACTCCATTTACAGACTGCTGTAAGAATCAAACAATTATGCCTAGTTTTAATATCTTCAATTTCCATTATGCTCCTTGCTACTATTCCAAGTGTGATTGGCATAACAGTAATGCAAACAGACACTTGTGACACCGTTGTAGAATCTATACAATCTAGAATTGACTGTAGTCTAAGTACCAGTCTGGAGATTCATTTCCTATCACTTTGCTGATGAGGTCACATCGCAAAGCAATTTGCAAAGTATGACATCACAAGAAATTTGCAAAGTATGACATCACAAGAAATTTGCAAAGTATGTAGGCACTCTGATATTCAGTGTGACTTGAGTTAATTTCTTAGACATAATGAGATTTCATCTGTGTTTGCGTACGTTGGGTTAATATTGTAAACACAAAGGAGAACTGATCCATTTGCTGTGCAAAAGCACATTAGTACCACCTCCCACTAATCCATCGGTTCTGTGTATACATTTGTCTCATTTGAAAAATGTCACCAAAGAGATAATAACTATCACTTTATGGGAACGTAATTATAGCGCTAATACATTCCAGGGAGCTGTACAAAAACACAGAGGGTTTTAAATACATAACATATGTACAAACAATAAATTTGGGAAAAAATCGAGAAAAAAACAAAAACTGCCATTGTTTTTAGTTGCTACAGCAACAAGTCTAATTTTTCTATACTTTACATTCTTTTGACTTCATCATTTCTTTGTTTCTTGCGCTCATTCTCCGCTCACTGTAGTGTTCATCATTCATCCCTATGAACCAGATGCAATGTATTTCCGGTAGCCTTGCCTCTCTCTCTCATTGTTTTTATACTGGCTCAGTGTGAATGTTTCTCCTGGATATACTGCTATTGATGGCACATTCATTTCTACATAGGCAGCCTTGGCCGTGCTCACAAGAGTTGACTGACAGCCTTGATACTGCAGTAAAACCATTACTAACACATTTGGCAGAAAAGTTAAACATTTAGCAGCTATTGTTTTCTTTTTAGAAATACATTTCACCTAAGAAGTGTAATAAGTTGGTATGTGAACAATCCGTCACTTCCTCATTCTGTTATTACTGATATATACATGTTGAAATGCCTGCTATTATCAGCTATGTTATCTTTTCCAGCAGACGTGTTAAGAAATGCACAGAGGCAGTGGAAAGAAGAGGCGATATGCTTACCTGCTTTGCTAAATGGTCCCTTTCACATTTCCACTTAGTAAAGAAACTTAATATTTCTACTATGTAAGACATATATATCATGATCTGCTTTTATTCCAATTCCTGTAAATACGCATGAAGAACAGTATGGTATGGCGTTGCTATTCATGCAATTTCCTAGTTAAGCCTTGAAGTGTACCTAACTTCTTAGGTGACTTTTCAGCATAAGCTGTCATATGTGTGTACATGTGGAATAACACTATTTCTAGTCATATGACTTGTTTCCTCCATTTTATTTTATTATTTTTTAGCAGTTTTTACCTTTGCAGGATCTATCTCTAATTCTCAAGTATCTCTGAGCTAGTGGGTGGAGTCTAACCTCAATCATATTTTCTATACACTGCACAAAGAGAAGAGAACATCCTGTGCTTCTATCTCTATCACATATATACTGTAGAAGCTGCAGCAACATGTAGGAGATTACACAGCAGTAATGAGCAGTGTAACTGTGAGTCCAGCAGCGAGGTGAGATAGAACACTTACTAGATGCTGTGGCAGCTTCTCTGTGTGTTTCTCTCTTCCTCTCTGGACCTGCTCCCCCCCCCTCCATAAACTGCCCTGGGCAGCTGTAGTCTGATTCTTCAGTGAACTGAGTCCGATACATTTGCTAGTAAATTCAGAGTGAATGAACAGTTAGGGGTGAGGGGAGCAAAGGAGCCTGATAAGTGGTGAAAGAAGCATCTTTCTCTAATAGGATATGTTACAAATTTTCTTATATTTTCTTGTACTATTGATTTCTGAAAAGTTTATTTAAAAGTTAGTGACCATTTAAAGCAACTGCAAAAGCAAGAGGTACCAGAGTAAAGTCCTGTTTACAAGGAACCATTTTTAAAAACACAGACAAGCACTTAGAGCAAGGGCAGACACAAAAACCAGAGGGCCCCTGTGCAAGAACTGTATATGGGCCCCTCTGTCTTTAATAGCTCATCATAGAGCACCTCTCTTGTGTCACTCTCTCTTTCAATCCACTACAATTGTGAGCCATACATTACACTAGTTTAGACTCTTACATGCAACTAATAGACAATAGGAAACAGTTGTTAAGGCGGCAGTGGTCCCCTTTGTCTACTGGGTCCCTATGCAGCTGCACAGTTTATACATATGGTATGCCCACCCCTAACTGACATTATCGAAAGGAGATTTTCCATCAGAGCGATCATCAGGACGGAGTGTTCTACTCCGGTGGGCACTGAAGAGCTGTGCGCTATGCATTATAAATATTGCTAAAAACATAATTTATATTTACCAATGCCGCTGCTGACTAATTTTTATGCATTTTTAAGAGCAATGAAAAGCTATTTTTCTTTTTTTTCCTTATTGCTCATAATTTTGTGCATTTACATGTTTAATTATTGTTCTAGATGAAGCATTCACTGCAGAACATGCGTCAATCCTAACGATAAGTGCCCAGTCTAATAAATTGGGTTTTAGTGGCAAATGTAAATAATCTGCAAAATGCCATCCATATTTAATTTGAAGTCATATATTAAAAATGACATGGATAATTTTTCTTGCATGTATACACAAAGCTAACATAAACAGAAGAAAATCTGCAGCCTGTGTGGAGGATGAGTTGATTTGAGTTGCTCATGATTTACAGGATTCCTTGTTTGCAGAAATAATATTTTCACTGGAATGCGATATTGTACTCATACCAGCTGCCTTACATGTAGGTCTATGTCACTGCTGATAGTATAGTGTGCAGATTGCTGCCCTACAAAGAATGACAGGACGGCCTGTGATAATACGTGACATCAGTCCCAGTGTGTACCGAGAGCTTTTATCCAGTAGTAAAAGTGCACCACTTTGTTTTGCTACTGATCCGCATGTGGAGCAGATGAACAAGCCTGTTTTTGTACGGACACGAGCGTGTATCTGAAAGCAACAAATCAAGGAGGTCTCTACAAATTATCTTCTATGGTACTGGCAACATGTAATTATTTCAAGCTGACAGTCCACAAATGTTTTATATGAGCTTATTTCAAATTACAACTTATCACAAAGATACATTCTAAAGGAAACAAATTGATAAATAATAAAAAATAAAGAACATATCAATAGGCGGAATAATACATTGACATTTGGCCTCTGTCACCTGTCACACAAGAGTGAAGATCACTACTGCAAAGTGGGACAAATCTCATGTGTCTGCCACAATATCACAGTCAAGTTGTAGCCAGTTGTAACATGCCCATGGATCTTGATTGTAGTGTCGTGGCATTACGCATGAACCAATAGAAGTATATGGGGCAGTACAGACAGTTCGTGCTTTTTGCGCAGCGTTTGCCCGCTGCGTAAAAAGTGCGACATGATCAATATCTCGGCGTTTTTCGCGCATCACGCACCCATTGAAGTCAATGGGTGCGTGAAAACCACGCATGCCGCACGGAAGCACTTTTGTGCGAACTTGCTGTTTCGCGCACCACCTGTCAAAAGGATGAATGTAAACAGAAAAGCACCACGTGCTTTTCTGTTTACAAACATCCAAATGGCGTGTCATAATGATGGCGGCTGCGCGAAAACCACGCAGCCGCGCATCATATGCTGCTGCCATACGGAGCTGTCAAGTGGCTTTTGCGCAGGCAAAACGCTGCGTGTTTTGCGTGCGCAAAAACGCTACGTTCGTCTGAATCAGGCTTTATGCAAAGCTGACCATAGACAAAGGATAACTATTTGTTTAAATGTTATCAGTCTGCTTGGTCAATGGATCTAATGTGTGCGAGCAGTTTAAGATTACAGAGCTTTCTTATATAATGAGCGGAAATGTCATGTAACTCTGATTGGCGGGGACTAGTTTTGGTCCTAGTACTGCAAGGAGAGGTGATCACACGTGCGTAGAGTCACCTTGCAATGACAATAATGAGAGTCATGGAAACCACTAAGGGTATGTTCACACGACAGCGTCCGTAACGGCTGACATTACGGGGATGTTTCCGCCTGAAAACATCCCCGTAATTTCAGCCGTATAACGGCATGTGCAGGCGCTTGAACGCCGCGTCCATTACGGACGTAATTAGCGCTGCTATTCATTGGAGTCAATGAATAACGGCTCCAATTACGCCCAAAGAAGTGACAGGTCACTTCTTCTACGCGGGCGTCTATTTACGCGCCGTCATTTGACAGCGGCGCGTAAATATACGCCTCGTGTGAACAGACAAACGTCTGCCCATTGCTTTCAATGGGCAGATGTTTGTCAACGCTATTGAGGCGCTATTTTCGGACGTAATTCGGGGCAAAAACGCCCGAATTACGTCCGTAATTAGTGCGTGTGAACATACCCTAAGTGAGAGCAATGACCAACATATCATAACACAACATTAAAGAAATACCTCTTCACGATGCTTGAGTGTCATTACCTTCAAAACCATGATCATTTGGGAGGCTATAGTTTAGCAACAAAAATCTATTTGTAAGGGGTATCTTACTATTTATTACTTGTAACTATAATGCTGGGTAAATCCATGTCCTTTAGAATTACATGAAAAATAAATCATGTGTAAAAATTGAAAATGTGATGTCAGACAAAAGTGAAGCTTATCAGGTTACTGAGGTGGAGAAACATAAAGTCCCTCAATTCAAGGTAAAGCATTACAAGACGTGTCAGCACTAGAAGGTGGAGGGTAAATCAAACTACTATCCGTGCGAGCTGATAATTATGTTATTAGGGAAATCTATGGCTCATTTACTCAGTCATTGAGGTTCAAAATATGCACAAAATGGTAAAAGCTAGACAGTTTATATCTGTCTATTATAAATTTCATAAATGTATCCTTAAAAAGAGAAGAGTTCATTGAATGCGGTTGTCCAGTTGAGAAAACCCATTTTCAAATACCGTATCAGAGAGTTAATAAAGAGAGGTCTCCTCTTCAGAAAACCAGAGTGGAGAGCAGGTACAAAAGAGTGTCTCCCCCTCTGCAGAATCCAACAAGACATTATAATGTGCATTATAAGGACAGCCTATTGATTTCAATGGACACTGTGTAATGCCACATTTCTCCAGTGGTGGCAATGCAGGGGAATTGAACACTTGCTGCCAGGTTCCCCCACAGATTACAGCTCTTTGTTAGAGGTCTCAGCAGCTGGACACCCTGTGATAATCTTATTGTTACATTTATTAAATCCATACAATGGGTTTTACACCTAATGATTGTAGGTAAATAAAAACTTGGATTGGATTAAAGTACAGGAGAAGTGTGTGTTACCTCTACTTATTTACTTAAAAACATATGATACACTCAAATGCATGAGTACTCAAGCCTCTTTGACCATGTTCACTGATTTTAATAGCCCTGTGAGAGACACTGTTCACACTGGCATCATGATGTCTTTTTTACAGGATCCATAAATTATATAACAGATCAGTTTTAGGGCGGGTTCACACATGGCGGATTTTCACTTAAATTCCGCTGCGGACACTCCGCAGCGTTAATCCGCAGCGGAGCCGTTTCTCCATTGACTTTCACTTTAATTTAGCAGTGTTCGTTTACACGATGCGTACAATTCCGCTGCGGAGCATAGGCTGCGGAGCGGAATTTGGTGTCCGCAGCATGCAAGGGATGTTGCGGAGCAGTGGCGGACTGGTTGCGGACTCATGGCGGAATTTCTCCATTGACTTCAATGGAGATTCTAAGTTCCGCAATGAAGTCCGCAGCTGTCATGCACATGTTATGTGTGGTGCGGAGCGTATTGGTTTTTTAACATGACATTTCTTCATTCTGGCTGGACCTATGTATTTCTAGGTCTACAGCCAGACTGAGGAAGTCAATGGGGCTCCCGTAATGACGGGAGCGTTGCTAGGAGACGTCAGTAAATAGTCACTGTCCAGGGTGCTGAAAGAGTTAAGCGATCGGCAGTAACTGTTTCTGCACCCGGGACAGTGACTACCGATCTCAATATACATGTATCTGTAAAAAAACATATAAGTTCATACTTACCGAGAACTCCCTGTTTCTGTCTCCAGTCCGGCCTCCCAGGATGACGTTTCAGTGTAAGTGACGGCTGCAGCCAATCACAGGCCAAGCACAGGCTGCAGCGGTCACATGGACTGGCGCGTCATCCAGGGAGGTCGGGCTGGATGCCGAAGGAGGGACGCGTCATCAAGACAACGGGCGGTAAGTATGAATTTCTTTTACTTTCACTAGGGAAAGTGCTGTCCCTTCTCTCTATCCTGCACTGATAGGGAGAAGGGAAGCACTTTTCCCGCAGTCCGCAGCAGCTAGTCCGCATCAATTTTCTGCACATTTTGTGCAGATCCGCAGCCGTAATCCGCAACCCGGATTAGGTGCGGCATTGATGCGGACAGTTGCGGAGGAATTCCGCCATGTGTGGTCATGCCCTTTCAACAGATTCACCGTACTTCATCACTTTTTATTGCATTTTTTTGAAGGCAGAGTGAGCAGAAAACTTTTTTGATGGCGTTCACTGTGCTAAAAAGTGATTGCATGTACCCCAAATTGGAACCAATAAATACCACCTATCCACGGGTGATAAATCCATTTAAAGGGCTTTTCCCACAAACACATATATTCCCTATCTACAGTGTGATCGCTGAGGGTCTGACATCTGGGGCCCCCAGCGATGAGGGGAATGAGGGACAGAAATTCCCCTGCAGTGCTCCATTACAATGGAACGCTGGTGCACATGCTCGACCAGCGCTGCATTCCTTTCCTTTTGGTTCCTCAGTTATAAGCAGAGCGATATGTGTCTAGCAGATCCTACTAGCTCTATTAGAATAACATGGATATTTAGCCATGATGAATGAATCAACTATGTGATATTTATGGCCAGCTTTACTAGTCCTATTCACCAAGTAACCTCTACAGTAACGCAATATTATTGTACTTATCTGTGAATAAGAAATATCAAGTTTCATAAAACAAGAATATAGAAAAAAGGACTTCTTTAGCCAGATGTATCTTATCTTTGCTGTTCATGATTCATTGTGATATTTTTATCTCATTTGGCAAACTTTATCTTTAACTGGAAAGTTAGAGCAACAAAAAGTAATTGAAATATATATTTCTATATGAGTGCATAAAAACTATTAGTAATACAATATTCTGAATGTTGCTGACCTATATTATTCATCTTGTTTCCATATTGATGATGTCATTTTTCTATGTCTGATCTTAAAATAAAACCAAGCACATGTTATGGAAACCGTCCAATGAAATGAAAGAGAATTGCAGCACCTGGAAGCCATTGGCGTAGCGTGCATGGAGTTATAGTGTGCCTGGGGGATATGTTATCTTATTGTTGACAAAACTCTTCTTGGGGTAAAAGGAATTTCCTCTCTAGGTATGTGGAAGTGCATGCACCAATTACTATCTTGTCATTTTCTACTTGGCAATTGTAGAAACAGTAGCTAACTTAAACATGGCCTGGAAGATTATTAACTAAATGATATACAATGAACGCACAATGAAAAACTACACAAAGCACAATGCACGAGAAAAAAAAGGTACAAGTAAAATAAATAGGGCAAACTACAACAAACATTAATAAGCAATAAAGTTCCAGTTTTTTCACAGATTTGCAGCGAGATGAACATTTCATTGACATCAGCTGTATGCAAACGTCTCTTTACATCAGAATAAAGGAAATGGCTGGACTTATACATTGTACAAGAAGGAAGTGGTTTGCTGAAGCCTGACACAGAAACTCACTTCAAAATAAAGCATCTAAACATAGCAAAGAGAAAACGTTTCATGTTTTAAAAAAAACCACACAAATAGACAGAGTCACGCCACATTCCATGAGGTAACAACGTGAAGGCCTTAATCTAAGAAATTCCACCATACGGCAGTCTATGGCAAAACCCACAAATAACATTTCATTTATTCTGATGGGTTCCCAGATTTCAGAACTACAGGTCAATGAGACAGACACATGGCCCACTCACGTTATAACAAGATAGTAGTGATTGTTTATAAAGAGCCTGTCACGGATAAGGTAGGTGTACACCGAGTTCTATGGATCCTAAGCACAATTTGAGGGAGAGAGTTGGTGTTCACTACATGTAAATGATGATATTGATCTGATCTGCATACAAATCTCCCTAATCCAATCACTGTGATTGCTACCATTTTATTGTGCAGCTGTAAAAACTATAACTCCCAGCATGCCCTGGCAGCCAAAGGCAAGCTGGGAATTGCCGATTCATAAAAGCCACATGCTGCGGATCCCATAGTGATTGGAAGGAGAACCTCTTTAAGGGGAATTGCACAGATTGTATTTTAGGGATTCTGTTTTGCTAGTGTAGGAACAATTTTTCACACTTGAAGAAACGTATCTGCAGGTAAATGCAAACAACAGAGTCCCAATAAATATCTAGATGTCCATATAGGTTACCCGCAGCCTCATGTGCTCTATGCAAAAGAATTATTTCAGCCACTTGGGAGAATATCTGATGTCTTTGTACATTTTTGTATGCATGTTTAGCAGGCACTAAGTAAATACAACATTGAAAGCTTACCAGCTAATATTTGTATACTGGCAATAAAGTGTAAAGTGAGGACTATTAGAATTTCCTAGCCATGAGCGGCACATTCTTCATTATAGCATTGAGGGGAATGAACTTTTACCTAATGCTCCGCGCTGACAGAAGACAGCTCAATATGAAGACTTTTACAATTCTTGTGCCACAGCTGATGGGCAGTTTGATGGTTTCCCCGAAATACTAAGAATCTGCTGCAGGATCATGAGGCGTTCATCCATACAGAAGCATATATAGTACATGATTCTCTATAATCAGTATGTTCCATTTCCGTCACAGTGAATATAATTTATGACTTGTCAGATTGCCAAATACTTGTAATGATTTGCGTAAAAATCACCAAGACAAACTGATGTCATATACAGTCGATTCAAAATTGAAAGGAATTCAAATGACTGTATCCTATCGTTTTGGCACCATACATTATTGGGTTAACTATTGATGTTGTATGAATAATCACTATGTCTATAACCATTGACCTGTATGCAGTCGTTTTCCCAAAAACCCCTTGTACCTGTAAAATAGTGATCACTATGGATCAAACTTCATACTGTACTGACGGAAACCACTGACGGGGCAGAAGAAGTCCATCAGTGAGTATATGAGAAAGTTTGAGCTTCTTTCTATTACCAACAAGTTCCTTGGCTATTAGAAAACAACCTGGAAAAAACCCTTTAAGGGGAGTCAAAGGACAAATATGATCTCAGCCATCACCCACCACCACCACAATGACGACGACCACCACCACCACCCCCCATCTTTCAACAGTCATCATGCTATAAATCAAGCCCACCTCCCTAGAAGTTTTCTAGATTGGGACGCCTGGTGGGCAGAGCAGATGTTGTCTATCAGTCCACGCACACATCCTGCTGAGAGTACATGACAACTGACGCTTTACTGTAGCCGCACTACAAACTCCACTTCTAACTTCTGCTTCCAAAAACAGCCATAGACTATTTTATATGGAAAGTAACACAATGCATACAAATAAGCAGTATATAGTCAATATCACCCATAGCAATCGGGGACAATAATATGTATCACAATGTAACACTTTATGTTTGTAAATATATGCTGGATAAAGAAACACGTATACACAATATAAGAAAGTGTCTTCTGGACGTCATTTTACATGTGACAAATCAGCAACTATGTTTATAACGCCTCAGAGGGACCAGGTCCCATTTCTTTTAATATAATGTAGCCTTGAAAGTGTTGCAAAAGTTTTATGTCCATATCTCATAATGACCAACCTAACAAAGTCTAACAAAAAGTCTGATATTTACATGAAATCGGGTAACCTGCATTAATGGATAGGACACACTCCAATACACACACAGCACCACACTACAAACTTATATACGTATGCTTGCACCATATACATGAACAGCAGTGTACAGTTTAGGTCACACTGAACATCACTAGTCACTTGTGTCTATAATACAAAGGTAGAAGAAACCGCAGTACTTACAGCATAGCACAGCCTCCTGTCACAGAACACCGACTCCCCAAACATTGTAGCTCAGGAGTCGTTCACACAATACAGAGTCCTATTCCTCAGAGTAAGAAGTCGCACAAGTACCGCTGCTTTCCACACTGCATCCACATTGTTGTAATCCCACAGCCAGATAGACCGAATGAAGAGGAGTGAGTCAAATCAGGAACAGGCACGGATGTTGAAGCCGGAATGGAAGAGCTCCCCCTAACGTCCATTAGTGGAATCATAGCAACAAGCAATCCACAGCTGGATTTCAGTACAGCTACACAGTAAACACATCTACAACCGCAGTATAATATAGTCACAATCATTTCTTAATAGACGTATATATTATATTTAAGTAATATATAAGATATGTATTGTCAGTTGTAATATTTAAAATACGTATTTAATATGAAAAGTATAAAAACATAATAGGTAGAATATTTCTGTATACTTTAAAGGTGCAATGATAATAATAATAATAATAATAACAATTATTAAAATAATAATAATAATAATAATAATCCATTCCCCTTCTACAGAAATAATTTTTTTAAACTCATGTTAAAAAGTTCTAAAAATGCCAAAACAGTTTAATGATAATTCTACTATATTTGCGCAGTTTTTGCTGCCTTGGTGTAGAAACAGCTTATACATTCCATGACAACCGGGTTATAAAGTTATTTTATTAGCTTACCCACTGTGCCAGCTATCTGTTCTGGGACGCAAAAACAACTTGTGCCCACTGTAGGTGCCTGTTATGACACCCAGAATAGGCTATAAATTCTATGCCAACATTCTTTACATGATAGTCTAATATCAGGAGTGGACATGGGCAATGCCAACATTAGATGCCCGTGCCTGCACCCAGAACAGCAAGAAGCCCCTAGAAATATATATAATGTGAATTGATGCTGAGCATCTGTACAATGTATATAGTGAACATGCTGCTCTGTTTAACGTACAGGGAATCTATATACAGATAATGCTGAGTATTTATACTGTTGTGCCCGACACGTGAAGAGCTCATCTCTGTCAATCAGTATGCAATGAGTTCAGGAATAGGCGATTTATTTCACAATACTCAAAATGTACCTCCTTGAATTGTCTCATTAGGTCCCACACAGTATTAGTAGTCTTAAAGGCTATGTACACCTTTGAAAAAAAAATATTTTTTTATAAAAATGTGTATTAGTGTAACTTTCCAATTACATTTTATTAAAAATGATTTATACTTTTTGAGATACAGCTGCTTTGTATCCTGTATAGTGAGAGCAGAGACACAAGATCCATATAGATACAGATACATATAATACATAAAAACCATGCATAAAGACATGATACAATAGTCCATTTAGATCTTAACTTTGTTAAACAGAGGGATAGCATTAGGCAAAATAGACCTCCTATACCGGTCTTTACCACACTCAACCAGGATAAAACGCCTGCTAAACTAACTATGTTGCAAATGTATTAAATTATATAGTGGATGTTGAGGACACACGTTACAATCCTGTTCAACTTTTTTATAATTCTCTTGTCCGCCACCACCTCAACATGGTCAAGCACACATCCAACCTCACTGCTGGCACTCCAAATTAATTTATTCAACTTATTAATATCCATTGCCCTGGCATTGCCATACCAACACACCACGGCAAACAGGATAGCACTCCCCACAACAGATCCATAAAACATCTGTAACATCTTTGTACTGACATTAAAAGACCGTAATTGACGCAAAAAATAAAGACGACTCAAACCCTTTTTATGCAACTTTTCACAATTTTAATTCCAAGTCAGTCTATTATCAAGGTACACTCCCAGGTATTTATAATGATCAACAACTGACACTTCCTCCCCACCAATAGCTCATCGTCCCCCCGCAGTGAGATGGGGGGTGACGACGGTTGTTATGGTAGCCAAGGTGCCTAATGACGGCCCCCAGGGCTGCCTTCATTGTGCCTCTGTTAAAGAGGCTCTGTCACCAGATTTTGCAACCCCTATCTGTTATTGCAGCAGATCGGCGCTGCAATGTAGATTACAGTAACGTTTTTATTTATAAAAAACGAGCATTTTTGGCCAAGTTATGGCCATTTTTGTATTTATGCAAATGAGGCTTGCAAAAGTACAACTGGGCGTGTTTAAAAGTAAAAGTACAACTGGGCGTGTATTATGTGCGTACATCGGGGCGTGTTTACTACTTTTACTAGCTGGGCGTTCTGACGAGAAGTATCATCCACTTCTCTTCAGAACGCCCAGCTTCTGGCAGTGCAGATCTGTGACGTCACTCACAGGTCCTGCATCGTGTCGGCCACATCGGCACCAGAGGCTACAGTTGATTCTGCAGCAGCATCAGCGTTTGCCGGTAAGTAGCTACATCGATTTACCTGCAAACGCCGATGCTGCTGCAGAATCATCTGTAGCCTCTGGTGCCGATGTGTCCTCGCTCGTCCGACACGATGCAGGACCTGGGGCAGGAAGTGAGTGACGTCACAGCGTGATCTCTCGAGAACACGCTGTGTCTGTGCACTGCCAGAAGCTGGGCGTTGTGAAGAGAAGTGGATGATACTTCTATACACAACGCCCAGCTAGTAAAAGTAGTAAACACGCCCCGATGTACGCACGTAATACACGCCCACTTGGACTTTTACTTTTCAACATGCCCAGTTGGACTTTTGCATAACTACAGAAATGGTCATAACTTGGCCAAAAATGCTCGTTTTTAAAAAATAAAAACGTTACTGTAATCTACATTGCAGCGCCTATCTGCTGCAATAGCAGATAGGGGTTGCAAAATCTGGTGACAGAGCCTCTTTAAGCCCTACCACAGGCAGATGCCTGTAAAAATGACAATATACTGCAATACGTTAGTATAACGTATCGCTGGTTCAAGTCCCCTAGGGGGGCTAATAAAGTGTGTAAAAAAAGTGAAAATAGTTTTTAGTAGTGACAAAAAACAAATATTAAAAGTTCAAAAAAAAAAAACTTTTCCCATTTTCCCCCTAAGTAATGTGAAAAAGAAAAAGTAAGCAAAATTGGTATCGCTGCGTCCGTAGAAGTCTAAACTATTACAATATAGTGTTATTTAATGCGCACGGTGAACGCCGTAAAAATAAAAAAATGTAAAACACCAAAATCTCAGTTTTTTGGTCAACTTAAGGGCACGTTCAGACGTGGCAGAATTTTTCCGCTGCAAATGTTGGTGCAGATTTGGGGCAATTACGCAACAAATCTGCACCAACATTTGCATATTTTTAATTTTTAACAGCCGATTTTGACCCGTTTTGCAGCCGTTTTTTCCCCTGTTCCTTGTCAATTTTATGCCACACACATCCCTGTGTAGCAAATGCTACACACTGACCTCTGTAGCTAATGCCACACACTGCCCTCTGTAGATAATGCCACACACAGCCCTTTGTAAGTAGTGACACACACTGCCTTCTGTAGATAATGCCACACACAGCCCTTTGTAAGTAGTGACACACACTGCCCTCTGTAGGTAGTGCCACAGACAGCTTTTTGTAGGTAGTGACACAGACTGCCCTCTGTAGGTAGTGCTACACGCGTCACAGGGATTTTCTGTGATGCGATCAAAGGGCAGTCGGGGGGATTTTTCACTTTGAATGCCACGATCAGCTTTGATCACGGCATTCAAGGGGTTAACGGCGGAGAGAAGAGGTTTCTCTTCTCTCCGCCGTTAGAGCAGGGCTGCAGCTGTGTATTACAGCTGTTGCCCCGCTCCTGATCTCGCACGGACACTGGCTGTCACACAGGACGAGAATGCTCGTCCTAATGCGCCAAGCACCCGCTGCTCAGGATGAGTATTCTCGTTCTGTGTCGGCAACTAGTTAAGCCTCAAATTCGTGCAAATGGCAGCAAAAATAACATGTAAATAAGGGTAAAATGTGAGTGTAGCTTTGGGGGCTAGACTTCACACTGCCCATGATTTGCCACTTAGGCCTGGTAGCCTCAGAGAGACAATGACTTTACTTGGAAGAAGGCGACAGGATCCCTGTGTGATCCCTTAAATAGAAAAAAAATGTTTTTAAAAAAAATACACAGAAATACAAATATTTATCAATGAATAAACTTTTTAAAATATAAGTCCCAAAACATAAAATAATATAAACATATTTGGTATCGCCACGACCGTAACAACCTGTACAACAAAAGTATAACATTATTTATGATGATTGATGTATGGTGTAAAAAAGAAAACCGTGAAACTGTGGTGGAACTGCTTTTTTTCTGCATTTTCACCAAAATAAAAATGTATATAAATTAAACTATAATGTATTTGTACCTAAAAAAGGTACCATCATAAAGTACAACTTGTCCTGAGAAACAACGTCGTACAAAAACGAAAAAAGTTATGAGCGCCGGGATGCAAAGAGGGAAATATAAAAAAAATTGTGCTGTCCTCAAGGCCAAAATTGTCCGTCTCCTATAGGGGATGTGCACACACACTAATTACGTCCGTATTTGACGGACGTATTTCGGCCGCAAGTCCCGGACCGAACACAGTGCAAGGAGCCGGGCTCCTAGCATCATTCTTATGTACGACGCTAGGAGTCCCTGCCTTGCTGCAGGACAACTGTCCCGTAGTATAATCATGTTTACAGTACGGGACAGTTGTCCTGCAGCGAGGCAGGGACTTCTAGCATCGTACATAAGTATGATGCTAGGAGCCCGGCTCCTTGCACTGTGTTCGGTCCGGGACTTGCGGCTGAAATATGTCCGTCAATTACGGACGTAAATAGTGTGTGTGCACATACCCTAAGGGGTTAAAGAACCCCTACAAAACTGGTATGTCCGTTTTTTTTGGGTGGAAAAGTACTTCACTGCTCCGTGAATTGTAGCCCCTTTACTTGACTCAGCAAGTCAAGGCAATGTTCATTCCCAAGTGTCTGGACAGAATCCTGATACTGTAGGTGACCTGCTCAGATAAATTAAGCTCAGATAAGCTGTTTCTGTTTCTTGGAACAGACATCTGGCACAGTGGGTGAGCTATTAAAACTAGTTCATCAGGTATAGCATGGTTGCCCTGGAATAAATAACCTGTTTCAGCACCAAAGCAAAAAAAAAAAGTGCAAATCTAGTAGACTTAGGGTATGTTTACACGGCAGAAAAATACGAGGCTGAATTCAAGAGCAAACAGCCTCTGAATCCAGGCGTTTCTGAAGCTTCGAAAATGCCCTGTTCAAGATCCTCGTCTCGTTATCAAAGTGCGTTTCACTCCCTGAAGTACCTGTGTAATGCAACAACCCATTGATTTGAATGAGCACTCTGTAAGACTACATTTCCCCTGTGGTGGCCCTGCAGGGAAATTTAACAATTACTGCCAGGTATCCCCACAAATTGCAGGTTATCCCTGGGAGTCCCGGCAGGAGGTCAGTTTATGACCAGTATTATTGTCAAGGGAGCCTTTTAACAAGCAGTGCAAAGTGGACAACCCCTTTAACTAAATGATTCTGAATATTTTTATTTTACATTGAATTTGTAGAAGTCTGTTTCTGTGTAGCTGAAGACCAATCCAGCTGTGTATTGCTTGTTACTATGATTCTAATAATGGATATTAGGGTGGTTTCTTCCGTTCCAGTTTCAGGAATGGTTTCTGTTCCTGATTTTTATTGACTCCTAAATTAAGTGAGTAAAGACTAGTGAGTATACAGTGGCTGATGTATGAGGAAGATGTGAATGGGTCACCAGAGCCTGGGTGGGTACCCAAGTATTTATACCGTATATAGTTCTTTGAAAAAGTATTCAGCCTCCAAAAATATCAACAAATTTGTCTGGATTACAAATGGCAGTCAATATGATCCTGAAATACATTTTTAAACTCACAATTCATTATTCGTCGGCAGTTCTTTTTTTTTCTTTTATTAAAATTAAAAACTAAAAAATGCTGCTTGTAGTATTGCATTAGAGGATAGTCTACCATGACCTCCACTGATCCTCGTAGGTCCTCTGATCGCTGCTGTGGCTTCTATTTAAAAAAGGGGTTGTCTTTGAGAAACAGCTCCTTTAGCAAAGCTTTATTAAATGTATGAACTTTAGACTTACTATCCATTAAATTCTATAGTGGTTTGCATTGTAGTTATTTTCCCATTTGTACTAGTGACAATATTTCTAACAAGCAAATTTGCAATTTGAATGACTTGAGAAACTTCAAACTTGAATTCAGCTGTTGTCTAGAATAACTTTAATTTCATGTGACATGTGATCATGTTATTTCTTCTTTATTCAAAGCAGGAGCTGAACCATCATTAGAAAGCTATTCTTGGAGAAAGGGTATATGTACACTACTGCAGGTATACTTGGTTCATTAGAAAAAAGGATTCTCATTCTATTTATAAATATAAATGGGAAAAACTGCGTTCTGTTCCGCTGGGGCAATTTATTTACTTGGCTGTTTTGAAAAACGACCACATAAAAAAACGGATGCGAAAAAGAAGTGCATGTTACTTCTTGGGACGTTTTTGGAGCCGTTTTTAATTGACTCCATTGAAAAAAAGCTCCAATAACATCTGTAAAAAACGCCCCGAAAATCGCGAGTGGCATAAAAAATGTCTGAAAATTAGGAGCTGTTTTCAAGGGTATTTTCAGACGTTTTTGACTCAGTGTGTGAACATACACTAACAGGTTGAGGGGGTTAATCTGCCTAAGGAGATATATCCCTAGACACCTTTTAAGGGGTTAACATAGGGTCAACATAGTGGTGGATAAAGAAGTGAAAAGCACTGCTGGGTGTGTGTCAGAGAGAGAGGAAGCAGAGAAGGTGAAGGCTGGTTTGCTTCTAAGCAGACCTGACATTTACAGAGGGGTGAGAGCTAACCCCTGCAAAGGGCTGGACTGTGTGAGTTATACCCGGACTTTTGTTACGTGAAACGTTTCTCTCTGTTCTAACCTTCGTGTATGCTGATGAGACAAGCTACCATTCTGTTTATTGGATTTCCCTGCTTGAAAGAGAAATAAAGCTTCTAAAGTCCTATTTAAACAAGAATACTGTGCATGAGAGTGTCTCTTTGCCTATCTACATTCCCCAAACTGCTACATATGGTGGAGAACGCGGACATCCTGTCTGCGCTAGTTCTTGGTTGCTAGGAGCAACGACAGAAAGAAATGCTTTGAAGAGCCGGCAGTGAATATATGTCCTGGGTGAAAGCTGCTACCCTGATGTCCAGACCATCCGCCAACATGGAGGAGTTAATCCAGCAGCTGGTACAGGCCAATGTGCATCAACAACATGCTTATGCTGAGGCCATGCAGGCCCAACATCAAACCAACAACCTGCTCATGCAGCAACTGGCAGCATTACAACTAACTGGGACTGTCCAACAGGCCTCCCCTCAGACCGTTGCCCAGAGCAACCCCAAGAAAGTGGTGCAATGCAATGGATGGTGGAGGATATCGGGCCCTATCTTTTGTTTTAACACACTGCAGAAAGGGAACATTTACCGTAGTCTCAGTGGGCTGAAGTCCTGGCTCCGTTACTAGCAGGTGAGCCACTAAAAGCTTATTGTGACTTGTCTGAAGAAAATGTAAAGGACTATGTGTTGCTTAAAGCAGAGATACTCGCACGTCTGGGTGTTTCTTTGATGGTTCGTGCCCAAAGGGTACACCAGTAGCAATATGATACCAATAAGCCTCCCAGGTCTCAGGTGCATGACCTGAGGAATCTGATCGATAAATGGCTTGAACCAGAGAGGTTGTCCCCGCAAGAGGTGGTGGATCGGATCAAAACGCCTGTTTTGCGCACTCTACAGGGATTTACAATGCTGGGTGATGCAAGCGGATTCCCAGACCTATGCGCTGTGATCTCTGCCCTGGAGAGACATACAGTGACGGAGAGACGTACTGGGAAAAACGCAGAATTTCGCTTACCATGGAAGCATACTCGGGTTGCCCCAGTACTAGGGAGCGTTCTGGAGAAACCTAGGAGTCCAAGGTTTGCTGCTCCTCAAGTTGTCCATCCAGTACAGGCCCACAGCTCAGGGTCCTCCCAACCCAACACCTTCCTAGGCTCCGCTACTGGAGATGTCATGAAGTTGGGCATATTGCAGCCCAATGCCCAGAAGCTGAGGAACCCATGGACTGTATTCTGGCCATGCGCCAGTCACTGTTTGTCCCCTCTGTGGACCATGCAATAGCACCGGACCAACTGTGGATTTGTGAGGTGTTGGTGAATGGCCAGCAGGTCGTAGCCCTTCTTGCCACAGGCAGCATGGTCACCTTACTCCGAGTTACCGTTCCCCATAAGGTGGTGCACCCTGGATAAAAAATGGCGGTACAGTGTGTACACGGAAACACAAAAGAGTAGGACTGTTACCTGCAATGTGGGGGTGGTACCTGGATTGATATATGAACCGATTCTCGGCTGTGACTTTCCATCATTCTGGCTACTGTGGGAAAAGACACTGACAGATACGGACGAGCCTTCATTTATCTCCTTAAATGATGATAATGTTATTGCTGATAGCATTGGGCATAAGGTGTTTCCCTGTTGTTTCCCTGTTAGCTGGTGATGAGCCTGAGGCTTCTTTCTCTTAGCAGGAAATCTTTGACTTGCGAGTTTCGAGGACAAATTTTGGCCCTGCTCAGTTGAGAGACCCAAATCTAAATAAAATCATTTGAAAATGTAAAAATTGTGAATGATGTGGTTAAGGAAGCCTGGGAACAAGAGGTCAGTCCTTATAAAACTGTGGTGGAACATGTGTCCCAGATGCAGGACAGAATGCAGGCCATAATGCCTGTAGTCAGACAGCACTTGCTCCCAGCACAAGAAGCTCAGTGCGTAGTATACGATCAACCTGCTAAAATCTGTGAGTTCAGCCCTGGTGATCCCGTGTTAGTGCTCATCCTATCGGTAGAGAGCAAGTTTTTAGCTAAGTGGCAGGGACCCTTTGAAATTATAAAGAGAATTGGCCCAGTGAATTATAAAGTGTTTCAGCCATCTAAAAGAAAACAATATCAAATTAATCATGTCAACCTGATTAAGCCCTGGAAGGAGAGGGAGTCATTGTCCACAGAGATAGTGCCCAAAAAAGGTGGTGACAATGAGATAAACAAAGTGAAAGTGGCGGCTACCTTGTCCCAACCCCAAAAACAAGAGGAGTATAAGTGTAAAGTAGAGCACAGGGCCGAGAGAAGACCTCAGAATGCGGATGCCCTCTCAAGGATGCACTGCCTGGTAGGAGTAAGTGTCCAGTCCTGCGGCCTGGAGCAAAGGGGGGATGTGTAACCGTTTAAGGGGGTTAATGTGCCAAGGGAGATATATCCCTAGACGCCTATTAAGGGGTTATCATAGGGTCTTCCCTCCACACAGGTGGAGGGTAATTAACTAAGAGAAAAACACTGCTGGGTGTGTGTCTGAGAGAGAGGAAGCAGAGAAGGTGAAGGCTGGTTTGCTACTGAACAGACCTGACATTTACAGAGGGGTGAGAGCTAACCCCTGCAAAGGGCTGCACTGTATGGGTATGTGCACACGGTAGCAGGCTTTTACGGCTGAAATGACAGACTGTTTTCAGGAGAAAACAGCTGCCTCGTTTCAGCCGTAATTTCTCCTCCTCGCATTTTGCGAGGCTTCTCTGACAGCCGTAAATTTTGAGCTGTGCTTCATTGAGTTCAATGAAGTACGGCTCAAATTACGTCTGAAAGAAGTGTCCTGCACTTCTTTTGACGAGGCTGTATTTTTACGCGTCGTCGTTTGACAGCTGTCAAACGACGACGCGTAAATGACAGGTTGTCTGCACAGTACATCGGCAAACCCATTCAGATGAATGGGCAGATGTTTGCCGACGTATTGTAGCCCTATTTTCAGACGTAAAACGAGGCATAATACGCCTCATTTACGCCTGAAAATAGGTCGTGTGAACCCAGCCTAAGGGTATGTTCACACGGCCAAATTTCAGACGTATACGAGGCGTATTATGCCTCGTTTTACGTCTGAAAATAGGGCTGCAATACGTCGGCAAACATCTGCCCATTCATTTGAATGGGTTTGCCGACGTACTGTGCAGACGACCTGTTATTTACGAGTCGTCGTTTGACAGCTGTCAAACGACGACCCGTAAATTCACTGCCTCGGCAAAGAAGTGCAGGGCACTTCTTTGCCACGTAATTTGAGCCGTTCTTCATTGAAATCAATGAAGCACGGCTCAAGGTTTACGAGCGTCTCAGACGCCACGTAAATTACGAGGAGGAGCTTTTACGTGTGAAACGAGGCAGCTGTTAACAGTCTGTCTTTTCACACGTAACTGCCTCTCAGCGTGTGAACATACCCTAAGAGTTGTACCTGGACTTTTGTTACGTGAAACGCTTCTTTCTGTTCTAACCTTCGTGTATGCTGATGAGACAAGCTACCATTGTGTTTATTGGATTTCCTTGCTTCAAAGAGAAGTAAAGCTTCTAAAGTTCTGTTTAAACAAGAATACTGAGCTGTGTGTCTCTTTGCCTATCTACATTCCCCAAACTGCTACAATATATATATGTATGTATATATATATATATATATATATATATAATGTGTGCTTTTCCTAAATGTATAAGATGTTATGAAACAAAACCTATGTCATACCCATGTAACATGTGTTATGTGCAGGATTGATGTTATTTATAAATCCACACTATCCTGTAGAAGTGTACATTTTTAACTGAAGCGTATAATGAAATAACTTATATGTTGTATAGAGGGTGCAGTCTTTGCGTGATAAGGATAGTCTGCCAATCCGATAATATTCTGCCACCCTGTAATTAATGCCAGTTCTGTGATTTTCACCATAGAAGCAGTGTATCTATTTCAATACAAGCTGAAAGGGCTTGTACGAGCCCAGTTTATACTTGTTGACTACTGTATATTCATAGCAGGTAGTAATTCCCCTAATGCATAGAAAGTAAAGTAACTTTGAAAATACATTGCATTTCTTACTGTGTCTTCTGCTGGTCTTCAGTTACAACCTGTATACTATTCCAGAGATGCATCCATTTTTTTTACTTCAGAATTGAAATCTCCCAGCATTATTTACTTTGGCTCAGTGCCTGCTCAGAGGTTTTTTTCTGGCAATTTGTATTTTGGAAATTAAAAAAACTGCTCTACTTCTTTTTTGGACATCATTTTTTGAAGAGGTTATCCGAGCACGGCACAGTTTTTCATACAGATGACCAATCCACAGGAAAGGTCATTAGTATATGATAAGTGGGGGTCCGACACACGGACCCTGCACCGATCAGCTTCTCCGGCTGCCTCCAGGCACTGGATGTCCATGCCAGAAGCAGGTGACTCCGCTCACAGTATAGCAGTACTGCAGCCCTGCTCCTATTAAATTGAATAGGAGCAGAGTTGCAGTTCTGCAGCACGGCCGCTATACAGTGTGCAGAGCCATCTGCTTCCGACATCGGCCACTGCATAGCATCCGGTGCCCGGACGCAGCCGAAACAGCTGATCAGTTCAGGGTCCGTGTGTTGGACCCCCACCGATCATATACTGGTGACCTATCCTGTGACGGAATCAATACTGTAATCAACTGCACTCGATCTGTCACCAATGAAATCAATGGTGATGCAAACAGAAACCTATGGTTTGGATTCCGTACATGGGTTCCCCCAGATGGAAAGTCTGACGGAACCCACGAATGGAGTCCCAACGCAGATGTGAACGAAACCTTACCCAACTTTTTTATGTAAAATAATTGTGTATACTGTATATAAATTTTATTTCAAATGTGAAAGACCTTATGTGTTACCTATATAGATGTATTTACACATACATATATTTGTTGCAGATGTTGATGACGATTTTTTAGCCAAATACAGAAGTGGTTTTAAAGGGAAGGTGTCATGAATTATTTTTTTTTGATCCAATTGCTTTTAGTATGATATTAAAATAAATTTTATTTATTTGTGTTCTTGTTTTCTACTTTTTTCTTACTTTTACTTCTCTATGGGGGCTGCCATTTTTTTTTCATCTCTGTATGTGTTGATTAACGACACATACAGAGATGGAATACGGCACATACAACCCCATAGAGAATGCGAACGTATGCCGGCATGCGCCGCTCCCACACAGACCAAAAGGAAGGTCTTTGGCAGAGCGAAATCCGGCGCCATTTTCATGTGGACCAGAAGCCGCGGCCGGACAGTAAGATGACGACTTCTGGCCGCGACTTCCGGCCATATGAACAAGAAAGCGAAGGCGCAAGGAATAGGAGCGGAGGCAGGAGCAGGTAAGTTATGTTCGTGTATGTGATGTGTGTTTTACGTTCGTGTATATTTGTGTAATACTGTCTGCTGAGCACTGTACCTAATCCTCCTACACTGTGCAGTCGCTCAGAAAATGGCGGCACATAGTGTAGGAGGTTTGACGATTCAAACCCCCTCCTTCTCCTGGCACTAGCCAGAATAAGGGAGGGGGATTGTGTGAGGACACTAGAGAGTGTGTCTACCCCAAATTGTACTTGTACTTGTACTTCTTGTACTTCTTCTTCCTAAAATCTCTTCTTGCTTTGTCTCAAAAATCTGCAACAAAATCTGCAACACATCTCAATGTGTGAACATAGCTTAACAACTCTTGCACAACTAACGAGTTCAGGCCGTGAAAAACAGTAGGTGTGGCGGACGGATTTTATGGCCCAACCGCTGTACGGGTGAACGGGACTCCTGCCATCATAGACATTTATGATTCTAGGAGTCTCTGACTCCCCACGGAACTGTTGTTCCGTACTGTATAATTTAGCATCATAAAATATCTATTCACCTATACCGTGGTCGGGCCAGGAAATCCTGCCAACTCTCGGACCGTTTTTCACAGCCCGATCTTGGTTCTGTTCAACTGCATTAAGGGTACACTACATGTAGCGAATTTGTTGTGGTTTTTCCACAGCGAATCCGCAGCCTTTCCACAGCAAAATCTGCATGTTTTGCGTGCAGATTTTTGTGCAGATTCACAGGGGATTTCAACCCCTCTACATTTAAAAGTGTAAAATCCACTGTTAGGGCTAGTTTTTTTGGTGATGTTTTTGACGCGGATACTGCATCGGAAACAGCGCAAAAAAAAGGCTACAATTGCCTCCTATTGATTTCAATTGATTATGATGCTATGAAGGTGTTTTTTTTTCCACGAGCGGAAAAAGCGCTCACAGGAAAAATAAGCGTCATGCTCTCTCTTTCGCATTTCTGTCTCTAACCTAAGGGTATGTGCACACACACTAATTACGTCCGTAATTGACGGACGTATTTCGGCCGCAAGTCCCGGACCGAACACAGTGCAGGGAGCTGGGCTCCTAGCATCATACTTATGTACGATGCTAGGAGTCCCTGCCTCTCCGTGGAACTACTGTCCCGTACTGAAAACATGATTACAGTACGGGACAGTTGTCCTGCAGCGAGGCAGGGACTCCTAGAATCGTACATAAGTATGATGCTAGGAGCCCAGCTCCCTGCACTGTGTTCGGTCCGGGACTTGCGGCCGAAATACGCCCGTCAATTACGGACGTAATTAGTGTGTGTGCACATACCCTAACATTGACATCAATGGCCACGGACAAAAAATGCAGTGAAAAACACCACAAAAAAACGCAGCAACAAACTGCAGGCAGGTCAACATCTGCCTCAAAATCCTTCAGGAATTTTGAGGCCGATTTTATTTATTTATTTTTTTCTGCCTGCAAAAAACTCTGTATGAACATACCCTTATCTCCTACATAATGTGATCGGCGCTGTAATGTAGATAACAGTGTTTTTTATTTTTAAAAACGATTTTGAGCAAGTTATGCACAATTATAGATTTATGCTAATTACTTTCTTAATAAACAACTGGGCGTGTTTTTACTTTTTTACCAACTGGGCGTTGTAAAGAAAAGTGTATGACGCTGACCAATCAGCAACATACACTTCTCTCCATTCATTTTTAGCAGTACTCGCAACACAGCGTGATCTCGCGAGATCACGCTGTGCAGTGACATACTCAAACATTAACTTTACCGAGATGTCTTGAGAGTGAATAGACATCACCTCCAGCCAGGACGCGATATCTATTCACACTCCCGACACTTTGGTAAAATTTCTTGCTGACTTATTCACACAGCACGGCGTGACCTCGCGAGATCACGCTGTGCTGTCATTCACAGAAACTTTACCGAAGTGTTGGGTGTGTGAATAGACATCGCGTCCTGGCTGGAGGCAATGTCTATTTACTCTCAAGACACTTCGGTAAAGTTAATGTGTGAGTATGTGACAGTACAGCGTGATCTCGCGAGATCAAACTAGGAGAAATTACTTTAACCCCTTCCCATCATTTGACGTATGCCTACGTTATAGCCAGGTAGGGGAAGTATGGAGCGGGCTCATGAGCTGAGCCCGCTCCATATTATGCGCTCAAGCGTGATCCTGCTAGTTTAACCTATGAAATGCCGCAGTCAATAGCGACCGCAGCATTTAAATCCGACCCCCCATAACAGCTCCGTGAGGTGCCGATGGTTGCTATGGCAGCCTGAAGGCCCCCAGGTCTGCCATTTTTGTTCTCCTATTAAGCCCTGTCGGAAAGACGATCTACTGCAATACATTAGTATTGCAGTATATAGTGCAAGCGATCCAACAATCATTGGTTCAAGTCCCCTAGGGGGACTAATAAAAAAAAGCAAAAATCAGTTAAACAAAGTTTTTTTTTTTTTTTTTTTATGTACGAAAATGTTTTTAAATTAATAGTTAAAACTTTTTTTTCACATTTTCCCCCTAAAGCATTGTAAAAATTAAATAAATAAACATAAGGATGTGTTCACATGTGCGTTGTCTTTCCATTGAGGGTTCCATCTGAGCTTTCCGTCGGGGGAACCCCTCAATGGAAAGGCAAACGGAAACCATAGCTTCCACTTGCAACACCATTGATCTCAATGATGGAAACCATTAGCAATGTATCTGTCGTTTGTCACCGTTGTGAAAAAGTTAAATTTTTTTGATGGAATCAATAGCGCGGTCGACTAAATTACATGCCCAAAAATTAGCAAAAGCAGGCAAAAATACGTAAAAAAAACATTGCCGTAACCGTGTAAAAAAGGCCTGTTTTTTAAAAAGTGCTTTACAAAAACGCTAGCGTATTCTAGGGTTTTACATGTCGTATTTTTTGAACGCCGTGTGAACATGCCCTTTGTATATTTAAAAGCTTTTTTTACATCCAGCAGAGCAAAGGTTTTTTTTTCCAAGATCCAGGTAGATTTTGGAAAACAATTCTAATTTCTGCTCTGCATTTTACCAGTGTTCCCCCCCCCCCCCAAATTAATAAAACCCTAGTACTGTATTTGATTTAGTAAAGAAAACATAAAAATTACTAGAAGCTCAGTTAGGAGGACATATGTAAAATGACATCATCTCTATGTTCCCTAAGGCTGTTAACCTGCCAGACAATGACAAAATATAACATCATCCCATTTAATATCCTAATACTCCCCAAGAGTATTATGACAGAATTTCTACCAGTAAAAAGTACAACAAATATAATTGCATCATATTCGTATTTGATCAATAGAGTAATATGATGTTATGCAAGGACAAAGTAACTAATGTTCCTAATGGGTGGCAATTAAAATGAGGGTCATCAATACCTTGTTTTAAAAAACTTCAACTGCAGTGAAAACTTGATTATAGCTTAATGCCTTTGACGGAAACTTGGCAAGCTGACACTGCTAAAGGTTTCTGGTGTCACATGGGCCCTCCGTAATAGGCATGCGATAGGAAGTAAGATGAGTCATTGAAATTATTTAAAGGGCAACAGTCTGTTTTCTTAGAAAAAGTATCCAGCTGGAGGTTTTAAATCCTGAAGAACACAATGTCTATGTGAGAGAATTTAGCACAGTGCTAACATCCAAAAATTGTTTTGATTAGAAAGCCTTAAAAAACCCAGAATCAATACAGCCAAATAGTCATATTTAAATACAAATGATGGCTACAGTTTACTGTATGTTTAATACAAAATGTAGATTCAATAGACCATTTACACAACAAACCAAATCAGAAAATTGTTTGCATGTTCATATTGTCACGTTGGGTACGTGGACCCACTGGACCATACTGCCTTAACGGTATGGCAGCTGGCCAACAGGACACAGGTCAAAGTCTATAGTTCGTATAGGTGTACCTGTGGTAGCTTCAGACCGTAGCGAGGCAGGCACGGATGGGACTTTGGCAGCAGGTGGACACCAGGCGTGGTGTAATAGGACAGGCTTGGTACACAGCACAGCACGACTCCAACTCAATACGGCACTTCACCAGGTTAGCACGGGATACAGGTTACAGGTAGCAAGAACGGGAAACACTGGGAACTGGAAGACACTAGGAGACCATTTGCAGAGACAAACTAGGGTAACGACAACAAAGCTCAGGCAAGGCAGGAAGTGGCTAGGCCCCTCTTATAGTCCAGGGTGCTCATGGGCTAATTTGCCACTTAAACCTAGGTGCGCGCGCTGGCCCTTTAAGAGCAGGCACGAGCGAGCGCGGGCACCCTACGGGACCCGGCCGAGAGAAGCGGAAGTGAGTGCTGGCGTCTCCTGAGGAGGAGATGGGGGCCAGCGCTCACAGATCCATGTCTGCGGCCGTCAGGAGGTGAGTGAGCCGGACAGCCCGCGGCCATGGGCATGACACATATCTGTGAACTTGTAAAAAAAAATTGCATGCTGTTGACTATGGATGTATATTCGTGGAATTTTTCCTGTACCCATGGATATACCCAATCCTTTGTTGTCTTCCATATTAAGATAAGTGATTTCCAGATGTATCTGGCAGCATCTTATTCCCCTCTCCCTTTTTCTTTATTCCAAATCTATTTTTTATATTTTTTTTGGCTACTTATTTTCTTAACAAATATTTAAAAACAAACAGGGTTGTTATTTAGCTGTATTGTACCTTCATTTTTTGCAAGTGATACGGTTCATAAAATGAGCACATTTCATCCCCAAGTAATTGGGCTAATATATTATATGGAACAAGAATATGCCGTTTTCAATTATTTATTTCCTGTTACTTATAAAGTGGCAACATATTTTGCAGCGCTGTAAACAAATATGGTTCATTAATAGAATTTTGGACCCATTCACTGCAGAACGGTACCCTCAGAAAAATCGAATTCTTGCCCCATGAGCCTGTCCACAAATTTTGGGAGACAAGGGTTGAAAAATCCATAAAACCTTTAAATATGTAATTTTCATGAGCTAACTATATCTAATGGTGTGTCACAAGACTTTGTATGTCTCCTACAATCTCTGTGCATTAATCCTTTCCATATTTAATGGTCTCATTTTTACACCAGTAGTCTTTATGTTCATTTATATACCTATCGGTTTATTCCTTTCCTATTATCAGCTTTTCACAAGAATATATCATCCCCAATATCAAGAAGGAATTCTATCTGGAATGTCTTTTGTGGTCAACGTATTTTTGGTAAGGCAGTTTGCTGTATTTGGCTACAGTATTAGGGTATGTTCACAAGCCCTATTTACGGACGTAATTCAGGCGTTTTACGCCTGGAATTACCTCCGAAAAAACGGCTCCAAACGTTGGCAAACATCTGCCCATTGAAGTCAATGGGTCTTACGGTGTTCTGTGCAGACAGGCTTTTTTTTTATGCGCCGCTGTCAAAAGACGGCGCGTAAAAAGACGGCCGCCTCAAGGAAGTGCATGTCACTTCTTGGGACGTAATTGGAGCCGTTTTTCATTGACTCCATTGAAAAACAGCTCCAATTACGTCCGTTATGGACGCCGCGAAAAAAGCCTGCACATGCAAAAACTTCTGAAATTCAGGAGCTGTTTTCACCTGAAAACAGCTCTGTAATTTCAGACATAATTGGCGTTTGCGTGTGAACATACCCTTATAATCATGTATGATGCATCACTCTGAGAAAATTTTGATGGGTTTGAGCCTTTATGTGCCTAGACTTGTGATTTATTTTTTTCATGCTTGTAGGCTAATTTACCACCTACTGGTCTGTTATGGACTGTTTGAATAATAATAATAACAACAACCACCTTATTAACCCCTTAATACCGAAGGTGTTTTAAACCTTAGTGACCAGAGCAATTTTGTAACTCATCAGCGATTCATCCACCGCTAGGTTTTCTTCGGGGTTGTACACCTGCATAAATGACTCCTCCAAAATTTTTATCAGGGGCCTTATTTTATACAGGTGGTCACGGTCTGGATGACTACGGGGGGGGGGGGGGGGGGACGACACCTGGTGATTGTCGTTAAAATGAAGGAAGTGCATTAGCACTTCACATCTGCTTCTGGTCATAACGGCTGGAAAAACAGGTGTGGCATGTGTAGGGCTTGTTGCCCAACATGACCGGATTAAGGGCTTTTTCACTAACCCCATGTTGAGGATGAGCCCCAAAAAATGTTTACGTTTGCCAGTATTTGTGGGGTGCCACTGCTTTGCATAGGAGGGCATTGGCTTTTCAGAAAAGAATTGGTGAGCATACAGCATACAGCTTGGTTTGGTTAACAACCAGCTCCAATAGTTCATCTGTAATGAATATATACATTTTTAGGAATGTTAGTTGAGACGTTGAGGAAAACTCTGCGGACCATAGGCTGCTGTGCAGAATTTTCAGTCCGCAGCATGCACTGTCTGTTGCGGAGAAGAAGCGGAATTTCACTGCGTATTTCAGACTTTGCAATGCAAAAACTGAAATACGTGGCAAGTCCGCTGTGTTTTCTGCAACGTCTGAACTACCTGTCAAATATGCAAATGTTGGTGCAGATTCGTTGCGTAATTGCCCCAAATCTGCACCAACATTTGCAGCGGAAAAACTCCACCATGTGTGAACGTGCCCTAAGGATAACCCCAATCTAGGTATACAATTGAAGTTTATATAAAGTTCATATATTCGATTTTTTTTGTAATTTAGTGTCTTTGGTGTCACAGTAAAATTCTCTCTCCGTCTCTTCTCATACAGAGTAACAAGTGTGAGGAGAGACAGAGAGACAGGTAGGAGAAACACTTTGTTTTTCATTTTGTGATCACTGTGAATGGTTCTCAGTGATCACATGAACGGAGACCACTGTTATTGGTCTCCGATCATCCCTGAAGCCAAGGCTGTTGCTAACAGCCTTGGCTTCAGAGGCAGATTACCCGATGACCGGGAAAACCACTCCGATGCGGCCCCCTCCCTCCCAAACCACTCAGATGTGGCGCTTGCTATTGAGCGCCGCATCTTAGGGGTTAAATCTGATCGGAGACCACTGCTAGTGTTTTCTGATTGTTGACCTGGAGCCCGAGGCTGTTACCAGCAGCCTGGTCTTCAGGAGATCCCTGCGAAAACCGCTCCGATGCGGCCCCCTCCCTCCCAAACCACTCAGATGCGGCACTTGCTATTGAGTGCCACATCTGAGGGGTTAAATACGATCGGAGACCACTGCTAGTGGTCTCTGATAGTTGCCCTGAAGCCCGAGGCTGTTACCAGCAGCCCGGTCTTCAGCAGCACCCCGCACGATGCGGGGAAAGTTCTTCTGAAGTGCCGACGTGAAAAGCCGACACTTCAGAAGAACTACCCTGAACGGCCGACGTAAAAACACTATACGCCGGTCGTTAAGGGGTTAACTTCTAAACGACTACCCACCGTTTTTTGACGGCAGAGTGTGCAGATGCTTAATCTACAGCGACATCTTTTGGCGTCGCTGTAGACGAGGCTGATGAGCGTTCATCTTTTAAGCAGGAGCTGTAACTTACAGCTCCTGATCTTAGCGCTGCCTGCTAGTACAGCTGGGGTCAGAAAACATTTGAACTCCTTGATCGCCATGGTCCGTGACTGCGGCAAGATCAAAGTAATTGGAAACTCGGTGACGTGATCAAAGACCGGGGAATCCCTCTGCAGTCAGCACTGGGGACAGTGGCGTAACTACCGCTACAGCAGCCGTAGCAGCTGCTACGGGGCCCGCAGCATGAGGTGGCCCGTAACACCCGCCACCATGGGCCCCCCCCCTTGGCCGGAGGCTCTGCTAGAAGCTGCTATGGCTGCTACAGCGCGAAGCCACTGAAGGGGTTGTTCCTACAAAAGACATGCATCCCCTATCCACAGCTTGTGTGCATGCATGACCAGCATTCCTTTCATTTTTATTGAACTGCGCAGACGCCGGAAGTCTGAGGTTTGTCATGGAGAACTTCGGGGGACTTTAGGTCCCCCGTTCTCCTTATCGCTGGGCGTCCCAGCGATCACACATGTATCCCCTATCCTGTGAATAGGGGATACATCTCTTTTGTAGGACAAACTATAGGCCGTTTTTTTGGGGGGGAGGGGTCTGTATGGCGTTATCTACAGGAGGGGTCTGTATGGCGTTATCTACAGGTGGGGTTCTGTATGGTGTTATCTACAGGGGGGACTCTGTATGGCGTTATCTACAGGGGGGCTGTAAGGCGTTATCTACAGGGGATGTGTATGGTGCTATCTACAGGGGACTGTATGGTGCTATCTATAGGGGGGTGCTGTGTAGTGGAAGCTATAGGGAGGCACTATCTACAAGGGGGGGTGTGTGATACCCAGCGGAGGAGGGGCCCCAGTCAAAAGTTTGCTATGGGGCCCAGTCTTTCCTAGTTACGCCCCTGACTGGGGACTTTGAGCAGACAGCCCTGGGGTCCTTTCTGTTTGCCTGCTTTTAGGGCACTCTATGTGCTGCCCTAACAGCAGCCTGTGTCATAGTGACACAGTATAATGTATCAGCATACAGGAGTATGCTAATACATTATAAGTAAAAAAATCAAGTTGTTAGTAAAGTTATCCCCTAATAGGTTTAAAAAAGTAACAAAAATAAATCCATAAATAAAAAGTCCCAAAAAAAGTGTCATTATTTTGCATAAAATATATTTTATTGCCCCTATATTACATAAAAACAAAAAACCTACACATATGAGGCATCTACATGACCGTAATAACATGAAGAATTGATTTAACGGGTTATTTAGTGTGAAACATGAACGGCATAAAAAATAAACAAGAAAAACTATGCAGAGAATCACTTTTTCCTATATTCACGCCGTAGAAATGTAGTTTTTCTACCCCCAAACTGCGAAAAAAAACAAACGACTATTTCTCCCGCATAAAACAAGGACTCATACAGCCACGTCAATGAAAAAATAAAAAAAGTTATGTCTGCTGAAATGCAGAGATGCAAAAACAGAAAATATTAGCTGGTCATTAAAGCCTTTTCAAGCCCGGCCATTAAGGGGTTAACTTCTCTAGGCGTATCTGCCGTTTCAGGTGAATTTCCAGAATAAGCTGCAATGTTTGTGCACATGAGGAATAATACTATTTCTGGTCTATTATATGAATTGTATATGGCACTAATAACCAGTATTCCCCTCTGTATGCTCTATGTATAATTGTCAGTTTTTTCTAAACTCTAGCTCCAGAGTGGGCAGGGACTAACTGCTATGATGTCTCCCATACACTGCACACATAGGAAAGAGGAGATCCTAATCCCCTGGGTCTCTGTAGCACAGCTTCAGAAGCAGCAGCAGCAGCATGGAGAATATTATAAAGCAGTACTGAGAAGTGTAGCTGTGAATACGGCACTGGAGTAAGATAACAACAATACACATAACTGTATGCTGCAGTGTAAAGATGTGTATTCAGTGCAGTAATGGGAGAGAGCGGTGGCTGGTAGCTATAGGGGAGCTGTGGCTGGCAGCTAAAAGTAGGCTGTGGCTGGCAGCTATAGAGGGGACTGTGGCTGGCAATTATGAGAGAAGGACTGTGGCTGGCAATTATGAAAGGTGGGCTTGGGCTATCAGTTAAAGAGGGGAATGTAGCTGTAATTATTATAAGCAGCTATAGGGAGTGGTATATGGCAGCTATAGGGGTGTGTGGCTGTCAGTTATAGTGGGGAATGTGACAGTTGTGGGGCTGTGGCTAGCGGCTACAAGGGGGCTGTGGATGACAGCTATATGGGGGCTGTGGCTGGCAATTATGGGGGGAGGACTGTGGCTGGAAATTATGGAAGGGGGGTGTGTGGCTATTAGTTAAAGAGGGGAATGTAGCTGGTACTTACAGGCATGAATAGAGAACTGTAGCTTGTAGCTATAGGGGGCTGTGGCTGGCTACTATAGCGGGACTGTGGCTGAGAAGTATTGGGAGACTGTTACTGACAAACAGGGGTGTCGTTAGAACCAGGCACTCAGGGCTCACGCCCCAGATTTTTGGCCTAGTGCCTCGGATCTCCAGCCGTGGGCCGGCATTAGGGGGGGACAAACTGGGCAATTACCCAGGGCCCTCATCCTCTCAGGGCCCCCTGCCCACTATAGCAGTTATAGCGGCTGTTACGGGGCCCGCACCACCCGGCGGAAAACATTAAAACATTGGTCCCCCAGGGCTAGCGACAGCCACAATCAATTGTATCTGCGTCCTCAGAATGTAGATACAATTGAATACTATAGGTTGCAGACCATGTAAGGCCGTGACATTACTGTATCATGCTGGCCTACGCAAGGGTCCAGTCTAGAGGCGGTGAAACGCTCTGTCCATTGCAGGAACAGGGCCAGGTAAGTACAATTTATATATTTGGGGGGGGGGGGGCTGTGTATCTAAAACAGTGTTCATATCTGTGTGGCACTACTTACTAGTGGGAGCTTGGTGGCAGTATCTACTAGGGGGGATGTGTGGCACTATACAGGGGGAGGGCTGTGTGGCACTATACAGGGGTGTGTGCAGCAATATGCAGGGGAGGGCTGTATGGCACTATACAGGGGGGAGAGATGTGTGGCATATCTACTAGGGGGCTGTGTGTGGAGCTAACTACAAGGTGGATGTGTGTGGTGCTATCTACAAGGGGGGGCTGTTTGTGGTGCTATCTACAAGGGGGCAATGTGTTGCGCTACAAGGGGGCTGTGTGTGTGGTGCGATCTACAAGGGGGTTGTGTGTGTGGCACTATCTACAAGGGGGCTGTGTTTGGCGCTATTTACAAGGGGGGCTATGTGTGGCGCTATGTAGAAAGGGGGACTATGTGTGTG
Organism: Rhinoderma darwinii; assembly: GCF_050947455.1. NCBI lineage: Eukaryota > Metazoa > Chordata > Amphibia > Anura > Rhinodermatidae > Rhinoderma > Rhinoderma darwinii. Next base: position 205,085,991 of record NC_134688.1, read on the forward strand.
GCATTATCTACAGGGGGCTGTGTGTGTGGTGCTATCTATAGAGGACGCTGTAGCGCTATATACAAAGGGCATAAGGGGGCACGTGTACTGAGGGGGCACTTTTATTGTGTCGAGCGCTGCAGGATTATTATTACCATATTCGGCACTGTGGATTCCGAGTTTGCTTAGAGCAGGGGTCTCAAGCACGCGGCCCGCGGGCCGCATGCGGCCCCTGGGGCTGTCATCTGCGGCCCGCGTGACACAGAGCCGCTAGTATCGGCTCTGCTCCGAGACTCTGGAATTCCCTGAAATCGCTGTCCACATATGAACAGCGATGTCTGGGGCTTCCCCAGAGCCGGAGTCCCGGGCAGAGCGCTAGTACAGGCTCTGCTCTGGGACTCTGTGGAATTCCCTGACATCGCTGCTCATATATGGACAGTGTGTCAGGGTCTTGCCCAGAGCGGAGCAGAGCGCTGGTGTCGGCTCTGCTCCTGGACTCTATGGAATTCCCTGACATCGCTGTCCACATATGAACAGCGATGTCTGGGGCTTCCCCAGAGCTGGAGTCCCGAGCAGAGTGCTGGTGTCGGCTCTGCTCCGGGACTCTGTGGAATTCCCTGACATCGCTGTCCACATATGAACAGCGATGTCTGGGGCTTCCCCAGAGCCGGAGTCCCGAGCAGAGCGCTGGTGTCGGCTCTGCTCCGGGACTCTGTGGAATTCCCTGACATCGCTGTCCACATATGAACAGCGATGTCTGGGGCTTTCCCAGAGCCGGAGTCCCAGGCAGAGCGCTAGTACAGGCTCTGCTCTGGGACTCTGTGGAATTCCCTGACATCGCTGCCCATATGTGGACAGTGTGTCAGGGTCTTCCCCATAGCGGAGTCCCGGGCAGAGCGCTAGTATAGGCTCTGCTCCGGGATGCTGCGGAATTCCCTGACATATCTGCCCATATATGGACAGTGTGTCAGCGTCTTCCCCAGAGCGGAGTCCCGGGCAGAGCGCTATTATCGGCTCTGCTCCGGGACTCTGGGGAAGCCTCTGACATCGCTGTCCATACATCGACAATGATGTCAGGGGCTTCCCCATTGCAGGAGTCCCAGTGATGTCAGGAGCACAGCTGGAGTCCCAGGAAGAGCCTACTAGCGCTCTGCCTGGGACTCCAGCTGTGGGGTTGCCCCTGACATCTCTGTCCATATATGGACAGTGATGTCAGGAGCAGAGCTGGAATCCCAGGCAGAGTGCCAGAAGCGGCTCTGCTCCGGGACTCCAGCTCTGGGCAAGCCCCTGACATCACTGGGGCAGCCTCTACAGAGGGCACTGGGGCAGCCTCTACAGAGGGCACTGGGGCAGCCTCTACAGAGGGCACTGGGGCAGCCTCTACAGAGGGCACTTTGGCAGCCTCTACAGAGGGCACTTTGGCAGCCTCTACAGAGGGCACTTTGGCAGCCTCTACAGAGGGCACTGTGGCAGCCTCTACAGAGGGCACTGTGGCAGCCTCTACAGGGGGCACTGTGGCAGCCTCTACAGAGGGCACTGTGGCAGCCACTACAGAGGGCACTGTGGCAGCCTCTACAGAGGGCACTGTGGCATTATCTACAAGTGGGTGTGTGGCAGTATCTGAAGAGGACACTGGCATCATCTAGGGGTGTGTTGCATTATCTACAGAGGGCACTGTGGCCTTATCTACAGAGGGCACTGTGGCCTTATCTACAGAGAGCACTGTGGCCTTATCTACAGAGGGCACTGTGGCCTTATCTACAGAGGGCACTGTGGCCTTATCTACAGAGGGCACTGTGGCCTTATCTACAGAGGGCACTGTGGCCTTATCTACAGAGGGCACTGTGGCCTTATCTAGGGGTGTGTTGCATTATCCACAGAGGGCACTGCGGCAGCATCCACAGAGGGCACTGCGGCAGCATCCACAGAGGGCACTGCGGCAGCATCCACAGAGGGCACTGCGGCACTATCTAAAAAGGTGCTGCCCAATCTTGACATGTGTGCTAACTGAGCCGCCGGACTGCATTTAGCGACACTTAAACTGGAAAGCTGGATTGTTGAAATAAGCACGTGGAGAAATCTCAAATTTTAAACCTAGCGGTATTATGCTAGTAATTAGTATTATTATTCTAGTAATATAGTGTTATAGTAGTTAAAATAACTAATTGATTAACAATAATTTTGTATTGTATCAAATTTGAAAGTAATGCGGCCCGTCAACTTCCCATTTTTTCTTTATGCGGCCCACTTACCCGGCCGAGTTTAAGACCCCTGGCTTAGAGGATGGGGTATAGGTGGGGAGGATGCTGGAAAAGCGAGAAACCAACATGTCTGTGTGTCAAATTCTGCAGGGACGGGTCGTGGCTGGAAGTCATCACAGTGGTCTGGGCCAGATGGAGAAAAAAAGGGAAAGTGAACGACTTAAATCAGAGAAGACATCAACTGTGAGTCACTGGATATACATGTGGTGTAATCACTTATGTCGTTTGCTCCTGTGTATAACTGGTATCTACCACTATGTGGTCACTACATGGTGGTAATATTGGTCTTTGTATGGTGTTTTTTATTCAGTAACAGCATGGTGGTATTAGTAAGTCACTATGTGGTTATGGTGTGGCGGTAATATTAAGTAACAGTATGGGGGTATTATGCAGTCACTATGTAGTGGTAATATGTGGTCATGATGTGAAGGTATTATTCAGTCACTATGTGGTGGTAATATTGATCTTTGTATAGAGTGTTTTATTCAGCAACTGTATGGTGGTATTCAGTCACTATGTGGTGGTAGTATGTGGTCATGTTGAAGGTAATATTCAGTAACAGTATAGCGGTATTATTCAGTCACTATGTGGTGGCAATATGTGGTAATGTTGTGGAGGTATTATTCAGTAACAGTATGGTGGTATTATTCAGTCAATGTGGTGGTAATATGTGGTAATGATGTGGAGGTTTAATTCAGTAACTGTATGGTGGTATTACTTAGTCATTATGTGGTGGTAATATGTGGTCATGGTGTGGTGTTATTATTCAGTAACCATATAGCCGTATAATTCAGTCACTTTGTTGTGGTAATATGTGGTCATGGTGTGGAGGCATTATTCAGTAACAGTATGGTGGTGGTATTCAGTAACTATGTGGTGGTGCTAGTGTGTGGTTACGGTGTGGCGGTACTATTCAGTAACAGTATCGTGGTATTATTCAGTCATTATGTGGTCATAGTGTGGCGGTATTATTCAGTAACAGTATGGGGTATTATTCAGTCATTATGTGGTAGTAATATGTGATCATGTTGTGGCTGTATTATTCAGTAACAGTATGGTGTTCTTATTCAGTCACTATGTGGTGGTAGTATGTTGTCATGGTGTAGAGGTATTATTCAATAACTGTATGGTGGTATTCAGTCACAGTGTGGTGGTAATATGTGGTCATTGTGTGTCGGTACTATTCAGTAACAGTATGGTGGTATTATTGAGTCATTATGTGGTGGTAATATGTGGTCATAGTGTGGCGGTACTATTCAGTAATAGTATAGTGGTATTATTCAGTCACTGTGTTGGTAATATGTGGTCCTGATGTGGAGGCATTATTCAGCAACAGTATCGGGGTATTATTCAGTCATTATGTGGTAATAATATCTGATCATGGTGTGGCTGTATTATTCAGTAACAGTATGGTGGTACTATTCAGTCACTATATAGTGGTAATATGTGGTAATGATGTGGAGGTTTTATTCAGTAACAGTATGGTGGTATTATTCAGTTACTATGTGATGGCAACATGTGGTCGCGATGGGGAGGTATTAGTCAGTAACAGTATAGCGTATTATTCAGTCACTATGTGGTGTTAATATCTGGTCATGCTGTGGAGGTATAATTCGGTAATAGAATGGAGGTATTATTCAGTCAATATGTTGTGGTAATAGGTGGTCATAGTGTGAGTGTATTATTTGGCCCTTCTATAGTGGCTTTACATGGTAACTGTGTGACCGTATTATTTTAGAGGCCTACTATCTTTCATAGATTCATTTTTATGACCAGGCCAATTATTTGGGGGCAGATCTACTATGAATACATGTTTCAGGCACCAAATAAATTATTTTAATTCATCAGTTTAATATCCAGTTTACTGCTGAGTCATTGTTTTTGTCAGCCTATTATGTGTTATTAAAGTTGTCTTCGCTATCTATCTATCTATCTATCTATCTATCTATCTATCTATCTATCTATCTATCTATCTATCTATCTATCTATCTATCTATCTATCTATCTATCTATCTATCTATCTATCGATCTATCTATGAGGGTATATGTCTTTGGGCTAGTGCCCCATATCTTTTAAGACCCTAGCAACGCCCCTGCTAACAAATTTTGGGGGTACTGTATCTGACAATTATGTGAGACGGTGCGTGGCTGGAAGTTATTGGAGGGACTGTGGCTGGCAATTATGGGGGTGAACTGTGGCTGACAATTATAGAGGGGTACCAATGGCTTGACACCTATGGGGACAAATGTTACTGGACATATATAGGGGCATGTACAGCTGGACTTACAAAGGTGCACTTGGTGAAAATTGTATCCAAAAACCTTTTATTATTTTAAAAGTTATGAGCTTATTTCTAAATCTGCAAATGAGGCTAAACTAGCCAAATGGGCGGTAACACTGCTTTATCTATGTGAGCGGTATTTGTCTTGTCTATAGGATGCTGTCCAATCAGTATCATACAGCTTCTCCCCTTCCCTGCACAGCGTGATCTCAGCTCCAATCGCAAGTTCACTCTGTGTTTACACTTCTGGTCGCAGCTCCTTTAACACATTGCCTCAGCACTCATCCAGGAAGACGGTGAGGCGTCTGAGGCCATGTGTTGAATCAATATATCAATGAAAAGAAAACAGCAATTATGCCTTTGTTTTCTGGGATTTTTTATGCTTTACTGTGTGACATAAATAACATGTTTAACTTTATTATGCAGGTCATTACGATTGTGGTTATACCAAATATGTATGATTTTATTTATGTTTTTAGTACTTTAGCACAATAACAGACATATTTGTGTCGAAAATGCCATATAAGGGCTTGTTTTTTGCAACACGAGTTGTAGTTTTAATGAATTTATTGCTTGACTTTTATAAATTTTATGGGGGGGGGATGCGAAATGAAAGGTTTCTACAGTAGACGCTGTAGGATTTGGGTAGTCAGAGTACAGATCACGTGACCCCACGTCGGTGGTCCAAACCATGTAAAATACGCTTGTTTACATTACATTACCAAATATTGGCAACCGGGGGACCCCCGACTGATTCTTTAAAGGGGTTTTCCCATCTTGGACATTTATGGAATATCCACAGGATATGTAATAAATGTCTCATAGATGTGGGTCCCACCTCTGGTAATAAATAAAGTTTGCAGTAGTGTACAAGAAATAAAAAAATATTAAAAGTTAAAAAAAAACACCTTTTCCCATTTTTCCTCTAAAGTAATGTAAACAAATAAAAAAAGTAACAAAGTTGGTATCGCTGCGTCCGTAAATGTCCGAACTATTACAGTATCACATTATATAGCTTGCACGATTAACACCGTAAAAAAAAAAAAAGTAAAACACCAGAATAGGTGTTTTTGGCTGGGTTCACACGTTAATCCGCAGCGGAGCCGTTTCTGCATTGACTTCCACTTCTATTTAGAAGTGTTCGTTTAGACGATGCGTAAAATTCCGCTGCGGAGCATAGGCTGCGGAGCGGAATTTGGTTTCCGCAGCATGCTCTGTCTGTTGCGGAGCAGTGGCGGACTGGTTGCGGACTCATGGCGGAATTTCTCCATTGACTTCAATGGAGATTCTAAGTTCCGAAATGAAGTCCGCAGCTGTCATGCACATGTTATGTGTGCTGCGGATGCGTCTTGCTTTTTTGCCATGACATTTCTTCATTCTGGCTGGACCTATGTATTTCTAGGTCTACAGCCAGACTGAGGAAGTCAATGGGGCTCCCGTAATTACGGGAGCGTTGCTAGGCGACGTCAGTAAATAGTCACTGTCCAGGGTGCTGAAAGAGTTAAGCGATCGGCAGTAACTGTTTCTGCCCCCTGGACAGTGACTACCGATCCCAATATACATCAACCTGTAAAAAAATAGAAGTTCATACTTACCGAGAACTCCCTGCTTCTGTCTCCAGTCCGGCTTCCCAGGATGACGTTTCTGTCTAAGTGACGGCTGCAGCCAATCACAGGCTGCAGCGGTCACATGGACTGCCGCGTCATCCAGGGAGGTCGGGCTGGATGCCGAAAGAGGGACGCGTCACCAAGACAACGGCCGGTAAGTATGAAATTCGTTTATTTTCACTAGGGAAAGTGCTGTCCCTTCTCTCTATCCTGCACTGATAGAGAGAAGGGAAGCACTTTTTCCGCAGTCCACAGCAGCTAGTCCGCATCAATTTACTGCACATTTTGGGCAGATCCGCAGCCGTAATCCGCAACCCGGATTAGGTGCGGCATTGATGCGGACAGTTGCGGAGGAAATCCGCCACGTGGGGGCATGCCCTTTTGGTTACCTTAGCGCTAGATTTTTTTCAATAAAAGTGATATAAAATCTGTATGTACCAAAAAATAGTACCAATACAATCTACAGCTCGTCCTGCAAAAGAATAAGGCCACACACAACGCTCAATTGACGAAAAAGTAAAAAAGTTATGGCTCTCAGAATGTGACGACACAAGACAAATTTTTTTTAACAAATCGTTTTTCCCTTGTAGAAGTATTTAACGTCCGTGATACGCACGTGAAAATCATGCGCGTCTCATGGACCTATGTTAGTGAATGGGGCCGTTCAGACAGTCCATGATTTTCACGCAGCGTGTGTCTGCTGTGTAAAACTCACGACATGTCCTGTACTTGAGCGTTTTTCGCGCATCACGCACCCATTGAAGACAATGGGTGCGTGAAAATTGTGCACAGCACACAGAAGCACTTCCGTGTGTCGCGCGTGATTTGCGCTACAGTTGAAGGAAAGAAAAAAACACCACATTCATTGCAGTTTCTAAGCATCAAAACCGTGTGTCATAAGGATGGCATATGCGTGAAAAACACGCAGCCACGCACCAAACACTGATGCAGCGTTTTTTTGCGCGCGCAAAACACACACGTTCGTGTAAATAAGGCCTTACCTAGCGCATTATATGGTACTTTAAATGGTGCCAAAAGAAACTACAACTCCTCCCGCATAAAATAAGCCTGCACACCACTCCATTAACGGAAAAACAAAAAAGTTATGGCTCTTGGAAGGCGGAGAGTGAAAAACTAAAACAAAAAAATGGCTTTGTCATGAAAGGGTTAAAGAATTATTCATTTGGAGTGCTGCCTGGATGTTTTTTCTTTATAGATGTATAATACTGGCACCTGCAAGGCAGGGTGCGGGCGCAGCTCCTGTGTCACACCATCACTGCACCAAAATAGTAATGTGGTTCGCGAGAGCGATGTACCACTTTTATGGCGCAGGGTTGGAAGGGGTTAACCATTATAACATTAAGCTTTGTGGTTGTGTCTCCCACTAAGCCCTTTAATTCCTTTTTAGCTATACATTTTAAAAGAATCACATAAGGTCACAGTTTTTAAGCATATGCTTATAGTGAAGCTCTTTTTTGTGGGTAACTGTTTATAATACCAAGCACTGTGTTGGCATTTGATCCTTTCCTAATCTGTCATAATACTGTGTGGTTTGTTTATCCATGGGTAATTAGACAACAATAATGGCATTGTTTTTTTCTCTCCCTTTCAGAGGTTAAGTGGTGAACAGTGGAATTGCGGATGCATTGTGTGATGCCATGAGAGGTGAAAGGACATTTCTTCTACAAAATAAAGGTGTGATCCCACCTGATCTTTCCATTTAAGAGAAGACATTTTTCCTTTACAACTGCAATGACCATTATTTTCCTACTGTAAATCAGTTGCCACATTGGAAAATCGATAGACCTAGTAAAATAGAATTTGATTGTTTCTGTGTGGAACACAATGTTTGATGCCAGCAATAAATGCATATATTTACAATAGATATGGTTTCCTCATGTGCCTGGATTAAATGTTTATAACATAAAACCCATTGTTCTACTGTAATTATTTTTTACTTTAAAATATCTAATTTTATTCATTTTAAACTATAGATATGCAGTGAACTCTCTCCAAAAAATGATGGGGGGAATTTATTAGGGCTGGCATTTAAAAACCCAGTCCTACTAGAAAACAAGCTGGAGTAAGATGCAACAAACTTATTTAGAAGCACACGTTGCATCTTTGGCTGTCCATGCGCTACTCAGGGAATTCCTGCCGTAAATTATTTGGGCTGCAGAGGGCCCCGTCCCATTCCGCTACTTTGAAAAAAGTGTCGAGAGTGGCGGAAACAGCTCTAAAGTCTTAGGCCTCATGCACACGATCATGTTTGGTCCATGATATACGGACCGCATGTCGGCCGCATTTCCCAGACCGAACACAGTTCAGGGTGCCGGGCTACTAGCATCATAGTTATGTATGACACTAGGTGTCCCTGCCCCCTGCAGAAATACTGTCCCGTACTGAAACACGTTTTCAGTACGGGACAGTAGTCTCGTGGGGAGACAATGACTCACAACGTCATACATAATTATGATGCTAGGAGCCCGGCTCCCTGAACTGTGTTCGGTCTGGGAAATGCGGCCGACATGCGGACCGTGTATCACGGATCGAACACTGTCGTGTGCATGAGACCTTACGTTTTGTGACTTTTGAGCCATTTGCGACTTATGTTTAGAAATGCCCCCTATTTCTTCAAGAAGACCATTTTTCACTATAACATTGGGCGGTCATCTTAAAAACGTTTTACTGTACAGTATATAAAAATATGTGGGAAAATACATTAAAACACATAATGTATATATCACATTTATTACTAAGTATAACCGCTAACAATCTGCACATGTGGAAACACTGCAAATGTAGATGTGGAATGCTTGAATGTATATACTTTTGGGTTAAAGTGAATCCCTAGAGGAGAGTAAAAATCTATAAAATGTCAGGATCTAAATAAATAGCGTTTCCCCCTCCCGCCATACACACACACATACACACACACACACACACACACACACACACACACACACACACACACACACGCGCATTCCACAGGAATCTGTTGTGTGAAACCTACTTATTACTATTAAAAAGTTAGCACAGTCTAATACAGGAAATCAAAGGGAACAGAAAAACATCCACTATATGGACAAAAGTTTTGGGACACAATCATTGAATTCAGGTGTTTCATTCAGTCCCATTGCCAAAGGTATATAAAACCAAAAACCTAGCCTGGCAGTCTGACCATACAGACTTTTGTGAAAGAATGTGTCATTCTAAAGAGCGCACTGTATTCGAGCATGGTACTGTAATAGGATGCCACCGTTGTAACAAGTCAGTTCATGAAATTTATTCCATCCTAGATATTCTTTGATCAAAGGTGAGTGTTATTATTACAAAGTGGAAACATTTAGGAACCACAGCAACTCAGTCACAAAACTACAGAGCAGGGTCGCCGAGAGCTGTGGCGCATAGTGCATAAGTGTCACCAACGCTCTGCAGAGTCAATAACTACAGAGTTCCAAGTCTCCTCTGGCATTAATATCTGAATAAAAACTGTGTGCCGGGAGCTTCATGGCAGGAGTTTCCATGGCCGTGCAGTAGAATGCAAGCCTTACATCACCAAGCACAATGCCAAATGTTGGATGAAGTGGTGTAAAACACGCTGCCACTTGACTCTGGAGCAGTGGAAGCGTGTTATGTGGAGTGACGAATCACTCTTCTCTTTCTGGCAGTCTGATGGGCGAGTCTGGGTTTGATGAATGCCAAGAGAACGTTACCGGCCTGACTGCATTGTGCCAACTGTAAGGCTTGCTGGAGAAGGGATAGTCTATGTGGTTGTTTTTCAAGGGTTGGCCTAGGCCCCTTATTTCCAGTGAAGGGAAATCTTAATACTTCAGCATACTAAGACATTTTGGACAATTTGTATGGTTCCCCAACTTTGTGGGAACAGTTTGGGGAAGGCCCTTTTCTGTTCCAGCATTACTGTGCTCCAGTGCCCAAAGCAAGGCCCATAATGGCATGGTTGGGTGAGTCTGGTGTGAAAAAACATGACTGGCCCGCACAGAGCCCTGACCTTATCGAACCCCATTGAACACCTTTGAACTAGAACAGAGATTGTGAGCCAGGTTCTCTCATCCAACATCAGTGTCTAACCTCACAAATGCTCTTCTGGGTGAATGGGCAAAACTTATCACAGACACACTCCAAAGTCTTGTAGAAAGCCTTCCCAGAAGAGTGGAAGCTGTTTTAGCCTTACATGGGGGGTGGGGGTGGGCAACTCCGTATTAATGCCTATGGGTTTAAAATGGGATGTCATAAAAGTACCTGTTGGTGTAATGTGTAGGTGTCCCAATTCTTTTGTCTATATAGTGTATATGGTTCCTACATGAGAACCTAAGTCTAAAGCTGAACGCAATCTGCACTGGGTGCAGGGATGTCACTACTACCAGCCTTTTGACTATGAGGACATACTGCTTTTAGCAATTTCTTTCTTGTTTATGTGACATTTTGTGCGTTTAATGGTTTTTGTGCTAACAAACTTCAAAGCAGGGAACACAATGATGAAAAGGATGAGAAGGGAAAAAAAGGTGCTAAAATTATGGTCAGGTTTACCTTAGCGAGGGGGTATAAGTAGTAGTACTAACATTGGATAGAAACACTGTATGTTTGAAATTAGTTCCCCTGATGATTATTCTCTCCCAGTTGTTTTACAAAATTAAAATCCTTATAACTTACCCTTCCATTTATATTAAGAAATTATTTAATTCCACGCTTTTATTTTAAAGCTTAAAGGGTTATTCCCATCTTTATAAATCTATTTATTTTGCACAACCATGTAAAGATATAAATTTTTGTAATTACCTTTATTTTTCTAAATGATGTACTTTTCCTGGGATTTCCTCTCAAAGTCTTGTTCGTTGCATCTTTGTTTCTTCCTCGTTGTCCAGGGATCCGGCCACCACTGTTTACTTCTAGTGGTAGCAGGGCTTGCGCAGTGATATCCTCTCCGTACTTAGGGGAGTATGTCAGTGTACTCATGAACGAGGTTATACGCGCATGCGCATTAGATGCCGCCCCAGCCACCTCTCGGGTGGATGCATCAGCAGTCGGCCCCAGGTCCTGCTTACTAGGTAGGTGTTCACACGGGGAGAAGGGTTGTCACGAGGGGGGGATGTAGCTTATTGCGAGGGGAGCATTCGAGCCACGAGGGGGGAAAGTGGCTCTCCACGCGGGGGGGGGAGGGTTAAGTTTGTTACTGTGCAGGGTGGTGGGGTTTGCAGAGAGGAGGGGCGGGGGTGCCGTGAAATACAAAGTGGGACTATAAAACTATAGAAAAGGGAATAGAGGGGGGGTCCTCTCAACCACTCTTACCATGCCTGGTTGAGACGATCATTCTCCCGATGCTGCTAGAACTAGATGATCTAAAAACGTCGGGAGCGTGCACTAACAGAGCAGAGCGGCTTGATTGACATTGAGCCGCTCACGCCCCCTTTTAGAAAAGATTACCAGCACTAGCTGCGTTATCTAGTTAGAAAAAAAGGTAGTTAGGGAAGGAATTTTTTTCAAATTTTTACAACACTAGATTTAACATTTTATTTAGGTTTAGGATGCATTTAAAAAAAATAAATATGACTCAACTTGGGAATAACCCTTTAACAGCTGGGAACATATATATATTATGTTATACATATGATAGACATTCAGTAACAGGAAAAAATACCAATTCAGAATATACATTAATTCAGTTGATTTTGCAATGTAACAATTTCATATGTTCTGTCGCATTTACTTGAACAGTGCACAAAAATAACAAAATGTCATTCACATGTGTAGCCCTGAAGCGAATGGTTTCAATGCTTGATAAGAAACAGAACTAAACTTCCCCTTTTACCAAAAGATTAATAGGTATTCTATTCTAAGAAGAAAAAAAATGCTATGAACTCATGCTTAAAGAATGCATTAAAGAAAAATAGACTTGGCTTTTCAGGTAATATGGCCAAGGGTCAATTGTAGATACTCTTGTTGACATGTGGAAATGACTGTTACATAAAGACAATATATGTGAATTGCTTGACACATATCCCAGAGCTTATATTTAAACAAGCATGCTACTAAGCAAGTATGTAGAATTGATCTATTTTATTCCTTACTCTCCCCCAGAAGCATTACAGAGTCTCTATGGCACCATAATACTGAGCTACTGAGTTTCTGTGTGCTGCCGTGCAAGTGGTCTAGAGCTTACAATTTAATTTGTCTGTCTTGATTCAAAGAGGTTTTCGGGCTAGGAGTTGCATGTATATGTATATGTGTGTGTTCAAAACCTCCTGAAACCTGTAAGAAAATAAAAATAACCTGTAAGAAAATGAAAAAAAATAATAAACTTTGGAATATACAGTACTGTGCAAAAAATTTAGGCAGTTGCGGAAAAATGCTGCAAAGTAAGAATGCTTTCTAAAAATAGAAGTGTTATTAGTTTTTGTTATCAATCAACAAAATGCAAAGTGAATAAACAGAAGATAAATCTAAATCAAATCAATATTTGGTGTGACCACACTTTGCCTTCAGAGCATCAATTTATCTAGGTACAGAAGAATTGTAGGAACTCGGCAGGGAGGTTGTTCCAAACATCTTGGAGAACTAACCACAGATCTTCTGTGGATGTAGGCTTCCTCAAGTTCTTCTTTTTCTGTTTCTTCATGGAATTCCAGACACACTCAAGTAGGTTGAGATCAGGGCTCTGTGGGGTGGGGGCATATCATCACTTCCAGAGCTCCTTGTTCTTCTTTACACTGAGGATAGTTTTTAATGACATTGGCAGCATGTTTGGGGTCATTGTCCTGCTGTAGAATAAATGTGGAGCCAATCAGACGCTTTCCTGATGGTATTTCATGATGGATAAGTATCTGCCTGTATTTCTCAGCATTGAGGACACCATTAATCCTGACCAAAACCCCAACTCTATTTGCTAAAATGCAGCCCCAAATTTGCAAGGAACCTCCACGATGCTTTACTGATGCATGCAGACACCTATTATTGTACTGCTCTCCAGCCCTTCGGCGAACAAACTGTATTCTGTTACAGCCAAATATTTCAAATTTTGACTCATCAGTCCAGAGCACCTGCTGCCATTTTTTTCCACCCCAGTTCCTATATTTTCGTGCATAGTTGAGTCGCTTGGCCTTGTTTTCACATCAAATGTATGGCATTTTCGTTCCAATTCTTCAATGAACACCACTGTTTTTTTTCCAGTTCTGAGCTGATGTAGGGAAGTAAGCATGATGTGTCTTTGATCTGCTGCACTAAGTTTCCTTTGACAAACACTGCATCTACAGTCCTTAACGTTGCCCATTTCTTTGTACTTGAAACCCCAGTCTGCTTTGAAATCTTTGCCTGAGATAGACCTTGCTGATGTAGTATAAATAACTTGTGTCCATGGTGGACCTGTAACATAAAACGGTCTTCCACAACCTCACCTTTGTAGCAGAGATTTGCTGTTACAGTTAATGACTTTGTTTCAACCTATATATGAAAATGATGATCATTGTCACCTGTTTGGTATAATTGGTTCATCATACAGCTGACTATAATCCTAAAAACCGCAATGCTGGGCACTTTATTTTTTTACAGTGCTCACCGTGCAGTATAAACAACATGTTAACTTTATTCTGCGGGTCGATACAATTACAGTGATACCAAATTTATATCGTTTTTTTACGTTTCACTACGTTCCCACAATAAAAATACTCTTTTCTAAAAAAAATCATGTTTTAGTGTCGCCATTTTCTGACAGCGATAACTTTTTATTTTTTTAGTTGATATCGCTGCGGGAGGACTTGTTTTATGCGTGACTTGTTTTATGCGTGACGAACTGTAGTTTCCATTGGTACCATTTTGCGTTACTTACAACTTTTTGATCACTATTTATTACATTTTTTTTGAGACAAGATCACCAAAAAATAAAATGCTGTCATTGTTTTTTATAAAACTTTTTTACGGTGTTTAAATAATTTTTACGGGTAAAAATAATGTGATATTTTTATAGATCAGGCCGTTCCGAACGCGGCGATACCTATTATGTATAGTTTTTTTTCATGTTTTCATTTTACAGTCCCTGTACCCCACTAGTTTTGCACAGGTGGGAGGGCAAAAACGTCTAACATCAGCTACGACTGATACTTTGACAGGTTCCTGTCACACAGGTGTAATGTAGAAGAATATAGTGCAGCCTCCCTGTCTATATACTTAGGGTTTCTCAGCTCATTTTGGAGAATATAGAGAGAATGATAATCACAGTGTCCCCCAGAATGCAGAAATGGTATGGTCTTTATCTGGTCATGTCATGCTGTAATGAAACATCATGGGATTGATGGCACAGTCTTACTTCATGACGACACAACTCTTCGTCATGTGACCAGTGATTACATGAGTACAGCGGGAACTTCCCATGATGAAGAGTCGTGTCATCATGAAGGAAGACTGTGCCACTATACTTCCTGTACTCCGCCAGTGCTATAAAAATCTATTAAAATCTCATAATCAGCACGTCGAGGACCAGAGTGTATATTAGCAAGTGTACTCATATACTGCAGTGAGTACACTGCTAATACGTTTCGGTCCCCACATAACCCTTATAAGTCCACTAATCATGAAATTCAAGTGTCCTACATGCTTAATTATTAGCAGGGGTATATGAAGAATTCTTCTTTACCACAGCCATTATTTTTGTCATTTAATATAATCTTGTCATTCTTTACTATACAGATGTAGCCTTCTTTGTCTTGACTTTTAACGCATTAAATACACAGTAGCAAGATCCTTTATCTTGACTTTTTCCATACTTTTCAATGGCTTTTGTTGTGTGATATCACGCTGCAGCAAGTTATCAGGGTCAAGATGAAGATGGCTACATCCGTACTTTTAAAACATTTTTTATTATTTCCTGTATTAGCCATGTAGACTTGAAAAGAAATGTCCTTTAACAAATACTTGTAACAGTTAGTTAGGCTTAAAGTTCCCTTTGGAACTATATTTAACCAGTATCAATGGCTTTTGCATATAGCAGTTCCCTAATATTATCATATGATCAAAGATACTTTGTTTCAGAGAAGGATTTATGTGAAATCAATGAACTCTTAATTATTCCAAAATTGCCAATGTCACAGTTACGCTTTTTGTCTTTACTGTGCTTGTAATTGTAGACTGTACAGTTGTTGCTTATTGTACAATATTTCACCACTTTTTTTTCACCACAGCAAATCATTACATTACAGCCAAAAAACTGTAAGATCTTTCTTAACCCCACCTCTTTACCTCCAACATAACCCCTAGTTATAACCTCAAGAAAATCATGTGTTCTCAATGCTCAGACCTAGTGATGTAAATGACACCCATAAGGGTGCTCATAGGAGTTCATCCCCACTAAAGACTCACATAGTACTAACACAGTAGTGCCACCTTTGATATATTCCCCACTGTTGTTACTATGAAAGTAGCGTAGGACAAAAAAAGTTGCCAGAACAGGAACAATATTACCATAGAATTACCCATACCAATGTTCCTGCCACCCAAAATTTTACATAATATTGTGCCAGCAACAGAAGTGTCCAATAAATAGATCCAATTACATAGTACCCACAGAGTAGTTAATGCTACAACAGTACCTATTGAAACGTGCCAGCCACATTGACCCTATAATTCAACAAATTAGGAACTTACATGGGAGCAACCAATCGGTAGCCTAGTTCCCATTCACATGTTGAGAAAAAAGCATCACAGATGTGTGAGTTAAGAATACGGAACTTACTAACTGGATACTTGTTTGATATAGGGATGGTTAGCCAGAAAATGCATGAAAAAAATACAACCAGCCACATGAAGCTACCAAACCACAACGTCAACTCTCTGTTACAATAACTATGAAATTAATCACCAAAGAAGAAGATCTTTTCAAGAAATGTATCCTTTATTTTTCAAAAATAGGCACATTAACCAATACAAGACTAATGCTTTTTAAATGCACTATAGTCAAAAATGTGAACCCTGCTCCAAATCTTTCTCTAAAATCACTATACACATTGTAAACTGGGATATGACTCAGTGCTTATGGTCCATACATTTTGTTTTCTTTCACAGTAAAATGTTATTTGGTAACAAAAAAGCTCAAGTAAAAGCTGGATAGCCCAAATTCACTTTCTGTATAAAGCTTGTAAAATATTGCATCACTGTAAACTGTTTAGAATTGAAATTCCATTGAAAATGCTTATCCCTTCATGACGTTGGTGAATTTGCTTTTATGAGATTGTGAGCCATTTTCTTTTTAAACAGTTCCCTGTCTCTAAATCTCTGTAGTCGTCACTGAATGTTACTTTCCTGTCTAGTAAACAGACAGAGGACAAAAAGCTAAAAGCAGTGGTTTTGGTTCAACATCAAATACCAAAGTGTTTATACGTTAAACAATTTTTACGAAGTGGAAATTTATGGTGTTTGCCAGGTCTAAGCAACTTTTTTACTTCATTGCCAAATTGTTCTTGTGTTCAACCAGGAAATGACAACATTCAAATCTACAACAGAATGCTTAGAAAACTTCAATAAGACTATCTCCTTCCATGTACAACATTCACAACGTGGTTCATATAATTTTTTATATTTGACACTTGTGCTATAATCCTGACATAACACATATATACAGTAGATATGTACTAGTGTAGTGAATATAAAATAATACAATTATAGTTTGTTTCTTGAAATTGTAGGGCATACCCTACAGCGTTGAATCAGCGATGAACCAGCACTTATGACTCAAAGCGCCGATGGCGTCATTGGAGCTAGCCCATTGAAGGACAGTAGAATGGGGTTGTGTCTAAGAATTCCTAAAAACATTCCGCATAAGTAAGTCTGAGACTGTAGCAGCCATGAGATCAGGGAAACAGAGCGCAGGAACTGCGGCAGGATCATTGAGGAGGGCACTAGGTATGTTGACTATATATTTGCATTATATAGTAAGATTTTTACTTTTGACAGGAGGGTTACTTTAAGTGGCTAGAGGCAACATAGCTCCTTCCACTCCCCATTGATGGCCAAAATGAAGGATAAGGCGTGAAACAGTTTCAATGGCTAACACTTCCCATCCCCAACATGATTCAATATTTTATACATCACTGCTATTGTCACGATCTAGGGGTATGTGGACCCACTAGGCCGCTCTGCCGTAGCGGAGTGGCAGCTGGCCAAATAACATTCTATATGAAGTCTATGCAAAGTCCTTAGCACAAGAGTACCTCTAAGAGTCCAGACATTAGCAGAGGCTTTGGCACGGATGGAGCTTGACGAGGCAGATGACACCAGGCATGGCAGATGACAGCAGACGTGGCAGATGATACACATGACTCCGACTAAAGGCTTCGGTACAGTAAACAATACAGCAACAGGATACAGGGAGCAGGATAAAGCCGGGGATGAGCGTGCACACGCACTTTAGTAAACAGTCCAGGGCAAGATGTCCGTGCGAGCTGGCGTCTCCAAAGAGGGAGACGCTGGCAGGAGGCCAAGAGTCTGCAATCGCAAGCCTCCGATGGAGGGGAGCAGCAGCGGACTGCGGCCGCAGCCGTTACAGTGCCACCACTTACACTCCCATTTCCTGGGTCCAGAGCGTAAGAGGAATTTCTTAATTAGGGTACGAGCATTAACTGGTTCCCTACCGCTGGCTGTATTTTTACGGCCAGCGGTCAGGGTCCTTAAAACCCGAGCCATAGACTTTTTACGGCTCGGGTTTTAACTTGCTGCCCGCGCGATCGGGCAGCTGAATGTCGGGTCTCCGGCTGTCAGTGACTGCCGGGGACCCTGAGGAGAAGATAGAAGCAGCTTTCGCTGCTTCTGTCTTCTCCGATGTCTTTTTACACAGCGCTCAATGAACGCTGTGTATAAGAATAAAGACAGTAGCAGCGGCGCTGTCGCTATTCCTCCCGGTGATCATGTGACTGGCAGACTGCTGCTGGGTCTTACAGACCATAGTAATAAAAAAATAGTAAAGTAAAGTGCAAAAAAAAACAAACTAATAAATACACATAAAATACCCACCACAAAAAAAAACGTCCCCCCACTGCTAATCATTGTTGTAACGCTAGCGCTGACTTAATTACCCTAATATAGACATGTAATATATTAAAATTTATGGTAAACAATGACGATTACAAATAAAAGGTCTATTTTAGGGTAAAACTATGTTATTACCCAAAAAAAAATAGCTGAAACGTAAAAAAGCTTATTTTTTTACTATTATTTTCAAACTTTATGAATAAAAATTCTAAAATAGCAAAAAAGGTGTGTATAAAAACGATAAAAAAAGAAACCTTCATTGTCTATGGAAAAAACGTTGCAAAAATCACGTCGTTAGCCCAACAAATAAAAAAGTTATAGCCATTTAACTAACACGTGCTAAAAATGGCTAAACGGTGCCTGGTCTTGAAGGCGCAAAATAGCCCGGTCCTGAACTGGTTAAACTTCTCTTCTGGCTCGCAGGATCTCTCCTCAGGACCAAGCCCTTTCCAGTCAATTAAATAGAAAGTCCTTCCTCCTACTCTCTTGTAGTGCAGGATCTCCTTCACCTCGAACACATCAGAAGAACCACTGGGAGAAACTGCAGAACTGAGAGCTTTACTGTAGCGGTTCAGAACCACAGGTTTAAGGAAGGACACTTGGGAATCCTGAGAGTAGGAGGCAACCTAAGTTTATAGGATACATTGTTTATCCGTTGCAGAACTTCGAAAGGACCGAGGAACCTGGGAGAAAATTTGTGAGAGGGCATCTTGAGTCTAATGTTTCTCGAGGATAGCCAGACTTTGACTCCAGGAGAGAATTGAGGGGGAACTTTTCTTTTTTTATCGGCATGCTTTTTCATGCTGTCCACTGCCTGGAGAATCGCAGACTTAGTTTGCTGCCAGATGTGAATAAAAGTCCCAAATGAGTTAGCTGCCGGTATTGAGTCATGGTTGGCACAGAAAGAGGAACTCGTGAATGTTGGCTGTACACAATGTAGAAAGGAGAAGAGACAGTTGACTCACTTGTATGATTGTTGTAGGATAATTCTTCAAAATTTGATTGGTCCTCTCCACTTGACCATTGGACTTCGGGTGATAGGTGGAAGAGAAGTCCAGCTTTACATCTAGCGGGTTGCACAGAGCTCTCCAGATTTTGGACGTAAACTGTACACCCTGCTCCAAGACAATATGCACAGGAAGTCTGTACAGATGGAAGATGTGCAGAATAAATAGTTTTGCCAGTTGAGGAGCAGACGGAAGACCAGTCAACTGAATAAAATGTGTCATTTTAGAGGAACAATCCACAACTACCCAGACCATAGTACATCCAGCTGAGGGGGGAAGGTCTGTAATAAAGTCCATAGTGATATGTTCCCAAGGAGCATCAGGGACAGGCAGGGGTAGAAGCAGACCAGCAGGTTTGGAGCGGGTAGACTTGTTAGAGGCACATATCGTACATGAAGAGACATAGTCTGCAACATCTCTAGGCAGCGTGGGCCACCAGTAATGACAAGCTATCAAGTCCTCAGTCTTTCAAATACCAGAGAGCCTCGCAAGTTTGGTGCTGTGTCCCCAGCAAAGAATTCTCTTCCTTTCTGCAAGACGAACAAAAGGAGGAATGTCTTTAATTTGCAGAGGGTTAGCGGCAATAATCCTAGAAGGATCTATAATATATTGAGGCATTTCCTCAGAGTCATTAGTTTCAAATGATCAAGACAGGGCATCAGCCTTCACATTCTTGTCAGCAGGACGGAAGTTTAGTTGTTGTGCTAACTGTAGGTACGTGAGGTTTTTGTGATCCGTATAAATGATAATAGGGTGAACAGCACCCTCCATCAAGTATATCCACTCCCCTAATGCCAACTTTACGGCCAGCAACTCCCGATCCCTGATGGAATAGTTGCGCTCTGCAGGAGAGACTAATTTTGAAAAGAAGCCACAGGCCACCATCTTGCCTTTAGAGTTTTTCTGACATAGTAGTGCTCCAGCACCAACGGAGGACGCGTCCACCTCCAGAAAGAGCTGCCGAGATGCATCAGGGTGATGGAAAACAGATGCTGAGGTGAAAGCACTCTTGAGGTTTGTAAATGCTGACTATGCCCCTGGAGGCCAAACCTTGGCGTTCACCGCCCTCTTGGTGAGGGCAGAGATTGGAGCAGTCAGAGACGAGAAGTTCAGGATAAATTGCCAAATGGAGTTTGTGAATCCCAGAAATCGTTGTATGGACCGCAGGCCCTGTGCACGTGGCCACTCTAAGACGGACTTAACCTTCTCTGGATCCATCTTGAGTCCACGGTCAGATACGATGTAGCCCAAGAAGGGCAAAGAGTTCCTCTCGAACACACACTTTTCGAGTTTAGCATATAGGTGATTCCCCCTTAACCGCGACAGAACTTGGTGAACATGCTTCTGATGCATCATCAAATCAGGTGAGTAGATCAGGATGTTATCCAGGTAGGCCACCACACAGACATACAGCAGATCCCAGAAGATGTAATTTACGAACACCTGGAACACATCTGGAGCGTTACCCAGTCCAAAGGGCATCACGAGATATTCGCTGTGACCATCTCGGGTGTTGAATGCGGTTTTCCACTCGTCGCCTTTGCGGATACGAATCAAGTTATAAACTCCGTGTAGATCCAGCTTTCTGAACACCTTGGCCCCTCAAATTCTGTCGAGGAGTTCTGAGATGAGTGGCAAGGGGTACCTGTTTTTGATTGTGATTTGTTTCAAACCTCGGTAGTCGATATATGGACGAAGAGATCCATCTTTCTTCTTCAAGAAGAATCCAGCTCCAGCAGGGGAGTAACTCTTCCGGATGAACCCTATCAAGGTTCTCCTTAACGTAGGCGGACATGGCTAGGGTCTCCTGGGGGGAGAGAGGATAGACTCACCCACGAGGTGGTGAGGCATCTGGAAGTAATTCAACTTCGTAGATGCGATGGGGAGGTAGAGTCTCTGCCTCCTACTTTCTGAAGACGTCCACCAAACTGGCATAATGTGAGGGTAGATGGGCAGTGGAGGCAAAACAGGACAAACCTGTGGCAGGCAGCGGTGAAAGCACTTGGATCCCTATTGGAGGACTTCTCCGGAATTCCAGTCGAGAACCGGAAAGTGTAGACGAAGCCAAAGCAGGCCCAGCAGAATAGGGTTGATAGCTTTAGGCATTACGAGAAAGGAAATCTGTTCCGAGTGAAGAACTCCGATTTGTAGTGTCAGTGGTTCAGTGACGGAAACAATAGGATTGGGCAATGGTAGTCCTTTCAGAGGAAACAGCGAGAGGTTTCTCCAGAGGGACTGTGGGTAAATGCCCGCGATCCACTAGATCTTGCTGGATAAAATTTGCAGCTGCTCCGGAATCCAGATAGGCAGAGGAGGAGTGTGATGTCTCTCCAGAGACGATGGTTACAGGAATAGATAATTTGGGACAAGATTCAACCTAGGTTGTCTCTCCCACCAACCCTATGTGCTGGAGTTTCCCAGCTTTTCTGGACATTGGCGCACAAAATGGCCTTTGAGGCCACAATACAGACACAAACCTGAAGAGTGTCTGCGCTGTTTCTCCTGCTGTTTGGACAATTGGATTCTCTCCAACTGCATATCTTCTAGCGGAATGACGGAGGAAGGCAATAGGGGTCTCTGAAATGAGGGGGGCCAGTCTGTAGAAACGTCTCTCCCGCCAAACCTCCTGAGCATGTTCCTGGATCCCCATGTCGACCCGGGTTGCCAACAGTATAAGAGCATCCAGAGTCGAAGGAAGATCACGAGCTGCCAGTCCTTGCCAAAAGGTTGCCACCAATGCCTCATTGTTCCACACCAGCTCCGCCGCCAGTCTATGGAAAGAGATGGCATATTCTCCTACTGTCAACTCCCCCTGCTTGAGAGTTAGCACAGTGGCAGCTGCAGAGGATGTTCGACTTGGCTCTTAGAACGCTGTGCGAAAGTCTCTAAAAATAAGGCTACATCCGAGAATTACGGGCTTTCCCGTTCCAAGATGGGGTTTGCCCAAGCCAGGGCCTTGTCAGTGTGAAGAGAAATGATGAATGCTACCTTGGCATCATCAGAGGGGAAGAGATGAGCACGCAGTCTAAAATGGATGGTACATTGGTTAATGAAGCCTCTACAGGCTCTAGGATCTCTGTCATAGCAAGGTGGTAAAGGTAGCGAAACTGTGGATCCGGCAGATGATGGCAGACGTGGCGGATGATTCCAGACGTGGCAGATGACACCAAGCGTGGCAGATGACAGCAGACATAGCAGAGGACAGCAGACATGGCAGATGACAGCAGATGTGGCAGATGACAGCAGATGTGGCTTAGGTACAATAAACAATACAGCAACAGGATACAACTAAGGGACCGTTTGCAATACGAACATGGGTAGACAACAACAATGCTCAGGCAAGGAGTGGAAGGACGGAACACTTTTTATAGTCCAGGGTGATCTGGGGATTGGTTAGGAAACTTTTAGTATTTGCGCGCTGGCCATTTAAGGCCGGGGACTAGTAGGTGCACGCACCTTAGTAAATAGTCCAGGGCAGGATGGCCGCGCGAGCTGGCGTCTCCGAGGAGGGAGACGCTGGCAGGAGGCCAGGAGTCTGTGGTCGCGGGCCTCCGACGGAGGGGAGCGGTTGCGGTCCACTGCCGCAGCTGTTACAGCTATGTAGTATTTCTACATAAATATGTATTGCATCAATAAAAACACTAAAAAAGGCCATACTCACAAATTGGGCAGGTATAATCCCAGCAGGACGCAGACAGGTCAAAAATGCTGCAGAAGGAAAGTTCTCAGGTGTGTTAAATAATAAGCACTGCCCAATTTGGAACGAAAAGTTCCAGTTAGGGACTCTCAAGTGTGGGGATCCGTGACGAGGATTGCGAGCTTGTGTTGTTTTGGCCCAAATTACTACCAATACCCCATGTATTTTCCATGGTTACTTGCATTATATTTACTACTTTTTGGACGCAGCCAATGCTGGGAGAGCATGGTGTGTTGTTCTTTGGCATAGCAAGCAGGGCAGCCTGCTCTATGTATTATCATGGCGTTACAAATAGGCTGCTACCTGGCTATATACGCTACGCCTCATGATTTATGCATTATCCCTCCATATTTCACACACTGCACCCACACTTCATGCATCACTCACATTCCTGACCCTTATGCACTATACTCAGTACTGCCCCTATATTTTAAACATGTAATTCACCACTTGTACATTATTCACAATTCGTTTATTTTCATTTATACACTATACTCAGTACTGCCCCCCCATATTTCACACATATTATTACTACTTGCATATTATACACAATTCATTTATTTTTTTACTACACATCCCATGCACCACACGCCACTCCCCTCAAGGCAAGTGGGAGTGGCTATTATTATTTAACACACCTGTTAGGGATCTGCCAGGTACTACGTCTAGGTATACTCCTGGGATTAATCAATCCACACCTGAGGCCAGACCTGTTCGACTGACACCATCTCCCACCAACCAGGGTGGCAGGCTTAGGAGTGGGAAAGCCTATTGCGGCCTGGTCAGTCGGAGTTAGCTCTGCCCCCTGTCCTTTATTGCCTGCTTTGTTCTCCTCCTCAGTGCTTGTAATTCTTCTGGATTCCTGGCCCCACTGCTGCTTGCTCCAGCCTGCTTCTGCCGTGCTTCTGCCTTGCTGCAGTTCCGCTTAACCTGCTTTGCTTTGCCTCTGGCTTGCTTCCTCCTCAGTGCTCACTTGGGTATACTCCAGTTCATCCTGGTCCGGACTACTCATTCACCGCTCCGTTTCCTCGCGGCGTTCCGTGGGCTACTGCCCCTTCCCTTGCGTGTTCCCTGTTTGTTCTCCCGTGCACTTAGACAGCGTAGGGACCGCCGCCCAGTTGTACCCCGTCGCCTAGGGCGGGTCGTTGCAAGTAGGCAGGGACAGGGCGGTGGGTAGATTAGGGCTCACTTTCCCTTCACCTCCTTCCTGCCATTACAACACCTGAGTACTTTCCTTCAGCAGCATTTTTGACCTGTTTGCGTCCTGCTGGGATTATACCTGCCCAATTTGTGAGTATGGCCTTTTTTTGTGTTTTTAATCTTATTCTATGTCCCACTTTTTTCTGTGATGTATTGCATCAATGTATAAATATATTTTGCGCACAAGAGCTTAAAGGGTAACTAAACTTTTAAAAAACGTTTCACATGTCATAGTGACATGACATGAAGTTTTGATCGGTGGAGTTCCGAACACTGAGACCACCACCGATTGATAAAAGGAAACAGCAGAAGTGCTTGGGTGACTGCTGTGCTGCTTAGTTTCTGATTGGTTTTGCTCGGCAAGCCGAGAGAGCGGTGGACGGACTCATAGATATTCTATTGAACTTGTACACCGCTCAAAAGAATGTCGAGGACTGATTAGAAACTAAGCGGCACAGCGATCACCTGACCACTTCTGCCGCATAGTTTTAGTGATCGGTGGGGGTCTCAGTGCTCGGACCCACCCTACTGAACAAAGCTTCTGACATGTCGCTATTACATGTCAAAAGTTTTTGAAAAGTTTAGTTACACTTTAAATGATGTATTTATAACATTATTTACCACTTTTTTAGCATTACAACTGCACATTTTTTGTATTTTTTTTGTTTTATACCTAAGCAATGCAGTCTAGTTTAATCACTGGCATTTGCAAGTGCTTTATTTCTAAACACAACTTAAATAACAGATAAACTAGAATTGCATTGGAAACATTGATTGACGTTTGAGTATGTAAGAATGTGTTGCATCGTATTAAGAGGTTACTGGCTGCACAACAAAGGAAATCTTAATTAGACAAATGAATGCAATTGTACTCTCTCCAAAATTGAACTAACACTGTTACAAATTAATATCAGCCATTACTTGTAGTGCTTTGTGATTTTATTTTGTGACAATTTATACTAACCTTTCAGAATTGGCTTCAAAAAAAAAAGATCAACTGACATTAAATTTTAGTCATATTAAACAAATGAAGGTAAACACTCAAACAATCCATTTTTATGCTTATTTTGAGGGAAATAAATTGTGATGATGAAATCAGTATTTAGGCCATAACCCACTATGTCCAGACAGAAAACCCCTCTTTATTTTTTATTTATATCTCATTATTTATATAGTACGGAAATTCACTGCATTTACATGTTTCCCTGTCCCCACTGGGGCTCCACACTTAGTCTCACCATCTCAAGCACACACACAGTCTAGAGTCAATTTGATTGGGTGCCAATTTATCTGCCAGTATGTTTTTTGATTGTGGAAGAAAAATTTAACGGAGAACATACAAACTCCCTAATTATTGCAAAAATATAGAAAAACTCTGGAGAGCGGCTGTAGTTCAATGCAATGCAGTAAAATTAGCATGCAAATGGAATCAGGCACCTAGCTCCCCTCTGATCCTCGTTCACTTTAAATATCACTCCCCTGATCACTCTTTTAGTAATGCAGCAGGTAGAATCATCAACCGAAGTAAAAAGGTGATTGAATTACATTTGAATATAAAACCAAATATAAAATAGCCAAACATTCTACCTAATTGGATTTGAACCTTGGCATCAGTGCTAACTACAAGGCTACCGTGCTGCCCCTTATCTTAAATTTATTGACCAATTGAGATATTATCCCATTCTGAACTGAGCTATGGTGTTTTGGTGCCTAATACTATAAACAGTATTTACCATGTATACAGATACAGGGGTTCATACTTAAAGGGAATGTGTTGCCAGCAAAACATGTGTTTTTTTTTTAAATTAAACATTTAGTGTGTAGGTGATTAAACATTGTTAAAACATTTTTTATTTTTTTCACGAGTCAGGAAATATTATAAATTAGATTCTAATTTATAATATTTCCCATTACTGGTCACTAGATGGAGCTATTCCCAAAATTGCAGCATTGCATGTGGTAAAGCAACCACATTGCTTTTTGCTGCAAAATTGGGAAAAAAGCACTCGCTCTAGTGAGCTCTGAGAATCCCCCCCTCCTTTATCCTGGCTAGTGCCGGGATAAACGAGGGGATTGAACGGTCTAACCTCCTACACTGTGTGTCGCCATTTTTTGAGCTAACACACAGTGTAGTAGGTTTACATACAGTAGTAAACACACACAAACACGAACATACATAGAAATCTCTTACCTGCTCCTGCCGCCGCGGCTCCCTCCGGCCCGTCCGCTCCGTCTGCTGCCGCTGGTCCAAGTGCACTAGTCCGGAAGCCGCGACCGGAAGTAGTAATCTTACTGTCCGGCCGCGACTTCCGGTCCACAGGAAAATGGCGCCGGACGGCGCGCATTTCAAATTGGACTGTGTGGGAGCGGCGCATGCGCAGTTCCCACACAGACGGCGTACACAGAAGTGGATGGGACGGGACCCATTCGCAGTCCCTATGGGACTGTGGCTGCCGTATTCCATGTCTGTATGTGTCGTTAATCGACACATACAGAAATGGACAAAAAAATGGCAGCCCCCATAGGGAAGAAAAAGTGTAAAAATAAGAAAAAGTAACACACAAACACACAAATTAATCCAAACGTTTTTAATAAAGCACTAACATCTTAAACATATATAAAAAAAAAAAAATTGTGATGACACTGTTCCTTTAAGACAATTGTAATGTCTGTTTATCTCAGAGTAGATGCAAGCAATTGCTGACATTTTTTTAAAACAATGTTGGCAATGGGTATCTGCAGACGCAGACAGGCCAATTGTAACTTGATCTTGCTCAAAATTGGAAGTAATTTTAAGAGCACCTGTCTCCAACATATTCTTTTTGGACCAATATTTTTTTTTAGAAAGATTTATCTGTTCTGTGCCATTATTTTCTTCATAAAACTTACACAGTGATGCTCTGACAACTGATAGCTAACTTATCTGTCATGTGATCTCACATTCACTGTTGTGCTGAGCAACAGTGAATGTGACTGGTCTCACTATAGCTCCATCATTCAGCGACAAAAAAACACTTTAGGCTTATTCATTCTTAAATTGGCACTGTCATTTTCACAAACTTTGCATAAATTAATAGTACAGGCGATTATAAGAAATAATTTGTATATCTTATCAGAATAGCAAGCCTCTTTCTGCTCTTATCTGGCTCTTTAGCTGCTCCCCCTCCCATCTATTATACTGACTGTCACTGAAAATTCAGCTCTATCCATCTCGAGTCAGACTGCAGCTCACATGTATCAAATTACACATGTCTATGGAAGCCTATGGAGAGGGGAGATGGGAAGAGTGAGCAGAAAGTGCAGGAGATAAGAGGAGAACGACAGGTATAGGAACTTTCTATCACAACCAAAGCACTTTATTCACATCTGTAGAGGTCAGTACTTCTCTCTATATGTCCTGCATGATCCTGGGGCTCTTTCTATATAAGAGAGAAAGTTATGGAGCAGATTCTCCTCTTCTTACTATGTGAAGTGTATGGCTGCCAGTCTCCACCACCCCAACTCAGGGAGAAATCAAAACCACAGCTATAGCATGCAAAGGGGAAAACTGCTAAAAATTGCAAAATCAAAGTCATATAATGGCCAGAAATAGTGCTGCTCCTCATCTACACACACAAGATAGGTTATCCTGAAAAGTCAAATGAAACGACAGGTACTCTTTAAATAAATCAAGTAAATGAATCAATGGGACACTAAATAAGCAATACACATAACTTTCTTATTTCCTACAACATTTATTAAGGTGCGTTCACATACTGTATATAATTTTCATTCGGACTGTTCTCTTTTGCCTTAGAAAAATACAACTGATGGAAAAATGGTGTACTTTGTGCACATGTCCAAAGTTTATAGCTGGGCAGAGAAATGCTGCATGCAACATTACTTCAGCCGGCTCAGGGAGATGCCCGTCATCACAACGGATGCAACCGGACACAAAATGTAACACATAGGAATGTATGCGTCACGGCGCGCGGTGTGGACCCACTGGGCCGTACAGCGTAGCGGGCTAGCAGCTGGCCAACTTGGTACAAAACAATGTCTATAGTCCAGAATGGGTACCTGAGGCAATGTAGACAGTAGCGGTGACACAACTTGACTTTCACTGTAGATGGCACAGTAGATGCAGCGGAAGATGCGACTTGACTTTCACTGTAGAGAGCACAGAGACACAGTAGCACGGGATACAGGGTACAGGCAGCAGGTACGGGTAACACTGGTAACAGGAAAACACTGGGAGACCATTTGCAAGACAAACTTTAGGTATACAATAGTGCTCAGGCAAGGATCAAGTGGGCAGAGCCCTTTTTATAGTCCAGCAGCATTCTGGGCTAATTACTGATTAATGACAACTGGACGCATACTGACCCTTTAAGGCTGTGCACACAGTCCCAGAACCCGGAAATGAGTGCCGTTTCCATAGACGTTACAGTATGGAAACATTTTTGCCATAAGTTTCCCTCTGGCCATTTTGTACAATGAGAGAGATTGGAGGGATAGACATTTAGGAATGGGCTCTTAGAGAAAGTCGAATATGCAGAGTAAGAAGTATTACTATCTCTATTGAGATATGCTCGATAAACACATGATACATGGTTTCAATAATTATAACACTAATTATCATTATTATGTTTTCCATGGCCAACTATGAATTAAAACCAACATTCAGATTGTTCAACCATCAAATCATGGGCAAAAAAGAAAAGGTTATTAAAATAAATTACTGTATGAAAGAAGTAAGCTTGCTAATGACTGGCGAGGACATTCTCAAGTTTAGTTGCCATAGCATCTAACATTATTCTTTCAAATGTTCTTTTCAAGCTGAAAGTAAAGAAAGACATGATGTAGGAATGAAATGCACTCCCGGATTTTACTTAGAGCCAGCACAGCAGGATTAGAAATCCAAGTAGAAATTAGAGTGCATAAGTAGGATGATTTAATACAGTCATATAGTCAAGATCTGAATTGATATAATATTAGGCCTCTGCAAGAGCTAGTTGTGCTTTACAGTTCATGCGTCACCTTCCTTCAGGACGTCTTTCCAAGTGTCATAGAAAATAGATATTTTCAAAGTAATCCAAAGTGTCTTCTAATGGTTGCATTGGTTTAAACTAATGCACTACTTTCTAAATTGTGGTTGACAGATAATACTCGGCTTGCCAGGGGGAAACACAGTAAAGAACTGTAAATGAATGCATGGCTATGTGTGAATAAAGTTCAGGTTACTAGTGTAATCAATAGGGAGACCTGTGTGCCTAAACCAAAACCCACAAGAGGGCTTACTAATGGGCTGGGGAACATTTGGGCATTTATAGGTTTAGAGATCTTAGAAGGCCCTAGGTATTATCAAGGACTCCAACCAAAGTTGGTATAAAGTGCAACCCATATCTTTTAAGACTAGTTATTTATACACTCCTTCCATTATGACTTGTTACTCCAAATATGTAGCTTGTAGTAAATTCTTTCCCTATAGAAAATGTTTATCCAAGAGCATTTCAACCAAGAATCTATAAATCAACTGTAAATGTTGGCCCTTGAGTTGTTCTTTACACTCACATTTAAAAAAAATCGCACAAATGCCCCGCCTGCCCACCCTAGTTACTCCCCTGTATTAAGGCCCTGTTCACATCTGCATTGGGGGCTCCATTAGGGACCTTTGTTGCAGAATTCGGCAGCATACAGCACTTTTTGTCTGGCAAAATGACGGAAACAGTGAATGAAACCAGACAGAACACATTAAAATCAATGGTTACATCAGGTGGCATAGGTTTCCATCATGCAACGGATCTGGCGCTTCT
The DNA here is from genome assembly GCF_050947455.1 of Rhinoderma darwinii. Classification (NCBI taxonomy): domain Eukaryota; kingdom Metazoa; phylum Chordata; class Amphibia; order Anura; family Rhinodermatidae; genus Rhinoderma; species Rhinoderma darwinii. The sequence continues at coordinate 205,115,852 of NC_134688.1, forward strand.
GGTAGTCTCGGAAACCTAAAACGCAGATGTGAATACAGTCACAGCAAATTTAATAGGAAATACTCAAGCTACCACTATTTAGACTTTTTTTTTTCGGATTTGCATATTTCAACTCAGTGACTCATGTTTACATTCATAATGTAAGAACAGATTTTTTTTTTTTTTTATATATATATATATATATATATATATATATACATACATTATTTTGTGTATTTTATGTAGTCATTCTACCAACATCTAGAACACCATGGGCACTGTCACATTTCTTAGTGGCAGAGTAGTGCTACAGTCTGTTGCCTATACTACTATATAGCAGAATAAAATTCTACGCAAAGATCTGAGTGGGTGGGGAGGACACAGTAAGCAAGCACCATCCCTTGTCTAAACATTCACCGCAGTATGTCCATGTTTACAGCTCAGCTTCCTGCAGTAATCAAAATGAGACACATTCTTTACCAGACATAAATCCCAAAGAATTATTTAGTTGGAATGTGTTCATTTAGAAGTGATGATGTAAATAGATGAAGGTAGACACACGGGCCCACATTTAATAAGGGTCCTTTTACACGGTCAGATATTCTGCCCGTTAAATGAGCGTTAATCGACAACATAGCATGTCGAGGGGTTCTCGTTGGCTGTATTCAAACGGAGCAATGATCATCATTTTTTTATCCGATCGACTGCACATCCCCCATTTACACATAGAGATGTGCTGCCCACAAGTGACCATTTTTATGGCCACATAAAAGATGTGATAAGTTGACAAATGAAAGTTTCCTCGTCCATTAGCTGATCGCTGCCCTGATTAAACACGAACATTTGTACATCAGATCATTGGCTTGTGTAAAAGGGTCTTAAGACTGGCATACATAACGCCGGTCTAAGTAAAGGAGACAGTTGACATGATTTGGCCAAATTGATTTAATGGTACATGTCTCTTCATAAATTTGGCGCATTTTGCACTCTCTGAGAGGTTGAAAACACCTGCTATTTTTCAGGCTTCATATTTAATAAATTTGACTAAATCTATGTCTCCAAGAAGATCATGCCCTCTTTTCTAGTCACTTTCCAAATTTGAAAAGTGATGAGAAAAGTCGCACATTTTAACGCGTTATGTTTTGTCAAAGTTTACGCTAAACCTGTCGTAATCTGTATGATAAATGTTGGCCACTGACTGTTGCCTTGGTTTTGATGAATATTGTAATCTACTGCTATCACATCTATGTGATAAAATTGAGAAATCTGATGAAATTGAGTCACTACAGCTTTCCGATAGCCTTTGGTTATATTTATGTTCCTTTGTTATCAATATGTTGAGATCCGATCAACATATTGCAACGAGCAATGATCAGGAGTGTAGGGATGAATGATTGTTAACACGTTCGTCCCCATACAGTGTGTATATTGCCGGCAGCACATCCAATATTTACATGGGGAGATGTTCTGCTGACAAATGATCATTTTTTCCGCAGCATAAGGCCTCATGCACACGAACGTAAAAACGCCCGTAATTACGAGCCGTAATTACGGCCCGTAATTACGGGCCCATAGACTTCAATTGGCCATGGGTACCTTCCCATATGCTTACAGGAAGGTGCCCGTGCCGTTGAAAAATATAGAACATGTCCTATTTCAGACCGTAATAACGGCACGTGCAGGCCCATAGAAGTGTATGGGGCTCCCGTAATTATGGGTGGCTATGTGTGTGCACCCGTAATTACGGGAGCGTTGCTAGGCGATGTCAGGGGATAGTCACTGTCCAGGGTGCTGAAAGAGTTAACTGATCGGCAGTAACTCTTTCAGCACCCGGGACAGTGACTATCGCTGTTAAAGGGAACCTGTCACCCGCATTTTACTGATTAAACCAGCAATACCTGGTGATAGTGGGTGAAATATCATTTCTATTTAACCGAAAATTGTCTTCTTAGTCGGCTCTGTAGCTTTAGTATTCAGTTTTTGAGTGTTCCCACACCATATGCAAATGAGCATAAAAGAGTCATATCTTTGTTTGAAAAGAGTCAAATCTTTGTTTGAAAAGAGTCATATGTTCATTCCTCAAGTCTTTCCGAGTTTACCCCGCCTCTTTACTTTTGACTGACAGCTCCTCGCCTTCCCCCAGCACACAAAATCCCGCACTTATGCATTGATATCCTCTTCTGGGGTGAGCGTACAACGGGACACCGAATTATTAAGTTAAAAGGCGCAACATGTTTACAGACCGTTATTTACAGTCGGAGGAGGAGTTTAGGAGAGGGGATAACAGCAATTAAATTTTGATAGCAGCGGCCAGTAAAGTTCAATAGGTGAAATGCTGGTGACGGGTTCCCTTTAAAATCATTAAAAATTAACTTACCCAGAACTCCTGCTTCTTCCTCCAGTCCGGCCTTCCGGGATGACGTTTCATCCCATGTGACCGCTGCAGCCAATCACAGGCCAATCACAGGCTGCATCGGTCACATGGACTGCCGCGTCATCCAGGGAGGTCGGACTGGATGTCAAAAGAGGGATGCGTCACCAAGACAACGGCTGGGGTACGTATGAACTTTTTTTTTACTTTCAAACGCTGTGGAAACTCTCCCCGTAAAGGGCTCTATCAGGATAGAGAGAAGGGGCTGCCGATTAGTGCAGAGAAAATTGGTCCGTAAATACGGGTGGAATACTGGTGACACCGGACCCGTATTTACGGGCACGGGTCCGTAAATACTGGTGGAATACGGGTTGAATACGTGTGACCAAGGACCCGTATTTACGCCAGTAGTTACGGACAGGAAAAAATACGTTCGTATACATGAGGCCTAAATGATTCTTGTTTGTCGGCTGATCGCTGCCCTGTTTACACAGAGAAATGATCGGGAATGAGAGTTCATATGAGTTCCAAATAGTGTGGAGAATGTAGACGTCAAAGCTTCTGTGAGAATCAGCAGTCTGGACAAAATTAGAACTTAATCCTAACATTTTGTTTAGGATTTTTTATAATTATTTCATTTCAGTATAGTCAAAAGTAGTTTCTTTTTTTTAAACCTTGACTTTCTGCCTACCAGAGATCCAAAATAAGGGTGAACCCTCCTCCCCCCAATGAGTTGCTAATGAATGCTAATTGTTTCTTCAGAAAAAATGTTTTTGGCGTCTAATCCGACGTGGTTTCCACGTCAAAATCAGTGCCAAAAACTCTGTGTCAACTAGGTCTTAGGGTTATTTAGTTTAGAAAAAGTAGGCTGATGGAGTGACCTAATAACTATGTATAAATATATCAAAGGTCAATACAGAGATCTCTCTCATGATTTATTCATACCCAGGACTGCAACTTCAACAAGGGGGCATCCTCCACATCTAGAGGAAAGAAGGTTTCTACCCCAACATAGAATGAAATTCTTTACTGTAAGAGCAGTGACACTATAGAACTCTCTGCCAGAGGAAGTTGTCATGGTGAATTCAATGAAAGAGTCAAAGAGAAGCCTGGACGCCTTTCTTGAGTGTAATAATATTACAAGTTATGGTTACTAGGTTACTGTAGAAAGATAGGTCGTTGATCCAGGGATTTATTCTTTAATCTATACTTGTAGGGCTTCAGTCACATCTCCCTGTAGAGGTGTTTTAAACTGTGTTTTAAGATGTGTTTAGATACCATGTTTTATCATTAATATTTCTAACGAGAATCTTCTCATGTGAATGGTTGTTAACAATGAGACATGATCCATTAAAGGAATAATTGGTAATAATTACTGGAATAATTGCCTTTAGAGAATATGAGCTCTCACCAAATCATTAGACTGGGCAGTCCACTTCATTTACTAGCATGCACTTTATACGGCAGGATAGCTTTTAACCCCTTCGGGCTCAGCGACGTACTATTCCATCGTGCTAAGTGCATCGTTCGCGCTCAGCGTGGAATAGTACGTCGCGGGAGGAACGTCCATTTCGGCCATCCTCCCGACACATGCAGGAGCTGTGACAGCTGCTGTCTCGTACAGCAGTTGCCGCAGCTCCTTCACCGGGTTCCGATCGCTGTGTCCCCGCTGATTAACCCCTTGGAAGCTGCGTTCAATAGCGATTGCGGCGTCTTAGGGGTTAAGCTACCATCGTCAGCCCGCTACACGATAGTGGCTGGCAATGGTGGCTATAGCAACTGGACGCATACAATTGCGTCCGGCTATGCCATCTACGGAAGGATAGTGGGTCCTGACTAAGTCAGGACTCACTATGCTTGCTGTCAGTGAGTAGCTGATAGCTCGAATACACTGCACTACGCATGTAAATAGCGTATAGCGATCAGGGCCTCCGGCCCTCAAGTACACTAGTGGGACAAAGTAATAAAGTTAAAAAAAGTTAAAAAAAACTTGTGTAAAAATAAGAAAATAAAAGTTTTAAAAGTATCAAAAGTAAAAAGTAATCCCCCTTTTTCCCTTATCAGTCCTTTATAATTAATAAACATAAATAAATAAACAAAAAAACTATACATAATTGGTATTTTGCCGCGTCCGTAACGGCCTGAACTACAAAAGTATTTAGTTATTTATCCCGCACGGTGAACGCCGTAAAAGAAAATAATAATAAACCATACCACTTCAATTCACTTCCCAAAAAATGGAATAAAAAGAGATCAAAAAGTTGCATGTACCTAAAACAGGTCCTGATCGAAACTGCAGTTCGTTACGCAAAAAAACAAGTCCTCGCACGGCTTTCTTAATGGAAAAAAAACAACGTTACGGCTCCTAGAATAAGGTAACTCAAAAAATAAATGATTTTTAATAAAAAGTATTTTATTGTGCAAACGCCATAAGACATAAAAAAAACTATAAACATATGGTATCGCCATAATCATATCGCCACGCAGAATAAAGTGAATATGTCATTTATAGCACACGGTAAACCCTGTAAAAAAATAGAATAAAAAACAATAGTAGAATTGCTGTTTTTTAGTTACCACGCCTCTTAAAAATAGAACAAAAACTGATCAAAAAGTCGCATGCACCCCATGAAAACTACAATGAATTCCTCAAGGGGTCTAGTTTCCAAAATAGGGTCACTTTTGGGGGGTTTCCACTGTTTTGGCACCACAAGACCTCTTCAAACCGGAAATGGTACCTAATAAAAGCAGGCCTCATAATCCTCTAGGTGGTCCATTGCTTCAGAGGCCGGTGCTTCAGTCCATTACCGCCCTAGGGCAACATGTGGGATATTTCTCAAAACTAGAGAATCTGGGCAATAAGTATTGAGTTGCGTTTCTCTTGTAAAACCTTCTGTTTTACCGAAAAAAATTGAATTTTCGGATTTTCTGACCAAAAAATTAAATATGTAAATTTCACCTCTACTTTGTTTTAAATTCCTGTGAAACACCTAAAGGAATAATAAACTTTCTAAATGCTGTTTTGAATACTCTGAGGGGCCTAGTTTCTAAAATGGGGTGTTTGATAGGAGTTTATAATATATAGGTCCCTCAAAGCCACTTCAGAACTAAACTGGAACCTAAAAAAAAAAAAAAAGAGGCTTTTTCTTATACTACACCCCGATGTACCGCATGGCCGTGTCCAGGATGAGTTATGAGGCAATACTTCGCTTCTTACATTATACAGATAATGAGCAGTGCCCACCCCGAGATGACCCCAGTTTTGACCGTTTGTATAAATGGAGACCCCTATTAGACCGTTTCAGTGCCTGGTTTTCCCAAGCATACACCCCCAAGAAGTGTATTTCTAGTGATCAGTCCTTGGTACATTTTAAACTGAGGCTTCAATTCCGCCAGTACCTACCGAGTAAGAGGGCAAGGTATGGCGTGAGGATGTATAAGCTGTGCGAGAGTGCATCAGGGTATACTTACAAATTTAGGATATATGAAGGGAAGGACACCAGTATTCAGCCCCCAGAATGCCCCCCCTTACTGGGAGTTAATGCAAAAATTGTGTGGGATTTGGTGCGCCCACTGCTGGACCAGGGTTACCACCTCTACCTGGATAATTTTTATTTCAGCATCCCACTCTTGAAGTGCCTCGCTTCCAGAAGTACTGCGGCATGCGGCACTGCTAGAAGAAATCTGAGAGGCCTCCCTAAGACTTTGCTTGGGCAAACAAGAAGGGGTGAGAGCAGGGCACATTCTAGCAGCAACATATTGTGTGTCAAGTACAAGACAAGAGAGATGTCCCTGTATTGACAACAATACATGGCCACACCAGTACGAGGTACCAGTACAGAGACCCCCAAACCAGACTGCATCCTGGACTACAATAGGTACATGGGAGGGATGGACTTGTCAGATCAAGTCCTGAAGCCCTACAGCGCCATGCGGTGTGGTATAAGAAGCTGGCCGTGCACATCATACAGATGGCATTGTACAATGTGTACATGCTACATCGATGTGCAGGCCAGACGGGAGCTTTCCTGGAATTTCAAGAGGTGGTTATCAAGAACCTAATCTTTAGGGACCAAAAAGAGGGGGCATCCAGTACTTCTGGAAGCGAGGCCAAACGCATCGTACCAGGGCAATACTTTCCAGGAGAAGTTCCCCAAACTGGCAAGAAGGGAAAAATTCAAAAGAGGTGCAAAGTCTGCTATAAGAGGGGGATAAGGTAGGACATAATATATCAATGTGACACGTGTCCCGAAAAACCAGGGCTCTGTATGAAAGTGTTTTAAAATTGATCATACATCCCTTGATTTTCAATCTACCCCAGTTTTACTTACCCTGATGCACTAAGCACAGCTTATCCCCCTCATCTTTCCCCTCTGGGCCCTGCTGTGTGCCCAGGGAGCTGTTAAAAGCCACATGTAGGGTATTACCGTAACCGGGAGAACCCACATTACAGTTTATGGGATGTATGTCTCTGGTGGCGAATGCTGGGCACAATATATCGGACACTGAAATGGCAAATCTCACTCTGCACCATCTGTTGCGCATTTTTTTTGACAGAATACCTGTGGGGGTCAAAATGCTCATTACACCTCCTGATGAATGCCTTAAGGGGTGTAGTTTTTAAAACGGGGTCACTTCTTGGGGGTTTCAACTGTACTGGTACCTCAGGGGCTTCTGCATACATGACTTAGCACCAGAAAATCCCCAGTAGGCCAAATGGTGGTCTTTTGCTTCTGTGCCCTCCCATGGGCCCAAACGGCAGTCTATCACCACAAATGTGGTATTGCTGCACTCAGGACAAATTGGGCAACAAAATGGCGTATTTTATTCCTTGTGAAAATAAGACATTTTGAGCCAAAACTTCATCTTATTGGAAAAAATTACATTTTCACAGCCCAATTAAAATAAATTCGGGGAAAAAATCTGTGGCGTCTAAATGGTCACAATGTAACGTCTATGGCCGGGGGTCGTCGTTCAGACTTACCCTCTGACGGACCCGGCCATGGACATCTGTCTTCGCGGCGTCAGCTCCTTCCAGGGAGACACCTGCACTCACTTCCGGGTCATCGGACTGTTTCCCGCAGGGCCCGCCCGCCCGCGCGTGCACGGCTTTGAAGGGCCCGTACGCGTACAGCTGTCACCAATCAATAATTAGCCAAAATGGCTGCTGGACTATAAAAAGGGGCTCTGCCCACTTGTTCCTCGCCTGAGCTTTGTTGTATACCTAAGTTTGTCTTGCAAATGGTCTCCCAGTGTTTTCCTGTTCCCAGTGTTACCCGTTCCTTCTACCTGTACCCTGTATCTCGTGCTATCGTATCTACTGAGAAAGTCAAGTCATGTCTCCCGCTGCACCCACGGTGCCAGCTATTGTGAAAGTCAAGTCGTGCCTCCGCTACTGTCTACATTGCCTAAGGTACCCGTTCTGAACTATAGACATTGTTTTGTACCTTGTTGGCCAGCTCTACCCCGCTACGCGGTACAATGGCCCAGTGGGTCCACACCCTGCGCCGTGACAGTACGCTCAAGCCATGGACCCCGGTTGCCAAGTCAAGGGCCTCTCATCCTCCCAAGCCATGCAGGCGGACCTGCAGGATCTGCAAGCATGACAGGATCAACTCTTTGTGGCAGCAGAATCCATGGCACACCAGCTAGAGATGCTAGCTACTTCCTTCACCGCTCCTATTCAAGCTCCTCCGATTGACCCTCCTGCTACACCTCCTGGCAGTCCCAGTTCGGACCCTCGGTTCTCGCTGCCATTGCCACCTCGGTTCCATGGAGATGCAAATTCATGCACGGGGTTTCTGAATCAATGCCAAATCCACTTCACTCTGCACGCCCGAGCATTTCCTTCAGATGGAGCCAGGATCGCCTTCATTATATCTCTACTTGCCGGCAAGACCCTGGCATGGGTGAATCCAATCTGGGAACGACAGGGACCCGAGACCCCAGACTTCCAGGGGTTTGTGCGGTTGTTCCGTTCCGTATTTGAGGAGCCTGGATGAGTCTCGTCGGCAGCCACTGCTATCTTTAACCTGCGTCAGGAGGACACCTCCATGGGCGAATACACCATCCAGTTCCGGACTCTGGCAGGAGAATTGTCCTGGAACAATGAGGCCTTGGTAGCATCCTTCTGGCATGGCCTATCGCCCGAGATCAAGGACGAACTGGCTGCTCGAGATCTCCCAGCTGCCTTGGATGACCTGATTCTACTGGCTACCTGTGTGGACATAAGGCTCAGGGAGAGATCTCAAGAGATTCTACAGGAGAGACAGCTTCCTAGACTGGTGCCCAACTTCCAGCAACCCCTCTTGCCTTGTTCTTTTACTGCGCCCGAGGTTCCGATGCAGGTGGATCGGCTTAAACTGTCCATTCAAGAACAACAGCGCAGGCGCACCTCTGGACTCTGCCTATATTGCGGCCTCGCTCGCCATGTCGTGCGTCTGTGTTCCCAGAGGCCAAAGAGACCCCAACGCCTGGGATTGGTTGGAGAGACAACCCCGGGTGCTACAGCGTTTAATAGAGAACTCTCTTACAAACTGTTTATTCCTCTGACCATCATTGCTGGCGAAAGACCTCATACGGCCTCTGCCTACCTGGACTCTGGTTCTGCAGCCAATTTCATCTGCCAAGACCTTGTGGATCTTCTTCAATTGCCCACTGTTTCGCTGGAGAGACCGTTGATCGTTGCCTTGGTAGATGGACTGCCCTTGCCTGACCCAGTATTGTCTGTGACCAAGCTATTAAGACTACAAGTGGGAGCTCTTAATTCTGAGCTCATCTCCCTGTATGTCCTGTCCAAGGTCGTCAACCCCATGCTGCTGGGTTTGCCTTGGCTCCGTCTACACGCCCCAGTCCTGGATTGGAACTCCGGAGAGGTTCTCCAGTGGTGCCCTAAGTGTCTCGACCGCTGTCTGGTGCATGTCCAGCCATCCCAGCCTTCTCTGCATCAGTCATTGGCAGGGTTGCCTCCTTGTTACTCTCAGTTCGCTTATGTCTTCAACAAAAAGGAAACAGAGACATTGCCCCCACATCGAGCATTCAATTGCCCTATCGACTTGTTTCCTGATTCGTCTCCTCCTCACGGTATAGTATACCCTCTCTCTTTGCCAGTGATCCAGTCTATGTCGGCCTACACTAAGGAGAATCTGGAGAGGGGCGTCATACAAATGTCTTCATCCCTGGTCGGAGCCGGGTTTTTCTTTGTCAAAAAGAAGGATGGATCCATTCGACCCTGCATTGACTACCGAGGCCTCAGGTACCCATTGCCGTTGATTTCGGAACTCTTTGATCGCATACGGGGGGCGAAAAATGTTTCAAAGCTAGACCTGCGGGGGTCTTACAATCTAATCCGGATCCGTCAGGGTGACAGGTGAAAGACTGCATTTAACACACGTGATGGACACTACGAATATTTGGTAATGCCCTTCGGCCTGTGTAACGCCCCCGCAGTATTTTAAGAATTTGTGAATTACATTTTTCGTGATCTCCTCTATGTCTGTGTTGTGGTGTATCTCGATGATATCTTGATTTTTTTTCCCCAGATCTTGTGACTCATCAGGGCCATGTCCGCCAGGTGTTGGTTCGATTAAGGGAGAATCATCTTTATGCCAAGTTGGAGAAGTGCGTGTTCCAAATGAATTCTCTACCCTTCCTGGGCTATATCATCTCTGATCAGTGTCTCAATATGGACCCTGAGAAGGTCAAGACTGTCCTGGAGTGGCCACGTCCCCAAGGCTTAAGGGCCATACAACGCTTCCTGGGATTCGCCAACTTCTACAGACTGTTCATTCCCAACTTCTCTTCTTTGATAGCCCCCATCTCCACCCTCACCAAAAAGGGTATGAATGCCAAGATTGATTACTCCAGAGGCAGAAGTCACATTTAAAACCTTAAAAAAGGCCTTCACGTCAGCCTCTATTATTCATCATCCTGATGTATCCCTACAGTTTTCGTTAAAGGTGGACGCCTCCTCTGTTGGTGCAGGTGCACTTTTGTTCCAGAGAGGTTCGAAAGGCAAGACGGTGGTATCTGGTTACTACTCCAAACTATGGACTTTGTCACTGATCTGCCTCTCTCTGCGGGATGCAGTGTGATCTTGGGGGTGGTGGATCGTTTTTCTAAAATGGCTAATTATGTTCCCCTGACTGGCCTGCCTTCTGCTGCTCGAATGGCTGACCTGTTCATAAAACACATCTTCCGTCTGCACGGCTTGTGGTAACGTTTGGGTGAGATTTACAGCAAGGCAAGTGCAATCTCGCGAGATTACGCTGTAAACTGTCATTTAAAACGAGATTACGCTTGCCTTGCTGTAAATCTCACACAAGCGTTACCGAAGTGTCAGGATTCTGAATAGAAATCACATCCTGGCTGTTAGTGATGCCTATTCATTGTCAGAACACTTCAGTAACGTTAATGTGTGAGTAAGTGACTGCACATAGTGATCTAGCTAGATCGCTATGTGCTGTGTAAATGAATCTGGAGAAGTGTATGACGCTGATTGTTCCTCGTCATACACTTCTCTCCACAACGCCCACTTGGTCAAAAAGTAAAACACGCTCAGTTGTCCATTAAGAAAGTCATTGGCATATAGCCAAAATAGGTCATAACTCTGTCAAAAAGGATTGTTTTTCTAAATAAAAAACACTGCTGTAATCTACATTACAGCGCCGATCACATTATGTACAAGATAGGGCACTTATAATGTGGTGACAGAGCCTCTTTAAGGCCCAAACTAGGCTGCGTCCCTAAGGGGTTAACCGCTATCACCAGGCTTAAAAACTTCAGGGAGTGGCAGAAAGTATTATCATACACAATCTAAGCAAACTGAATAGCTGTACTAACACTAAAGCTATTCCAGCCCCTATGGATTTCTGAATATGAAAAAGCTTTTTTTTCCCAACTCCTAAGTTATATATAACAGCCTGTAGACACTGACATCTGGATGATTTACATAGTAATGAAGAAGTAAAACACAACAATGAAACAGAGCTCAATTCTGCCCTCCAGCTATGTATTGCCGAATATTTTTTTTCACATAGAAAAAACACGTAAAAGGCTTTTTACAGTAACTGGGTGGCTCAGTATAACAAGCAAATGCACATATTCTATTTTAATTAAAATAAATTTAGCAAAAAAATACACATGTATATCAAGGGATATGACCACAAGTCCTGGGGTCATTGGTGTGGTCTTGGCTTACTAACATGCTATGGAAATCTGTTAGTTAACACTGAAGGATGTTAGGCAAAACCGATGGCAGCATCCAAATTAAAAACCTCTGCCAGTCCTCACCCTGTTCTCTTACGTTTGGAAGCTAGAGAGAAGAAGAAGAAGAAGCATTGTTTTTCTACAGACACTTTGCCTTCTTTTGCAATTGGTCACAGTAATTGCCTCAACACCAGTTTACAGATGGGCACCAGGTGTTGCCTATAGAGACATGTGTACCCACAACTCAGCTCTTTGTGTATCCATAGTAGTCTATTTATATTATTATAGTTGTCTTTATATAAGAAAATAAAATTCTATGTACTTAAAAACTTATTAATTTGTGGCAGCAAAGTCCAAATATAGTCAGTCAGTCAATATGGTGCTGTGGTTTATATTAGGAGCTATATAAGAAATATATAATGTCACAGTACATGGACTTACTAGGCGGCTCCGCCATAGCGGAGAGACAGTTGACCAAACAACAGTATATGCAAAAAGTCTTTAGCACAAGGGTACATGTCAGAGTCCAGACAGACACGAGGTGTAGCAGAGACTTCGGCACAAATGTTTCTTGGTGTGGCAGATGACAACAGACGTGGCAGATGACACCAGACGTGGCAGATGATACACACACGACTCCAACAATACAGCAACAGGATACAGGATACGGGAAGCTGGATATGGGAACACTTGGAGCAGGATACAACTAAGGGACCATTTGCAATACGAACATGCATAGACAACAACAATGCTCAGGAAAGGAGTGGAAGGGCGGAGCCCTTTTTATAGTTCAGGGTGATTTGGGGATAATTGGGTAAGTCGTTGCAGGTGCCGGGAACGAGCGCACGCGCACCCTAGAGGACACTACTTAGCAGGATGGCCGCGTTTGCTGGCGTCTACGAGGAGGGAGCTAACAGGAAGGCAGAGGTCTGTGGTCGCGGCCCTCAGAAGGTAAGGGACGGCGGTGGTCCACGACCATGGCCGTTACATGTTATATTTACAGTGCAAGTTATTAGCTACAGCCATTGCAAGGTCTGCACTTCCAAGGCAGTATGGTATTATAATACTGTTGTTTTTTTCCGAAGGTATTGGTAACCTACAACAAGGCTGCAGCCACAATTCACCACTGCTCCAGTGCAACACATTCACAGGCTATAGACTACAATTGAATGTGATGAAAGAGTGCAATAATATTTGTGTAGTGAAAGTCATTGTGTAGCCCTTGCGTAACTGTGATTCAGTGTTTTTGCGAAATGCATGGACATTTGCAAAAAGACATAGAAAAGTAGAAATTATCATAAGAGGAACACCAGATTCTACTTAAAGTGGTTGCTTGATCAGGAGAACCTCCTTTGTTTGGCTGCGTCCATGGAATTGAGACAATTGCTGGGGATCCATCGGTTGGAACATCTAGTCAGCTGGTATCCTTACATTTCTGCATGAGAAAACTTATGTTACTACAGAGAGATTGGTGTGCAGTGTGAAAACGGCATTATTTCAGAAATCTATTTTTATTATAGATGGTGACATGGAAAAAGAATACCACTAATTAAAAAAAATATATATGCCTATTTTAAATGTAACAACTTGACTAAAGCAATAGGTCATTTTCTAATGGTAGATTCCCTAGAAGTGGTTGATCATGCAATACATGGTGATGCCAAGTACTCCAGAGAAAGAGTAGCTCTTTGCAGTGACTCTTAATCTTGGTTAAATAGAGGGGAGTACTGAGCGAGGGATCCCCTTCTATGATGTCCACATAACTTAATATGCCTGAAGAAGATGATTTTATGCATTATGGTTACCTCTCTGCTGATTTGTGTACTTCTGGCAGCAACTTTGATTCATAAGATCTACGCAGCTGGATTCTATTTTATAATACTACACAAAACATATTGTGTGTAAAAAAAACAAACTGAAATGTACTGCATATTTTTATTTCACTTTGTATGTTTCTTGCATATTACTCATTGTTTTGTACTCCTTCAATATATTTTGGTCCCTATGCATGGACCTTTGTTGTATCTATGGTAAATATTAGTATAAACTGAAAGATTAAAAAAAAAAAAAAAACAATAAAAAAAAAGGCTGAATTACTGTCTGTTTTACCGATCAGAAGGATCATAGAACTAGAAACTTGCTCTTGTAGAGTTTGTTCATTACTTAAACCTTGTAGTAACAAACCTGTTATTATTGACAAGTCAAGGTAAGTGTTGTGTATGAACTTGCTAGTGAGCTACCTGTTAGCCTGGATATGTATCATCATTCTGGGTAGATATTTCATAGAGACACTTACTTTGCATCTAATGCCTTGGCACACACCAAGTTCATCCAGCCAAGCACATCCTTTCATGCCTCCACCTTAAGTAGTTAAACATGCTCAGTTGATGCTCATTTATGCTGGATTTTTTTTGTCTACTGACCTGCCTTGTGACCCAGACCTCTGTTTTTTAAGACCTTTGCCACCTGAACTTGCAAATAGGATGACTGTCCTTTACTGGTCCCTGTATCTTGTACCAGTGGGTTATCCTTCGTAAATGCCATTACACTTTACAGAAGTCTCTGATAATAATGGTAAATTTCATTGGCAGCCACAATAAACCACTTTCTCAAAGGGGTAGTTTCACAACCATTTTGACAACCATATTTCATCAATAACTTAGTAAGTTGCAGAAGTAATGAATGAAGCAAGAAAATTAATTAGACAGACATTGTGCAGTTCCCTTTTTATTATTCTTGATTTAATATCAGTTATCAGGAAAACCTGATAATATATCAAATTTTCACATGGCTGAAGGTTGACGGAAAGGGGTATTCCCATCTTAAACTTTCATGGCATATCCTTTGGCATATCCATTTGGCATATCCATGTGCTAGGTCATGTTTAAATGTGTATTCATACTTTCCTACCAGGCTACAAAGCTCTCCAAATTGATGCACTCATCCTCAACTATTAGGGTATGTTCACACGGCCAAATTTCAGACGTATACGAGCCGTATTATGCCTCGTTTTACGTCTGAAAATACGGCTCCAATACGTCGGCAAACATCTGCCCATTCATTTGAATGGGTTTGCCGACGTACAGTGCAGACGACCTGTTATTTACGCGTCGTCGTTTGACAGCTGTCAAACGACGACGCGTAAAAATACAGCCTAGTCAAAAGAAGTGCAGGACACTTCTTTCAGACGTTTTTGGAGCTGTTTTCTCATAGACTCCAATGAAAACAGCTCCAAAAACGGACGTAAAAAACGCCGCGAAAACGGCGCGAAAAACGCCGCGAAAAATGCGAGTTGGTAAAAAAACGTCTGAAAAGCAGGGTCTGTTTTCCCTTGAAAACAGCTCTGGATTTTCAGACGTTTTTGTTGACTACGTGTGAACATACCCTTAACCTCCTTGTGCTCTTCACTCAGTCAATGACCTACAACTCTTATCCTACCTTATACTTCACCTTACTCCCATTAGTACCACTCTCCCATGCTGCACCAATTCTGTGGAGTTCACTGCGCCAGATAATTAGACATTAACCTAACATGCTCAGATTTAAAAGGGTATTCCCTACTGAAACATTTATGGCATATCCAAGGGACATGTTAAATAGCCACAGTCCACGGCCCACACACAACTTAACTTTGTTGCAGATAGCTCCACTTTCTAAACTAGCTACCACTGGCGTAGCTATAGGGGTCGCAGCGGTCGCAATTGCGACCGGGCCCCGAAGCCAGGGGGGCCCACGTCCCCCCGCACCACATCAATAAAAAGTTACTATAGTAACTCGGGCCGCGGGCCCCTGTTACTATAGTAACATACTTTACTTACCTTCCTGGTTCCGGATCGCAGCGGAGGTCCTGACGTCAAGCGCTGTGCGCAGCGCATGACATCACAGCGCTATGCGCCGCACACAGCATCGAGACGACAGAACTCCCGCCGCGGCCGAAGAGAAAGGTAAGGTTAGCCCTGACTGGCGGGGTCTGACTCCCGGGACCCGCCAATCAGCTGTTTTGAAGGGGCCGCAGCACTCGTACGAGAGCTGCTCCCCTTCATTCCTGTCACTTCATTCCGGTCACACTGTGAATCGGTGTCGGCGATTCACAGTGTGAGCGAGTAGTGAAATGAAGGGGAAGCAGCTCTCGTACGAGTGCTGCGGCCCCTTCAAAACAGCTGATTTGCGGGTCCCGAGAGACACATCAGCTATTGATGGCCTATCCTGTGGATAGGCCATCAATGTTTAGGGACTGCACAACCCCTAAGCCTACGATGTAGCAGGCTTAGGGGGCCCATGAGACAGGATCACAGATTGTGTGATCCTGTCTGCTGGGCCCTGTATCTAAGCCAATCACATGGTAGGCTTAGATACATGGCCCATGTGTGATCCTGTCTGCTGGGCCCTGTATCTAAGCCTACCACACTGTAGGTTTAGATACAGGGCCCCAGCACACAGTAATCTTATACTGTATAAGATTACTGTCGTCTGGACCCTGTATCTAAGCCTACCTTGTGGTAGGCTTAGATACAGGGTCCCACAGACAGTATCACACATGGGCCCTGTATCTAAGCCTTAGGGTATGTGCACAGACACTAATTACGTCCGTAATTGACGGACGTATTTCGGCCGCAAGTACCGGACCGAACACAGTGCAGGGAGCCGGGCTCCTAGCATCATAGTGATGTACGACGCTAGGAGTCCCTGCCTCGCTGCGGGACAACTGTCCCATACTGTAAACATGTTTTCAGTACGGGACAGTAGTTCCACGGAGAGGCAGGGACTCCTAGCGTCGTACATAACTATGATGCTAGGAGCCCGGCTCCCTGCACTGTGTTCGGTCCGGTACTTGCGGCCGAAATACGTCCGTCAATTACGGACGTAATTAGTGTGTGTGCACATACCCTAACACATGTGTTACTAATCATTTTTTGTGTGTTTTTTACAGGTTCGGTCGTTGGACTACGGCGGATTCCAGGACTACTTCGATGACAGCTTTTTTTTTATTAATAAAATGGTTAATGAGGGTTGTGTCGGTTTTTTTTTTTATTTCAATAAAATATTTTTTCTATGTCTTTGTGGTTTTTTTTTAAACTATATTACTACCGCCTTAGTAATGGCCGCCGGCTGATTGACAGCATCCATTGCTAAGGCGGGGCTTAGTGTTAGCCGGTGCAGAGGCGAACACTAACCCCCTTTATTACCCCGGTACCCACCGCCACCAGGGGTGCTGGGAAGAGCCGGGTACGATACAGTACTCGACCATCTGTAGTGATGGTTGGCTACTGGGGCGGCCGCAGGCTGGTATTATCAGGAGGGGAAAGGCCAAAAACAGTGGCCCTTCCCATCCTGGTAATGCTGCCTGCTGCTGCTTTATTGTATCTGGCTGGTTATGAAAATGGGGGGGACCCCACGTCATTTAAAAAATAAATTAAAAAAAAATAATTGGAAAGAACGATGTCGGGTCCCCCCCCATTCAAATGAATGGGCAGATGTTTGCCGACGCTTTTGAGCCGCATTTTCGGACGTAATTCAATGCTAAAACGCCCGAATTACGTCCGTAAATAGTGTGTGTGAACCCAGCCTTAGTGACGCCCCGGCTGCTATTGCTGCATTGTTGGGTCACTTAGGAGACCCAGCGATGCAGCTGAAAGCTGCGGACCGTCGGCCATGAGAAGTTTGGGGGGGGGGGCCCAGTAAGAATGTTTGCATCGGGGCCCATGAGCCTCTAGCTACGCCCCTGCTAGCTACCCTTGTCGCATCACTCTGCAGTTTTATTTATATTCCAGTTGCCAATACAGTGGGGTCCCCTGGACAAAAATTAGCACTTTGCACATATTGTATCACTTCTCCTTTTCCATTTAGATTGTAAGCCCCTCTCTCCTTTTGTCTAATTGTTTGTCATGTGTTCTGATTACATATCATTTTACTTGTTTGTTGGTTCCCCTCTTGTAAACCACTGCGGAATAATTTGTTGCTATATAAATTATTATTATTTTTATTAACAACATTTTTAGAAAATGAAAGATCATCTCTCATATTATTCATTCAGACCAATCTGGTTTCATGCCAGGGAAGGCCACTGATGTTAACCTTCGGAGGCTCTTTACCGCATATCGTCTACTGTAGGGTCAAGTGGCACGAGTTGTCGCTTCTTTAGATATTGAGAAGACATTTGACTCGGTGGAGTGGTCTTATTTATGGTCTGTACTCGGCAAATTTGGATTGGTTCTAGATTTATACAATGGGTACAGTTACTATACTCACAACCTATAGCGAGTATTGAAACCAATTGTCATATTTCCCCCTCATTTACGCTGGCCCGAGGTACTAGGCAAGGTTGTCCTCTTTCCCTTTTTACGCTGGCCATTTAGCCACTAGCTATAAGAGCCTCTCCTAATATATAGGGTTTTAAAATGGGTGGGCGTGAGGAGCTTGTCCCTTTCTACACAAATGAAACGCTACTGTTCCTAAATGATCCAGGTCCACCTATACAGGTGACACTATCTCTGTTTGATTCATTTACATCCTTGAGTTCGTGTTAACTGGTCCAAATCTTTAGTAATGGCAATAGATGCTGCAGCTAGGGAGGTTACACTTCCTTCCCCACTGCAATGGATGTAAAAAATTACCTATCTAGGCATTGTGATTAGCTCTGATATATGTAGTTTTATGTCTGATAATATCAATCCTCTGTTACAGCGTCTCTAGATGGACTTTGATAAATGGAAACACCTCCCCCTCACAGTTACTGGCAGAATTAACTTGTTAAAAATGAAGTCCCTACATAGATTTTTTCAAATTTTTCACAATTCTCCAGTTTGGCTACCATTATCGCTTTACTCTAATATTGACAAAGATCTTCAATCTTTTATTTGGGCAGGGGTACTCCTAGAATCTCTCTGGGCACACTACAACTACCCACCGAGCATGGTGGGCTGGCCCTCCCGAATTCATATCTCTATTTCCTTGCTAGCCAACTGGTTTATGTCTGGTGGAGGTTTACTCATAGACACTTTAATCCCTGTACTGAGCTAGAGACTTCACTTCTCAGCTCCTATAAAGCCCTGGTAAACTCCCCCCCCCCCCACCCCTAGCCCTGGGTATATTGCCCTTGGAGGATGTGGTGGTAGACAATAAAGGGGCTACCTTTGTTCAACTTAGATCCAAACACCAGATCACGACTCATCTTAGGTTCCGTTACTTCCAGCTTAGACACGCTCTTTGGTCGCAATTTGCAGGAAATAATTTTACACTTTGTACATCCCCGGTGGTGGATTGGGTGACGCAGGAGAAGTTGGCTAAACCTTTATTCATACTTTACAGGCAATTATTGACTGTATCTTCTACTAAACTTGATAGAGCCCTAGACCGAAGGTCTCAGACTCTCCCCTCCATTTCTACAGGTGATTATTAGAAAATGCAATCTTCTTTAAGAGGTCCCTTGATATTTATGAGAGATCGACATATTCAACTAAAGCTTTTCCACCAAATTTATTACACCCAAATTATTGAGAATGTGATGTATACCTATCCCTGTCTGCCCACATTGCCAGGGAGCTGATGGTTCCTTCCTACATATGTTCTGGGAATGTCCAATTATTAATAATTTCTGGGCTGAGGTATTAGAATTCCTTGAAACTAAAGTATCAATTTAAAAATTATATATTTTTGGGAAAAAAATATATGTTAAAAACTGGATGTTTTAGAAAGCGCTACTCAAATCGAAGGATAAGCAGAGTGATTCTAATAAGTAGATTTATTGTACAGAAAGGAAGGGCAACGCGTTTCAACGCAGAACCTGCGTCTTCGTCAGGCCGAGATGAAATAAAAACAGGCAGGACATACATCTTAAATACGCATGTGGATGAAGGGGACGGGAACAGAGGTAAAAAAACGCCAAAAAAGAAACAATCAGGAACATAAATAAAGGCAGATGTGAATGACGTCATCAGGTAAAAAAACCTCAGTTACAAACAAAAATCATGGGGTACATAAAATGGGTGTTAGGGACTGGATGAAAAGTAATAAATACAGAGTGGGCACACCAATCATAAAATGCAGATAGGAATATTAATCCCGAACGTGCAAACAGATAAACATATAAAAACTATCGGGTAAATGTAAAGTCATTTCTTCTCCGATCTGTTATTACCCAATAGTTTTTATATGTTTGTCTGTTTGCACGTTCGGGATTAATATTCCTATCTGCATTTTATGATTGGTGTGCCCACTCTGTATTTATTACTTTTCA
The DNA here is from genome assembly GCF_050947455.1 of Rhinoderma darwinii. NCBI lineage: Eukaryota > Metazoa > Chordata > Amphibia > Anura > Rhinodermatidae > Rhinoderma > Rhinoderma darwinii. The sequence continues at coordinate 205,135,645 of NC_134688.1, forward strand.
TCCAGTCCCTAACACCCATTTTATGTACCCCATGATTTTTGTTTGTAACTGAGGTTTTTTTTACCTGATGACGTCATTAACATCTGCCTTTATTTATGTTCCTGATTGTTTCTTTTTTGGCGGTTTTTTACCTCTGTTCCCCTCCCCTTCATCCACATGTGTATTTAAGATGTAAGTCCTGCCTGTTTTTATTTCATCTCGGCCTGACGAAGACGCAGGTTCTGTGTTGAAACGCGTTGCCCTTCCTTTCTGTACAATAAATCTACTTATTAGCATCACTCTGCTTATCCTTCCATTTGAGTAGTGCTTTCTAAAACATTGAGTTTTTAACATATATTTTTTTCCCAAAAATATAATTTTTAAATTGATATTTATTCACGGCACAATACTATTGACGCCGGCACCTGGATATTGAAAGCAGCAACCTTGTTACAATACGACCTACATCTCTAAGCTGTACCTGCCTGTACAAGCTCTTATGGTGAGTGTAACAACTTACCACTGCTATTCATCACTTTACCTATCAAGGTTTATCTTGCACCATGTGGTGCTGTGTATATTTTTCGCTTCTCAGACTTCATTGAAACTAAAGTAGGACTTCCTCGTATACTTGAGACCCAAAACTTGTCTCTTATTATTGCTAGAGGACATTATACCTACTATAGCTGTTAGATCTCTTATGGCACTCCTATTGTTTTATGCTGAAAAAAACTATACTCATGCATTGGAAACATCCAAAGGTTCCTTTGGTGTCAGCATGGATTGCGTTGGTTAATTCTACCCTGACACTTTTTAAACTTACTTATGCAGCTCGTGGATGCCATGATAAGTTTTCTAAAGTGTGGAGCTCCTGGATAGCCAATCCTCATACTAGCCCACAACTTGTCATTGCTTGGGTTGCTTGGGCCTGAGCTTTCCTAAAGTCTCTCTGTGGTCTCCAATTCCTCCAATAAACTCTACCAGTGATTGGTCCTCACCAGACTTTATTGTACATATTCTCCTGATAAAGAAAGGCTATTAGTTAAGTTTTTTTTTTGTACTGTAATATATTTGCATATCTATATGTGAAGAAATGCATCCGTATGTTTTTTGTTAATAATTGAACTTATACACCTGATACTATTGTACTTTTTATTCTATGCAACATTATTTTGTACTTTTGTATCTGTACCGCTGTTTGCTTTGTGGTCTTAATAAAATGACCTTTAAAAAAAAAAATTTTTTAGAAAAATGCACCCATTCAAGGACTGATTTCCAAGTATATTTTAAAACATACCTTAGTTCTTCAATGTTGATACGCAAACTTTCTTTTTTTTATTTCTGCAGCAAAAAATTAAAATTGGAAGTCTGCTGCCAGTAACTACTGAAGCATATGTGTAAAACAGCCTGTGTTTTTCTATGCTTGAGGGTGTCTTCAGTTTATAATAATATGCAGGATCACTTCACAGCACATCAATGAAATAGTTAAGTCTTCTCAGCATTCCTTTCAGACTGAGGTCATTTAATGGATACTGTATGTTAGGAATTTACTGCTAAAGAAGCAATTCTCAGATTTACATCTCCAGCAACAAATGTGAACTGATTTGTATCATGCATTTGCAGACAATCTTAGAGGGAGGCACTGCAAGGTTTAGTGCGGGAGAGAAGGTAATGTTTACCTTGACAGATTGTGGTACAAGGCCCCTCTAAACACCATATCCCCTTTCTTTAATTCAGCCGTAAACTAAAATATTTCAAGTTTTATATACCCTATAAGTATGCACTCTAAAGTAATTTGATAATATAATTCTTCACTAAAACGTTCACGTTTTAAGTGCACTAAAAATATTGGCACTAAAAGTTATTATTCAATGTTTGTAACAATATGTATTGCTTATTGTTCACTCCACTACTAATAATAAAAAAAATCACAGCAGTGCAACAATGTAACTCTCTCTCTTCCTCTCGCTATATATATATATATATATATATATATATATATATATATATAATCAAAAAGAAATTCAGCAGCACTCCAATTTAAGCAAAAAATAAAGTGCTTTATTCAATCGAATGCAGAGATGCAACGTTTCTGTCCAGCCCTTAGGACCTTTCTCATCCTAAGGCTGGACAGAAACGTTGCATCTCTGCATTCGATTGAATAAAGCACTTTATTTTTTGCTTAAATTGGAGTGCTGCTGAATTTCTTTTTGATACATTATACAATCCTTGGATCGGCATTATCTGCTGTGCATCCGTCACTGTAGTGGGATTTGCTACAGAATGCTGCTGTCCTTCATTTATATTTATATATATATATATATATATATATATATATATATATATATATATATATATATTTATATATATACATATATATATATATATATATATATATATATATAAATATATATATATATATGGGTATGTGTACGTGTATATATATATATATCATTTTTATTTTTTTCTAATTATAATATATATATATATATATATATATATATATATATATATTATATAATCATATATAAAACATTTTTGCATTGTTGCTTGCAGCTCTGGAGTGATCGGTTGGAATACAACCAGGGCTACATCTGCATGGAGTTTGTATGTTCCTCCTGTGTTCTTCTGAGGATTTCCTTCAAGCTCTTCAGCCTTCTCTCATACTGCGAAAACTAACTGATGCACAGATAAATAAAATGGACCCTAATGTGTGTATACTTGAGATAGGGATATTAGAACCTTAGATAGGAACATCGACTCAGGTGAGCATATTTTCTGTTAAATCTTTGTCAATATCTTTAGTCACTATATATAACCGTTATAAGCATAAGAAATATAAGAACATATATCAAAATAACTATATAGTAGAACAAGCATTTTTCTTTATAGGCCCATAATATTATATGCAGGCAGATCTGCAATTAGTTTTATAATACAATGAGCAGGCATTAATATTAAATCAGCATGTCACACAGTGATTATACGTATTTACAAAACCAGAAGTTGCTGTTTGTGTTTTATTAGCATTCCAACATTCATATACAGTGAAGGAAAAAGTATTTGTTCCCTTGCTGATTTTGTAAGTTTGCCCACTGTCAAAGACATGAACAGTCTAGAATTTTTAGGCTAGGTTAATTTTACCAGTGAGAGATAGATTATATAAAAAAAAAAAACAGAAAATCACATTGTCAAAATGATATATATTTATTTGCATTGTGCACAGAGAAATAAGTATTTGATCCGTTTGCCAAACAAGACTTAATACTTGGTGGCAAAACCCTTGTTGGCAAGCACAGCAGTCAGACGTTTTTTGTAGTTGATGATGAGGTTTGCACACATGTTAGATGGAATTTTGGTCCACTCCTCTTTGCAGATCATCTGTAAATCATTAAGATTTTGAAGCTGTCGCTTGGCAACTCGGATCTTCAGCCCCCTCCATAAGTTTTCGATGGGATTGAGGTCTGGAGACTGGCTAGGCCACTCCATATTCTTAATGTGCTTCTTTTTGAGCCACTCCTTTGTTGCCTTGGCTGTATGTTTCGGGTCATTGTCGTGCTGGAAGACCCAGCCATGAGCCATTTTTAATGTCCTGGTAGAGGGAAGGAGGTTGTCACTCAGGATTTGACGGTACATGGCTCCATCCATTCTCCCATTGATGTGGTGAAGTAGTCCTGTGCCCTTAGCAGAGAAACACCCCCAAAACATAATGTTTCCACCTCCATGCTTGACAGTGGGGACGGTGTTCTTTGGGTCATAGGCAGCATTTCTCTTCCTCCAAACACGGCGAGTTGAGTTAATGCCAAAGAGCTCAATTTTAGTCTCATCTGACCACAGCACCTTCTCCCAATCACTCTCAGAATCATCCAGATGTTCATTTGCAAACTTCAGACGGGCCTGTACATGTGCCTTCTTGAGCAGGGGTACCTTGCCGGCACTACAGGATTTTAATCCATTACGGCGTAATGTGTTACCAATGGTTTTCTTGGTGACTGTGGTCCCAACTGCCTTGAGATCATTAACAAGTTCCCCCCGTGGAGTTTTCGGCTGAGCTCTCACCTTCCTCAGGATCAAGGATACCCCACAGGGTGAGATTTTGCATGGAGCCCCAGATCGATGTCGATTGACAGTCATTTTGTATGTCTTCCATTTTCTTACTATTGCACCAACAGTTGTCTCCTTCTCACCTAGCATCTTACTTATGGTTTTGTAGCCCATTCCAGCCTTGTGCAGGTCTATGATCTTGTCCCTGACATCCTTAGAAAGCTCTTTGGTCTTGCCCATGTTGTAGAGGTTAGAGTCAGACTGATTAATTGAGTCTGTGGACAGGAGTCTTTTATACAGGTGACCATTTAAGACAGCTGTCTTTAATGCAGGCACCAAGTTGATTTGGAGCGTGTAACTGGTCTGGAGGAGGCTGAACTCTTAATGGTTGGTAGGGGATCAAATACTTATTTCTCTGTGCACAATGCAAATAAATATATATAATTTTGACTATGTGATTTTCAGTTTTTTTTTTAAATATAATCTATCTCTCACTGGTAAAATTAACCTAGCCTAAAATTTCTAGACTGTTCATGACATTGACAGTGGGCAAACTTACAAAATCAGCAAGGGATCAAATACTTATTTCCTTCACTGTATATCAGGTAGAGTATATTCTTTCCCACGATGGCACAACCCCTGGAAAAAACTACGGAATCGGCACAGTAAGGGTCCTCTTACACGACCCGACATGGGCTGTGTAAACAAGCGCCGATCAACCAGACAACTTGTTGTTCAGCGCTTGTTTGCTCCTTTCACAAGGAGATAAGTATGGGGAAGAGTGATTGTTACTATGATCGCTCGTCCCCTTGCATTACCCTCATGTTGACAGCATGCAATCAGCCGATGAACAAGCGTTTGCTCATAGCGAGTGTTCATATGAACACTCGTTTGCCCGATAATTGGCCTGTGTCTTTTAGAGGATGTTCATCCATCTTTTTTTTTTTTACTTCATAACAAATACACAAATCATAGATCCGACACAAAACAATGTTCGTTTAATAGCTTGAACATTCTGGCTTGGTGTAACATACCTCAAACAAACCTTAAATTATGGAATCACTCAATGTTGAGGAAAAAATTATGGACTCATCTTGTAATTTTCATTTCTGAAAAAAATCCCAGCACAAGTCTAAAAGTGCAAAATAGTCTGCAGGTAAAAAGTGGCTGTTGGACTTGGCTAAGATGTCAATTAAAATAATGGAAAGAATTAATAAACTAATTCAAAATGGAAATCTAATAGCTGCGTGTAAAATTTGGTGCAAGTATAAGCAAAATGGGAAGGTTATAAATCATACAAGTAGACCAAGGATAGCGTCAAAGTGTCAGCATAGAAAACTCAAAGCAATATACCTTGAAAATAGAAAATACACAATAAAGCAAATTAAAAACAAAAGCTGATTTGTCAACTGCTCTGTGAGAAATTTGGAATCAGCTTGATGTAGGATTTTATTTATTATTAGTGAAGTCCATGTCTCAAAGGATTCAGGTCTTCATAAAATCCCCAGTCGGAGCAACAAAGTACTAGTTGTGTTTTTTTTTTCATGATTTTATAAAGTTTTGCTCAACACTGAGTGATTCCATGCATTTATTTCACTACTCGATCTAGAAGAAAATGGCATTAAGAATTTTTTTTATTTAATTTAATTTGTTTGAGGTACAAAAAACCTAGGACATCCCCCAATTGTGGTAATTCCATAATTTTTAATTTTACCAGGGTTTGTATGTAATGATAGGTGATTCTTCAGATATGACAAATACTTTCTCCTGATTAAGAAAAGTTTATGCCCTATTATACATGTTGACTAATTATATAGATCAGTGTAAAAGAAACTGACCCCTGGTCAGGGGTTAGAAAAGCTATTTACCCTAGTCTTCACATATATTTAGAGACAAAGACTGTCTCAGTTCCCGTCCTGTTATATCAGGAGAGCTTTCTTATAGAAATACCTTTCCTGATCCTATAGCACGGGATCCAAGCCTGTCCTTGCCACTAAATATAGTCGATATACAGTCAGGTGTATGGAGATTTACTGTTTCACACTGTAGTCAGAACATTGAGAACTTAGTTATGTCCCTTTACTTCAGGATTTTTTTTTACCTGTTTCTGCTATGAAGAGAAAAACATTTAACAATAATAAATTAATAAATATCATATAACTCAAAAGCATTTCCTTCACTCTGATCTGTATGTTGTGTAAAAGGTGAACATACACTTTTAATTCAAAATGATACTGTTGCCTTTGAGCATTTTCTCCAGCTTTACATTGTTCCACTCCCTAGTCTTTTTGGCTGACCTATTTTTTACCTGCATATTAGGATGACGTTTTCACGTATAAGCTATAGCATCTGCCTTTCATCTGCCATTGCATATTCAAAGTGCTCCTCAATCATTTTCACTGAGTTCTTTTATGACCCATAGAGAGACCGAAGCTAATCCATCATTTAGCTTTAGGTAACAAGGGATCTATTAATAAGTTTTTGGATCCTATCATGTAGCCCTTCTTCCGTTTCACCTCTTAGTTGGTTTCCAGCAATATATTTGTTAACGTGACTGACCATGTAGTTTTGGTCCCAGTTAACAAAACACACCCCATTTTTATGTTTGTTTCCTCCATAGCCAAGAATCATGTTTGTAAGAAAATTAGGTTACCAGCTGACCTCAAATATGGCTCCAGATTCTATAATATTTTCCAGAGCTTGAAGGTATTTCTAGGTCACTAACTACCTTTGTTTATTTTTGGAGAATGATGTACATAAAGGCTATATTTCCTTACTTTAGCTTACAGGTTCCTAAGTAAAACACATTTTACTGCATAGTATATTATAGAGTGACAAACTGACATAGTCCAAAGACATTGATGCCTTGGATGAGTCAGAGATAAAACAGTAAAAGCACTTATTGAGAAAACAAAAGGACTAAACATTGATGAGTCCCTGGCATAAAAAAGGAAATCAGATTTATGGCAGGTATATTCTTACTGTGCATCTCATCGTTCACTTAGTGGAGGCAGTTCAATAAACCATAATAACACTACTTTGGCATGTTTGCAAAAAATCCATCATAAAGTTTCCTGGGAACTTGCAAATGAAAAACGTAACATCATGACCACTATAATACTTTGCTTCACTAATATTACTTTCCATGTACTAGACAGAATGATAGAGGCTTAGTTATGTTAAATTCCACTTAATCCATGTGTGTAAATATTACGAAACTGATTTTAGTGTTTCTATCACAGGTTTGGGCATAGCTTTCAGTGATGCGCCAAGTTCTTACTTAGCAGAAGTCCCAAATGTCCTACAATGTCTGATGTTGGTGGGAGAAAAGCATTGGGTATGTTGATCTCAAACATTCCCCATCTTTTGATCCCCTCTCTTTATTTTCTGCTGACTTTTAATGTTTTTTCATGACATGAAGGACACAGTAGCCGACCCGAGTTTAATTTTTACTGAATATTTGCAGGTACAGCCTTTGAAACTCGTTCATGCCAAACGACAAAACTGCATCCCAGACCAGGCCATGGATCAAGGCAGGGACTGTTCAGCGACTCAAAAAAATGACCGTCTGAAATCACTTGACAGCAAGCAGAGTGTAATGTCCGTGGCTGCGAGCTGTCAGCTCCAATCCCCTCCTGACAGCCGCAGCCACAAGTCGGCAAGCGCTGGCCCCAGCCTCCTCCTCAGGAGACGCCAGCGCCCGCTTCGACTCACCTCAGTCGGATCCCGTACTTTTGATGAACCTTGACCCGTGAGTACCCTGGACTATAAGAGGGGTCCAGCCCCCTGCTTCTATGCCTGAGCGTTGTTGATGTTCCTAGTTTGTCTATGTGATGGCCTCCTAGTGTGTTCCTGTTTCCTGTACCTGTTCCAGTTCCTGTTCCTGTTCCATGCATTCCATACCATTCTGGTCGAGCACTGTGCTGTGCCAAAGTCGTGTTGTGCTGTATCCCATGTCTGACCTGCTTCACCTCGCCTGACGTATACCTGCTGCCTAGTCCAAGCTGAGCCTGCCCTGCTGCTGTCCGAGCTGCCACAGTTACCTATACAAACTATAGACATTCACCTGCGCCCTGTTGGCCAGCTGCCTTACCGCCAAGGTGGTACAGCCCAGTGGGTCCACAAACCCTTCGTGACACAGAGTTAAGGTCTAAACACATTGTCTCCCATGAGTACCTGTATTTAATAGGATACAGTAGCTGCTGACAGAGTCATTGTGGAGAATGATGGCCTGTTGTAACATAAGTTATAATTTGGAAGTCACTAAAAACTCCACTGAATTTACATTTCCGGTTTTCTGATGGCATTATTATTTAATGGAAGCACCTAGTGTATCCATTATAAAAGTTATCCTTTTATAAAATTGAGCGCTGTGTTTAGCATATACACCATCGACATCAAATAAATATCCATTATAATGATATTATTACTAGTAATAATAATAATAATAATAATAATAATAATATAACCTGGTCTAACTTGAGAAACTGAGTTAGGCTATGTTCACACGGAGTATTTTGGGGGAGGAATATCTGCCTCAAAATTCCGTTTGGAACTTTGAGGCAGATTTTCCTCTCCCTGCACGCCGATTTTCGTGGCGATTTTCTCGCTGTTTTCGCCCGCGGCCATTGAGCGCCGCGGGCATAAAACAGCGCGAAATACGCTTTCTCTGCCTCCCATTGAAGTCAATGGGAGGTCAGAGGCGGAAGCGCCCGAAGATAGGGCATGTCGCTTCTTTTTCCCGCGAGGCAGTTTTACTGCTCGCGGGAAAAAGACGCCGACGCCTCCCATTGAAATCAATGGGAGGCATTTTCGTGCCGTTTTTGCCGAGTTTTGCGACGCGGTTTCCGCGTCAAAAAACTCGGCAAAATACCCCGTGTGAACATAGCCTAAGGATCATCCCAAAATACTATAATAATAGCTTATTTTGTAATATATGAAGCAATGTTTTGCAAATTCCTATGGATATTAGTTAACAGGTACTGTAGTAGCTTCTAAATAGTGCAGGTTTATTTACCCAGTTATACGGAGAAGAAATTGTTTCTTCTCAACAATGGTACAGGATGCTAGGGAAGCTCAAACACATTGTTATGTTTTATTGGGAAATATGTTATTTCAAGGACATTAAAGTTAAAATAAATAATAAAAAAAGGGGTTAAGTGTACATTCTAAATTGCTCAAAATAATTCTAGTCAGTCGAAGTATGGAGAAGAACCTGGTTTGTCTAACGCGTGATTGTGAAAGAAGACTCTTCTCTATATTGATTAAACATACTAGTGACAATTAAAGGGGTTCTTGGCTTTTTACAATCCGTACTTATTTGAAGGGTCTCTTGAAAATATGATCACAAATTGTCCTCCTGCTCGGACCCCAAGAGACCAACTCTAAACTGTGGGGAAACTTGGCAGTAAGTTGTTCACCTTCACGTGGGAAAATTATAAAGTGCCCATTCAAGTCAATGGGTTGTCTGTGTAATACAGAACTGGACCCCCAGATTGAGAAATGTTCTTTCTAACCGAACTTCACTTTGACCAAGAGATGAGGATCCTGAATCAAGGATCATTCTCTATCTATTAACTTAAAATTCCCTACTAGAATTTAACAAAATGGGTTTTCTAAACCAGACAACCCTTTAAGAACGAGTATTATGTTTCTACAGGTATATATTGTTTCAAGGTCATAAAGAATTCAAAAACTTGGTACTGTGCTTGGTATATCTTGAACTTAGTTTAAACATATTTTCATTATCAACAGTCTAAATGTGTAATTTGTTGTCACTTATAAAGTGGAAAGGAAAGCAACTTACTGTATTATTAAAGAAAATACCATATCGGTTCTTCTTCTCACTCTCCAGATTGTTTTCACAAAGCTTATAGAACAATTAAAATAAACATGGTTGTCCCAAACATAGCTGGAAGGATTTATTGAGATAATGATCACTACTTTTCTGGCAACTGTTACTGGAAAACAACTGGCTGTGAAACGCAAATATGCTTTGAAGCAACCAAGAATCATTGCATAGATATATTAAAATAAAAGCACCTGAGACTTTGTATATACTAAGCTACATCAGCTGTGGTTTTGCACTTGAATAACTGGCATCTTGTTACTATTGGTGTATAAATACAACGCCATACGCCAAATACAAAACAAATGTAAAACTCTTCAGAGAGTTGCCATTATATTTCATGGCAAATCTTAGCAAATATTCTTAAAGGGGTTGTCAGTCCAGTCAGATCAAGCTACTGGATGTAGAGAATTGCAGAAATAAATTTTCCCTAAAACAGGAAGACATTATAAACAACCAATACTTGTATGTACATATATGTCAAGAACAGTTCATATCCTATTGAATATTTTTTTTTAGCTACTTCTCTGTAGTACTACTACTTGGATACTGATTCTCCGATGGAGATCCAGCAAAAAGGTAGAGAATCTTAAAGTCAGTGCTCACAGACAAACTTCTGATAAAAATTTTCTTACAGAAGGAAGAAAACTGTCTCTCTATTACCACCTATAGGTGGCTACCCTGTTAGTCAATCACCCTGTTAGCATTGAATTTAATAATCAAGACCTAAATAACTAAATTTATCAGAATATTAACCAAAAAAGGCAATGCTCTTGCATAGCAGTTCTTTAATGATTGTTACAGGGAATTATAGAACTGGTATATAATAATATTATTAGAATCATTTCCCTTTCAAAACAGTAATTCTATAATAGCGTTGAAACAGTGGTCTGTGTTCTTTCAATCTGATGCTGACAGATTCAGTCGTGATGTGTAGACGATAATAAAGTGGTGAAATATGTCATGAAACAGAAAAAACAATCTTGGCATACAATGCACTCAGGTTTGGTCCCGAGATTCTATAAAATAAAATGTTCCAAAGATGAAAAGGTTTTCATGGAGATGTTTACAGAAAACTGTAATAACTTGTAACGTGTAAGTATTTCTAGGTTCTCAGAATTTCTCAGAATTTTTCAGCGTTTGCAGGTTCTTGGAATTATCTAATCTATTGATAGACTGGCCCGGGAATACTGACGGCCATAAATTCAGTCTTAATTAATGTAGATGTCAGGTGGTCATAAATGATGTCTTGTAGTGCTGCCTCCTAACTTCTTTATGTTCTCTTTTAACGTTACCTCCCACATCATGCCCCAGGCATATAATTAACTGTCTGTTGTAATAGTTTTCTCTTTTTGACATGTGTCAAGACGATGCAGACTAATCCAGTTGTGTCAGAGATTAAAGAAGCCAGACATTTTTAAAGGCCACTGTAAGATATGTACAGAAACCTCAAAATATCACCTGCGTTTTTTTGTTCACCCTAATGTTGCTGATATAAAGAAGTTACAATTTTTAACATACCCTTAGGCAGCCAGGGAATGCTGGGAGTTGTAGTTTTGCAACAGATGAAGAGCCACAGGTTAAGAAACAGTCTAAGTAGTAATATGATATAATTTTGTCCAACTTTCTTTTATTTTTATTTTTATGGATTTATAGGGGAAAGATGAGTTGGACTGCGTTGAGTGAAACCTCTGACTGGTGCTCTCAGTAAATGCCTATATTTATAATGAGATTGATTTGATTTTAAAAACACAGATTTAGTGTTTTCTGTCCTGTTTAAGAAGTGCATATTCAAGAAAGTGTCCCTTTAAATAGATTTAAAAAAATGATACTAGTTTCTGGTGGTCCTGGTCCATAAATCAAAGGTGAGCATCTCATTCCCTCGGTAATACTCTACAGTTATAACTGCTATAAACACTTTCAGTTATTCAGCAGCATTTCTGGCATAGACTAAATACTCGTGGACTGCTGTAACAGTGTTATTGTATGGGAGCCTCCACTCACAGAGTCAGCAATATTACTATTCTTGCGGTTTAGGAGTATATCACAAATGGCCTTTGAGGTCAACTAAATATTATGATACTTAACTGAAAATAAGCCCTCAATTCTTAAGATAGTGAGAACAACTACCATGAAATATTATCACTAATAAAGAACATCCATGAGAGTTTACATACAGATCTGCTCTATTTTGCTCAGTTTATTATGGTGCAGCACAGATCTGTGAACTCAGGGCTTTTCTGTGAGTCTAAAAGGCAAAAATAAAAACATTTAACACATAAAGAAAGGGATAGTCTAGCAATATATATTTCCTGATCGTCCTAAGGCAGCACACTTAAGGGTTAACATACTACATCTGACCAGATAGAAGAGACATTTTACTCAGCAGTAATCAATTAAACAATTAGGAGGTCCCAGGTAACCTTAAACAGAGCCCAAATCCCTTCAGAAAGCGTATTTTTTTCTCTTCTATGAACATGGATAGTTGAAGACACCTATGCCAAAATGCTTTATACAGAGGGTTTCCTCTGTCCCTAAGCTGCGACCCATGAGGACATGGGGGGCTGTATACTGGGGGTTTCCTCGGTCCCTCGGCCTGGCTTCTAAAAATCTTACCTGGAGGTAATGGAACGGCATACAGGTTTTACCTAGCCCTCGGCTCCTAGATGTGGATCCCATACACCTCCGGACAGGTGTCCCAAGATGGCCACCGAGGTAAGGTGTACGCAGGATTCCGGCGCATGCGCTGTGCACTCTCCTGGCTTCGGTGCGGTCTGCGCATGCATGAGAACGGAAGTCTCGCGGGATCCCGGCGGCTCAAGACAGGACCGTCAATCTGGGGCTACGGCGCTGGTTCAGCTGCTTGACCCTGGAGATTAAGGTACCCAACTTTCATTGTGTTAATGTGAGAGGGGTTTGCTTCCTTGAGGTCACTTACAGATAAGATTGTAAATTGCATGCTTTTTTTCCCAGGTGGCAAGTCCTACATCTCAAGGGCAACGTAAAAGGAAATCCAAGCACAATATGTGTGAAGGTTGTCAGCAACCGTTGCCAGGGGATTGGGACCAGAGTTTTTGCTCCTCTTGCAGACCTCCTGAACAATCCTTCCATACTGAAGCCGTGGGGTTTCTGTCCTGGTTTAAAGATCAGCTTACAGATACCTTTCAGAAGATTAAGTCGGCTGCTATGCTGAAAAAAATCTCCCTCTCTGCATTCCCTTTCCGAATATATGTCGGAGGATGATCTGGATTCAGAGGACTCTAATGGGGAACTTCTAGATAATATTTATCTGTTAGATAAAGACAAGGTCCCGCACTTGCTAAAAGCAGTCAAACTGACCGTCGAGACCGATAAAGATGTGTCTCATAAGCCCATAAAGGAACAACTTTATTATTTTCCGGTCAACAAAGACAGAGTCCTTCCCTCCAATCCTGTTATTACAGATTCGGTCCAGAAGGATTGGGATAAGCCGGAGAGATGTATCGATCAAGGGGCGAGGTTTAAACACACCTACAAAACTGATCCCAAGTTCAGTTCTAACTGGGATGTTCCACCCAAGGTTGATCTTGCTGTCGCCAGATTGTCAAAGAAATCTGTGTTTCCTTCAGAGGAGTCCTCACTCTTAAAGGATCCAAAGGATGGCAGAGCGGATTCTATATTAAAAAAAGCCTACTCATCGTCGGTTGCGGCGTGTAAAGTGACATCAGTGGTTGCCAGAGCCCTTCGTACATGGCTTAGTCAGCTCTCTCAAGATCTGGGGGAAGGCGTACTGAGAGAGAAGATCTTACACAATATCCCTCTCATGAAAGCAGCTGCAGAGTTTTTGTGTGACGAGCTGCTGGATGTCTTGAAGTTTTCTTCCAGATCTCTGGCTCTCTCTAATATGGCGCGTAGAACCCTTTGGATCAGGCAATGGACAGGGGACGTGCCATCCAAGAATCATTTCTGTTCCCTACTATTTAATCTTTCTTCTCTCTACGGCCTTTAGCTGGAAGACATCCTTAAATTAATAAATGATGAAAAAGGGGTTTCCTTCCCACGCCCTCCAAAGAGGCCACCATTTAAGACCTTTCAAAACCGTTCCAAAAGGTCCCCTAAGGGTCAAAAATATTTTCGTGGGGTTGACAAGCAGCGTAGATTCAAACGCAAGCAGCAGGGTAACCCCTCCTTCAGGAAAAAGTCACCCTTTCAAAGAAATCCTAACTTATGATGCCAAGAGAGAGGAGTGTCCAGTAGGTGGAAGACCAGGAAAGTTTGTTCACCTATGGCTAAAAACGTCTACAGACGCCTGGGTCAGATCCACCATCCAGAATGGCTACTTGCTGGAACTAAACACCATTCCAAAAAATAAATTCTGTATAAACAGGGGAAGAAATCCTATTGTTCTCAGTCTAATTCAGGACATAAGGAAGGGAGCATTGGAAGAAGTCCCGTATCATCAGCGGGGTCGGGGAGTGTACTCCTCTATCTTTGCCGTTCCAGAAAAGAAAGACAAGTGGCTGTTAGTGATAGATTTGACATATCTGAACCAGTTCTTTGTAAAGAAAAAATTCAAAATGGAATCTATACAGTCAGTCATAAATATTAACCAAGAAGGGGATTTTCAAGCCACTATCGATCTGCAAGATGCATATCTTCATATTCCGGTCCTGAAGAAACACAGGAAATTTCTTCGAGTAGCAGATCTTGTTCATCATCTAGTCCTACATCTTCAGTTTACCTGCCTGCCCTTTGGGATAAAATCAGCGCCCAGAGTGTTTATGAAGGTAGCGGTGGTACTATCCGCAGTACTACGCATGAAAGGGATCTTCGTTTGTCCGTACCTGGATGATTGGCTGGTGAGAGCTCCATCAGAAGACATGCTTAAAAGTCACTCTAGACAAACTCATCTCGCACGGTTTCATCATAAACCTCCAGAAGTGTCATCTAACACCATGCACCAAGTTGAAATACTTAAGCTTCATGGTAGATACACAGAAAATGTCACTGACACTGTCCAGCGACCGGATATATTCTATCCGTCAGGGTGTTCAAGAACTAATTTCATTGAGTCACTGCTCCATCCGTCAGGCCATGAGAGTGTTAGGCCTCCTAACATCGGCTATCGAGGCGGTACCCTGGGCAAGGGCACACATCCGAATGTTACAATCCAACATGCTAAAAAGTTGGGACAAGAGAATAGTGTCTCTCGACACCTTAATATCAGTGTCTCCGGATGTGAAACGGGACCTCCAGTGGTGACTGGTACCCTACCATCTCGATCGAGGTAGATCATCAAATACTCATCACTACGGATGCCTCAGACTCAGGCTGGGGTACGCATGTGGGAACATCATGGGTGCAAAAGAAATGGTCCAAATACGGCAGCTGCCTTTCATCCAACATGAAAGAGCTCAGGGCGATCAAACTAGCCCTATTACACTTTCAGACTGTACTCCATCGTCATGATGTCCAAATTCAGTCGGACAACCTCCCCGCTGTGTTTTACATAAACAAGCAGGGGGACACCAGAAGCAATTCTCTCAGAAAAGAATGCAGTCAGATTTTGCAGTGGGCAGAACGCAATCTGAGATCAGTCTCCGCAGTCCACATTCGAGGAGTGTTGAATCTGAAAGTGGATTGGCTGAGCAGGAAACGGATTCACCCAGGAGAGTGGAGCTTGAATCCGGAAGTCTTCCTCCAAATTACAAGGAAGATGGGCAAACCATCTTTAGACGTCATGGCAACCGCAAAGAATGCCAAATTAAGGACGTTTTGCTCCCTCAACTGGTCGGATCACCCATATGCCATAGACAGTCTATCATTGAGTTGGGAAAAGACCTTCATATATGTCTTTCCCCATCCCTCTCATTCCTCGGGTGTTGAGGAAAATAAGAGACGAGAAATTGAAGGCTATAGCGATCATTTCTCATTGGCCCAGAAGGGCATGGTTTCGGCTTGTGTTGAAACTCTCGAACGGCAACTTCTGGAAACTCCCATTACGTCCAGATCTCCTGCTACAGGAGGGTTGGTTTCATCCCACATTAGTCAGGTTACAGCTAACAGCATAGAAACTGAACGACAGTCTCTAAAAAATATGGGCTTCTCTGATGAAGTAGTTAATACCATATTAGCCTTCAGGAAACCCAGTACGATGAAAATATATTCTCGCAATATGGCTTATATTTTCAAAATGGTGTCAGGATAATGACAGGTCACCAGATACAGTGTCCACCGTATTGCAGTTTCTACAAGAGGGATACCAGAAAGGCCTCAAACCCAATACATTAAAAGTGAATTTTAATGGCATTAATGCAAATTCAGACGGGAAGTTCCTCAACCATCCACTGATAACCAGATTCCTGAAAGCAGTTAAAAAATTAAGGCCATACTATCACAATCCTCTGCCCTCTTGCGAGTTGCCCATTGTTTTGAAGCATGTCAGCCGTGCCCCATTTGAGCCACTTCATAGCATAAGCCTTAAGTGTAAAGGATCTGCCAGGCACAGCTTCGGGGTTAATGCCCATAGGTAATCAGTCGGCACCTGAGTCTATGTCTCTGAGACTGACTCCAGCTTCCACCACTCAGGCTGGCAGGCTTAGGAGTGGGAGAGCCTATTGCAGCCTGGCCAGACTCAGCTAGCTCCCGCCCTCTGTCTATTTATACCTGCCTTTCCTGTTCCTCCTTTGCTTGTGACTCTTCTCGTGTTGTTTCGTGGCCCAGCTACAGATTCTGACTATTTGATCCTGCTCCATACTGACCCTGGCTTACTGACTACTCTCCTGCTCTGCGTTTGGTACCTCGTACACTCCTGGTTTGACTCGGCTCGTTCACCTCTCTTGTTGCTCACGGTGTTGCCGTGGGCAACTGCCCCATTTCCCTTAGCTTTGTGTACCCTTGTCTGTTTGTCTCGTGCACTTACTGAGCGTAGGGACCGCCGCCCAGTTGTACCCCGTCGCCTAGGGCGGGTCGTTGCAAGTAGGCAGGGACAGAGTGGTGGGTAGATTAGGGCTCACTTGTCCGTTTCCCTACCCCTATCATTACATTAAGCTTCTCTCATATAAAACCCTATTCTTGACAGCTATTACCTCCGCAAGGCGGGTTGGCGAGTTGCAAGCTCTGTCCTGTAAAGAGCCTTATCTTAGGATCTTACCCGAGTGTGTTATCCTTAGAACAATGCCAGGGTTCTTGCCAAAAGTACAATCTAGCTCCAAGTTGAATCAAGAGATTGTTTTGCTGGTCCTACCAGTAGACAATGCTTAGATGTAAGTAGGTCCCTACTTGCCTATCTAGAAATAACGGCTCCCTTTAGACAATCCGAAGGGCTATTTCTCCAATTCCAGGGGCCAAATATGGGGAAAAAAGCCAGCAAAGCCGCACTAGCTAGATGGCTCAGCAAAATCATCAGGGACTGCTATGCCTTGGAAGGCCTAGAGTTCCCTTTAGATATTCAGGCCCACTCAACCAGGTCCACATCCACATCGTGGGCAGAAAGCTGCAATGTCCCCTTAGACCAAGTCTGCTAAGCAGCCACTTGGTCTTCTTCCTCGACCTTCATTAAACACTATAGGCTCGACTTATTTTCTTCTGAAGGTTCTGCCTTTGGCAAAAAAATACTAGTGGAAGCATCCAAAGCTTAAAACTCCCCCTTATTCTCATTGCTTGTTAAGTCCCTTAAGTGTGCTGCTGTAGGACGATCAGAAGTGGAAAATTTACCTGAAATTTTAATTTCCTGGAGTCCGTAGGCAGCACAAGTTTCCCACCCTATATATATATATATATACTGCTGCATACGTTTTCTGAAGGGATTTGGGCTCTATTTAAGGTTACCCTGGACCTCCTAATTGTTTAATTGATTACTGCTGAGTAATATGTCTCTACTATCCTGTCAGATAAATTATCTTAACCCTTAAGGGTGAAGCCTACGTACTCCAGGAAATGAAAATTTCAGGTAAATTTTCCATATTATATATATATATATATATATATATATATATATATATATATATATACACACACATACATTGAAATTGCAACACTAAGAAGAAAAAGTTTTGGTATTGAGGAAATCACAGGATTGATAGACATGTTAATGATATGCAAATGATAAAAAAATGGAAACAAAATATTCCAAACATCTTAATTTATTCAGTATAGAGTATGAGTGCCACACGCAGAAATACACGCGCTTACACGCCATGGCATGCTATCAATGAGGTTATTATTGGTTGTCAGAGGAATTTTATGCCACACTGAATGCACTTAGGCATGCAAATTATCAAGATTGGCTGCTGGCAGCTCCCTTTGCAATTGCCGACAAATAATGTCCCAGACGTGCTCGATGGGAAACAAGTCCGGAGACGCTGCAGGCCATGGTAGCACGTTTAGGCTACACAGGCTGCTCACAGTAGCATGAGCAACATGTAACATGGCGTGGTCCTGTTGAAAAACTGCTTCTGGGACACTGGAGAATTGGTCGTACCACTGGTTCCACGACCAAATTGATGCAAGTGTACTTGAAGTAAAGACTAGAAGAGTCTGGCTACAATACATTAAGCCACTCCACATGATAATCCAGGGAGTAGGACCGGTGTGACATTCCATTGTGAAGGCCTCTTCATGGCGCTGCCCTCACGGTCTCCAGACCAATCTACAGCTATCATTGTGTCCGAGACAAAAGCAGGACTCATCGCTAAAGAGGATAGACCTTCATTCCAGCCTCCATTGCTGTCTTACTGTGACCATGATAGCCTTTGAGAGCGGTGGTGTGTGGTCAATGGAACACTTGTAGCTGGACACCTGGCTTGTAACTCAATGTCATGCAAACACCTTCTGATGGTTTGTGTCGAAACTGATTGCCGCCCTAGACTTGTGATGTGACGTCCAATTTCCCTTGCAGTACAGAATGGATCACTATGCGCCGTTCTTCCAATCAGACGAATAGTCCGTGCAGAGGAAAGCCTCCACGAACCTCTTGCTGTCATTACTGTTCGTTGTTGTTCTCCCAACCTCTGGTACATGCAACATTGAACATTGCTGACATCTCAGCGTAGACGCGTAGCAAACTGCCGGATTGATAAACCAAGGTCCCTAGGTTCAAGGATTCTGTCCCTCTCAGTTTGTGACAAGTGGCGATAACTGGCACGTTGACGAATAGGAGGCATCGCACAATCATCCCACAGCACTTGATCCGATTTTTGATGTTTCATGTGGCTAAAAAACTTTTCTTTCAATCTGGCTATTAGGTCCCTGCCACATGTCACAGATTGGAGCTAGGTGCTTGAAAATTTGATCATTTGCAGATCTTAGTGACAACTGCTACTTTATCAATTTGCAGAACCGTACGGCTTGCCCTTCCTGGTTTTGCAATTTCAATGTTGAAGAAGAAAGGAAAGGTAGGGAAGGAAAAGGAAGGTGTATTTTACAACCTAGCTTTGTAAAAAATGAGAAAAATAGTAATGTTCACTGCTGAGGGGTTCCAAGGAAAACGAGATATTACATGCCTGATATTTTGGGCATGTTGAGCTAAAATATGCCAAAAATAGAAATCATACAGAATAAAAATATTTCAAGCACATATGCAAACTTGGGGGGTGGGTGGACCTGGAAAACTCCCTCTGAGCAGTTGAGGAGAAATCTGGGTTAGATTAAAAATTCTGTCACCACTAGGGAGTTTACTTCATACTTATTTGTCATTTAATCATTTAACTTGTTGGTTGTGTGAAGGGAAGCAAATGATTTGTTTGCTTTTCTGATACAGAGCTCAGAATCCTAAAAGAATACTGGACCTATTTAGAGGAATTATATTATTATATACGTGTTAACCCCTAACCCCCTCTAGACATTTATGTATGTTAGATAATAATCAATTACCATCCCCTAGACCACCATGGATAATGCATATCAATAAAAACACCTTCATCAGTCTGGATCAACAAAGAAACTAGGTATTTACCACTAAGGCTGGGTTCACACCTGAGTTGGTGTGTTTAGTTTTTCTGCTCCGCCACAGGAGCAGAACGAGGGAATAACGGAACCGACGGTTCAGTTACACAACGGATACTGCCGGTTGCTGACGGAACCCATTGACTTTAATGGGTTCTGTCGGCTTTCCGTCGGGGTGTCCGTGATTTTGCCGGACACAAAAGCGCAGCATGCTGCGCTAGGGTTTCCGGTAAAGTCCGACAAAGACTGCCGGATCTGCGACGGAGGCACCTAACGGAGTCACTCTAGCACAATAACCTTCAAACTACACAAAATCTGTGATATAGTACATGTAGAATGAGTGTGCATAATCGGGAGCGCAGGGTAAAGGAGGGGAATTTTGCCATTTCAGTCGTGGGTATTACCGTACTTGGAATCTCCTTTTAAAAATCCTTGAAGCATCTAGTTGTCTATACAGGCTTCATCGGACAAGTATCTTGGGTTCTTAAAATATTGTTTCGTCTGTACACAGGATTTCTGAATCTGTCCAGATTGTCATTGTGACTTTAATTGCGCATCCATTTATTAGGCACACACATGTATAAAATACTAAAATGAACATTTGTGTACTAGGGGATTCCAATCCTAGTGCAGTTGCCATTGTTTCAAAATAGCAAAGTCCGCCAAAAAGAAAAAAGACCAAAAAAAACAAAAACACTTTTTACGGCAACTAGAGTAAATATGTTTGTTATAAGCTTTGAAACCATTGAACTCATCATCCTAGAGAGTGAACAAAATGTTAGGTCACAATGGGGGCAAGATCTTTTAGAATTGTTTTTGGAACGCTTCTTAATAGTCTAGTGTTACAGATTCAATGAACGGCCAAAAAAGGGCTGGGTGGAGTAAGCAATGGTTTAATAATGCGTTTAGTGGTAAACCCTTTTTTATTCTTCTCAAGAACTTTGAAAAAAAATATTGTAATTGCATGAAACCTGGCAGACATACAGTGAACCCTTAGTGAACACTTGTTTCCTTATAACATTAACAAGTACCTGGGTGTGATCAGTTCTGTACATTGTACATAATCCTGTGTTTGTATTCGACAAGGGTTAAATATTTTCTTTAAAAAAACCTAGAGGATCAGTGATTCTTGTTGCGTTGGTGTTGCTTTATTCTGCATAATGTTTTTGGACAAAATAATGATGTGATTTTGCCAGGATTAAACTTTTTAAAGAGGCTCTGTCACCAGATTATAAGTGCCCTATCTCCTACATAATCTGATCGGCGCTGTAATGTAGATAACAAAAGTGGTTTTATTTTTAAAAACTATCATTTTTGAGCAAGTTATGAACAATTTTAGATTTATTCTAATTAGTTTATTGCTGTGCTGTCACTTACTCCCACATTAACTTTACCGAAGTGTCTTGAGAGTGAATAAACATCGCCTCCAGCCAGGACGTGATGTCTATTCAAACTCCCGACACTTCGGTAAAGTTTCTGTGGGACTTACTCATGCAGCACAGCGAGAAGTTGTTTTGTAAAGAGGTGTTTGACCAATCAGCGTCATACACTTCTCATCATTCCAGCCCAGCTTCTCTCACTGCACACACAGCGTGATCTTGCGAGATCACGCTGTGCTGCATGAGTAAGTCCCACAGCGTGGTAAAAAGTAAAAAAACGCCCAGTTGTCTATTAAGAAACGAATTAGCATAAATCTAAAATTGTTCATAACTTGTTCAAAATTGATAATTTTTTTAAACGTAGGGTTTAGGTTTTGAAAAAATAAAAAATAATAAAAAAAAAAAAGTTTAATTCCTTTAGTGCTCTTAGTTGATAAAAAAATGTAAACCGCTAGTTACATTTATAATTTGCAGTTTAGACTATATAATCATTATGGCTGCCAGAAGGTAGAGTGTTGAAGAAGCCTATGAGATGCTATGTTCAGATACGGATTCAGCATCTGAAGTTGACATTTTACTTGAAAGTGACAGCGAAAGTGTCGCTTCAAGGGATTCTATTGAAATTAGACCCAGTACCAGTGATATGGGAGACAGCGCAGTTGCCACAACGTCCGTTTAAAGTGCAGCCCCTGAAAATGCACAACCCCACCAAACAGATTTAGTGTGGGAACCCACAAGTTTGTTTTCTCCCACCATAAATGATTTTATTGCTACTCCTGGCATAAATCCCTATGTCAGTAATTTTTCACCACTATTATTTTAATATTTTTATTATGGACCAAGTTTTCGAACATTTTGTGCAGGAAACAAATTTGTATGCCAGGCAGTACATTGCCAATAAGCCTTCGTCACTTTATACCAGGTTGTGGAATCCCACAAATGAAATGGAAATTCTGGGCCTCACTCTTAACATGGGAATTATAAAAAAAAACCTCTATTAGGTCATTTTGGGCATCAAGCCCTATCCACCCCAATTTTTTCTGGCATTATGTCATGCAGCAGGTATGAAATACTTATGTGATTTCTCCACTTTAGTGACAACCTACAGGCATCCACTTCCAGTGACAGAAGTCGTGACCGGCTGTATAAATGAAGGCCTCTGTTAAAGTTTCTTAATTCTTAATTTTTTTTTGTTTGTTTTTATTTTTCAAAACCTAAACCCTACGTTTAAAAAACGATCAATTTTGAGCAAGTTATGAACGATTTTAGATTTATGCTAATTAGTTTCTTAATAGACAACTGGGCGTTTTTTTACTTTTTACCACGCTGTGTGTGCAGTGAGAGAAGCTGGGCTGGAACGATGAGAAGTGTATGACGCTGATTGGTTTTTAGGAGCATATACACCTGAACAAAATTTAGCAGTGGATGAATCTCTAATGAATTTGGTCGATAATTTGGTCGATAAATTTTATATTTATGTGTGAAAAACACCAACATTTTTTGAAAATTAAATGTATCTGCTTGTAAGACAGACAGTAATACCACACAAAATAGTTACTATTTCATATATGCCATATGTTTACTTTAAGTTTTCATCATTTTTTGAGCATTCTTTTATTTTTCTAGGACGTTACAAGGCTTAGAACTTTAGCAGCAATTTCTCATATTTTCAAGAAAATTTCAAAAGCCCATTTTTTCAGGGACCAGTTCAGTTCTGAAGAGGCTTTAAGGGCCTTATATATTAGAAAGACCCCATAACTCACCCCATTTTGAAAACTGCACCCCAAACAGCATTCAGTACGTGTTTTAACCCCATAGGCGTTTCTCAGGAATGAAAGCAAAATAGAGGTGAAATTTACAAATTTCATTTCTTTTTGCCAAAATTCATTTGTAATACAGTTTTTTCTGTAAGGCTGGGTTCACACGACCTATTTTCAGACGTAAACGAGGCGTATTATGCCTCGTTTTACGTCTGAAAATAAGGCTACAATACGTCGGCAAACATCTGCCCATTCATTTGAATGGGTTTGCCGACGTACTGTGCAGACAACCTGTCATTTACGCATCGTAGTTTGACAGCTGTCAAACGACGACGCGTAAAAATACAGCCTCGTCAAAAGAAGTGCAGGACACTTCTTTCAGACGTAATTTGAGCCGTTCTTCATTGAACTCAATGAAGCACAGCTCAAAATTTACGGCTGTCAGAGAAGCCTCGCAAAATGTGAGGAGGAGCAATTACGGCTGAAACGAGGCAGCTGTTTTCTCCTGAAAACAGTCTGTCTTTTCAGATGTAAAAAAACCTCTATTAGGTCATTTTGGGCATCAAGCCCTATCCACCCCAATTTTTTCTGGCATTATGTCACGCAGCAGGTATGAAATACTTATGTGATTTCTCCACTTTAGTGACAACCTACAGGCACCCCTTTCCAGTGACAGAAGTCGTGACCGGCTGTATAAATTAAGGCCTCTGTTAAAGTTTCTTAATTCTTAATTTTTTTTTGTTTGTTTTTATTTTTCAAAACCTAAACCCTACGTTTAAAAAACGATCAATTTTGAGCAAGTTATGAACGATTTTAGATTTATGCTAATTAGTTTCTTAATAGACAACTGGGCGTTTTTTAACTTTTTACCACGCTGTGTGTGCAGTGAGAGAAGCTGGGCTGGAACGATGAGAAGTGTATGACGCTGATTGGTTTTTAGGAGCATATACACCTGAACAAAATTTAGCAGTGGATGAATCTCTAATGAATTTGGTCGATAATTTGGTCGATAAATTTTATATTTATGTGTGAAAAACACCAACATTTTTTGAAAATTAAATGTATCTGCTTGTAAGACAGACAGTAATACCACACAAAATAGTTACTATTTCATATATCCCATATGTTTACTTTATGTTTTCATCATTTTTTGAGCATTCTTTTATTTTTCTAGGACGTTACAAGGCTTAGAACTTTAGCAGCAATTTCTCATATTTTCAAGAAAATTTCAAAAGCCCATTTTTCAGGGACCAGTTCAGTTCTGAAGAGGCTTTAAGGGCCTTATATATAAGAAAGGACCCATAACTCACCCCATTTTGAAAACTGCACCCCAAACAGCATTCAGTACGTGTTTTAACCCCATAGGCGTTTCTCAGGAATTAAAGCAAAATAGAGGTGAAATTTACAAATTTCATTTCTTTTTGCCAAAATTCATTTGTAATACAGTTTTTTATGTAAGGCTGGGTTCACACGACCTATTTTCAGACGTAAACGAGGCGTATTATGCCTCGTTTTACATCTGAAAATAGGGCTACAATACGTCGGCAAACATCTGCCCATTCATTTGAATGGGTTTGCCGACGTACTGTGCAGACAACCTGTCATTTACTCGTCGTTGTTTGACAGCTGTCAAACGACGACGCGTAAAAATACAGCCTCGTCAAAAGAAGTGCAGGACACTTCTTTCAGACGTAATTTGAGCCGTTCTTCATTGAACTCAATGAAGCACAGCTCAAAACTTACGGCTGTCAGAGAAGCCTCGCAAAATGCGAGGAGGAGCAATTACGGCTGAAACGAGGCAGCTGTTTTCTCCTGAAAACAGTCTGTCTTTTCAGATGTAAATGACAGCTAGCGTGTGCACATACCCTAACACAGAAGGTTTTACCCGAGAAACCCAACTCAATATATATTGCCCAGATTGTGCAGTTTTTAGAAATAGCACCGGCCTCAGAAGCAAAGGAGCACCTAGTAGATTTTGGGGCCTCCTTTTTTTAAATATATTTTAGACACCATATCAGGTTTGAAGAGTTCTTGTGGTGCCCAAACAGTAACAACAAAACTAAAGTGACCCCATTTTGGAAACTACACCCCTCAATTAATCTATCTACAGTATAGTTAGCATTTTGACCTCACAGTTTTTATGCTAAATGTATTGGAATTAGTCTGTGAAGATGAAAATCTACTTTTTTTCTGAAAAAATATAGAAATTTGTAATTTTCACAAGGGATAAATGAGAAATAACACCCCAGCAATTGTAAAGCAATTTCTCCCGATTACGGCAATACCCCATATGTGGTAATAAACTGCTGTTTGGACCCATAGCGGGGCTTAGAAGAGAAGGAGCGTCATTTGAATTTTGGAGAGCTGATTTTGCTGGATTCGTTTTCAGTGCTGTGTCACGTTTGCAATGAAATGGAGGATCCAAAACCATGGAAACCACCTGAAAGTGACCCCATTTTGAAAACTATACCCCTTACAGAATTTATCTAGCGCTATAGTTAGCATTTTGACCCCACAGTTTTTATGCTAAATGTATTTGAATTAGTCTGTGAAGATGAAAATCTACTTTTTTTCTGAAAAAATATAGAAATTGTTAATTTTCACAAGGGATAAATGAGAAATAACACCCCAGCAATTGTAAAGCAATTTCTCCCGATTACGGCAATACCCCATATGTGGTAATAAACTGCTGTTTGGACCCACAGCGGGGCTTAGAAGAGAAGGAGCGCCATTTGGATTTTGGAGAGCTGATTTTGCTGGATTTGTTTTCAGTGCTGTGTCACATTTGCAATGAACTGGAGGAACCAAAACCATGGACACCACCCAAAAGTGACCCCATTTTGAAAACTACACCCCTTACGGAATTTATTTAGGGGTATAGTTAGCATTTTGCCCCCGCAGTTTTTATGCTAAATGTATTTGAATTAGTCTGTGAAGATGAGAACCTACTTTTTTTCTGAAAAAACTTAGACATTTTTAATTTTTACAAGGAATAACGGAGAAAAACACCTCAACATTTGTAAAGATTTCTACCGATTACGGAAACACCCCATATGTAGTAATAAACTGCTGTTTGGACCCACAGTAGGGCTTAGAAGGGAAGGAGCGCTATTTGGCTTCTGGAGCTAAGATTTAGCTGGAAGAGATTTTGGGTGTCATGTCGCATTTGCAAAGCCCCTGAGAGACCAAAACAGTGAAAATACCCCAAAAGTGACCCCATTTGGGAAACTACACCACTTAAGGAATCTATCTAGGGGTATAGTGAGCATTTAGACCCCACAGGTCTTTTTCAGAATTGATTACAATTAGGCCGTGAAAATGAATACCAACATTATTCCCACTAAAATGTTGCATTTTTTAATTTTCACAAAGTATAAAGGAGGAAAAGCACCCGAACATTTGTAAAGCAATTTCTCCCGAGTACGGCAATACCCCACATGTGGTCATAAATGTTTTTTTATTAGAAATTAATTAACCCTTTCTGGACGGATCCATTTTTTGCTTTTTTATTTTAGTTTTTTCACTCCCTGCCTTCCAACAGCCATAACGTTTTTATTTTTTTGTCAATAAAGTCGTGTGAGGACTAATTTCTTCATGTAGTTTTTATTGGCACCATTTTTTTTTACGTACAACTTTTTGAGCACTTTTTATTAAATTTTTTTTAAAGCTGAGGTGACCAAAAAAAGCAATTTTGGCATTTTTAATTCTTTATTACTTACGGCGTTCACCGTGTGAGTTAAATAATGGTATATTGTAATAGTTCAGACTTTTACGGATGCAGCGATACCAATTTTGTGTATTTTTTTTATTTTTTACATTGCTTTAGTAAAAAAATTGGGAAAAGGGTTTTCTTTTGGACTTTAAATATTTATTGAATTTTTCACTAATAACTTTATTTCCTTTTTTTTTTATTACACATTTTATTAGTGCCCCTAGGGGAATTGAACCAGCGATTATTAGATCGCTGGTACAATACACTGTAATACTAATGTATTGCAGGATATTGTTATTTTTACAAGCTCCTGTAGCAGTGTGATTGCTGTTCCTGTCGGTTAGTCCCGGGTGTCAGCTGTAATACACAGCTGACACCCGCAACGTATGGCGCTGGCTCAGCGCGTGAGCCCGCTCCATACATCCCCCATGCACACCACGACATGCTATTAAGTCGTGGTGCACGAAGGGGTTAATGCGCAACGGGTGGTATTTCAGTTTATATTGTGGGGGCAAATGTAAGCTGTGCATCAGGGTATAATAAGAGGGTATAATAATGGGGTAAATAAATAATAATCCGCAGATATGTGGCCAGCGTCACACTGATTAATGCTGCCCAATCCTATCCGATTTTGGAACACTCTGCACATTTTGCGTCACTATATTCTGGGAGCCAGAACTTCTTTATTTTTTCTCCACCGGAGCTGTGTGAGGGCTTATTTGTTGCGGGACAATCTGTAGTTTTCATTGGCACCATTTTGGGGTACATGCGGTCTTTTTGATCACTTTTTATTCAATTTTTTTTCCCAGCAAGGTGACCAAGAACCAGCAATTCTGATAACGTTTTTTATTCTTTATTGTTCACCCTGCGCTATAAATGAAAATTTTACTTTATGCTGCAGGTCGATGCGATTACGGCTATACCAAATGTATATATTTTTTTTTACGTTTTGCAGCGTTTGCGCGATAAAATCACTTTTTTTTATAAAATAAGTAATTTTTTGTGTCACCATATTTTGAGAGCCATAACTTTTTTATTTTTCAGTCAAAAAAGCTGTGTAAGGGCTTGTTTTTTTGCGGGACGGGTTGTAGTTTTTATTGTGATTCTGGCATTGATTTTTGCTTCTTTTTTTTTTGCGGTGTTCACCGTGCGGGAAAAATAACATTATAGTTTTATAGTTGGGGTCGTTAAGAACGAGGTGATACCAAATATGTGTACTTTTTTAACGTGTTCATTTTTTTCCTATAATAAAAGTCTTATTATAGGAAAAAAAAGCAGTTCCTGTTTATGTAACTTATAACTTTTATTTTTAAACTTTTATAAAACATTTTTATGATCTTTTTTGAAACTTTTTTTACTTGTCCCACTAGGGGACGTTTAGACTTGCATCTCTGATCGCTGCTGGAACACATTACACTACCTACATAGTGTAATGTGTTCTAACTGTCATTGTGACGTGACAGTCACTCTGACAGCAAGCCTATGAGGACCAGCCTCCGGCTGGTCCTCATAGGCTTCTGTACATGGCAGCAGGGGCGTAACTAGGAAAGACTGGGCCCCATAGCAAACTTTTGACTGGGGCCCCCCCTCTGCTGGGTATCACGGTATAACACAACCCCCCCCCCTTGTAGAGAGTGCCTCCCTATAGATTCCACCACACAGCGCCCCCCCTATAGATAGCACCATACACAGCCCCCTGTAGATAACGCCATACAGCCCCCCTGTAGATAACGCCATACATTCCCCCCTGTAGATAACGCCATACAGACCCCCTCTGTAGATAATGCCATACAGACCCCTCTGTAGATAACGCCATACAGCCCTCTCTGTAGATAACGCCATACAGCCCTCTCTGTAGATAACGCCATACAGACCCCCTCTGTAGATAACACCATACAGACCCCTCTGTAGATAACGCCATACAGCCCTCTCTGTAGATAACGCCATACAGCCCTCTCTGTAGATAACGCCATACAGACCCCCTCTGTAGATAACACCATACAGACCCCCTCTGTAGATAACGCCATATAGCCCCCCCCCCAAAAAAAAAAACGGCCTATAGTGTTTCCTACAAAAGACATGTATCCCCTCTCCACAGGATATCCACAGGATAGGGGATACATGTGTGATCGCTGGCAGCGATAAGGAGAACGGGGGACCGAAAGTCCCCCTAAGTTCTCCATGACGAACCTTGGACCTCCGGCGTCTGCGCATTTCAATAAAAATGAAAGGAGCGCTGGTCACGCATGCGCACAAGCGCGACCGGTGCGCAAGTCATTTCCATGGAGCTGCCGACACAGACCCCGGAAGGCCGAGGTTTGTCATGGAGAACTTAGGGGGGACTTTTGGTCCCCCGTTCTCCTCATCGCTGGGCGTCCCAGCGATCCCACATGTATCCCCTATCCTGTGGATAGGGGATGCATGTCTTTTGTAGGAACAACCCCTTCAGTGGCGTCGCGCTGTAGCAGCCATAGCGGCTGCTAGCGGAGTCTGCGGCCATGGGATGGGGCCGTGCCGGCGGGTGGCATGGGCCCCCTCATGCTGCAGGCCCCATAGAAGTCGCTATGACTGCTATAGCGGTAGTTACGCCACTGCGTATAGGTTTGTACGGCGTAAAACTACAGCTCCCAGCATGGCCGGAACAATGGTAAGGATATGCTGGGAGATGCGGTTTCACAAAAAAAAATCATACCACCATCATCTCGCTGCAGATCATACAGTGACTACAATACTGTTTAGAGGCAGAATAAATATTTACATTAAGTGACTCACCGGTGACGTCTCAGATTCTAGTTCTTTTCTTCTCCCTCCGGTTCAGACATTTATGATGGATTTCTCCCAGCCATGACCCATTTCTGCAGTTTTCCGTTTAGATGACTTCAGCTTCTCGCTTTTAAAACATTTCTGCACCTGTAATGGTGGGGGGGGTAGGGAAACGGACAAGTGAGCCCTAATCTACCCGCCACTCTGTCCCTGCCTACTTGCAACGACCCGCCCTAGGCGACGGGGTACAACTGGGCGGCGGTCCCTGCGCTCAGTAAGTGCATGACAAACACGACAAACAAACAAGGGAATACAAGCAAGGGAAATGGGCAGTTGCTCGCGGAAACACCGTGAGCCACAGAGTAGTGAACGAGCCGAGTCAAGCCAGGAGAGTGCGAGGTACAAAGCGAAAAGCAGAAGAGTAGTCGGTAAGCCGGGGTCTGTATGGAGCAGGATCAAAAAGTAGCAGGAGCTGTAGCTGGGCCAGGAAACCTCAAGGAAAGAATTCACAAGCACAGATGGACAGGAAGAGCAGGCTTAAATAGACCGAGGGCGGGAGCTAGCTGAGTCTGGCCAGGTTGCGATAGGCTCTCCCACTCCTAAGCCTGCCAGCCTGAGTGGAGGAAGCTGGTGTCTGTCTCAGGGATGTACACTCAGGTGTTGACTGATTAATTCTGGGAATTAACCCCGAAGCAGTGCCTGGCAGATCCTTTACAGTACCCCCCCTTTTATGAGGGGCCACCGGACCCTTTCTAAGTGGACCTGGCTTACTGGGGAAACGCAGGTGGAACCTCCTGACCAATACCCCAGCGTGAACATCCCGGGCGGGTACCCAAGTCCTCTCCTCAGGCCCGTATCCTCTCCAATGGACCAGGTACTGGAGGGAGCCTTGGACCATCTTGCTGTCCACGATCCTGGCCACCTCAAATTCCACCCCCTCAGGGGTGAGGACGGGAACAGGAGGTTTCCTCGAGGGGGCCAAGGACGGGGAGCAGCGTTTCAGGAGGGAGGCATGAAACACGTTGTGTATACGAAAAGACGGGGGTAACTCCAGCCGGAAAGAGACAGGACTGAGGACCTCAATGACCTTATACGGCCCAATAAACCGGGGAGCAAACTTTTTGGACGGAACCTTGAGACGCAAGTTCCTGGATGACAACCACACCAGATCCCCGACCACAAACAGGGGGTTAGCAGAACGTCTACTATCGGCCTGAGCCTTCTGTATGCTCTGGGACGCCTCTAGGTTCTTCTGAACCTGGGCCCAGACTGTGCACAGATCCCGATGAACGACCTCCACCTCGGGATTGTTGGAACAACCAGGTGAAACGGAGGAGAACCGTGGATTAAACCCAAAATTACAGAAAAAGGGAGAGACCCCTGACGAGTTACTGACCCGGTTATTAAGGGAAAATTCGGCGAGGGGAATGAAAGAAACCCAATCAGATTGACAGTCAGAGACAAAACATCTTAAGTATTGTTCTAGAGACTGATTAGTCCTCTCCGTTTGGCCATTGGTTTCAGGATGGAAAGCAGAGGAGAAGGACAGATCAATCCCCAACTTATTACAGAAGGCTCTCCAAAACAATGAAACAAATTGTACCCCTCTGTCAGAAACAATATTGACGGGGACCCCATGGAGACGCAGGATGTGTTTGATAAACAAGGTAGCCAACGTCTTGGCGTTGGGTAGTTTCTTGAGGGGCACAAAGTGGCACATTTTACTGAAGCGGTCTACCACCACCCACACCACCGACTTGCCTTGGGATGGAGGCAAATCGGTGATAAAATCCATGGAGATATGTGTCCAAGGTCTCTGGGGAATGGGCAACGAACGCAGTAAGCCCGCTGGTCGGGACCTGGGAGTCTTGGACCTGGCACAAACCTCACAGGCGGCGACGTAGGCCTTAACGTCTTTAGGCAAACCAGGCCACCAATAATTTCTGGTAATGAGGTGTTTGGTACCCAGGATGCCTGGATGGCCAGATAGTGCGGAGTCGTGATTTTCCCTAAGTACCCTTAGCCGGAATTGCAGGGGAACAAACAGCTTGTTCTCAGGAAGGTTCCCAGGAGCTGAACCTTGATCAGCAGCAATTTCAGAGACTAAATCGGACTCGATAGAGGAAATGACTATACCTGGAGGCAAAATACAAACAGGATCTTCCTCCGAAGGAGGGCTGGCCATGAAGCTACGCGACAGTGCATCCGCCTTAATATTTTTAGACCCGGCCCTATAGGTAACCAAAAAATTGAATCTGGTAAAAAACAACGCCCATCGAGCTTGTCTCGGGTTTAGCCTCCGGGCAGATTCTAGGAAAACCAGATTCTTGTGGTCGGTAAGGACCGTTACCTGGTGCCTAGCCCCCTCCAGGAAGTGGCGCCACTCTTCAAATGCCCATTTAATGGCTAAAAGTTCGCGGTTGCCAATATCATAGTTACACTCCGTGGGCGAAAACTTCCTAGAAAAGTAAGCACAGGGGCGGAGATGGGTGAGGGAGCTGGTACCCTGGGACAAGACGGCCCCCACTCCCACCTCGGACGCGTCAACCTCCACAATAAATGGCTCCCTTTGGTTGGGCTGAACCAGCACGGGGGCCGAGATAAAGCACTTCTTGAGGGTCTCAAAAGCCTGGACGGCCTCAGGGGGCCAATGGAGGACATCAGCACCCTTGCGAGTGAGGTCCGTAAGAGGCTTAGCGACGACCGAGAAGTTAGCAATAAATCTCCTGTAATAGTTAGCGAACCCCAAAAAACACTGTAGCGCTTTCAGGGAGGCAGGTTGGACCCATTCAGCCACAGCCTGAACCTTGGCAGGGTCCATGCGGAATTCATGAGGAGTGAGGATTTGACCTAAAAATGGTATCTCCTGTACCCCAAATACACATTTTTCGATTTTGGCAAACAGTTTGTTTTCTCGAAGGACCTGGAGCACTTTCCTGACATGCTCTATGTGGGAGGACCAGTCCCTGGAAAACACCAATATGTCATCAAGGTACACTACAAGAAATATCCCCAGGTAATTTCTCAAAATCTCATTTATGAAGTTCTGGAAGACCGCAGGGGCATTGCACAACCCAAAGGGCATGACGAGGTATTCGAAATGGCCTTCGGGCGTGTTAAACGCAGTCTTCCACTCATCCCCCTCTTTGATGCGAATAAGGTTATACGCCCCCCGTAGATCCAATTTAGAGAACCATTGGGCCCCCTGAACCTGATTAAAGAGATCAGGAATCAAAGGAAGGGGATACTGGTTCCTTACCGTGACCTTATTCAGGCCACGGTAGTCAATGCATGGCCTAAGACCCCCATCCTTCTTCCCTACGAAGAAGAAGCCAGCACCTACCGGAGAAGAAGAGGGACGAATGTAACCCTTGGCCAGGGATTCCTGGATATACTCCCTCATGGCTTCACGTTCGGGACAAGAAAGGTTAAATATCCTACCCTTAGGAAGCTTAGCTCCTGGTACCAATTCGATAGCGCAATCGTATTCTCTATGAGGCGGTAATACTTCGGAGGCCTCTTTAGAGAAAACATCAGCGAAGTCCTGAACAAACTCGGGTAGCGTATTCACCTCCTTAGGGGGAGAAATAGAATTAACAGAAAAACATGACGTACAACATTCATTACCCCATTTGGTTAGCTCCCCAGTATTCCAGTCAAACGTAGGATTATGCAACTGCAACCAGGGAAGACCTAGAACCAAATCGTACGATAATCCCTGCATCAATAGTACAGAGCATTGCTCCAAATGCATGGAGCCAACAAGGAGTTCAAAAACAGGGGTATGCTGTGTAAAATAACCATTAGCAAGAGGAGTGGAGTCGATACCCACTACCGGAACAGGTTTAGGCAAATCAATCAGAGGCATAGCGAGAGACATAGCAAATTCCACAGACATGATATTAGTAGAGGACCCTGAATCCACGAAGGCACTGCCGGTAGCAGACCTACCACCAAAAGAGACCTGAAAGGGAAGCAATATCTTAGTACGTTTCATATTTACGGGAAATACCTGTGCGCCCAAGTGACCTCCCCGATGATCACTTAGACGCGGGAGCTCTCTGACAGCATTCTTACGCTTGGGACAGTTGTTTACTTGATGCTTGACATCCCCACAGTAGAAGCAGAGACCATTCTTCCTGCGGAATTCTCTACGTTGTTGAGGGGACACGGAGGCCCCGAGTTGCATAGGTATTTCTGAGTCTTTAGGGGAGAAACGAAGCAACGGGACTTCGGGAGGCATCATGGGGGAGTCAGAGGAAAAAACACATAAACGTTCACGTTGTCGTTCCCTGAGACGTCGGTCAAGTCGTACCACTAAAGCCATAACCTGGTCTAAGGAGTCAGAAGAGGGATAACTAACTAGCAGGTCTTTCAGGGCATTCGACAGACCCAACCTAAACTGGCACCTTAAGGCAGGGTCATTCCACCGAGAAGCTACGCACCACTTCCTAAAGTCAGAGCAATACTCCTCAACAGGTCTCTTACCCTGACGTAAGGTCACCAGCTGACTCTCGGCAAAGGCAGTTCTGTCAGTCTCGTCATAAATGAGTCCGAGGGCAGAAAAGAAACAATCAACGGAGGAAAGTTCAGGGGCGCCAGGAGCCAAGGAGAAGGCCCACTCTTGGGGCCCTTCCTGGAGCCGGGACATAATTATACCCACCCGCTGGCTCTCAGAACCTGAGGAGTGAGGCTTTAAGCGAAAGTAAAGCCTACAACTCTCCCGAAAGGAGAGAAAAGCCCTCCGGTCACCTGAGAACCGGTCGGGCAACTTGAGGTGGGGTTCAAGGGGTGCGGTGAGGGGAACTACCAAGGTAGCATCAGGCTGGTTGACCCTCTGAGCCAGGGCCTGGACCTGTAGGGAGAGACCCTGCATTTGCTGAGCCAGGGTTTCACGGGGTTCCATAATGGTGTCAGGGACCAGGGTAGACTAGGTATAGGGCTTGTGAATTTGTAATGGTGGGGGGGGTAGGGAAACGGACAAGTGAGCCCTAATCTACCCGCCACTCTGTCCCTGCCTACTTGCAACGACCCGCCCTAGGCGACGGGGTACAACTGGGCGGCGGTCCCTGCGCTCAGTAAGTGCATGACAAACACGACAAACAAACAAGGGAATACAAGCAAGGGAAATGGGCAGTTGCTCGCGGAAACACCGTGAGCCACAGAGTAGTGAACGAGCCGAGTCAAGCCAGGAGAGTGCGAGGTACAAAGCGAAAAGCAGAAGAGTAGTCGGTAAGCCGGGGTCTGTATGGAGCAGGATCAAAAAGTAGCAGGAGCTGTAGCTGGGCCAGGAAACCTCAAGGAAAGAATTCACAAGCACAGATGGACAGGAAGAGCAGGCTTAAATAGACCGAGGGCGGGAGCTAGCTGAGTCTGGCCAGGTTGCGATAGGCTCTCCCACTCCTAAGCCTGCCAGCCTGAGTGGAGGAAGCTGGTGTCTGTCTCAGGGATGTACACTCAGGTGTTGACTGATTAATTCTGGGAATTAACCCCGAAGCAGTGCCTGGCAGATCCTTTACAGCACCTATAAACAAAGTTAAAATTCTCAACACATCTAAATATAAGTGTCACACACACACACACACACACACACACACACACACCGTGCCCACTGTAGATAGTGACCTACATAGAAGCCCCTGTAGATAGTGCCCACATATGGACTCCAGAGCTGCAAGGCAATAGTGCTAACCACTGAGCCACCGTGCTGCCCTACATATAGCTTCCCCTATAGTTAGTGCTCCACGTATAGCCCACCTCTGTAGATAGTGTCTCACATATAGCTCCCCCTGTATATAGCGTCCCACATATTGCCCACCCCTGTAGACTGTGCACTACATATAGACCAACCTGTAGATAGTGGCCCACATCCCCACATACAGACTTCCCCTTTAGCTAGTGCCCCACATATAGACCCCCCCTGTATATAGTGCCCCACATATAGACCCCCCCTGTATATAGTGGCCCACATATAGACCCCCCTGTATATAATGGCCCACATATAGAGCCCCCTGTATATAGTGGCCCCCACCCCCACATATAGACCCCCCTGTAGCTACTGCCCCACATATAGACCCCCCTGTAGCTACTGCCCCACATATAGACCCCCCTGTATATAATGGCCCACATATAGAGCCCCCTGTATATAGTGGCCCACACCCCCACATATAGACCCCCCTGTAGCTACTGCCCCACATATAGACCCCCCTGTAGCTACTGACCCACATATAGACCCCCCTATATATAATAGCCCACATAAAGACGACCCCCCCTGTAGATAGACCCCCCCACTATAGATAATGCCATTCACATTCTTATGAGGAAAAAAATATATAAACTTGACATACTCACATGATCCCGTTCCCACGCTGTTCACTGGTGATGCAGACATGCTCTCTTCTGAGCATGTCTGCAGGAGCTGAACGAGCGTCCTCCAAAGACGCTGACTGGCGGGGCAGAATGACTTGCCCCGCCAATCAGCACCTTCCAAGCATGGAAGCGGCGCGATGATGTAATCGCGCCACTAACCAATCAGTGTCATTGTAAGGCACTGGATGGTCAGGCACGGAACATGCCCGGCCATTCAGTGCTAATACATGTATTTGGCTGCCGCTAGCACTGGGGCCCCCTCCGGTGCTAGCGACACCTACAGGCATGAGAGGGCCTGTGTAAGGCTCGGCGGCGCGGGCCCCACAGTAGCGGTGCTACCGCTGTAGCAGCCATAACGGCTGCTAGCGGCGCCACGGGGCATTTGTGTGGGCATGTCGGCTGGCGGCACGGGCCCCCTCAAACCCCGGGCCCCGTAGCAGCCGCTATGGCTGCTACCGCGGTAGTTACGCCACTGCATGGCAGCCTGGAGGCCATTGTCTGGCGTCCGGTTGCCATGGATACCATCGCCAGCCCCCGTGATTTAACGTGGGGGCTGCTGATCTCCGCTAAACTCTTTAAATGCGGCGATCACAACCGACCACCGAATCGAAGGGGTTAACTGCCGAAATCAGCGGTGATTAGCCGCTGATAGGCAACAGGGAGAAACCCTGCACAGTTAACCGCCGCTGCGGTGTAGCGCCGCGTGGCGGTTAACTGTCAAAGTACAGACGTAACTGCACGTCAAGGTGCACGAAGTTACTGCTCACCTTGACATGCAGTTACGTCAAGGTGCGGGAAGGGGTTAATTTGCGGAGCAGTGGTTCTTCACTGTCCCTCTAGATGGTGTTGGACACTGCCCCTTTATATATTCTGCAGGTGATTGGTTGTTTTGCGCACATTTCAGTTCCTACCTTGCACATTCGTCCCTTATATAGGGATTGATGGAGCTGAAGAGACGTTGTGCAATCAGTCACTTTGAATAATAAAGTCATTACAGCCCTACAAGTTCTCTTTCATCCTGTAAACATGCTCGAGTTTTCCCACATAGCTAGATACATTCTTCCTCCTTTTTTTGGATATATTGCCTTTTTCCTCCAACGCAGTTTAATTATTTTTCCCACTCTAAATTACTGTATATCAGAGCGGGATGATATATATAATGTCTACAGACTGACACATTTGCTTGACAGCTGCTTTGTTAGCACGACATAGTCATAGGGTGTAGAAACTGTTAGGGACATATATTTCTCAGAAAAGTAGAATCCCCTCCTTTTCAACAAAAATATTTCTATACTAAAGCATACAATAGTAATACCTTTAAGGCGTACTTCACCAGTTTCATGCACTGTGTGATAAATATGTGGTAAAAATGAACTATTTGAGGAAAAATAAATAAATAATATATATATATATATATATATATATATATATATATATATATGTATATATACTGTATATATATATAAATATATATATATATATATATATATATATACACACACACATATTTTTACACCTTATCTCATGCTATAAAAATGTTACAATCAACATGGCCACAACACCTCTAGATGAATACCTTAAGGGGGTCTAGTTTTCAAAATGGGGTCATTTATAGGGGGTTTCTATCTATTTGGCAGCTCAGTGCCTTTATAAATGTGTAATGGGGCCTGAAACATTTTCAAGCAAAACGTGTGTCCTGAAAGCTCATGGGTGCTCCCTTCCTTTTGGGTCCTGCCGTGTGTGCAGGAAACGCATTAGGGCCACAATGGGGATATTTTTGAACACAGAAGAAACAGGGTGATACATTTTGTGGTGCATTTCCTTATTCTCATGTTCGATGTACAAGAAATCTGTCCTTAAAATGACACATTTGTGAAAAAAAAGTGAATTTTTTTTGCTTTGCATTAGTTCCTGGAAAAACTGTGGGGTCAAAATACTAATTACACCCCTAGATGAATACCTTTAGGGGTCTAGTTTTCAAAACGGGTTCATTTACAGGGTGTTTTTTTTTTATCATTCTGACACATATGAGCCTTTGCAAACTTGGCTTGGTGCAGGAAAGCAAAATGTACGTCAAAATTTTAAAAAGTATTGTTAGATTTGTAAGTGTCCTATATCAAATCAAAATCAAATCAAAAGCGCTGCCAAAATGAAGTAAAGAGCTGGAAATATATATATATATATATATATATATATATATATATATATATATATATATATATATATATATGTATATATATATATATATATATATATATATATATATATATATATATATATAGTTTGTATGTGCATATGTGACATATTGCAGTTGAAAATACATTTTCACATTTTCATCAGTTTTTATGTTTTTTAATAAATATAAGCAAATTTTATAGGTCTACTTTTACCACCCAAATAAAGTAAAATATTTGACGAAAAAACAACCTCAGAATTAGTTAGATATGTAAAACTATTTACAGTTATTCTCTGATAAAGTTACACATGCCAGATTTCCAAAATCTGGCTTGGTCATTAAGACACTTTCAGGTC
This sequence comes from Rhinoderma darwinii, assembly GCF_050947455.1. Classification (NCBI taxonomy): domain Eukaryota; kingdom Metazoa; phylum Chordata; class Amphibia; order Anura; family Rhinodermatidae; genus Rhinoderma; species Rhinoderma darwinii. The sequence goes on from NC_134688.1 coordinate 205,173,955, forward strand.
TGGTCACTAAGGGGTTAAATTACAATGGGGCTAATCTGTGTGCGAATATATCAGTCAATCCATTGCAAGAATCCAATTATCTGCTGCTGATTTCTACCAGGAGTTTGCCTATGGCAAATCCGTGCTGTGCGAACATGGCCTTACAGCATTATTGAAAATGTGTATTAGATATAAGCTTTGGCCTGTCTCCTGAGTCAACAATTGCTAGACCTCCACTGCCTGTATAATTTATGTTATTATATTGCTTTCTAATTATCGCCTTATGTTAGGCACCATTTGCATCATGTTTGTGGACTATGTTTAACATATATACCTGGAAAAGTTTGCAACTAAGGCGGGATTCACACGACAGGGTTTCCCAGCCGGGTGCTGGCCGTTCATAAATCGGCCGGCACCCGGCTGCATTAGGAATAATAGACCGCTAATGGGGCTATTCACACGACCAATTTTTTGACGGGCCGGGAGAACCGGCCGTCAAAAAATGGGACATGCCCTATATGGACATTGAAGTCAGTGACTTCTCCTGGAAGGGGGGGATGGGTGCAACCTACAGGGGGCTGTGTGGCATCACCTACAGGGGACTTGGTGGCATCACCTACAGGGGGCTGGGTGGCAACACCTACAGGGGGCAGGGTGGCATCACCTACAGGGGGCTGGGTGGTATCACCTACAGGGGGCTGTGTGGCATCACCTACAGGGGGGTGGGTGGCATCACCTACAGGGGGCTGGGTGGCATCACTTACAGGGGGCAGGGTAGCATCACCTACAGGGGGCAGGGTGGCATCACCTGCAGTGGGCAGGGTGGCATCACCTGCAGGGGGCAGGGTGGCATCGCCTGCAGGGGGCAGGGTGGCATCGACTGCAGGGAGCTGGGTGGCATCGCCTGCAGGGGGCTGGGTGGCATCGCCTACAGGGGGCTGGGTGGCATCACCTACAGGGGGCTGGGTGGCATCACCAACAGGGGGCTGGGTGGCATTACCTACAGGGGGGCTGTGGCATTATCTACAAAGGGCTGTGTGTGGCAACAAATTTAAATGAAATTCAACCGATTAAAAAACGGTCAGGGAAAAAAACGGATTCAAATCGGGTCCAAATCGGCCGGTAAAAACGGCAACACGGCCCGGAACGGAATCGGAACGGATGCAAATCGGATGCAAACCGGCCGGGAAAATAGGCCAAAAACGGACGATTTTCCCGGCCGACACTCGGACCCTGTCGTGTGAATGAGGCCTAATATAGGCTATAGGCTGATCCCGTTTTATGAAAGAGTGCAGTCTACTACGATATTCCAGATCTAAAAAAAAAAGGCATTCTGACAGACGGTATACCAGTATATAAACACTGCAGAATTTCCAGCCAGATTTTCTGTGCGGAAATTCTGCAGCATTTTCGCAAGAGAAATTAACATGCTGAAGATTGAGAATCCGCAGAGCAAGTCAATTTCACACTTGTTTTCTGCTTATTTTTTCTGCAGCATCTGGATGAGATTTGTTTGCTACTGTATAAATCTACAGATTTTCCACAATGAAATTCATTGTGGAAAATCCACAGCTAATCCATCTGGTGTGACCAGGGGCGTAGTTAAAGGCTCATGGGCCCTGGCGCAAAAGTCCTTCATGGCCCCCCCCCAGTTCTCTTCATGGTTGACGGCCCATAGCTTTCAGCTCAATCACTGGGTCTCAGGGGCGTAGTTAAGGTCTTAAAACATCAGGGGCAATAGCCTCAATATATATGCCCCCCATAAGAAATGTATGTGTGTGTATATATATATATATATATATATATATATATATATATGAATTTTTATACCACTGGAGTGCTGCCTCTTCTTTTGTATTGTGGTTATATATATATATATATATATATATATATATATATAGATATATAAAAACGACAATCCAAAAGAAGAGGCAGCACTCCAGTGCTACAGAAATCCAAAATTTATGCACCCAACATATAGGCAACGTTTCACCCTCCCATTGAAGACATTTTCAGAGCTTGAGAATGCCTTCAATGGGAATGCCTATCTTTGTACAAGAGTCATTTTGTGCAATAATGTCCCCAGAAGCCAGGAAATTCCAGCACCTAGGGTTGATAGGACAGACTACCCTAGATGAGCAAACGCCTTATGCAAAACTCTCTCCAAAATGATCAATTCCTGTGACAATCTCCTCTGGTGAAGAATCCCACTGTTTCCGCCTATCTGGACTATGGAGCAGCTGTGAGCTTCATCCAGCAGGCCTTAGTAGACCGTTCCTACTTGCCAACGACTTCTCTGGAGAAACCTCTAGCAGTTGCTTCTGTGAATGGTCAACCTCTGCCAGACCCAATCCTGTCCATCACAGAGCCTTTGAAGTTGCAAGTGGGTGTTCTACACTCAGAACGAATAGCCTTTTATGTTCTACCTAAAGCTATTAACCCTATACTGCTGAGACTACCATGGCTTCAAAAACACGCTCCTGTCCTCGACTGGAATTCCAGATAGGCTCTCCAGTGGGGATCCCGATGTCTACATCTCTGCCTGCCTCAGGTTCGTCCTATGCAGTCCCCGGTACCTGAGCAGTCACTCCCTGGTCTGCCTCCACAGTATGCCTGTTTTGCAGATATTTCAGCAAGAAGGAGGCTGAGGTCCTCCCTCCCGATCGTCCTTATGATTGTCCGATTAAATTGCTCCCCGAAGCTTCACCTCCTCGTGGACGGGTTTATTCTCTCTCCTTGCCGGAAACCCAAGCCATATCGGCATACGTCAAGGAGAACCTCGAAAGTTTATCAGGAAGTCTACTTCTCCAGCCGCAGCCAGATTCTTCTTTGTGGAAAAGAAAGATGTATCTCTCCGGCCTTGTATTGACTATCGTGGTTTAAACCAAGTCACTGGCAAGAACTAGTACCTCTTACCGCTGATTTCAGAGCTCTTTGATGGAATACGTGGGGCCAAGATTTTCACAAAGCTGGTTCTATGCGGGGGATTTAACTTGATCCGTATCCGCAAAGGTGACGAATGGAAAGCCGCATTTAACATCCGAGATAGTCACTATGAATATCTTGTGATGCCCTTTAGATTGTGTAATGCTCCAGCTGTGTTCCAGGAATTTGTATACGACATCTTCTGGAATCTACTGTATGTCTGTGTGGTGGTATATCTGGAAGATATCTTGATTTACTCACCAGATCTGACGACTCACTGGAAGCATGTACACCAAGTCCTGTCGCGTTTAAGGGGGAATAATCTCTACATCAAACTTGAAAAGTGCATGTTCGAAAGGAAATCCTTGCCCTTTCTGGGCTATATAGTTTCCGATCGTGGACTCCAGATAGATCCGGTGAAAGTGAAGTCCATCTTAGAGTGGCCCCATCCTCAAGGTCTCCGTGCCATACAAAGGCTTAACAAATTTCTATCTCTCACCAAGAAGGCAGTGAACGCTAAAGTCTGGACCCCTGAGGCAGGGTTGGCATTCACCAACCTTAAGAGAGCCTTCACTTCTGCCTCTGCTCTTCACCATCCTGATGTTTCTCTGCAATTCTTGTTGGAGGTTGACACTTCTTCCATTGGTGCAGGAGCACTTCTCTTTCAAAGAAACTCCAAGGATAAGGTGGTTTCCTGAGGCTTCTTCTCAAAACTCTTCTCTGCTGCAGATCAAATCTACTCCATTTGGGACTGTGAGTTACTGGCCGTCAAATTAGCCTTAGAAGAGTGGAGGCATTTGCTAGAGAGGGTTGCTCACCCTGTTATCATTTACACTGATCACAAGAACCTTACTTATTTACAGTCTGCTCAATAACTGAACCCTCATCAAGAAAGATGGTCGCTATTCTTTGCCAGATTCCAATTCCTACTCCATTTCCGTACTGCTAATAAGAATATAAAGGCTGATGCACTGTCTCAGTAGTTTGAGACAGATGACTGAAGAGAATCCTAACATATTATTGACCCTTCTAGGATTATTTAAACCTCAGCAAATTAAAGACATTCCTTTTGGTAAATTTTTTGTTTGTCCTACTGACAGGAAGAAAATTCTTATCTGGTGTCATAATTACAAGTTGGCAGGGCATTCTGGTATTCGTAAAACTCGGGACTTTATTTCTCTTCACTACGTGTGGCCCACGCTGCCCAAAGATGTTGTGGACTTTGTCTCCTCATGTACCAACTGTGCCCAAAACAAAGCTACTATTCCAAGCCTGCGGGTCTATTCCAACCTCTGCCTGTTCCAGATGGTCCATGGCAAAATATTGCCATGAATTTTATTACAGCTCTTTCTCCTTCTGCTGCATGTACCGCTGTCTAGGTCCTGGTGGATCGTTTCTCAAAGATGGCACATTTTGTTCCTCTGTCTGGCCTTCCCACAGCTCCTCACCTTGTAAATTTATTTGTTCATCATATTTTTCGTTTGCACGAATTTCCCCTCCATATCGTGTCTGATCGGGGTATAAAATTTACGGCTAAGTTCTGAAGAGCCCTGAGTAAACTTTTGTATTGGAAATTGGACTTTTCTTCTGCATACCACTCGCAATCCAATGGCCAAGTTGAAAGGATTAATCAAGTGCTAGAAAATTATCTTCGTCATTTTATATCTCTTCAACACGACAGTAGGGTTCAACTTCTTCCATGGGCCGAATTCTCTTGCAATAATCACACGAGTGAGTCTACTGCTATGTCTCCATTTTTTATTGTTTACAGCCAACATCCACGTGTTCCTCTTCCAGTACCAGCTACATCTCAAGTGCCTGCAGCTAATTCTTGTTTCGGAAGCTTTTTTCAGATCTGGCAGCAATCCAAGTCTGCGATCCTGCAAGCAGTGAATCGTATGAAGAAATATGCCAATAGGAAGAGAAGTCTTCCTTCTCAATTTCTTCCCGGAGTTAAAGTCTAGTTATCTTCTAAAAATATTAGTCTGAAAATTCCCTCCTACCCTGTGTCTTACAAGCTACGTCTACCCCCAATTCCTCAAGGTTCCCAATTCCTACCATGTGTCACTCCTGAAGCTTGTGGTTCTCAATCGGTACAGTAAATCTCCTGGCTCTGCAATTGCTCCCTGCGGTTTTTCTGATGTCTTCGAGGTCAAGGAGATCCTGGACTACAAGAACGTAGGAGGGAAGACCTTTTACCTTGTGTATTGGAAGGGTTTTGGGCCTGAGGAGAGGTTTTGGGAGCCTGAAGAAAATGTGGATGCCCCAGCTTTCAACAAGAAGTTCCTCCTTTTCTCTGAATCTAAGAAGAGGTGGCGTAAGGGGGGGGGGGGGGTACTGCAAGCCTGCGGTTGCTGACTGCCGGCATTCCCCACTTACTGGCCTCCACGGGCGATCTGAAACCTTTTCGGTGTCTCCTTCCCCAGAGACGCCGCCATACATTGCTCTCTTCTCCGGCTGCTGCCAGTAGGGTGCACAAGCTCATCCCGGTTTTAAAGCGCCAGCACGCGCACCAGGAACATCACCCCTAACCAATCCCAGAACACCCGGGACTTTAACCCCTTCCCGACATTTGTCGTATGGATATGTCATGGAAAGCCAGTGCTTTCCGCATTTTGCCGTATCCATACGACAAATTAATGGCACCGGCTCAGAAGCTGAGTCGATGACATCATCGCCGGATGTTAGCAGTGTATTACAGCTGAAACCATGCTGTAAAGGCGTGGACCAAAATGAGCTTAGATCCCCACCATTAACCACTTAAATGCTGCGGTCAAATGCGATCGCTGCATTTAAGGAGTTTGCAGCTCATCGGCACCCCAGCAATGAAATTGCCGGGGTTCCAGTTGCAACCGGAGGCCTAATACTGGCTTACCGGTCTGCCTAGCATGAAAGCCATTCAGGCCCCCCCCCGGAGGCGGGGCCATAAAAAGAATTCCGTAGCCGACCGCAAGATGGCGCTGGCTTAGGAGCTGAGCCGGCGTCATCAGCGGAGGATGTCAGCTATATGGTTCAGCTGACATCCACATGTAATGACAGGAACCATAGCTAGCTCCGATCCCTGCCATTATCCCCTTAGATGCAGCAATCAAAAGTGATCGCTGCATCTTAGAGGTTGCAAGCAGATCAGCAGCTCTGCCCTGCAATCTGCCCTGCAATCTGCCTAACAATGGCCTCCTGCTCTGCCATTACGGAAGCCGATTAGGCCCCGCCGGGAGGCGAAGCCTAATCGACTTGCTGTCAGTGAAAAAAAAAACAAATCAGACAATTGAAATTAAAAAAATTCTTAAAACATATAATAAAAGTTCATCCAAAAATTATACCTATAAAAACTATAGCTCGTCTCGCAAAAACAAGCCCTAATACAGCTCCGTCGACCAAAAAATTACAATGTTATGGTTCTCAAAACTTGGCGACAGAAAAAATACATTATTTTTACAAAAGTAATTTTATTGTGCAAAAAGTTGTAAAACATAAAAAAGTGCTGTAAATTTGGTATCTGACTGACCGGTAGAATAAACTTAACATGTAATTTATAACACGTGGTGAATGCTGTATAAGAAAAACTATGCCAGAATTGCCGTTTTTTAGTCACCTGGAGTCCCAATAAATCGGATAAAAAGTGATCAAAAGTGATCAAAAATTCGCATGTACCCCAAAATAGTACCAAAAAAACCTGCAGCTTGTCCCACAAAAAAACAGCCCTCATACCACTACATCTATGAAAAAGTAAAATATGTTAAGGCTCCAAAAAGTCAGGAAATAAAAAATATGCAATTGTGCAGGCCCGAGGGGAACATTTCGTCTATTTCAAGAGGCGAATTATCAAGGCCCCAGAAATAGGGAACCAGGAACGGTAGGGCCCAAACTTATATGCTGGAAGTGATGGTGCCGTATTATACCAGGACAACACTTCCCAGCAAAATTCCCCAAACTACACAGGTGCGGAGTGTGGACCAAAAGGGGGATAAGGAAGGACGCCATATATCAGTGCGACACTGGCCTGTGCAGAAAGAATTGCTTCACAGCGTAACACATATCTATGGATTATTATTTATTTTTTTTACCCCATTATTATACCACCTGACTATGCCTCTGATGTACCCAGCTTAAATGTACCCCCTCATTATAAACTGAAGTAAACCAGTAAAACTCCAAACAAAACTACTACAAAGCAAAATTCACGCTCCAAAAGCCAAATGGCGCTCTTTCCCTTCTGAGCTCTACAATGTGCCCAAACAGCAATTTACTTCCACATATATGGCATCGCCATACCCGGAAGAACCATTTTAATAATTTTTGGGGTGTGTGTCTCCAGAGGCACAAGCTTGGTACAACATATTTGCCACTGAAATGACATATCTAGGGAAAAATTAAAATTTTTACTTTGCACCATCCACAGCGCAATCATTTATGGAAAAGAGCTGTGGGGTGAAAATGCTCACTACACCCCTTAATAAATTCCTTGAGGGGTGCAGTTTCCAAAATGGGGTCACTTCTCAAAGTTTTATTTTATGGTTTCACTTCAGAGCCTCTGCAAATGTGAACCAATACTTTGTAAATCGCCAAATTAGGCCTCAATTTTACATGGTACTCTTTCACTCCTGAGCCCTGTCAAATGTCCAGGCAAAAGATTAGAGCCACCTGTAGGGTGATACTTAAACCGGGAAACACAGCATAATAATTAGAGAGCTGTCTTGTTATGGTGGCACAAGCTTGGCACCACATATTGGCATATCTATGGAAAAAATCCCATTTTCACTCTGCAACATCGAGTGCATGCTAATTTCTGAAAAACACCTGTGAGGTTTATATGCTCACTACACCTCTAGGTGAATACCTTGAGGGTGTAGTTTCCAAAATGGGGGTCACTTGTGGGGGGTTTCCAAGATTTTGGTCCCACAGGGGCTTTGCAAATGCGACATAGTGAAAACAATCCAGCAAAATCTGCACTCCAATAGCCAAATGGCACTCCTTCCCTTCTGAGCCCTACTGTGTGCCCAAACAGCAGTTTATTACCACATATTGGGTATTGCCATACTCGGGAGAAATTGCTTTACAAATGTTGGGGTTCTTTTTTTCCTTTATTTGTTGAGAAAATGAAAAATTCTGAGCTAAAGCTACGTCTTATTGAAGAACAGGGATTGTTTTTATTTTCACTGCCCAATTCTAATAAATTCTATGAAACACCTGTGGGGTCAAAATTCTCACTAAACCCCTAGATGAATTCCTCAAGGGGTGTAGTTTCCTAAATGGAGTAATCTTTTGGCCGTTTTCACTGTTTTGGTCCCTCAGGGGCTTTGCAAATGTGACATGGCCTCCGCAAACTATTCCTGCTAAATTTTAGCTCCAAAAGCCAAATGGCACCCCTTCTCTTCTAAGCCCTGCTGTGTGTCGAAACAGCCGTTTATGACCACACGTGGGGTATTGTATTACTCGGAAGACATTGCTTTACAAATTTTGCAGTGCATTTTCTCCCTTAGTCCTTGTGGAAATTAAATAAAATTAGCTAAACCTACATTTTCGTTGAAAAAATTTTGATTTTGATTTTCACTGCCTACTTCCAATAATATCTGCAAAAAACTTGTGTAGTCAAAAATTCTCACTATACCTCTAGATAATTTCCTCAATGAGTGTAGTTTCCTAAATGGAGTCATTTTTTGGGCGTTTTCACTGTTTTGGTTCTTATGGGGCTTTGCAAATGTGACATGGCCTCCGCAAACTATTCCTGCTGAATTTTAGCACCAAAAGCCAATCGGAGCTCTTTCCATTCTAAACCCTACCCTGTGTCCAAAAAGCCATTTATGACCACATGTGGGATATTTTACTCGGAAGAAATTGCTTTACAAATGTTTGCTTTTTCCCGTTTAGTCCTGGTGGAAATGAGGAATAATTGCTAAAACTACATTTTCTTTGAAAAAATTTAGATTTTAATTTTCACGGCCTACTTCCAATAATTTCTGCAATAAACCTGTGGGGTCAAAATGCTCACTATACCCCTAGATAATTTCCTTGAGGGGTGTAGTTTCCCAAATGAGGTAACTTTTGTGGGATTTCCACTGTTTTGACACTGCAAGAGCCCTTCAAACCTGACATGGTGCCTAAAATATATTCTAATAAAAAGAAGGCCCCAAAATACACTAGGTGCTCCTTTGCTTCTAAGGCCGGTGCTTCAGTCCATTAGCACACTAGGGCCACATGTGGGATATTTACTAAAACTGCAGAACCTGGGCAATAAATATTGAGTTGCATTTCTCTGGTAAAACTTTCTGTGTAACAAAAAAAAAATGGATTAAACATGAATTTCTGCAACAACAAAAAAAAAATATTTGTAAATTTCCCCTCTAAATTGCTTTAATTCTTGTGAAACGTCTAAAGGGTTAATACACTTTCTAAATGCTGGTTTGAATACTTTGAGGGGTGACTTTTTTAAAATGGGGTGACCTATTAGGGTTTTCTAATATATAAGGCCCTCAAAGCCACTTCTCAACTGAACTGGCCCCTGTAAACATAGCCTTTTGAAATTTTCTGGAAAATGTGAGAAATTGCTGCTAAAGTTCTAAGCCTTGTAACGTCCTAGAAAAATAAAAAGGATGTTAAAAAAACTATGCCAATCTAAAGTAGACATATGGGGGATGTTGATTAGCAACAATTTTGTGTGGTGTAACTGCCTATCTTACAAGCAAATACATTTAAATTGCGAAAAATGCAAATTTTTGCAATTTTTCACTAAATTTTGGTGTTTTTTACAATTAAATACTGAATGTATCAACCAAATTTTGCCAGTAATATAAAGTCCAATGTGTCACGAGAAAACAATCTCAGAATCGATTGCAAAGTTATTACCACATAAAGTGAAATATGTCAGATTTGAAAAATGAGGCTCTGTCAGGAAGGTCAAAAGTGGCCAAAGAGGGAAGGGGTTAAAAAGAACTCTGCCCACTTCCTCAATGCCTGAGCAATGTTCTTTCTTTCCTCGTGTTAGTCTGCAAAGGTTCCCTAGTGTTATCCTGTATCCTGTATTTAGTATCCGTGTTCGGTGTCACCTCGTGTCCGTGACTAATTCATTATCCGTGTCCGATCTCTGTGTGAAATCCAGTGTCAGTGATGACTTCAGTATCCGTGTCCGGTGTCCGTGTCAAGTCCAGTGTCCGTGGCGATTCAAGTATCCGTGCCCTGTATCCGAGACAGGTCCCATCATCCAGCACAAGCCAGCTTCCGATTATCCAGCACAAGCCAGCTTCCGATAGTCCGGCACAACCCAGCTTCCAATAGTTCGGCACAAGTCAGCTTCCGAAAGTCCGGCACAAGCCAGCTTCTGATTATCTGGCACAAGCCAGCTATCCAGATACTCTCGTTCTGGTGACAGTTATTGACATTTGTTTGACCAGCTGCTACTCCGTTGCGGTGGAGTGGCCCAGTGGGTCCACATTCCCCACACCCGTGACACCTATCTTAGTCAAACTTAGTGTAGTTACGTGCATAGAGTGACCAAAGGGGATTGCACTTTGAACAATATACACATTTTGAATGATATCTGTAGAGACATGCTTTCTATATAACTTCAGCTAGTGGTTCAGATAAATTAATCACTAGCAATAAATAAAGAGAGAAATGTCAAACATGAAAATCTATGTTAACTACATAACACATGAAGGCTTTTCCTGATACACTGGCCTACATTGTTCCTGATAATCTAGGCTAATATTTTACCATGAGACTAAAAATGAGATCCCGTTCATCAGAAGCAAAGCTTGATACATTGCCAGGTGTAGTGTAGCCAATGTGCCTAAATCTCTTAAAGACTTTAAGCTAAGGAGAAGCCTAAGGTATTCCTAAAAGCAAGATATCAACTTGCAAGGAAGGGGTTGAGGTTGCAAAGATCAATGGTAATACCTTCGAAACATTGCCAGTAAACAGTTCAAATTGTAACCATACTCTTCCTTGAATACATAGAAATATTTTTATTTTTTTCTGTTGAATATACTGACAATTTTATAGCCACTGTAAAAAAAATTAAGCATTTTAGTAAATGGGTCAGCCAAAAATGTATTTCCAGGTGCAGAACTGCAACAATCTAAAGCAATAAAGAAACTGAAGGACTTAACCTATGAGTTTACATATTTAATAGCAAGACTGCTCTGTCATAGAAACATATCAGAAGTTTTGTTCGGTAGCGGTCTGGGTGCTGAGACCCACACCGTCGCTGAACAGAAGGTGTAAAGGCATTCAGCTGAGTGCTCTGCACCCTTTGATGAAATTGGCGGGCCTTTCAAGCTGAAGACAAGGTCATATAGAATTTAATAATAGCCAGATAAAATGAAACAATTATTCTTAAAAGGATTATTCCCATCTCAGACACTTATGGCATATCCACAGGTTATAGAGAGTTGCGCTCATGCGTTCTCTAGATAGCCCAGTTTACAATTGGCAGCCAATGGCAACCTCCGCATGCAGGACTGGGGTTGGGTGACCCCTTTCCCGATAAAGTTGCAGGTCCCAGAGCAGGGACCCGCATCTATCAGACATATTTATGGAATATCCTGTGGATATGCCATAAGTGTCTGAAATTGGAATAATCCTTTAACAATATAGACAATTTTGAATGTGGTTGGTCATGAAATTTCAGTGAGATGTTGTTAACAACCCCAAAATAACATAATGATTTTATGGTTAATCAGTAATTATTGAATGATTAATGATCATAATCAAAATTTGAAAACTAGAAAGATAAAATTGTAAATTATTAGTACCAATTTTTGACAGATATCAATGGTCACCTTTAGGTGAATAAAATTAGCATGGCAGAACCAACCAAGGTAGCAGAACCAACTGTGCTCTAGTCTTTCTTTCAAAACCCACTGTTGAGAAACTGTAAGTGTAGGTTAAAATAAAAAAAGCACATTTACAGAAGCAATTACAAATAAGACTCAAAGTTAAAGTGACATTAGAATGCCCCACAGACTGGAGCTGGTCATGGTTCCCTTTCCCATTTCCCAGTCCCACCAAGTATCCAAGTTAGGAAACTGCAGTATTTATGTTTCCTCTGTTTTAAAGAAGATATAATCAGTGCAGCCAACAGGTGGCAGAAGCACTATACATGGGAGAGGTGAGCCTGTGACTGGCACAGTATATGGGAGGGCATGTGGTTAACACTGTATATGGGAGGTGTGTTGCTTCACTTCATATGAGAAAGGTTGGGCAAGGAACTTTCTGGGGAAAAAAATCACACATCTATGGTCAGACTTTTCTTCCCCTGAATATTTTATTTAAAATATAAGATTGAAAATGTTACATCTCATAATATCAAGTTGTTGCTTGTAGGGGGTCCAATCTTAAGTGGGGGTGGGGGGTCCAATCATAAGTGGCCAAGAGATTTTCTGGTAGTACCTTTGTCCTCAGAATGTCTGTGTGAGCGTTAACTTTTTTACATTTGTATATTAGTGAAAGAGTGGCCGCAGTAGCCAGCCATGAAAGGCACCTTTTCTGTGTAGCTTTCCAAATGGAGATGAACCTAAAAAAGAAAAATCAGCATTCCTCAAGATAAATAGATACTTAAAAAGTAGGAGGAAGAAAAAAAAAAAGTCATCTGTTTACTACCTTACGACGCTGGAGAATAAGACACCTGTTCTGTTAATGATGCGTGCACAGATTTAACTCCAATATTATTAATATAAATAAACCAGTGAATGGGTCTCTTGTATCTACTAAAAGGCACTTCTGTAGGATATATTAAAAAACAACGTAAACAAATATTTTGCTAGGTTTGTCATCAGCAGGAGACATTGGGTTATTCATCAGACTATGATAATACCCACTGGATATGCATCATACAGAAACTAAAGGATTTCACTCCATACTATGCGAACACATAATTATAAGGTTTTGATACGTGCTCCAGCAATGACTGTATTCGTTCTATCACCAGCCTTTTTATAGCAAGCCCTACAAAATATACTGGATTTCTGTTAACTATTATAATGTTATAATGCAACACTATGACAATCACAGATTGAAAGTATAGAAGATAATCCTGCATTTTCATAATTGTGGGCTGATTTGCGCCATGTTTTTTGGTGGGGGGGGGGGTTCGTTTTTATGGTGTAAAAACTACATGTTCACTTTATTCTACAGGTTGATACAATTACAGAGATACCAAATTTATAATATTTTTATGTTTTACCACTTTTATATAAAAAAATTTAGTGAAAAACATTTTTTTTTTGTGTTGCCACATTCTGAGAGCCATAACTTCTTTATTTTTTAGTGAATTTGGCGGTGTGATGGCTTATTTTTCACGGGGCAAGCTGTAGTTTTTATTAGTACCATTTTGGTGTATGGGTGATCATGTTTTATTAAATTTTTTGGGGGGAGCTAAGGTGACTATAAAACAGCCTTCACAGAGCGGGTTAAATAACGATATATTGTAATAGTTCAGACTTTTTTTTTTAAATTACTTTAGAGAAAAAATGAGAAAAGGTAAAAAATGTTTTACTTTTAATATTGTTTTTTGGTATATTAAGAAAAAAATGATTGTTGGATTGATGCACTATCTACTACAATGCTAGAGGCAGGGCTTAATAGGTGTACAAATTTGGCACTACAAAGATGGCAGACCTGAGGGCCTTCATTAGGCCCCGAGGCTGCCATGACGACCATCAGCACCTCATGATTGCGTCACGGGGGGCGATGGCACGTCATAGGTGGCCGCCTACCTCATTCTATCGCCTTAGATGCTGAGGTCGCAAATGACCATGGCATCTAAGGTCTTAAACGGGTGGAATCTAAGTGATATTTGATTCCGCCAATTGCAATGAGGTTTGGGCTGTATTACACAGCCGACACCCACTTAGTATGGAGCGAGCTTAGTCTGGGAGCCTGCTCCATACTTCCCCTTAACGGCTGCCACGTACATGTACGTGGCATGTGGTTTAGGGGTTAAATATTTAATGAAAAAAACTATAAAGTGTCTCTACATGCATAGAAAATATCATGCTAAATACAGATTAACTGGGCATAATACGATAAGCATACTTTCTGAGTCTTGTCAAGTGTCTTACTTAAATAAGACTTAGAGCCGCTAAACTTGACTATACACATTAGATAATCATCATATAAAAGTGATTTGGTTGACAGTTGTTACACCTGACCTCTCAAGAGGTCTATCAAATGTTCACATTACTTCAATGGAGGTAGGAGGGATAGGCGATAGTGTCAATAGATCAACCTGGTGAAGCTAAGCAAAGTCAATGGAAATTGAAGGGGTATCGTTTTTGGATGCAGTTGGTGGGGCCTTAGCGGTCAGACTCCCACCAATTTAAACATTGTTGTAGGACTTTCATTTTTGTTCCTGTACCCAATCATAGAGAACAGTGACGTTGTAATCTGACATCCCCTGTTCTCTCACTCCTGTACCAGAGCCAGAATATAGCAGAGAAAAGGGTTTCTCTCTGCTGCCTCTGGCAAATGAGAACTGAGTTACTAAAGGAGGATCTGTCACTAGTTTATTAATGCCCTATCTCCTCACTAATCTAATGGGCACTGTCATGCTGATAACTATAGTGAAAATTGTGCTCCATAACGATCCTTATTTCAAAATATATGACTTTTTTTTCTAAATATGCTAATGAGCCTATACTTGCCAAATGGCTGGTAACTCTTCACTTTCTCGGGTGGGTCGTGTTATGTTTTGTCTGTATGATGCTGTCCAATCAGCATCCTACAGTTTTTCTCCCTTCTCTGCGGAGTGTGATCTCAGCATCATAAAGTCAGATCATGCTGTGTTGTCAATTCCAGTCGCAGGTCCTTCAACACAGCGCTCTTACAGGAAGACGGTCCCTTCATCGCCTCCAGTCATTGCGGGGAGTCATCATCTGGAGGTGATGCAGGGACCGTCTTGCTGGAGGAGCGCTGAGTCGCTGTGTTGAAGGACCTCTGTCTATCATTGACAACAGAGCGTGATTTCGCTAGGGCATTAATAAACTAGTGATAGATCCTCTTTAAATGGAGTGTATTGTAGAAAAATAACATTATTTCAATTGGGAATTTATTATTCACCTATTTTTTTAAACATTTTTGGTAACATTTTTATTTTTATGTGGCTATCCACATATAAAAAAAAAATCACACTGGCCACTATATATTTCCTGTTCTCTGTAGCTCACTTGTCAACTTTGTTGTATATATGGGTAGTGGATGAGGAGAATCGTCTCATTATTATTAGAGGGTGTGCAAGTTAATGTTATTATATTAGTTGAAGCCCGGATAAGGTAGGAGCCACACTATACACTGTACAGGTAGATAAGCCTCCAAGGTATGCATCCCACCCTCGGATTATAGGGGAGGGAGCTGTATGCCATCACTTTCTGAAGACTGTAAAAATCTGTGAGAAATTATTTTGTCAATTAATTTCAGCTGCCATAAAGCGCACACTGCTACGCTGACCACACAGAAAGTCCAGAAAGGAAATGTGCGTCTCCAATATGGCTGACCCAAGGGAAGGCTTTACAAATAAAACATAAACAGCTACTACATTAAAAAAAAGGCAAACAAACATATTATTTATCATCTACGGTATATATTTAAATCTAATTAATGAAGCTAAAATTAAATACATCACACATTTCCTTTAAGCTGGCCATAAAAAAAATAGCATACATGTTTATTCAATTAGGAGAGTGATACAAACTGACAGCGAGACATTTCTGACAGTGGCTTATCTCCGCAGAAAAAAGGATTGAAATCCAATCTTCATTTCCACCAACATCTGCCATAAGGGAACAGTCAGGATGCCCCCTGCACACATTAGATTGTTGGTGATCTTGCTGAAATCGTTGTGTTCGACCACCATTAAAGAGGCTCTGTCACCAGATTTTGCAAGCCCTATCTGCTATTGCAGCAGATAGGCGCTGCAATGTAGATTACAGTAACGTTTTTATTTTTAAAAAACGAGCATTTTTGGCCAAGTTATGACCATTTTTGTAGTTATGCAAATGAGGCTTGCAAAAGTCCAAGTGGGTGTGTTTAACAGTAAAAGTCCAAGTGGACGTGTATTATGTGCGTACATCGGGGCGTTTAAACTACTTTTACTAGCTGGGCGTTCTGAAGAGAAGTATCATCCATTTCTCTTCAGAACGTCACTCACAGGTCCTGCATCGTGTCAGATGAGCGATGACACATCGGCACCAGAGGCTTCAGTTGATTCTGCAGCAGCATTGGCGTTAGCAGGTAAGTCGATGTAGCTACTTACCTGCAAACGCCGATGCTGCTGCAGAATCAACTGTAGCCTCTGGTGCCGATGTGTCCTCGCTCGTCTGACACGATGCAGGACCTGTGAGTGACGTCACCGCGTGATCTGGCAGAAGCTGGGCGTTCTGAAGAGAAGTGGATGATACTTCTCTTCAGAACGCCCAGCTAGTAAAAGAAGTAAAAACGCCCCGATGTACGCACATAATACACGCCCACTTGGACTTTTACTTTTAAACACACCCACTTGGACTTTTGCAAGCCTCATTTGCATAACTACAAAAATGGTCATAACTTGGCCAAAAATGTTCGTTTTTAAAAAATAAAAACGTTACTGTAATCTACATTGCAGCGCCTATCTGCTGCAATAGCAGATAGGGGTTGCAAAATCTGGTGACAGAGCCTCTTTAAGCTAGTTTGTATGGGCAGTTTAAGAGATGCCGCTGATTGACTGCTCCCAGTAACTTCCTGCTAAGAGATGATGGGAATGGGAGAATACATAATTTCCTTTGGGATTATGAGTCTGAAGGGCAGTCACACTCAATCATTCCCTTTATGAGCGCTCATACTGTTCACAGAACTCACTGGTTCATTGTGAGGAGGGATTTAAATCAATATATTATTTTGGATCTTTCTCTACAAAACTAAATCTGCAGAACTGCTCTTGGTCTAACATGCTCCCTGCAGATGGATCAGCATACTTAAGTGTGATTGATACATAAAGGGGTCCTCTGACTTCATATAAAGGAGAGCAGGGTGTACTCACAATCGGGCCGATTCTAGCTTTTCTGCTGCCTGAGGCGAAAATTTAAATGGCGCCCCCCAGATCTTGATTAATATTCCCCTGGCTGTTCTACCTCACTATCAGCCTCCTCCATCTCTTGCGGATGCACCATTGCCTTGTACTCCCCTGGCATGTGCGGTGCAGCGATAAAGCCAGGCAGAGTACACCTCGCTGCACGGTGCGTGCCCATTGAGTACAAGGCAATGGCGCATCCGAGAAAGTTGGAGGAGACTGGTAGTGGTGTAGAACAGCAAGGGGATGTCTATCAAGCATGCAAAGGGGGGTGTGCCGTTTTAAAAGTTGATTTTATAGATTTTGCTGCATCTGAAAAAAACATACAGTGGAATGTTTGGAAAGGTCATGTATTACCACATTCAAGGAGTTAAAACTACCTGACACATTCTTATTAAATACACAATGAATTGCAACAATTCCATCTGCCCTGCAGTTTTGTTATTATAAATATATCCTATATAATTACAGCACCAGAACAAAGCTCTGACATATATACGGCATCAGAACAAAGCTCAGTACATATACACAGAACCAGAGCAAAGCTATGTACATATATACAGCACAAGAACCAAGCTCAGTACATAAATACAGTACCAGAACAAAGCTCAGTACATAAATATAACACCAGAACCAAGCTCAGTACATATATACAGCACCAGAACAAAGCTCAGTACATAAATATAACACCAGAACCAAGCTCAGTACATATATACAGCACCAAAACAAAGCTCAGTACATATATTTACAGAACTGGAACAAATCTCAATACATAAATACATCACCAGAACAAAGCTCATACATACATTAAAAAAAAACACCAATACCAAGCTCAGTACATAAATACAGCACAAGAACAAAGCTCAGTACATAAATACAAAAACAAAAAAGACCCTGGTAGTTGGTGGGCACATTATCAATTCATAGCAACTGGATGCCAATCGGCAAAAAAAAAAGTTTAATTATACATTTTTATTAGGCTATAAGAAGCAAATAAACTAACCACATAAATAAATTAAAATGAACCATGCACGCTGCTAGAGCAGGATCTATATAGAGCAATGCTTAATAGGTGTATGTAGTAGTAGGCACTTAAAGAGACTCTGTCACCACATTATAAGTGTCCTATCTCCTACATAAGGAGATTGGCGCTATAATGTAGGTGGCAGCAGAGCTTTTTATTAAAAAAAGCAATCTATTTTCACCATGTTATTAGCGATTTTAGCTTTATGCTAATTAGTTTCTCAATGGACAACTGGGCGTGTTTTACTATTGACCAAGTCGGCGTTGTACAGAGGAGTGTATGACGCTGACCAATCAGCGTCATACACTTCTCTCCATTCATTTCCTCAGCACATAGGGATCCTTTTAGATCGCTATGTGCTGTCTTATACTAACACATTAACGATACTGAAGTGTTTAGACAGTGAATAGACATTCCACGGGATGTCTATTCACAATCTCGTTGTAACCTGTCATTTACAGCGTAAACTCGCGGGATTACACTTGCTCTGCTGTAACTACCACAGAAACATTAACGAAGTGCACAGATTGTGAATAGACATCCCGTGGAATGTTTATTCACTGTGTAAACACTTCGGTATTGTTAATGTGTTAGTATAAGACAGCACATACCGATCTAAAAGGATCCCTATGCGCTGCCTAAATGAATGGAGAGAAGTGTATGACGCTGATTGGTCAGCGTCATACACTCCTCTGTACAACGCCCACTTGGTCAATAGTAAAACACGCCCAGTTGTCCAGTGAGAAACTCATTAGCATAAAGCTAAAATCGCTACTAACGTGGTGAAAATAGATTGTTTTTTTTAATAAAAAGCACTGCTGTCCTTATGTAGGAGATAGGGCACTTAAAATGTTGTGACAGAGCCTCTTTAAGGTAAAAGTGCATTAGAAGCCAGCAGTTGCAGAACGCTATGGCTACACCAACTGCTAAGTATCGGTGAATCCAGCAACAGAGCATGTAGTTAAAATTGAAAAAGAGCCCCCCCCCTCAACATGTTTCGCTACATATGTAGCATCCTCAGGGGTTCAGGGTCTAATGGCCTTTTTTTTTTTCTTTTTTTCTATGATCAGCACAGTGGTGGAGCGTCCTTCACGCACCCTTCATTTCAAATGCTGAAAGATTTATTTAATGGTATATATAACTCTGCTTTTCTGTCCTCCTATATAGTCTAATGTTATCTCTGAAACTTTAACAAACTATTTGACCATCATTAAGTTTTATGATCCCTCCAGACAAGCTAGTTTGTTTGTTTATCTCTGCAGAGCTTTTTCAACTCATATGTCTAGTTTATTTGATTAATATCTGAACAAGCTTAATTTGGCCTAGATCTGTGCATCTACTCCCCTATATATTAGGATGTAACATAAGGGGAAGGCACTCGTGCAGGGGGGCATGACTGCAGAAGTCATATCTGTCTAAGTGTCATATTGGAAAAGTGTCCTGGCAGTTATACATGGCAGTTAGACAGAGTAAGTGACAGGTAAGCTGTGTGGACCAAACAAACAAACTTGCATACATTATAATTATTACTTTGGAATTTGTATCTGTTTCCTACGACCAAACCATCACAACATGTTTACTGCCTCACTCATCATTGTAGCTGTTGCTGGTTTACAATCCTACCGTCTATTTATCCCTTTAGAAAATTCAGTCCACATAAGTCCCTCTCTCCTTCCCTCGCCCATGTACAGCTCCCATGCACTATTCACTTTGCTGAATCACCTTAACCCATCTCATCCCACTGCTCAACACAAAAAACGCTCTCATAAATCACAGAACCATCTGCCTTCTCTCTCCATTCTCCTGCTACTAGCTGCAGGGGACATCTCTCCCAACCCTGGTCCTCCCTTTTCTTCTGCCAAACGCAACCACTTACCTGCCACACAAAGAAACCCTGCAAATCTCCTTAACATTTTTTGTATGTCTTCTCCTGTCTCTTGTAACTGTGCTCTCTGGAATTCTCAGTCCATGTGCAACAAACTCACCTTTATTCATGACTTATTCTATTCTAACTCTCTCAACCTTCTGGCTCTTACAGAAACATGGCTACACCTGTCTGACACTGTTTCTCCTGCTGCTCTATCTTATGGTGGTCTCCACTTCTCTCATGCCCCCGGATCTGAGAACAGGCAGGGTGGAGGAGTATGTATACTTCTTTCCCCACACTGCACTTTCCAGGTGATTCCCCCGTAACCTCACTCACATTCCCCTCCTTTGAAGTCCACACCCTCAGACGTTTTCACCCTTTTTCCTTCAGAGTGGCAGTTGTCTACCTCCCCCCCGGGCTCACCCTGCCAATTCCTGGATCATTTTGCTGCCTGGCTTCCACAATTTCTATCCTCTGAAACACCCGCTCTCATCGTGGGTGACTTCAACATCCCCATTGATAACCCAATCTCCCCATCTGCCTCCTAGTTTCTATCTTTAACCTCTTCCCTAGGTCTGTCACAATTTACTAACTCTCCTACCGTGAAGACGGGCATTCGCTTGACCTGGTCCTCTTCCGGCTCTGCTCAGTTTCTGACTTTATTAACTCTCCTCCCCTGCTCTCTGACCACAACATTCTCTCTTTTACTATCAAATATTCTCTGCCTCCTTAGGTCATGCCTATCTGTCAGACATACAGAAATCTACATGCCATTAACACTCAGAAACTCATAGACAGTCCACAGTCCTCATTGTCCCCTATCTCTTCCCTCACCTGTCCCAATCTGGCCGCCAAACATTACAATAACACTCTCAAAAATGCATTGGATGAAGCAGCCCCCCCTACACTCCGAACCACACGACAAAGACGACGACAAACCTGGCACACGCCTCCATCCCACTTTCTTCAGCGGTGCTTGAGATGTGCCGAACGTCTGTGGAGAAAATCGCATTTGGCTGATTTCCTCCATTACAAATTAATGTTCAAAACTTAAAACTCTGCCCTTCACAGAGCCAAACAAGTCTATTTCAATTCTCTCATCTCCGCACTATCTAATAATCCAAAACGCCTCTTTGATACTTTTCACTCCATCCTTAGTCCTATGTTATTCTTTTTGCCATGATTAAGAGCAACACGCTTGCTCGAAACGCGTAGGCCAAGGTCATCCAGCCCGCTCAATATACATACCTTGAGACTGCGTCTCCATGCAATTTTTAACTATTTTCTATAATAAAATTGGGAACAGTTTTCCTTTTTAATCAAACACAGCGCTGGATTTTTTCCTTCTCTTTCCTTACATAAATACAGCACCAGAACCAAACTCAGTACATATATGTAGCACCAGAACAAAGCTCAGTACATAAATACAATGCCAGAACAAAGCTCAGTCCATATATACTGCACCAGAACCAAGCTCATTACATATATACAGCACTAAACCAAGCTCAGTCCATAAATATAGCAACAGAACTAAGCTCAGTACATAAATACAGCACCAGAACAAAGCTCAGTTCATAAAAACAGCACAAGAACAGAGCTCAGTACAGATATACAGCAACAGAACCAAGGTCAGCACATAAATACAACACTAGAACCAAGCTACAATTATACAGCACCAGAACCAAGCTCAGTACATAAAAACAGCACCGGAACAGAGCTCAGAACATATATACAGAACCAGCACAAATACAGGAAGAAAATAGAGGAAGCAGACCGCCGCCTGTGGTGTGAGGCTCACCTCACCTCTTGGATGGTGCGACCCTGCTCACACTTTATAATTCACCGCACAGAGACCATGCGGTCAGAAGTGAGAATGCGGCTGTGATTGACAGCCACACTCTGGCGCTGCTAATTGCAGTGAGGACTAAGTGAGTGGGACCCATTTGTCCTGTGCTTGTCAACCCCTAATGGAACAAAAAAATATCAAAGAAAAATGTAATAAAAAAAGTGATAAAAAATCATCCCACAAAACCTGGGAACATGAATGAAACATATCCTTAGCAAAAGAAGAGATCAATATATAACAAATGTAGAAATTCATTGGGATTATCTATGTGTGTCAGATTAATGGAGTCGACATACAAGTTAACCTATGGGCGATATAACACGCCTTCTGTTCTCCAATTATTTTCTGTTGACATATCCCCATTGTGTTAGCCTTGTCTTTAATTTCCTTATTTGTACATATGGTGGGAGTGTGAAATGATTATACCCTTTTGGGCAAAAATGCAATCAATTATGAACCATATTGACCCATATTCATATTGATGCTTATTTTTCCCCAAATAATCTTTCTGAATTTGTAGCCCGCTTTTCCAAGGAACTTCCCTAAAAACCTATGGTTCCAACTTTTAACTATGACTAAAGTCCTTATCCCAATCTACTGGGCCAATACTACTACCCCACCAATCCATCACTGGCTAAGGACAGTAGCCCAGATCACCCAGACGAAGGAGATTTCACATTTGGAATTGCATTCCCATTCCAAATATATATAGATCTGCCAGCCATGGTTTACCTTTTGCACCAATGAGATTTTTGAAATACCTTATTAGACACTCTAATATCTCTGGACCTCTTACTTCCTATACTCTACATACTTTAGGATTGTGCTTTATTTCTTATTTCTGAGGTGACTTGAATTGTATACTTTGGTATACATATTTTAGATTATAATTTAAAGGTAGTATAGCAGCAGTTTTAGATTAAGAAAGCATTTTGGAGACTCCACCGGAGACGTAGACAAAACAAGTAAATTTCATTAGTAAAAAAATTTCAATATTTTAACATAAAAAAAGACATTTGTTTAACAAAGTGATAAATGTTGGAATTGAATACAAAAACTATTGTTGATTATGTATGAATTTCTCTTTATATAGCAGAAAATATTGTTCTGTAAACCAGACACTTTACAAGCTTTTTACTTATCTCATTTCCAATTTGATTTGAGAAATAAATACACAAAAAATATAACAAAAATGTCTGATATTAATACTGCTGCTAATTACTTAAAATTATATTGATGCCCATTTACAGTCCATCAAAGAAACAATATCTCCCTCTTGTGGCCTTTTGTACAAATTACAGGTTTCTTAAAGCATCAGTAACTAAACACTTCTTATGTATTCTTTGGCTATGTTCACACGCTTAGCAAAATACGTCTGAAAATACGGAGCTGTTTTGAAGGGAAAACAGCTCCTGATTGTCAGACTTTTTTAAGCAACTCGCATTTTTTGCTGCTTTTTTTTACGCCCATTTTTGGAGCTGTTTTTCTATAAAGTCAATGAAAAACGGCTCCAAAAACGGCTCAAGAAGTGACATGCTCTTCTTTTTCGCGGAGGTTTTTTAATGTGGCCATTTTTAAAAACAGCCGCGTAAAAAAAAGCCCCATCGGAACAGAACTTTGTTTTTCCAATTGAAATCAATGGGCAGATGTTTGGAGGCTCCCAATCATTCGTTCGTTTTTTCGGCCGTTTAGGGCCCGAAAAATGGCTGAAAATAAGCTGTGTGAACATACCCTTAGGCCCTGTTCACACAGAGTTTTTTGCAGACAGAAAATTCTGCCTCAAAATTCCGTCTGGAATTCTGAGGCAGATTGTGATTTGCCTGCACACCGTTTGCCGCGTTTTTCTCCGGCAGCCATTGAGCGCCGCGGGCAAAAACGCTGCAAAATACGCTTTCTCTGCTTCCCATTGATGTCAATGGGGGGGGGGGGTCAGAGATGTAAACGCTCGAAGATAGGACAGGTCACTTCTTTTTCCCACGAGTCGGTTTTACCACTCGCGGGAATAAAACACCTCAGCCTCCCATTAAATCAATGGGAGGTGTTTTCCGACTTTTTTGGCGCGTTTTCAGACGCAGTTTTCGTGTCAAAAAACTCTGTGTGATCAGGGCCTTAGGCGAATAAATGTGGTACATACACAAGGAAAAGCTCCTGGTGTACACCCTGGGCATATCCATAAACTGTAAAGAGTGTTCTTTTGGCATATGTGTGACTGGTGTACGTCTGTATACTTTTTTTTTAAACTATATTCGAAAGTGTAGTTGACTATGCTTTCAATACATAGGTATTTTGCAAAAAAAGTATATTGCACAGTATAATTTTTTACAAGGAGAGTCAATGGCAGCACATTTGCAAACATCTGGGCTATATGTTTGACGTATACGTCAGGAGATTTTTTCTGGCTTGTATGCTGGACATAATGTACACACGTGGTGTGAACAGGAACCTCAGCAGGCTTCTACTGTATTTGATTTGTTTTCTATACAGGGCAACATTCCCTGTTTTAAAAGAAAAAGGAGTAGTTTACAGAACATCATTTTTCTAAGAGAAGAAATATTGCTTTCTCTCGGGCACAGACAAGCATGAAAGTAGTTCCCAGAGAGGTGGTCGACTAGATAAACTTGTGGTTAAAGGCCTATTAATTATCAGAGATGAGTGAATTTCCCAAATAAGTTTCCGATCCAAGTAGGTTGAGTCGGCTGTTTGATTAGTTTCAGTATTTGCTGCAAATCGAATCTGACCTGAAAACTTATGCAAATCGATTGGCCTAAAAACTTTTGTCTGACTCTCTGATATCTTCTAGGACTGTATCCAAGTGAAATCCAACCCCTTTCAAGCTCCTTAACCCCAAAATAGCATTTAATGTGAAAGCGACAGCAAAAAATATAGGTAGAGGGAGGGATAACCACAGCGCATTTTGGGAAGGCAGTCTGCAAGGTATTACAGGAAAGCCTGTCTGAGCTCATGTGATCCTATTTCTAATCGGTTAGAAGGCGGCCAGTGCTCTTCGGCAACCACCATTTTGCCGCAAACCCCAAAAGTTTTGTAATTCACCGAATCCAACGTTTTTGGGAAATTTGGACCAAATTAGAATTATCTAGAATCAATTTGCTAATTTTTATTACTTACGCTTGAACGAAGGCAGCTACTTCTTTATATGTCTCTGAAGATGAAGTCGTCACTGGGCTGTGGAGAGAACAATATGCTCAAGACATAACAATCTCTCTTGCTTTTTGCATACATGGCATAATGTCATTTATAGAACACAAATAGAGATGAGCGTATCTATTCTATATGACTTGAATTCTCTGCGAATTTCCCAAAACATTTGGATTTGGCAAATTCTGAAACATTTGGGGTTCATGGCGCACGAATCACGACAAAATGTTGTCCATTGGCAAGAGCTGGCTGCCGTTTACCGATTAGAAAAAATAATCACATGAGCTCGGGCTAGTTTTCCTATAATGCCTGGCAGGCAGCCTTGACTATGTGGGTGAAACCACTACAGAGGTACGTCTCAGGTTGAGAAACCATAGATCAAACATCAAGACTAAAAGGCAGGATTTACCAGTGTCAAGACACTTTGTTGAGAAGGGACACAGCCTGTCACAGTTGAGATTCAGAGTCATTGACTCTGTGCCTCAGCTGAGACGTGGCGGTGATAGGGGCCGGATGCTTAAAAGAAAAGAGCTTGAGTGGATCTTTAAATTAGAGACCATGTCTCCTAAGGGATTGAATATAGAATATCCTTGTGGTCCACATATATAAGGATGGGCCATCTATTCTCTCCCTAAGATCGATAGAGATATGATTGGTTGACGTCCCCAAAGGTGTAATTGTATGTTCTTGATGTATGTTTTTTGAGGTCCTATTTTGACCTCTTTTTAACATGCATTTTTAAATTTGTTTTTATATTTCATATACATTGTGTATTTCCTTCTTGTATATTTCAGATACACAATCACATGTCAAGCAATTTTTTGAGAGATATTGGAAAGCGGCAGAAGTCTTCTTGTTTCTATTTACAAAAACGACAAATTCATGTTTGGATTTTATATATATGTACTGAGCCATATGAGATAGCTTATTAAAAATAACATGGGTCGTGGAGAATTATATATTTGGATTTTTGGTCCTTATACTGTGGACGTTCGTATCTGCATTTTGGGTATTTGTATCTATGTCTTATTATTTTTTTCAAAATGTGGGCACAGCATTAATATTTAACGCATACTGTCTCATTCAGACAGATGCGTTTCTCCTTGAAGGTGACACTCACGTGGGAATGTGTTTTATTCCTGTTTGAGTGCTAACCTTCCTTATAGCACGATATCTTCATTTTTTTGCCCCATTGGTGACCATAGTTAACAACAGTGATCCATTATGACATACAATTTTTTGTTTCTATCAGTAGGGGGTGCCAGAGTACACTATCAGTAGTGTCCTTTCAGCTCCCTTTATCCAAATCTCCCGATGTGTGGAAATTTGGTTCAAAACCCATATAACTTTGTGGGGGTTGAACCTGATAATCCACAATATCATGTGTATCATGACAAATAATAGTCTTGTTCTTAATACTAAGCAATCTCTGCTCTGCGTTTTTTATAAATCCCAGCTGGCGCATGCGCAATAGAGGTGGAACGCATGTTCCGATGTGGCGCATGCGCAGTGGGGATTTATTGCCAGATGCGTTCCACCGGACTTAATATCCGGTTTGGGCGCCATCTTGGGACATGCGCAGTTGACACACGTGTGTGTCGGGCGCAATTCCCTATTCTCGGCATGGATAAACGTCTGTACAGTAAGTACACTTCTACTTAGATTTAATGAGTCTCTGCCTGCTTCCAATCATCCATAATTGCCCCTAATCATAGCACTTTGTTTGTCTACCACTACACTGTTGTATGTATTTCATGATATTTATATGCTTTACAGTGGGAGAACTATGCACATGTTTTATATGTCTTTTTATATAACTGACACATTTGTATGTATATGTTTTGATGGTATTATGCATTTAATTGTGTGATTGCCAATTTATGTATACTCTTCCTATAAATACCTGACACTTTGTTTAGTTTGTTATGGCTTGAGAAAGGTTCCTGTTGAACCGAAACGTTGCTGTATTGAGGTGAATAAATCCACTTTTTGCTTTCATCTACTCTGAAGTCCTGGTGCCGTTGCTGTGGTCTATGTGTTTTTCTCTATTCTATTGGGGAATTGATTCACCCCCAGGTAACGAGCACATGGCCTGATTTTTTGGAAACCATTGGAGTGCTGTGTTCATCTACCATTGGACTGTGTTTATATATACATATATATATATATATATATATATATGTCCATCTAGCGCTAAAACCTGTATCCATCAGGTAAGTTGCACTGACTGGTTTAGTGTCAGCAGGTCAACACGCAGGATCGAGCTCTTACCGATTACATAGAAGTTCATAACTTATAACTGATCGATAACTGGTGGATCCTTTATCTGAGACCTGCAGGACCCGCTGACACTGAACCCGTCAGTGTCACTTACCAGATGGATTCAGGTCTCAGCGCAAGATACAGCTGCTCTGTATACAGAATACAAAGCAACTGTATCTCAAAAAGTAAAAATAATTTTTAATAAAAAGTATTTAGAAAGTTGCACAAAAGACACTGATAGATTTATTCTAAAAAAAGAAAAAAAAAAGAAAAAACCCATTCCAAGGGTATGCATAGCATTTAACATTAATGTTGAAGGCTTAAGAATATTAAACGTGGGTTAACTGCATAAGTTTATTAGCTGTAATTATTATTGTATGAGGAAAACGTTTTTATAAGTTTATATCCAATTTACTTTCTTGTAAGGCTTCGTAGTTCGCTGTCACTAAAAGGGCTTTATTATGAGAATGTAAATTCCTTCCTAAACTCAGATTTCAGCGTCGTCAGAGATATCTTGCAAACAGGTTAGCCAAAAACAAATAATTTTTTGTATGTGCGACAAACTGTATTCCACGGAACATGGTGTGGCGGCACATGGAGAGAGGAGACTCCATGTGATGCCATGTGCTGACGTACAGTCTCCTGTACATGGCTTTGCTGAATGAATGGAGACTTATTGTGTATGGTACAAGCAATTATTTTCTATCAACCAAAGTATCAGATGTTTGTTGGTATGGTCTACAAACATGTTGGTAAATGTTCAAGTTTCACTGCCTTCAATACAAAAATGTTCAACTTATATGAAAAAATTTATTATTCAGTGACCATTAGTTTAATTTCAGTTCATCAGATCACCTGTGATCACTGGGGAAAACTTCCAGCCGCCACGCATTGTAGTATTACACAGCGTCCATTGAAGTCAATGGGCATCCATAGTAATGCCAAGTCCTCCACAGTAAGAGCTGGTCTATGGAGTGGCTCTTCACTCTGTCTAATAGTGGGCGTCCCAAGCAAGGGACCCCTGTATAACGTTCATATGTCCCAGTATAGCATGTGAATATGGACTTTAAATCTGAAGTCCAGCGCTAAACAAGAATCACATAACAAAATTACTCCATAGCATTGCAAATATAATAGAATCAAACATTTAAAAGCAATTTATAAAATTAAAATCCCACACTTCAATAGTATATACTGTATCTCAACCGTCATGACACATGCAGGTGTCATACCATGTATGTATAGTAATATTCTATATAAAATGTATAAAAAAAAAACAGAAAAAATACTATTAATTGCATTAGTATCAGTCGCTTATCAATCAGCAGGTAAACAACAAGCTGCCACTTCTCCCATTTGGTGAGATTTATCAAAACCGCTGCAGAGGAAAAGTGGAGCAGTTGCCCTTAACAATCAGGTCCAATTTTTAGAGGCCTATTAAAAGGCAAATCTACTTTCCTATGGACTAGTTTTAATACATCTCCCCACTGTCTAGCCAAGTGAAATACACATGAAATGTCTATTTGCTGTACTAACACTATTCGTATCTACGGGTGCCATCCGATGTCAAGTCAACTGATCTGCAGGGGAATACTGGTCGACTGAGTTGAAATTCAGCATTGATCACCATTGATCTTGAGCAATCCAAGCTCCAAGATTTTCTTATGATGGAAAAATATTTCGATGGTTGGAACCCCCAACCACCCCCTACTCTTTATGGGAACCTTTACTCATTTGTTTCTGCGCCTGCCTAGATTCTCCCCTCTTCTGACTTCACTTCTTACATTGTAACTCTACATGGCTTCTTTGCATAGCACATGACCTACTGTCTATATATTTGAGAGTGACAACATTTTGGACTATGAACTTCTCATTTTGACATTCTAGTTATTGTGTTTGTTGATTTAAAATAATATAAGACATTTCCTTTTTGTATAAACATGTTCTTTGTGGCCTTAAGGGAACTAAATGGTTGAAAACGTTCTTGGTCATGTTCCAATGCATCATAACCACAGGGTAAGGAAACATTTTCTGTGTCAATCTTCCTTATTTTGACAGTGTTTTCTATACTTTGACTGTTGAAACCTGAGCTTTTACTCCTGAAGGCAATTCACATAAATATACAGACAGGAAGACACCAATGTTGTACTGCTGAGACTTTGCATAAATTGTTTCTTTATGTTGGAGCACCTGTTACCATCCAGATTATGACAAACTGGGATAGTAGATAAAGGTAGGATAAAAGATGCAGAGTTTTATGGTATCGGCGCCAGGCTAGTAGAAAAGGATCGTACTCTGAATGTAAACAAAAAAGTTTCCATACACTGACAACTTGCAGTAAGCTTGAAAATTTAGAGGAAATAAAAGACATCATATATATTAGAAAGTTGTATAACTTTTCATTAAACTGGAGAACCCAAATAACAGCAAACGTACACACCATTTAGCAGGGCAACTGATGTTTATAGGGACATTAATATGTTGTTACATGTATTTTACTGGTGTGGGCACACTTATTGCAGTACTGGAATATGATGTTCTTAAAATACTGCCACTGAGAGCGGCTACATAGGCGTCAGGAACAGGATGAAGAAGGGAAAATAGCTGACAAAATATAGCTTCATCCAGCCTCGGTGCTCTCAGGACAGGAGCTTCATACGTGGAAATCACCCACAATTGGTACCAGTGTAGAAGAACAAGATAACAAGTAAACAGCTGAAGGCTTTATTCAGACGAACGGGAAAAACGTCCGTGCAACGCGCGTATTTTGCGCGCACGTTGCACGGACCTATGTGTCTATGGGGCCGTGCAGACATGTCCGTGATTTTTCATCAGCGTGAGTCCGCTGAAAAAAAGTCACGACATGTCCGTTCTTTCGCCGTTTTGCACGCATCACGCACCCATTGAAGTCAATGGGTGCGTGAAAACCACGCATGCCGCACGGAAGCACTTCCGTGCAAACTGCGTGATTTGCGCAAGAGCTGTCAAAAGGATGAATGTAAACAGAAAAGCACCACATGCTTTTCTGTTTACAAACATCCAAACGGAGTGTCTTTGAGATGAGCGAACCCGGACAACCAAACCGAACTTCACCGGGTTCGGCCGAACTAGTTTTGGCCGAACCCGGCAAAAAAATTTCCGGTACGTGACGTCAGGAAATAGTCACTGTCCAGGGTGCTGAAAGAGTTAAACTGGTTCAGCACCCTGGACAGTGACTTCCGATCCCAATATACATGAACGTGTAAAAAAAAAAGAAGTTCTGACTTACCGATAACTCCCTGCTTCTTCCTCCAGTCTGACCTCCCGGGATGACAATTCAGTCCAAGTGAGAGCTCCAGCCAATCACAGGCCAAGCACAGGCTGCAGCGGTCACATGGACTGTGGCATCATCCAGGGAGGTGGGGCCAGATGTCAAGAGAGGCGCGTCACCAAGGACGCGTCACCAAGGCAACGGCCGGGAGGGAAGCTCTCGGTAAGTATGAACTTTTTCTTTTTTTTTAACAGGTTTCTCGATATTGTGATCGGCATTCACTGTCGAGGGTGCTGAAAGAGTTACTGCCGATCAGTTAACTCTTTCAGCACCCTGGACAGTGACTGACGTCGACTAGACTCATCTCTATGATAGCGGCTGCGCGAAAATCACGCAGCCGCGCATCATACACGGATGACACACGGAGCTATCAAGTGGTTTTTGCGCGCGCAAAACGCCACGTTTTTGCATCCTCAAAAACGCCACGTTCGTGTGAATCCAGACGAAAAGATATTAAAATATATCTCACATAAGTCAGAAAGGGTATATTTACACATTTCAGTCAAATTGCGCTATGACCGCGACATGGGAATACACCCTTACTCAGTGACCTGTTTTTCCAAGTAACTTTTTGATACTTTACAGGGGAAATAGTCTTTACAATTATGCTCTATAGCAGCGTTTCTGGTTTTCATTCAGAAAGTTCATCAACTAAGTTAATAAATAAGTTAAAGGGGAAATAGACCCAAAAGTAATCTTCAGTTGGTTGGGTTTGTTTGTTTAGATCACACTTTAGTTTCAAATATCTGGAATACCCCAACCCCTTCTTTGACACAACATTTTAAACAAAATGTCATTCGTATCAATGGAGCTTTGCATAAGCTGGTTTAGATGTAAGGGGTATTTCACAAGGCATTTTTGGAGCGTATTTAGATGTGGAAACCGCTTCGTCATCACCGCCAATAAATTCCCCAAATCACCCACCATCATGAAAAAAAAAGCTCTTTGTTTGAGTGGGTTTTGCCTCTTACCTTACACTAAAATTAATGGGAGGCAGAAAAATCCTGCTGCACTCATTTGGAGTATCTTTTGCTGCAGTTTTTGACCGTGTTTTTTTGCATTAGATTCATATGGCTAAAAAAAATGCTGCAAAAAATGCGGGGAAAAAAAAAAGCTTAAAAAAACGCTAGCATTTCAAAATCTGCCTCAAAATTACTGAAGGAATTTTGAGGCTGATTTTTTTTGTCCAGACATAAAACGCCAAGCGAACTACCCCTAAGGATTTGTCCCAAATCTGACAAGACTTATTATTTTTTGTGTACATTTTTTGCTTCAATAAAAATTCATTGTTTTCAGACCATAGAAAAGTAAATGCTACAACGGTGTCGCCTAACACTAACAATTGAGAAACATTTTGAAGCATGAATTATAAGGGTATGTGCACACGAGAAGTGGCTTTTACGTCTGAAAAGACAGACTGTTTTCAGGAGAAAACAGCTGCCTCGTTTCAGACGTAAAAGCTCCTCCTCGCATTATGTGAGGCGTCTTTGACGCTCGTAAATCTTGAGCTGCTCTTCATTGACTTCAATGAAGAACGGCTCAAATTACGTTGCAAAGAAGTGTCCTGCACTTCTTTGCCGAGGCAGTCATTTTACGCGTCGTCGTAATTTTTTAAAGGCCCTTTGGAAAATGATAGTAGCAATCTGATTGGTTGACATGGGCAACTATTCCACTTTTGCTTTGCACCACATTTGATGGATTTCTCCCAGTAAGTTTAAAATAAAGAAGTCTCCCTTAATTGCATTACATTTTTTTTAGTAAAAAATCTCATACAAGAATAAAAAAAGTTAGCAAAGAAACAATAACTGTGATTATTCAATATAAAAAAAACTTTGCTTCGCTTATATTACATAATAAAAAAATGCAGACTAATTTATATGTACCCCCAAATGGAACTTAAAAAACTACAATTCCTTCCACATAAAACAAGGACTTATACAGCTGCATCAATAAAAAAATGCTGGCAAAATGTGGAGAGGCAAAAACGAAAAAATTTACTGAATCATTAAGGGCTCATGCACACGACCGTAGCCATGTGCACGGCCGTGATTTTCGGGTCGGCCGGCAGGGGACTGTCAGCCACGAGCTGCCCGCAAATCGCGGGCCATGAACATGGCCGTGGTCATTATTTTCAATGAGCCTGGACCGCAGAACACGGCCGTAATAAGACATGTCCGTTCTTTCTGCGGTGCGGGCATGGACCATAAAAACTACGGTTGTGTGCATGGCCCCATAGAAATTAATGGGGCCACAATTCTCCCGTGGATTTTCGGGGGAATTGTGGCCGCAAAAGCAAGTTCATGTGCATGAGGCCTAAGGCCCAAACAGACTTGGTCATTAAGGAGTTAAATATGAAGACATATAACATTGCTTGTATAAGTAGATATTCTGTATTGGACCCTGTGTGGCTTAAATCTGAATCAGGCATATGCATATGGAATGTGTTGTGAATATAAAATCTCTATGCAGATGGTTCAGGAACTGAAACAAAAGCATGTCGTGGGATACTACAATCCTACACAGCGATTCACTTTACCATGCATTGTTCAAAATGTTTAAAAGCACCATAAATCTGCATGCGTTTTCTAGTTATAAATATCTGTTGTAATATTATTACTGGCGACAAAAGACTATTTCATTACAATATCACACAGTGTCAGTATATTTACACTAGAGGATCACTAATACTTCAACACTCTATAAAGTCTGTAGAATTTAATGGGTGCAGTGGCGTAACTACCGCTGTAGCGGCTGCTACGGGGCCTGCAGGATGAGGGGGCCCGTGATGCCCGCTGACATGGATCCAGTGTTCACTATAAGGTGTGCGGCTGTGCGGCCACGCACCTTCCACAGGTGGATGCAGTGGAGTCGCAAGCAGCGGAGGTGGCTCCGGTCCTAGCGACAGCCAAATTCACTTGTATCTGAGTCCTCGGGACGCAGATATAAATGAATACTATAGACTGTAGGCCACGTTAGGCCTGCAGCCTATAAGGCACTGGGTAGACTCCCTGCGCAAGCTGGTCTCCGCATGCGTCCTGCCCAAGAGGCAGTGTAGTGCTCCGTCCGTCGCGGGAGCAGGGCAAGGTAAATACAATCTTTTATTTTTTGAGGGGCTGTGTGGTAATATACAGGGGGGTGGATTTCTGTGTGGTAATATACAGGGGGGGATTGCTGTGTGGTAATATACAGGGGGGGTTGCTGTGTAGCACTATATATAAGGGGAAGTGGGGGCTGTGTAGCAGTATATACAAGGGGAGGGGGCCGTGTAGCACTATGTACAAGGGGGATTGCTGTGCAGCACTATATACAAGGGGAGGGGGGATTGCTGTGTGGCAGTATATATAAGGGGTGGGGGCTGTGTGGCAGTATATACATGGGGAGAGGGGGGCTATGTAGCACTATATACAAGGGGGGATTGCTGTGTAGCACTATATACAAGGGGAGGGGGATTGCTGTGTGACAGTATATACAATGGGAGGGGGATTGCTGTGTGACAGTATATACAAGGAGAGGGGGATTTCTGTGTAGCAGTATGTACAAGGGGAGGGGGGATTGCTGTGTGGCAATATATACAAGGGGAGGGGGGATTGCTGTGTAGCAGTATATACATGGGGAGGGGGGATTGCTGTGTGGCAGTATATACAAGGGGAGGGGGGATTGTGGGGCCTGTATGTGGGGCACTATCTACAGGGACTTCTATGTAGGGAACTATCTACAGGGAGGCTATGGGGGCACTATGTACAGCGGGCATGGTGTGTGTATGTGTGTGTGTGTGTGTGTGTGTGTGAGTGTGTGGGACACAGTGTATGGCGCTATTATTATTAGATGTGCCGTGTATGGTGCTATTATAATCAGGGACACAGTGTATGGTGCTATTATAATCAGGGACACAGTGTATGGTGCTATTATAATCAGGGACAGAGTGCATGGTGCTATTATACTTAGGGGTGCAGTGTATGGTGCTTTTATATTTAGGGGAGTTGAGAACTTTATCTTCGCTTATAGGTGCAGAAAAGTTTTAAAAGCGAGAAGCTGAAGACATCTGAGCAGAAAACTGCAGAAATGGGCTGTGGCTGGCAGAAATCATCATAGAGGTCTGGATCGGAGGGAGGAGAAAAGAGAAAAATAATCTGAGACATTACCAGTGAGTCAGTTAATGTAAATGTTTATTCTGCCTCTAATCAGTAATGTAGTCACTGTATGATCTGCGGCAAGATGAAGGGTGGTTTGATTATGATATGATTTTTTTTTTGTGAAACAGCATCTCCCAGCATATCCTTACCATTGTTCGGGCCATGCTGGGAGATGTAGTTTTTCGCCGTACAAACCTATACGGTAGGGGTTGCACTAAATAGAGCTGTATTTGTTCTGGCGCTGTATATATGTAGAAAAAATATCAGCAGCAGAAGCCACCGGTGTGCTCACCAAAATGTTTGTCCTGAGATTTGTAGTTCCTCATAGGAGTGCAGTCGGAAGGGGGGCTTGTAGGCAGACAAGGAATCCAATGTAGAAAAGTATAAGGCCCCATGCACACGAACATGCTTTTGCAGCCGCAATTCCCCCGAAAATCCACGGGAGAATTGCGGCCCCATTCATTCCTATGGGGCCATGCACAAGACCGTGGTTTCCACGGTCCGTGCATGGCCCCGGATCGTGGACCGTAGAAAGAACGGGCATGTCTTATTATAATAATGGCCCTAGCCATGTGCACAGCCCGTGATTTGTGGGCGGCTCGCGACTGACAGTCCGCTGCAGTCGTGTGCATGAGGCCTAAAGAAGAATCCTCAGCACATCCACATTTCAAATTTATGTTAAAAAGAGCTTTATTTTATCATAGAATTAAAAATCCAGGAGAACGCAGGGATGGTGTGTTACCGCTAACGCGCTTCGAACAAAGTGTTCTTACTCATAGCTTAAGGTAACAAAATGAGCACAGGTGTTTTAAAATCAACAACAGCCCATCTTGACATATCTGACTAGAGAGAATGCCATTACCGGTTTTGGAAGAAATGTATTATTCTACAACAATATTATTGTGAATATACAAGTATATAAACGTAAATATCAAACACTTTTGCATTATAATATGACAAGCGACCCATTTCTTAAAGGACATAGGAAAAATGCCAATGGAATTTGGATATCAATCCAAATTAAACAAGACAGGTGAATGAGCAGAAATAACATATATGTAGCATAAAAGGTCAAACACCATATTGACAGATCAGATAAAGCGGCTCTACGCAACAAAATGTGAGAGTTTAGACATAATTAATACAACAATATAGTATCAACGAAAAATTTGTAGGGATAATAGGAAATATGTTGGACCATATTTGCACAGATCTTAAATAGATGCAAACTGAACGCAAATTGAAGTGCAAATTGAAGCGTCAAGAGTAGAAAACCATAGCATATGTAGACTACTAGACTTATAAATGGTGTATTGCTTGTGTGAGAATTCACATATAGATTGTGGCCCCATAGAATTTTTTGCCTCTACCGATATAAGTAATTTTTGTATT
This sequence comes from Rhinoderma darwinii, assembly GCF_050947455.1. NCBI lineage: Eukaryota > Metazoa > Chordata > Amphibia > Anura > Rhinodermatidae > Rhinoderma > Rhinoderma darwinii. Next base: position 205,209,890 of record NC_134688.1, read on the forward strand.
TATCTGCTTATTAGAATAATATTTTGAAAAAATATGTTTATGAAAAAAATATGAACAATAACTTTGAAGAGAGAAGAAATTTTTCTATATAAAGGCCAGATTGAATTAGTATAGATATAAGAAATCTCCTCTCCAGTTTAACCCTTTGGGATATCGAGTATTAATTTGGAGAATCCAAAAGGTTTTCCTGTTGAAGAGTTGTATTTTCCAGTCACCTCCTCTGGCAGGTTTATTAACCAATTTAATGCCATAGAAAGAAAAATCATCCAGGGAACTATGGTGTGTATCAATAAAGTGTTTGGCCGCCCCAGATGTTTTAAGAGATTTTTTGAGTATGTCTGATATATGTTCTGCTATACGTGTTTTAAGTTTTCTTGTGGTACAGCCTATAGATTTGAGGTTGCAGGAAACACATGCAATGATATAAACTACATGATGTGTGTCACAATTAACCCCTTTAGGACACAGCCTGTTTTGGCCTTGTAGACACAGATGATTTTTTTCAAATCTGATATGTGTCACTTTATGTGGTAAATACGGAATGCTTTTGCCTATCCAAGCGATTCTGAGATTGCTTTCTTGTGACATATTGTACTTTATGTTAGTGAAAACATTTGGTCGATAAATTCAATATTTATTTGTGAAAAACGTCAAATTTTAGCAAAAATGTGCAAAGATTTGCATTTTTCTAAATTTAAATGTATTTGCTTGTAAAACAGATAGTAATACCACACAAAATAGTTACTAGTTAACATCCCCCATATGTCTACTTTATATTTGCATCGGTTTTTTTTCACGTCCTTTTATTTTTCTAGGACGTTACGAGGCTTAGAACTTTAGCAGCGATTTCTCATATTTTCAAGAAAATTTCAATAGGCCATTTTTTCAGGGACCAGTTCAGTTCTGAAGTGGCTTTGAGGGCCTTCTATATTAGAAACTGCTCCCCTCAAGGTATTCAAAACCACATTCAGAAAGTATTTTAACCCTTTAGGCGTTTCACAGGAATTAAGGCAAAGTAGAAGTGAAATTTACAAATTTCATTTTTTTTGGCCAAAATTCATTTGTAATAAAAAAAATCTGTAACACAGAAGGTTTTACCAGAGAAATGCAACTCAATATTTATTGCCCAGATTCTGCCGTTTTTAGAAATATCCCACATGTGGCCCTAGTGTCCTAATGGACTGAAACACAGGCCTCAGAAGCAAAGAAGCACCTAGTAGATCTTGGGGCCTCCTTTTTTTAGGAATATATTTTAGGCACCATGTCAGGTTTGAAGAGGTCTTGTGGTACCTAAACAGTCGAAACCCCCCAAAAGTGACCCCATTTTGGAAACTACACCCCTCAAGGCATTTTTCTATGGGTATAGTTAGCATTTTGACCCCCACAGTTTTTTTGGGAGAATTTAGTGGAATTAGTCTGTGAAGATGAAAATCACCTATTTTTCTGTGGAAATTTAGAATTTTTTCATTTTTACAAGGCATAAAGGAGAAAAAGCACCCCAACATTTGTAAAGCAATTTCTCCCGATTACGGAAATACCCCATATGTGGTCATAAACAGGGCTCAGGAGGGAAGGAGCGCCTTTTGGATTTTGTAGCGCAGATTTTGCTGGATTGGTTTTCAGTGCCATGTCAGGTTTGCAATGCCTCGGAGGGACCAAAACAGTGGAAACCCCCCAAAAGTGACCCTATTTTGGAAACATCATGAGCATTTTGACCCCACAGGATCTTTTTTAGAGCTAAGGTGACCAAAAAACTGCGATTTTGGCGCTTTAAATTCTTTATTTCTTACAGAGTTCACCGTGCGCAATAAATAATGTTTTACTTTATTCTGCAGGTCGGTACGATTACGGCGATACCATATGTGTATAGTTTGTTTTACGTTTTGCAGCGTTTGTACAATAAAATTACGTTTCTATAAAATAATTTATTTTCTGAGACGTAACTTTTTTATTTTTTCGTCAAAAAAGCTGTGGGAGGTCTTGTTTTTTGCGGGATGGGTTGTAGTTTTTATTGGTACTATTTTGGGGGAAATACGACTTTTTGATCACTTTTTATTCTATATCTTGGGAGGGGTGGTGACCAAAAAATAGCGATGTTGACATAGTTTACAATTTATTTTGTTTGCGGCGTTCACCGTGCGGAAAAAATAACATTATAGTTTCATAGATTGGGTCGTTACGAACACGGTGATACCAAATATGTGTACTTTTTTAACGTTTTCATTTTTTTCCTATAATAAATGACTTATTATAGGAAAACAAAAACTTATTTTTACACTTTTATAAAACATTTTTATTAACTTTTTTTTACCTTTTACACTTTATTTTTTTTACCTGCAGCTCTGATAGCTGCTAGAATACATTACACTACCTAGGTAGTGTAATGTATTCCAATTGTCAGTGTGACGTCACAGTCACTCTGACAGTAAATCTACGAGGACCAGCCAGCGGCTGGTCCTCATAGGCTTCCATACATGGCAGACCTGGAGGCCGTTGCCTGGCCTCCGGATGCCATCACAAGCATCAGCAGCCCCCACCATTGCATGGGGGCTGCTGATGTGCTACAAACCCCCTAAATGTGATGATCGCAATCGAGCACCACATTTAACGGGGTTAATTGCCGAAATCAGCGGCGATGAGCTGCTGATCGGTAACACTGGAGTGTCAGCTGTGGGGGACAGCTCATCTCCCAGTTCCCGATGCACACCTTGTCGCCGACAGTGTGCATCGGGAACACCACAGTGACTTCCCTTTGGTGCTGCTGTACCCTCCTCTCTCCATAGACTTCCATGGGCCGGCTGTGAAGAGATACACCATACTTTCTGCAATCCGTCAATTCTGCTCTGTAACCAGGGACAGACTTTACTTTAAACAGGGGGTGGATAGCAGATTACAGGAAGGGAGACACCTAGTGGCAGTAGCTCCACACAGAATTTGCATGGATAAAACAATTCAATTTTTACAGTATTGATTTATGTGAATACAAAATATGCTTTCCCTGCAGCGTTACACTATTCAAAGAGAAAATCTGGAGAAAAATAAAAAAGGAAGTTCCTGTTGTAATTATACGTTTTATTTATGGCATTTAGTCTTTCAGACTCCTTTATGAACAATTTTATAATTTTTCTATTTGCTGAACAGCAGCCCAAACATAATAGAGCTACTTCTTTGCAGTAGAGTAGCAGCTGACTGGTAATATTTCCATACCTCCATGTTCTTGTGGTGATCACGTGTTATAATTTATTATATAAATGTACCCCCTTGTATATTGTGCCACCTTGCTCCCCCTTGTATATAGTGCCACCCTGCTCCCCCTTGTTTATAGTACCACCCTGCTCCTCCCTTGTATACAGTGCCACCCTGCTCCCCCTTGTACAGAGGCGTAGCTAGGTTCTCCAGCACCCGGGGCAAAGATTCAGTTTGGCGCCCCCCCCCCCCAACATCTCCTTCCCCCTCGCCGTGTTTGTTTTCTCTACCAATCGACGTGTCATTTATTTTTATGTACCGCGAGCATAAAACATTTGTACATTTTACAAGCAATATGGTTCTATACACAACACCAGAACCAAGCTCAGTACATTTATACAGCCCCAGAAGCAAGCTCACTACATATATACAACACCAGCACAAATACAGCTCAATTTAGTGCAACCCCTGCCGTATAGGTGTGTACGGCGTAAAACTACAGCTCCCAGCATGGCCCAAACAATGATAAGGATATGCTGGGAGATGCTGTTTCACAAAAAATAAATCCTATCATAATCATACCACCCATCATCTCGCTGCAGATCATATAGTGACTACATTACTGATTAGAGGCAAAATAAACATTTACATTAAGTGACTCACCGGTGACGTCTCAGATTCTAGTTCTTTTTCTCCATCTGGTCCAGACCTCTATGGTGGCTTCTCCCGGTCACAGCCCATTTCTGAAGTTTGCCGCTCAGATGTCTTCAGCTTCTCACTTTTCCAACATTTCTGCACCTATAAATAAATATAAAGTTATCATTATACCACACACTACGCCCCTAAATATAATAGCGCCATACACTGCACCTCTAATTATAATAGCACCATACACCGTGTCACACACACACACACACACACACACACACACACACACACACTGTGCCCCCTCTAGATAGTGCCTGCCATAGAGCCCCCTGTAGATAGAGGCTGCCATAGAGCCCATGTAGATAGTGCCCCCATATAGACCACCCCTGTATATAGTGTCCCACAAATAACTCCCCCTGTAGTGCTCTACAGATAGTCCAACCATGTATGTAGCCCCCCTGTAGATATAGCCCACCCCTGTATATAGTGCTCCACATATAGTCCACCCCTGTATATAGTGTTTCAGATAGCCCACCCCTGTATATAACCCCCCTTGTACATATAGTCCACCCCTGTATATAGTGCTTTACTAGATAGCCCACCCCTGTATATACTATATACAAGCGTGGGCTATCTGTGGAGAACTATATACAGGGGTGGACTATATGTACAAGGGGGCTATATACAGGGGTGGGCTTTCTGTGGAGCACTATAGGGGGAGCTATTTGTGGGATACTATATACAGGCGTGGGCTATATCTACAGGGGGACTATATACAGGGGTGGGCTATATCTACAGGGGGACTATATCTACAGGGGGACTATATACAGGGGTGGGCTATCTTCAGGGGGACCATATCTACAGGGGGACCATATCTACAGGGCTGGGCTATACACAGAGCTGGGCTATACACAGGGCTGGGCTATACACAGGGCGACTATATCTACAGGGGTGGGCTATATCTACAGGGGTGGGCTATATCTACAGGGGTGGGCTATATCTACAGGGGTGGGCTATATCTACAGGGCTGGGCTATATACAGGGGGACTATATCTACAGGGCTGGGCTATACACAGGGCGACTATATCTACAGGGGTGGGCTATATCTACAGGGGTGGGCTATATCTACAGGGGTGGGCTATATCTACAGGGGTGGGCTATATATACAGGGCTGGGCTATATACAGGGGTGGGCTATATACAGGGGTGGGCTATATCTACAGGGGGGCTATATACTGGGGTGGGCTATCTATGGAGCACCATATACTGGGGTGGGCTATATCTACAGCAGGCTATATACTATATAGCCCCCCTGTAGCTATAGCCCACCCCTGTATATGGTGCTCCATAGATAGCCCACCCCAGTATATAGCCCCCCTGTAGATATAGTCCCCCTGTATATAGCCCACCCCCTGTAGCTATAGCCCCCACTGTAGATATAGTCCCCCTGTAGATAGACCCCCCCCCCATAGATAAAGGCCCCCCCCGTAGATATAGCCCACCCCTGTAGATATAGCCCACCCCTGTATATAGCCCACCCCTGTATATATAGTCCCCCTGTAGATAGACACCCCCCGTAGATAAAGGCCCCCCCGTGTAGACAAAGTCCCCCCCCGCAGATACAGCCACACACTTCTATTACAATTTCGAAAAAAACTATTTAAACTCACCTTATTCCCGCTCCCACGCCGTCCGGCAGCCATGGAGACCTGCTCTCTTCTGCCCAGGTCTCCAGGGGGTTGAACACAGCGTCTATGAAAGGCGCTGATTGGCTGGGCAGGATGACTTTCCCTGTCAATCAGCGTCTTTCATCGACGGAACCGTCACTGGTACAAAAGGTACCAGTCGCTTAATTCGTGGAAAGGCGCTGAATGGCCGGGCACAGGTACAATTATAGTGCAGGAGGCGGTGGCGCTGGCGCCCCCCACTGAGCTGCGCCCGGGGAACGTGCCCCGCCTGCCCCCCCCTAGCTACGCCCCTGCCTTGTATATAGTGCCACCCTGCTCCCCCCTTGTTTATAGTGCCACCCTGCTCTCCCGCCTTGTATATAGTGCCACACTGCTCCCCACCATTGTGTATAGTGCCACCCTGCTCCCCCCTTATATATAATACCACCCTGCTCCCCCTGTATATAGTGCCACCCTGCTCCACCTTGTATAGTGCCACCCTGCTCCCCTCCCTTGTATATAATGTCACCCTGCTCCCCCCTTGTACAGATGTAGCTGTCTTTACCTTGACTTTTAACGCATTAAATAACAATGGCTAGATCCCTTATCTTGGCTTTTTCAATTACTTTTCAATGGCTTTTGTTGTGTGATATCACGCTGCAGCAAGTTATCAGAATCAAGTGAAAGATGGCTACACCCGTATATAGTGCCACCCTGCACCCCCCCTTGTATATAGTGCCACCCTGCTACCCCCTTGTATATAGTGTCAACCTGCTCCACCCCATGTATATAGTGGCACACAGCCCCCCCCAAAAAAATATATTGTACTTAACTTGCCCTGTCCTCATGACCGGTCAGGACACATGCGCAGACCAATCTGATGCAGTGACTTCATCACGCTAAACTGCGCTGAAAGTCTTCCCAGCGCCTTATAGGCTGCAGGCCTAATGTGGCCAGCAGCCTATAATATTCATTTATATCTACATCCAAAGGATGCAGTTATAAGTGAATGTGGCTGTCGCTAGCACTGGGGCCCCCTCCGGTGCCAGCGATGCCACCGGGCATGAGGGGGCCCGTGCTGCCCGGCCCGTGAATGTTGTGGGCCGGGTGGAGCGGGGCCCATAACGGCTGCAAGCGGCATCACCGGGCGTGGGGGGGGGGGCTGTGTCGGCAGGCGGCACGATCCCTCTCAAGACGCGGGCCCCGTAACGGCCGTTACAGCGGTAGTTACGCCACTGCTTGTGTGAATCAGGTTAAAAGGTATAAACATTAAAAAGATCTGTGTGGCGTCATATTTCTTGCCTTTAAGAAATATCCTAAGGAAAGGGACAGGATTGTAAATATTAAACATTATAACTGTCATCAGTTTGAGTCTTTTGTTAAATGGCTGTTCCAAACAAACTATTTGGATAAAGATTTGGATGTTATGGATAGGAATATTTAGCATGTAATGCACTATATATAATATGAATGACTGAAACAAATTAAATATTTGAATAAAAATGTTCACTGTATAAATTAGCATAATTAATTTGTGTACTTTGGAACTCAGCAATGAAGGATAATTTTAATAAGTTTGAGATGTTCTGGCATTGTCACTGCTGCAATAAGGGCTAATAGATTTATAGTTGGCAATAATCACAAAGCTGTCATGAAGTAAAGTGATTATGTTATCATTGCCTTACCATTTTTAGAAATGAAAACTTTTGCTGACAAATACATCATTGAATCGCATGGTAAACATTCACATTTGCCTGTTCTAAATAATTTTAAAGACTGTAAAATATTTTTGATATCTGAGGTTCTTATATTTCCTGCTCAAACCAATGTTAGCTTATTGGGCAGGTTTATAGTTTTATTTACCCTGGACCCAAAAGTACAAATCTAATTTTTTTTTTTTTTTAAAGAGAAGCTCCAGGCACATGCTTGTAAAAACAAATACTAATCATTATATAGAAGCCATGATTCTGCTTCCAACAAGGCATAAAGCCACTGTGTAAGTTATTTGGCTGGGGAGATTTGCATCTTTATTTCCCCCAATACTTCTACAAAATGTTATTTAGAAGTCTGTTGGGGGTGGGGGTTGTTCTCATCCCGGCTGTGTGATGACTGACAGCTGGTGATCAGCTCAGTACTGCTGTATGCAGTATTGAGCCCGCAAAACCAATCTGTAATGAGGAATTGTTCTGCCACTAGTCCTGTGCTTTCACCTGATCACCAATAATGCATGCTTTGCTGTTGCTATGGTTGTCTGCACAGCATGTAACTAATAACATACTTTGGTCAGAGGCGTAGCTAGGTTCTCCAGCACCCAGGGCAAAGATTCAGTTTGGCACCACCCCAACCTCTTTCCCAACATCTCCTTCCCCCTCGCCATGTTTGTTTTCTCTACCAATCAATGATGTGTCATTTATTTTCCACATTGTTTTTATGTAACTCGAGCATAAAAACATTTGTAAATTTTACAAGCAATATATTTCTATACACAATACCAGAACAAAGCTCATTACATATATACAGCACCAGAACAAAGCTCATTACATAAATACAGCATCAGAACAAAGCTCAATACATAAATACAGCTCCAGCACCAAGCTCTGTACATATATTTAGCACCAGAACAAAACTCATTACATATATACAGCACCAGAACCCAGCTCATTACATATATGCAGTAACAGACCCAAGCTCATTATATAAATACAGCTCCAGAACCAAGATAATTACATATATACAGCACGAGAGCCAAGCTCAATACATATATACAATACCAGAACCGAGCTCAGTACATAAATACAGCACTAGAACCAAGCTTTGACATATATACACTAACAGAACAAGTTCAATATATATATATACATTACCAGAACCAAGCTCAGTACATATATACATCACCAGAACCAAGCTCAGTACATATATACAGCAGAACCAAGCTCAGTACATAAATACAGCACCGGATCAAAGCTCAGTACATAAATGCGGCACTAGAACCAAGCTCAGTACATATATACAGCACCAGAACAAAGCTCAGCATATAAATACAGCATCATATCAAGCTCAATACATATATACAGCTCCAGAACCAAGCTCTGTACATATATTCAGCACCAGAACAAAGCTTAGTACATAAATACAGCTCCAGAACCAAGCTCAGTACATAAATACAGCCCCAGAACCAAGCTCAGTACATATATATATATAGTACCAGAACCAAGCTCAGTACATATATACAACACCAGCAGAAATACAGCTCAATTTAGTGCAACCCCTGCCGTATAGCTTTGCACTTAATTGTTTCCAGCTTCCAGCATGGCCCGAACAATGGTAAGGATATGCTGGGAGTTGCTGTTTCACAAAAAACAATCAAATCATAATCATACCACCCATTATCTCGAAGCAGATCATACAGTGACTACAGTATTGATTAGAGGCAGAATAAACATTTACATTAAGTGACTCACCGGTGACGTCTGTGATTCTGTTTTTTTTTCTCCATCCGGTCCAGACCTCTATGATGACTTCTCCCAGTCACAGACCATTTCTGCAGTTTGCCAATCAGATGTCTTCAGCTTCTCACTTTTCAAACATTTCCACACCTATAAACAAAGATAAAGTTCTCATTATACTACACACTACGCCCTAAATATAATAGCGCCATACACTGCACCTCTAATTATAATAGCACCACACACACACTGTGCCCCCTGTAGATAGTGCCCCCATAGAGCCCCCTGTAGATAGTGCCCCCCATATAGCCCACCCCTGTATATAGTGTCCCACATATAACCCACCCCTGTATATAGTGCTCCACAGATAGCCCACCCCTGTATATAGCCCCCCTGTAGATATATCCCACCCCTGTATATAGTGCTCCACATATAGCCCACCCCTTTATATAGTGCTCCACAGATAGCCCACCCCTGTATATAGCCACCTGTAGATATAGGCCATCCCTGTCTATAGTGCTCCACATATAACCCATCCCTGTATATAGTGCTCCACATATAGCCCACCCCAGTATATAGCCCCCCTGTAGATAGAGCCCCCCATAGATAAAGCCCCCTGTAGATAAAGCCCCCTCTGTAGAAAAAGCCAGCCGCCGTAGATAAAGCCACCCCCCGTAGATAATGGCACACACTTTTTTATTAGGATAAAAAAACAAACTATACAAATTTACCTTAATCCCAAATCCCGCACCGTCTAGCAGCAATGGAGACCTGCTCTCTTCTGCACAGGTCTCCTGGGGTTGAATGACGCAGGCAGCGTGATGACGTGATCGCGCCGCTTGCGTCTATGAAAGGCGCTGATTGGCAGGGCAGAATGACATTCCCTGTCAATCAGCGCCTTTCAACGACGCAAGCGGCGCAAAGTATCGCGCCGCTTCACTCCTAGAAAGGCGCTGAGTGGCCGGTCACGGAATGTACCTGGCCATTCATTGCTTCTAATTGTACCTGTGTCCTATAGACGCAGGTACAATTATAGTGCAGGAGGCGGTGGCGGTGGCTGGTTTCAGTGGCGCTGTCGACCCCTCAGAGAAGCAGCAGGCCGCCCTCATGGACTGGTCGGCCCTGGCGTCCCCCTCTAATTTGCACCCAGGGCACATGCCCCACCTGCCCCCCATAGCTATGCCCCTCCTTTGGTATGTTAAAAGAGTTGAACGGTAAAATAAAATTGGTGGCCTGTCCTCAGAATAGGTTATCAATATCTGTTTGGTTGGGATCCAACTCTTGGGGCTCCTGCCGATCAGCTGTATGCAGGGGCCATCAGTTGAAAGCTGCTGACAGCTCCATGCAGATATGGTGTCTGTGTGTATATGAAGAGGAGGGAGAGGTAACAATTTTATACCTTTGTAGAGGATGCAGGTTAAGCTGCATATTTACCCCCTTACAAACTATATTGTTATGTTTGTATTGAAAAACACTGTATGTAATGACGTTGCACTGTTTATTACTGTGTTGTATAGTTCTCAACACTCACTAAATGTTATCAATTGCATTGTGAGTGCCTGCAGTATAATACGCTGCCACTAAATGTCTCTATACCATAGAATATAGGAAGAGTTGAGATGTCGGAAGTGAGTGAGAGGGTCTGACATCACATGGTGTTCGTGGGGAATCTGTGTAGCTCTGTCAGGAGAGTATAGGCCCCAGATTGCTGGCTCCAGTAAAGAAGTCAAAGCTGGAAGTGTTTGCGCAGTAAGCGCTTGAGAGACAGTGAAACCTGCTGAGAAATTGAGCGGAGGTCTGAGCTTAACAAACCACCAAAAAGCACTCCGGTGGAATGAGGGAAAAGTGAAGGAAACCTGAGGAGGAGCGGAGCTCATGAAACCATCGTGTGAGGATGGTGAGGCTGAGAGGGTGAGACGGGTCCTGGAACTAGATGTCCTGAGATTGGCCACTTGGAGATTGAGAGAGAGAAAGACGCAGAGGCTGATGAGCCTGATAATCTGTTTGCAAGGAAGCCAGTAGACCAGAATCAAGGAGTGTAAATACTTGTTACTGATAAATTGAACTGCATTATGAACTAAAGTGGTAGTCTTAAAGAGGTGGTATCCCAATTTATGGACTGTGGACTTGGACTGTGTAAAAAGAAACCGTTCTCTGTATAAATTGTGAGCGGTGTGCATGCTATAAAGCATGCGTTGCCGTGGTCCGGTGGATTCTGTAAATAAGCTTTGGCTTAGCAGCTGTGGACATCCCTGGAGACGCCAGGGGTTCCTTATACAAGTAACTAGATTGGCCCTGCGATTAAATGTCTAAATGGGGTATGCTGTGGTAGAGGGTCATCTTCCTTAGATCCATTGTGGTACATAGGTTCGGGCAAGAGCCGACAGGCATCTTGGAGCACAGCGTAACGACTAGACCTCAACCAAATTCCATACATTGCTGTTCAAGAAACTGTACCAACTGTATGTGAGAGTAACCGCCAAATGGTACTTGTACCGCAGTTTTAGGAGTAATCACGAAGCTTTTTGCCTCAATTGAGAAATAAAAGAAGTCCAGTTTTTCATCTGTAAATTATGTCACAACATTCCTGAATGGATGGTAACACAAGCCTGTCCTCACCGCTCACATACTAAAGAAGTATTATTAGAGGATTCTGATAAATGTCCTGAGTACGCCCCCATGTTCTCCCAAACCCAATACTGTGTACAATCATCTTCTCCTCCATGAGATATGGCAGTCAGTACAAAGATTCCCTGTCTCCCTCGTCCCACAGAGGAGGTGAACTGTGTGTGTAGGAAGGCTCCTTCTCCCTTCACCCTACCTCTTTCTCAAACAGTCTCTCTACAGTTATGCTTTGTGTAATCTGATTCCTTAGTGAGAGTGAAAGCTCCTTGGACTTTTAATGCCAAATAGTTGACATTGCTTTTCAGTGAGTGCAGAGTATTTGAACAGAGCAATAGTCAGGTACAGTATAAGGAAAAAAGAGGTCTCTGTTAAGTAAAGAAAGCGGCATTTTTCTTAAAAAAGTTAATATTACAATGTCTATTATCTCGGCATAAACGATTGTTTCATGAAAAAAATGTAATGATATTAATTTGAAAAATAGCAAGAAAAAGTAACTGCAAAATTTTTAGATCAATACTCAATACTAATTTGTGCCATTGACCTTGTTAATGTCTACAGAAATGTCAGATTTCCTTGGTATTTCCTTTCTCATTCTTGCATAAGAAAAAGATTTGGGGGCTTAGACATCGCCTATAGAGCAATTAATAAAATGTAAAGAACTAAACTAGGTTTTTTTTCTAGTGAAAAATGGAGAGACAGGTTCTCTTTAGGCTGTCGACTGCGCTATAGATTCCGTCAAAACAACGGAACCTTGTCACAACGGTGACAAACAAAAAACATTAGCAAAGTTTCTGTCACCATTGAGATCAATGGTGATGCCATCGGAAGCTAAGGTGTCTGTTTGCCTTTCCGTTGAGGGGTTAACTCGACGGAAAGCTCAGGCGGAACCCCTCAATGGAAAGACAATGCTGATGTGAACAGGCCCTATAGGACATTGTTAAAAGGCCTGTGGCTGTAAGGGCAAGCTCGGATTTGTAATTTCAAAACAGCTGGAGAGCCACAGGTTAGAGACCATAAAAATTGACATCAAGATACCATTTTATTATCTCTCTAAAGCTGGCCATACACATTATACCATAGTCGATTTTGTCAGGATCATTTTATGATCTAATAGAGGCTGCTGACTATTCCCTGGTGGAAGATGTTGAAGGGGAAATAAGGATTAGGCATGTTGGATTTCAAAATGCCCAATCCTTTGCTTCCCTGGTAGTGGTGTCTAGCAGCTGCTTAGTCCTTTCCTCCTAGTAGGCTACTTTCACACTACGTCTGCAGATCCTGTTTGCTATATGCCCTTGGAAAAATCCTGGCCATATGTTAGATTTATCCAGAGAGCCCCATTAACTCGTCGGAAGCCAAAATAGCGGCTTGGAATACGTCAGTATACAATTTTTCTGCAGCGCTGTAGACTTCGCTATTCTATTTACAGGCCTCTAGTAAAAAAACATATTCCGAGCGGTATAATTTTTTTAACATGGAGCCTATGGGCGACATTAACAACATATATGTACGTGGTATACGTCAAGAAATCAGTCTAACAGATTCCTCAGATTAACACTGCAAAACACAGTGTGAAAAGGGCCTTAAAATGTATATGTATACTCGAACGAGCCAAGCGTGCATGTTTATGGTGAAGTCAGGAGCTATCTCATGTGTATGCTTTACTTTGGTTAATTTCTTAAGCATACATCGGGCAGTTAATTGATAATTTAATTTTTGGACTGATGGAGTGCATGGAGACATCACAGCACAGAATGGACATCCTGGTGAGCTTGTGGTGGGCCTGTGCTTACACGTGGAAGCCTCTCTCCCTCTGTACAGCCTTGAAATGACCCCAGCGGGATAATACAGGAATTTTTCTTCATGTTATCCCCCCCTTACCAATTGGATAGAATATGTCCCATTTAGGAGGGGAAAAAATATATAGCTCCAGAGCTTGTAAATATAAAATATAACTTTTACTATGTTTCTTTTAAAATTCAAGGTACAGACATACATAAAATGGATTCCATATATGCCATGTGTTCATACAAAGTCATCAGTCATATGCCTTGTGTAGATTATGAACGTAACATTTCTTTCTGAAGTCTTTTCATAAAAATAGACCGCATAGTATGCACCCAAGTGCAGGCTACACAGATGTATTAATTATTCCCAAGGAGAGGGGTTCACATATATAACGCTAATGTAGTTGGCTATTTTAATCATACATTATGAGAGTCGCTGCCCTCCATACCCGTTCAGATGCAGGATGGTCTATGGTTTAAGGGGATCGGGGAACCTCTCTCCATCATGAATTCCTCCCGACGCGTTTCCTCGTGACCAGGCGATTCCTCAGGGGAGATAGGCCAGAACCAGTTTTACCCAAGTTCCAAAGGCTACTTGTAGCTGTCGTTTTAGTTAGAGGGTGGGAACTGCTTGCAGTGGCAAGGAATCAGTTACCCATGTTGTTTATGTTTCAAAAGCCGGCGCCTGTTTCCGACGTCAGGTAGGTTCTGGCCTATCTCCCCTGAGGAATAGCCTGGCCACGAGGAAACGCGTCGGGAGGAATTCATGACGGAGAGAGGTTCCCCGATCCTCTTAAACCATAGACCATCCTGCATCTGAACGGGTAGGGAGGGCAGCGACCCTCATAATGTATGATTAAAATAGCCAACTATATTAGCGTTATATATGTGAACCCCTCTCCTTGGGAATAATTAATACATCTGTGTAGCCTGCACTTGGGTGCATACTATGCTGTCTATTTTTATGAAAAGACTTCAGAAAGAAATGTTAGGTTCATAATCTACACAAGGCATATGACTGATGACTTTGTATGAACACATGGCATATATGGAAACCATTTTATGTATGTCTGTACTTGGAATTTTAAAAGAAATATAGTAAAAGTTATATTTTATATTTACAAGCTCCGGATCTATATATTTTTTTCCTCTTTATAATTATACTGAGAACTGCCAATTTCAAGCCCGGTTGGTGGGCTCTTAAACCACACCATCAAAATTTATTAACCATTTAGGAGGGGGTCTTTTTTCCTCCTAAAGGGGTAAAAAGATGAGAAGTTTCTTATCTAATCACTCCCTGCAACTCATCAAGCCATTTGTCATTTCAAATATTTCATCTGGATTGCAGAGATTTTTAGTACATTCAGTTCTGGTGATTTTGTGAAAATATGTGCATATAGACAAACTCTGCACATCTTGAAATTTTAATTACAGGAAGTTTTGTGCATCTCAGGCTCTGCTTGGCTCAGACTTTTATCCACCAACATGAATTTGTATGCGTTTTTTTTTTACAAAACATGATGCTTTGCTGCTAAATTGCATGATGGTGCCCATGAGTTTAATGTGATGGTTGCCATTTTCACAATGTCCAATGCTGGTTTAATATGATTTTTTTTATTTTCTAATTTAGGTTTTTATTTTTCTCTGCCAAAGGTGTAAAAATTGTCTCGACGTTGAAAGGGTTACACCTGTGTTAAGCAATTAAATGGATTTTAGATTTCCTCATACAGACTAGCAGGTAAGCATAAACTGTACATAGGCAATGAAAGAGGACCAAAAAATGGTGTATCCAGCACTCTGGTAAAAAAAAAAAAAACTGCCTTTATTCGGTCATTTAAAAAAAAACAGAACAATTAAAATGAAAATCCCGGGACCACGCTTACGCGTTTCGAACCTCTAGGGTTCTTAATCATTGCTTAAACATAAACTGTACATAGCCACTTACTGTAGATATAATTCTTAGCCCACAACTCGAGACCTGTATTAATAATTAATGTGTTTTGTCTTCACAGGTAAGAATAAAACACGTTAAACTAATGTAAGTTCCATGTAAAAGTAGTATTTTAAGAAAATGTAATTTAAAATAAATATAATCCCACAGTTTAAACAAAATTAAAAAATCCCAATGTAAAGGAATGTAAAAATTCACTATTTCCTTCTAAGGCTTTCTTTAAAGGTTTGAGCTATTCTATCTCTGGAACTTTCCCAATGGATCCGTTTCAATTAGTAAACAATTTGTGGCACTCATTCTTGCATTCTATTAACTTTCCTTCATCTGAAAGTCCTTACAAAACAACATCCCAACTATTTATATGTATCCCACAACGTCTGCTTTCTTTTTGAAGAGAATACCTTCAGTACTGAAAAGCGAATATTCTAACCAAAAAGGGAAATAAACTAAGGTATTGACTACACATAATACCTAATGTTCTTTCTACATGTCTGCCTAGTTTTCTAAGTGAGTAAGGCCAGGGCTACACTAAGAATGGATTCACACGAGCGTGTTCAGTCCGTGATATACGGTCCGTATGTCTGCCGCATTTCCCAGACTGAACATACTGCAGGGAGCCGGGCTCATAGCATCATAGTTATTTATGACTCTAGGAGTCACTGCCTCGCTGCGGGTCAACTGTCCCGTACTGTAATCATGTTTTCAATACGGGACAGTTGTCCCGCAGCGAGCCAGTGACACCTAGAGTCATAGATAACTATGATGCTAGGAGCCCGGCTCCCTGCAGTGTGTTCGGTCTGGGAAATGCGGCCGACATGCGGTCCGTATATCATGGACTGAACACGCTCGCAAAAATCAAGCCCTCATAGTACTATATCGATAGAAAAATAAAGACGTTATGGCTTTTGGAAGGTGGGGAGGAAAAAACAAAAATGAAAATCTGGAAAAGGGCTGCGGCGGGAAGGGGTTAAGTTGCATTAAATCTTGTGTACCGCAGCTGTCACTCAATAGTTCAAAACAATAACTAGTACTACAAAAAGTTTCAGTGTTGCCCTAGCCAGAGGCTGGGTTCACATGGTGCATTTTTGTTGTAATTTAAGCATGTTTGTTTTTTTTTAGTTTTGGTTGATGGGATTTTATCTAACAAAACAAAAAAAGCATGCTAAAAACGCACCATGTGAACCCAGCCTAAATGTCACCAGTTAAAAATAATTTGTATTAGGCTATGATTACACAGGGCGTATATGCTGCCACACACTACGCCCCTAAATATAATACTATCACACAAGGTGCCCCTGAATACAATAGTACTACACACTGTGCCCCTCAATATAATAGAACGATACTCTTCCCCATTAATTAAATTGTGTCAAACCCTGTAAAGTAAAACACCACACACACACACACACACACTCACAATGCCCCCTGTAGATAGCGTGAGTCACAAAGCCCCCTGTAGATAGCGCCAGTCACACTGCCTCCAGTAAATAGCGCCAGTCACAATGCCCTCTGTAGATAGCACCACTCACAATGCCCCCTGTAGATAGCGCCACTCACAATGTCACTGTAGATAATGCCCCTGTAGATAGCGCCAGTCACAATGCCACCTGTAGATAGTGCCAGTCACAATGCCCCCTGTAGGTTGCGCCAGTTACAATGCCCTGTGTACATATTGCCCAGTGTAGATATTGCCCCCTGTAGATAGCGCCCCCTTTAGATATTGCCCCCAACGCTGCCCACAGAACAAAAAACAAATACTCACCTGTCCCCATTCCCGGGCTGTTCTTCAGCAACGCAGGACTGGTCAGAGACCAGGCAGAGCCATTCAGCGTAACGGCGCAGTCGACGTGATGACATCTTCGCGCCGACTGCATCATTAGTAAAGGGCCGAATGGTGAGGAAGGGATCGAATAGTTCCCACTTCCGTGTCTCGCCAGTGCTAAACTAAGCAATTGTATATGCGTCCTAAGGACGTGGATACAATTTGGTGAGAGATCCCGCTTCACCCCGGTAATTTTAACAGCTGGTACTGGAGAACCGGGGTGCACTGGGCCCCCTTTCAGCCTCGGATCCTGGGCACTTGCCTAGATTATAATCCGCCCATGTATACCTCACAAGATATGATGGTATACCATGCAGCAATGTTTTCTTAGTTTATTTTCTTATGTATGAATATCTATTGTTTTATACAAAATGAAAAAGCAGACCGTATAATTTTTCTTATTATCTTTATTGCCCCCTGTGTGGAGACCTGTATGTCTAAATGTATATTATGAGGATATTTTGTCCTATCTTAATAAAAAAAAACTTTGAAACTATACCAAGGGCTGTTGTGAGCAAGCATTTTCTCAAAGATTCTGAGAAGTGGAGATGACCAATCTGGTGCTGATGGTATTGTGTGTGAATCAGCCAACATATTAAATAAATGCAGGTTCTGCTAATACTACGTTGTCATAAAGGTCTTTTGGGTGAATGCAATGCCTTGGCATGCTAAGAATACTCATTAGATGACAGTTGGCCGTACCCATTGATTTCAGTTGGACCAACTGACTATCTAATGTGTATGGGATGTTACAACACTCCCTTTACAGCAGATGCCGAGGAAAAGAAGGATCGGAGATTTAGGATTTAGTTTCTGGTTGAACTACAACCTCCACATGAAGCTTTTTCCTTAAGGCCTTATTTACACGAACGTGTTTAACGTCCGTGATACGCACGTGAAAATCACGCTCGTCGCACGGACCTATGTAAGTCAATGGGGCCGTTGAGACATTCCGTGATTTTCACGCAGCGTGTGTCCGCTGCGTAAAACTCACGACATGTCCTATACTTGAGCGTTTTTCGCGCATCACACACCCATTGAAGCACTTCCGTGTGTCGCGCGTGATTCGCGCTACAGTTGTTAAATAAATGAAGGGGAATAAAAAGCACCACATTCATTGCAGTTTCTAAGCATCGAAACCGCGTGTCATAAGGATGCCATATGCGTGTAAATCACACAGCCACGCACCAAACACTGATGCCACATGGAACAGCAAAGCGCGCAAAACGCTGCATTTTTTGCACACGCAAAATGCACACGTCCGTGTGAATTTCCCCTAAGGCTGGGCTCAATACTGCTGATTTTCCGCAACATATTTAGTTGCAGAAAATGTACAACATAATACAGTAGCAGCAAAGTTGATGAGATTTGAACAAATCTCATTCACACACTGTAAATTATAAGCATAAAAAACGCTCAGAAATTGACCTGCGATGTGCTTTTTATTCGCAGGCTGTCAATTGTATTTGTGTAATTGCTGTTTTTTTCTTGTGGGTTATCCCAATTGAATTCAATAGGGAGATAAAACCCGCAACAAACAACAGATTGTTGTGATTTTTGCGCCGGAAAAGCTGTGATTCCTCTACAAAAGTTGCAACTCAGAATTAAAAATCTCACAGACTCCTGGGATAACATTTTATTCCTGGTGACCGCTGCAGCTAATCACAGGCTGCAGCGGTAATATGGGATGTAACGTCATCCCAGGAGGCCTGTCTGCAGGATGTCAGTGTGTATGTATGGGCGGTTTTTTCTTTCCGCTTCTGTTTTTCAAAGTGGACATTGCGATGGAAAAACTACACCACATTTCAGTGCGGTATTTCAGACGCACTTCTCTGTGGATACGCTGTGTTCCTTTACGCAGTGTATCTGCCCTCTCTGAACTTACCCAAAAGGTGTGAATGAATAAATTCTCTTTGATACTTTAATGGTCAGTTTACACGGTGGATTTTGCTTGGCGGATCCAGCCACAAAATCTGCAGTAGAATTATTCCTGTCATCGGCAGAAAGATTCCTCCTCCCATTGACTTCAACGGGAGGTTTGAGCAAAATCCTTCAAAAAGATCGGACATGACGCTTCTCTTTCCCGCTAGCTGAAAAAATCAGCTGGTGGGAAAAAGAAGCGTCTGACTCCCATTGAAATTAATGGGAGGCAGAATTTTGGGAAAAATTCCGCCGTGTGAACAGGTTGTCCGTACACATAGTGGCAGTGTGCCGGTAGTTTCAATGGGCTTCACCTGTCGTGGATGCAAAAACCACATTGCAAAACCATGGCAGTCTGTGGTTCTTGGCTACACGTCACACTACTGGAACACTTCTGCTACGTTTACGAGCAGCCGTAAACAAAATGGACAATAATGACTATATTATATATACTTTATTTATTTCATATATTGGCTACTTTATTTTTATATACAGATTTTGTGGATTGATAGAAAATAAAGATAACTTTGGGGACAATATTACCACTAATTACGGGAAATTAATATTTAAAATATCACCGCAAATGTAAAAGAATTTTCTAATATTTAAACAAAATAAATGCTATCAATTATAACTAACAATAATAATGATCACTTGCTGGAATGTAACTGCTCTTTTTCCACTTTTAGAAACAAAATCTCCCCCCGATGAGAAAACAATAACAATACTTGGAGTCATTACTGGCAAAAACAATTTATGTATCAAATATCTTTTTTTATATTGCTTGGCAAAAAAAAGCATTAATATTTAGGGAACACAAAGAAAATGTTAGGTAATTATTTACATTACATTTATGCCTCATACAAACAGCTGCACCGAGCCTGTACGGAGGCAAATGGAGCCCCAACAGCTCTAAACTACATATTCGTAGTAATTTTAATCCCTACAGTGATGTATTACAGAGATATTTGTCCCGAGAAGCAATGCTTCTGGGGGTGGGGGTTCTCTCTTTAACACAGCATCCGATAAAGCATTGCACAATATATTTTTAGATTCTGTATGAAACCTCTGTATACCTCTGCGTTGAATTGAAGGCATACCCAGGGCCGCACCATCCATGAGGAGAGGTCAGCGTCTTGCCTCAGGAGGCAGCCTGCTGCCTCTCTGAGGGGGCTGCAGCGCCACTGAAACAAAACTCTGCCACACCCTCCTGCATTATAATAGTATCTGCGTCTATAGGATGCAGATACAATTACATGGATAACTTTGCGCTGGCAGGGCAAAGAACATTAGTTTCTTGCCCTGCCATTCAGCGCCTTTCAATGATGCAAGCCGCGCGATTACATCATCGCGCCGCTTGCGTCATTCATCTCCAGCAGACTTGGTCAGAGGACACCAGGCCTGCTAGAGGACGGTGCAGGAACGGCATCAGGTGAGTATGTAAAAATTTTTTTGCAGTTAACCATGTGAGTGACTATCTACAGGGGGGGGCACTATCTACAGGGGAAGGTATGTGAGGCACTATGTACAGGGTATCAGTGTAGGGTACTATCAAGGGGGCACTATCTACAGGGGGCTCTATGGGGAGCAGTATCTACAGGGGGCTCTATAGGGTGCACTATATATGGAGGCACTGTCTACAGGGGGCTCTATGTGGGGCACTTTGTACAAGAAGCTGTGTGCGGGCACTGTCTACAGGGGGCTCTATAAGGGGCACTATCTACACGGGGCTTTATGGGGGACACAATTTACAGGGGGCACTGTGTTTGTGGGACAGTGTATGGTGCTACTATAATCAGGGACACAGTGTATGGTGCTATTATATTTAGAGGTGCAGTGTATGGTGCTATTATATTTAGGGGCTTAGTGTGTGGCACCATGAGAATTTTATCTTCGTTTATAGGTACAGAAATGTTTGAAAAGTGAAAAGCTGAAGATATCTGAGTGGCAAACTGCAGAAATGGGCCATGGCCGGGAGAAATCATAGAGGACTGGACGGATGGAGAAGAAAAGAGAAAAAGTATGACTAGAATCTGAGAAGACGTCACCTGTGAGTCACTCAATGTAAATGTTTATTCTGCTTCTAATCAGTACTGTAGTCACTGTATGATCTGGATCGAAATGATGGGTGGTATGATTTTTTTTTGTCAAACAGCAACTCCTAGCATATCCTTACCATTATTCCGGAAATGCTGGGAGCTGTAGATTTATGCCGTACCAAAGCATGCAACAGGGGTTGCACTAAATTTGGAGATGATCTCCGTACTGAGCTAAATTTGTGCTGGTGCTGTATTTATGTACTGAGCTTGCTCCTGGTGCTATATTTATGTGTTGAGTGTAACGCCGGCGGCGGACCCCGCATCTGGCAGCAGTCCCTGCCGAGTCTCGTGCCTCTCTCTGCGCTTCCCGTTTTCTGTGGCTCACGGCCGCCGGATCCCTAGTGTGCAGGCGTGCTCTGGCTGCCTATTAAAGAACCGGTGAACGCAAAATTCTAAAAGTTACCCAATAACCCCTGCTGTGTCCCAGGACTATTTAAGGCACCTCCTCCATCTCCCAAGGGCCTGGGCAATATTGTTGCTGACCTTGTGTTAGTCTGCAAAGGTTCTGTAGTCTGTTCCTGTATCCAGTGTCTGTGACGACTTCAGTATCCGTGTTCGGTGTCCGTGTCAAATCCAGTGTCTGTGACTACGTCAGTATCCGTGTCCGTGTCAAGTCCGGTGTCAAATCCTGTATCTGCATCCAGTGTCCGAGACCAGTTCTGCTTCCGATAATCCAGCACAAGCCAGCTTTCAGTTATTCGGCACCAGCCTGCCATCCAAGTACCACCGACCAGTGACTATCTTGTATTTGTGTAAACAGGGCAACGATCAGCAGATAAACGAGCAAATGCTCGATCGCCTGTTGAACATATAGTTTTAAAAAAGTAAAATATTATCGTTGTCGGCAGCACATCTCCCTGTGTAAACAGTGAGATGCGCTGCTGCCGACACGATAGTAATGTATGGGGATGAGCGATCGGAGTAACGACCCGTCGTCCCCATCCATAGCTCCGTGTGACAGGAGATAAATGCTAGAGAAAAGAGCATAGAATATTAGCTCTTAGAGTCCAAATGGATGTCCTTTATGCATCTAAATGGATGCTGTCACTTTTAGCATCCAAATGGATGTCTTGCACAATTCATGCATCCAGCTGGATTTTTGGTTCTCTTAACATCCAGTTGGATGCTATTCTGGCTTCCTAACGGATGTTTCAGTATCTAGCATCCTTTTGGATGATTTGTATGCCGCGTTAGTGTTTTAATGAGGTCCATTACATCAATACGTAATTTTTAGCTAATATTCTATGCTCTTTTCTCTACCATTGTAAGGTACTATTGTTCTTTCTTTTATATGTATAACTATTTATCGTTTTTGCTTACATTTATATTTTAAGTTCAAACCTTGACCTATGACGTCATTGGAGCACTCTGACCCCGGTCACATTGGCGGGTTTTTCTAATGATACGTTTGCATTTAAGCAGTGTAGTTTGTATGCTTTTCCATGGCCTAATGAAGATGCCAGTGCGGCATTGAAACGCGTAGCCTTATTGTTTAATAAACCTTATATTATTCTCTGTCATACGTGACTTATCATTACTTATGTATTGATGCGTTAAACTGAAGTGCAGCAGCGCCCTTGGAGACTCCTTTTTTCTTGCATACCCAGCACACTTTCTGCGGTTTTCCTTGGAACACCGGTTTTGAGTCCTGGCAGCAGCAGCATTTAAATACTTATTGCCTGTTATCATCCTATACCAGGTAAGTAGTATCTGTATTTTACACTACATCACGTCTGGG
This sequence comes from Rhinoderma darwinii, assembly GCF_050947455.1. NCBI lineage: Eukaryota > Metazoa > Chordata > Amphibia > Anura > Rhinodermatidae > Rhinoderma > Rhinoderma darwinii. Next base: position 205,232,775 of record NC_134688.1, read on the forward strand.
TAACCTGCACTATGTGGCGCCGTGTTTTCTGTTTCTTATCTAAAAAAAACCTAAGTAACTATGCGAGAATTGCTGTTTTTTTATCACCTTGCCTCCCATAAAAAAGCATAACAAGTAATCAAAAAGTCGTATGTACCCCAAAATGGTACCAATAATAACTACAGCCCATCCCGCAAAAAAACAGTCCTCATACCACTATGTCTATGAAAAAATAAAATAAGTTCAGGCTCCAATAAGTCAGGAAAGAAAAATATGCAGTTGTGCAGGCCCGAGGGGAACATTTCTTCTGTTTCAAGTGGTGATTTATCAAGGCCCTAAAATTAGGGAACAAGGAAGGGTAGGGCCCAAAGATATCTGCTGGAAGCAAGGGCACCCGTATTATACCAGGACAACATTTCCCAGCTAAATTCCCCAAACTGGAAAGGTGCGGATTGTGGACCAAAAGGGGGATAAGCAAGGACATTTATCAGTGTAACACTGGCCTGCACATAAAGGCTTACTTCACAGCGTAACACATATCTATGGATTATTTGATTGTTTACCCCATTATTATGCCACCTGACTATGCCCCTGATGTACTCTGCCCAGCTCACATGTCCCCACATTATAAACTGAAATACCAGTAAAACACCAAACAAAACTACTACCAAGCAAAATCCATGCTCCAAAAGCCACATGACACTCCTTCACTTCTGAGCCCTACAGTGTGCCCAAACAGCAGTTTACTTCCACATATATAGCATCGCCATAACCGGGAGAACCCCTTTTAACAATTTTTGGGGTGTGTGTCTCCAGTGGCACAAGCTGGGCACTACATATTTCCCACTGAAATGACATATCTAGGGAAACATTTTAATTTTACTTTGCACCATACGCAGCGCAATCATTTATGGAAAAGACCTGTGGGGTGAAAATGCTCACTACACCCCTTAATAAATGCCTTGAGGGGTGTAGTTTCCAAAATTGGGTCACTTCTCAGGGGTTTCTTTTATTATTTAACATCAGAGGCTCTGCAATTGTGAACCAATACTTTGTAAGTCGCCAAATTGGACCTCAATTTAGAATGGTACTCTGTCACTCCTGAGCCCTGTCGATAGTCCAGGCAAAAGATTAGGGCCACATGGTGGATGATTCTAAAACCGGGAAAGACAGCATAATAATCAGTGAGCTGTCTTGTTGTGGTGGTACAAGCTGGGCACCACATATTAGTATATCTATGGAAAAAACAAAACATTTTCACTCTGCAACACCGAGTTCACACTAATTTCTGCAAAACACTTGTGAGGTTAACATGCTCGCTACACCCATGGGTGAATACCTTGAGTGTTGTAGTTTCCAAAATGGGGTCACTTGTGGGGGGTTTCCACTGTTTTGGTCCCACGGGGTCTTTGCAAATGCGACATAGCAACCAGAAATGAATCCAGCAAAATCTGTACTCCAAAAGCCATATGGCGTTCCTTACCTTCTGAGCCCTACTGTGTGCCCAAACAGCAGTTTATGACCACATATGGGGTATTGCCGTACTCAGGAGGAATTGCTTTACAAACATTGTGGTTCTTTTTTTCCTTTATTTGTTGAGAAAATGAAGAATTTTGAGCTAAAGCTACGTCTTATTGAAGAAAAAGGATTGATTTTATTTTCACTACCCAATCCTAATTAACCCCTTAATGACCGGGCCTGAAAGGACCTTAATGACCAGCTAAATGTTTTTGCCTCTCTGCCTTTCAGCAGCTTTAACTTTTTTATTTTATCATTGACGGGGCTGTATGAGGTCTTGTTTTATGCAAGAGAAGTAGTACTTTATTTCCCCGCAGTTTTTTACAGCGTGAATATAGGAAAAAGCGATTCTCGTCATAGTTTTTCTTATTTATTTTTTATCCCGTTCATGTTCCATGCTAAATAACCAGTTAGATTAATTCTTCAGGTTATTACAGTAGTGTAGATACCTAATATTTGTAGGTTTTTTGTTTTTATTTAGTGTAGGGGCAATAAAATGTATTTTATGCAAAATAATTACTTTTTTTGGGACTTTTTTTATTTATTTATTTAGTTTTTTGTTCGTTTTTTTTAATCCCATTAAGGGATAACTTTATTTCTAACTTTTGTTTTTTTACTTGTAATGTATTAGCATACTCCTGTATGCTAATACATTACACTGTGTCACTATGACACAGGCTGCTGATCAGGCAGCACGTAGTGTGCCAGAACATCAGGCAAACGGAACAGAGAGCCCTGGGGTCCTTTGTAGGTCCCCAGCGCTGACAGCAGAGGGATTCCCCGGTGTTTGAGTGCATCACCGGAATCCCGGTGATGCGATCAAAGAGGGGAATTCCCTTTGATCATGCCACGGTCACGGCAATCAAAGGGTTAAACATCTGGGGTCCGAATGTTTTCCGACCCCAGCTGTATTCAGGAGGCTTCTCTAGGATCAGGAGCCGTTAGTTACAGCTCCTGCTTAGAGGATGAGCGCTCACACGAGTGCTCATCAGCCTGATCTACAGCGACGCCAAAAGACGTCGCTGCAGACTAAGCACCTGCACCGCCTGCCATCAAAAGGCAGGGGTGGTCGGGAAGGGGTTAAATCTATGAAACATCTGTGGGGTCAAAATGCTCACTACACCCCTAGATGAATTCCTCAAGGGATGTAGTTTCCAAAACGGGTTAACTTATGGGAGGTTTCCACTGTTTTGTCCTTTTCGGGGGCTTTGCAAATGCGACCTTGCCTCCACCAACCATTCCTGTTAAATTTGAGCTCCAAACGCCAAATGGCGCTCTTTCCCTTCTAAGCCCTGCCGTGTGTCCAAACAGCCATTTAGGACCACATGTGAAGCATTGTTTTACTCGGGAGAAATTGCTTTACAATTATTGCGGTGCTTTTTGTCCTTTAGTTCTTGTGGAAACGAGAAAAAATTACCTAAACCTACATTTTCTTTGAAAGAATGTAGATTTTAATTATCACGGCCTACTGCCAATAATTTCTGCAATAAACCTGTGGGGTCAAATTGCTCACTATCAAACCTGACATGGTGCCTAAAATATTTTCTAATAAAAAGGAGGCCCCATAATCCACTAGGCACTCCTTTGCTTCAGTCCATTAGCACACTAGGGCCACATGTGGGATATTTCTAAAAACTGCAGAATCTGCGCAATAAATATTGAGTTGCATTTCTCTGTTAAAACCTTCTGTGTTACAAAAAAAATGGATTAAATATGAATTTCGGCAAAAAAAGGGAAATTTGTAAATTTCACCTCTACATTGTTTTAATTCCTGTGAAACGTCTAAAGGCTTAAGAAACTTTATAATTGCTGTTTTTAATACTTTGAGGGGTGAAGTTTTTAAAATGGGGTGACTTATTGGGGGTTTCTAATATATAAAGCCCTCAAAGCCACTTCACAACTGAACTGGCCCCTGTAAAAATAGCCTTTTGAAATTTTCTTGAAAATGTGAGAAATTGCAGTTAAAGTTCTAAGTTCTAAAAATAAAACGATATTCAAAAATCTATGCCAATCTAAAGTAGACATATGGGGGATGTTAATTAGCAACTATTTGCTTGGTATAACTGCCTGTCTTACAAGCAGATACATTTAAATTTAGAAAAATCCAAATTTTTGCAATTTTTCACTCAATTTTGGTGTTTTTCACAATTAAATACTGAATGAATCAAGCAAATTTTGCCAGTAACATAAAGTCCAAGGTGTCACAAGATCACAATCTCAGAATCGCTTAGATAGGTGAAAGCATTCCGAAGTTATTACCACATAAATTGAAACATGTCAGATTGGAATAATGAGGCTCTGTCAGGAAGGTCAAAAGTGGCCAAAGCAGGAAGGGGTTAAGCAAGTGAAATGCATCCTCAATTGGGTTGAGATCTGGTGATTGACTTGGCTATTGCAGAATATTCCACTTCTTTGCCTTAAAAAAACTCCTGGGTTGCTTTTACAGTATGTTTTGGGTCATTGTCCATCTGTACTGTGAAGCGACGTCCAATCAACCTTGCTGCATTTGGTTGAATCTGAGCAGAAAGTATATCCCTGAAAATTTCAGAATTCATCCGGCTGCTTCTGTCTTTAGTCACATCATCAATAAACACTAGTGACCCAGTGCCTTTGGCAGCCATGCATGCCCATGCCATCACACTGCCTCCACCATGTTTTACAGAGGATGTGGTGTGCTTTGGATCATGAGCCGTTCCAAGCCTTCTTCATACATTCTTCCTCCCATCATTCTGGTACAGGTTGATCTTAATTTCATCTGTCCAAAGAATGCTGTTCCAGAATTGGGCCGGCTACTTTAGATGTTGTTTGGCAAAGTCTAATCTGGCCTTTCTATTTTTGAGGCTGATTAATGGTTTGCACAGGGGTATTTGCTCTCATGAAGCCTTCTCCTTATGGTAGACTTAGATACTGATGCACCTATTTCCTGGAGAGAGTTCTTCACTTGGGTAGATATTGTGAAGGGGTTTTTCTCCACCATGGAAAGGATTCTGCGATCATCCACCACTGTTGTCTTCCGTGGACGTCCAGGCCTTTTGGATTTCACGAGATCACCAGTGCGTTCTTTTTTTTCAAGAATGTACCAAACTGTTGATTTGGCCACTCTTAACATTTGTGCTATCTCTTTGACGGATTTCTTAATTTTTTTCAGCCTGACGATGGTCTGTCTCACTTGTTTTGAGAGCTCCTTTGATCTCATGTTGTGGGTTCACAGCAACAGCTTCCAAATACAAATGCCACTGTAAAGGATCTGCCAGGCACAGCTTCGGGGTTAACTCCCAGAACTAATCAGTCAGCACCTGAGAATACATCCCTGAGACTGACTCCTGCTTCCACCATTCAGGCTGGCAGGCTTAGGAGTGGGAGAGCCTATCGTAACCTGGCCAGACTCAGCTAGCTCCCGCCCTCGGTCTATTTAAGCCTGCACTTCCTGTCCCTCGGGGCTTGTGATTATGTAATGGCAGGGGGTAGGGAGACGGACAAGTGAGCCCTAATCTACCCGCCACTCTGTCCCTGCCTACTTGCAACGACCCGCCCTAGGCGACGGGGTACAACTGGGCGGCGGTCCCTACGCTCAGTAAGTGCACGACAAACACAACAAACATACAAAGGAACACAAGCAAGGAAAAGGGGCCGTTGCCCACGGCAACACCGTGAGCAACCAAAGTGGTGAACGAGCCGAGTCAAGCCAGGAGTGTGCGAGGTACAAAACGAAAAGCAGAAGAGTAGTCGGTAGGTAAGCCAGGGTCTGTATGGAGCAGGATCAAAAATAGCAGGAGCTGTAGCTGGGCCAGGAAGCCACCAGGAAAGAATCACAAGCACCGAGGGACAGGAAGTGCAGGCTTAAATAGACCGAGGGCGGGAGCTAGCTGAGTCTGGCCAGGTTACGATAGGCTCTCCCACTCCTAAGCCTGCCAGCCTGAATGGTGGAAGCAGGAGTCAGTCTCAGGGATGTATTCTCAGGTGCTGACTGATTAGTTCTGGGAGTTAACCCCGAAGCTGTGCCTGGCAGATCCTTTACAGTCACACCTGGAATCAACTCCAGACATTTTACCTGCTTAATTGATTATGAATTAACGAAGGAATAGCCCATGCAGCCCATTAAAAGGCTTTTGAGATAATTGTCCAATTACCTTTATTCCCTTGAAAAAGAGGCAGCTACATATTAACCGCTTCCCGACCGCCCACTGTATATTCACGTCGGCACTTGCTGGGCTCTGTGCAGTGCCGACGTGAATTCACGGTGGGTGTTAAAAGCACGATCCGGGTGTCTCAGAGTAGCGCTGACACCCGGATCGCGCTGTTATCACCTGCCTCTGGTCCCGGAGATATGATCGGGACCTGATTAGTTCAGGTCCCAGTCATGTGATCGCAGGGAAAGTGTGTTGTACCAACGAACTGGAAAGTTTGTTGCTATAACAAACTTTACCGGGGACCGATAGCGGGTGCTGCAGTCGGTTATAAGGCAGAACCGGGGGCCATACAACGGCCCCCGGGTCTGCCATGCAAGGCAGCCTATGAGAACCAGCCGGAGGCAGGTCCTCATAAGCTTCCTGTCAGTGTGACTCTCAGCGTCACACTGACAGTATATAATACGCTACACTACCTAGTAGGTAGTGTAATGTATTATAGCAGCGATCAGTGCTGCCAGTCTTCAAGTAAAAAGTAAAAAATAAAGTAATAAAAATGTTTTATAAAAGTGTAAAAACAAGTTATAAAAGTTACAAAAACAAAAAATGCTTTTTTTCCTATAATGAGTCTTTTATTATAGGAAAAAAATGAAAATGTTAAAAAAGTACACATATTTGGTATCACCGCGTTAATAACGACCCAAACTATAAAACTATAATATTATTTTTCCCGCACGGTGAACACCGCTAAAAAAATAATTAAAAAACAATGTCAGAATCACTATTTTTTGGTCATCAACCCTCCCAAAATATAGAATAAAAAGTGATCAAAAAGTCGCATGTACCCCAAAATAATACCAATAAAAAAACTACAACCCATCCCGCAAAAAACAAGCCCTTACACCGCTTTTTTGACAGAAAAATAAAAAATTATGGCTCTCAGAATATGGTGACACAAAAAAAAAATAATTTTATAGAAAAGTGATTTTATTGCGCAATCGCCACAAAACATAAAAAACCTATATACATATGGTATCGCCGTAATCGTACCGACCCGCAGAATAAAGTAAAATGTCATTTATACCGCACGGTGAACACTGTAAAAAAAAAATACAAAAAACATTGTCAGAATTTATGTTTCTTTGTCACTTTGCTTGCCAAAAAAATCTAATAAAAAGTGATTAAAAAAAATCACATGTACCCTAAAATGGTACCAATGAAAAGTACAGATTGTCTCGCAAACAAATAAGCCCTCACACGGTTCCGTTGGAGAAAAAATAAAAAAGTTCTGTCTCTCAGAATATGGCGATGCAAAATGTGCAGAGTGTTCCAAAAGCAGATGAGATCGGGCGACCATTTATCATTGCGACACCGGCCACATATCTGCGGATTATTATTTATGTACCCCATTATTATACCCTCTTATTATGTCCTGATGTTCTCTGCACAGGTTACATATACCCCCACATTATAAATTGAAATACCAGCAAAACCCCAAACAGAACAGTTACCAAGCAAAATCTGCGCTCCAAAAGCCATACTCCAATAAATATAGCAAAAGACCTGTGGGGTCACGATGCTAACTATACCCCTAGATAAATTCCTTGAGGTGTGTAGTTTTTCCAAAACCATCTCACTTTTGGGGGATTTCCACTGTTTTGGCACCACAAGACCTCTTCAAACCTGACATGGTGCCTAAAATATATTCTAAAAAAAGGAGGCCCCAAAATCCACTAGGTGCTCCTTTGCTTCTGAGGCCGGTGTTTCAGTAAATTAGCGCACTAGGGCCACATGTGGGATATTTCTAAAAACTGCAGAATCTGGGCAATAAATATTGAGTTGCATTTCTCAGGTAAAACCTTCTGTGTTACAGAATTTTTTTTATTACAAATGAATTTCAGCAAAAAAAATAAAATTTGTAAATTTCACCTGTACTTTGCTTTAATTCCTGTGAAGCGCCTAAAGGGTTAAGAAACTTTCTGAATGCTGTTTTGAATACTTTGAGGGGTGCAGTTTTTAATATGGGGTGATTTATGCGGTCTATCTAGTACATAAGGCCCTCAAAGCCACTTCAGAACTGAACTGGCCCCTGTAAAAATAGCCTTTTGAAATTTTCTTGAAAATGTGAGAAATTGCTGCTAAAGTTCTAAGACGTGTAACGTCCTAGAAAAATAAAATAATTTTTCAAAAAACAATGCAAATATAAAGTAGACATATGGAATATGTAAAATAGTAACTATTTTGTGTGGTATTACTATCTGTTTTACAAGCAAATACATTTAAAATGAGAAAAATCATAATTTTTGCAAATTTTCTCTAAATGTTGTTGTTTTTCACAAATAAGCAATGAATTTATTGATCAAATTTTTCCACTAACATAAAGTACAATATGTCATGAGAAAACAATCTCAGAATCGCTTGGATAGGCAAAAGCATTCCAGAGTCATTAACACATAAATTGACACATGAAGGTCAAAATGAGCTCGGTCTTGAAAGGGTTAAAGAGCTGCAATTCCTAAACCCTTCCTCAAATTAGGATCTGAATACCCTCAAATTAAAGCTGGGAGTCTGCACTTTAAGGCCATATTGATTATATAACTGTATATTCAATATGTTTTGGTAAACAGCTAAAATGACAAAACTTGTGTCACTGTCCAAATAAATCTGGTCCTAACTGTATACAATCATAAATTCAGCCAAAATATAAAATAATGTTAAAAAGAATACACAAAAAAACTACTATAGGAGTTAAAGTAATTTTTGTTTTTACTATAAATTGCAAATGTATAATCAAATAATCTGCTGTGCCGCTTGTGAATGATCCGGTCTTTATTCCTGCATTTCGTCTCCTGATTTTCCGCTCATCAAGCTAGCCGCCATAGTCTAAGTATTTGCTGTGGAGAGGTTCTTTGGAAGTCTGAGACATGTCCCCACCGCCTTTATTGGCATCAGATTGACTAGTGCTGATGGAATAGGCGCTGCGGGACGTAGCGCCAACACAGGTGCAAACGTCATCAGCGCTGCTCCATGGGATAGCAGTGAAACGGGTGGGGGTGTGTCTAGGACTTCCAAAGAAGATCTCCATACCAAAGTCTGAGACTATGGCAGTCATCTTGGAGAGCAGAAAACGAGGACATAGAATGCAGGAACAGAGGCCACATCATTTAGGAAAGGGGCAACTTGGTAAGTTGGCATTTTCAATGTATAGTCACGTTTTTTTGGACTGGAGGGTTTGCTTTAAATTATTGTCCATGGTGTGAGGTGTCTTCCTTGTGATGTCACATCCACATGGTTATGTTACATTACCATGTGGCCACATGGCTCAGTGGCCATCTGCATTTAGACAGGCGAGCGTGAGCAGAATTATGAGGTGGCATAATCAGGTTAGTACCTTACTTTTATTTTATGCTGGTTTTTTAATACAAAAAAATGCTGGCCCATATTTTCCCATTAAAAATTATAATCTGTATTTGGTGAGGCATTTGATCAAGAGGTGCATATAACCTTTAATATGTTTAAACCAATGCAAAGCAATAATACTGAGATATAGCCATAAATATGTGCCACATTTAACCCCTTGAAGACACAGCCAGTTTTGACCTTGTGGACACAGCCTATTTTTTTCAATCTGACATTTGTCACTTTATGTGGTAATAACGTGTGAATGCTTTTACTTATCCAAACGATTCTGAGATTGTTTTCCCGTGACATATTGTACTTTATTATAGTGTAAAAATTGTATTGCTAAATTCAATATTTATTTGTAAAAAATACCAAAATTTTGAGAAAAATTTGAAAAATTTGAATTTTTCAAAATTTGAATTTATCTGCTTGTAAGGGCATGACCAGACGTGGCAGAATTGCTCTGGAATTCCGCTGCGCACAGTCCACTGCGGAAATCCGCAGCATACACGTTTCTCCATTGCCTTCCACAGCTTTGTGGTTGGGTTCGTTTACACGTTGCGGACAATTCCGCTGCGTAGCATAGGCTGTGGTGCGGAATTTGGTGTCCGCAGCATACACTGACTGTTGAGGACGTGTAGCGGACTTGGTGCGGACTCATTGCAGAATTTCTCCATTGACTTCAATGGAGAGTCAAAATTCCGCAATGAAGTCCGCAGATGTTATGTGTTCTGCGGAGCGTATTGGTTTTAATAACATGAGATTTCTTCATTCTGGCTGGACCTATGTATTTCTAGGTCTACAGCCAGACTGAGGAAGTCAATGGGGCTCCCGTAAATTATGAGTGACTACGTGTGTGCACCCGTAATTACGGGTGACTACGTGTGTGCACCCGTAATTACGGGTGACTACGTGTGTGTGCACCTGTAATTACGGGAGCGTTGGTAGGCGACGTCAGTAAATAGTCACTGTCCAGGGTGCTGAAAGAGTTAAGCGATCGGCAGTAACGGTTTCAGCACCCTGGACAGTGACTTCCGATCACAATATACATCAACCTTTAAAAAAAATAGAAGTTCATACTTACCGAGAACTCCCTGCTTCTTCCTCCAGTCCGGCCTCCCAGGATGACGTTTCAGTCCAAGTGATGGCTGCAGCCAATCACAGGCTGCAGCGTTCACATGGACTACCGCATCATCCAGGGAGGTCGGGCTGGATGGCGAAAGAGGGACGCGTCACCAAGACAACGGCCGGGTAAGTATGAATTTCTTTTTACTTTTACTAGGGAAAGGGCTGTCCCTTCTCTCTATCCTGCACTGATAGGGAGAAGGGAAGCCCTCTTCCCCTCAATACGCAACGGCTAGTCCGCATCAATTTAATGCCCATTTTAGGCAAAGCCGCAACAGAATCTGCAACGCAGATTCTGTGCGGCATTGATGCGGACAGTGGCGGAAGAACTCCGCCACGTCTGGGCATACCCTAAGACATATAGTAATACCACACAAAATAGTTACTAGTTTACCTTCCCCATATGCCTACTTTATGTTTGCCGCATTTTTTTAACGTCCTTTTATTTTACTAGGACATTACAAGGCTTAGAACATTAGCAGCAATTTCTCACATTTTCAAGAAAATGTCAAAAGGCTATATTTTTAGCGACCAGTTCAGTTCCGAAGTGGCTTTGAGGGCATTATATTTTAGAAAGTCAACATAAATCACCCCATTTTAAAAACTGCACACCTAAAGTATTCAAAACAGCATTCAGAGAGTGTCTTAACCCTTTAGGCAATTCACAGGAATTAATGCAAAGTGGAGGTGAAATTTACAAATTTCATTTTTTTTGACGAAATTCATTTTTAATACAATTTTTTTCTGTAACACAGATTTTACCAGAGAAATGCAGCTCAATATTTATTGTCCAGATTATGCCATTTTTAGAAATATCCCACATGTGGTCCTAGTGTGCTAATGGAATGAAGCACATGCATCAGAAGCAAAGGAGAACCTAGTCTATTTTCATGCCTCCTTTCTATTAGAAAATATTTTAGGCAACATGTCACGTTTGAAAAGGTCTTGTAGTGACAAAACAAAGGAAACACCCACAAAAACACACAATTTAGGAAACTACACCCCAAAGGAATTAATCTATGGCTATAGTGAGTATTTTGATCCCACGTTTTGTTTGCTAAATTTTTGGGAATTAAGCCATAAAAATGAAAATCTAAATTTTTCCAATAAAACATACAATGTTTTAATTTTTACAAGGAATAAAGGAGAAAAACACCCCAAAATTTGTAAAACAATTTCTCCCGATTACGGAAATACCCCATATGTGGTCATTAACTTATGTTCGAACACACGGCAGTCCTCAGAAGGGAAGGAGCGCCATTGGGATTTTAGAGCTCAAATTTTGCTGGAATGTTTTCCGATGCCATGTCGAATTTGCAAAGCCCCTGAGGGACCAAAACAAAGGAAACCCCCCAAAAGTGACCCCGTTTTGGAAACCACACCGCTTATTGAATTTATCTAGGGGTATTGTGGCCATTTTGACCCCACAGATGTTATGCAGAATTAATTGGAATTAGACCGTAAAAATGAAAATCAACATTTCCCATAAAATGTAGATTTAGCTTAGATTTTTTCATTTTCATAAGGACTAAAGGAAAAAAAGCACCCCAATATTTGTAAAGCAATTTCATCCTGAGTATGGCAATACCCCATATGTGGACATAAATTGCTGTTCGTACCCACGGCAGGGCTTAGAAGGGAAGGAGCAATCTTTGGCTTTTGGAGCTCAAATTTTGCTGGAATGTGTCATGTCACATTTTTAAAGGCCCTGTGGGACCAAATCAGTGGAAACCCCAAAAAGTGACCTAATTTGGGAAACTAAACCCCTGAAGGAATTTATTGAGGGGTATAGTGAGCATTTTGACCCCACTGATTTTTTGTAGAATTTAGTGTAATTATGCAGAGAAATTGAAAATGAAATATTTTTCTGATAAAATGTGGAAATGTAAAATTTTTACAAGGAATAAAGGAGAAAATGCACCCCAACATATGAAAAACAATTTCTCTTGATAATGGCAATACCCCATATGTGGTAATAAACTGCTGTTTGGACACACGGCAGGGCTCAGAAAGACAGGAGTGCTCTTTGGCTTTTGAAGCTCAAGTTTTGCTGCAATAGTTTTTGGGTGTCATGTCGCATTTGCAAAGCCCCTGAAGGACCAAAACAGTGGAAACCCCCCAAGACTGACCCCATTTTGGAAACTAAAGCCCTCAAAGAATTTATCAAGGGGTATAGTGAGCATTTAGATTCCACAGGTTTTTTGCTGAATTTAGTGGATAAGGTCGTGAAAATTAACATAAACTTTTTTTTACACTAAAATGTTACATTTTTTATTTCCACAAGGGATAAAGGAGAAAAATCACCCCAACATTTGTAAAGCAATTTCTCCCGAGTATGGAAATACCCCACATGTGGTCATAAACTGCTGTTTGGACGCACGGCAGCCCTCAGAAAGACCAAAGCGCTATTTGGAATGCAGATCTTGCTCATTTAATTTTTGGGCGCCATGTCACATTTGCAAAACACTGAGGTACCAGAGTACAGTGGAAGCCCCCAAAAAGTGACCCCATTTTTGAAACTACACCCCTCAAGGCATTTATCATTTGCCTGGACAAATGACAGGGCTCAGAAGTGAAGATCACTATGCGCATTTGAGGTCTATTTTGGTATTTTCACAGCATTACCCCACAATTGCAGGGCTCTGAGGTCAAATAGTAAAACAAACCCCCAAGTAGTGACCTCTATCTTGGAAACTACACCCCGTAGGGCATATTAAATGGGTGTAGTGTGCATTTTGACCCCACATGTTTTTTTATTAGAAATGCCATTTTAGTGCACAAAAATGTTGTGCCCAGTTTGTGCGACTGAAGACAAATCCCTCATAAAATATTAAGCGGGTTCTCCCGAGTATGGCGATGCAATATATGTGGACGTTAATGGATGTTTGGGCACGCTGTAGGGCTCAGAAGGGAAGGAGCGCCATTTGGCTGTTGGAGCGCAGACTTTGCTTGGTAGTTTTTCTGTTTGGGGTTTTGCTGGTAGTTCAGTTTATAATGTGGGGGCATATGTAGGCTGGGCAGAGTACATCAGGGCATAATAAGAGGGTATAATAATGTGGTAAATAATTAATAATTCATAGATGTATGACCAGTGTCGCACTGATAAATGGTGCCCGATCTTATCCGCTTTTTGAACACTTCACATTTTGCATTGCCATATTCTGAGAGTCAGAACTATTTTATTTTTTCTCCACTAGAGCTGTGTGAGGGCTTATTTGTTGTGGGACAATCTGTAGCTTGCATTGGACCATTTTGCGGTATATGCGATTTTTCGATCACTTTTGATTCCAATTTTTGCCAATCAAGGTGACCAAAAACAAGCAATTCTGACATTGTTTTTATATTTTTTTTTTTTTACAGCGATAACCATAAGTATATCGTTTTTTTTATGTTTTGCAGAGTTTGCACAATAAAATCACTTTTTTTAAAATATTTAATTTTTTGTGTTAAGATATTATGAGAGCCATAACTTTTTTATTTTTCATCAAAAAAAGCTATGTAAGGGCTTTTTTTTTTGCGGGGTGGGTTTTAATGGTGGTGACTAATAAAGTGATTCTGGCATAGTTTTTTATTCGTTTTTTGCGGTGTTCACTGTGCAGGAAGAATAACATTACAGTTTATAGTTTGGGTCGTTACGAACGCGGTGATACCAAATATGTGTACTTTTTTTAACGTTTTAATTTTTTTTCCTATGATAGACTTATTATAGGACAAAGGCAGTGTTTGTTTTTATTCACTTGAAACTTCTATTTTTACACTTCTATTCAACATTTTTGTTAACTTTTTGTTTTGTCCCACTAGGGGACTTTAAGGCCTGCACCTCTGATCTTTACTCTAATACATTGCACTACCCACGTATGGGTGGGGCCTAATGGGCTTACATACGTGGCAGACCAGGAGACCACTGTTAGGCCCCCGGTTGCCATGTCGATCGGCTTCAAAACTCTTAGATGCCGCAATAGCTTTTGATCGCGGCATCTAAGGGGTTAATGGCCGGGATCGGAGCTAACTCCATTCCTTGCCGTTAAAGCACGATATCACCGGTGGCTGATGTTGCAGGCTCAGCTTCTGAGCCTGTGCCATCTTGTTTCTGGGCACGGAAGCCTTTTAGGGCCCGCCTCCGTACTTGGCAGACAGGAGGCCATTGTTAGGCCTCCGGTCTGCCAAAGCAGCCATCGGAACCCCGCGATTATCGTTGCGTTGTTCTGATCTGCTAGTAAATCCTATAGATGCAGCGCTCGCTTTTGAGCGCTACATCTAAGGGGTTAATTGGCCAGATCAGAGGCTAGCTCCGGTCCTGGTCATGTAATATACAACTGACACCCGCTGGCAATGATGCGGGCTCAGCCTCTGAGCCCGCATCAGCAGCACAATGTACAGTTACGTTGTTTTGCCCGTAAACCGTGTCGGAAAACGCGCCAAAGAACGGCTGAAAATGCCTCCCATTGATTTCAATGGGAGGCGGAGGTGTTTTTTTCCCGCGAGCGAAGAAACCGGCTCGCGGAAAAAACAAGCGACATGCCCTATCTTCGGGCGTTTACATCTCTGACCTCTCATTGACATCAATGGGAGGCAGAGAAAGCGTATTTCAATGGCCGCGGGCGAAAAACGCCACGAAAATCGGTGTGCAGGCAGAGCAAAATCTGACTCAAAATTCCAAACAAAATTTCGAGGCAGATTTTCTGCCTGCAAAAAACTCTGTGTGAACCCAGCCTTACAGTGGTGCCATCATTCACAAAGATGGTCTAAACATATTTGGTGCTTAAAGCTCTGTACACCTGCCTCCATTCTTAGCAGAAGCTCACAAAATATGGAGACATACCCTACGTGATTATTGCAGCATTTACCTCCATGACAGATTCTCTCTTTTTCATTTGAAGGATGATGGTTACTTCTGACATTTGGATTTGAGCTAGGTACAGTATGCCAATTTCTTTCTCTCTCCTTTTTTGGACTTTTGGATGGATAATCTTACCACAGCCACCAACTTTTAATTCGATTGTGTTCCTAATAATTTACGTCAGCTTATGGTAATACAAAATGAATAAATCCTCCTACTACTGTCAACAGGAATAATTTAGTAATATTAATGAATAGTTTTTAGTTCTGATTAGGAAATGAAACATCTGACGGTTTGCTATATTTTAAAGGGAACCTGTCACCAGCATTTCACCTATTGAGCTTTACTTATCCCTCACTGGCCGCTGCTATAAAAAGTTCATTGCCGTTATCCCCGCTCCTAAACTCCTCTTCCGACTGTAAATATCTGTCTGCAAACGTTTTGCGCCTTTTATCGTAATAATCCGGTGTCCCTTTGTGTGCACACACCAAAAGAGGATATCAATGCACAAGCGCAGGATTTTGTGTGCTGGGGGAAGGCGAGGAGCTGTCAATCAAAAGTAAGGAGGCGAAGTAAACTTGGAAAGACTTGAGGAATGAAGATATGACTGTTTCCAAACGAAGATTTGACTCTTTTCAAATGAAGATCTGACTCTTTTCTGCTCATTAGCATATGATGTGGGAACACTAAAAAGCTAAATACTAAAGCTACAGAGCCGACTAAGAAGACAATTATAGGTTATATAGAAATGATTTTTCACCCACTACCACCAGGTATAGTCGGTTTAATAGGTGAAATGCTGGTGACAGGTTCCCTTTAAGATGGCAAAAGAAATGTAGATTTCTAAACCTGTCCCTTCTCCTTTCACTGCTTCATTTCATCAGTGAGTGACTACTGGCTTGAGTGTCGCAGTATTATGATAACGCTTCCATTGTAATCTAGCTATGTCCTTCATCATTCACATAAATTATCAGAACAATTGTTTTAAAAAAAATAAAAATTAATTGGCCAGTTTTTTCAGTGTCTCCTATATTGAAAATCATGATTTGAACGTCAAATTTGTAAAGCCCCAGTGATACTTTTTCTGACACGTACAAATACAGGCACACGCTGCACAGGAGAGAGATACTGGCGCACTGCTTGCACGTGGCACCAGTATTAATACATTTTCTCCAGGATCTTGTTATCCAAATAGAAAATACTTTATACATAAAGTCAAATTTATTTTAATGGGAGATGTTGCAACTATTCTATATTCCTATATCATAATACAGAAATGGTTATGTATAGAATAATATGGTGATGTGAATAAGCTTTTATGCTGACAGCAGCAGCTTTCCTGCTTTCTCTCTAACAAGGATAACTCGGGCAATATATAACTTTTGACAGCAAAATATCTATAGAGCAGATGCATAACCCATCTTCAACTGTCCGCTTGCATCCAAGTGCCTGTAATCGATGGAGGCCTTGGGATCTGGACAACCATGAATTACAATTTTGCTTAAATATCACAAATTAGAGGCAGGTGGGCACCACCACAATTCTATAAAAAGGCAAATATCACAACTTATGGAGGTGCTCTTGATAATGCCCAAAAACTGGGAACATTAGAAAAAAAGAGGGCATCTAACAGCCAAAGTGATATGAATAATACCTCCTTTATAACAACAAAATATAAACTCAAAGGGTGTTGTCCATTTTCATAGATCGTATAAGATAATTCTGAGCTAATAGAGGGGGACCTCTGTTCATGAGCCTCATTTCTTGGTCAGAGCGGAGAGGAGCTACAAAGAACGTCTTTTGCTCTGGACCTGTCCTGTTTTTTCACAGACAACTAATGGATTTGAATGGTCACTATGTAATTCTTATTTTTCCTGTGGTGGAGCTGCAGGGAAATTGAACACTTACTACCAGGGCCAGGGTGCACAGGTCTGGTATCTAAATTAATTTAGGGGACTGGTCTGGGGTCTGAATTAAGTTACTGGTCTGGTTTGGGGTCTGATTTAACTTACAGGTCTGGTCTGGGGTCTGATTTCATTTAGGGGTCTGGGCTGGGGTCTGATTTAACGAAGTTGTCTGGTTTGGGGTCTGATTTTAGTTAGGAGACTGGTATGGGTTCTGAATAAACCCCTTCAGGACGCAGCATTGGCCTTCTGGACTCCAAGCAATTCTGAGATTGTTTTCTCATGACATATTGTACTTTATGGTAGTGGAAAAATTTGGTCAATAAATTCAGCATTTATTTGTGAAAAAAAAAAAACTTTGAGAAAATTTGCAAAAAGTAGCATTCTTTTAAATTTAAATGTATCTGCTTGTAAAACAGATAGTAATACCACACAAAATAGTTAATCGTTACAATTTCCTATATGTCTACTTTATGTTGGCATCATTTTTTGAACATCCTTTTATTTTTCTAGGACGTTACAAGGCTTACAACTTTAGCAATTTCTCATATTTTCAAGAAAATTTATTTTTATTTTTTTATGGACCAGTTCAGTTCTGAAGTGGCTTTGAGGGCCTTATATATTAGAAAATCCCCATAAATTACCCCATTTCAAAAACTGCTAAATATTCAAAACAGCATTCAGAAAGTTTCTTAACCCTTTAGGCTTTTCACAGGGATTAAAGCTAAGTGGAGGTGATTTTTTTTAACCGAAATTCTATTTTTTTTGTACCACAGAAAAACCATTAAACCTACCAGAGAAATGCAACTCAATATTTATTGCCCAGATTCTGTCGTTTTAGAAATATCCCACATGTGGCTCTAGTGTGATAATGGACTGAAATACCAGCTTCAGAAGCAAAGGAGCACCTAGTGGATTTTGGGCCTCCTTTTTATTAGAATATATTTTAGGTACCATGTCAGGTTTGAAGATGTCTTGTGGTGCCAAAACAGTGGAAACCCCCCAAAAGTGACCCCATTTTGTAAACGACACCCGTGAAGGAATTTATCTAGGGATGTAGTTCTCACTTTGCTAAATTTATTGGAATTAGTCCATGAAAATGTAAATATTTTTTACAAGAAGTAAAAGGAGAAAAAGCACCCCAAGATTTGTAAAGCATTTCTCCCGTTTACGGCAATACAATATGTGCCAATAAACTGCTGTGTGAACACACGCAGGGCTCAGAAGAGAAAGAGCGCAATTTGGAGCACATATTTTGCTGGAATGATTTGCAGGTGCCATGTTGTGTTTACAGAGCTGAGGTACCAGTACAGTGGAAACCCCCAAGAAGTGACCCCATTTTGGAAACTGCGCCCATCAAAGAATTTATCTAGGGGTGTGATCACTTTTATGACTCCATAGTTTTTTTGCTGAATTTAGTAGAAATCTGGCATGAAAAATAAAATGTTACATTTGTCACAAATGGGCCATTTATTGGACAGATTTTTCAGACAAAATGAATGTAAGTGAAGGAAAGAACCTCAGCATTTATTAGGTTATTTCGTCTTCAAAAATACCCCCAAAGTGGTCTAAATATGTTATCTGGACACATTGCAGTGCCTGGAAGTGAGGGAGACTCACAAGAATTTTGAGGCCTTATTTTTACTTCGATGGTTTTTGGGCACAAGCATAGGCCTAAAAAAATTGTGTAGACCATACACATTTGTTAGAGTATTAGGTATTCATCTAGGGATATAATGATAATTTTTAGTTTTGTTCTAGGTTTTTTTAGAGTGTCTAATTTTAAAAATGAATAAAAGACCAAAATGATAAAGGGAGGGGTGGGGGTTTTAAAAGTATAACATTTTTAATTCAGGGAGGTGTGTTAGATGTGGCGCAGCAGTTTTACATGCGGAGTCCGGGTATGGATGGACGAAGCTAATAAAGACCATGGAGAATCTAAGTTATAAGGAAAGATTAAAAAAATTAAACCTATTTAGCCTTGAAAAAAGACGACTAAGGGGGGACATGATTAACTTGTATAAATATATTAATGGCACATACATAAAATATGGTGAAATCCTGTTCCATGTAAAACCCCCTCAAAAAACAAGGGGGCACTCCCTCTGACTGGAGAAAAAAAGGTTCAACCTGCAGAGGCGACAAGCCTTCTTTACTGTGAGAACTGTGAATCTATGGAATAGCCTACCACAGGAGCTGGTCACAGCAGGGACAGTAGGCGGTTTTAAAAAAGGCTTAGATAATTTCCTAGAACAAAAAAATATTAGCTCCTATGTGTAGAAATTTTTAACTTCCCTTTTCCCATCCCTTGGTTGAACTTGATGGACATGTCTTTTTTCAACCGTACGGACTATGTAACTGATATATGGTATACTTTCCGATACCCTTTTTTGTGCAGACACGGCACCTTTTTTGTGCCCTGCCTTTTTTTCTGTGTCAGGCACTTTACTTGGAAAGTGCTGCCCAGGAACAATTCAGGACACATTACTTGGAGCAGCAGAAGTTTCCCCCACCTTGTCTCCAAGTAAAATCATTTTATTAATTTTTTCTTGGTACTCCAGCTGAAAATTAAAAATAAATTATATGGTGAAAATTAAAAATAAATTATATGGTGCCATCTGGATAAGGTACACTGAAAATTTATTGTACCAGATTGGTACCAGATGGCACTGTATGGTTTCAAAACTTTATAATTCAGATCAAACCCCCCCCCCCATGAATTTATGCATACAGGCTTCATCGTGGATGATGTGAATGTAAAGAACAATTTTAAAAAAGCCCATTAAAGGCAACCCTTCCGTCTGCACGTGAATTTCTGCCATAGCAGTAAATTCTGGGATTTAGGGGGTGTAATTGGTTGGGGGTGACCAATCAATGCTGCCCATACCAGGGTAAGGCAGGACGACAGTTCCAGGGTCAGGCAGAATTTTAGTTTTTTTATTAAATTTTTTCACATAAAACACTAGCAACTGACAAACACAAATTATTTTTTTATAACACTTAGTAACACTACACTTACTAACTGACAATACTAACTGAGAAGCTCACGGACTGACAAACTAAAGGACTGATGCTGACAAGTGACGCGAATAATTGACAGTGACTATTTGACACTGATGGACTGACAACCGACGCTAAGGATTGACGCTGACTAACTGACGCGACTAATTGACAGCGATGGATTAATACTGACTAACTGACAAGTGACGTGACTAATTGACATTGACGGACTGACACCTGGTGCTACGGATTGACACTGACAACGGATTGTCACTGACGTAATGACGCGATGGATTGACGCTGACGTGACGAATTGACATAGATGAGCTAGACAACTACCTAGAACTAAATCGATTTATTTTTTTGGTGAATTATTGTGAAATAATAAAGTAACAAAAATTCTCACTTACACACTGGAAGGTGGGTATAGGGAGCTGGAGTTGAGAGGCGTGGAAGGGGTTATTGTTATATATTTTTTTTTTTAACTGAGGTGCATACAAAACAGCATAAGCTCTGACCTCTTCACCTGCTAAGAGATCAAAGCCTGAGTCCGTTAGTTTTCACACACCTGGGAGAAAACGCACTGTGATTTGTGGGTCTGAGCAGACCCACCAATCACCGGCACTGGACCACTGCTATTGGTCCATTGCCGGTCACATAGGACCTAAAATACTGTAATTACCATTCCCAGTCTTTACTACAAGTATCGGGAATGATTTGAAACAGAAATACAATGTGATCGGTGGATCTAAACAGATCCACTGATTGCCGGCATTGGACCTCTATTATTGGTTCATTGCCGGTGACTGGAAAGTGTTACCTGTCGGGGACTAACAGCGTGCATCGGGAACAGCTCAGTAACTATACGTCCTGGTTGGGGCAAGTAACCTCCCGCCAGGACGTGCACTTGCATCCTCGCGCGGGTAGGGGTTAATTTAAGAGGCTGGTCTGGGTTCTGAACTAATTTAAGGGTCTTGTCTGGGGTATAAATTTATTTAGCGGTCTGGTCTAGTGTTTAAATTAATTTAGACCCCAGACTAGTCACCTAAATTAATTAAGAGAACTGGTCTTGTATCTGAATTAATTTAGGGGACTGGTCTGAAGTCTGAATTAAGTTAAAAGTCCTGTCTTGGCTATTTGGTTTAATTTACAGGTCTGGAGGAACAGATGGAGATAGGGATCACAGGAGATCCGAAAGTTCGCAGGGAGTTCCGCCGCAAATATGCCTTATGCTTTTACTGTGGAGACGCGGACCATCTACTCGGCGCCTGTCCCAAACGCAAAAAGAAGACTCTGGAAAACTTCCGCGCCTAAGTGGTCATCGGGGAGGTCACTGAGGCGCACAGGTATTTCCCGTTCGTTTTAATAAGGTCTTGTTGCCAGCCCAGGTGTCATTTTTGGGCAAGACTGGGATAGGTTCTGCGTTTGTAGACTCAGGGTCCGTTGCCAATTTTATTTCCTACAGTATCGCTTTGTCGATTGATTTACCCCTTATTGATTTGTCTGTTCCTATTCCTCTGGTAGGGGTAGACTCCTGCCAGTCTACCCCTGTGTTTTGTTTAAAGATTGGTTCAATTCACTTTGAGGAATGTACTATGTTTGTCCTTAAGGGGCTACCCACTGAGATTTTATTAGGTCTCCCCTGGTTGAGCAAGCATAACCCCATCTTAGATTGGATGACGGGGGAACTTGTTACTTGGGTAAGAAGTGTTTGTCATCTTGTATGTCCACCTTAAGGGTCAGTCTCGTTGAGGAGGGGAACACTTTTCCTGAATTTATTCAGGACTTCAGTGACGTCTTTTCTAATAAAGCCTCTGAAGAGTTACCTCCTCATCGAGTACACGATTGCGCAATCGACCTGGTACCTGGAGCCAAGCTCCCCAAATGTAGAATCTTTAATCTATCTTGCCCTGAGCGTGAAGCGATGAGGGAGTATATCTAGGAGAGCCTGGTCAAGGGGTACATCCGCCCCTCCTCATCACCTGTAGGTGCTAGTTTCTTTTTTGTGGGGAAGAAAGACGGGGGGCTCTGACCCTGTATCTACTACCATCAGTATCACCATAAAGAACCAACACCCACTTCCGCTCATCCCCGATCTCTTTAATCAGGTTCAGGGGACCCAATGGTTCTCTAAGTTTGACCTGCAGGGGGCCTAAAACCTGATTAGAGTTTTTTAAGGGGGATAAGTGGAAGACAGCCTTTAACACCCCTGAAGGGCATTTTGAGTACCTGGTGATGCCCTTCAGTCTATGTAATGCTCAAGCTGTGTTCCAGACTTTCATCAATTATATTTTTAGAGACTTTCTGGGGCTCTTCTTGGTGGTATACTTGGATGACATTTTGGTGTTTTTCAAAGACTGGGACTCGCATGTGAAACATGTCAGGACTGTCCTCCACATTCTCAGGGAGCATAATTTGCTCGCTAAATTTGAAAAATTTATTTTTGGTACTCAAGAAATGCCTTTCTTGGGACACATCCTTACCCCTGAGGATTTCCGCATGGATCCTGCCAAGGTCCAGGCGGTATCTGGATGGGTCCGGCCTGCTTCCCTGAAAGCCCTCCAAAGATTTTTAGGGTTCACAAATTACTACAGACGTTTCATCAAAAATTGTTCAGTAATCGCCAAACCCCTTACCGACCTCAGCCGCAAAGGTGCGGATCTCCTCCACTGGTCTCTGGAGGCGGTCCAAGCCTTCGAGCTCCTTAAGGGGTGCTTTTCCTCCACCCCGGTACTAAATCGAACTGGATCAAACTCAACCCTTTATTGTGGAGGTGGATGCTTTCGAGGTGGGTGTGGGAGCAGTATTGTCTCAGGGTCCCACGTCTCACACTCACCTTCGACCCTGTGCCTTCTTTTCCCGTAAATTCTCTCCCACTGAGCAAAATTACGATGTGGGTAATCGGGAACTGCTGGCCATCAAATGGGCTTTGGAGGAATGGTGCCATTTTCTCGAAGGGGCAAGACATTGGTTCACGGTCCTCACTGACCATAAAAATTTGGTATTTTTGGAATCAGCCAAGAGTCTCAACCCTAGACAGGCTAGATGGGCTCTATTTTTTTTACCAGGTTCAATTTTGTTGTTACCTACAGGCCTGGTTCAAAGAATATTAAAGCGGATGTCCCGTAGTTTTCTGGCCACCCCTCCGCCTGAGACCAAACCCGAAGGAGTATTGCTTACTGGTGTGGTAGGTGCTATATTTTGCAGCGTCTGTACTCAGTACGGACATCTATCACAATAGGTGTCCCACACTCGCGCATATTGCTTCAATTGAGTTACGATCTCTATCTAGCGGCAGGCATTGATAATTTTAATCCAATATGTGTGGTTTGTCAGTTTACTTTATATAGCATAATAAAGAATTTCATTTATTTATTTATATCTATCATATGGTAGTTGGAAAACAGGGCTTCCTTGCCTGAGGGCATTTAGTTGTTAGTTATATCTTATCACTTAACACAACAAAATCCATTGCAAAGTCTTTGAAACAGTCAAGTTAAGGTTTCTTGCCACAGTGAATTTAACGCATTAAGGCCGGATTCAAATGAGCGTGTGCGTTTTGCGCTTTCAAAAAACGCCACGTTTTGCACGCGCAAAAGATCTGTGTGTCATCAGCATATGATGCGTGGCTGCGTGATTTTCACGCAGCCGGCATCATTATGACACTCTGTTTTTATGTTTGTAAACAGAAAAGCACGTGGTGTTTTCCGTTTTCATTCATAGTTTTGACTACTGTAGCACGCATCACGCGCGGCACACGGAAGTGCGTCCGTGTGCCGTGCGCGGTTTTCACGCACCCATTGACTTCAATGGGTGCGTGATGCGCGAAAAAACGGGCAAATATAGGACATACGCTGCGGGAAAATCACTGACAGTCTGAACGGCCCCATTGACTAATATAGGTCCGTGAGACGCGCGTGAAAATCACGCGCGTAGCACAGACGTATTATACATTCGTCTGAATAAGCCCTAAGTGTCAAGTTAAAGATTGATACATCTGTACATGCCACAGTTTTAAAGGGAACACTATTTATGGCACAAATTTGAATGGGTATACATTGCACAATTTTATTTGGGGCACTTAAGGGGGCACTATCTATATGGTATGATTTTATATGGGGCACCATCTGTATTATGTCACAATTTCCTATAGGGCACTATCTGTATGGTGCTATTTATTGTATGGCACTGTCCATATGGCGCTATTTACAGTATGGCACTACGTACTGTAGGGCACTTTAAAGGGGGCACTATGTGAATGGTGCTATTAATTATGGAGCACTATCTGTATGGTTCTATTTACTCTCAGGCACTTTTGGGGCACTAGGTATATAGCACTATTTACTGTGAGACACTATATTTTTCTACACTATAGTATTTGGAGGTGCTGAGCAGCACAGCAGACACATTATTAGGGGTAACAGCGGGATGGCACTATGAAAGGGGGCAGGAGGATTTGAGATTTGTGAAGAGGTTAGGAATGTTCTTTGAAAGCATAGCATCCAAAGATGTCTCTGTGGCAAACTCTGCAACCCATCATGATAATCTGGGCCAGATGGTGAAGATGGGGAAGTGAACGACTCCAATCAGAGAAGACATTACCTGTGAGCCACTGGATTTATTTACTCTGCCTTTGACTGCCTCTGATCGATATTTTATATATTTGTCCAGTTTGCAGTGTGGTGATACTCTGCAGACCACCTGTATGGTATTTGACCACTATACACAGTCTCACATTGGTGGTAATATCTGCTTACAGTATGGTGGTTATTTTGTTATTTGTGTAGTGGTGTTATACAGTCAAGGTATGGTGGTATTATCCATTCATGGTATGGTGGCATTATTTAGTCACTGTTTGGAGGTAATATTCAGTCACTGTATTTATTATCATTTGGAGGTAGGGTTAATCTGTGTATACAGATTCCAGATTCTGGTACAGCATACTGTACCCTGTATTTCCCAATAGAAGCCATGACTGTTAGGAAACACAGTCCACACCACTGAACACCAAGACCTAGATGTGCGCTAAGCAGCAAATGCCTTGTGTAAATGTTACTAAGAGCAGCATCTACATTGAAATTGTGCCAGCTATAATGATTATTTTTATGGCATCACAATTCATAATCAAGGATAAACAATAGTCTTAGCGATGGTCTGTTGCTTTACACTGACCAATTATAATTACGATTGCTCTGAAACGAGCAAATTATAAAGAAAATTGGCGAGTGTCAATGAGCCTTTTTAGGGTAAAGCCACACGTAACAGCCACAAGGAGACAGAGGTGCAACCATGATGCTGCTGAAGCACGAGCCACAATGCAGTTTTACCGCATATTCGTGCAGTTTTCAAATGATTGTTAATGTCTTAATTTTTTGCAGGTAAATAGCGGTTTGAGCTGTAAAGAATGCACGAATATTAACAATTATTTAAATACTGCACTGATTTGCAATGAAATTGAATGTTGGCTTAATGTTTTGGCTGCCCTGAGGCCTCTATGTGTAACCTAACCCTTATGTTGGTAAAATTATACTTAGTGCCTTGAGCAGCGTGAGCTGTAATTATGGCCCTGGCCATTACCATTAACACACATACTATGGCTGGCTGTATTGTAGAATGAAAGAAGAACAATCAGCCAATACATATACTGTTAACATAGTGAAGAAATATAATTGTCCCAAGCTTGAACTGAACCCTATGGTCTGGTATTAATAAATAGTAATGCTAATGTGTCATTGTATTAGACATTTTTTAAAGATTAGAAAGATTTTGCAAGGTATGACTTCAAGTGATGCATGACAAGCAAAACTTGGAATCAGATGGGATTCAACTGTATCTTTGTGTCTGTTTTTTGTTAAAAATGTATTTAGTTTTCACATATGCATACACATAATATTCCTGTGTATTCTATAAAGGAAATTCATGTTACCACTCTACTCTTCTAATCAAAGCTGATAAAATTGGAGGAGTTTACCTCTACCCCCCCCCCCACATAGCCACCAATGTATAATATATAAAACAAATTTTTTATTGACAATGAACCAAATCCTCATCTAAGATATGAAAGGCAATTTAAGTCATCATACTCATGGATCATTGGCTTTACTCTTGGCATTACATAAGCAATGTCATGTTACATAGTCAGTAGTGACTGCCCGAGGAGAGGTCTCTTGTGCAATATCTGTAATATAAGAATGTTCAAAATATTCCCTGGAGAGCCACATATGGAATCAGTTTAGGAAACAAACATTTAAACATAGTAAAAATAATGTTTATACATTATTTGTCTATTTTCTAGATGAAATGTGATGTATAAATTATACCGCTGTCCCGCTGTGTCCTTAATCTGTGCTGAACAATTATTTTGTTTTAGTTTGTAACTCAATAGCGTGCCTGCCTGAAGGATTCCTTCCGCAGAACATTGATAACAAGGAGGCATTGCGGGTGCTTGAAAAACATTTGTGCAGGCTGCAACCATAGACCAGTAGGAATGACCAAATATAACTAAATAACAGCAGCACAGTTAAATATATATGGCAGACTAATTTCTATATACTTTGTATCAACTTTCCATCAAATAGTAACACTTCTTAAACAATGACAGCCAGTATGGTAATAAAAGCTGCAAGAACTCCTATATACAGAAGTGACTAAACAAAATCTTGCATGCAAGGTGGGAAGAATATATAAGCCCATACCTCGAAATTCCCTGAGTAATTTCTTCCTACTACTCAAAACTGTTAAGAACAATTTTCACACAAACATTATTGATCAAATAAAATAATAAATGCACAATTCTACTATCAGATAACGTAAAAATATTTTAAAATAAAAATATGCAAATTTAAAGAACCCCAGAATAGCAGCATCTACAACAGTGGCCTTTGTGTTTTAGCCAGTCCTTATATAAAAACACTTAAATCAGAGATTACAGAAAATAAAACCAATTTACCCACTTGTTTGCAATTCAAGTATAGCTGTTAAGTTCTCTAAAATTAGAAACACTGATAGGCACAGGAACTTGGGAAGAACATTGCTTTTGTAAATGAACAGATTTCTTCTTTCACTGCCTCTGTGTCGATTTCATTCCATATAATGTTTTGTCTGTGTAACAAAGATCAAACGTGATATTTCTTTAAATAGCTAATTGTAGGAGCCAGTAATAGATTCTAAATTTAGAATAATATCACTTAATATCTACAAAGTTGATGATGTTGTCTCATATTTACAAGATCAATACAGGAACTGTTATAAAATGGTTATATGGAATTTTCCTGAAACAATTACAAAGCCATCCTTACTGAGACAACATTTATTATACAATAAATAGAATTATTTTCCTTAACAATGAAGGTTCCCGCACCTTTGCAACACAAGATGTGCTACATGTTATGCACCAAATTTATTTTGTGTTCCTAACACCTTTACACCTGACTCATAGGATTGTCAACATGCCATCACTTTTATTTTTTATTCAGACAAGGAATACAAAACCAACTACGTTTCGGCGTATACAAAAGTCTCTCAAGCTGTAATCAAGAGTGCTAAACAGGTTTTAAAAAGACAAAAAAAGCATATACAATGTCATAAACGTAACAATGTGATTATCATTAAGCTATAAAAAAAATCATGTATAATATCTTAATATTATATGAAAAACGTGCACCTTATAATAAATTCTGGAGGTGATACCTGGGTGATGGGGCATGTACTTCACATAATCACAGCATCCCTGAATTGCTTGTACGCAGGCCTAATCACAATCAATGAAGACAGAAGCAATTCCGCATGTCTGAGACTACGCAGATTGTTAGAGTGCATGTCAGTGACGTTTTAAAAACATCCAGCCACAGGCCATACAGTGAAAGGCGCGGTACCACGTCAAGAAAAATCTGCATACTCCAAACTTCTTTGCGTGTCATCATGCTCCAATGCGTGATACCACGCTATGAGCAGAGAGCTGAGCATGCTCAGAACTACTGTTATGTCTAAGTTAAAAGGTACCTCCCATCTCACTTCTAATTGGTCCATGTACCCACTCTAACAATTAAGACCTCCTCAAATTGTCAGGTAGGTGCACCCTTGTCAGTGTAGTGAAATTTAGGGTGCCGCATATCATGCAGTAATAACCTGACTGTGTCTCCGGGCTATCGGACACATAGCTGTGTGGTATGACAACCTATGTATAAATTCAATATTGTTAATATCAGTTAGTAAATCAAGTGTGGAAGCCCGTATGTCCTGACAAAACATAATTGCCTCTGTTGACACTTGATCAGTGGTCATCCCCATCATGCCGTGGTACACCCTGCATAAAAAATTAAAAACAATCAGTGAAAAGTGCAAAACATCCTACCCCAAATGTTAATCTAGTCTAGATAATCTCTCCATAAAACACACTTATATGTACACAAATCAAAATATAAAACGCTTAGGCCTCATGCCCTCTTCAGTCATTTTTACCAGGGTGCTATCCGTTTTTTCAACTGATAGCACCCTGACACATTCATTTCAATGGAACCGTGCACACTTCCGTTGTTTTAACGGAACCGTGCGGCCGATTCTGTCAAAAGTAGTGCAGGTCCTACTCCTGCCTGTTTTTGACGGAACAGTCTCGGCCTTTTCATTGAATTTGGTCCGTGAAACAACGGACTGCACACGGAACCGTCATTAACGGCCGTACAACGGGCGACGGACCATAAACCTAAGCTAAATCACCATATGTTCGCTTTCAATGAAATGACGGGGTACAGGTAAATCAATTAGTTTTTTCCTTCTCTTGCACTTGTGTTTGTTGATCCATTCTCTGATTTCTGAGGTCGTTTTACAAATAGACAGTAGATCAAGCCACATGAGCATTCCAACATGTAGATCACATAGCTAGATCTACAAGTGTATCTGTCAAGAATGATATATTTCTGACCTCTATATGGATGTGTTAATGTATCTTTTTCCCTTGACTAAAATTGGCACACTTTCAGCGAAATAGACAAGGGAAAATGCCCTTCTTAGGCCCCATGCACACGACCGTAAAAAACCTCAGTTTTTGCGGACAGCAATTGCGGTCCGCAAAAACGGAGTCATTCACTTTCATTGAACGCTGACACCGTGCCGTGCCGTGGAAATGTTCCGGGAATTATGGAACATGTCCGTTCTTTCGCATTTTGCGGGCCGTGCTCCTATACTTTGTATGTGAGCACGGCTCAAAAATGCTGCTGTCAGTCGGCGGCCGGCCGTGCTCGCAATCGCGGGCCGTTATTGCGGGCACGGTCGTGTGCATGGGGCCTAAAATGGTATGTACCAGGTATGTTTGTCCAGATTTCCAAAAGGAACCTACGTCCGCATTCAGCAACTTATCGCTCAGGCCCCATGCACACGATCGTAAAAAACCTCAGTTTTTGCGGACCGCAATTGCGGTCCGCAAAAACGGAGCCATTCACTTTAATTGAATGCTGACACCTTTCCGTAGCACTACGGAAGGGTGTCCGTGCCGTGGAAATGTTCCGGGAATTATGGAACATGTCCGTTCTTTTGCATTTTGCGGCCCGTGCTCCCATACTTTGTATGTGAGCACGGCCCGAAAATGCGGCTGTCAGTCGGCGGCCGGCCGTGCCCGCAATCGCGGGCCGTGATTGCGGGCACGGTCGTGTGCATGAGGCCTCAGGCCCCATGCACACGACCGTATCCACAAATACTGACCGTAAATACGGTTCCGTATTGCTTTATAGTCATCAGCAAATCATCAGCAACGTACCCATTTCTGCTGAATGGTATCCGCAAATAGGTCCGTAGTAAATCCGTATTGAATCCGTATATACGGATCCGCAAAAAAAGAGGCCTAGTTGATGGAAAATCCCCTTTGTGTTGCTTAGCAACACTTCTATATGTGCGGATGGCTATCCGTATTTGCGGACGCACCTCCGTAGCCATCCACAATTTTGGCTTCCCCCTTAGACTTAGGCCCCATGCACACGACCGTAACAAACCTCCGTTTTTGCAGACCGCAATCGCGGTCCGCAAAAATGGTCCCATTCACTTTCATTGAACGCGGACACCTTTCCGTAGCGCTACCGATGGGTGTCCGTGCCGTAGAAATGTTCCAAAAATTATGGAACATGTCCGTTCTTTTGCATTTTGCGGCCCGTGCTCCCATACTTTGTATGGGAGCACGGTCCAAAAATGCGGGTGGCAGTCGGCGGCCGGCCGTGCCTGCAATCGCGGGCCATGATTGCGGACACGGTCGTGTGCATGGGGCCTTAGACATAGGCTATGGAGGAGTCCGTGCCGCAATTGCGGACCAAAAACGGACATGCTCCATAATTTCCAGCACAGTTCTGCGGCACAGACACTCATCCGTAGCGATATGGAAAGGAGTCCGCGTTCAATGGAAGTGAATGGGTCATTTTGTATGGGAGCACGGCCCGAAAATACGGGTGGCAGTCGGCGGCTGGCCGTGCCCGCAATGTTTCTCTTCTGATCATTCAATTTGTATTTTGTTAATTGCTAAAAAAAAAAAACATTTTTACTTTGCAGCAATTTTCCACAACTGCCTAAAACTTTTGCACAGTACAGTACATCTGTTAAAGGCTATGTAAACCTTTGAAAGTGTTTTTTGTTTTTTTTTAAATAAAAATGTCAGTGTGTTTCGTGTACCATTACAAATGAGTTTTTTATTAAAAATTATTTTTACTTTTTGAGATAAAGCTGCTCTGTATTCTCTATACAGATCAGCTGTATCTTTCACTAAGACCTGAATCCGTCAGTCCTGTGGACCTGACAGGATTCATCAAATATAAGTTATAAACTTAGATGCGATGGATAACAGGTGGATCCTGCACGTCAGAGGCACGAAGAACCCACTTTCACTGAATCCGTCAATGCCGTGGACCTGATGAGTACAGGATTCTGCGAACGATACAGCTGCTCTGTATACAGGATACAGGGCAGCTGTATTTCAAAAAGTAAAAACATTTTTTAATATAAACTAATTTGAAAGCTGCACAAAACACACTCACATTTTTATTTTAAAAAATTCACTTTCAAAGGTTTACATAGCCTTTAAACGCTTTAAGTTATTTTGATATCATCAGAGACTATGTGTCTCACCTGTAATAACTGACCCCATGGTAAAGATTTCAACATATGTTGTGGATTGCTGCTGTGAAACCAGGGAAAATTGTTTCTATCGGCAGGTTTGACAAAGAGATCAGTTTTTAATTGCCTAATTTCAACATAAACCATAGTATAAAGGAACTGTAATGTCAGAACTACGTATGTGTATTTAACCAACAGTGAAAATCGTATAGTTTGCAATGGTCACCTACCTAGATGATAAAAAAAAAACTAAACAAACATAATCTATGTAGCACTACCAGTCCCTAACAATAGACAAATGCAGATCAGCAGCACAGGATCAAAATTTCAAAGCGGGTGCACGCCTCCTGGGTCACAGTTCAAGATAACCCCTCAATTAGGACAGAAGAAAATGAGGCAGCACTACCAGATATTGGATAAAGATCCTTTTATTCCACGTGCGACGTTTCAGCTCAGTGTGAGCCTTTCTCAAGCAAGAGAAAGGCTCACACTGAGCTGAAACGTCGCTCATTTTCTTCAGTCCCTAACTATAGGTGACTTTCATTTGTGATTGTTTTTTTTTTATGAAGATGGAGGAGCTTGTGCAAATTTTATAGTGATTGTAATGATCATGTTACATTCCACAGTACCTACTGCTGATGTGTTCATATCAGTAACTGAGCTGTAGACATATATTACTTATCCTTATCATTAATTTTGGTTCCAATTTATCCATAAAACTATTTTGACTTTATTGTCTAGCAAAAAAAATTACTTGGCAACCTTGATAACTCGACAACTTTGAAAAGTGTAAGGCTGGATTCACACGAGCATGTTCGGTCCGTACCGGACTCCTAGCATCATAGTTATGTACGACGCTAGGAGTCCCTGCCTCTCCGTGGAACTACTCTCCCGTACTGAAAACATGATTACAGTACGGGACAGTTGTCATGCAGCGAGGCAGAGACTCCTAGCATCGTACATAACTATGATGCTAGGAGCCCGGCTCCCTGCAGTGTGTTCGGTCTGGGACTTGCGGCCGAAATATGTTCCGTCCTTTACGGACCGAACATGCTCGCGTGAATCCAGCCTAAAGAAGAAGGGACATGGCAAATGGGTGTGGAAAAATGCACTAAATTTTTTTGGGGCTTGGCGAAAATGAGGTGAGACAATGTAGTAGAGAAGTGTGTCTAGCATTTTGTGCGTATTGCACCAAATGACACTATTTTGATAAATTTGGACAATTTGAGCCATTGAGCAATTTTACTCCCTTCATCTGTGAAAAGCTTGTCACTAAGAGTGTCAAGTAATTTGAGCTGGGGCAGATCTACAATACCAAACATAGCTACATGGAGAAAGGGGTTAAGAGTACTGCAGTTCTGCTGTTTGGTGGGGGGCCTGGTGGTCAGATCCCCACAATAAAACTCCTTAATAATTATGGAAGTCCAGACTTTCATGCAGTGGTCCCTGATCAAGAATTGCCTTTAGTTTGGCAGCATTTAGTTCTAATGACAAAAAACCCCGAAAAACTGCAGTTTGAAAAACATCTTCCTACGATTGGACTCCAGCAGTAAATCCATATTCAGGAATAAAAATAAATAAATAAATGAACAAAAATACTTAACATTTAAGGCTCGGTTCACATTTGCATGTGGTGTCATTCTTCCTCTCAAAATGACGGACACCAGGACAGAATCCCAGACTAAACCCCTTTGTACGTCAAAGGGGGTCCATTGCGTGCTAGTGGTATTTGTTGGACGACAGATCTGGCAGAGCGTTGTGACTTCTATTATAAACGGAAGCCATGATGCACATGCGAACATAGCCTAAGGCCACTTTCAAATTGCAGTATTTTGGTTAGTATTTTGCATCAGTATTTGTAAACCATAACTAGGATAGGAAGCTACACTGAGAAA
Organism: Rhinoderma darwinii; assembly: GCF_050947455.1. Lineage (NCBI taxonomy): Eukaryota > Metazoa > Chordata > Amphibia > Anura > Rhinodermatidae > Rhinoderma > Rhinoderma darwinii. Next base: position 205,265,656 of record NC_134688.1, read on the forward strand.
ATGTATAATGAATGGATTTGTACCTCTTCCGCCTTTTGGATTCACTCCTGGTTTTGGCTTACAAATACTGATCCGAAATACTGACCTAAATATTGCCGTCAGAGAGCGGCCTAACATATAGATATGGCTATGACTACTACACAGCAATATTTCTTATGTTGGCTTATTTTGCAAAACTATAACTTCCAGCATTCTCTGAGCCACAGGCTGTTAGTGCATACTTAGAGTTGTAGTTGTGCAGTAGGTTGATGGAAACAGACTGGAGACACCCTTTGACACAGAGCGTTCAACAGAATTTCTCGAACTTCCAGGAGGCAATGCTGTTTAAAAGATTAGGAAGCTACATGAAACCATCTAAACCATGATAGATGCAAGAAGTGCCAAACCTCACTTCTCTCCTATCCTACCACGTTATGTTTTCACTAACCTACTAAGACGAAAGCCTCCGGGCATTATCATAATATTTGTTTATCTGGCAGCGCAATTCCGAGTCCTGCCCAGATGAAGGCCATTAGCTTTTTAACTTTGAAATTCCTGCTTTTCATTTTAACATGTAATCCTATCACACAAATTGTTGGCATTTTCTGCACCATTAATATGTACAGCATCTGAGTGCGCGGCTCCTTTGTGTTCTTTGTTTTTCAATAGGTTTGGCTATGTTAGTTAGTTTACATGTTTATCAATCTACAATTATGGAGGCCAGCTGGGAAATATCCATGCATAAAGGTTGGGAAAAGCTGGTTTATTGTTCACTAATGTAGTTTGATATGCACTGTGACCTGTAATTTTGAGAACAGGCACAAGGGGGCACATTCTGTCTAAGTCACTGAGCAATGTTAGCAGTGTCATTGTTCAGTTCTATTAGTCTTCACAACATATGTCCAATTGACAGTTGAAATTTGTTTGACATTTAAAGAATATTTCACATTAGAATTTTAAAGAATCCATAGTTTTTATGTTGTAAGACTTTTTAATAGCAGAGAATATGAAGTGCTTTCTTTGTATATAAATATGTGATCAAATTAGAGGAAGGAAGAATGTGTATAAACGTATATTCATATAGACTGCTTGTATGGACAAAATATGTGCAAAGAAAACGGTAAGGTGCATATAAAAACAAATCCTTCCTGCATTCAGAACTTACGTGACAGAAATTCCAAGAGAATATATGTTTTCCTGACTGCTGTGTATATGAGAATCTCTATATCATAAAGAATTTAGAGACTTGTTACTACTTCACTTTAATCTATTCCTATCCATTGCCGAAAATGAAATAGTTACGGAATTGAATTGTGTAATATATTTTTGCATTGTTAATGGTCTAATTAAATAGAAAAAAGAAAAGAGAGTCCCAGGAACATGTAATAAGAAACAGAACAATGGAAATTTGGGGACATAGTGTAGGAAAAAAAATATTAGGACCTAGCCCTGTGGAAGGAGACCTTTGGGGATTATTATTATTATTATTATTATTATTATGATTATTATTATTATGATTATTATTATTATTATAATGACAAATATTATTCATAATAATCATCATGGCCCACATTTAGGCACCATGCACACGTCTGTAGTTTTCATCCATAATTATGTATCAGGTAATTACGGATGAAATTGCGGACCTATTTATTTCTATAGGCCACGGACACCATATATTTGCGGATGTCTGTCCGGGCCATAGAAATGATCCGCAAAATATAGAACATGTCCTATTCTTGTCCGCAATTGCGAAACAAACTTGCCTATACAAGACTTAGGCACCTATGTACAAAATTGCCACTCTTGCCTAACATTCTACTTTGAATCTAGATTCACAATTCTGTGCTGATTCATTTCATAATATATCTTTATAATGGGTTTTCTTACAAAATGCCAAATCTCTCCTTCCCTTTAAAAAGCTATAGATTCAAAATGAAAGAAAAATAGAAATGTAAAATAGACCCACAGGGGTTACTTAACATGCAGTTGGTCCCTGTTATTCACATATATGCCACCAAAAGCTAATTTTCTAGGGGTGTTATCTGATAAAGGTCTATCTCCTCTCTGGAGGAACAACCAATGCTGCACATTTGTGAGGAAGCGGCAAGAGTTGTCTCATTATCGAATTAACTTAAATGCTTGTTAAAAATAAAAACAGCAATGGTGGATCTATCACAAAGCAGTCCAGTGCTTAGAAAACCCAAAGATGGGTCGGACAGGCACTATTTATCCATTGACGAAACAATGTCCATACAGGTACAGAGGCAAAGTAAGCTCTCACCTGGATGACAGTGGAGCTGAGCACTTTCTATTCGAATCCTGGTCTGAATGGCTTATGCAGGGACATCAATATGTTATTTCCTGTGATCCATTGATAATTTATATCACCATGTAATGTTCACACCTCTGTGCCAACAGAAACTCTATGTTACCCTCTGCTCGTGTTTTATTTACAAGCCCAGAGGTTAAAGATAAATTATAACAGGAGGACAAATCTTTGTCATTATCTATGATTATTATATGGCACTATTATAACGGACCTTTTATGTAGGATTATTTTATTATGAGGTAAAATTACATGATACCAAATACAGAGAACTAAGTATTTATTATTATTATTTATTTATTTATATTGTGCCATCAAATTCAGTAGCGCTTTACAAAGCAAAATATTGGGGTAACACATTGTAGCAAATGCAAAAGACAGTAATTTACAGACAAATGAAACATTGTTTACAATATACCATAGGTACATATTATGTATGTGTTCACGGAACGTTTGGGGTCATGCATAACCAATAATGATGAAGCATCCAATAATTAATTACTCTAGAGAATTTAAATGTCTAAAACTTAATTTCTAAAAAAAAGCTTCAAACATGTGATGACTAGCATAAATATATTGAACTTGCAAATAAGATGCTTTTTTGTATATACAGTGCATTCGGGACGTCTTCAGACCCTTTCACCCTATTTTCACATTTTGTTATGTTGGGGCATTGTGCTAAAAAAAAATTTTGTAACATTTTTTTTTCCCCATCATTCTGCACCCAATACCCCAACAATGACAAAATAAAAACAGAATTTTAGAGACTTTTACAAATTTATTAAAAATGAAAAACTTACATTTTGCACGGATGTAAGTATTCACGCCCTTTGCCGTGACACTTGAAATTTATCTCTGTGGGTCTCACATTTCTCTAGATCAATCAAGGTGTAGAAAGATTTCAAAGATGGAGTCCACCTGTGGTAAATTAATTAGATAGGACATGATTTGGAAAAACACACTCCTGTCTATATAAGGTCTCACAGCTGACAATGCATATCAGAGCAAAAACGAAACCATGAAGAGGAAAGAACTGCCTGTAGAGCTCAGAGATAGGATTGTGTGGAGGCAAAGATCTGGAGAAGGGTACAAAAAAAATTCTGCTGCACTAAAAGAAGTGCAGCGGCCTCCAAAATTCTTAAATTCATGAAGTTTGGAACAACCAGGACTCTTCCTAGAGCTAGCTGCCCCTCCAAACTAAGTAATCTGGAGGACCTTGGTAAGAGGTAACCAAGATCCTAATGGTCACTCTGACTGAGCTCCAAAGATCCTAAGTGCAGATGGGAGAAACTTCCAGAAAGCCAACCATTATTGCAGCACTCCACCAATCTGGGCATTATGGCAGAGTGGCCAGAAAAAAAATCTCTCTTTAGTAAAAGACATATGAAAGCATGCCTGGAGTTTGCAAAAAAGCACCCAAAGGACTCTGACTGTGAGAAACAAGATTCTGTGGTCTGATAAAACCAAGATTGAACTTTTTGCCCTCAATTCTAAGCGTCATGTATGGAGGAAACCAGGCACTGCTCCTCACCTGCCTAATACCATCCCTACAGTGAAGCATGGTGGAGGCAGCATCATGCTGTGGGGGGTTTTTAAGCAGCTGAGACAGGGAGACTGGTCAGGGTTGAGGGAAAGATGAATGGAGCAAAGTACAGAGATATTTTTAATGAAAACCTGATCCGGAGTGGTCTGGACCTCAGACTGGGCCAAAGGTTCATTCCAACAAGACAATGACCCTAAGTACACAGACAGGGGCGTAGCTAGAGGCTCATGGGCCCCGATGCAAAAATTCTTACTGGGCCCCCCCCCCCGCAAACTTCTCATGGCCGACGGTCCGCTTTCAGCTGCATCGCTGGGTCTCCTAAGTGACCCAACAATGCAGCACTAGCAGCCGGGGTGTCACTAAGGCTGGGTTCACACACACTATTTACGGACGTAATTCGGGCGTTTTAGCATTGAATTACGTCCGAAAATGCGGCTCAAAAGCGTCGGCAAACATCTGCCCATTCATTTGAATGGGTCTTACGATGTTCTGTGCCGACGGTCATTTTTTTTACGCGTCGCTGTCAAAAGGCGGCGCGTAAAAAAGTGCCTGTCACTTCTTCAGACGTAAATAGAGCCGTTTTCCATTGACTCCATGGAAAACCAGCTTCAATTACTTCCGTAATGGCGCAGCAAAAGACGCCTGCACATGCCATTACGGCTGAAATTACGGTGCTGTTTTCTCCTGAAAACAGCACAGTAATTTCAGCCGTAACGGACGCTGCCGTGTGAACATACCCTCAGGGCTTAAAATGTCCGGGAAATAGCCCCAATACATATGTGTCCGCCCCAAAAAAAAGTGTGTATATGAGACAGCATAGCATATCTATAGCACTACGACCCTATAAACTATGGATAGGATTAGATACAGTGGCTCAGAAGGCAGTATCACACATGATAGGATTAGATACAGTGGCCCAGCAGACCGTATCACACATGATAGGATTAGATACAGTGGCTCAGAAGGCAGTATCACACATGATAGGATTAGATACACAGCTCAGCACAGTATCACACATGATAGGATTAGATACAGTGGCCCAGCAGACAGTATCACACATGATAGGATTAGATACAGTGGCTTAGCAGACAGTACCACACATGATAGGATTAGATACAGTGGCTCAGCAGACAGTATCACACATGATAGGATTAGATACAGTGGCTCAGCAGACAGTATCACACATGATAGGATTAGATACAGTGGCTCAGCAGACAGTATCACACATGATCGGATTAGATATAGGGCCCAGCAGACAGTATCATACATGATTGGATTAGATACACAGCTCAGCAGACTGTATCACACATGATAGGATTAGATACAGGGCCCAGCTCGCTGACACTTCGGATACGAGGACTTCAATGACGGCGTTTTTTTTATTCTCAATAAAATGGTTAATGGGGGTTGTGTTTTTTTATTTCAATAAAATATTTTTTCTATGTGCTTGTATCTTTTTAAACTTTATTATCACCGCCTTAGTAATGGCCGCTGGCTGATTGACAACCTCCATTACTAAGGCGGGGCTTAATGTTAGCCGGTGCAGAGGCTACACTAACCCCCATTATTACCCCGGTACCCACCGCCACCAGGGGTACTGGGAAGAGCCGGGTACAAACCAGTACCCGACCATCTGTAGTGACGGGCAAGCACCGGGGTGGCCGCAGGCTGGTAGTATTAGGCTGGGGAAGGCCAAAAACAGTGGCCCTTCCCACCCTTGTAATGCTGCCTGCCGCTGCTGTGTTGTATCTGACTGGTTATGAAAATTGGGGGGGACCCCACATCGTTCTTTCCAATTATTTTTTTTTATATGACGTGGGGTCCCCCCCATTTTCATAACCAGCCAGATACAATAAAGCAGCAGCAGGCAGCATTACCAGGATGGGAAGGGCCACTGTTTTTGGCCTTTCCCCTCCTGATAATACCAGCCTGCGGCCACCCCAGTGGCCGACCATCACTACAGATGGTCAGGTACTGGATCGTACCCGGCTCTTCCCAGCACCCCTGGTGGTGGTGGGTACCGGGGTAATAAAGGGGGTTAGTGTTAGCCTCTGCACCGGCTAACACTAAGCCCCGCCTTAGCAATGGATGCTGTCAATCAGCCGGCGGCCATTACTAAGGCGGTAGTAATATAGTTTAAAAAAAAAACACAAAGACATAGAAAAAATATTTTATTGAAATAAAAAAAAAAACCCACACAGCCCTCATTAACCATTTTATTAATAAAAAAAAAGCTGTCATCGAAGTAGTCCTGGAATCCGCCGTAGTCCAACGACCGAACCTGTAAGAAAACACACAAAAAATGATTAGTAACACATGTGTTAGGGTATGTGCACACTCACTAATTACGTCCGTAAGTGACGGACGTATTTCGGCCGCAAGTACCGGACCGAACACAGTGCAGGGAGCCGGGCTCCTAGCATTATACTTATGTACGACGCTAGGAGTCCCTGCCTCTCCGTGGAACTACTGTCCCGTACTGAAAACATGATTACAGTACGGGACAGTTGTCCTGCAGCGAGGCAGGGTCTCCTAGCGTCGTACATCACTATGATGCTAGGAGCCCGGCTCCCTGCACTGTGTTCGGTCCGGTACTTGCGGCCGAAATACGTCCGTCAATTACGGACGTAATTAGTGTCTGTGCACATACCCTAAGGCTTAGATACAGGGCCCATGTGTGATACTGTCTGTGGGACCCTGTATCTAAGCCTACCACAAGGTAGGCTTAGATACAGGGTCCAGACGACAGTAATCTTATACAGTATAAGATTACAGTGTGCTGGGGCCCTGTATCTAAACCTACAGTGTGGTAGGCTTAGATACAGGGCCCAGCAGACAGGATCACGCATGGGCCATGTATCTAAGCCTTCCATGTGATTGGCTTAGATACAGGGCCCAGCAGACAGGATCACACATGGGCCATGTATCTAAGCCTACCATGTGATTGGCTTAGATACAGGGCCCAGCAGACAGGATCACACAATCTGTGATCCTGTCTCATGGGCCCCCTAAGCCTGCTACATCGTAGGCTTAGGGGTTGTGCAGTCCCTAAACATTGATGGCCTATCCTCAGGATAGGCCATCAATGGCTGATGTGTCGCCCGGGACCCGCAAATAAGCTGTTTTGAAGGGGCCGCAGCACTCGTACGAGAGCTGCTTCCCCTTCATTTCACTACTCGCCCACACTGTGAATCGCCGACACCGATTCACAGTGTGACCGGAATGAAGTGACAGGAATGAAGGGGAGCAGCTCTCGTACGAGTGCTGCGGCCCCTTCAAAACAGCTGATTGGCGGGTCCCGGGAGTCAGACCCCGCCAGTCAGGGCTAAGCTTACCTTCCTCTTCGGCCGCGGCGGGAGTTCTGTAATCTCGATGCTGTGCGCGGCGGCATAGCGCTGTGACGTCATGTGCTGCGCACAGCGCCTGATGTCAGGACCTCCGCTGCCATCCGGAACCAGGAAGGTAAGTAAAGTATGTTACTATAGTAACAGGGGCCCGCGGCCCGAGTTACTATAGTAACTTTTTATTGATGTGGTGCGGGGGGCCGTGGGCCCCCCTGGCTTCGGGGCCCGGTCGCAATTGCGACCGCTGCGACCCCTATAGCTACGCCAGTGTACACAGACAAGACAACACAGGGGTGGCTTAGGGACAACTCTGTGAATGTCCTTGAGTGGCCCAGCCAGAGCCCTGACTTTAACCCAATCGAACATCTCTGGAAAGACCTGAAAATGGATTTCCACCGACAGTCCCCATCCAACCTGACAGAGCTTGAGAAGATCTGCAGAGAAGAATGGTAGAAAATTCCCAAATACAGGTGTGCAAACCTTGTGGCATCATACCCAAGACTGGAGGCTGTTATCGCTGCCAAAGGTGCTTCAACTAAGTACTGAGTAAAGGGTATTAATAGTTATGTCAATGCAATATTTAGTTTTTCTTTTTCAATAAATTAGCAAAGATTACTAACATTCTGTTTTCACTTTGTCATTATGGGGTATTGAATGCAGAATAATGGGGAAAAACGAGAATTTTTTTTATTTTAGCACAAGGTCTTAACATAACAAAATGTGAAAAAATGTAAAGGGTCTGAAGACTTTGTGAATGCATTGTACCTAGATAGGTCATGTTAGCTTTATCAGAGCTTTATTCCACAAGACATCTGACTGCACTGTGTTGAATAATATATTCTATAAAACTAATAAGGGATAATTATATAAACACTGTTTAAAACAAAGTATGCAGTGTAAAAATAGCTCACCACAGTCTATCAAAAGTCTCTGCATTGAATTTGCTTTTAAGTGACTGAGGGTCACTGCCAATGTATAATTTACTTGGGAACAATATGTCAAAAATGCCTAAAAGTCAAACAATAATAAATGTCAGGCGTAAACAGTAGCATAAAAGGCAAGCAGTAGAATTCAAAATTACTTAGATGATAAAGAATGCTACATGGATTTATGGGTTTTTATATAGAAGAATAAAATTCTAGAAATCTGAATTTCTCAGAAAACTCATGTTCATATGTCCTTTAAAGTGGCTCTGTCACCGAATTATAAATGCCCTATCTCTTACATAATCTGATCGGCGCTGTAATGTAGATAATAACAGTGGTTTTTATTTTGAAAAACGATAATTTTGGAGCAAGTTATGAGCAATTTTAGATTTATGCTAATTAGTTTCTTAATAGACAACTGGGCGTCTTTTTACTTTTTACCAACTGGGCATTGTACAGAGGAGTGTATGACGCTGACCAATCAGTGACCAATCAGTGACCAATCAGCATCAAGTGTATGACGCTGATTGGTCACTGATTGGTCAACTTCATACACTCCTCTGTACAACGCCCAGTTGATAAAAAGTAAAAACACGCCCAGTTATCTAATAAGAAACTAATTAGCATAAATCTAAAATTGCTCATAACTTGCTCAAAAATGATAATTTTTCAAAATAAATACCACTGTTGTTATCTACATTACAGCGCCGATCAGATTATGTAGGAGATAGGACATTTATAATCTGGTGACAGAGCCTATTTAAGAGCACATTAAAGTAAAAGAGGAGGGTCCTTTGCTTAGGACCACCTCTAATAACCAAAGTGGAAAACCACTACAAAGATCATTTCTCCCTCTGGAGGACCTGGCAGATCCAGCACAGTGACTTCAATGAACAATGTGTAATGCTTTATTTCTCCTGTGGTGGCACTCTGATGGATTTCAACATTTGCTGCCAGATTCCCTGAATGGATTAAAGCTGTTTGCTAGGAAGGCCAGCAGTGGGAGCCCTGTGAAAAGCTAAGAGGAGAACCCCTTTAAGGAATTGTGGGAAAACAAGCGCATATACATTATATTATTTTATACACATCTATTTAAAAACATTCTCTTATTTAAAAAAAATAAAATAAAAAAAATAGGACATTTGAAAGTGAATTTTATAATGCTAGGTTGTAATGCATCAAAGCTACACACAAAAGAGTACAGACCTTTAAAGTTGGCAAAGTGACTTAATTGTGTGTTCAAGCAGAAGGAGTCAATTTATAGAATTGAGATTTGCATTGCAATGCCAGTAAGGCCAGAAGTAATGGCACAGGCCAGTCCATGAATATTTAAGCTTAATTAAAATGAGTGACTGCATGGTCAATGACCATTAGAAAAGGGAAGAAAGCCACGACTACATGGTGACTTTATACAAATTCTATATATAGAAACACCAAACAATTGAAGGCCTTTAAAGCTTTCGCATACCGATGTCCTCAACATGATTTACACTGCACAGCAGTGGTTAATGTTACAGATTGTGAATACTATATATAGCTATTTTAACCTGGATCTCTGTTCAGTTTCAACACACTTTTCCTAAATATCACCATCGATTAAATGTTTAAAATAGTGCTCTGGCAATAGATCAAAATAGCTTCTAAGCATTTATATAGCGTTCTACAGCACATTTAACGGAATGGGATAAATTTGTGTCATTTTTTTCATTTTTACATTATTGCATTTTATTTTGTATTTTTACTTGGATGGTTTCTGGATGGTTTACCTTGAGGACATTATAATCATGTGCATCTCAGAGGTGACGCATTTCACATCCATCTCCCACTTACAATTTCAATCTAATTTTTACACCTGTCTCTTACAATCTACCCCCACAATGATTTAAACAACGCGCTTACTCTATCCGATCAGCCAGACACTATGTTCGGTTTGCAAGCTAAAGAAAAAAATGATGCAGTCATAATACACAAGAGTATGACATAAGGTAAGTAACAATACACAGCAAGCAAAGCTGGCCATAAATATAATAAGCCTGGCAAGCAAGGGCGTAACTAGGAAAGACTGGGCCCCATAGCAAACTTTTGACTGGGGCCCCCCCTCCCCTGGGTATCACACAACCCCCATTTGTAGATAGTGCCCCCCTATAGATTCCGCCACACAGCGCCCCCTATAGATAGCACCATACAGTCCAGTGTGGATAACATCATACAGCCCCCTGCAGATAACGTCATACAGCCCCCTTGTAGATAACGCCATACAGCCCTCCCCCTGTAGATAACGCCATGCAGCCCTCCCCTGTAGATAATGCCATACAGCCCCCCTGTAGATAACGCCATACAGCCCTCCCCTGTAGATAACGCCATACAGCCCTCCTCCTGTAGATAACGCCATACAGTCCTTCCCTGTAGATAACGCCATACAGCCCTCCCCCTGTAGATAATGGCATATAGCCCCCATGTAGATAACGCCATACTGCCCTCCCCCTGTAGATAACGCCATACAGCCCTCCCCTGTAGATAACGCCATACAGCCCTCCCCTGTAGATAACGTCATACAGCCCCTTGTAGATAACGCCATAAAGACCTCCCCCTGTAGATAACGCCAGACAGCCTCCCTGTAGATAACACCATACAGCCCTCCCCTGTAGATAACGGCATACAGCCCTCCCCCTGTAGATAACGTCATACAGCCCCAAACCCCTCCTTGAGTTAACGCCATACAGCCCTAACCCCCCAGTAGGTAACGCCATGCAGCCCCCAAGCCCCCCCCAAAAAAAAACGGCCTATAGTTTGTCCTACAAAAGACATACATCCCCTATCCACAGGATAGGGGATACATGTGTGATCGCTGGCAGCAATAAGGAGACCGGGGGACCGAAAGTCCCCCGAAGTTCTTCCATGACAAACCTCGGACTTCCGGGGTCTGCGCAGTTCAATAATGAAAGGAGCGCTGGTCACGCATGCGCACAAGCGCGACCGATGCACAATTCATTTCTATGGAGCTGCCGACAGACTCTGGAAGTCCGAGGTTTGTCATGGAGAACTTCGAGGGACTTTCGGTCCCCTGTTCTCCTTATCACTGGGCGATCCCACATGTATCCCCTATCCTGTGGATGCATGTCTTTTGTAGGAACAACCGCTTCAGTGGCGTCGTGCTGTAGCAGCCATAGCGGCTGCTAGCGGAGCCACCTGCCATGGGAAGGGGGGCTCGTGCCGGCAGGCAGCACGGGCCCCCTCATGCTGCGGGCCCCATAGCAGCCGCTACGGCTGCTACAGCAGTAGTTATGCCACTGCTGGCAAGTCCAATTCTTTTTTGCATGTCAGATAGGCTTCGTTCACATCTGTGCCAGGGTCCCGTTCCGACGTTCCATCAGAGCTTTCCATTGGAACGGGACCCTGACTGACACAAATGGAAACCAAAGGTTTCCGTTTCCATCACCATAGTTGTCCGTTTCAATCACTATTGATTTCAATGGCGACGGTTTCAGTGTCAATGGTTTCTGTTTGTCTCCGTTGTGCAAGGGTTCCGTCATTTTGACGGACAACATAGCGCAGTCGACTACGCTATTAATTCCGTCAAAACTACGTAACCCTCGCAGAACTGAGACAAATGGAAACCATTAGCACCGGATCCGTCACCATCCGTCAAATCAATGGTGATGGAGATGTAAACCTATGGTTTCCATTGGTGTCAGTCAGGGCTCCATTCCGATGGAAAGCTCTGACGTTCCGGCGGAACGGAGCACTGGCGCAGATGTGAACAAAGCCATAGTCGGCTGCACCTATAAACATGATATTGTTATTGGATTCCATTGAAATCAGCATGATCCTCCAACAAAAATCTCATGTCTACGGTCAACTTTAGATAGGCGCATGCAACATTCATGCAAATTAAAGTAAGTAAAACATATATCCGCATTCCACTTTAATCATTAATGACCTATGACAGATATCTGTCACAAGTAAATGCTTATTTCCGCATGGTGACGGATATATCCATCATAATGATCTCATGGGTAATGTACAACCCCCCAACCTGCTCCCCGGAAGTTCAGCATGTTAGCTGTCACCACCTTCTCTACAATCCCTAACATTAACAATCATGCTGATTTCAGTGCATTCTTTATAACACATATACCCCATTTCCCTACACCCTCAACCTCTGTACACATGTGCAGAAGGCCACTCTACCACATATCTGTAGGGTCCACTGGCTTTTGCAACTCCTCTGCCGGGTCTAACATTCTTCTTTGGTACATTACATACATATACACTGCCTTCCAAATTTCGCTTTTCTCAGTTAGCTCCTTCCCTCTACGGGAAAGAGATCATTAGTTACAGTGGGCGCCTGTTGCATAGAAAAAGTCTATTCCGATGTGACAGGGCACCCACACCAATGAGCTTCAGGGGAAGCACTTATTGGACCCCAGCACATAAAGCATTATAAACCACTCAGATACAATGTCCAATGTCTTGTACATTGAAATTTAAAGGCAAAACTTTATTTTTTTTAAATCCCCCCCCCCACACAATAGAGCCTAGGAGACTGCCTACTCCACCTAATTCCTGCCCTGGCCATGGCAACAATACAGAATGAAAAATGTAGTACAGATTCTGTGTATAGTAAGTATGACGTAACAGACATTTCTGGTGGTTAGAAAAAGAAACTCAAACTGATCTCCCTTATCTAGAACATTTTTTTTTTTTTTTTAAAAGATAACTAATTTCTACAATAGAAAGCAAAATATATTTAGACTTACGTGACAGATCTAAATCTAGGATAGAACCTACATCTATCTCTCTAATGGTTAGTACATATGAAGCTTGGATAGGCCCATGTGAACTGTATCAACAGAGGATTATAGGAATCTTATTTTTGTTATTTTTCATAAAATGCTGGTGAAAAAACATAAGACATTATGAAACCAGAGAACAGGCGGCGTTTCTTAAAATATCATTGTTATTGAAGTGAAAGATGAATGTGATAATAAAATGAAACATATGGACTGGACACTTTTTCATGGACAAAAATAGTGTAACAAGAAAGTGCCTGAGAAAAAGCCAGATCCTGGATATTTAACAACTGGGAATACAGTAATAGGAACAAGGGGTTTGTGTATTCAAAAGTTGTTATTAGAGATTAGCGATTCTGTTCACAGGCCAATTCACTAAATGCCCTCAACTTTTTGTCATTTCCAGAGTTTTATTTATCTCTTCATTTAAATATGTCCAAAAATACACTTGGAATAGTGACAAAATGGGGGAGAGAAGGACTTAAAAAAAAAATGAAATGTTCAATTTATTTTCCGTATAATAAAAGAGCAGAAGTATTCCAACCAAGAAATCTGGCCCTTAGGAAGTGAAGGCTTCTCAGAGAGAACATAAAAAAATGTATAATTTTTTGCACAGATTCAGTAAAGTCAGGAGACATTTTAAAAGTTGACTGCAACCATTCGGATGTTACTCTACCATAAATAATGTTAATTGGATAAAATCCTTTTAGAAAGATACTTTTGGCAATCTGACTGTTATTTACACTACCCTGAAGTATGTCTACTTAAAAAAGCTATTTACACCTTCCCCCTCTTGCCAGGCATCAGTCTTGCCTAAATGTGATTGCAATACCATAGCTGGGGTGTGACCTACAGGGAAGAACAATGTTTAACATTATTAGGGGTTTCTGTATGAAAGCATAAATATGTCAGAGATTTAACATTTCAAATATGGTGGACCACTGGTAGTGGTGGCAGACAGAAACTTCTGAGATTACACATAGGCTGCACAGATGTATAAACATCTAATTATATTTATTTTTTAAAAATTGCTTTCAAAGCAAAATCATGACACCTTTCCTATTTTTTTTTTGTTTCTAAATGAGTAGCATGAAGAAACTGCCATTTTCAGCTGAGTTACAGGAATCCAAGTTGAAATAGAGGAAAGTTGCACTAACTGTAAATAGTTCTCTCCACCTAAAATAAGGCAAAACAAGTACTTTTTGTTTTCGAAGGAAGATGAAAAGTTTGGATCTGTATATTGGTGTCAAAGCAGATTCCTGAAAATTATGGGTTTTATTTTTTACTGTCAAAGTCTGAAGCAGATTCGGAGTCCAGTGGCTGGGACACTTCGGCAGGAGAGTGATAATAGCAAAAATAATCAACTAACAGTACAGAATCAGTACACAGATAAGCGGCAACAGTTTGTAGCATTAGGCAGAGAGGTGGACAGAAAACAATCAAAGTTCAGTACAAAGATAAGCAGCAATAGTTTGTAGTGTGAGGCAGAGACGTGGTTAGGACACAATCCAAGGTTAGTACACAATTAAGCAGCAACAGTTTGTAGAGAGGCCGCGAGGAACTAGACTAGAAGAAGAAGCTCCATTGTCTGGGAAAGAGGAGGTACAAGGCCCAGGCTTATAGTGGAAACCAAAAGGGTCAAACCAATTCAACATGAAGGTAAGGAATATCAAGAGGCAAGAATCAAGAGAACCTAGACCATAGATTCAGGTGTCAAAGATTTCATCTAGCTCAGTAAAAAGATCTGTGGCCTTTCACACAGGAGTCTCTGGATTAAAATCCTGACATTCAGTCTCCTGCCATGCCAGTATCTTTAGAGTCAAAAATCCTTGGATGGAATGTAATGATTCCTGGTATATGTAAAAACAAGGATTGAAAAAAGCTACGCTCGGTATATAAACCTTAGTCCATATGGAGATTTGGATCCTGTAGTATGTGAACGTTAATTGCATGCATCATGTTGGCTCTTTCAGAAGTTCCCAACCCTACTGAATAGCGAGTAACATATGGATCAAGTAGTAGATTCTGTGTGACACTACTTTCCCCTTTTTGCGTGTTACTGAATTTAATCTCAGAAAACACCTAAAACTTTTTGTTGGAACCCTGAGATTCAAAAGAACCCACTTTGAAGAAACGTATGTAGACTATTTACTCATGCAATAGTTGTTAATAGTATAGGGCAGAATGCCATTCTGTGCGGCCCCAACCATCAACACAGAGGCATGCTTGTTTGTTTACCGGTGGTTGAGAACGACACCACTGCAAAATGGTGGGACACTGTGTAGCTGGCACTGTTATCAGGGGACACTGTTATAGGGGTCACATTGAGGCTGTTTTTGCAAGCAGTAACAGGGAATCTTTAAAATAGACCATAAAGTGGATGATTGTAAGTATGTATTAATAATAACAATAATGCAATTGCGTCTATGCGTTTCAACTGGCGTCTTCAGCAGGCCATTACACAAGTAGGGAAAAATGTGCAGATAAATACAGAAAAAAATACGAGGTCAAGGGATTACTATGACTGCCAGTTCACGCAACCAGTGAAGGCTGTGAGACTGGCACTGTTGTGGCAGGCACAGTGTGAATGGCACTTATATGGGGGAAGTGTGGAGTTCTATTTTAAGCAACTTTAAGAAGCAATCCAGCCAAAACTGTTACTGTGTTCTGCCTAGTGCTGGCCATAAGGGATCTTCTCTTTGGTGCTCTTTGAACCCCTTTGTCACACACCGCCCATTCAGGCCCCACAGTGGATCAGTTTTATCCAGATTGCTCCTTTAAAGGGGTATTACCATCTGAGAAATTTCTGTCATATCTACAGGATATACCATGTGTCTTATAGTTCAGCAAGGAGGAAATGAGGGGCGGATATTCATAAATGTCTGAGATGGGAATATCCATTTAATTTTTATTCGGCCCTTGGGAGTTGCACAATATAACAATGTGGCCCCTGAAACAGAAAAGTCAACCCCAAATAAATAAACTAGGCTGTATTCCATGATACTGAAGTGAATATTTACCGTGCACTTTAGCTGGGTTTGAAGTACAGAGTTTAGCATGAACGGAAATGACTCTAATAGCCTAAAGATCTGGAAAGACTTTGAGGTCTGGCATAGCTAACTCATATTCTAATGAACCATAAAATATAGCCTTAGGGACTAAGATTTGCTTCCTGGTTAATCTCTTTAATTAGATTATGGTGCCTTTCAAGACTAAAAGATATTACACTTGTTTAAAAAAGATACTAAAATTATTTTGCATGCTATGACAATAGACAAAATTCACACATAAGTGTCAATGCGATTGGCATCATTTTTGGAGATTGGCATACTGTATAGCAGGGTCTCAAGCATGCGGCCCCTGAGGCTGTCATCTGCGCCCCGCGGGGAGAGGCGAGAGCGTTTGGAAGGAGGATCGATCCTTCATGACGTCAGCCCTCCGGCGATGCGAACGCATTGGTGAGCCCGCGGGGAGAGGATAGAGCGGTCGGAAGGAGGAGCGCTCATTCATGACGTCAGTGCTCCCGTACTGAGAACGCATTGGTGAGCAGTGGCCCAACAGTCCCATGTAGTGGAAACCCCCTGTAGTATCGCCCCGCACACCTCACTTTTGACAGCGCTATACCCCGCCCGGTTGAGGAGGGAGTCTCAATGGAGCTACCTACATGAAGGGGGCGTGTGGCACTGTCAGCAGGGTGGGGTGCGTTGGGCCCATTCTAAAGCAAAAGAATCCCATGCGGTGCATCAGCATGCTCTGGCTTTGGATTATCTGTGGTACTATCTATAGGGTGAGTATGTGTGTGTGGTGTGGTGTGTGTGTGTGTGTGTGTGTGTGTGTGATGATCTACAGTGTTTTGTGGCACTATCTACAGAGGGCAGTGTGGCACTACAGAGGACAGTGTGTGGCATCTACAGAGGGCAGTGTGTGGCATTATCTACAGAGGGCAGCGTGTGGAATTATCTACAGAGGGCAGTGTGTGGCATTATCTACAGAGGTCAGTGTGTGGCATTATCTACAGAGGGCCATATGTGGCATTATCTACAGAGGGCTGTGGCAGCATCTACAGAGGGCACTGTTGCATGCATCTACAGAGGGCACTGTGGCAGCATCTACAGAGGGAACGGTGGCAGCATCTACAAGTGGGTGTGTGGCAGTTTCTACAGAGGACACTGTGGCATTATCTACAAGTGGGTGTGTGGAAGTATCTACAGAGGGCACTGTGGCATTATCTACAGAGGGCACTGTGGCATTATCTACAGAGGGCACTGTGGCACTTATGTCACTTAGCCTGCTGCATATTCAGTTCCCAAGCAGCAGTTGTCATGAAGAGACCAGAAACCTATGAGTAAGTAGGGAATAACCCACTGCACGCATTCCTGGATTTCTACTGCCTGGGAGCTGCTTGTGAAGGCAGGCTGCAGGAATGCTCCACTAGAAGAAACCCATGATTTTGCAAATTCGTATAGACCACATAGATGAGACTTATGGTGGATTCACATGCAGCAGATTTTATTGCAGAAATTTCTACGACTAAAAATCAGTTCTCTTCTTTTGAATGGAACTTGCAGAAATCCATACACCTGCTGCAGACACAACCCCATTAAGATGAACCGATTTTCGTAGAAATTTCAGCAACATAATTTCTGCCACATGTGACGGAACCCTTAGGCAAAATTCACACGAATGTGTACGTTTTACACACGCAAAAAATGCAGCGTATTTTGTGCGTTGCAGTTCCGCGTGTCATCAGTGTTTGGTGCGTGGCTGCATGATTTTCACGCATATGCCATCCTTATGACACGCGGTTTTGATGTTTAGGAAATGAAATGAAGGAGGTGATTTTATATTTCCCCCTAATTTCTTGATCTACTGTTGCGCGAATCACGCGCAGCACATGGAAGTGTGTCGGTGTGCTGCGTGTGATTTTTTTGCGCAAAAAAAGCTCAAGTATAGGACATGTCGTGAGTTTTACGCAGCGGTCACACGCTGCGTGAAAAACACGGACTGTCTGAATGGCCCCATTGACTTACATAGGTCCGTGCGACGTGAACTACGCTCCTATAAATAAGCCCTCAGGGTGTGGGTGAATGTCTTCACTATGGATTTTCAGCTTTTTACTGGAGTGCCATTTTAAATAGAAAGGGCATGTTCTAAATGCAAAAGCTAGCCTAAAATCAGCCATAGATAGCAGATTTGTCACTGATAGTGTGCAAGATGTTTGCTATTACATGGGCCAATGATCGGGAAAACGAGCGTTCATATGAACACTCGTTCACGATTATTGCCCTCTGTAATCAGGGCAACGATCAGCCGCTGAAAGAGCAAACGCTCATTCATTGGCTGATCTGCTCCTTTATGCAAAATTAAAAATAATCGTTGTCGGCAGCACATCTGCCTGTGTAATCAGGGAGATGCGCAGTCGACATTATGAAAATGTATGTGGATGAGCGAACGTAGTAACGAGTGCTCGTCCCTATACATGACCAATCATTGCTCCATGTGATAGGAGCAAACGAGCGCCGATCAACAAGCTGTCTCGTTGATCGGCACATGTTTACACAGCTCCTTGTCCGGGCCGTGCATTAGTACCCTTATTTACAGTGGCTACATTCTAGTTTATATTCATGTATTCTTGGATTTATGACCACTGATAAACTTCTGTTCTTCCAAATTGATTATCGTTCAGATTTCAAAAATAATAAACTTTCATGACAAATAATAATCTGTGAAAATTAGCAAATTTATCATGTGCCAAAAATATCATCAATTGTTGCCAAAATTGATTGTTCATACATAAAAACGTAACCACTTAATGACCGGGCCTGTTTGTACCTTAATGACCAAGCCAGATTAGTCAAATCTGTTATGCCTGACTTTATCAGAGAATAACTCCGTGAAAGTTTTGAATATCCAAGTAATTCTGACATTGTTTTTTCGTCACATGTTGTACTTTATTTTAGTGGTAAAAGTAGACTGATACAATTTGCGGAAATTAATTAAAAAATAGAAAAATTGAAGAAATTTTGTAAAAATTTAAATTTTTCCCTATTTTTAACTGCAATATGTCACATATGTACACACATACTGTACAATTTTTTTTTATTAAATATATATTTCCATCTCTTTACTCTATTTTGGCAGCACTTTTGAAATAATAAAATACATTTTCAGCAATTTAGAGGACTTACAAATTGAATAATAATTTTATACATTTTGAAGAACATTTTGTTTTCCTGCACCAAGCCAGGTTTTCAGAGGCTCATAGGTCTCAGAGTGATGGAAACCCCCACAAATGACCCCATTTAGAAAACTAGACCCCTTAAGGTATTTATTTAGGGGTATAGTAAGTATTTTGACCCCACAGTTTTTTGCTAAATTTAATACATAGCAAGTGAAAAAAAAAGAATTCACTTTTTTTCATAAAAGTACCAGTTTGAAGACCGATTTCTTTGTAAAGCGACCATGAGAATGAAGAAACACACCACAAAATCTATCACCCTGTTTCTCCTGTTTTCAAAAATACCCACAATGTGGCCCTAATGCGCTGCCTGGACACACGGCAGGGCCCAAAATGAAGGGAGCACCCGGAGGCTTTCAGGACTCATATTTTGCTTGAAAATGTTTTAGGCCCCACTGTACATTTGGAGAGGCTTTGAGCTGCCAGAACGATAGAAACTCCCCATAAACGACCCCATTTAGAAAACTAGACCCCATAAGGTATTTATTTAGGGGTATACTAAGTATTTTGACTCCACAGTTTTTTGCTAAATTTAATGCATAACAGGTGAAAAAAATAATTATTTCACTTTTTTCATAAAAGTATTAGTTTGAAAACCGATTTCTTTGTAAAGCGAACATGAAAATGAAGAAACACACCCCAAAATCTATCACCCTCTTTCTCCTGTTTTCAAAAATACCCACATTGTGTCCCTAATGCGTTGTTCGGACACACGGCAGGGCCCCAAAGGAAGGGAGCACCCGGAGGCTTTCAGGACTCATATTTTGCTTGAAAATGTTTTAGGCCCCACTGTACATTTGGAGAAGCTTTGAGCTGCCAGAACGATAGCAACTCCCCATAAACTACCCCATTTCAAAAACTACACCCCTTAAGCTAGTTATCTTGGGGTATAGTTAGCATTTTGACCACACAGGTTTTTCGCTAAATATATTGGAAGTAGTCTGTAAAAATTAAAATGTACTTTTTTCTGAAACAACAGAAATTTTTAATATTTACAAGGAATAACGAAGAAAATGCACCCCAACATTTGTAGAGCAATGTCTCCCGATTACGACAATACCCCATATGTGGTAATAAACTTCTGTTTGGACCCACAGCAGGGCTCAGAGCGCCATTTGGATTTCTGATTTTGCTGGAATGGTTTTCGGTGCCATGTCGCATTTGCAATGCACTGCAGGGACCAAAACAGTGGAAACCCACCAAAAGTGACCCCATTTTGGAAAAACCTTCAAGGAATTTTTCTAGGGATATAGTGAGCATTTAGACCCCACGGGTCTTTTGCAGAGTTTATTAGAATTAGGGCGCGAAAATTAATATCAAAATTTTTTCCACTAAAATATTGAATTTTCGCATTTTCACAAGGGATAAAGGAGGAAAAAAACAACAATTTTTTATAAAGAAATTTCTCCCGAGTACGGAAATACCCCACTTGTGGTCATACGGTTTTTCATTAGAAATGAATTAACCTTTTCAGGACTGATCCATTTTTTGTTTTCTTATTTTAGATTTTCACTCCCCGCGTTTCACTCCCCGCTTTTTTATTTTTCCTTCAATAGAGCGGTGTGAGGGCTTATTTCTTGCGGGAGGAGCTGCAGTTTTTATTGGTACCATTTTTTGGTACATAAAAAGTGATTAAAAAGTTGTATTACATTTTTTTTTTAAAGATAAGGTGACAAAAAACTTTTTTACATTACTTTAGAAGAAAAATGGGAAAAGGTGTTTGTTTGTTTTTAACTGTAAAAAAAAAAATTCTCACTACTAATAACTATAATTCTTCTACACATTTTATTAATCAATCCCCTTAGGGGACTTGATCCAGCAATCATTGGATCACTGGTACAATACTCTGCAATACTAATGTATTGCAGTATATTGTCATTCTTACAGGCTTCTGTAACAGAGCGATCGCTGTACCTGTCCGTTAGTCCCGGGTGTCAGCTGTAATACACAGCCGACACCCGCAGCGTATGGAGCGGGCTCATCACGTGAGATGGCTCCATACATCAACCCCCGCACCATGACGGGCAATTAAGTCATAGTGCGCAAAGGGGTTAGTGCACAGCGGATGGTTCAACGTGAAAATTGCAATTTTCCACTGATATGCCATTTTAGTGCATAATATGTTGTGCCCAGTTTAATGCCACTGAAGTCCAATACCTCATAAAACGTTAAGCGGGTTCTCTCGGGTATGGCGATGCCATATGTGTGGGCACAACTGCTGCTTGGGCACGTTGTAGACCTCAGAAGGGAAGGACGCCATTTTGCTTTTGGAGCGCAGATTTTGCTCGGTAGTAGTTTTGTTTGGGGTATTGCTGGTATTTCAGTTTATAATGAGGGGGCATATGTAATCTGTGCGGAGTACATCAGGGCATAATAAGAGGGTATAATAAATAATAATTCATAGATTTGTGGCCGGTGTAGCACTGATAAATGGTGCCCGATCTTATCCGATTGTGGAACACTCTGCACATTTTGCATCGCCATATTCTGAGAGCCAGAACTTTTTTATTTTTTCACCACCGGAGCCGTGTGAGGGCTTATTTGTTGCGGGACAATCTGTAGTTTTCATTGGTACCATTTTGGGGTACATGCGATTTATTTTTTTTCACTTTTTATTAAATTTTTTTGCAATCCTGACCAAAAAACAGGAATTCTGACACTGTTTTTTAGGTTTTCTTTTTGCGGCGCTCACCGTACGCTATAAATGACATTTTTACTTCTGCGGGTTGGTACGATTACGGCGATACCAGATGTATATAGGTTTGGTCCTTTTTTTTAGCGTTTGCACAATAAAATCACTTATTTATAAAAAAATAAAAATTCTGTGTCACCATATTCTGAGAGCCATAATTTTTTTATTTTTTAGTAAAAAAAGCTGTGTAAGGGCTTGTTTTTTGCGGGACGGATTGAAGTTTTTATCGGTACTATTTTTGGGTACATGCGACTTTTTGATCACTTTTTATTCTTTATTTAGGGAGCGGTTGGTGACCAAAAAAATTGCGATTCTGTCGTAGTTTTTTATTGTTTTTAAAAAAAAACAAAAAAAAACGTTACTCTTATCTACATTGCAGCGCCAATCTGCTGCAATAGGAGATAGGGGTTGCAAAATCTGGTGACAGAGCCTCTTTAAGGGGTTAATTTCCAAAAGAAGTGGCGATGGTCCGCTGTCCGGTGAGACTGATGTGACAGCTGTCTAGGACAGCTGTCAGCGCGCGCCTGTCACTCTGTGTTTACACAGAGTGACAGTTTGAAATACTGACGAAAATGAACATCATGGTGCGGGAACTAGCAGCCGACCATGACGTTCATTTTCGTCATTGGTCGTGAAAGGGTTAAAGAGGCTCTGTCACCACATTATAAGTGGCCTATCTTGTACATAATGTGATCGGTGCTGTAATGTAGACTACAGCAGTGTTTTTTATTTAGAAAAACGATCATTTTTGACGGAGTTATGACCTATTTTAGCTTTATGCTAATGACTTTCTTAATGGACAACTGGGCGTGTTTTACTTTTTGGCAGAGTGGGCATTGTACAGAGGAGTGTATGAATCTGACCAATCAGTGACCAATCAGTGTCATGCACTTCTCTCCATTCATTTACACTGCACATAGAGATATAGCTAGATCACTATGTGCAGCCACATAAACCCACTATAACGTTACTGCAGTGTCCTGACAGTGAATATACATTACCTCCAGCAAGGACAGGATGTGTATTCAGAATCCTGACACTTCTGTAGCGTCTGTGTGATATTTACAGCAAGGCAAGCGTAATCTCTCGAGATTACGATGTAACCTGTCATTTAAACTATATGCCGTGTGAGAATAAGAAATTTGGGCTATTATTCTCTTTCTTGGCAAAGGTGCTGGTTCACAGAGGTCAGACCCTCATCTAAATTACTTTTGTGACTTTTCTGATTGATTGATTGATTTATTTTTGTGGTCATAAAAAGTAATAAAGGTGGTTTTCATAGAGAAGCCCCTTTAATCGTTATGGCGACATTGTAATGAGCTTTCTTACATATAGAGGAGATTGAAGGTCACCTTTCATGCAGTAACAAAATATAATTATTATGTATATATTAAAGGTAATAACTTGACTTATATGCCTAGGAACAAGATAAGGCATCACATGTTAAAATAGTTACATGCTGGGTATATACTGTATGACTCAAAACATAACCACACTGAAAAAAACGGAATGTGTTGACCACCAGAAGTGACCTTTCAGAAGGTCTACACTTGATGCCCAGTAGGAGATATGCTGAGAGTCATGTTTAACATTCTAATGTGTGTGCAGTGATGCACATTAACATCTCTAAGTCACACCGTTGATGCCTGTCCTCATACATTAACATGTTGTTCAAGCTGGTTAACCTCTATGGGAAATGTTTGTCACAAGTTAATAGGTATGAATCACAGATACTTGTGACAGGTGTCTTACTGAAGGTTGTATTAAGGTATTGAAGTCAGGAATCCTAATGAAGTAAACTGCTTGCATAGCCTACAGCCATGTTAAAGTCATAGCATTAACCAGGGCATCTAATTTTTGAAAAATAAGAATGTAATAGAATGGGCAAGACGATTTGGCAGTACTTAAACCATGCATTAGTCTACTACCGCCACATACACCAGGTTTGTTTTTTTCAGAAATTTTGTTTCAGAGCCGCTTTAAGTGGTTTTATTATTTTTTGGTCTTTATTAGCTAGCATTGAGTAATATGTAATTTTAGTTCATGTTACTCAGCATCTGACTCATATATTATTTATACTGTTTACCTTCATAGACAGAAGCTGCAACTTGTATGAAATCAGAGTTGAATAAATGCCAAGTTACAAAAGTTGGAATCCATTTAGAATTTCTGAAATTAATAGATGAGGATAAGATTTTGTTTTCTGTCTTCCTGGCACTCTTGTGTTAAAGTGGTTCTGTCACCAGTTTATAACTGCTCTCTCGCCTACCTAATACAATAGGCGCTTTGATGTAGATAACTAAGTACTATTTTTTTGTTTGTTTTTTAAAAAACTTTTATTTTTGACCAAGTTATGAAGATTTTAAGATTTATGCAAAATTGTTCTTAATGCCCAACTGGGCGTTTTCTTACTTTTGACCAAGTGGGCGTTGTAAAGAAAAGTGTATGACGCTGACCAATCGGTGTCATACATTTCTCTTCATTCATGTCCAGCTGTACTCACAGCACAGCGTGATCTTGCGAGATCACGCTGTGCCGTGACTTACTCCCACAGTAACTTCACCGGAGCGTCGGGTGAATGACCAGATATCGCCTCCTTATCTGCGTTTTGAATGTTATGGGGGAGTCCCGGGTGAGGAGGCTAACAAACCAGAGTCTAGAGTTAAGGGATTGGTCATGGTAAATTTGGATGGCACATATAAGGGGGAGGATTCATTTTAGTTAGAGCTCAATGTCTCCTGAATGTACCTAGATATTGAAGTGAAGGTTGGGTGGGTGAGAGGATAGGGGTAGAAAAAAAAAATTAAAAAAAAAGGTACATGTAGTGAAATATACTGATAAAGTCTCACTCGGTCTGACTGGTTGTCTGTGTATGGGACCAAATTTCCTCCCCTAGAAGGGGGAGTTTGACATATTGTCGTGATCTAAAGGATGA
Source organism: Rhinoderma darwinii (assembly GCF_050947455.1). NCBI lineage: Eukaryota > Metazoa > Chordata > Amphibia > Anura > Rhinodermatidae > Rhinoderma > Rhinoderma darwinii. Next base: position 205,290,435 of record NC_134688.1, read on the forward strand.
GCCAAATCAATTATATACTGGCATTGTTGACGTGGCCTGGAGGTCAGATCCATGAAGATAGAGGGAGGATGGAGAAGGCGGATAAAAGAAAAAGGAAACAGGAAATAATAAAAAAAGTAAAAAAAAAAAGAATGTTTTACGCTTTTTAAAGCAATGTAATATTAGATATAGGGATCATGAGCATAAATACTATAAAGTTATCCAACAACCATGTCGTCCATGTGTTAAAGTAACAAGTAGCATAATCTTTTAACGGCAATAACTGAATTCCAACAATTCCTACAGCTTAACACCAATGTTTAACACCAATGACTTTGCCAGTCAATCTAAATCTTAAAGTGAATTGAGCTTAACCATGAGAATGAATAGGCCACCATAATGTTTCTACAAAAACACTATGCCTTCATAAAAAGAAATTCCTAAAGAGATGAGCAATTATATCAGTCTGAACAGGTTCACATAATTATTTCTAGGGTTCTGGGACTCAAACCAAAGTGAGAGCCATTGTATCCAAATGGAAAACACTTAAGAATCTGCATCCAAAAATCAGTCCAAGGGTACAGCCACAGCTCTCCCAGGATAGGATATCACAACACATCCCAGAAGAATAAACAGGACTAAGGAACTCTAGCAGCTAAGACCAGGACTCCTGGCAAAATGGGATTCATGGGAGAGTAGCGAGGAGAAAACCACTGCTGTTCAAGAGTAATATCATGTTGTTTGTTTTTTTTTAACTTGCAATCTCATGTCCCTTGCTCATAGTAATTTTCTAAGAAGTGGTGATTATTATGTGATACATGACTGAACTGACAAATAGTACAGTATTCCTCATCTGTTCTGAAGCTGGAACACAAGGACTTTTACAAGTATTTACCGTATTTTTCGGACTATAAGATGCACCTGACTATAAGACACACCAAGGTTTTAGACAACAGAAAATAGGACAAAATGTCATATTTTACTTATTTTACAAAGAAAAAACCTAACAATGTGTCTAACAGTGTGAGTTTAAATAGGGAAGTATACAACATCACATGGTGCAGGTAATCCAATCAAGACATTAGGACGTCATAGAGAAACGTCAGACTGGGTTTGTCTGATCTTACAGCGTGTCACCGCTCCTGATATCGGGATTTGTGCTGCTTCGAATATTTTATTTTTTGGATTATATCCTGTAGATGTCATAAATGTCCTTCATGGGAAAACCACTATAAATGCCGCGGTCGCTATTCACCGCGGCATTTAACTAGTTAAACGGCCTGGAACAGCGCCATCGCTGTTCCTGGCCGTTAGAGCAGCGTGTCAGAAGCTGACACCTGCTGTATATAGAGCTGGCTCAACGCGTGAGCCTGCTCCATACATCATCCCCTCCCCGCTCCATGATGTGCCGGTACATCACGGGTCGGGAAGGGGTTAAGTAAGGAGCGGTCAGGGAACCCGGTGCTGCCGGGTCCCTTGACTGCCGACTATAAGACGCAGGGACTTTTTAGCAAGATTTATTCTTACTAAAAACTGGGTCTTATAGTCCGAAAGATACGGTATCTAGTTTCCAAATTCCAGTAAATAACTTTAAAACATATAAAACTGCTACTATAAAACATAATGCAGAAAGTCATTATGTTAAATATTTTAATCTTTAGATACCTTAAAGAGCCACTCCAGCAGACACATGAAAAGATTCTCACCACCCTCTAACCTAGCTTACATAACAGTGTTCTTCTATTTCCTCCATGTCATCAGCATTGCTATAGGGTAGTAGTATGACCTGGGCCCTGAGGCTCCTTTGCAACATAAGAAGACCCAGTATAATAAATGACACATGGTAGTTGGGTACCCTATTACAGATTTTGCACTGGAGACCAGGAGCTCCAAGTTTAAGCAGTGCCCCATGCAACTTTCTTTTTAGAAGAAAATACTCCAGCTTTTATCCATTATCTGGATTGTAGAAATAAGAAACTATAGTTATCTAGATCATTCTAAAATGTGATGAGAATGCTGGAAAGCGCAGGTAAAGACACAGGAGAGGCTGTAGACTGTGCCTATGCAGCAGCATTCATGTCACAGGCAGTGTTTAACCCCTTAACGCACCATGACGTAACTGTACGTCATGGTGAGCAGTAAGTTCGCGCACCTTGACGTACAGTTACGGCAGTGCTTTGACAGTTAACCGCCGCGCGGCGCTACACCGCAGCGGCGGTTAACTATGCAGGGTGTCAGCCCTGCTCTCCCTGTTGCCGATCAGCGGCCTGTCGCCGCTGATATCGGCAGTTAACCCCTTAATTGCGGCGCTCGATTTTGAACGCCACAATTAAGGTCTTTAGCGCCGATCTGCAGCCCCCATGTGAAATCACGGGGGCTGGCGATGGTACCCATGGCAACCGGACGCCAGACAATGGCTTCCGGGTTGCCATGTACAGAAGCCTATGAGGACCACCCCGAGGGTGGTCGTCGTAGGCTTCCTGTCAGTGTGACTGTCACGTCACAATGACAGTTGAAATGCATTACACTACGTGTGTAGTGTAATGTATTCCAGCAGCGATCAGAGCTGCAAGTCTAAGTGTCCCCTAGTGGGACAAGTGAAAAAAGTAAAAAAAAGAATAAAAATGTTTTAAAAAAAGTGTAAAAATAAAAGTTATATGTGATATAAACAAGAACTGCTTTTTTTCCTATAATAAGTCTTTCATTATAGGAAAAAAATTAACACGTAAAAAAAAAGTACACATATTTGGTATCACCGCGTTCGTAACGACCCCAACTATAAAACTATAATATTATTTTTCCCGCACAGTGAACCACGCAAAAAAAAAAAACGAAAAACAATGCCAGAATCACTATTTTTTGGTCACCACCCCTCACAAAATATGTAATAAAAAGTGATCAAAAAGTCGCATGTACGCCAAAATAGTACCCATACAAACTACAACCCGTCCCGCAAAAAACAAGCCATTACACAGCTTTTTTGACTGAAAAATAAAAAAGTTATGACTCTCAGAATATGGTGACACAGAAAATACATTTATTTTCTAAATAAGTTATTTTATTGCTCAAACGCTGCAAAACATAAAAAACCCTATATACATATGGTATCGCCGTAATCGTACCGACCCGCAGAATAAAGTATAATAGTCATTTATAGCCCAGGGTAAACGCCGTCAAAAATAAATAAAAATCATTGTCAGAATTGATGGTTTTTGGTCACCTGGCTTGCGGAAAAATTGAATAAAAAGTGATCAACAAAATCGCATGTACCCCAAAATGGTACCAATGAAATCTACAGATTGTCCCGCAACAAATAAGCCCTCACATGGCTCCGGTGGTGAAAAAATAAAAAAAGTTCCGGCTCCCAGATTATGGCGATGCAAAATGTACAGAGTGTTCCAAAAGTGGATAAGATCGGGCACCATTTATCAGTGCGACACTGGCCACATATCTGCGGGTTATTATTTATTTACAACCATTATTATACCCTCTTATTATGCCCCTGATGTACTTTGCCCAGCCTACATGTGCCCCAACATTATAAACTGAAATACCAGCAAAACGCCAGAGCTACTACCAAGCAAAATATGCGCTCCAAAAGCCAAATGGCGTCCCTCCCTTCTGAGCCCTACAGCGTGCCAAAACAGCCGTTTATGTCCACCGATATGTCATCGTACCAAAAAATGGTACCAATAAAAACGACAGCTCGTCCCGCAAAAAATAAGCCCCCACACCGCTCTATTGACAGAAAAATAAAAAAGTAGTGGCTCTTGGAAAGCGGGGAGGAAAAACGAAAAAGCAAAACATGAATCAGTTCGTAAAGGGTTAATTACTTTCTAATGAAAAAACATTTATGACCACATGTGGGGTATTGCCGTACTCGGGAGAAATTGCTTTACAAACGTTGGGGTGCATTTTCTCGTTTATCCTTTGTGAAATTGAAAAAATTCAACATTTTAGTGGAAATAATGTTGATATTAATTTTCACGGCCTAATTCTAATAAATTCTGCAAAAGACGTGTGGGGCCTAAATGCTCACTATACCCCTAGATAGATTCCTTAAGTGGTGTAGTTTCCCAAATGGGGTTACTTTTGGGGGGCTTCCACTGTTTCGGTCTCTCAGGGGCTTTGCAAATTCGACATGACACCCAAAAACATTCCAGCTAAATATGAGCTCCAAAAGCCAAATAGCGCTCCTTCCCTTCTAAGCCCCGGTGTGGGTCCAAACAGTAGTTTATTACCACATATGGGGTATTTACGTAATCAGGAGAAATTGTTTTACCAATGTTGGGGCGCTTTTTCTCCTTTATTCCTTGTAAAAATTAAAAATGGCTACCTTTTTTCAGAAAAAAAGTAGATTTTCATCTTCACATACTAATTCAAATAAATTTAGCAAAAAAACTGTGGGTTCAAAATGCTAACTATACCCATAGATAAATTCCTTGAGGGGCATAGTTTCCAAAATGGGGTCACTATTGGTGGGTTTCCACGGTTTTCTTCCCTCCAGTGCATTGCAAACGCGACACGGCACTGAAAACTATTCCAGCAAAATCAGAAATCCAAAATCCAAATGGTGCTCCTTCTCTTCTGAGGCCTGCTGTGGGTCCAAACAGCAATTTATTACCACATATGGGGTATTGCTATAATCGGAAGACATTGCTTTACATATGTTGGTGTGTTTTTTCTACTTTATTCCTTGTAAAAATTTAAAATTTCCTAATTTTTTCACAAAAAAAGTAGATTTTCACCTTCACATACTAATTCAAATAAATTTAGCAAAAAAACTGTGGGTTCAAAATGCTAACTATACCCATAGATAAATTCCTTGAGGGGTATAGTTTCCAAAATGGGGTCACTTTTGGGGTGTTTCCACTGTTTTGGCAGCACAAGGCCTCCTCACACCTGACATGGTACCTAAAATATATTCTAATAAAATAGAGGCCCAAAATCCACTCGGTGCTCCTTTGCTTCTGAGGCCTGTGTTTCAGTCCATGACCGCACTAGGGCCACATGTGGGGTATTTCTAAAAACTGCAGAATCTGGGCAATAAATATTGAGTTGCATTTCTTGGGTAAAACCTTCTGTAAATTTTTTATTACAAATGAATTTTTGAAGAAAAAAAATGAAATTTGTAAATTTCACCTCTACTTTGCTTTAATTCCTGTGAAACGCCTAAAGGGCTAAAATACTTTGTGAATGCTGTTTTGAATACTTTGATGGGTGCAGTTTTCAAAATGGGGTGATTTATGGTGACTTTCTAATATATAAGGCCCTCAAAGCCATTTCAGAACTGAACTGGTCCCTGAAAAAATAGCCTTTTGAAATTTTCTTGAAAATATGAGAAATTGCTGCTAAAGTTCTAAGCGTTGTAACGTCCTAGAAAAATAAAAGAATGTTCAAAAAATGACGCAAACATAAAGTAGACATATGGGAAATATAAACTAGTATGGTATTACTATCTGTTTTACAAGTAAATACATTAAAATTTAGAAAAATGCTAATTTTTGCTAATTTTCTCTAAATCTTGGCGTTTCTTACAAATAAATATTGAATTTAATGACAACATTTTTTCAGTATCATAAAGTACAACATGTCACGAGAAAACAATCCCAGAATCGCTTGGATAGGTAAAAGCATTCTGGAGTTATTACCACATAAAGTGACACATGTCAGATTTGCAAAAATGGGGCTGGTCCTGAAGGCCAAAACAGGCTTAGACACTAAGGGGTTAAACTCCAGCCTGCTGCAAGGAAGGGATTGGCATTGTTGATTGATCAGCAATATTCAGCCATCATTTACAGAAAACAGTAAGCAGTCTGGAGGAGATTCAGTGACAGCAGCAGAATATATCGATTTTCAGCTGTCCTCAGCACATCCTTGGATTGTTGCTATGTAACAGCCCAGGCACTTTCTTCCCGATAAGCATTTTATTGATCAAACCGCAGGTCCAGCTATTACACTTTTTTTCATATCCAAGTTTTGGAAATTATGTTTATACCAGTAAAGGTTTTCTAATCCCACCTTAATGTGCAGCATTATCCATGCCAGTGGATAATCAGATGTCTTTCTGCTAGGTTTGACCATCTGCCAAGGCCAATTCAGCATTGCACATGGAAGGATGAGTCAGTGTCTATATGCATTACACAATAATCAAATCAAGCAAACAGTTTGTACAGTTTCTTAAGTAATATTTTGTACTGCCAAAACTTTGTGATCTGTTAAATCTGTTCACATGATGAAATACTGTTTACCCATAGATCGGGCTTTTAAATTAGATGAGTATAGAATATATAGGTGGAAATACTGCAGGCATAGTTAGAAGCATAAGTGAAGAGCAGACTAAATATTGGAATGGCAAAATTTGCTGTTTTTCTATAAGGGTATGTTCACAGGATGAGATGCATTTACGTGTGAAAAGACAGACTGTTAACAGCTGCCTCGTTTCACATGTAAATGCTCCTCCTCGTAATATACGAGCCGTCTGAGACGCTCGTAAATCTTGAGCTGTGCTTCATTGAGTTCAATGAAGAACAGCTCAAATTACGTGGCAAAGAAGTGTCCTGCACTTCTTTGCCGAGGCAGTCCATTTACGCGTCGTCGTTTGACAGCTGTCAAACGACGACGCGTAAATTACAGGTCGCCTGCACAATACGTCGGCAAACCCATTCAAATGAATGGGCAGATGTTTGCCGACGTATTGTAGCCCTATTTTCAGGCGTAAAACTAGGCATAATACGGCTCGTTTACGCCTGAAAATAGGTCGTGTGAACCCAGCCTAAGGTATCCATTTGGCTTTGCAGTTAACTGTCTAACTCCCCAGTCTAAAATAGAATTTATATATTAAATTTCCAAACCCCTAACGGTTACAAAAATAATTATGTCTGTGCTAAAAACTTCACATAGACACCTGCCAGAAGATAAAATAATAAACACAAGGATACTATGCACGTCATTATTCAATATGTAAGTCATGCTTCAAAAACATATATAACGCAGAAATGTTTCCAAGAAAGATTTAAGATATGAATTGAGGGATTCCAATTACATACCAGCTGTAATACTCCTTGTGTTTATACTGTCAAATAAAATATAAGACTCACATGAATACTGTTTACGGCCTCATGCACACGACCGTAGATTTATTCCGTAATTACAGTCCGTAATTACAGACTGTAATTACGGGCCCATTCACTTCTATTGCCCACAGACACCTTCCCTTTATATGGGAGCACGGCTCGCAAATGCGGGTGGCTGTCCGCGGTTGGTCGTGCCCGTAATGATGGACCGTGGTTAAGGGCATGGTCGTGTGCAGAGCTATGCTATTTTGCTTTTTTTTATTATACAGGTTATATAGTTGGTTAAGGGGAATCTTCTGTGTCTCTCATGTGAAATCTCACTGACATGATGTCTGAGGTCACTACTATATATTAGGGCCTGTTCACATCAGCGTTCGCTTTCCGTTGAGGGGTTCCATCGGAGGTTTCCATTGTGGAATCCCGCCGCGGAAAGTCAAACGGAAACCACAGCTTCCGTTTGCATCACCATTAATATCAATGGTGACGAAAACCCTGCTAATGGTTTCTTTTTCGGCAGGTTTCCGTTTTTCCGCCGGAAGCAATAGCGCAGTCGACCATGCCCAACGCTGATGTGCACAGGCCCTTAAAGGTTTCTAAATAATAAAATTTCAGGCAAAACGTTCCTGGGCCTTTGCAAAGTAACAATCCAGTAATGCTTTGGGTGACAGCTGCAAATCCGCATAGGCCTGTGTATTCGGCTGTTAAAACTGAATATCCTCCAAGCCGCTTCCTGTTTTTTGTGTAAGTCAAAAGATTATTGCTATAAAATCATACTGCAGTGGTCTAGCATTTGCACATTGCTTGCGACATGCATGCTGCTGCATAGGCTCAATCTGGGCCTCTCCTGTGCCTTAAACCTGCATATGTGGCTGTCCAGCATTCTGCTCACAATAAATTTTGCTCTTTTAAACTATAACTTATTTTAGATGTCCTTCTCCACCAGTCCACCAGTGATACTAGGGCAAGGAGTCATAGGACACGGTGGTGGGTATGTGTCAACTGGAGTTTTCCATAAAGATTCCTGCTTTTTAACACACCATAATTAGTTAGACACTCATACAACAATGCATTATATATACATAGTTTATGTAAAGGATCTGCCAGGCACTGCTTCGGGGTTAACTCCCAGAATTAATCAGTCAACACCTGAGTGTACATCCCTGAGACAGACACCAGCTTCCTCCACTCAGGCTGGCAGGCTTAGGAGTGGGAGAGCCTATCGCAACCTGGCCAGACTCAGCTAGCTCCCGCCCTCGGTCTATTTAAGCCTGCTCTTCCTGTCCATCTGTGCTTGTGAATTCTTTCCTTGAGGTTTCCTGGCCCAGCTACAGCTCCTGCTATTTTTGATCCTGCTCCATACAGACCACGGCTTACCGACTACTCCTCTGCTTTTCGCTTTGTACCTCGCACTCTCCTGGCTTGACTCGGCTCGTTCACTACTCTGTTGCTCACGGTGTTTCCGCGAGCAATTGCCCATTTCCCTTGCTTGTATTCCCTTGTTTGTTTGTCGTGTTTGTCATGCACTTACTGAGCGCAGGGACCGCCGCCCAGTTGTACCCCGTCGCCTAGGGCGGGTCGTTGCAAGCAGGCAGGGACAGAGTGGCGGGTAGATTAGGGCTCACTTGTCCGTTTCCCTACCCCCCCCACTATTACAAATTCACAAGCCTTATACCTAGTCTACCCTGGTCCCTGACACCATTATGGAACCCCGTGAAACCCTGGCTCAGCAAATGCAGGGTCTCTCCCTACAGGTCCAGGCCCTGGCTCAGAGGGTCAACCAGCCTGATGCTACCTTGGTAGTTCCCTTCACCGCACCCCTTGAACCCCACCTCAAGTTGCCCGACCGGTTCTCAGGTGACCGGAGGGCTTTTCTCTCCTTTCGGGAGAGTTGTAGGCTTTACTTTCGCTTAAAGCCTCACTCCTCAGGTTCTGAGAGCCAGCGGGTGGGTATAATTATGTCCCGGCTCCAGGAAGGGCCCCAAGAGTGGGCCTTCTCCTTGGCTCCTGGCGCCCCTGAACTTTCCTCCGTTGATTGTTTCTTTTCTGCCCTCGGACTTATTTATGACGAGACTGACAGAACTGCCTTTGCCGAGAGTCAGCTGGTGACCTTACGTCAGGGTAAGAGACCTGTTGAGGAGTATTGCTCTGACTTTAGGAAGTGGTGCGTAGCTTCTCGGTGGAATGACCCTGCCTTAAGGTGCCAGTTTAGGTTGGGTCTGTCGAATGCCCTGAAAGACCTGCTAGTTAGTTATCCCTCTTCTGACTCCTTAGACCAGGTTATGGCTTTAGTGGTACGACTTGACCGACGTCTCAGGGAACGACAACGTGAACGTTTAGGTGTTTTTTCCTCCGACTCCCCCATGATGCCTCCCGAAGTCCCGTTGCTTCGTTTCTCCCCTAAAGACTCAGAAATACCTATGCAACTCGGGGCCTCCGTGTCCCCTCAACAACGTAGAGAATTCTGCAGGAAGAATGGTCTCTGCTTCTACTGTGGGGATGTCAAGCATCAAGTAAACAACTGTCCCAAGCGTAAGAATGCTGTCAGAGAGCTCCCGCGTCTAAGTGATCATCGGGGAGGTCACTTGGGCGCACAGGTATTTCCCGTAAATATGAAACGTACTAAGATATTGCTTCCCTTTCAGGTCTCTTTTGGTGGTAGGTCTGCTACCGGCAGTGCCTTCGTGGATTCAGGGTCCTCTACTAATATCATGTCTGTGGAATTTGCTATGTCTCTCGCTATGCCTCTGATTGATTTGCCTAAACCTGTTCCGGTAGTGGGTATCGACTCCACTCCTCTTGCTAATGGTTATTTTACACAGCATACCCCTGTTTTTGAACTCCTTGTTGGCTCCATGCATTTGGAGCAATGCTCTGTACTATTGATGCAGGGATTATCGTACGATTTGGTTCTAGGTCTTCCCTGGTTGCAGTTGCATAATCCTACGTTTGACTGGAATACTGGGGAGCTAACCAAATGGGGTAATGAATGTTGTACGTCATGTTTTTCTGTTAATTCTATTTCTCCCCCTAAGGAGGTGAATACGCTACCCGAGTTTGTTCAGGACTTCGCTGATGTTTTCTCTAAAGAGGCCTCCGAAGTATTACCGCCTCATAGAGAATACGATTGCGCTATCGAATTGGTACCAGGAGCTAAGCTTCCTAAGGGTAGGATATTTAACCTTTCTTGTCCCGAACGTGAAGCCATGAGGGAGTATATCCAGGAATCCCTGGCCAAGGGTTACATTCGTCCCTCTTCTTCTCCGGTAGGTGCTGGCTTCTTCTTCGTAGGGAAGAAGGATGGGGGTCTTAGGCCATGCATTGACTACCGTGGCCTGAATAAGGTCACGGTAAGGAACCAGTATCCCCTTCCTTTGATTCCTGATCTCTTTAATCAGGTTCAGGGGGCCCAATGGTTCTCTAAATTGGATCTACGGGGGGCGTATAACCTTATTCGCATCAAAGAGGGGGATGAGTGGAAGACTGCGTTTAACACGCCCGAAGGCCATTTCGAATACCTCGTCATGCCCTTTGGGTTGTGCAATGCCCCTGCGGTCTTCCAGAACTTCATAAATGAGATTTTGAGAAATTACCTGGGGATATTTCTTGTAGTGTACCTTGATGACATATTGGTGTTTTCCAGGGACTGGTCCTCCCACATAGAGCATGTCAGGAAAGTGCTCCAGGTCCTTCGAGAAAACAAACTGTTTGCCAAAATCGAAAAATGTGTATTTGGGGTACAGGAGATACCATTTTTAGGTCAAATCCTCACTCCTCATGAATTCCGCATGGACCCTGCCAAGGTTCAGGCTGTGGCTGAATGGGTCCAACCTGCCTCCCTGAAAGCGCTACAGTGTTTTTTGGGGTTCGCTAACTATTACAGGAGATTTATTGCTAACTTCTCGGTCGTCGCTAAGCCTCTTACGGACCTCACTCGCAAGGGTGCTGATGTCCTCCATTGGCCCCCTGAGGCCGTCCAGGCTTTTGAGACCCTCAAGAAGTGCTTTATCTCGGCCCCCGTGCTGGTTCAGCCCAACCAAAGGGAGCCATTTATTGTGGAGGTTGACGCGTCCGAGGTGGGAGTGGGGGCCGTCTTGTCCCAGGGTACCAGCTCCCTCACCCATCTCCGCCCCTGTGCTTACTTTTCTAGGAAGTTTTCGCCCACGGAGTGTAACTATGATATTGGCAACCGCGAACTTTTAGCCATTAAATGGGCATTTGAAGAGTGGCGCCACTTCCTGGAGGGGGCTAGGCACCAGGTAACGGTCCTTACCGACCACAAGAATCTGGTTTTCCTAGAATCTGCCCGGAGGCTAAACCCGAGACAAGCTCGATGGGCGTTGTTTTTTACCAGATTCAATTTTTTGGTTACCTATAGGGCCGGGTCTAAAAATATTAAGGCGGATGCACTGTCGCGTAGCTTCATGGCCAGCCCTCCTTCGGAGGAAGATCCTGTTTGTATTTTGCCTCCAGGTATAGTCATTTCCTCTATCGAGTCCGATTTAGTCTCTGAAATTGCTGCTGATCAAGGTTCAGCTCCTGGGAACCTTCCTGAGAACAAGCTGTTTGTTCCCCTGCAATTCCGGCTAAGGGTACTTAGGGAAAATCACGACTCCGCACTATCTGGCCATCCAGGCATCCTGGGTACCAAACACCTCATTACCAGAAATTATTGGTGGCCTGGTTTGCCTAAAGACGTTAAGGCCTACGTCACCGCCTGTGAGGTTTGTGCCAGGTCCAAGACTCCCAGGTCCCGACCAGCGGGCTTACTGCGTTCGTTGCCCATTCCCCAGAGACCTTGGACACATATCTCCATGGATTTTATCACCGATTTGCCTCCATCCCAAGGCAAGTCGGTGGTGTGGGTGGTGGTAGACCGCTTCAGTAAAATGTGCCACTTTGTGCCCCTCAAGAAACTACCCAACGCCAAGACGTTGGCTACCTTGTTTATCAAACACATCCTGCGTCTCCATGGGGTCCCCGTCAATATTGTTTCTGACAGAGGGGTACAATTTGTTTCATTGTTTTGGAGAGCCTTCTGTAATAAGTTGGGGATTGATCTGTCCTTCTCCTCTGCTTTCCATCCTGAAACCAATGGCCAAACGGAGAGGACTAATCAGTCTCTAGAACAATACTTAAGATGTTTTGTCTCCGACTGTCAATTTGATTGGGTTTCTTTCATTCCCCTCGCCGAATTTTCCCTTAATAACCGGGTCAGTAACTCGTCAGGGGTCTCTCCCTTTTTCTGTAATTTTGGGTTTAATCCACGGTTCTCCTCCGTTTCACCTGGTTGTTCCAACAATCCCGAGGTGGAGGTCGTTCATCGGGATCTGTGCACAGTCTGGGCCCAGGTTCAGAAGAACCTAGAGGCGTCCCAGAGCATACAGAAGGCTCAGGCCGATAGAAGACGTTCTGCTAACCCCCTGTTTGTGGTCGGGGATCTGGTGTGGTTGTCATCCAGGAACTTGCGTCTCAAGGTTCCGTCCAAAAAGTTTGCTCCCCGGTTTATTGGGCCGTATAAGGTCATTGAGGTCCTCAGTCCTGTCTCTTTCCGGCTGGAGTTACCCCCGTCTTTTCGTATACACAACGTGTTTCATGCCTCCCTCCTGAAACGCTGCTCCCCGTCCTTGGCCCCCTCGAGGAAACCTCCTGTTCCCGTCCTCACCCCTGAGGGGGTGGAATTTGAGGTGGCCAGGATCGTGGACAGCAAGATGGTCCAAGGCTCCCTCCAGTACCTGGTCCATTGGAGAGGATACGGGCCCGAGGAGAGGACTTGGGTACCCGCCCGGGATGTTCACGCTGGGGTATTGGTCAGGAGGTTCCACCTGCGTTTCCCCAGTAAGCCAGGTCCACTTAGAAAGGGTCCGGTGGCCCCTCATAAAAGGGGGGGTACTGTAAAGGATCTGCCAGGCACTGCTTCGGGGTTAACTCCCAGAATTAATCAGTCAACACCTGAGTGTACATCCCTGAGACAGACACCAGCTTCCTCCACTCAGGCTGGCAGGCTTAGGAGTGGGAGAGCCTATCGCAACCTGGCCAGACTCAGCTAGCTCCCGCCCTCGGTCTATTTAAGCCTGCTCTTCCTGTCCATCTGTGCTTGTGAATTCTTTCCTTGAGGTTTCCTGGCCCAGCTACAGCTCCTGCTATTTTTGATCCTGCTCCATACAGACCACGGCTTACCGACTACTCTTCTGCTTTTCGCTTTGTACCTCGCACTCTCCTGGCTTGACTCGGCTCGTTCACTACTCTGTTGCTCACGGTGTTTCCGCGAGCAATTGCCCATTTCCCTTGCTTGTATTCCCTTGTTTGTTTGTCGTGTTTGTCATGCACTTACTGAGCGCAGGGACCGCCGCCCAGTTGTACCCCGTCGCCTAGGGCGGGTCGTTGCAAGCAGGCAGGGACAGAGTGGCGGGTAGATTAGGGCTCACTTGTCCGTTTCCCTACCCCCCCCACTATTACAGTTTATTATTAAATTCAAAAGAATTGCGAGCAATGTAGTTTAAATTTTAAACACAGGGAAAGTAAAAGGGGTTTTCCGGGATATAAATATTGATAGATTGTTAGGATAGGCCAACAATGTAGGACCCCTGCAGAATAGTACAATGAAGTGAGCGCTGTGTCCCTTTCTTGTTTAGACAGGCACAGCGGCTCACCTGTACCAGTGCTGTGCCAGTTACTGCACCTCAGTCCAATTCACTTGCTGCTGGTATGAGCAAGCTATAGTGCCTGTGTAAACAATAAGGGGGACACAACGCTTCCCGGAGTGCCGCGTACCGTTTATTGTGCGGATAACTAGATAATTAGAAGACTGAGATGAAAAATACAGAGCAAACAAAGTATAATCTTCAATTTCTTTTCTTTGTATTATTTTAATGCTGTATATAGTTGCAAGCAAAGTAAAATATTATCAATATTCACCAACACGTGGAAGAAATAGCAAAAGGTGGTTCAGCAAGAGATCATAGTTGTTTGTGATACAGTAGATTATCCTGCGAGGACGCTGTAAGGAGCAGAGTGAGTGTAATAACACTTGTGGGACATTTAAAAAACGACCTCCCACTTTCTTAAACATGCGTATAAGAAACCTGCAATTTCACGGTGCTTCTATACTGTATCTGTGGATATGATGCGCAATGCTCATATACCACTGGGTAATATACAGATATAATTGTATTCCCCATAGTTTATTTCTATTGCTAAGTTCAATATAAAGACGGAAACCAATTTAGTTGATTACAATCCGACATGGTCAGATATATGACCACGACTGGATTCTTATTACTATTGCATCCTTTATTTTCATGAATGATGGTTTTCGTTTTTCATACTTGCTGATTTTGATATTGTCGCACAGGTGTGCTGTTACACTTGCAGCGTCCCCACAGGATAATGAATCACAAAGAACTATGATCTCTTGTTGTACCACCTTTTGCTATTGCTTCCACGAATTGGTGAATATTCATAATATTTAGCTTTGCTTGTAACTATAAACCACATTGAAATAATATATAGAAAGGAAGTTGGCGTATACACTATGTGTGCCGTGCAATTTTTGGATTGTACATGTTGGAAGGAAGAGCAAGCTCTCGGTTTCACGGTCTCTAACGTGGTATACATATAAGATATGGTTGCCTTGATTTTCCTTTATTTGGAAAAGTGAGACAACAGTAAGTTAATTATCGATATGTAAAAAAATAATTGTCACAATTCCAACTGTTACAAACAAGCCATGATAGAGCCAGCCCACACTTAGTTTATATCAGTAAAGCTTGACAACTGTGCAGTCAGTAAACTACATTTATATGAATGTTTATGTCATATGTATATTTGATTTAAAATAAAATAAAATACAATCATCATAATAAGAAAATGCAGACCTTATTTTTTTAGCTTTTTGCTATTTGTTTCTATTCCACCCCACAAATATTTTTTTTCCTGTTTTTCAGGACATTATATGGTACAATAAATGGTGCCATTAAAACTACAACTTGACCCGTAAAAAACAATCATTCATATGGCTAGGTTGGCAGAAAAATAAAAAAAGTTATGGGTTTTGGAAGGCAGGGGGAAGAATTGAAAATGAAAGTGAAAATAGCTGAGGCAGAAAGAGCAGTTGTTATGGCATCCATAAGTATGCCCTAGCAACTGGTTATACTAAAAGACAGCCCTAGGGTCCTTCAACGCACCCTGAGCTCCCGGCCTATACTTTGTATGGTCAGAGATTGCGTCATAGGAAATGCCTATGATGCCCACAAAGGCACATCCCACACTTTGATTTACCTCTTCCATTGCTGCAGTCAACATTGGCCGCAGCTTAGAAGGGTTTAAATGGAGAGATCAGAGATTTCCGGCTCCGTACTATTACAGTGCTATGCGGCAACAGCTTAAGGCCTGTACTGTAATTTTGTATTGTGGGATCAAAGTATAGATTGTGCAAAGTTTTTAAAGTTTCTAAAATACGAAAAAATAAGTAGTGATTAAAGGCAATTTTCACCATTGTAATGTTTTTCTTTTTCTTGTTCTGTTGCTTCCTAAATGAATTTACAAACTGAAAATGTATGTTTGACAGAATTTACCTCCATCTCACAACAGTCCAAGGAGCTGAAATGTGTGTTGTTCTTCTTCTGTTGGATTTTTTGCAATGCCAAAAGACCTATTACTAAAATCTAAGGCCTTGTTCACATGGCGCTCAAAACAAATGCTTTGTAAACGTGTCAAACAAGCTAGCGTTTTTGTAAAGCGCTTTTTAAATTATAGACGTTTGACACATTTTATGTGCTTGTTTTTTTGGTGCGTTATTATTGACGCACCAAAGAATTGACCTGACACTTTTTTTTACGCGATGCATGTTTTTAAACACGCGCACCTAAAAACCGCTTCGTAATGGAGCGCTTTCCTATTGATGTCAATGGGAAGCTTAAATCATGTGTTCTTTAACGCATTTTTGGACATGTAAAACGCGCCAAAAAACACGTCAAATACACGGTGTGAACAGGGCCTTACACTTCAGCAGCATTTCACCACCTTCATTAACACAATTGTCAGAATTTGAACGAACATTCACATTTTAACCAATTAAAGCAAATTATATCTAAAGACATACAGTAGAATGTAATAGGAGGAATTACACTTTCTTCAGAAGGCATAAAGTGTGGAAATTCAGCAGAGCCAAAAATAACCCAAAGAAATACGGCACTATGACAGCAGAGGCATTCCATGTGTAGTTTTGGACCACATAAGGAATGTTAAGCTGCCAACTTGTTTGTTCTAAGGCAGTGGTTCCCAACCGGGTGCTGGGAGACTCCGCTCAGCCACTGCAAAATAAAACCAAAAACTTTTGCTGGTAGCATACTTGACGCACGCACATCTGGTACACGCTCCGCCCCCGACGCTTACTCCAACTAACCTTGTAGCAGACGTGACGGACGCACGTCTGCTACAAGTACCGCCCACCACTTCCCACTAGAAGCCTGAAAAGGTTGGGAAACTCTGTTCTAAGGCATCATGGAACCTGATATTATTGCACTCTAGTGGCAGAATATGCAACAGATTTTAAGATTGTTTGCCTATCATTTATTAGATTTATATAATATTCCTGCAAAAACAATTTCTGATTGCTGTCTAATAAATAATGTCAACCAAGTATAGTACGTTCTCTAGGTATTCCTTAATATACTTGCTACTATGTTTACTGGGTTATGCATAAGATAAATTGATTTATAGTTTACATATTTGTCACACATAATGGTTTCTGATCTTTAAACAATGTGTAGTATTAGAAAAAAGAAAGTATAAGGGCGTGTTCACATCAGCGTTGGCTTTCTTTTGAGGGGTTCCGTCGGAGGTTTCCGTCGTGGAACCCCTCAACGGAAAGGCAAACCGAAACCTTAGCTTCCGTCCGTTTGCATCAACATTGATATCAACGGTGACGGAAACATTGCTAATGGTTTCCATTTTTTACCATTCCGGCAGGTTTCCGTTTTTTTGACGGAATCAAAAGGGCAGTCAACTGCGCTATTGATTCCGTCGAAAAAACGGAAACCTTCCGGGAATGGTGACAAATGTAAACCATTAGCTAAGGTTTCCGTTTGACTTTCCGTTGAGGGGTTCACCCGACGGAAACCTCCGACAGAACCCCTCAACGGAAAGCCAACGCTGATGTGAACAGGCCCTAAGACAGTTTTTACCTTATTATGGCATTTACAATTATCATAATAACAATAGAACCACCTGCCTAATATTGAATACTGTATGAAGGTTTAAACAACTCTGACCCACTGAGGCATGGACTCCACAAGGTGTTCTGTGATATCTCACACCAAGACATTAGCAGCAGATCCTTTAAATGAACACTAGCTTTTTAACCCCTTCCCGCTCCTTGACGTACTATTACGTCATGGCAGCTGTATCGTTCGCGCTCCATGACGTAATAGTACGTCACGGGAGTAACGGCCGTTTCGGCCGTCCTCCCGACACATACAGGAGCTGTGACGCTGCTGTCTTGTTCAGCAGCTGTCACAGCTCCTACAGCGGGGACCGATCGCTGTGTCCCCGCTGATTAACCCCTTAAAAGCCGCGTTCTATAGAGATCGCGGCTTTTTAGGGGTTAAGCTGCCATCGCCGGCCTGCTACGCGATAGCGACCGGCGATGGTGACTATGGCAACCGGACACCAAACAATGGCGTCCGGCGATGCCATAGACGGAAGCCTAGTGGGTCCTGACAACGTCAGGACCCACTATGCTTGCTGTCAGTGAGTAGCTGACAGTTCTAATACACTGCACTACGCATGTAGTGCAGTGTATTAGAATAGCGATCAGGGCCTCCTGCCCTCATGTCCCCTAGTGGGACAAAGTAATAAAGTAAAAAAAAAGTTAAAAAAAGTTGTGTAAAAATAAGAAAATAAAAGATTTAAAAGTATTAAAAGTAAAAATCCCCCTTTTTCCCTTATCAGTCCTTTATTATTAATAAAAATATATAAACAAACAAATAAACTATACATAATTGGTATCGCCGCGTCCGTAACGGCCTGAACTACAAAATTATTTCATTATTTATCCCGCACGGTGAACGCCGTAAAAAAAAAAAATAATAAACCGAACCACAATCACAATTCTTTGGTCACTTCACCTCCCAAAAAATGGAATAAAAAGAGATCAAAAAGTCGCATGTACCTAAAAATGGTACTGATCGAAACTACAGTTCGTTACGCAAAAAATAAGTCCTCGCACGGCTTTATTGATTGAAAAATAAAAACTTTATGGCTCTTAGAATAAGGTAACACAAAAAGTGAATGATTGTTTACAAAACTTATTTTATTGTGCAAACGCCATAAGACATAAAAAAAACCTATAAACATCTGGTATCGCCGTAATCGTATCGCCCCGCAGAATAAAGTGAATATGTCATTTATAGCGCACGGTGAACGCTGTAAAAAAAAACGAAAAAAAAAACAATCGTACAATTGCTGTTTTTTAGTCACCACGCCACCTAAAAATAGAATAAAAACTGATCAAAAAGCCGCATGCACCCCAAGAAAACTACAATGGATTCCTCAAGGGGTCTAGTTTCCAAATTGGGGTCACTTTTGGGGGGTTCCCAATGTTTTGGCACCACAAGACCTCTTCAAACCGGACATGGTGCCTAATAAAAAAGATGCTTCAAAATCCACTAGGTGCTCCTTTGCTTCGGAGGCCGATGCTTCAGCCCATTACCGCACGAGGGCCACATGTGGGATATTTCTCAAAACTGCAGAATCTGGGCAATAAGTATTAAGTTGCGTTTCTCTGATAAATCCTTTTGTGTTATAAAAAAAATGGTATAAAGAGGATTTTCTTACCAAAAAAAAAATGTAAATTTCACCTCTACTTTGCTCTAAATTCCTGTGAAACACCTAAAGGGTTCATAAACTTTCTAAATGCTGTTGTGGATACTTTGAGGGGTCTAGTTTCTAAAATGGGGTGTTTGATAGGGGTTTCTAATATATGGGCCCCTCAAAGCAACTTCAGAACTGAACTGGAACCTAAAAAAATAAATAAATGAGGCAATACTTCGCTTCTTACATTATACTGATAATGAGCCGTGCCCACCCCGAGATGACCCCAGTTTTGACCGTTTGTATAAACGGAGACCCCTATTAGACCGTTCCAGTGCCCGGTTTTCCCAAGCATACACCCCTGAGAAGTGTATTTCTATTGATGAGTCCCTGGTACATTTTAAAGGGAGGGTTCAATTCCGCGAGTACCTGCCGGGTAAGAGGGCAAGGTATGGCGTGAAGATGTATAAGCTGTGAGAGTGCATCAGGGTATACCTACAGGTTTAGGATATATGAAGGAAAGGCCACCCCCAAACCAGACTGCATCCTGGACTACAATAGGTACATGGGAGGGATGGACTTGTAAGATCAAGCCCTGAAGCCCTACAGCGCCATGCGGTGTGGTATAAGAAGCTGGCCGGGCACATCATACAGATGGCATTGTACAATGCGTACATGCTACGTCGATGTGCAGGCCAGACGGGAACTTTCCTGGAATTTCAAGAGGTGATTATCAAGAACCTAATCTTTAGGGACCAAGAAGGGGGGGGCACCCAGTACTTCTGGAAGCGAGCCCACACGCATCGTACCAGGGCAACACTTTCCAGGAGAAGTTCCCCAAACTGGCAAGAAGGGAAAAAGTCAAAAGAGGTGCAAAGTCTGCTATAAGAGGGGGTAAGGGAGGACACAATATATCAATGTGACACGTGTCCCGAATAACCAGAGCTCTGTATGAAAGTGTTTTAAAATTTATCATACATCCCTTGGTTTATAATTTACCCCAATTTTACTTACCCTGATGCACTCCACACAGCTTATCCCCCCTCGTCTTTCCCCTCTGATCCCTGCTGTGTGTCCAGGCAGCTGATAACAGCCACATGTAGGGTATTGCCATACCCGGGAGAACCCACATTACAGTTTATGGGGTGTAGGTCTCCGGTCAAAATGCTCACTACACATGTAGATGAATGCCTTAAGGGTGTAGTTTTTAAAACGGGGTCACTTCTTGGGGGTTTCAACTGTTCTGGTACCTCAGGGGCTTCTGCATACATGACTTCGCACTAGAAAATCCCCAGTAGGCCAAATGGTGGTCCTTTCCTTCTGAGCCCTCCCATGGGCCCAAATGGCAGTTTATCACAACAAATGGGGTATTGCGGCCCTCAAAACAAATTGCGCAACAGAATGGGGTATTTTGTTTCTTGTGAAAATAAGAAATTTTCAGCCAAAACTACATATTATTTGAAAAAAATAATTTTGTTTTCATTCCCAGCCCAATTCAAATAAGTTCTGTGAAAAAACTATGGGGTTAAAATGGTCACAACACCCATAAATGAAGTCCTTGAGGGGTGTAGTTTCCAAAATGGGGTCATTTGTGGTTGGTTTCTATTGCTTTGATACCTCTGGGGCTCTGCAAATGCGACATGGCACCCGAAAACCAATCCAGCAAAATCTGGACTCCAAAGAACACACAGCGCTCCTTTCCTTCTGAGCCCTCCCATGGGCCCAAACGGCAGTTTATCACCACAAATGGGGTATTGCCGCACTCAGGACAAATTGGGCAACAGAATGGAGTATTTTATTTCTTGTGAAAATAAGAATTTTTGAGCTAAAATGACATATTATTGGAAAAAATATATATTTTTTTAATTCCCAGCCCAATTCAAATTAGTTCTGTGAAGAAACTATGGAGTCTAAATGGTCACATTACCCATAAATGAATTCCTTGAGGGGTGTAGTTTCCAAAATGGGGTCACTTCTGGTGGGTTTCCATTGCTTTGATACCTCTGGGGCTCTGCAAATGCGACATGGCACCCGAAAACCAAACCAGCAAAATCTGTACTCCAAAGAACACACAGCGCTCCTTCCCTTCTGAGGCCTCCCATGGGCCCAAACGGCAGTTTATTGCCACAAATGGGGTATTGATGCACTCAGGAGAAATTGGGCAACAAAATTGAGTATTTTGTTCCCTGTGAAAATAAGAAATTTTGGTAAAAAATTACATCTTATTGGAAAAAATGTCATTTTTTTAATGTCACAGCCCAATTGAAATAGATGCTGTGAAAAAACTGTGTGGTCAAAATGCTAACAACAACCATAAATGAATTCCTTGAGGGGTGTAGTTTCCAAAATGGGGTCACTTTTGGTGGGTTTCCATTGCTTTGATACCTCTGAGGCTCTGCAAATGCGACATGGCACCCGAAAACCAATCCAACAAAATCTGGACTCCAACAAACATATAGCGCTCCTTTCCTTCTGAGCCCTCCCATGGGCCCAAACGGCAGTTTATCACCACAAATGGGGTATTGCCACACTAAGGACAAATTGGGCAACAAAATGGGCTATTTTGTTCCTTGTGAAAATAAGAAATTTTGATCACAAATGACATTTTATTGGAAAAAATGACATTTTTTTCATTTCAGAGCCCAATTCAAATACGTGCTGTGAAAAAACTGTGCGGTCAAAATGGTAACAACAACCCTAAATGAATTCCTTGAGGGGTGTAGTTTCCAAAATTGGGTCACTATTGGGGGATTCCTACTGTTTTGACACCTCAACACCTCTTCAAACCTGGCATGCTGCCTAAAATATATTCTAATAAAAAAGGGGCCTCAAAATGCACTAGGTGCTTCTTTGCTTCTAGGGCTTGTGTTTTAGTCCACGAGCGCAGTAGGGCCACATGTGGGACATTTCTAAAAACTGCAGAATCTGGAGAATACATATTTAGTAGTGTTTCTCTGGTAAAACCTTCTGTGTTACAGAAAAAAAATGAATAAAATTGAAATTCAGCAAGAAAAATGAAATTTGCAAATTTCACCTCCACTTTGCTTTAATTCCTGTGAAATGCCTGAAGGGTTAAAAAACTTTCTAACTGCTGTTTTGAATACTTTGAGGGGTCTAGTTTTTAAAATGGGGTGTTTTATCAGGGTTTCTAATACATAGGCCCCACAAAGCCACTTCAGAACTCAAGAGGTACCTTAAAAAAAAGGCTTTTGAAATTTTCTTAAAAATATGAGAAATTGCTGTTTATGTTCTAAGCCTTGTAACGTCCAAGAAAAATAAAAAAATGTTCAAAAAACGATGCCAATCTAAAGTAGACATATGGGAAATGTGAACTAGTAACTATTTTGGGTGGTATAACCGTCTGTTTTACAAGCAGATGCATTTAAATTCAGAAAAATGCAATTTTTTCAAAATTTTCTCTACATTTTGCAATTTTTCACCAATAAACACTGAATATATCGACCAAATTTTACCACGAACATGAAGCCCAATGTGTCACGAGAAAACAATCTCAGAATCGCTTGGGTAGGTTTAAGCATTCCGACGTTATTACCACATAAAGTGAAATATGTCAGATTTGAAAAATGGGCTCTGAGCCTTAAGGCCAAAACTAGGCTGCGTCCTTAAGGGGTTAAACAACTTATACTAATCGAATAATATACCTGATAAATATCAACTTTATAATTTACTTTCTGGAGTGTGTCTCTTCACTGTCTGCCTATACAAGTAAATGGAGGAGGGAGAGGAAGCAGGAGAAGAAAGCAGAGAGACAGTGAATCAGAAACAGACACGCTGCCAATATAAGTCTATGGGGAGGGGAGAGCAGGAGCAGTAAGGAGTGAGTGAAAAAGACATATGCTGCAGCAGCTTTCTGGTAAGTTATATCTCACCCTAGCGCTAAATTTAATACTACACTGCCCATTACTGCTGTATAATGTCCTCTATGCTGCTGCTTCTATGTATATGATCGATAGAGATAGAAGAGCAGGATTCTCCTCTTCCTATGTGTGCGGTGTATAGAAGGCATGATAGTCATTAGGCTCCGCCCCCTAGCTCAGAGACGACTGAGAATTAGAGATAGAGCCTGCAGAGGGGAAAACTGCTAATGGAGAATACAAGTCAAATCATGGCCAGAAATACTGTTATACCTCATGTATGCACATAGGACAGCTTATTCTGAAAAGTCACCTGAAAAATTAGGTACGCTCTATGTCCTGTAAGTGGCAAGGTGGGGACTCCATGTGATAGACTTGTTTTTCCAGCAAAATCCCACAGATGCTCGATCAATGAATGCTCAATCAATGGGATCAGGGGAATTTGGAGGTCAATTCAACTCTTTGAACTCTTTGTCATGTTTCTTAAGCCATTCCTGTCAAATTTTTGCAGTGTGGCAGGATGCATTATCCTGCTGTAAGACAGGGGCATAGCTAGGGGGGTAGGCGGGGAATGTGCCCCGGGCACAACTAAGAAGGAATGTGGGGGGGTGCCAGGGCCGCACCGTCCATGATGGCGGCCTGCTGCCTCTATGAGGGGGTGACGGCGCACTGAAACCAGCCACCGCCACTCTCTCCTGCACTATAGGCGATGAATGGCTGGGTTCGTTCCATGCCCGGGAATTCAGCGCCATTCAACGACTCAAGCAGCGCGATTGCTTCTAGCGTAGTTGAAAGGTGCTGATTGACAGGACAAGTCATAGTGCCCTGCCAATCAGCGCATTTCATAAATTCAAACGGCACGATGACGTCATCGTGCCGTTTGCGACTATGAAAGGCAATGATTGGCATGGCAGAATGACTTGCCCTATCAATCAGCGCCTTTCAACGATGCGCCTTGCGTCTTTCAACCACAGCAGACTTGCTCAGAAGAGAGCAGGTCTGCATTGCCTCTGGACTTGAAGGGAATGGGATTAAGGGGAGTATGTCAAGTTTTATCCTAATAAAAATGAGTGACATTATCTACAGATGGGGCTGTATATACAGGGGTTGGCTCTATCCACAGGGGGGCTATATACAGAGGTGAGCTATATGTGGAGCACTATAGGGGAGCTATATGTGAGGCACTATATACAGGGGTGGGCTATATGTGGAACACTATTTATAGGGGGAGATATATGCAGGGCACTATCTACAGGGGTGGGCTATATGTTGGACTATATACAGGGGTGGGTTATATGTGGGGCACTATATACAGGGGGGCTATATGTAGGGCACTATCTACAGGGGTGGCTATATGTGGGTACTATCTACAGGGGTGGCTATATGTGGGACACTATCTACAGGGGGCTGTATGTGGGGCATTATCTACGGGGATCTATGTAGGGCACTATGTACAGGCGGATCTATGTAGGGCACTATTTACATGGGGCTCTATGGGGGGCACTATCTACAGGGGCATGGTGTGTGTGGGACACAGTGTATGGTGCTATTATAATTAGAGGTGCAGTGTATGGCGCTATTGTATTTCGTGGCTTAGTGTCTGGCACCATGAGAACTTTATCTTTGTTTATAGGTGCAGAAATGTTTGAAAAGTGACAAGCAGAAGACATCGGAGTTGCAAAAAGCAGATATGGGCTGTGGCCGGGAGAAGTCGTCATAGAGGTCTGAAGCGGATGGGGAAGAAAAGAGAAAAAGAACAACTAGAATCTGACGTCACCTGTGAGTCACTTAATGTAAATGTTTATTCTGCCTCTAATCAGCATTGTAGTCACTGTATGATCTGCAGCAAGATGATGGGTGGTATGATTTTTTTTAATGAAACAGCATCTCCCAGCATATCCTTAACATTGTTTGGGCCATGCTAGGAGCTGTATACAATTTAGTGCAAACCTATATGGCAGGGGATGCACTAAATTGAGCTGTTGTATTTATGTACTGACCTTTGTTCTGGTGCTGTAAATATGTACTGAGCTTGGTTCTGGTACTATATATATATATATATATATGTATTGAGCTTGGTTCTGGTGCTGTATATATGTACTGATCTTGGTTCTGGCACTGTATATATGTACTTAGCTTGGTTCTGGTGCTGTATTTGTGTACTGAGCTTGGTTCTGGCACTATATATATGTACTGATCTTGGTTCTGGTGCTGTATATATACACTGAGCTTATTTCTGGTGCTGTATATATGTACTGAGCTTGGTTCTGGTACTGAATAAATGTATTGAGCTTTGTTCTGGTGCTGTATATATGTACTGATCTTGGTTCTTGCACTGTATATATGTACTGAGCTTTGTTCTGGTGCTGTATTTATATACTGAGCTTTGTTCTGATGCTGTATATATGCACTGAGCTTTGTTCTGGTGTAGTATATATGTACTGAGCTTGGTTCTGGTGCAGTATGTTTGTAATGAGCTTCATTCTGGTGCTGTATATATGTAATGAGCTTTGTTCTGGTGCTATATATATGTATTGAGCTTGGTTCTGGTGTTGTATATAGAACTATATTGCATGTAAGATGTACAAATTGCTTTATGACCAAGTTACATTCAAAAACTGTTGAAAAAAAAAATGACAACTCGTTGATTGGTAGAGAAAACAAACATTGCGAGGGGGAAGGAGATGTCGGGAAAGAGGTTCAGGGGGGGGGGGGGGCGCTAAACAGAATCTTTGCCTCGTGTGCTGGAGAACCTAGCTACGCCTCTGTCTAAGGAACTGGTCTGCAACAATGTTTAGGTAGGTGGAACGTATCAAAGTAACATCCACATGAATGCCGGGACCCAAGGTTTCACAGCAGAACATTGCACAGATCATCACACTGCCCCCGCTGGCTTGTATTCTTCCCACAGTTCATCCTGGCGCCATCTCTTCCCCAGGAAAGCGACGCGCGCTCACATATCCGTCCTTCCCTTTTTCCATCCCGTGGTTGAACTTAATGGACATGTTTCTTTTTTCAGTCGTACTAACTATTTAACTTTAACTATGATGTGACAGAAGACATGATTTATCAGACCAGGCCACTTTCATCCATTGCTCCATGGTCTAGTTCTGATGCTCATGTGACCACTGTAGGCGCTTTAGGCAATGGATAGGGGTGAGCAAGGGCACTCTGACTGTTCTGCGACTACGCAGCCCCAATTTGTAAGCTAATGCAAATTTTCAATGCAAAAAGTTTTGGCCATTCTCACGACTTTCTACGACAGAAAACAATGTAGAAAGTTTGACAAATTCCCCCCATTAAGTTCAAGAACTGAATGTGACTTGCTGCCTAATATATCCCACCCCTTGACAGGCACCATTGTAATGAGAAAAGCAATGTTATTTTCTTCATCTGTCAGTGTTTTTAGGCTGGGCTCACATGCCTTGGTCAAAATCTTTTTTTCCCCGCAACTGCAAAATCGCAGCAAAATGGCACAGTTTTGCTGCGAATTATGGCAAAAAGCGCTTTTTGACCACGACATGAAAACCCAGCCTTAATTTTATGACTAAATTGGTGTATATTAAGAGCATTTCCACACCAAACTTAATAATGGCCATACTTTATTATATCAGATTTTAGCGTAAGAATCAAAGTTTAGTAATTATGTTTTTTGTTTTGCTTCCAGAGAATCGAATACCACTAAGTGCATTCTAAGAAAGTGATAGATTGTTGTCATACAAATTCAAAAGTGACAACTAACATGGCAGTCATAGCAGAATATAAAAATCCCAATATTGGTAAGTAAAAAACAAAGTTGATGAACGTTAACTATTGCTCAGAATTTTGATTCACTACTACACTATATAGCCATTTTTAAGCTTTGCACGAAAATGTTCTTTAATGAACAAAATTATACAACACATGTATTACCCATGTTAAAAAGTATTAACCCCTCCGCGACATCCGCCATATATACACGGCGCACGTTGGGTGGAGGCGTATGGAGCGGCCTCACAGGCTGAGCCCACTCCATAGGACGAGTGTGTCGGCTGTGTGTTACAGCTGACACTTCCAGGTAATGAGCAGGATTCTGCTCGAGCACGAACTCGCTCGTTTAACCTGTTAAATGCCACGGTCAATAGTTACCGCTGCATTTAAATCACTGAAAACAGGGGGGCGACCTCCTATAACATTCCAATGCCTCCCCCCATGGCGAGATCGGGAGGTGCTGTTGGCAGCCTGGGGGCCTGATGAAGGTCCCCAGGTCCGCCATCTTTGTACTCCTATGTAGCGCCACCACCGGCAGGGCTTCATAGGGGACTGTCAGAATCACGATATACGACAATAATTTAGTATTGCCGTATATCGGGCAAGCAATCCAACTGGTTCAAGTCCCCTATTTTTAATAAATAAATAACTAAAAATGTAATTAAATTAAAAGTTAACCTTTAACCCCTTAAGGACGCAGCCTAGTTTTGGCCTTAAGGCTCAGAGCCCATTTTTCAAAGATGACATATTTCATTTTATGTGGTAATAACGTCAGAATGCTTAAACCTATCCAAGCGATTCTGAGAATGTTTTCTCGTGACACATTGGGCTTCATGTTCGTGGTAAAATTTGGTCGATATATTCAGTGTTTATTGGTGAAAAATTGCAAAATGTAGAGAAAATTGTGAAAAAAAAAAGCATTTTTCAGAATTTAAATGCATCTGCTTGTAAAACAGACGGTTATACCACCCAAAATAGTTACTTGTTCACATTTCCCATATGTCTACTTTAGATCGGCATCATTTTTTGAACATTCTTTTATTTTTCTTGGACGTTACAAGGCTCAGAACATAAACAGCAATTTCTCATATTTTTAAGAAAATTTCAAAAGCCTTTTTTTTTAGGTACCTGTTCAGTTCTGAAGTGGCTTTGAGGGGCCTATGTATTAGAACCCCTGATAAAACACCCCATTTTAAAAACTCGACCCCTCAAAGTATTCAAAACAGCATTTAGAAAGTTTTTTAACCCTTCAGGCATTTCACAAGAATTAAAGCAAAGTGGAAGTGAAATTTGTAAATTTCACTTTTCTTGCTGAATTTCAATTTTATTCAATTTTTTTCTGTAACACAGAAGCTTTTACCAGAGAAATACTACTAAATATGTATTGTCCAAATTCTGCAGTTTTTAGAAATGTCCCACATGTGGCTCTAGTGTGCTCGTTGACTAAAACACAAGCCCCAGAAGCAAAGAAGCACCTAGTGCATTTTGAGGCCTCTTTTTTATTAGAATATATTTTAGGCAGCATGCCAGGTTTGAAGAGGTGTTGAGGTGCCAAAACAGTAGGAATCCCCCAATAGTGACCCCATTTTGGAAACTGCACCCCTCAAGGAATTAATTTATGGTTGTTGTTACCATTTTGACAGCACAGTTTTTTCACAGCAACTATTTGAATTGGGCTGTGAAATAAAAAAAAAATCATTTTTTCCAATAAGATGTCATTTTTGATCAAAATTTCTTATTTTCACAGGGAACAAAATACCCCATTTTGTTGCCCAATCTGTCCTTAGTGCGGCAATACCCCATTTCTGGTGATAAACTGCCGTTTGGGCCCATGGGAGGGCTCAGAAGGAAAGGAACCCTATGTGTTTGTTGGAGTCCAGATTTTGCTGGATTGGTTTTGGGTGCCATGTCGCATTTGCAGAGCCCCAGAGGTATCAAAGCAATGGAAACCCAGCAAAAGTGACCCCATTTTGGAAACTACACCCCTCAAGGAATTCAAATATGGTTGTTGTTACAATTTTGACCGCACATTTTTTTCACAGCACCTATTTGAATTGGGCTGTGAAATGAAAAAAATGTCATTTTTTCCAATAAGATGTCATTTTTTATCAAAATTTCTTATTTTCACAGGGAACAAAATACCCCATTTTGTTGCCCAATTTCTCCTGAGTACAGCAATACCCCATTTGTGGCGATAAACTGCCGTTTAGGCCCATGGGAGGCCTCAGAAGGGCAGGAGCGCTGTGTGTTCTTTGGAGTGCAGATTTTGCTGGATTGGTTTTCGGTGCCATGTCGCATTTGCAGAACCCCAGAGGTATCAAAGCAATAGAAACCCACCAGAAGTGACCCCATTTTGGAAACTGCACCCCTCAAGGAATTCATTTATTGGTAATGTGACCATTTAGACACCATAGTTTCTTCACAGAACTTATTTGAATAGGGCTGGGAATTAAAAAAAAAAAATTTTTTTAGTTTTAGCTCAAAAAGTCTTATTTTCACAAGAAATAAAAGACTACATTTTGTTTCCCAATTTGTCCGGAGTGCGGCAATACCCCATTTGTGTTGATAAACTGCCGTTTGGGCCCATGGGAGGGCTCAGAAGGAAAGGAGCGCTATTTGTTCTTTGGAGTCCAGATTTTGCTGGATTGGTTTTCGGGTGCCATGTCGCATTTGCAGAGCCCCAGAGGTATCAAAGCAATGGAAACCCACCAAAAGTGACCCCATTTTGGAAACTACAGCCCTCAAGGAATTAATTTATGGGTGTTGTGACCATTTTGACCCCATAATTTTTTCACAGAACTTATTTGAATTGGGCTGGGAATTAAAACAAAATTTATTTTTTCCAATAATATGTCGTTTTGGCTGAAAATTTCTTATTCTCACAAGAAATAATATACCCCATTCTGTTGCGCAATTTGTCCTGAGTGCAGCAATACCCCATTTGTGGTGATAAACTGCCGTTTGGGCCCATGGGAGGGCTCAGAAGGAAAGGACCACCATTTGGCCTACTGGGGATTTTCTGGTGCGAAGTCATGTATGCAGAAGCCCCTGAGGTACCAGTACAGTTGAAACTCAAAGAAGTGACCCCATTTTAAAAACTACACCCTTAAGGCATTCATACAGAGGTGTAGTGAGCATTTTGACTGGAGACATACACCCCATAAACTGTAATGTTGGTTCTCACGGGTACGACAATACCCTACATGTGGCTGTTATCAGCTGCCTGGGCACGCAGCAGGGCTCAGAAGGGAAAGATGAGGGGGATAAGCTGTGCGGAGTACATCAGGGTAAGTATAATTGGGGTAAATTATAAACCAAGGGATGTATGATAAATTTTAAAACACTCTTACATACAGAGCTCTGGTTTTTCGGGACACGCGTTACATTGATATATTGTGTCCTCCCTTATCCCCCTCTTATAGCAGACTTTGCACCTCTTTTGACTTTTTCCCTTCTTGCCAGTTTGGGGAACTTCTCCTGGAAAGTGTTGCCCTGGTACGATGCGTGTGGCCTCGCTTCCAGAAGTACTGGGTGCCCCCCCCCTTCCTGGTCCCTAAAGATTAGGTTCTTGATAACCACCTCTTGAAATTCCAGGAAAGTTCCCCTCTGTCCTGTACATCGATGTAGCACGTACACATTGTACAATGCCATCTGTATGATGTGCCCGGCCAGCTTCTTATACCACACCGCATGGCGCTGTAGGGCTTCAGGGCTTGATCTGACAAGTCCACCCCTCCCATGTACCTCTTGTAGTCCAGGATGCAGTCTGGTTTTGGGGTCTCTGTACTGGTACCTCGTACAGGTACATGGGTACTGGTGTGGCATCTCTCTTGTTTTGTACTTGACACACAATATGTTGCTGTAGAATGTGCCCTGCTCTCACCCCTTCTTGTTTGCCCAAGCAGAGTCTTAGGGAGGCCTCTCAGATTTCTTCTAGCAGTGCCGCATGCCGCAGGACTTCTGGAAGCGAGGCAGTTGAAGAGTGGGACGCCGGTATAAAAATTATCCAGGTAGAGGCAGTTGAAGAGTGGGACGTTGGTATAAAAATTATCCATGTAGATTTGGTAACCCTGGTCCAGCAGTGGGTGCACCAAATCCCACACAATTTTTGCATTAACTCCCAGTAAGGGTGGGGGGGGGCATTCTGGGGGCTGAATACTGGTGTCCTTCCCTTTATATATCCTAAATCTGTAGGTATACCCTGATGCATTCTCGCACAGCTTATACATCTTCACTCCATACCTTGCCCTCTTACCCGGCAGGTACTGGCGGAATTTAACCCTCCCTTTAATATCTACCAAGGACTCATCAATAGAAATACACGTCTCGGGGTGTATGATTGGGAAAACCGGGCACTGAAACGGTCTAATAGGGGTCTCCGTTTATACAAACGGTCAAAACTGGGGTCATCTCGGGGTGGGCATGGCTCATTATCAGTATAATGTAAGAAGCGAAATATTGCCTAATTTATTTATTTTTTTAGGTTACAGTTCAGTTCTGAAGTTACTTTGAGGGGCCCATATATTAGAAACCCCTATGAAACACCCCATTTTAGAAACTAGACCCCTCAAAGTATTCACAACAGCATTTAGAAAGTTTATGAACCCTTTAGGTGTTTCACAGGAATTTAGAGCAAAGTAGAGGTGAAATTTACATTTTTTTTTTTGTCAGAAAATCCTCTTTATACCATTTTTTTATGACACAAAAGGTTTTAGCAGAGAAACGCAACTCAATACTTATTGCCCAGATTCTGCAGTTTTGAGAAATATCCCACATGTGGCCCTAGTGCGGTAATCGACTGAAGCACCGGCCTCCGAAGCAAAGGAGCACCTAGTGGATATTGAGGCCTCCTTTTTATTAGGCACCATGTCCGGTTTGAAGAGGTCTTGTGGTGCCAAAACAGTGGAAAACCCCCAAAAGTGACCCCATTTTGGAAACTAGACCCCTTGAGCAATTCATTGCAGTTTTCATGGGGTGCATGCGGCTTTTTGATCAGTTTTTATTTTATTTTTAAGTGGCATGGTGCAAAAAAAAAGCAATTCTACTATTGTTTTTTTATATTATTTTTTTTACAGCGTTCACCGTGCGCTATAAATGACATATTCACTTTATTCTGCGGGGCGATACGATTATGGCGATACCCTATGTTTATAGTTTTCTTTTATGTCTTATGGCGTTTGCACAATAAAATACTTTTTTTTAAAAATCATTCACTTTTTGTGTTACCATATTCTAAGAACCATAAAGTTTTTATTTTTCCATCAAAAAAGCCGTGCGAGGACTTATTTTTTGCGTAACGAACTGTAGTTTCGATCAGTACCATTTTTAGGTACATGTGACTTTTTGATCTCTTTTTATTCCATTTTTTGGGAGGTGAAGTGACCAAACAATTGTGATTCTGGTTCGGTTTATTATTATTTTATTTTACGGCGTTCATCGTGCGGGATAAATAATGAAATAATTTTGTAGTTCAGGCCGTTACGGACGCGGCGATACCAATTATGTATAGTTTATTTGTTTGTTTATATATTTTTATTAATAATAAAGGACTGATAAGGGAAAAGGGGGGATTTTTACTTTTATTACTTTTAAAACGTTTATTTTCTTATTTTTACACATCTTTTTTTAACTTTTTTTTACTTTATTACTTTGTCCCATTAGGGGACATGAGGGCAGGAGGCCCTGATCGCTATTCTAATACACTGCACTACATGCGTAGTGCAGTGTATTAGAGCTGGCAGCTACTCACTGACAGCAAGCATAGTGGGTCCTGACTTCGTCAGGACCCACTAGGCTTCCGTCGATGGCATAGCCGGACGCTATTGTTTGGTGTCCGGTTGCCATCGTTACCATCGCCAGCCGCTATCGTGTAGCAGGCTTGCGATTGTAGCTTAACCGCTAAAAAGCCGTGATCACTATTGAACATGGCTTTTCAGGGGTTAATCAGCGGGGACACAGCGATCGGTCCCCGCTGTAGGAGCTGTGACAGCTGCTGTACGAGACAGCAGCTGTCACAGCTCCTGTATGTGTCGGGAGGATGGCCGAAATGGCCGTTACTCCCGCAACGTAATAGTCCGTCGCTGAGTGCTAACGATACAGTTAGCGCGACTGATTATTACGCCGCTGAGCGCGAAGGGGTTAAAAAAAAACTTTTCATAAGCACAGATGTAAAAAAAAAGAAAAAATCAACATAACTTGTATTGACGCGTCCGTAAAAGTCTGAACTATTACAATATATCATTATTTAGTCTGCACGTGAACGCCGTAAAAAAGGAAAAATTCAAATCATCAGAATTGCTGTTTTGTGGTTACCTAATCTCCCACAAAAAATTAAATTATAAGTGATCAAAAAGCCTCATGTACCCCAAAATAGTACCAATATCCTACAGCTCGCCCCGCAAAACATAAGCCCTCACACTGCAAAATTGACAGAACAATAAAAAAGTTATGGTACTCAGAATATGGCGACAAAACTCAAATTAAATTTTTAACAATCAGTTTTTTCCTAAAAGTAGTAAAATATAAAAAAAGATATAAATTTGGTAATGCTGTAATAGTATTGACCCGTAGAATAAAGTTAACGGTAAACGCCGCAAAAACAAAACCACCCAAAAATTGAGGAATCGCTGTTTTTTTCCTATTCCACCCCACAAATATTTTTTTCCAGTTTCCCACTATTTTATATAGAACAATAAATGGTGCTATGAAAATCTACATCTTGTCCCGCAAAAAACAAGCCCTCATACGGCAATATTGATGGAAAAATAAAAAAGTTACGGCTTTTGGAAGGTGGGGAGGAAAAAACGAAAGTGCAAATCCGAAAAATGGCCGTGGCGGGGAGGGGTTAATCCTGTTTTCCAACAACACTGTGCATTATTCCTGTGTTGTGTTATCACATGTGCATTTACCCTGTACTGTGACATTACTTTGCCTATCCTTGTGTGCATTATCTCCGTCCTGTCACATTTGTAAGCATTTTAAACTGTGCTGATACATCATGTTGTACATTTACTGTGTCATCACATTGTACTGTACTGTGACATAAGTGTGTGCATTATGCCTTTACTGTGACATAACTGTATGCATTATCCCTGTGCTGTGTGATATTGCTATGTACATTATCCCTGTACTGTGACATCATTGTGTGTATTACCTATATCCTGTGATATTATGTAAATTTGTTTTTGCTGCTTCATGACTTTGCACAATATCACTTTACTTTGACAACATTAAAGGAGTTATCAGGGCGTGGAACAGTTTGTCATACTGATGACCTATCCACAGGATAGGTCATCAGTACAGTATATGATCAGTGGGGGTCAGATACCCGGACCCCGCACCGATCAGCTGTACCGGCTGCCTCCGGCACTGGAAGTTATGCAGTGGTTGTGCCGAAAGCAGATCGCACCGATCACTGTATAGCGGCCGTGCTGCAGTTCTTCAGCTTTTCTCCTATTCACTTGAATAGTTCTTTCCAGTCCCATTGAATAACAACTACTGTAATGTATATAGGAATCTTTAAGGAAGCAAATCCGTTTACAGCAATCTTTAACTTGACTCTAAACGTGATAAATACACTGTGGCAAGAAACTTTAACTTGACTTTTTCAATGGCTTTTCAATGGTTTTTGTTGTGTGATATCACTCTGCAACAAGTTATCAGAGTCAAGTAAAACTTGCTACATCTGTATGTCCGAGACATTGAACTGAATATGCCTGGCTTACTGAATATAGATATTCTAAATATTGTATAAATACAGATATAAATGTTTGTGTTGCTTTTTTGACAGTCAGAATGGCATAGTATACTGCGCTATAGAGTAAAAAAGGGATGAAAATTGAAACAGGTCATGACTGATCATAGCGGATCATGGCAGATCGTGACTGATCCTTTAAAAACTCCTGTGACGAAGGAAGCTAAGATCCCAAAGAGAACAGAGTATAAGACCGTTACTTACAGAACAGATGTGCAAGACTTTAAAATCAGGGCCAGATTAAGATTGATTTGGGACTCCCATCCTTCATGGCACCACTATAGCAGCTTCGCTGCATGGTGTCCCAACATTCCCCTGATGGCAGTTGTCGGGGGAAAGAAGAATTGGGCATGTTCAAATCCAAAACGATCCCTTGTATCCATGGGGAATAAGGGAGTTTATTCCCCTCTCCCCATTGAAAACAAAAGCCTACTTAGCCGAACGAGAATGCATGGGTATGGGGGTGTCAGAAGGATTAGCTATCAGCTGAACAAATGTTCGTCCGACAGCTATTGTAAGTGTATGGACGCCTTGACACATGTGTTTCCACCTCTACTTGGCTGGATAGGATTGCCAAACAGCCAGCAGGGGTTGCCCATTTTCCTAATAGAGGTGGGGCTGCAAAAGGTGAGCCTTGAAAATGGTGACTGACATGGGCTTAACTAGAAAATATTGCTCCCCATAGGTGTTCTGATAACCACC
Source organism: Rhinoderma darwinii (assembly GCF_050947455.1). Taxonomy (NCBI): domain Eukaryota; kingdom Metazoa; phylum Chordata; class Amphibia; order Anura; family Rhinodermatidae; genus Rhinoderma; species Rhinoderma darwinii. The sequence continues at coordinate 205,325,381 of NC_134688.1, forward strand.
CCTTTTAAATTGTAGTGCCCTTTTGAATTTTGCTACAGGCTTTTCCTCTTCAGTGTAGTACCCTAGTCTATAAATATCTGCTTAATGGATCATTGAATTTAAAAAAATAAATTATATATATATATATATATATATATATATATATATATATATACACACACATACTAGTCATTCTCAATGAATTTGAATATCAAAAAGTTCATTTATTTCAGTAATTCAATTCAAAAAGTGAAACTCATATATTATATAGATTCATTACACACAGAGTGATCTATTTCCAGCATTTTTATCTATGCTGGAAATATATCACTCTGTGTGTAATGAATCTATATAATATATGAGTTTCACTTTTTGTGTTGAATTACTGAAATAAATAAACTTTTTGATGATATTCTAATTCATTGAGAAGTACTAGTATATACAGTATATATATAAATACATTTTATATATATATATATATATATATATATATATATATATATATATATATATATATATACATATACACACTAGCGTTCAGAAGTTTGGGGTCACACAGACAATTTTCCATGAAAACTCACACTTATACTTATCAAATGAGTTGCAAAATGACTAGAAAATATAGTCAAGACATTGACAAGGTTAGAAATAATGATTTTTATTTGAAATAATAATTTTCTCCTTCAAACTTTGCTTTCGTCAAAGAATGCTCCATTTGCAGCAATTACAGCATTGCAGACCTTTGGCATTCTAGCTGTTAATTTGCTGAGGTAATCGGGAGAAATTTCCCCCATGCTTCCAGAAGGCCCTCCCACAAGTTGGATTGGCTTGATGGGCACTTCTTGCGTACCATACGGTCAAGCTGCTCCCACAACAGCTCTATGGGGTTGAGATCTGGTGACTGCGCTGGCCACTCCATTACAGATAGAATACCAGCTGCCTGCTTCTTCCCTAAATAGTTCTTGCATCATTTGAAGGTGTGCTTTGGGTCATTGTCCTGTTGTAGGATGAAATTGGCTCCAATCAAGCGCTGTCCACGGGGTATGGCATGGCGTTGCAAAATGGAGTGATAGCCTTCCTTATTCAAAATCCCTTTTACCTTGTACAAATCTCCCACTTTACCAGCACCAAAGCAACCCCAGAACATCACATTACCTCCACCATGCTTGACAGATGGCGTCAGGCACTCTTCCAGCATCTTTTCAGTTGTTCTTTGTCTCACAAATGTTCTTCTGTGTGATCCAAACACCTCAAACTTCGATTCGTCTGTCCATAACACTTTTTTCCAATCTTCCTGTGTGTGCTATCCTCTGAAGGGAGTAGTACACACCGTTGTAGGAAATCTTCAGTTTCTTGGCAATTTCTCGCATGGAATAGCCTTCATTTCTAAGAACAAGAATAGACTGTCGAGTTTCACATGAAAGCTCTCTTTTTCTAGCCATTTTGAGAGTTTAATCGAACCCACAAATGTTATGCTCCAGATTCTCAACTAGCTCAAAGGAAGGTCAGTTTTATAGCTCCTCTAAACAGAAAAACAGTTTACAGCGGTGCTAACATAATTGCACAAGGGTTTTCAAGTGTTTTCTAATCATCCATTAGTCTTCTAACACAGTTAGCAAACACAATGTACCATTGGAACACTGGAGTGATGGTTGCTGGAAATGGGCCTCTATACACCTATGTAGATATTGCATTAAAAACCAGACGTTTGCAGCTAGAATAGTCATTTAGCACATTAACAATTTATAGAGTGTATTTCTGATTAATTTAATGTTATCTTTATTGAAAAAAACTGTGCTTCTCTTTCAAAAATAAGGAAATTTCGAAGTGACCCTAAACTTTTGAACGGTAGTGTATATATATATATATGATAAAAGTTTGTTTGCTTGGAAAAAAGTAAATGTATTTAAATAAAAACATATCAAGCTCAAGGCCATAATGCTCGGGTTCATCACAGAATGTATGAGTCGGTTTTCATTACATTTAGCAGCAGCATTTGTTGTGCTATGGTTACCAGGCTTGTATGGTCCTGGAGAGCTAGAATTCCATTTTCATTCTGACTGAAAAACCATGCAACAAATAATGTCAGGTGAATTACTACAATATTGACAAAGCTATATCTGATGATATAGAGGAAGGGATTAATAGCACTATTTCTATTTTTGCAGATGACACCAAGCTATGTAATATAGTTCAGACTATGGAAGATGTTCATGAATTACAGGCAGATTTAAACAAACTAAGTGTTTGGGCGTCCACTTGGCAAATGAAGTTTAATGTAGATAAATGTAAAGTTATGCATCTTGGTACCAACAACCTGCATGCATCATATGTCCTAGGGGGCGCTACACTGGCGGATTCACTTGTTGAGAAGGATCTGGGTGTACTTGTAAATCATAAACTCAATAACAGCATGCAGTGTCAATCAGCTGCTTCAAAGGCCAGCAGGATATTGTCGTGTATTAAAAGAGGCATGGACTCGCGGGACAGGGATGTAATAATGCCACTTTACAAAGCATTAGTGAGGCCTCATCTAGAATATGCAGTTCAGTTCTGGGCTCCAGTTCATAGAAAGGATGCCCTGGAGTTGGAAAAAATACAAAGAAGAGCAACGAAGCTAATAAGGGGCATGGAGAATTTAAGTTATGAGGAAAGATTGAAAGAATTAAACCTATTTAGCCTTGAAAAAAGACGACTAAGGGGGGACATGATTAACTTATATAAATATATTAATGGCACATACAAAAAATATGGTGAAATCCTGTTCCTTGTAAAACCCCCTCAAAAAACAAGGGGGCACTCCCTCCGTCTGGAGAAAAAAAGATTCAAGCTGCAGAGGCGACAAGGCTTCTTTACAGTGAGAACTGTGAATTTATGGAATAGCCTACCGCAGGAGCTGGTCGCAGCAGGGACAGTAGATGGCTTTAAAAAAGGGTTAGATAATTTCCTAGAACAAAAAAATATTAGCTCCTATGTGTAGAAATTTTTCCTTCCCTTTTCCCTTCCCTTGGTTGAACTTGATGGACATGTGTCTTTTTTCAGCCGTACTAACTATGTAACTATGTAACTATGTAACTATGAATATATAGCAGCTCTCTGGTGTTTCTAAACCAGTGATAAATAGTTGTGCAGTGATGTAGCTAATCCAATCTCACTAACAAATGACCCTGTGCTGTATATTATGAGAAAACAGGCCTGACAGTGTTAATTTCTGGTAACACTCAATCTATGTCGAACTGGAAAAAGTTTTCTAGTGTGTTAGTATTAGGGTGCGCTCACACGTGTCGTACATGCATACAATGTATGCCTGTGAGAAAAATATTCTGCATTTCAGAACTCCTCTTGGCCGCACTCTTTTTTAGTCACTATTTAAAACTGTTGAAGACTTAAAAAGTATCTTATGCACATAATCAATTTAGCACATGCCACGTATGCCCTTTTTGGTACAATTTGGCTATAATCCAGGCACATTTTGCATAGTAAATATCCTTCAGTCTGGTTCATTAATTTTGGACATTCTAAACATACATATAAGTGTTAGGCTCTAATGTTCTAACTTCGATTTATAATTGACAACTTTTTTTTTACTTCAAGGCAGAGCATTTGCAAATACCCACAAAGAAAACTATAAAAATCCATTACAAAAAGTTACTACATATAAAAACAAGACCAGCAAATTTAGAAAAGAATAAAAGCAATTTGCTAATGTTCAGACGATGGAAAATGTAATGTCCAGCATCAATTACTACTTGTGAACCTGTGGACGAAGAGTAAGATGCATTTTTCTCCACTTATCAGGCTCTTCTCTGCTTCCGCCTGCCTCCTGCACTTATCATTCATGCTAAAATCTTTGTATTATCAGCTCACTGGGGGATCAGGTTAAATGCTGCTCATAGAAGTCTATAAAGAGGTGATACTGGGGAGGAAGCAGGAGCAAAGTGAGAAAGCGAGGCAGAGAGAGACAAACAGACACTGCTGCAGCTTCTAGTAAATGTTCTATCTCATCTCAGTGCTGGATTATCAGCTACACTGCTGTATAAGTTCTTCCATGTTGCTGCTTCTATATATGTGATAGATAGAGATAGGAGAGCAGAATGTCTTCTTTTCTCTATGTGGGCAGTGTATAGAAGACATGATAGTCATTAGGCTCCACCCACTAGCTCAAGGGAAACTGAGAATTTGCGATAGAGCCTGCAGAGTGGAAAACTGCTAAACAAAATACAGGATACGATTTATATAATGGCCAGAAATCGGGTTCTCTCATGCGCATACGTGTCAACTGATTCTTAAAAAAGTTGCCTGAAAATTTAGGTACGTTTTAAAGCATTTAAGTAATTTGAGTCATTCAAGCCCCACCTCCACTCAATCTAGAAACAGTTTTATACTGTCAGGCATTATATTCTGCAATACAGAGGTATTGCAGTGCATTATAAAATCGATCAAATAATTGCATAGTAAGGACCCATAGTAGGACTAAAATAAAGTAAAAAATAGTTTAATAAAGGTTATAATAAGTAAATTATAAATCCAAAATTAAAAAAAGCTATTTTCCCCCCTACCAAATGCTTTATTATGAAAAAACTGAAGAAATGAAAAAAGCTACACATAATTAACGTATGAACCGAACTATAAAACGATTACATTATTTAACCCGCACAGTGAACGACTTAAAAAAATAAAATAAAAAACAATTCCAGAATTGCTGTTTTCTGTTCATCCTGCCTTCCAAAAAATGTGATAAAAAGCCATAAAAAAGTCGTATGTACCCCAAAATGGTACCAATAAAAAACAAAAGTCGTCCTTCAACACAAAAAATAAGCCCTCATACAGCTACATTGGCAGAAGAATACAAATTTTATTGCTTATAGAAAACCAAAACTTTAAAAAAAAAATTAAAAAGAAATGTTTTATTGTGCAAAAGTAGTAAAACATAAAAAAAACTATATAAATTTGGTATCGCTGTAATAGTAACAACCTGCAGAATAAACCTATTATGTTATTCATACCACATGGTAAACAGCGTAATTTAAAGGCTATATACGCATTTGAAAGGGATTTTTTTTAATAAAAAGGTCAGTGTGTTTTGTGCAACTTTATAATTAGTTTTTATTAAAAATTATTTTTACTTTGAGATGCAGCTGCTCTGTATTCTGTATACAGAGCAGCTGTATCGTACACTAAGACCTGAATCTGTCAGTCCAGTGTTCCGTGTCAGGGGGCTCTGCGTGTCATACATCCACCTATAATCTATCACATCTAAATTATGAACTTAGATGTGATAGATTACAGGTGGATTCTGCATGTCAGACACGCAGGACTCGCTGACACTGAACCCATCAGTCCCGCAGAACTGACAGATACAGGATTCAGTGCAAGATACAGCTGCTTTGTATGCAGAATACAGAGCAGCTGTATCTCAAAAAGTCAAAAGTATTTAAATGAAAACAAATGATAAAGTTGCACCAAAAACACAGTGACCTTTTTATTAAAAATAAAATCCCTTTCAAAGAATGGTGAATTTTTTTTCCATGTCGCCCTAAAAAAGATAATAAAAGTTAATGTATAATTGTGCCTTTGAAAAATACTGGTCCTGCAAAAATACAAGCCCTCAAACAGCTATATTTACAGAAAAATAAAAAAGTTTTGGTGTTTGAAATGCAATGATCAAAAAACTTCCTGTATTAGGGGTGCGTAACTAGCAATAAATGGGTGCTTTTTTAAAATTTAGGAATCGCCCGGGAACCTGTGCTCACAGACCCCAACATTAGCATCATCTAATACGTCACTGTGATGTCAGAAGATGATTTTAAGTTGGGTTTCCCATTCATAAATGAAAGCAGAAAGTCAGCTCAAACAATAAAGAATAGGAAAGCACACAGCCTGAATTCTGGGAACAAGATCTTTTTCATGTCTACAGACCATTTTCTATATAATGCTACCACACATAAATATCTAAAGCAAGAAAGTCACAATGCCTAAAGGCAACATGCCAAAAGGAAAGAAGCCACACATGCTGAAAATTTCCATATGGGAAAGCAATTACATGCTTAGGCTCTGTTCCGACGTTCCGTCTGAGCTTTCCGTCAGTCCTGACTGACAAACGGAAACTATAGGTTTGGGTTTCCATCACCATTGATTTCAACGGTGATGGATCCGGTGCCAATGTTTTTCGTTTGTCTCAGTTGTGCAAGGGTTCAGTTGTTTTGCCGGAATCAATAGTGTAGTCGACTACGGTATTGATTCCGTCAAAACGACGGAACCTTTGCACAACTGAGACAAACGGAAACCGTTGGCACCGGATCCGTCAACATTGAAATCAATGGTGATGCAAACGGAAACCTACGGTTTCCGTTTGTTTCAGTCAGGGTGCAGTTCAGATAGAAAACTCAGACGGAACATCAGAATAGAGCCCTGACACAGATGTGAACGAAGCCTTAGAGAGAAATTACATGTAATAATTGTATGTTGACACATATCGTATACACTGTGTATAATTAAGCAGCGTGTACGACCTAGAACATGCAGGGAAATCCGGCTGAATATTTGCACCAAATGGTGCTTTCATTTGGTATGTTAATTTGCCCGAATTGTCCACTGCGAAAAACGTCCACCAGAAAAAAAAGCCTATACTCCCCTCTCCTGTCATAGCAATGCGTCCCTGCTCGTCCAGCTTCTCCGGGTCCGAGCGGCCTCGTGTGATGACATTTTATCATATATGATCACTGCAGCCTTTGATTGGCTGCAGGGGAACTACCTTTGGAATATGCTGCAAATACGCAATGTAATTGGAGCAAATTCAAAAGACAATGGCATTTGTTGCAGAATTTGACTTCCCCATTCAAAGGAATGGAACCCGACGCTGATGTGAACACAGCTCCTTATTGTCACTTAAGGCGAAGAATGAAATGCATTAGCAAAGAGTAGAATGTGGCTTAAACAACTGGAATTATGAGAATTTAAACATTTAAAGATTTTGTCAACAGATTCCGCACATTTCACTATCATCCGCTGAGAAGTTAATATCCATGGGATCTGGAAGACCCTCACTCAATGGCTGTTGTTAACCCAGGTTAACCCAGGTTCTCACAAGTCCTTCAGACTCTCAAATAAATATTTATTTACCCATGTTGTTTATTAATTATGGAGAGCTGCAATGTCACTACTAGAAATGAGCGAAGTTCCCAAAATTAGCTTCGGGTCCGATACAATTGGATTGACCGTCCGATTCAAATCAGTCCGAATACATTATTTGCAAATCGAAAGTACCCGGATTGCCCTGAAAACGTGTGTCTGACTCTGATGTCTACAAGGACTGTATCCAAATTAAATTCAACCCCTTTCCAAATCTTTAACCCCTTTACGACAAAGTACGGATATATCCATCCTGTGCAGGAGTTAGTTCCCGCAAAAGGACGGATATCTCCGTCCTCTGATCGCGTGGGTACTGCCAGTGTACTCACGTGATTAGCGGCAGGAGCACAGCTGTTATACACAGACTGGCTCCTGCTGGAATCGGAGCGCAATTAAATGTCGGTTTTACACTGACATGCAATAATGCTTTGGTATACTAAGTATACCAAAGCATTATATATGCGATCTGCAGATAGCATGGTGATGTCCCCTGGTGGGACTAAAAAAAAAATGTAAAGCAGTTAACTAAGGTTTGTGAAAAAAAAAATTACAGTCAAAATAAAATAAAACTTTGCCAAAAAGTGGTTTTATTTAGTAAAAGTATCAAAACAAATCACACATACACATATATGTTGTCCCCGCGATCGTAACAACTTAAATAATAAAATTCTCTCTTTTCTCCCATTCCCCCCATAAAAAATTAAATAAAAGTTAATCTATAAGTACTATGTATCCCAAAATAGTACTCATGAAAACTATACCTTGGCCCGCAAAAATCAAGCCCACATACGGCCACATTGACGGAAAAATAAAAAAGTTACGGCTCTTGGAATGCGGCGATGCAAAAGCAAGTAATTATTTTCTAAAAGGGTTTTTATTGCGCAAACGTAGGAAAACATATAAAACCTTTACATATTTGGTATCCCCTTAATCGAGCCGACCCATAGAATAAAGTTAACATGTTATTTACGCTGCATAGTGAATGGCGTAAATTTATAAGGTGAAAATCAATGCTGGAATAGCTGCTTATTTTCAATTCTTTCCTAAAATAAAGTTAATAAAAGTTAATCGATATATTATAAGCATCTAAATATGGTGCAATTACAAAATACAACTCGTCCCGCAAAACACAAGCCCTTAGATGGCTATGTCGACGGAATAAAAAAAAGTTACGACTCTTGGAATGCGACCGTGAAAAAACAAAAAATAATCCTTGGTCATTAACGCGCAAAATGGCCTGGTCATTAAGGGGTTAATTCCCATCTAGCATGTAATGTCAAAGTGACAGCAACATATATGGGTAGAGGGATGGATAACCACAGTGCATTTGGGATAGGCTGCCTGCAAGACAATATGGGAAAGCCCTCCTGTGGTCATGTGATTATTTTTCTAATCTGTAAAATGCCGACCAGCACTTGCCGACGGCCGCAATTCATGCGCTGCAAACCCCAAAAGTTTCGGAACTCATTGAGGAAACTTTGGGAACATTTGGACCAAGCTTGATTTGTGTAGAATGGATTTTCTCATCTGGTGTCACTTGTAGTTCAGCACAAGGGCAGGTGGACCCGAATGTTACATGCCTTAAACACTTTTGCAACATATTTCACAGGGTTAAATTCTTTGACTTTATTACTTTTCTGATCTGGTACAAGGAACTTAAAGGCTTTTTTATGCTAAAATGTTAACCTGTCAGCCCCACGGACGTCACCTCCGCAGCCAGTGATTAGTTGCAGCGGTCACATGTCAAGACGACACGTAATCGCTGTAACCCTATAAACAAAACCAGCAGAGGACTGGTATGGTGAATATAACTTTTCTTATTTTATACCATTGTGAGCTGTTTGTAATAAAATGGCATGTAGTTGGAAAAATTCTTCAACCATGATTATACTATGTACACTTCAATCCCGGCTTGTCAGTTATGTCTTGACTTCAGTTGTCCTTAAAAATTACTGAATTACTGAAAAGACTGCACCACTTAAAAATAAATACTAATACAGGTAACTTTTAGGGTACTCTAATGAGGAAATAATGTTAAACACTTATTTAATATATCAATGTGACCAGTGGTGGAAATTTGGACTTTATGTGTGGGCTGAAAACTTCTATGGAAGTTTGTGCAGATCAAACAGGCTTAAAGTGAATGTCCACCTTTGGACAACATTTTTCTTTTTTATTTAAATAAATAGAAAGTTCTGTGTTTATTTACTTCCTAACAATTCTACATTATATAGCAGCCAGTGGTTCGTTTTCTGATACAAAACTTCAAATCCCCTGCATATACACAGAGTTAAATGATAACATTCTTTTTGATTACAGCCACCACTAGAGGGAGCTTAGGAGCAAACCCGATACTATTATAGCTTGAAGCTGATAATAAAGGAGTATGCAGGAGGTTCCTAAGCTTCCCCTGGTGGTGGCTACAGGCAATTAGAAAGTTGTTATTTATCTATAGGTCTAAATAGGTGATTTAGAAACAGAGCTTTGACTTCTATAAACATATATTAAGAAATAACAGCACAGAATATTGGACCTAAAAAAACATTGTATTAATAACTGGATATTCAGTTTAAGTTGCATTTGTGTTGGAATTTCCCTTTTAAGAAATATGTATAATACTAAGGCCGGATTCACACGAGCGTGTGCGTTTTGCGCGCGCAAAAGTTCAGTGTGGCATCTGTATATGGTGCGTGGCTGCGTGATTTTCGCGCAGCCAGCATCATTATGGCACTCTGTTTTGATGTTTACCAAACAGTAAAGAAGGAGGGGCTTTTATGTTTCCCTTTACCTCTTTAACAACTGTAGCGCGAATCACGACGCGTCCCCCGGAAGTGCTCCCGTGTGCCGTGCGTGATTTGTATGCACCCATTGACTTCAATGGGTGCGTGCTGCGCGAAACACGGGCAAGTATAGGACATGTCGTGAATCACGACCTGTCAGAACGGCCCCATTGACTTACATATGTCCGTGCGACGCGTGTGATTTTCACGCGCGTAGCACGGACGTAATACACGTTCGTCTGAATAAGGCCTTAGACAAATGAATGCTACGTATGTCAGTTTTGATATACAGCGCAGAAAGTCTGAATGGAAACTTGTGTCATCATGTTATTTTTCTTATCTTTAAATGAAATATTGGAAGCCAGGATGTTTAAAAAAAGACAAACATATTTAATATGCATTTGATACAAAAATAGCCATCTGTAAAAATAAGAAAACATATTTAACAGTGTAAAGGTTCAATCAAGGGTCAAAGATATAACTTACTAGATGTCAGATTTAGAAAGATAATATTTAGTTCAGAGAAAACCCATCTTCATATTATTACACCCTAATGACTTTTCTGAACATCTGATTATCATTCGTTGCTATTTTAGTCCAGTTCTCAAACATTATTATTTTTTTATTATTATTCTTATTCTTATGGGAAAAGTAAAATAATTTAGAGGGATGATAAGATTCATAAATTAATGAATTTAATGGAATTAGTCAAAATAGAGATTTGGATCCTGTCACTATTATGCACACGGCCAAATGATGGTATTGTACAAGTTCCAAGATGTAAGGAGCCGTAATATGACACCTAAAGGAGTCTATGGTTCTATACTGTACCAAGACAGAGGTTTTTCTCTCAGTTTTATACGGAATCTGACACTTGAAATTGTGTCATGTTTCATCGAATGCCATATGATGAGGATGTTTCAGAATGCTTCTGTAACACAGTGTTTTGTTACGACGCCATATGATGGCACCTGGAGTGTCTACATCTCAATTACATCACAGTCTATACCGAAGCCGGATTCAGAACCTCAGCACGTTCACTATGTGAATATTCTCATAGAGCCGAAAACCAGTCTTATCTTCCGGATATTTCAATACATAAATATTAATCACATTTTAGTAGAATTCAGAGGACAGAGTCCGCTTTTTTTGCAGAGTCCTCTTTATCTATAAGCAGTGGCGGATTATCATATGGGCGGTTCGGGGGGCCCATGGCCGCCCGAACCGCACATCATTTTTTAAAAAACACATTGCAGCGCGCTGCTAATGGGGAGGAGGGGCGGGCTGAGAGGGAATAGGGCCGCACCGTCCACCCTGCTGCCTCTCTGAGGGGGTGGTGGAGCAACTTAAACCAGCCGCCGCCACCCCCTCCTACACTAATTGTACCTGCGTCTATAGAACGCAGGTACAATTACATGCATAAGCACTGAATGGCCGGGTACGTTCCATGCCCGACCATTCAGCGCCTTACAATGACGCTGATTGGCAGGGCAGAATAAGTTGTCCCGCCAATCAGCGTTTTTCAACTTGTTGAAAGGCGCTGATTGGCAGGGGAAGTCATTCTGCCCCTCCAATCAACGATGGTAGCGGCATGATGACATAATCACACCGCTTCCATTGTTGAAGGGCGCTGATTGACGGGGCATGTCATCCTGCCCTGCCAATCTGCACCTTTCAACGATGCAAGCGGCGTGATGACGTCGCTCAGCCCCAGCAGACCTGCTCAGAAGAGAGCAGGCCTGCATTGACACAGGACAGAGTGGGAACGGGATCACGGTGAGTATGTAAATTTTGATGTTTTCAACTAAAAAGTGTGGGCGGCATTATTTACAGGAGGGGGGCTATATGTGGGGCACAATCTACAGGGGAGGCTTTATGTGGGACACAATCTACAGGGGAGGCTTTATGTGGGACACAATCTACAGGGGGACTATATGTAGGGCGCTATATGTAGAGCGCCATCTACAGGGGTCTATATGTGGGGCACAATCTACAGGGGAGGCTGTATGTGGGATATAATCTACAGGGGGACGATATGTAGGGCACTATATATAGGTGGAGATAAATGTAGAGTGCTATCTTCAGGGGGCTATATGTAGAGCGCTATCAACAGGGGGCTATATGTGGGGCACTATCTACAGGGGGCTCTATGGGTGCACTTTCTATGGAAGCACTACCTGTAGGGGGCTCTATGGGGAACTATATACAGGGAGCACTATGTGTGTGTGTGTGTGTGTGTGTGTGTGTGTGTGTGTGGGACACAGTGTATGGTGCTATTATAATCAGGGACTTAGTGTATGGCGTTATTTTAATTAGAGGTGCAGTGTATTGTACTATTATATATAGGGACGTATTGTGCGGCACCATGATAACTTTATCATTGTTTATAGATGCAGAAATGTTTGAAAAGTGAGATCCCAAGACATCTGATCGGAAAACTGCAGAAATGGGTCATGGCTGGGAGAAGTCATAGAGGTCTGGACCGGATGGAGAAGAAAATAGAAAAAGAAGAACTAGAATCTGAAATGAAGTCACCGGTAAGTCACTTAATTTAAATGTTTATTCGGCTTCTAATCAGTACTGTAGTCACTGTATGATCTGTAGCGAAATGATGGGTGGTATGATTTTTTTTCGGGAAGCAGCAACTCCCAGCATATCCTTACTATTGTTCGGGCCATGCTGGGAGCTGGAAACAATTTAGTGCAAACCTATACGGCAGGGGTGGCACTAAATTGAGCGTTATTTGTGCTGGTGTTGTATATATGTACCGAGCTTGGTTCTGGTACTATATATATATATATATATATATATATATATATATATATATACTGAGCTTGGTTCTGGGGCTGTATTTATGTACTGAGCTTGGTTATGGAGCTGTATTTATGTACTGAGCTTTGCTCTGGTGCTATTTTATATGTAATTATCTTGGTTCTGGAGCTGTATTTATGTACTGAGCTTTGTTATGGTACTGTATATATGTAATGAGCTGTGTTCTGGTGCTGTAAATATGTACAGAGCTTGGTACTGGAGCTGTATTTATGTACTAAGCTTGGTTCTGATGCTGTATTTATGTACTGAGCTTGGTTCTGGTACTGTATATATGTAATGAGCTCGGTTGTTCTGGTGCTGTGTATATGTAATGAGCTTGGTTCTGGTGTTGTGAACTATATTGCTTGTAAAATGTACAAATGTTTTTATGCTCGAGTTACATAAAAAAATGTGGAAAAGAAATGACACGTCATTGATTGGTAGAGAAAACAAACATGGCGAGGGGGAAGGAGATGTCGGGAAAGAGGTTGGGGGGGGCGCCAAACTGAATCTTTGCCCCGGGTGCTAGAGAACCTAGCTACGCCTCTGGTTACATAATGTACAGACAACCGTAGAAATAGCAAAACATGCATTATTGGTGGTCAGGTGAAAGCACAGGACTAGTGGCAGAACAGTTCCTCATTGCACATTGGTTTTCAGGGCTCAATACTGCATACAGCAGTGCTGAGCTGATCACCAGCTGTCAGTCATCACACAGCCGGGATGAGAACAACCCCCCCCCCCCCCCCCCCAGCAGACTTCTAAATAAAATTTTGTAGAAGTATTGGGGGATATAAAGATGCAAATCTCCCCAGCCAAATAACTTACACAGTGGCTTTATGCCTTGTTGGAAGCAGAATCATGGCTTCTATATAATGATTAGTATTTGTTTTTACAAGCATGTGCCTGGAGCTTCTCTTAATTTTTTTTTTAGATTTGTACTTTTATCCATACAAACCTATACAGCAGGGGTTGCACTAAATTGAGCTGTATTTATGCTGGTGCTGTATTTATGTACTGATCTTTGTTCTGGGGCTGTATTTATGTACTGAGCTTGGTTCTGGGGCTGTATTTATGTACTGAGCTTGGTTCTGGAGCTGTTTTTATGTACTGAGCTTGGTTCTGGGGCTGTATTTATGTACTAAGCTCAGTTCTGATGTTGTATATATGTAGTGAGCTTTGTTCTAGTACTGTATATATGTTCTGAGGTTGGTTCTGGTGACGTATATATATACTGAGATTTGTTCTGATGTTGTATTTATGTGCTGAGCTTGGTTCTGGTACACTCTTTCCGTGTCCCATAGAACTGAATGGTAGTTGCGGAAACAGCGTAGCTCACATGCTACGCTGCTTCCGTAACTGCCATTCACTACTATGAGTTAGTGAAAGTCCATGTTCAGGAAGTGGTTGAGAGGCAGCGATAGCAGAAAGAGCTAGAACAGGGTTTAGGGGGCCTGGTTCTAGAGATAGGTGTGAGAAGGAGGGAGGGGGCCCAAGTTGTGTCAACAGCCCAGTGTACACTTAATCTGCCACTGTCTATAAGTCTTGTCATTATTTGAAACAGAGTATGCTGAGGTCTCACACATCAAAGTTGATAGTCACGCAACTTTTCGAGGAAAGACACCCCATCATAATGCATAATGACGTGGAGTAACTAAGGGTATTTTATACCCAAGAATTGTGTCACCTATTAAATATCTATTAAATATAATGTTTCACTTAAACCAAACACAAAATACATAATATCAAATACAAGAAACATAATATCACACACAATGCAACTGTAATTGTCAAAGAGCTATTACTACAATTCATATCCCTAGTGAAAGTGATTACAAGAACACATTACAGCTGCACGTTTCAGTTTTCCCCTAAACGGGTTGTTCGGTTTAAGCAGATGAATGTTATTTTTTGTATAATTAAGGATTATAAACATTTTTATATACTTTCTGTATTAATTCTTTTTTGTTTTTAATATCTCTTCTTGTGGTTTTTCAGTAGGAACCTTCATTGTGATGGAGACACAGGTGATGGGATGGTTAAAAGACACAGCTCTTAGGGTATGTGCACACACACTAATTACGTCCGTAATTGACGGACGTATTTCGGCCGCAAGTCCCGGACCGAACACACTGCAGGGAGCCGGGCTCCTAGCATCATACTTATGTACGATGCTAGAAGTCCCTGCCTCTCTGCAGGACAACTGTCCCATACTGAAAACATGATTACAGTACGGGACAGTTGTCCTGCAGAGAGGCAGGGACTCCTAGCGTCGTACATAACTATGATGCTAGGAGCCCGGCTCCCTCCACTGTGTTCGGCCCGGGACTTGCGGCCGAAATACGTCCGTCAATTACGGACGTAATTAGTGTGTGTGCACATACCCTTAGGCCTAATTCACACGAACGCGTACATTTTGCGCGTGTAAAAAACGCAGCATTTTGCGCTCGTTGCAGTTCCGTGTGTCATAAGTGTTTGGTGCGTGTCTGCGTTATTTTCGTGCATATGGCATCCTTATGTCACGCGGTTTTTACGTTTACAAAATGAAATGAAGGAGGTGGTTTTCCTTTTCCCATAATTTCTTGAGCAACTGTTGCGCGAATCACACACAGCACACGGATGTGCGTCCGTGTGCTGTCCGTGATTTTCACGCACCTATTGACTTCAATGGGTGCGTGATGCGCAAAAAACGCTCAAGTATAGGACATGCAGTGAGTTTCACGCAGCAGACACACGCTGCGTGCAAAACACGGAATGTCTGAATGGCCCCATTGACTTGCATAGATCCGTGCGACGTGCGTGATTTTCACGCGCGTATCACGGACGTGAAATACGCTCGTGTACATAAGGCCTGTAACTAATGAGCCGTGCACCTGTGTGTCCATCACAATGACAATAGACAGAATTTTATCCATTGGAAGTGAACAATGAATATTCCTACTAAATAACAGCAAGCAGAGAAATTAATAGAGAAATTAAATTAAAACGTCTACAATTTTCTAATTATACAGAAAATAAAATGAATTTTCTAAAACCAGACAACCCTTTAAAGGCCGTGGTCATATTTGAGGACATATTTTTTTTTTTTTTTAAATAGATTAGTCAATGTGTCTTTGTAATTAGTCTTTATTAAAAAATTGTTTTACTTTTGGAGATACATCTGTTCTGTATTCTCTAAACCAGCAGTCTAAAGTAAGTTCACACATTGCGTAAATATGGTGTATACCTGTATTGTAATACCTGTATTATGCTGCGGAAAATCCGCAGCATAACACAGTAGCAACAAAGTGGATGAGGTAAAACAAGTCTCATGCACAAATACTGAGCGGAAAAAACGCTCAGAAATTGACCTGCAATTTTATTCCACATCAAGTCAATTGTATTTGCGTAAACACTGCTTATTTGTTGCGGGTTTTCCCCATTGAATTCAATGGGGAAGTAAAATCCACAACAAATAGCAGCAGGCGCGTAGCTAAAGGCTCATGGGCCCTGGTGCAAGAATTCAGCTTGGACCCCCCTACCCCTCCCCAACACCACCAGAACCCTGCCCGCGCCTATACCCAGCGGCCTTGCCCAACAGTCCCCATGGATGCCCCCACAGTATAATGCCCTCATAGCTGCCTCCACGGTGTAATGACCCCCATAGCTGCCCCCACACAGTATTATGCTCCCCATAGCTTAGCCCACACAGTATAATGCCCCATAGTATAATGCTCCCAATAGCTGTCCCCACACAGTATAATGCTCCCCATAGCTGCCCCATACAATATAATGCTCCCCATAGCTGTCCCCTCACAGTATAATGCCACCATAGCTGCCCCTTCACAGTATAATGCCCCCCATAGCTGCCCTCACAATATAATGCCCCCATAGCTGCCCCCATAGTATAATGCTCCCCGTAGCTGCCCCCACATTATAATGCCCCCCATACAGTATAAGTCCTCCCATACAGTATAAGGCCCCGATTAGCTGCCCCATACAGTAAAATGCTCCCATAGCTGCCACCATATCAGCCCCCCTTCCATACCCGGTATAATCCCCCCATATGTACAAATAAAAAATAACATAATTACTTACCTATCCTCGTTCTCATGACGGGTGAAGTATCCTTCTCCACCGGTCTGTGCTATGAATGACTCGGCGCAGACAGGCGCGATGACGTCACAACATCACGCCTGCCTGCGCCGAGCGGCTCACTTTGAGTGAATGCTGGGGCAAGGAGCTGTCACTCTTGCTCCAGCATTCAATTCAACTGTATCTGCATCCTAAGGATGCAGATGCAGTTGGAACTGGGATCAGCAGCGGTCACATGGGATGAAACATCATCCCGGGATGCCAGCCTGGATGACGTTAGAGGGCCGGCCTCCTGGGATGACGTTTCATCCCATGTGACCGCCGCTGCAGCAGTCTCCTGGGATGATGCCTGCTCACCAGTTTTCCACAGCGGACATGTCGGGCGAAAAACTGCACCCTGTCCATTCATTCCTTGCCTGAGCAATGTTATGTCTAACCTTGTTTGTCTTGCACATGGTTCCTTAGGTATATCCTGTATCCTGTTTCTCATATCCAGTAATTGTGTTTAGTTCCAGTGCCAAGTTGAGTGTCCGAGATGAGTTGATCATCTGTGTCCGATGCCCATGCCATACCGAGTGTCCGAGATGACCTCACCATCCTTGTCAGGTGCCCGTGCCATACCGAGTGTCCGAGATAACTGCACTACTCCAGTCCGGTGTCCTAGCCAAGTCCAGTGTCAGGGACGACTGCACTACTTCAGAACGATGTCCTAGCCAAGTCCAGTGTCCAGTGCACTAAAGTCCGGAGCCCTAGCCCCACATCATCATCCTGCACAGGCCGCTTCCCACTGTCTGGCATTTACCCACTTCTCACCTTCCAGGTACTTTTGCATTACTGACTCTCACTCACAGACTGTTGCTCAGCAGCTGCTCTGTTACGGTGGAGTGGCCCAGTGGGTCCTCATACCTGCAAGTCGTTACAATTTGCACAGGCCATGGATCCCACTGGTCAACTCAAGACAGCGGTCCAGTTGATGCAAGTGGACATACGTTCCTGTCCTTGACTAGAATTCCAGAGAGGTCCTCCAATGGGTCTTATGTTCTTTCCCCACTGCCTCAGTAACTACCTGGACTGCCTCCACAGTATGCTTTAGCAAGAAGGAGGCAGAGGTCCTTCCTCCTCATCGTCCCTACGACTGTTCTACAGAGTTGCTCCCTGAGGCTTCACCTCCTCATGGACGGGTTTATCCTCTCTCTTTGCCTGAAAACCAGGCCATGTCGGAGTATGTCAAGGAGTACCTGGAGAGGGGGTTCATCAGGAAGTCTACTTCACCAGCCAGAACCGGATTCTTCTTCGTGGAGAAGAAGGATGGATCACTCCGACCGTGCATTGATTACCGTGGTTTAAACCAAATCACGGTCAAAAACAAGTACCCTTGCCGCTTATCTACGAGCTCTTTGACAGGATTCGTGGGGCCAAAATTTTCACTAAGCTGGATCTATGTGGGGCTTATAATTTGATCCATATCCGCAAGGGTGACAAATGAAAAACCGCATTCAACATCCGAGACGGTCACTACGAGTATCTCGCAATGCCCTTTGGACTGCATAAAGCTCCTACGGTGTTTCAGGAATTTGTGAACGACATCTTCCGTGATCCTCTGCATGTCTGTGTGGTGGTTTATCTGGACAACATCTTGATATACTCACCTGATCTGATGACGCATCGGAAGTATGTCCTGTCGCGGTTAAGGGGGAACAACTTATATGCTAAACTTGAGAAGTGCATATATGAATAAAAAATCCTTGCCTTTTCTGGGCTATATTATCTCTGATCGTGGAATTTAGATGGTTCCGGAGAAAGTGAAGTCCGTCTGGAGTGGCCACGTCATCAAGGTCTCTGAGCCATACAGATATTTCTAGGATTCTGTCTATCGTCAGTTCATCCCAAATTCCTTGTCTCTTACTGTTCCATAACTCAGCTCTTATCCAGAAGGGAGTGAAAGCGAAGGACTGGACCCCTGATGCAGAGTCGGCATTCTCCAACCTCAAGAGCGCCTTTACTTCTGCTTCGTTTTCATTGGAGGTTGATGCTTCTTCCATTGGTGCTGGAGCACTCCTTTTTCAAAAGAATTCCAAGGGTTAGGCAGTATCCTATGGATTTTTCTCCAACCTCTTCTCTCCTGCAGAGCGCAACGGTTCCATTGGGGACCGAGAATTACTCGTTGTCAAGTTAGCCTTAGAAGTGTGGAGACACCTGCTGGAGGGGTCTGCTAATCCCATCATCATCTTCACGGATCACAAAAATCTCACATATTTACAATCTGCACAACTACTGAATCCTCATCAAGTCAGATGGTCACTATTCTTCACCAGACTTGGATTCCTGCTTCATTTCCGCCCTGCAGACAAAAATGTTAAGGCCGATGCTCTGTCCCGTCGTGTGAGACTGACGACTCTGAAGAAAGTTCTCAACACATTATTGATCCTTCTAGGATTATTGCTGTTAATCCCATGCAAATCATAAACATTTCTCCTGGAAAAAATGTTGTCCGTCCTGCTAACAGGAAAATAATTCTCTTCTGGGGACATAATTCCAAGCTGACTGGGCACTCATGTGTCCGTAAGACTCGGGACTTTATTGCTCGTCAATACCGGTGGCTCACGCTACCCAAAGATATCTTGGACTTTGTTTCTTCCTGTAATAACTGTGCCCTAAACAAGTCTTCCCATTCCAAACCTGCTGGTCTGCTCCAACCTCTGCCAGTTCCTGATGCTCCCTGGCAACACATCGCCATGGATTTTATTACTGACCTTCCGCCTTCTGCTGGATGTACCACTGTCTGGGTTGTGGTGGACCGCTTCTCCAAGATGGCACATTTCGTCCCTTTAACTGGCCTTCCCTCAACTCCCAGTCTAGTAAGTTTATTTATTCAGCACATCTTTCGTCTGCACAGACTACCCCTCCATATTGTGTCTGACCGGGGTGTACAATGCACATCTAAATTCTGGAGAGCCCTATGTAAAATTTTAGGTGTGAAATTGGACTTTCCTTCTGCTTAGCATTATCAGTCCAATGGCCAAGCTGAAAGATCAACCAAGTACTTCATTTTGTTTCAGTTCAACACGACAATTGGGTACAGCTTCCGCCATGGGCAGAATTATCATACAATAATCGTACAAATCTACTGCTTCTTCTCCGTTCATCATTGTGTACAGTCAACATCCACATGTTCCTCTTCCTGTGCCAGCTATGCCTCAAGTGCCTGCAGCCAATTCTTCTTTCCGAAGTTTCCTTCACATCTGGTAGCAAACTAAGTCTGTGATCCGTCAAGCAGTTGATCGCATGAAGAGATATGCCGATAGGAAAAGAAAAGTTCCCCCTCAGTTCCCTCCCAGAGTCAAGGTCTGGCTGTCCTCTAAAAATATTCGTCTGAAGATCCCTTCCCACAAATTCGCTCCCAGATTCTTTGGTCCCTTCGAAGTATTGCAACAGATTAACCCTATGTCTTATAAGCTTCGGCTACCTCCTACCCTTAAATTTCCCCACACGTTCCATGTGTTCCTCCTAAAGCCTGTGGCCCTGAACCAATAAAGCAAATCCCCTGGATCTGAAGATTCTCCCTGCGGTTCTTCCGACGTCTTTGAAGTAAAAGAGATCCTGGACTACAAGAAGGCAGGAGGGAAGACCTGCTACTTGGTGGACTGGAGAGGGCTTGGTCCTGAGGAGAGGTCTTGGGAGCTTGAAGAAAATGTGAATGCCCCAGCTCTCATCAGGAAGGAGGGAGTGGAAGGGGGGAAGTACTGTAATTGCCGCGGTCGCAGACCGCCGGCATCCTATACTCCCCAGTGGCCGCAGACCATTGAGCTCCAGCTGGCATCACCTCCTTTTGAGACTCTGGCCACCACTGCTTTCCTCTCATGCTGATGTGCGCACCGGGAAAATAACCCCCAAACTATCCCAGCATTCCAAGAACTATAAAAGGAACTTTGTTCATTCATTCCTTGCCTGAGCAATGTTTAGTCTACCCATATTTGTCCTGCAAATGGTTCCTTAGCTGTATCCTGTATCCAGTTTCTCCTATCCAGTAATTCTGTTTAGTTCCAGTGCCAAGTTGAGTGTCCAAGACGAGTTTACCATCTGTGTCCGGTGCCCGTGCCATCCCGAGTGTCTGAGACGACTTTTACATCTGTGTCCGGTGCCCGTGCCATACCGAGTGTCCAAGACTACTGCACTACTATAGTCCGGTGTGCTAGCCAAGTCCAGTGTCCGACACAACTGCACTACTCCAGTCTGGAGCCCTAGCTTCACGCCATCATCCTGAACAGGCCGCTTCCCACTGTCTGTCTGGCATTTACCCACTTCTGACCTTCCGTTTACTTTTGCATTACTAACTCTCACAGACTCTGTTGATCAGCAGCTGCTCTGTTACGGCAGAGTGGCCCAGTGGGTCCACATACCTGCAAGTCGTTAAACTAATCTATTTATTAAAAAAAGAAATGCCCTCAAAAGGTGTCTATAGCCCCTTAAGGATACAATGTATCCAATTTTGTGATCCTGAATTTTGGAATAAAGGTCTACTATGTTTTCCTTCATCGACCATTACAGGTACCTCTTCCTACACCTGCCATCTCAGTTTCTCTGGTGGTTAATTTTAAAGAAATGTCCAGCCACAGTTGTTTCGCCAAGCTTACGTTCAAACTCCGTTTTGTCTAACTTCCTACTCGTTTATTTCCTTTACCTTGTAGTTCCTCCCTCAATATCTGATCATAAATCAAGATTTAATTTTCATTAAGCATTTAGGTGTTTTTTGTTGCTATCCAATGTAGACGTTGCCACATGGATGACATTTTTACTGTTACATGTGAAGTATCCAGGCAACAAGATCTTCCAACCTTTAGTGGAATGATATGTATATATTGGCATCAGTAAGTGCTATTCTTTCTAGGGGACAGCAAAGTATTTCTATTTATCTTTTTAGGTTTAACATTACCTCTTATTAGGGTATTATTGAATACCTCTCTTATTGCGATAAGCAAACAGTGGTAAGTCCCTAAACAGAGATCCCTCCACCTCAGGACATCACAATAATCAGCAATTGCCCTCTTAGGCCCCTTTCACTCTGAGTTTTTTTTACACGGAAAACGTGTCGGAATCAGTGCCAAAAACCGGCCGAAGTCTCCCCCCCCATTGGTTTCAATGGGAGGCAGCGGCATGTCCTTTCTTTCATTTTTGAGCTTTTTTCACTGCGTTTTTTTGCCCACGGTCCTTGCATTAGCTTCAATAGCCGCAGGCAAAAAGTGCTGCGAAAACCGTGGCAAAAAAAGAACAGGCAGGTCCAAATTCCTAAAGGAATTCTTTATACAGATTTTTTCTGCCTGCAAAAAACTCAGCATAAACAGGGCCTTAATCAGGGAACAAGTTTGCTATAGGTTGAGGTAACTATCCTTTCACATCTTTATTCCACTTTCATGTGTATAATCTCTCTTTGCAATATCACCTCTTTCTCTCATCACTTGTTTCTTAGGGTGTATTGGTTTATGAATTTCTCAGTGATCCCTTGCATGTTTACTTCCAAATTTTCTGATGTAATTGATATTCTTCTGTTTCTCATAAATTGACTTAAAGAGGCTCTGTCACCAGATTTTGCAACCCCTATCTACTATTGCAGCAGATAGGCGCTGCAATGTAGATTACAGTAACGTTTTTATTTTTAAAAAACGAGCATTTTTGGCCAAGTTATGACCATTTTTGTAGTTATGCAAATGAGGCTTGCAAAAGTCCAAGTGGGTGTGTTTAAAAGTAAAAGTCCAAGTGGGCGTGTATTATGTGCGTACATCGGGGCGTTTTTAATACTTTTACTAGCTGGGCGCTCTGAAGAGAAGTAACATCCTCTTCTCTTCAGAACGCCCAGCTTCTGACAGTGCAGATCTGTGACGTCACTCACAGGTCCTGCATCGTGACGGCCACATCGGCACCAGAGGCTACAGTTGATTCTGCAGCAGCATCAGCGTTTGCAGGTAAGTCGATCTTACCTGCAAACGCTGATGCTGCTGCAGAATCAACGGTAGCCTCTGGTGCCGATGTGGCCGTCACGATGCAGGACCTGTGAGTGACGTCACAGATCTGCACTGTCAGAAGCTGGGCGTTCTGAAGAGAAGAGGATGTTACTTCTCTTCAGAGCGCCCAGCTAGTAAAAGTATTAAAAACGCCCCGATGTACGCACATAATACACGCCCACTTGGACTTTTACTTTTAAACACACCCACTTGGACTTTTGCAAGCCTCATTTGCATAACTACAAAAATGGTCATAACTTGGCCAAAAATGCTCGTTTTTTAAAAATAAAAACGTTACTGTAATCTACATTGCAGCGCCTATCTGCTGCAATAGCAGATAGGGGTTGCAAAATCTGGTGACAGAGCCTCTTTAAGGAATTCTTTATAAACACATGAGGGGCATAATGTAATAGGAAAGATATCAAGAAAAATGCATAGCATCTTTGTCTTACTCTAACAAAAACGTAATAGTTTCATGTCAATCATACATTTTTTACACAAATTGCAACAATTCGCATTCATTGCCCGTCCATAACATGAACACATTCCCCCCATAACATAACTATGTGTGCACCCCTCCCTGTACTGAATTCCGATGAAAGAACAATGCGATGTGTGTCATGTTTTCGTTGTAAGGGCGGGTTCACACATAGCGGAATTTCACTTAAATTCCGCTGCGGACACTCCGCAGCGTTAATCCGCAGCGGAGCCGTTTCTCCATTGACTTTCACTTTAATTTAGCAGTGTTCGTTTACACGATGCGTACAATTCCGCTGCGGAGCATAGGCTGCGGAGCGGAATTTGGTGTCCGCAGCATGCTCTGTCTGTTGCGGAGCAGTGGCGGACTGGTTGCGGACTCATGGCGGAATTTCTCCATTGACTTCAATGGAGAGTCAAAATTCCGCAATGAAGTCCGCAGATCTTATGTGTGCTGCGGAGCGTATTGTTTTTACTACCATGACATTTCTTCATTCTGGCTGGACCTATGTATTTCTAGGTCTACAGCCAGACTGAGGAAGTCAATGGGGCTCCCGTAATGACGGGAGCGTTGCTAGGAGACGTCTGTAAATAGTCACTGTCCAGGGTGCTGAAAGAGTTACGCGATCGGCAGTAACTGTTTCTGCACCCGGGACAGTGACTACCGATCTCAATATACATGTATCTGTAAAAAAAAATATAAGTTCATACTTACCGAGAACTCCCTGCGTCTGTCTCCAGTCCGGCCTCCCAGGATGACGTTTCAGTGTAAGTGACGGCTGCAGCCAATCACAGGCCAAGCACAGGCTGCAGCGGTCACATGGACTGGAGCGTCATCCAGGGAGGTCGGGCCGGATGCCGAAAGAGGGACGCGTCACCAAGACAACGGGCGGTAAGTATGAATTTCTTTGACTTTCACTAGGGAAAGTGCTGTCCCTTCTCTCTATCCTGCACTGAATAGGGAGAAGAGAAGCACTTTTCCTGCAGTCCGCAGCGGCCAGTCCGCATCAATTTTCTGCACATTTTGTGCAGATCCGCTGCAGAATCTGCAACGCAGATTCTGTGCGGCATTGATGCGGACAGTTGCGGAGGAATTCCGCCATGTGTGGTCATGCCCTTATTTGTCATGTTTCATTCCTTATTAATTAACATGGTGTAAATACCTTGGATGAGACCTCAGCCTTGCTAACCACTTGTTTCCATTGTGGCTCATTGTTTGTCCATCTTGTGTACCTGAATTAAGGCCTTCACTTAGGCCTCATGCACATGCCCATATTATGGCTCCTTGTTTTACAGATCTGTAATAAGGTGTCCATTCTGCTCTTCCGTATTCCTCTGCAATCAACATTGCAGTTATTAAAGAAGTAGCAGCAGGATCGTGACTTCCCCTTGACTTTGGGATGACCGCAAGATACCTTAAAGTTAATGTCCACTCCTAAATACCATTTTTTGTTATGTAAATAAATTCAAATTTCTGTGCTTATCAATTTCTTATTATATCTTTATAGTGGTTGGAGGTCTAATTGTCTGATACAGAGCTCCAAATCCTTGCCTAGACATATATTAAAGATAACATATTGGCTGAGCGCTGCTGCCACAAGAGGGAGCTTAAGAGCTTACTACATACTGTTTATACATTAAATGGAATAATAAAACAGTATGCAGTAAGTTCTCCCTGGTGGCGACTGAATGCAAGCAGCAATTTATTTTTTAATCTGTCTATGAAGATATATTAATGAATCAATCAGCACAGAATTTGGATCTAAAACATGGTGTAAAGAAGTTGACATTCACTTAATATCCATAAATATCATATTTTCTACAAATCGGTTAATACGCTGCTAAATATTTTGCTGAAATTGGCAAACTATGATGTAAAAAAAGATGTTCACAACATTTTCTTGCCTTTTACATTTATTTAAAAGTTTTTAAAATATAAACTTAAATGATGTAACTTTGTGCCCAAATTATAGGCAGTTCATAAAGTTCAAATTACAAGCAATTTATTTGAGACTCTACTTCTGGTATTAAAATATGTTTATAATCTGGCTCACATGTTTGTGTAGTTTGTGAAATATTTAGATTATCAGTAGTCTGTGAGGTCAGCCTGCTTTGATCTTATTCAGCATATTCATAAAACTATCTTCAGTCTGTTCTAAAAGCCTCTTGATACAGCTGAAATGGACTATTTTAATGGAGTGTCTTAGCTGCCTTCAAAATAGTGCTACATATATGCACAAAACATGCATTTTACCTTTTATGGACAGGACTATATTGGAATATTTTAGGGGCAGGAATTCTCAAGCATTACTAGAAATTGACAGCTTCAGCCAAGATGCATAAATACTAGGAATAAGGTTTAGAATGCATGACATGTAAACAACAGAGTTAAACAACAGCACAATAGATTTGAGAAAATGCAAACTACTTAGTAATATATATATATATATATATATATATATATATATATATATATATATATATATGCACACATATACACACACACACACACACACATGCACACTTTATGGACAAAAGCATTGGGACACACATAGGGCTGGGCGATTATGACCTAAATCAAAATCATGCTTAATTAAGCGTGTAATCTCGATTACGATTAGTGAACGATTATTTAGGCCACACCCCTTTTGCATACCACGTCCCACATTTGCATGCTACGCCCTTGAATTAATATTTATCCCCTGAGCCTGCTATATACTACTGTAAATAATATACCCACACAGTATATGGCCCCTATAGTGCTCCCCATGCAGTATAATGCCCCATAGCTGCCCCCACACATTATAATGCCCCAATAGCTGCCCCCAGAGTATAGTGCTCCTATAGCTGCCCCCACACAGTATAATGCCCCTATAGCTGTCTTCACACTGCATAATGCCCCCATAACAGCCCTCCACACAGTATAATGCCCCCATAGATGCCCCCACACAGTACAATAGCCCCATACCTGCCTCTACACAGTATAATGATCTTATAACTGCCATCCACACAGTATAATGCCCACATAACTGCCCTCCACACAGTATAATGCCCCCATAGCTGCCCCCACACAGTATAATGCCCCCGTAGCTGCCCCCACACAGCCCCAATAGTGCCTAATAAAATACATACTCAACTAACCCCATTCCAACGATGAGTGGAGGAGATCCCTCTGCTCCTCCGGTCTGTGTGGCTCGGCACAGACAGGCACGATGACATCACTGCCTCATGCCTGCCTGCTCAGAGCCGTGAGCGTCTGGCTATATATCGTGAATGGTAGAAGAGGGACCTTACGGCTCCCTGCTCTACCATTGGTTCAACTGTATCTGTGTCCTAAGGACATAAATATAGGGATGGGGGAATCAAAGAAACCGAAATGCAAAAGATTACGACGGTTAATTGAACTGAATTTCGGTTTTCATTTTCTTCGATTAATTGCCCATCCCTAGACATACCTCTTAATCAGCATCAACATACCAAGATGTTTTGGACAATTCTGGCCTTCTTCTGTTCCAGCATGACTATGCCCCAGTGCACAAAGCAGGATCCATAAAGACATGTTTGGGAGAGTTTGGTGTGGAAGAATTTGACTGGCCTGCAAAGATCCCTGACCTCAACCCCATCGAACATCTTTGGGATGAACTAGAACAGAGATTGTGAGTTAGGCCTTGTCATCCAACATCAGTGTCTGACCTCACAAATGCTCTGTTGGATGAATTGACAAAAATTCCTGCAGACACTCCAAAATTTTGTAGAAAGCCTTCCCAGAAGAGTGGAAGGGAGCAACTTCATATTAATGCCTATAGATTTAGAATGGGATGTCATAAAACCTCCTGTAAGTGTAATGTGTAGGTATCACAATACTTTTATCCATATAGTGTGTATATATTTTGCAATGTCCCTTTCTTCTATTTGCTATATGGTTTACCTGTACACAAAAGCCATACAAGTCCACGATTAGGGTATGTTCACACGGCCTATTTACGGACATAAATCGGGCGTTTTTGCCCCGAATTACGCCCGAAAATAGCGCCTCAATAGCGCTGACAAACATCTGCCCATTGAAAGCAATGGGCAGACGTTTGTCTGTTCACACGAGGCGTATATTTACGCGCCGCTGTCAAATGACGGCGCGTAAATAGACGCCCGCGTAGAAGAAGTGACCTGTCACTTCTTTGGCCGTAATTGGAGCCGCTATTCATTGACTCCAATGAATAGCAGCGCTAATTACGGCCGTAATTGACGCGGCGTTCAAGCGCCTGCACATGCCGGTACGGCTGAAATTACGGGGATGTTTTCAGGCTGAAACATCCCCGTAATTTCAGCCGTTACGGACCCCCGCCGTGTGAACATACCCTTACAGTGGCTCCATGCTTTAAATGGGTTGTCATAATGAATCATTATAATTTACAAAAGCAGCAAATCCTCTGCAGCCTCCACCTCCACCTTCTGCAATCCTGTCAGGATCATTTAAATTAGGGATATTTGTGCCACCCTTATTTTGGTACTTTATAATTGCATTATTTATGCACTATATTGCACTGCTATTTGGAACTGTATAGCACTGTGGATTTTATGGCCGTTTTTAAATGACCATTAGACCAATATTGTGTTTGTCACGGTCACAGGGTATGTGGACCCACTAGGCCGCTCCGCCGTAGCGGGGAGGCAGCTGACCAGGTCACAGTCTATACGAAAATCAATAGCAGATAGCAATGCTTGGGTACCTGAACTAGTCCAGACGGTGGCTGTGGCTTCAGGACAGATGGAGACCGGTTCGGCAGGTAGCGCCAGACAAGGCGGGCAGTATCCAATGTAGCAGAAGACACTGGACATGGCAGAAGACACTGGACGTGGCAGAAGACACTGGACGTGGCAAACGACACTGGTGCAGTAGACACGACTCCGACACTGGTAGGCGCAGGAACAAGAACAATACGGTATACAGGAACGGATAACAGGGCACGGGTAACAACTGGAACGGGTAAACACTAAGGGACCATTTGCGAGACAGACTAACAACGCTCAGGCAAGGATCAGAAGGCCTGGGGCCTTCTTATAGACCAGGAAATCATGGCAGTTGATGATGATGACGATTTCCTTTGTGCGCGCGCTGGCCCTTTAAGGCCGGGCACGAGCGTGCGCGCGCACCCTACGGGACACAGCAGAACGGAGCGGAAGTGAGCGCTGGCGTCTCCTAGGAAGGAGATGGGGACCAGCGCTCACGGATCCATGGCTGCGGGTGTCGGGAGGTGAGTAAACCAGACGGCCCGCGGCCATTGACGCTACAGTGTTTATCTTATAGTTTTTTACTTTATTACTATATTATAGCTGTACCTCTACCTGTATTTTTCTTAAGTAAATCTATATGGGGACTATACCCCTCTTTGGAAATAAGTAAAGGAAGTATGGCTAAATTTCGATCCAGTAAAGATGGTTTCAAAGTTACAATTTTAGGTTCAAAGTTGAAAGTGGCAACATCTGCATACTGCCCCTTGATTTTTTTTCCATATATTATGTGTTGCCTGTAAATAATTTGGTTTCCATCCAAAATGATTCTTTCACAAAAAAGTTACATTAAAAAAACATATATCCATCAACTATAGCCAGGGGAGGAGAGAGGACATGGACGAAAGGGAAGGGGAACAATTTAAAACTTAGTTTCCTTCTACTGACCTTGAAGAAGACAAAAAACCCAGAAAGGCATGATGTAATAATTCGTACTAGACTACAAGCCTAATGTCCCCTGCACATGGCAGTAGCTGTGTTTACGGTCCTGTGATTACGAGCACGGACGGCCATGGACTGTCATCCTCATTTGCGGGCCGTGCTCCCATTATAAAGTATAGGAGCACGGGCCATAAATGAAAACATAGGAAATGTCCTATTTTTTGCAGATCATTTATACGTCTCGGACACCCTCCTGTAAATATACGGGAAAGTGTCTGTGAACCATAGAAATGAATGGATCAGTACTTTGATCCACAATTACGGATCCGTAATTGTGGATCAAAATTACGGTCGTGAGCATGGGGCCTAAAAGTATTTCTGAAATAAAAAAAAAGAATGTTCTTGGGAAAACCAATAGCAGTTGCAGATTTGTAAACTATCAGCATTTACATTTATATTGACATTATTAATGAAAGGTTCAGTACAAATGAATGGTATAGTATTGGATAATGACAGGTAGAAGCAGTAATGTTAGGGAGCAGTAATGTTAGGGAGTCCTACATTCATACACAGACAGTATTCAGGATGATTATACGGTAGAAGAAAATGATTTGCCTTAACCACAGATGGAAACTCGAATAAATGACCCTCTGTAAAGAAACCACTCTGAACAAGACAAAGACATAATTTAATAAAAAGTAACAGGATATTGAAAAAATCCATGTGTTACTGTATTTTGAAAGCTTACCGTAAAGATAACGCAATCTGGTATAAAAATAGGTATATATAAGTGTGAACGCTAATTACCTCTGCATTTACCATGTAAGACAAGTAAAGTCGGTTGATATATCATTCTGTGTCTAGATCCCGTTCCTTTTTTTCTTAGTCTATATAAATTCATGCTCTTGTCTATACCAGTGCCTGACCATGATTCAAATGACAGATCCCCAAGATAAAGGCAAAGGGACATAGTGCTCAAAAGCCACATTGTTCTAGCAATACTATGTTCTGACACATCAGAAGGCTGCTATAACCAGAGGTTCCTTTTAAATGTCATTAAACCTCTTATTTTATAAATCCTGCAGTTACATAAAGTTTTCTCATTGTAATTGACTGCCAGATTATATTTTATTAATGTCAGATGGGAACTGAAATATAATGGACAATCATTGTCAATATGGTGTCATATTCATCTTCTTAGGGCTTATTCAGACGAACGGGAGTAAACTCGGATATTATTTCACTTCCGTTTTTCCTTCGAGTTGCACCCATGTGGGACCCGTTTTCACGGATTCTTCATAGACTTGAGTCTAATGAGGGATCCGTGAAAACTAACAAAAATAGAACATGTCCTATTTTTTATGGGCCCTTCACATGGTCCGTTAAAACAATGGCCGTGTGTTACAGCCCCATGGAAATACATGCAGTCATGTGACAACCGTTAAAACAACGGCCATCACACAGAAGATATTTACTGTTTGTCTGAATAAGCCCTTATACTGAAACATGGAATAAAGAAACATGAATTTTTACCATGATTTTCCTTATAGCTGAGTTGGCAATTCACAGGAACGTAGTCCAAGTTCCAAATATAAAAAAATACGAAATCAATGACGCTTCGTTCACATCTGCGTCAGGGCTCCGTTCCGACGTTACATCTGAGCTTTCCGTCGGAACGGAGCCCTGACTGACACAAAGTGTCAATGGTGTGGAAACCTATGGTTTCCTTTTGTGTCAGTCTGGGCTTCGTTCCAACGGAAAGCTCAGACGGAACGTCGGAACGGAGCCCTGACGCAGATGTGAACAAAGCCTTAGGCTAGATTCACACAGAGTTTTTTGCAGGCAGAAAATCTGCCTCAAAATTCAGTTTGGAATTTTGAGGCAGATTTTGCTCTGCCTGCACGCCGATTTTAGCGGCATTTCTCGCCCATGGCCATTGAGCGCCGTGGGCAAAAAACGCCGCGAAATACGCTTTCTATGCCTCCCATTGATGTCAATGGGAGGTCAGAGGTGTAAACACCCTGAAGATAGGGCACAACCCTTCTTTTTCCCGCGAGCGGAAAAACTGGCTCGCGGGAAAAACTCCTCCGCCTCCCATTGAAATCAATGGGAGGCATTTTCGGCCGCTTTTTGGCTTGTTTTCCGATGCGGTTTCCGCGTCAAAAAACTTGTAAAAAAAACCTCTGTGTGAACTGGCCCAATCTCTGATGTTTTTTTGCTTTAATATAAATATTATCAGAAATAGAGAAGTCAATCCTCAATAGAGAGCCCAACTAGCTATGATAGTTTGGTATAGTCACCAATCCAATATGGTTATTGCTTCATGCTGCAACCCGTAGTTCCCCTAAGGCTTTTAATTCTATCTCAGTAGGTAAACCGCCTCAGAGTACCTGTGACTCAAATGGATAGATAGAATAGTGCAACACTGCCATACACGTACTAAAAACAAAACTGCTTTTAATGTACTTACAAGAAAAAAGTAGATACTGGCATATCGATAAAAAACAACAAGTGGCATGCCTCTTTGCCCGACCACAAGTATCGCTGTTAGAGCTTCTTTTGGAGAAGTTTTAGGCTGGGTTTCCACATAGCGTAAAAGCTACAGAATTTCTACAATGGAATTCTGTGTTGAAATTTCGCAGCATTTACATTAGCAGCAAAGTGAATAAGATTTAGAAAATCTCATGCCCACACTGTGGGAAAACAAAACGCAGAAAAGTCGGAGTATGTAAATTTATGCTGTGGGTTTGGTGTGGGGATGCTGTGTATTTGGCCCGTAGACTTGTAATGGGAAGAATAAATTCCGCAAGAGATTTGTGTTGTTGTGGTTTGTACAGCGGAAACGCAGTAAAAACCGCTGGAAATCCACAGGTAAACAAATACTTTGCTATAATAAAGTGTTTAGGCCAAATGCACACGATGCGTATTACGTGCAGATTTGCCACACATATTCTCCTGCAGCAAATCCACAGCGTAAAACAGTACCAGCAAACTAAATGAGATTGCAACTAATCTCATCTACACAATGCAGAATTTTTCCGCACGTAAATTTACCTGCGGTGCGTATTTTAAAATCTGCAGAACGTCAATTTATCTTGCGTTTCTGCCTCAGAATTCTATCTGACAAGTTTATTTTAAAAAACCCACTAAAATCCGCAGCACAAAAGCGCACCTATTTCCGTATCAAAATGTAAAAAAACATACCTAAAACGCATTAGGGTATGTGCACACGATGAGAGGCTTTTACGTCTGAAAAGACAGACTGTTTTCAGGAGAAAACAGCTGCCTCGTTTCAGCCGTAATTCCTCCTCGCATTTTGCGAGGCTTCTCTGATAGTCGTAAATTTTGAGCTGTGCTTCATTGAGTTCAATGAAGAACGGCTCAAATTACGTCTGAAAGAAGTGTCCTGCACTTCTTTTGACGAGGCTGTATTTTTACGCGTCGTCGTTTGACAGCTGTCAAACGACGACGCGTAAATGACAGGTTGTCTGCACAGTACGTCGGCAAACCCATTCAGATGAATGGGCAGATGTTTGCCGACGTATTGTAGCCCTATTTTCAGATGTAAAACGAGGCATAATACGCCTCGTTTACGTCTGAAAATAGGTAGTGTGAACCCAGCCTAAGGGTATGTTCACACGCTAGCTGGCTTTTACGGCTGAAATGACAGCCTGTTTTCAGAAGAAAACAGCTGCGTCGTTTCAGCCGTAAATGCTCCTCCTCGTAATATACGAGGCGTCTGTGACGCTCGTATATCTTGAGCTGCTCTTCATTGAGTTCAATGAAGAACGGCTCAAATTACATTGCAAAGAAGTGCCCTGCACTTCTTTGCCGAGGCAGTCAATTTACGCGTCGTCGTTTGACAGCTGTCAAACGACGACGTGTAAATTACAGGTCGTCTGCACAGTACGTCGGCAAACCCATTCAAATGAATGGGCAGATGTTTGCCGACGTATTGTAGCCCTATTTTCAGACGTAAAACGAGGCATAATACGCCTCGTTAACGTCTGAAAATAGGTCGTGTGAACCCAGCCTAAGGGTATGTTCACACGATGAGAGGCATTTACGTGTGAAAAGACAGACTGTTAAGAGCTGCCTCGTTTCACACGTAAATGCTCCTCCTCGTAATTTACGAGGCGTCTGAGACGCTCTGAGACGCTCGTAAATCTTGAGCTGTGCTTCATTGAGTTCAATGAAGAACAGCTCAAATTACGTGGCAAAGAAGTGCCCTGCACTTCTTTGCCGAGGCAGTCCATTTACGCGTCGTCGTTTGACAGCTGTCAAACGACGACGCGTAAATTACAGGTCGTCTGCACAATACGTCGGCAAACCCATTCAAATGAATGGGCAGATGTTTGCCGACGTATTGTAGCCTTATTTTCAGGCGTAAAACGAGGCATAATACGCCTCGTTTACGCCTGAAAATAGGTCGTGTGAACCCAGCCTAAGAAAAAAAAACACACTGTTAAGGGAGGATTTTACCAGCGGAATTAACTGCATTTATTGGCAGTTTTGATGTGGATTTTCGGCACCAAATTACATAACGTGTGCATGAGGCCTAAGGGCACATTCACACGTGGCGGAATTGCTGTGGAATTCCGCTGCGGACTTTCCGCAGTGGAGTTCTCCATCGGCCATTTTTGACATTTGTTTCAATACATTTTTAGGAAAGGTAGTTAAGACGTTGCGGAAAACTCCGCTGCGGACCATAGGCTGTGGTGCGGAATTTTCCCTCCGCAGCATGCACTGTCTGTTGCGGAGGAGAAGCGGAATTTCACTGCGGATTTCAGCCTTTGCAATGCAAAACCTGAAATATGTGGCAAGTCCGCTGTGTTTTCTGCAATGTCTGAATTACTTGTCAAATATGCAAATGTTGGTGCAGATTCGTTGCGTAATTGCCCCAAATCTGCACCAACATTTGCAGCGGAAAAATTCTGCCACGTCTGAACGTGACCTAACAGTAAATCTGCAGGTAAAACCTCTGATAAGACACCGCAGTGTTTCCGCAGCAATATGCTCAATAAAAACTCACTATTTGGTGCAGATTTTTGTCATAGATTTACTAGCACTTTTTTTTAAAGATTCCACATAAGATTCTCTGTTGCGGAAAATCATAGTTACATAGTTAGTACGTTTGAAAAAAAGACACATGTCCATCAAGTTCAACCAAGGGATGGGAAAAGAGATGAAACAAATATTCTATACATTTACATAAGAGCTGATCATTTTTCGTTCTAGGAAATGATCTAAGCCTTTTTTAAAGCCATCTACTGTCCCTGCTGTGACCAGCTCCTGCGGTAGACTTTTCCATAGACTCACAGTTCTCACAGTAAAGAAGGCTTGTCGACTCTGGAACAGGATTTCACCTTATTTTTTGTATGTGCCATTCATATATTTATATAAGTTAATCATGTCCCCTTTTGTCGTCTTTTTTCAAAGCTAAATAGGTTTCATTCTTTTAATCTTTCCTCATAACTTAGATTCTCCATGCCCCTTATTAGCTACGTTGCTCTTCTTTGTATTTTTTCCAACTCCAGGGCATCCTTTCTATGAACTGGAGCCCAGACCTGAACTGCATATTCTAGATGAGGCCGCACTAATGCCTTATAAAGTGGTGCGAGTCCATGCCACTTTTAATACACGACAATATCTTGCTGGCCTTTGAAGCAGCTGATTGACATTGCATGCTGTTATTTAGTTTATGATCTACAAATACACCCAGATCCTTCTCAACAAGTGACTGCCCCAGTGTAGCTCCCCCTAGGACATATGATGCATGCAGATTGTTGGTACCCAGATGCATAACTTTACATTGATCTACATTAAACTTAATTTGCCAAGTGGATGCCCAAACACTAAGGGTATGTTCACACTCCCTATTTACGGACGTAATTCAGGCGTTTTACGCCTCGAATTACGGCCGAAAAAACAGCTCCAATCCGTCTGCAAACATCTGCCTATTGAATTCAATGGGTCTTACGGTGTTCTGTGCAGACGGGCTTTTTTTTTCACGCGCCGCTGTCAAAAGACGGCGTGTAAAAAGACGGCCGCCTCAAAGAAATGCATGTCACTTCTTGGGACGTAATTGGAGCTGTTATTCATTGACTCCAATGAAAACCAGCTCCAATTACGTCCGTAAAAGACACCGCTAAAAACGCATTCACTTGTCAAAAGGTCTGAAATTCAGGAGCTGTTTTCGCCTGAAAACAGCTCCGTAATTTCAGACGTAATTGGCATTGCCGTGTGAACATACCCTTAGTGTGCCCAAATCGGCTTGTAATTTATGAACATCTTCCATAGACTGAACTATACTACATAGCTTGGTGTCATCTGCAAAAATAGAAATAGTGCTATTAATCCCATCCTCCATATCATTAATAAATGAGTTAAATAATAGTGGTCCCACCACTTATAACCGAGGACCATTCAGAGTAGGAATCATTGACCGCAACTCTCTGGATACGGTCCTTGAGCCAATTCTCAATCCAATGACAAACTACAGTGGAGGAAATAAGTATTTGATCCCTTGCTGATTTTGTAAGTTTGCCCACTGTCGAACAGTCTAGAATTTTTAGGCTAGGTTAATTTTACCAGTGAGAGATAGATTATATAAAAAAAAAAAAAGAAAACCACATAGTCAAAATTATATATATTTATTTGCATTGTGCACAGAGAAATAAGTATTTGATCCCCTACCAACCATTAAGAGTTCAGGCTCCTCCAGACCAGTTACACGGTCCAAATCAACTTGGTGCCTGCATTAAAGACAGCTGTCTTAAATGGTCACCAGTATAAAAGACTCCTGTCCACAGACTCAATTAATCAGTCTGACTCTAACCTCTACAACATGGGCAAGACCAAAGAGCTTTCTAAGGATGTCAGGGACAAGATCATAGACCTGCACAAGGCTGGAATGGGCTACAAAGCCATAAGTAAGACGCTGGGTGAGAAGGAGACAACTGTTGGTGCAATAGTAAGAAAATGGAAGACATACAAAATGACTGTCAATCGACATCGATCTGGGGCTCCATGCAAAATCTCACCTCGTGGGGTATCCTTGATCCTGAGGAAGGTGAGAGCTCAGCCGAAAACTACATGGGGGGAACTAGTTAATGATCTCAAGACAGCTGGGACCACAGTCACCAAGAAAACCATTGGTAACACATTACGCCGTAATGGATTAAAATCCTGCAGTGCCCGCAAGGTCCCCCTGCTCAAGAAGGCACATGTACAGGCCCGTCTGAAGTTTGCCAATGAACATCTGGATGATTCTGAGAGTGATTGGGAGAAGGTGCTGTGGTCAGATGAGACTAAAATTGAGCTCTTTGGCATTAACTCAACTCGCCGTTTTTGGAGGAAGAGAAATTCTGCCTATGACCCAAAGAACACCGTCCCCACTGTCAAGCATGGAGGTGGAAACATTATGTTTTGGGGTGTTTCTCTGCTAAGGGCACAGGACTACTTCACCGCATCAATGGGAGAATGGATGGAGCCATGTACCGTCAAATCCTGAGTGACAACCTCCTTCCCTCCACCAGGACATTAAAAATGGCTCGTGACTGGGTCTTCCAGCACGACAATGACCCAAAACATACAGCCAAGGCAACAAAGGAGTGACTCAAAAAGAAGCACATTAAGGTCATGGAGTGGCCTAGCCAGTCCCCAGACCTTAATCCCATCGAAAACTTATGGAGGGAGCTGAAGATCCGAGTTGCCAAGTGACAGCCTCGAAATCTTAATGATTTACAGATGATCTGCAAAGAGGAGTGGGCCAAAATTCCATCTAACATGTGTGCAAACCTCATCATCAACTACAAAAAACGTCTGACTGCTGTACTTGCCAACAAGGGTTTTGCCACCAAGTATTAAGTCTTGTTTGCCAAAGGGATCAAATACTTATTTCTCTGTGCACAATGCAAATAAATATATATCATTTTGACAATGTGATTTTCTATTTTTTTTTAAATATAATCTATCTCTCACTGGTAAAATGAACCTACCCTAAAAATTCTGGACTGTTCATGTCTTTGACAGTGGGCAAACGTACAAAATCAGCAAGGGATCAAATACTTATTTCCTTCACTGTATACTTTCTAAACCTATAGTCCTTAATTTACCCATTTGACGTCTATGAGGGAAAGTGTCAAATGTTTTTGCAAGGTCCAAAAACACTATATCCACAGCGGCCCCTCTGTCTAGGCTTCTGCTCACCTCTTCATAAAAACAGATCAGGTTAGTTTGACAATTTCTGTCCTTAGTAAAACCATGCTGGCTGTCACTTATAATGCAATTTTTTGTCACATAATCCTGTATATAGTCCCTCAATAGCCCCTCAAACATTTTTCTCACGATTAATGTTAAGCTAACTGGTCTATACTTTCCCGGGGAAGAACTAGAGCCTTTTTTAAAAATAGGCACCACATTTGCCCTGCGCTTGTCCCTTGGCACTATACCAGTCACTAGAGAATCTCTAAATATTATGACGGGGACAGAAATAACTGAACTAAGTTCTTTAAGAACTCTAGGGTGTAACCCATTTGGTCCCGGTGCCTTGCACATTTATTTTATTTAGCTTGGACCATATTTACATTCAGCCAGTTCAGTATATTAGTTGATGTATTAAAGCACTGGCACAAGCTATGTCAGCTGCTCTTTCTTCTGTTGTATGTACAGAGCTGAAGAACCCATTTAGTAACTCTGCCTTCTCCTGATCCCTTGTGACCAACTCCCCATTACCACTATTTAAGCATCCTACATGTTCAGACCTTTTTGTTTTTTAATTTATATATTTGAAGAAATTTTTGGAATATGTTTTATTATCCTGGGCCACCTGCCCTTCATTTTGTATTTTTGCTGATTTTATTACGTTTTTACAGATTTTATTAAGCTCTTTATAATTTACAAAGGCTATAGCTGTACCCTTAGATTTGTATTTTTTAAATGCCCTTTTCTTGTCATTTATTGTCTTTTTTTACAGAAGGTGTAAGCCATGTGGGATTTAATTTTAGTCGTTTATACTTGTTACCTATAGGAATAAATGTTACAGTATCATTATACAAAGTGGATTTTAAGATCTCCGATTTATCATTTGTACTGTTATTTGGCATTAGTTCTTCCCAGTCCATGTACAAGTGTTTTTGCCCTCCCAGCCTGTGTTTATTTTTTACAGTATAGGTAAAATGTAACTATATTGTGATCACTGTTACCAAGGTTTTGACATTTCCCAACAAGCTCTGCATTATTAGAAATTACCAGATCCAAGAGAGCGCCACCTTTAGTCGGGTCTTCCACAAACTGGCCCATAAAATTTTCCTGCAACAGTGTTAGGGATCTGCCAGGTACTACGTCTAGGTATACTCCTGGGATTAATCAATCCACACCTGAGGCCAGACCTGTTCGACTGACACCATCTCCCACCAACCAGGGTGGCAGGCTCAGGAGTGGGAGAGCCTATCGCGGCCTGGTCAGTCGGAGTTAGCTCCGCCCCCTGACCTTTATTACCTGCCGTGTTCTCTTCCTCAGTGCTTGTAATTCTTCTGGATTCCTGGCCTCACTGCTGCTTGCTCCAGCCTGCTTCTGCCGTGCTTCTGCCTTTCTGCAGTTCCGCTTAACCTGCTTTGCTTTGCCCCTGGCTTGCTTCCTTCTCCGTGCTCACTTTGGTATACTCCACTTCATCCTGGTCCTGACTACTCATTCACCGCTCTGTTTCCTCGCGGCGTTCCGTGGCTACTG
The DNA here is from genome assembly GCF_050947455.1 of Rhinoderma darwinii. Taxonomy (NCBI): domain Eukaryota; kingdom Metazoa; phylum Chordata; class Amphibia; order Anura; family Rhinodermatidae; genus Rhinoderma; species Rhinoderma darwinii. Next base: position 205,364,034 of record NC_134688.1, read on the forward strand.
CCCCTTCCCTTGCGTGTTCCCTGTTTGTTCTCCCATGCACTTAGACAGCGTAGGGACCGCCGCCCAGTTGTACCCCGTCGCCTAGGGCGGGTCGTTGCAAGTAGGCAGGGACAGGGCGGTGGGTAGATTAGGGCTCACTTTCCCTTCACCTCCTTCCTGCCATTACATAATTACAAGCCCATACCTAGTCTACCATTTCTCCTACGCTGACGCTATCATGGACCCCCTTGAGACCCTGACCCAGCAGATGCAGGGCCTCTCCCTACAGGTCCAGGCCCTGGCCCAGAGGGTCAACCAGGGTGACGCTGCCTTAGTAGTACCCCTCACCTCACCTCTAGAACCCGACCTCAAGTTACCTGACCGGTTCTCAGGGGACCGTAAGACGTTTCTCTCCTTCCGGGAGAGTTGCAGACTGTATTTCCGCCTAAAACCCCACTCCTCAGGTTCCGAGAACCAGCGGGTGGGTATCATCATATCCCGACTCCAGGAAGGGCCCCAAGAGTGGGCCTTCTCCTTGGCTCCTGACGCCCCTGAACTTTCCTCTGTTGATCGTTTTTTCTCTGCCCTCGGACTCATTTACGACGAGACTGACAGGACTGCTTTAGCCGAGAGTCAGCTGGTGACCTTACGTCAGGGTAGGAGACCGGTTGAGGAATACTGTTCTGATTTTATAAAGTGGTGCGTAGCTTCTCGGTGGAACGATCCGGCCCTAAGGTGCCAGTTTAGGTTAGGATTATCTGACGCCCTGAAGGATCTGCTGGTTAGCTACCCCTCTTCTGACTCCCTTGACCAGGTTATGGCCCTAGCAGTACGACTTGACCGACGTCTCAGGGAACGTCAGCTTGAACGCTTCAATGTGCTCCCCTCTGACTTTTCTGCGATCCCCCCCGAGGTCCCGTCTCCTCGCCCCTCCACGGAGGACTCGGAGGTACCTATGCAACTCGGGGCCTCCATGTCCCCTCGACAACGTAGGGAGTTTCGCAGAATGAATGGTCTCTGCTTCTACTGTGGGGACGACAAGCATCTTCTGAACACCTGTCCCAGGCGCAAGAATAAAAAGCCGGAAAACTTCCGCGCCTAAGTGATCATCGGGGAGGTCACTTGGGCGCACAGGTATTTCCCGTTAATGTGAAACGCAATAAAATTTTGCTTCCCTTTCAGGTCTCGTTTGCTGGCCGGTCTGCCACTGGCAGTGCCTTCGTGGATTCGGGCTCATCTGCTAATATCATGTCTGTGGAATTTGCTATGTCTCTAAAGATGCCTTTTATTGATTTACCTTATCCTATCCCTGTAGTAGGTATCGACTCAACTCCCCTTGCTAATGGTTATTTTACTCAGCATACTCCTGTTTTTGAACCCCTGGTTGGCTCCATGCATTTGGAGCAGTGCTCTGTACTGGTGATGCAGGGATTATCGTCTGATCTGGTATTAGGTCTTCCCTGGTTGCAGTTGCATAATCCCACGTTTGATTGGAATACTGGGGAGCTTACCAAATGGGGTAATGAATGTCTTATGTCATGTCTTTCTGTTAACTCTATTTCTCCCCGGGAGGAGGTAAACACGCTTCCTGAGTTTGTTCAGGACTTCGCCAATGTGTTTTCTAAGGAGGCCTCCGAGGTGTTGCCCCCCCATAGAGATTACGATTGCGTCATCGATTTGGTGCCTGGTGCCAAGCTTCCTAAGGGTAGGATATTTAATCTTTCATGTCCTGAACGTGAAGCTATGAGGGGGTATATCCAAGAATGCCTGGCCAAGGGTTTCATTCGCCCCTCGACTTCTCCTGTAGGTGCTGGCTTCTTCTTCGTGGGGAAGAAGGATGGTGGTCTTAGGCCGTGCATTGATTATCGTAACCTGAATAAGGTCACCGTAAGGAACCAGTACCCACTTCCTTTGATTCCGGATCTTTTTAATCAGGTTCAGGGAGCCCAATGGTTTTCTAAGTTCGATCTACGGGGGGCATATAACCTTATCCGCATCAAAGAGGGGGATGAGTGGAAAACTGCGTTCAACACACCCGAGGGTCATTTCGAATACCTGGTCATGCCCTTTGGGTTGTGTAATGCCCCTGCTGTCTTCCAGAATTTTATTAATGAAATCCTGAGAGATTACCTGGGTAATTTTCTTGTTGTGTACCTTGATGACATACTGGTGTTTTCCAAGGACTGGTCCTCCCACGTGGAACATGTCAGGAAGGTGCTCCAGGTCCTTCGGGAGAATAATCTGTTTGCTAAGACTGAAAAATGTGTCTTTGGGGTACAGGAGATACCATTTTTAGGGCAAATCCTCACTCCTCATGAATTCCGCATGGACCCTGCCAAGGTTCAGGCTGTGGCGGAATGGGTCCAACCTGCCTCCCTTAAGGCGTTACAGTGTTTTTTAGGGTTCGCCAACTATTACAGGAGATTTATTGCCAACTTCTCGGTCGTCGCTAAGCCTCTTACGGACCTTACTCGCAAGGGTGCTGATGTCCTCCATTGGCCCCCTGAGGCCGTCCAGGCCTTTGAGACCCTCAAGAAGTGCTTTATCTCGGCCCCCGTGCTGATTCAGCCCAACCAAGAAGAGCCATTTATTGTGGAGGTTGACGCATCCGAGGTGGGAGTGGGGGCCGTCTTGTCCCAGGGTACCAGCTCCCTCACCCATCTCCGCCCCTGTGCTTACTTCTCTAGGAAGTTTTCGCCCACGGAGAGTAACTATGATATTGGCAACCGCGAACTTCTAGCCATTAAATGGGCTTTTGAAGAGTGGCGGCACTTCCTGGAGGGGGCCAGACACCAGGTAACGGTCCTTACGGATCACAAGAATCTGGTTTTCCTAGAATCGGCCCGGGGGCTTAATCCTAGACAAGCTCGGTGGGCACTATTCTTTACCAGATTTAATTTCTTGGTTACCTATAGGGCTGGGTCCAAGAATATTAAGGCTGATGCTCTGTCACGTAGTTTCATGGCCAATCCTCCTTCCGAGAAGGATCCTGCTTGTATTTTACACCCTGGTATAATCGTTTCTGCCACGGATTCTGATTTAGCTTCTGATATCGCGGCTGATCAGGGTGCAGCTCCAGGGAACGTCCCTGGGGACAAACTGTTTGTTCCCCTGCAATACCGGCTAAGGGTACTCAGGGAAAACCATGACTCCGCTCTATCTGGTCATCCTGGCATCTTGGGCACCAAACACCTCATTACCAGAAACTATTGGTGGCCTGGGTTGCCTAAAGACGTTAGGGCTTACGTCGCCGCTTGTGAGGTTTGCGCTAGGTCCTAAACCCCTAGGTCCCGACCTGCGGGCCTACTACCTTCCTTGCCCTTTCCCCAGAGACCTTGGACCCATATCTCCATGGATTTTATCACCGATTTGCCTCCCTCTCAGGGCAAGTCGGTGGTGTGGGTGGTAGTAGACCGCTTCAGCAAGATGTGCCACTTTGTGCCCCTTAAGAAGCTACCTAACGCCAAGACGTTAGCTTCTTTGTTTGTGAAACACATCCTGCGTCTCCATGGGGCCCCAGTCAATATCGTTTCTGACAGAGGGGTACAATTTGTTTCCTTATTTTGGAGAGCTTTTTGTAAAAAGTTGGAGATTGATCTGTCCTTCTCCTCCGCCTTCCATCCCGAAACTAATGGCCAAACGGAAAGGACTAACCAATCCCTGGAACAATATTTAAGGTGTTTCATCTCTGACTGTCAATTCGATTGGGTCTCATTCCTTCCCCTTGCTGAATTTTCCCTGAATAACCGGGTCAGTAACTCGTCAAGGGTCTCCCCGTTTTTCTGTAATTTCGGGTTTAACCCAAGGTTCTCCTCCGTTTCCCCTGGTTGTTCCAATAATCCTGAGGTAGAGGATGTTCATCGGGAACTGTGCACTGTCTGGGCCCAGGTTCAGAAGAACCTAGAGGCATCCCAGAGCGCACAAAAGATTCAGGCGGCTAGTAGACGTTCTGCTAACCCCCGGTTTGTCGTCGGGGATTTGGTCTGGTTGTCGTCCAGGAACTTGCGCCTTAAGGTCCCGTCCAGGAAGTTTGCTCCCCGTTTTATTGGACCTTATAAGATCATTGAAGTCCTCAACCCTGTATCCTTCCGTCTGGAGCTGCCCCCATCCTTTCGCATACATGACGTCTTCCATGCCTCCCTCCTTAAACGCTGCTCCCCGTCCTTGTCCCCCTCGAGGAAACCTCCTGTTCCCGTTCTCACCCCTGAGGGGGTGGAATTCGAGGTGGCCAAGATTATGGACAGTAGGATGGTCCAGGGCTCCCTCCAGTACCTGGTCCATTGGAGAGGATACGGGCCGGAGGAGAGGACTTGGGTACCTGCCCGTGATGTTCACGCTGGGGTATTGATCAGGAGGGTCCACCTTCTCTTCCCTACTAAACCGGGTCCTCTTAGTAAGGGTCCGGTGGCCCCTCATAAAAGGGGGAGTACTGTTAGGGATCTGCCAGGTACTACGTCTAGGTATACTCCTGGGATTAATCAATCCACACCTGAGGCCAGACCTGTTCGACTGACACCATCTCCCACCAACCAGGGTGGCAGGCTCAGGAGTGGGAGAGCCTATCGCGGCCTGGTCAGTCGGAGTTAGCTCCGCCCCCTGTCCTTTATTACCTGCCGTGTTCTCTTCCTCAGTGCTTGTAATTCTTCTGGATTCCTGGCCTCACTGCTGCTTGCTCCAGCCTGCTTCTGCCGTGCTTCTGCCTTGCTGCAGTTCCGCTTAACCTGCTTTGCTTTGCCCCTGGCTTGCTTCCTTCTCCGTGCTCACTTTGGTATACCCCACTTCATCCTGGTCCTGACTACTCATTCACCGCTCCGTTTCCTCACAGCGTTCCGTGGCTACTGCCCCTTCCCTTGCGTGTTCCCTGTTTGTTCTCCCGTGCACTTAGACAGCGTAGGGACCGCCGCCCAGTTGTACCCCGTCGCCTAGGGCGGGTCGTTGCAAGTAGGCAGGGACAGGGCGGTGGGTAGATTAGGGCTCACTTTCCCTTCACCTCCTTCCTGCCATTACAAACAGGTTGAGGAAATGTCTCCCCTTTGCACTTGAAGCCGAATCATGACACCAATTAATATCTCCGTAATTAAAATCTCCCATTATCACTACAGTACCAGCCTGTGCAGCCCGCTCCATCTGTTTATATAGCTGACCTTCCATCTCCTCAGTTATATTGGGGGGGGGGTCTATAGATTACACCAAAAGTAATTTTTTCCGTGTTTACCTCCCTTTGTAATTCCACCCACGAGGTTTCAACCTCCTCAACCTCCTCACAATCTTCACCCTCTAATGTCTCTTTCACACTCACCTTCATATCACTTCTCACATACAGACATACACCACCACCTTTCCTATTTGTCCTGTCCTTCCGAAACAGTGTAAAACCCTATAGATTTACAGCCCAGTCATGAGAAGAGTCTAGCCATGTTTCAGCAACACCAACTATATCAATATATTCCTCCAGCTTTTGCTTGCTAGACTTCTGGCATTTGTGAACATACACTTTAACTTGCATTTCAAATTGCCACGTTTGGTCTCAGAAATGTGATTTGACATTTGGGCATTTTTATTTTCATTGTTGTTTTGTAACAAAAGGATCTCCTTATCCTGTTGCCTAGTCCTCTACCTACAGTCTATTTCTCCCACCACCAATATAGTCTGACCCCTCTCTAACATAACTATCCTTTTATTTTCTACATTGACCTCCCTCCTAAGCCCTAGTTTAAATACTCCGCCACCCCAACTAGTATCATGTGTGTGGACACTTACCCTAAGGGTATATTCACACAGTGCAGTTTTTTAGTGCAGTTTTTGAAGCCACAACCAGGAGTGGATCATAAAGTGATGGTAAGTTTATAGGAAAAATTCTACTTCTCTTTTTAGAATTCACTCCTGGTTGTTTCTTCAAAAAACTGCATTGTGTGTATATACCCTGAGAGTCGAGAATAGAAGACAAGGCAATGCCCGCACAAGATTAGTGTAGATCCCAAAAAGTCAAACCCTCCACTGATCAAACAATTATGGCATATTTATTTAATATACCACAAATATTTGTCATAGGAAAAAACTGTTTATTCTGAAGGAAAGTCAGGTAATATTAGATTAAGAAGTCAAAGGGTAACTAAACTTTTGCATTGGGATTGTTTAAAAAACAGTTACAATTTTTGTAAAAAAGAATAATCAAAAATTCCTTAAAGGGTTACTAAACATGTCAGAAGTTTTGATGGGTGGGGGTCTGAGAACTGAGAACCCCACCAATCGCTAGAACAAAGCGTCAGAAGCACTCTGGTGAGCGATGAGCCAATTGGTTTATGATCGACTTTTCTCGGAAAGCCGATGTAACTGTGCACGGGCTCATAAACTTTCTATTGAGTCCGTACACCATTACCTTGGCTTTCTGAGAAAAGCCGATCAAAACCAAAAGGCTCAGTGCTCACCCGAGCTCTTCTGCAGCTTCATTCTAGCGATCGGTGGGGGTCTCAGTTCCCAGACCCCCACTGATCAAAACTTCTGACATGTCGCTATGACATGTCGGAAGTTTTCAGAAAAATGAGTTACCCTTTAAGGAATTTTAGATTTTTGTTTAACAAAAATGTTAACTGTTTTTTAAACAATACAAATGCAAACAGCTCAGTACCTTAGGGCATCTTAATCAGGAATCTTCAAAGACAAAAGAAAGGCTTTCACTTATTTTCTTAAGATTTTGTATCTAAATCATTCTTAAGTTTTATCAAATAAAGCCCTTAAATCATCTCCATCTGTTCTCAAATTTAATTTGATCTTGATTTATTTAACCTTCAGTAAACATTTGTTAGGGTAAATAGTATTAACCACATCAATGTGAAAAAGTAAGCAAGTATCTAGCAGGGCAAAGGACTATGTTCATAAAATGATATCTGTGGTAAAACGAGAATAAATCGAATAAGACGACAATAATTACATTAAAATATAGGAGATATTTCCCTTCTAAGGCTATGCACACACTACTCAGGCGAGTCCTCACTGGCACCTATTTGTACAATGAAATAAGGTATGAATAACACTGAATAGCAGGAGAACAGCAAGTCTATTTTTTCATGGATTTTCAATTGACGTTTCGTGTGGATCAATAGCGTAGCCTGCTGAGCATTGCATAACTAGGTAAGAGTACTAAACCATAGAGAGAGCAGGAATAATCATCAGGCCACAAGGCTATCAGAGATCAGAAACTGTACAACTAGTTATTCCTTTGCAATGTACCATATCCGCTGATGAATCCCTAAAAATCAATAATAAAACAAAATCTTGATTATTAAAACAGATGTATTAGCAGACTATGCTGCCCTATGTAAGAGCAGCACAGCGTGAGGAGAGGTCCACTCTCCTATTAGCCAAAACGCCACAAAAAACATTGCGTCATTTGGCTAATAGGAGCGATCAACGTATACATCAGACTCATAATTATGAGTCTAGTGAATTCATGAGTGGAGCGCAACCCCTGCCTCACCCCACCTCCCCTCTCAGCAATGATTGACAGATATATGCAGATACACGGCAGCCAACCATCATTCACCATAATGAGGTCGTGCTCTCCACCCACCTGTCCTGGGCTGTTTTTAATTAGAACAGAATATATTTGGTTCCTACCTGTCCCGAGCTCACTGTGGGCTCAGCCCATGAGAGAGAGGTAAGTCTCCAAAATAGGGATACCATTTTCAGTGTAGGGACCCCCTGATAGAGGTCGCCTTGTCGTGGCAGGTGGGCTCGCACATTTTGATCAAACTGAGCGCTAAGAAGCTCACATTTATTAACATAACAACTATAGCAGTAATGCAATGAAAATAATAAAAATACATAATAAAAAATAAGTGTGGGTATATATATATATATATCTTAGCGCCTGCGGTGTGCATCTGCATTTTCTTGTTACTGGTAATACATTAGTCACGGCAGATTAGAACCTGCATATCTATTTCATGTTTTAGGAGGAGCTGACCAACTCTTTTTGTTCATAATGAGGGTAGGCTCATCCCTCATGAATACACTCATAACTATGAGTCTGGTGTATTCTTTGAACACTCCTATAAGCAAAATGGCACAATATTTTGTTGCACCATATTGGCTAATAGGAGAGCGGACGTGTCCCTATACCACGGTGCCCTTACTTGAGGCAGCATGAATGTGCTGTCTACGTTTTCTTTATACTACGGGATACATATGAAAAAATAGTAGTCAGGAAATCACACAAAAATTTGTAACTCGCTGAATATCCATGAAGATAAATGTACATTCATAAGTAAAACATTGACAAGATTGGGGAAACTGGGCATACAAATACTGTTGCCCGATTGTTTTAAAAAGTCCAGAGATATGGTCTGATGGGTCCAAAACGGCCATAAAGACATGCATCCAAATTTGTGGAGGTAAAAATGATATATAATCATGAAAAACTATATACTATGAAGATGCTAGATTTACATTACAGTAAAAGATATCAACTGTTACACCGCTGGTGGTGATTAAGACTGCAACACCAGACAATCGCTATCACTTGGGTAAAGCACGCATCAATACTGACAGAAAACAAAAAGGCACAAGTAACTCACCAGTGGACGTGCGGTACCAAACACCGAATGTCGTAGAAGATGGAGACGATGCATAAACGGCTAAGATGGCAGATTAATTGCATGAAAGCAGGTAACAGACAAATAGACAATGTACAAGACTATACATCACTAACTGACCCTATTTGAATACTATCCCACAGCATGGTAAGACAACAGCTTGGCAGAAGACCAAATGCACAGGAAAGTCAAACAAACCAGTGGAACTACTGATCCCAGGATACACATTAAACCACTATACAAAAACTAGATCTCTCAGAGGACCAACAAGTCCCACAGTACAGACAAACAGACAGACAAGGAACTAAGTGACAAACAAGAATTTGGAAAGCGTTAGCACATTCCAGAAACAGTATAACCAGCACCTGAGTAATCCAGGCCTGAAGTATATACAGGCCCAAGAAAAGTACTCTGCCCTAATCAACCAGGCAAAGCAAAATGATAACTAAATCCAGATATAGACCAAAGGCATTGCCCAGCAATGCCTAAACACAGAGATAACAGAATCATTGATTAGCAGCAGTCTTGCTGCTAATCATAACATCAACAAGCAGGCTGGCTGATGGATCTTATTATTGCTCTAATTTTATTATAAAGGTATGTTCACACGCAGTGACCAGAAACGTCTGAAAATACGGAGCCGTTTTCAGGCGAAAACAGCTCCTTATTTTCAGACTTTTTTAACAACTCACGTTTTTCGCTGCGTTTTTTACGGCCGTTTTTGGAGCTGTTTTTCAATGGAGTCAATGAAAAACGCCTCCAAAAACGTCCCAAGAAGTGTCCTGCACTTCTTTTGACGAGCCGTAATTTTACGTGCCGTATTTTGACAGGGACACTAAATAAAGGCTCGTGAGAACAGAACATCGTAATTCCCTTTGAAAGCAATGGGCAGATGTTTGTAGGCGTATTAGAGGCGTTTTTTCAGGCGTAATTCGAGGCGTAAATCGCCCGAATTACGTCTCAAAACAGTGCGTGTGAACATACCCTAAGGGTATGTTCACATGACAGCCTCCGTTACGGCTGAAATTACGGAGCTGTTTTCAGGAGAAAACAGCTCCGGAATTTCAGACGTAATGGCAAGTGCAGGCGCTTTTCGCAGCGTCCATTACGGACGTAATTGGAGCTGTTTTTCCATGGAGTCAATGGAAAATGGCTCCAATTACGTCTCAAGAAGTGACAGGCACTTCTTTGACGTGGGCGTCTTTTTTACGCGCCGTCTTTTGATAGCGGTGCGTAAAAAAAATGACCGTCGGCACAGTACATCGTAAAACCCATTCAAATGAATGGGCAGATGTGTGCCAACGCTTTCGAGGCGTATGTTCGGACGTAATTCGTGGCTAAAACGCCCGAATTACATCCGTAAATAGGGTGTGTGAACCCAGCCTAAGTGTGGCTTGTGTAGATTGGCTCATTCATTCCTGCCCACAGCCCACTCAAAGCAGCATACAAAGCAGTAAATAAAGAGACATACTAACAGAGCCATAAACAACAGCTTGTTGATGGTTTCCATGCAACAACAGTAAATATTTCTTTCTACACCATTCGCCTTAAGGAACAAACTAAAACTATATTATAATATATACATATATATATATGTATCTATATATCTATATATATATATATATATATATATATATAGATATATATAGATATATATCTATATATATATATATAGATATAGATATAGATATATATGTGTATATAGATATAGATATATAGACATAGATAGATAGATAGATAGATAGATAGATAGATAGATAGATAGATAGATAGATAGATAGATAGATAGATAGATTATATATTGCAGAGAAGCTAACCAATTTTAATTGATTACAGTCATAATAATAATCATAACAATTAAATATTATACATTTTTTTCTTTTCCCAATACTATGTTGGTTATTTGATGACTGAATTTTCATTTTGCAACTCTCACATTGAATTAAAGCCTGAAAACATTCTTATAAACCTTCAACATTTTCTCAAAACACAATATCAAATAATCTTAGACTAACAGGAAGCATGTCCTGTAATGTAATGTAATTTTGTGAGGAAGGAAGCAATTTTATGACACTTTTTCTAAATCAGTTTTTCTTGCCTTTCATAGTATAAACAACTTTCTGTTGTTTTATCTAAAGTCAGACTTTAACAAAAAAAAAATGCATTGATCATTAGCAAAATATGCTAAATGAAATAAAACACAATCGATTTTTTTATATAATCATCTTGGAGCTTGGAAGTATTTCCGATATATCCTGCAGAAATCACCGGATTCAGAAGACGTTTATCTAATGTATATTGCCAGCTTTAGTCCTATAACCATAGATAGGTAGGGACGGGTAATTATTATAGTATGATTAGGGTACTTCTTAGGGCATGGCCAGACGTGGTGGAATTGCTCTGGAATTCCGCTGCGGCCAGTCCGCTGCGGAAATCCGCAGCGGACATTTTCTCCATTGGTTTCCACACCTTTTTAGTTATGTTCGTGCAGAGGTGGCGGAAAACTCTGGAATTTGGTGTCCGCAGCATACACTGGTTGTTGCGGACGTGTAGCGGACTTGTTGCGGACTTATTGCGGAATTTCTCCATTGACTTCAATCGAGATTCAAAATTCTGCATTGAAATCCGCAGATGTTATGTGTGTTGCGTTTCGTATTGCTTTTACGAACAGGATATTTCAACATTCTGGCTGGACCTATGTGTTTCGAGGTCTATAGCCAGATTGAGATGAAATGTTTTAAAAGAGAGCAGAATGGTACTCTTCACCAGAATACGCAACGGCTAATCCGCAGCAATTTACTGCACATTTTAGGCAAAGCCACAACTGAATCTGCAACGCATGTTATGTGCGGCATTGATGTGGACAGTGTCTGCAGGAATACGCCACGTCTGGCCATGCCCTTATAGTATGACTAGCTATCCCCCTATAGCATGAAATGTCAAATGTATTGCTGATATAGGATAATATAAAGATATTCCTGTCAAAACCTGTGCATTGTAAATAGCTCATTGATAGAGGCTTAATGACAACCTAGATGGGCAAATTTTAACCCCTTCCCCATTTAGACGTCACTGTCCATCCATTTTAGTGATGCATTCTCGCAAATAGTGTACTTTGTTACTGGCAGTCAATAATGCTTTGGTATACTGGGTATACCAAAGAATTCTAGAAGCAATCAAACGATCGCATTGTCACATTTTCTAGTGGGATGGAAAAAAAAATGACATAAAGGTTCATAAAGTTTATTATAAAAAAAATAAAATAAAAAAGTTCATAGTAAAAAAATAAAACCAATTATTGTGCACGACAGTTAGTAATATTTTTTTTTTAACATTTAGAGTATGTTCACACGCCCTATTTTACGCCTGGAATTACGCCCGAAAAAACAGCTCCAAACCGTCTGCAAACATCTGCCCATTGAATTCAATGGGTCTTATGGTGTTCTGTGCAGACTGGCTTTTTTTTACGCGCCGCTGTCAAAAGACGGCGCGTAAAAAGACGGCCGCCTCAAAGAAGTGCATGTCACTTCTTGAGACGTAATTGGAGCCGTTTTTCACTGACTCCATTGAAAACCAGCTCCAATTGCGACCGTAATGGACGCCGCGAAAAACGCGTGCACTTGCAAAAACGTCTGAAATTCAGGAGCTGTTTTCCCCTGAAAACAGCTCTGTAATTTCAGACGTATTTTACGTTTGCGTGTGAACATACCCATATACTGACCATAACGCAGAGTGTTGGTCGAATTTCAGAAGTTGAACACAGTCAAGGGCTCCGACGTCCATTTCATACTGATCATTCTAAAATGGTTCTAATAAAAGATATGACTTGCCCAGCAAAAATCAAGCTCGCCTATGGCTACATCGACAGAAAAGTAAAAAAGTTATGGCTCTTGCAAGTCAGCGACATAAAAGCCATTTTATTTCCATGAAAGGTCCTATTATTGTACAAAAGTAATAAAACATTTAAAAAAAACTATATATACTTAGTATTGTCGTAATTGGACTGGCCAATAGAATAAATTAATTGTGCTATATTTTTACTGTCTCCGCTTCTTGTCAAAAAAGTGGATGGAGCACCGCGGCCCAATAAATTTAGTATAATTGACGGCAGAAAAATGGCGTAATTATAGCGCAAATTTACTCCAGCTCACAGCTAGAGTAGATTTGATTTTCTGGTGCACGGACAGCCAGAGATGTGCCTAATTTATTAAAGAGGCTCTGTCACCAGATTTTGCAACCCCTATCTGCTATTGACCATTTTTGTAGTTATGCAAATGAGGCTTGCAAAAGTCCAAGTGGGTGTGTTTAAAAGTAAAAGTCCAAGTGGGTGTGTATTATGTGCGTACATCGGGGCGTTTTTAATACTTTTACTAGCTGGGCGCTGTGAAGAGAAGTAACATCCTCTTCTCTTCAGAACGCCCAGCTTGTGACAGTGCAGATCTGTGACGTCACTCACAGGTCCTGCATCGTGACGGCCACATCGGCAGCAGAGGCTACAGTTGATTCTGCAGCAGCATCAGCGTTTGCAGGTAAGATCGACTTACCTGCAAACGCTGATGCTGCTGCAGAATCAACTGTAGCCTCTGGTGCCGATGTGGCCGTCACGATGCAGGACCTGTGAGTGACGTCACAGATCTGCACTGTCACAAGCTGGGCGTTCTGAAGAGAAGAGGATGTTACTTCTCATCAGAGCGCCCAGCTAGTGAAAGTATTAAAAACGCCCCGATGTACGCACATAATACACACCCACTTGGACTTTTACTTTTAAACACACCCACTTGGACTTTTGCAAGCCTCATTTGCATAACTACAAAAATGGTCATAACTTGGCCAAAAATGCTCGTTTTTTTAAAATAAAAACGTTACTGTAATCTACATTGCAGCGCCTATCTGCTGCAATAGCAGATAGGGGTTGCAAAATCTGGTGACAGAGCCTCTTTAAGAGTCATGCGCCTCTGGATAAACTAGGCGCATCTTTCTCCAAGTTTCTTTACTGACATATCAAACACCAGCCTTAATAAATTGTCCCCACTGTGTTTGATATTGTGTATAACTGCCTGTAGAAAGAAAGACAACACCTTGTGCAATATTTTTTAGGGGTAAATGTGATTCAATTTATTGGTATAAAACAGCCCTTATTTATTAACTATGTAGAAATCTAATGGTACGGAATTAATGTAATACAGTAATTGCTCAATTCTACACAAGAAAAAAACCTGTCCCTACAACAGCATTAATACATCAATGTGCTTCATATATGAAAAATGATTGTGCATGACAGCTAGCAATAAAAAAATGTAACATATATACTGTTTATTACACGAAATGTGGGCCAAATATCAGGGGTTGAACATACGACTCCAGGGCCCAACGTACATTTCACAGTGATTGTCTTAGGGGCCCCAGGGATCTAGAGGCTATTTAGTAGTCTTACCAGCAAAAGATAGGGCTCTCTGTTTGCCTATGCGTAAACGTTTCCGTATTATGAAATTGTCATAGTAAAATGTAATGTCATAGTGATGTCACAAGCAGTGATATCAGCAGGCATGATCGAAATATTTTATTTGCTATTTGAAGATCACTTGTAACAGTAATGTCCATTATCCATAACAACACGGATCCCACCTTAGATTCTGCTGCGTCACCAGATCTTATCTATCCTTACACCATACCTATCTTTTTGTACACAGATTATACAGCACCATCTATTTAAGGGGATCATGTGTATGATAAGAAAATCCTATGCATGCCTGCCCACAAAAAAAGAAGAAAAATTATTAGATTTAGAAGGACAGTACCAAAAGGCTTCATTTGCCCTGGTCATAAAAAGGCAAAGATGTCAATGATCAACTAATGGCAACCTATGTAGCGGACAGAAGAAAGTATTTTAGTGTAAAACATTAACCCCTTAAGGACGCAGCCTTGTTTTGGCCTTAAGGCTCAGAGCCCATTTTTGAAATCTGACATATTTCACTTTATGTGGTAATGACATCGGAATGCTTAAACCTATCCAAGCGATTCCAAGATTGTTTTCTCGTGACACATTGGGCTTTATGTTAGTGGTAAAATATGTTCGATATATCCAGTGTATATTTGTGAAAAATTGCAAAATTGAGAGAAAATTTGGGAAATATAGCATTTTTCTAAATTTAAATGCATTTGATGGTAAAACAGATGGTTATACCCCCCAAAATAGTTACTAGTTCACATTTCCCATATGTCTACTTTAGATTGTCATCGTTTTTTGAACATTCTTTTATTTTTCTTGGACGTTACAAGGCTTAGAACATAAACAGCAATCTCTCATATTTTTAAGAAATGTGTTAGAAACCCTCATAAAACACCCCATTTTAAAAACGAAACTCCTCGAAGTATTCAAACCAGCATTTAGAACGTTTTTTAACCCTTTTGGGCATGACCACACGTGGCGGATTTCCTCCGCAACTGTCCGCATCAATGCCGCATCTAATCCGGGTTGCGGATTACGGCTGCGGATCTGCCCAAAATGTGCAGTAAATTGATGCGGACTAGCTGCTGTGGACTGCGGGAAAAGTGCTTCCCTTCTCTCTATCAGTGCAGGATAGAGAGAAGGGACAGCACTTTCCCTAGTGAAAATAAACAAATTTCATACTTACCGGCCGTTGTCTTGGTGACGCGTCCCTCTTTCGGCATCCAGCCCGACCTCCCTGGATGACGCGGCAGTCCATGTGACCGCTGCAGCCTGTGATTGGCTGCAGCCGTCACTTAGACAGAAACGTCATCCTGGGAAGCCGGACTGGAGACAGAAGCAGGGAGTTCTCGGGAAGTATGAACTTCTATTTTTTTACAGGTAGCTGTATATTGGGATCGGTAGTCACTATCCAGGGGGCAGAAACAGTTACTGCCGATCGCTTAACTCTTTCAGCACCCTGGACAGTGACTATTTACTGACGTCACCTAGCAACGCTCCCGTAATTCCGGGAGCCCCATTGACTTCCTCAGTCTGGCTGTAGACCTAGAAATACATAGGTCCAGCCAGAATGAAGAAATGTCATGGCAAAAAAGCAAGACGCATCCGCAGCACACATAACATGTGCATGACAGCTGCGGACTTCATTGCGGAACTTAGAATCTCCATTGAAGTCAATGGAGAAATTCCGCCATGAGTCCGCAACCAGTCCGCCACTGCTCCGCAACAGACAGAGCATGCTGCGGACACCAAATTCCGCTCCGCAGCCTATGCTCCGCAGCGGAATTTTACGCATCGTCTAAACGAACACTTCTAAATAGAAGTGGAAGTCAATGCAGAAACGGCTCCGCTGCGGATTAACGCTGCGGAGTGTCCGCAGCGGAATTCAAGTGAAATTCCGCCATGTGTGGCCATGCCCTTAGGAATTTCACAGGAAATAAAGCAAAGTGGAGGTGAAATTTGCAAATTTCATTTTTCTTGCTGAATTTCAATTATATTCCATTATTTTTCTGTAACACAGAAGGTTTAACCAGAGAAACACTACTAAATATGTATTGTCCAGATTCTGCAGTTTTTAGAAATGTCCCACATGTGGCTCTAGTATTCTCGTGGACTAAAACATAAGCCCCAGAAGCAAAGAAGCACCTAGTGCATTTTGAGGCCTCTTTTTTTATTAGAATATATTTTTGGCAGCATGCCAGGGTTGAAGAGGTGTTGAGGTGCCAAAACCGTAGGAATCCCCCAAAAGTGACTACATTTTGGAAACTACACCCCTCAAGGAATTTGTGTATGGTTATTGTTACCATTTTGACCACACAATTTTTTCACAGCACCTATTTGAATTGGGCTGTGAAATTAAAAAAAATTAAATTTTTTCCAATAAGATGTCATTTTTTATCAAGATTTCTTATTTTCACAGGGAACAAAATACCCCATTTTGTTGCCCAATTTGTCCTGAGTGCGGCAATACCCCATGTGTGGTGATAAACTGCCGTTTGGGCCTATGGGAGGGCTCAGAAGGAAAGGAGAGCTATGTGTTTGTTGTAGTCCAGATTTTGCTGGATTGGTTTTCGGGTGCCATGTCGCATTTGCAGAGCCCCAGAGGTATCAAAGCAATGGAAACCCACCAGAAGTGACCCAATTTTGGAAACTACACCCCTCAAGTAATTGATTTATGGTTGTTGTTACCATTTTGACTACACAGTTTTTTCACAGCACGTATTTGAATTGGGCTGTGAAATTTAAAAAAATTCATTTTTTTCCAATAAGATGTCATTTTTGATCAAAATTTCTTATTTTCACAGGGAACAAAATACCCCATTTTGTTGCCCAATTTGTCCTGAGTGCGGCAATACCTCATTTGTGGTGATAAACTGCCGTTTGGGCCCATGGGAGGGCTCAGAAGGAAAGGACTACCATTTGGCCTACTGGAGCTTTTCTGCTGCTAAGTCATGTATGCAGAAGCCCCTGAGGTACCAGTACAGTTGAAACCCCCAAGAAGTGACCCCATTTTAAAAATTACACCCCTTAAGACATTCATCTAGAGGTGCAGTGAGTATTTCGACCCCACAGGTATTGTGTAAAAGGTAATGCACAGCAGATGGTGCAGTGTGAGATTTGCAATTTTACACACATATATATATATATATATATATATATATATATATATATATATATATATATATATGTATATATATGCCATTTCAGTGTCCAATATATTGTGCCCAGACATACACCCCATAAACTGTAATGTGGGTTCTCCTGGGTACAGCAATACCCTACATTTGGCTGTTATCATCTGCCTGGGCACACAGCAGGGCTCAGAAGGGAAAGATGAGGGGGGATAAGCTGTGCGTAGTGCGTCAGGTTAGATTAAAAATCTAAGGGATGTATGGTAAATTTTAAAAACACTTTCATACAGAGCCGTGGTTTTTCGGGACACATGTCACATTGATATATTGTGTCCTCCCTTATCCCCCTCTTACAGCAGACTTTGCACCTCATTCGACTTTTTCCCTTCTTGCCAGTTTGGGGAACTTCTTCTGGAAAGTGTTGCCCTGGTATGATGCGTGTGGCCTCACTTCCAGAAGTACTGGGTGCCCCCTTCTTGGTCCCTAAAGATTAGGTACTTGATAACCACCTCTTGAAATTCCAGGAACGTTCCCGTCTGGTCTGTACATCGACGTAGCACGTACGCATTGTATGAGGTGCCCGGCCAGCTTCTTATACCACACAGCATGGCGCTGTAGGGCTTCAGGACTTGATCTGACAAGTCCACCCCTCCCATGTACCTATTGTAGTCCAGGATGCATTCTGGTTTGGGGGTCTCTGTACTGGTACCTTGTACAGGTACATGGGTACTGGTGTGGCCATGTATTGTTGTCAATACAAGGACATCTCTCTTGTCCTTGTACTTGACAAACAATATGTTGCTTCTAGATTGTGCCCTGCTTTCACCCCTTCTGAGTGTTTGCCCAAGCAGAGTCTTACGGAGGCCTCTCAGATTTCTTCTAGCAGTGCCGCATGCCGCAGTACTTCTGGAAGCGAGGCAGTTGAAGAATGGGACGCTGGTATAAAAATTATCCAGGTAGAGGTGGTAACCCTGGTCCAGCAGTGGGTGCACGAAATCCCGCACAATCTTTGCATTAACTCCCAGTAAGGGGGGGGGGGCATTCTGGGGGCTGAATACTGCTGTCCTTCCCTTCATATATCCTAAATTTGTAGGTATACCCTGATGCACTCTCGCACAGCTTATACATCTTCACGCCATACCTTGCCCTCTTACTCGGCAGGTACTGGCGGATTTGAAGCCTCCCTTTAAAATCTGCCAACGACTCATCAATAGAAATACACTTCTTGGGGGTGTATGCTTGGGAAAACCGGGCACTGAAACGGCCTAATAGGGGTCTCCGTTTATACAAACGGTCAAAACTGGGATCATCTCGGGGTGGGCACTGCTTATTATCAGTATAATGTAAGAAGCAAAGTATTGCCTCTTTTTTTTAGGTTCCAGTTCAGTTCTGAAGTTGCTTTGAGGGGCCTATATATTAGAAACCCCTATGAAACACCCCATTTTAGAAACTAGACCCCTCAAAGTATTCACAACAGCATTTAGAAAGTTTATGAACCCTTTAGGTGTTTCGCGAGAATTTAGAGCAAAGTAGAGGTGAAATTTACTTTTCTTTTTTGTCAGAAAATCCTTTTTATTCCATTTTTTTCTATAACACAAAAGGTTTTATCAGAGAAACGCAACTTAATACGTATTGCCAAGACAGTGCAGTTTTGAGAAATATCCCACATGTGGCCCTAGTGCGGTAATGGACTGAAGCACCGGCCTCCGAAGCAAAGTAGCACCTAGTGGATTTTAAGGGCCTCTTTTTTATTAGGCACCATGTCCGGTTTGAAGAGGTCTTGTGATGCCAAAACATTCAGAACCCCCCAAAAGTGACCCCAATTTGGAAACTAGACCCCTTGAGGAATTCATTGTATTTTTCTTGGGGTGCATGCGGCTTTTTGATCAGTTTGTATTCTATTTTTAAGTGGCATCGTGACTAAAAAACAGCAATTCTACTATTGATTTTTTATTCCATTTTTTTTACAGCGTTCACCGTGCGCTATAAATGACATATTCACTTTATTCTGCGGGGCGATACGATTACGGCGATACCATATGTTTATAGTTTTTTTTATGTCTTATGGCGTTTGCACAATAAAATAGTTTTTGTAAAAAATCATTTACTTTTTGTGTTACCTTATTCTAAGAGCCAGAACTTTTTTATTTTTCCATCAAGAAAGCCGTGCGAGGACTTGTTTTTTGCGTAACGAACTGTTGTTTCGATCAGTACCATTTTTAGGTACATGCGATTTTTTGATCTCTGTTTATTCCATTTTTTGGGAGGTGAAGTGACCAAACAATTGGGATTTTGGTACGGTTTATTATTATTTTCTTTTACGGTGTTCACCGTGCGGGATAAATAATGAAATAATTTTGTAGTTCAAGCCGGACGGGGCGATACCAATTATGTATAGTTTATTTGTTTGCTTATAATTTTTTTTAAAAAAAGGGTGATTTTTACTTTTATTACTTTTAAAACTTTTATTTTCTTATTTTTACACATCTTTTTTTTAACTTTTTTTAAACTTTATTACTTTGTCCCACTAGGGGACTTGAGAGCAGGAGGCCCTGATTGCAATTCTAATACACTGCACTACATGCGCAGTTCAGTGTATTAGAGCTGTCAGCTACTCACTGATAGCAAGCATAGTGGGTCCTGACTTTGTCAGAACCCACTAGGCTTCCGTCGATGGCATAGCCAGACGCCAATGTTAGGTGTCCGGTTGCCATAGTCACCATCGCCGGCCGCTATCGTGTAGCAAGCCGGCGATGGAAGCTTAAGCCCTAAAAAGCCGCGATCGCTATTGAACGCGGCTTTTAAGGGGTTAATCAGCGGGAACACCGCGATCGGTCCCCGCTAGAGGTGCTGCGGCAACTGCTGTACGAGACAGAAGCTGTCACAGCTCCTGCATGTGTCGGGAAGACGGCCGAAATGGCCGTTACTCCCGTGACGTAATATTCCGTCGCTGAGCGCGAACGATACACTTAGCACGACGGAATATTACGCCGCTGAGCGTTAAGGGGTTAACCAAATAATAGCAAGCACACATGGAGATGAGGTTATTCACTTTACTCAGTGTAAAAGCGCATACTATGTTTACTTCAATATTTGCTCGTTCCTTATCATGTCACTTTAAAATAATGGGGATGTAAAGAGCAAAGCAAATCAATGCCAGCAAAATGTCAAAATTATTAATAATGGCCTAACAGATCTGAGATTCTTCATTGTAACATCAAGGATAATGTCTCACAAAGGTAAAGATTAAACAATTATTGCCTGAGTTGAAATAAAGTTTGTTGGTAAAAATGAGTCTGTGCAAACCACCTGGCGCCTGTTTTATGGCAAGTTAAAACCTGAGGAGAAATTTTAATTAATCATTAATATAATGAAGAAATATTTTAAACGTACATACAGTAACTAATGTGTACATGCTATTTTTTTTTTATCCAAACGGGTTCAAAATTCTGTGCAGATTAAATTCTTAATATATATTTATAGGGGTTGTAGCTATGCTTTTCTGATACAGTGCACCAAATCCCCACATAGACATAGATTTAAGACTATGTTCACACTGCCATTTCCCTGTACATTTGACGCATGCGTCGAGGAAAGCTCCCATCACATATGTCAAACGTACCCATAGGCTAGCATTTTACCCTTGGGTATACCGTTTTTATCCCGGATAGAAAAGTGTAGTCGACTACACTATTCTATCCAGAGGCATCCAGTAAAAACACATTTACATTTGAGGAATGCCATAACAGTCTATGGGTGTATGGCATACGTCATTGGCCTCCGTTAAATGTATATGTCGGGAAGCTAACTTGACAATGTTCCCTGGGATCCCATTACCTGACACTGCTCTGACAGGACAGAAGGAGGGAGGGACAGTGTCTCTACAGTTGTGGCAGCAGCAGTAGGAAAGAGTAGGGTGATGGGATCCTGGAGAGCAGTGTTAAAATCCCAGCACCCTCACTACCTTCGTCCTGTCCCCTGTGCTGCCCCTCCAGTGCAGGCAAGCAGGAACAGCTATTCTCCCCTCAAGATCTTCAAAGAAGTCGGAGGAAGAACCGACGTGCAAAACACATGTTGGAGTTTCTCTCCCAACCTTTGTTCGTTTGGGCCAAGGTTGTATACCCTGGCTTGCTTTATATGGTTTTGACTTCCGCATGTGTGTATATTGTTGATGCTATGTCTTCACGTATATAACTAAGGCCTCATGCACACGACCGTAGCCATGTGCACGGCCATGATTTTCGGGTCGGCCGTAAGCAGATTGTTACCCGCGAGCCGCCTGCAAATCGCGGGCCATGCACATGACCGCGGCCATTATTTTCAATGAGCCCGGACCGCAGAACACGTCTGTAATAAGACATGTCTGTTATTTCTTCGGTGCGGGCTCCCGGGCCATGCACGGACCGTAAAAACTACGGTCGTGTGTATGACCCCATAGAAATTAATGGGGCCGCAATTCTCCCGTGGATTTTCGGGGGAATTGCGGCCACAGAAACACGTTTGTGTGCATGAGGCCTAACAGTGAGGTAACTATCCTTTACACTACTAGCACTTTATTATTATATAGCTATTGTGGAATTGTACAGTATAGGATCCTGGGTTGGGACTCATGCGTAATGTATGCACGATGATATTTTATATTACTAATAATTGTTTTACCATGTATTTCCATGGACATTAATAAAATATATATTTATTGATTATATTTCTGTGAATAAGTTCTTTTTGTTGGTGGTTAAAGAATGAGACCATGCAAAACGGTGGTTGGTTTATTTCTAGTCTCCTCACTGTGGCTATGGACAGTACCATGCTGCATGGAATGAAAGCTTTCTTCGATTTGCTGTGGGTGAGTGCCACAAATATAATTTTGGAATGTACAATTTTAGATTATTCTTCTGCTGTGCTATGCTCAGATGCTAGTTCAGCTACTTGGCAGAGTCCACAAGACCTGGAATGGTTATAAGGTGAGATACCGTATATGAATTGACGGAAGCTACCGGTGGGAGACTGCAGCAGAGTTACAAAAAGTATAATAGTGAGACCAATGGGAAGGTATCAACAAAAAGGCATGAGGCATATATACTTCAAAAATGCTTTATTATAAAAGTCAGGCTGGAAAAACGCCCACACTATAAAAGTCACACATACACAAGACATAGGTAAAAATGGTAACCCAATGAGGTAGATTTAGATATCACACACACATGAGTATATACATATGGAGGTAAGTACAATGTAAAGTACCTGGCACAAATAAGGGGAATTGTATATGTCAAATGTGGAAATATAGAAAATATCCTGCACAATCTACATAGGACCTACTGTATGTTGCATAAATAGCTAGCCACAAATGAAAAGGGAAGGCATAAAGGAAATACCAAAAAAACAGAATACCGACCCATAGGTATGTGTGTGTGGTGTCAAAACGACCTCACCCTCCGATGCACGTTTCGCGTTAGCTGCTTCCGGGAGTATAATAGGCCCGCTTCACATTATTTTTATGCCTTACGTTTAGCAAGTATGTCGATAAAGTTCCAGACATGCACGCGACACGTGTCCAAATGGTTCTAAACATAATTTTTTGGGTTACATTTAATGTATACATCATGGGCTTACATGTACGTCATAGTCAGGAAGGGGAGTGGATAGGTCATCAGTATGAAAAACCGTGCCATGCCCAGACAACCCCTTTAATATTAACCAATATAACTGACAGAATAACAGAGGTGCAAGTTGGGGGCACCTAGGAAACAGTGACCATACTAAAATTAACTTTCACTTGTGTTTTAATAGTTTGTTTTGTCGAGGAGCCATAAAAACACTGAACTTCAGGAAGACAAAGTTTGATCGGCTTAGAGATGTCCTTAACCTGATTAACCGGGACAATGTCCTCAGCAATAGGAGTACAAATACTAAATGGGATATTTTTTTTAAAGCATGTTACATTTTTATTCTAAAAGGGGTACATACCTTATCTGAATAAAAGGGTTAGGAACAGGAGAAAACCAATGTGGATAAATAAAGTGTAAAGGGGGAAATAAATTATATATAAAAAAACATTTAAACTACTAAAACAGGAGGCAGTTAAGAAGCACTAAAAAGCTATAGGGAAAAAATTAAATTATATAAAAAACAGATAAAGACAGTAAAGCTGGAGACAGAGTGACTTATTGCCAAATAGATTAATACTAACCCTAAAATGTTCTTCAATTGCATAAATAATAAAAAGGTTATAACTGAAAGTGAAATAGTCGACTGCGCTATTGATACCGTCAAAACAACGGAACCCGTTCACAACGGTGACAAACGAAAACCATTAGCAAAGTTTACGTCACCATTGAGATCAATGGTGATGCAAACGGAAGCTGAGGTTTCCGTTTGCCTTTCCGTTGATTGGTTAACCCGACAGAAACCTCCGACGGAACCCCTCTCAAACGAAGGGCAACACTGATGTAAACAGGGCCTAACCCAGGAAGAAGTGCAGAGCCCCCTTAAAAAGATTAAAATGGACAAATCCTCGGGTCCACATGGCAAACACCTCCGAGTTCTAAGGAGATTAAGTACCGTGATAGACAGACTATTATTTTTAATATTTAAGGATTTTATAATGACAGGGTCTATTCCACGAGACTGGCACATAGAAAATGTTGTGCCATTATTTAAAAAGGGGTCAAAAAGTGAGCCCACAAGTTACAGACTTGTAAATGTAATCCCTATTGTGGGTAAAAGGTTTGTAGATTTTTAAGTGATGCTATCTGGGAGTATCTCAATGGGAATAAAGGTATAACTCTATATGAGGAGGTAAGCGTTAACTGGATCGGGGTGAACCATTGGATGTTATATATCTTGACTACTGAGCCGCATAAAAGGTTGGTACATAAAATGAAAATGCTGAGACTGGTGGAAATGTGTATAAATGTGTAAGTAACTGGCTCAGTGATACAAAACAGAGGGTGGTTATTAACGGTACATCCTAAGATTTAGTGAGCATTACTAGTGGGGTACCACAGGGGTCAGTATTGAGCCCTAAGCTGTTTAATATATTTATTAACGACCTTCTAGAGCTAATGCACAGTAACATTTTCAGATGATATTAAATTGTGTAAAGTAATTAAAATAAGGGAGCTCGGTATCATTTTTCAAATGGATCTTGAGAAGTTGGAGGCTTGGGCAGAGAAGTGACAAAGAATGTTTAACACTGATAAATGTAAGGTTATGCACTTGGGAAGGGAAAATACTGTCACTGTTTCATACTTAATGGGAAAAGACTGGGTGAAACTGACATGGACCTTTTAAGTTAAAAGTGCACATGGAATTTTGTGTACAGTTTTGGGCACCAGTGCACAACAAAGACATGGTAGAGCTTGAGCTGGTTCAAAGTTGGCCAAATAAAGTAATACTTGGAATGGGTGGACTATAATACCCAGAAAGATTATCAAAATGAGGGTTAAGTATTTTGGAGAAAGATGGCTGAGAGGTGACCTAATAACTTTGTATAACATATATCAAAGGTCAATACAGAGATCTCTCTGATGATTTATTTATACCCAGGACTGTAACTTCAACAAGGGGGCCTTCTCCACGTCTACAGGTTTCTACCCCAACATAGAATGGAATTCTTTACTGTAAGAGCAGTGACACTATAGAACTCTCTGCCACTGGAAGTTGTCATTGTGAATTCACTGAAGGAGTCAAAGAGAAGCCTGGACGCCTTTCTTGGGTGTAATAATATTACAAGTTATGGTTACTAGATTACTGTAGATAGGTGGTTGATAAAGGGATTTATTCTCATTGCCATATTGGAGTCGGGATGAATTTTTCCCCAGGATGAGGAAAATTAGCTTTTGCCTCAGACGGGTTTTGCCTTACTCTGAATCAACATTGTAGAATAATAGGCTGAACTGGATGGACATATGTTGTTGTTTTTTTTACCTTACAAACCTGGATACTATGATAGTGCTTGCCTTTACATCAGCCTTTATACTGTAAATGGATTGCCACCCAGGCTGTTGTATGAAAGAATGCTCCTGTCGTGTTTATGATGAGATCTATGGCTTGTGCACACAGAGAACACTGATCTGTAATGTGGTGCCCATAGTCTGAACTTATGTGGAGGCACACAGGAATTGTTTTCTTCCAGATTTTGAATACATTCATATTATGGAGTTATTTTTCAATAGAAGAATAAAATAAGAACTAAAATAAATAAAAATCAAAAATTAGATCAGCAACAAAAACGGCTTATAAATTATGACTAGAGTGCATACATGATGAATGCCAATTCCAAGTAACATAACTTCAGAGTACTACTTGGAAATGCTCTTCAGTTCACTCAGTCATGAGATTTAATCAAAGGAACTTGATTACACAAAGAAAGTGGAAAGAGGAAGATTGTTGTTGATATGATAAAAATATAATTTTTGTGCATGATATAAAAAATTTATTGTTATACTGTATTTAAAAACCCCCGAAATAAACATTTGAAAAAACAACAACAATTATTAATGAAAGGGTTACTCCAGTTTTTGTTTATTGTGGTTAAATAGTCTTAGGGGGAGTTCACACTGTTTTTTGACAAGTTTTTTGACGCGGAAACCGCGCCAAAAAACGACCGAAAATGCCTCCCATTGATTTCAATGGGAGGCGGAGGCGTTTTTTCCCCACGAGCGGAAAAATCGGCTCGCGGGAAAAAGAAGGGACATGCCCTATCTTCAGGAGTTTACGCCTCTGACCTCCCATTGACATGTCAATGGGAGTCAGAGAAAGTGTATTTCGCTGCGTTTTATGCCCGCGGTTCTCAATGGCAGCGGGCAAAAAAGCCACGAAAAACTCAGTGAAAATCGGCGTGCAGGCAGAGGAAAATCTCCGTCAAACTTCCAAACGGAATTTCGAGGCAGATTTTCCTCCTGCAAAAAACTGAACCCAGCCTAAGGGTATGTCCACACTGGGTTTTTGGCAGGTAGAAAATTCTGCCTGGGAAAAATCAGGTTTGTTTTTTTTTAAGTGGTTTTGAACCACAGGTGTTTTTGACGCATTTTTTACCTATTTCTTCAACAGGCAAAGGAAAAATCTGTAAGCGTTTTTTGACAAAAAACGCGTCAAAATATGCGTCGGCCGTTTACGGCTTTTTTCCATCTCCCATTGATTTCAATGGGATTTTTGACGCGGAAAACGCCTCAAGATAGGGCATGTCGCTTCTTTTTTCTGCTCGCGGCAAAATAAATGCCTCCGCCTCCCATTGAAAACAATGGGAGGTAATTTCGGCTGTTTTTAAACTCAGTGTGAGCAGGGCCTTAAATAATAAAGTTATGAAACTTAATTATATGTTTGTGTTTCATTTCTGCACTATTCATAACAGTCATTTTTTTAATCAAAAAGTTGTTTTCCAATGGTAGCCAGTGGTTGTCCAGGTCTGCTGGGATGTCACTTCCTGGTCTCAACACCATATAGATGGTACATCATCCAGCCCAAGGACATAGGGGTCAAACTGTGCTTGTTACAACCTCAGTCAAGCCCATGACTTACTTGATAATAAAGGGATATAGCCCTCAGCTACAGCACTTAGACACAGACTCCACTGCGACACGGTCATTTTGTTTGTACGTTTTACAAGGCCACTTATGACTTTTTTCTTATAAGTACACAAAGAAAGAAAGTACATAAGGAAACAACTTGCAGTGCAAGTAGCCGTATTAACTTGAGATTAATGCGACCTGTGGGCGACGTTGTGCTGCTGTCGAGCCCTAGCCTTAGACTGCTTTTATTTCAAGAAACAGTGCCACTATTGTCTACGGGTTGCGTCTGGTATTGCAGCTTATCCCTATATAAGTGAACAAGTCTGTGTTTGTCATCTGCATTAGTATGCATATAACTAAAGTACCAGAAGGAAGGTGTCTAGTAGCGTCCATTGAAATAAACATACACACTTGGTCAAGTTCCACATGCATGTTTTTGTGGAGTCAGGGGAAGATAGCTGTTGGATGAATTGTCTTTATAAAACTTATGTTAAAGAGGTGACTCCTGTTGTCCTCCCCCAAATATTACAATTGATTAAAGTTCATTACTAGTTTGTAAGCAAGGCATAAATCAAGGTCCATTGTTTTCCAGAAAAAAAACCTGTGATCCTTCAAAGCTTTGAGCTCTTCTGTGGGGTCCTGAGTACAACATGTTCTTATATAGTAGATGTAAAGGGCAAGTGTGTATTTATTTTGTTGGTGGTGATGCATCTAAATATGTATGATATTATACCAAGACTTTACAGCCAAGCCAAACACTGGAAAGTTTACAGAAAACACATCTAATAAGTATGCTGATATGTGATGTTAATTTGAATGACATAACATTTGGTGTAATTTATCAGATTGAACTATAGCCATGACTGGAATTATGTCCTCTGACAAATTGATTAACTCCCCCATCACTCTTTTTTCTTATATGCTAAGATCTTTTTAATTATTCAATGAAATGACTGCAACCAAAACAAGACAGAAACATAATAAAGTTACATTTCTCTAAATATATTTGACTTTCACAATAAAACCATGGTAGCAATACGATAGGGGAGTCAATTGTGTACTGGAGCCCCACACGACCTCTAAGAATCAGACATTGTAGTACCTTTCTCTTCTAGTCTGAAATATTGAAATCTGTCTAAGAGCCCTCTAAAAAGAGGGCACACTCAGGGTCAGATTTAGATATAGGCACAGTAGGTGGCCTTGGTGGAAGGCATATACTAATGGGAACATTTAACAGTATATAAGAGCTCGCCTAAAAGTCTGTATTTTTATGTGTCTTATATGTTAATTAGGCACACAATGTTCTGTTTTATTTTAACATTTTAAAGCCATACATGACTTAAAGGGGTTGTCCGGTGGATAGGTTATCAGTTGTCCAAAGCTGGAAAACCCCTTTAAGGTGTGGTCAACTTGATGGGTCGAATTTAAGACACTAGACAATCTACAGTATGCCTACAGGTTCCTGAGATGTAAATCAAGTATGAAATATCCACTACAGATGCCTTATAGATGGGATGGTATTAAGATCCCTGCTAAGTAATCTTGGTAGAAATCCAGACCGTTTTCTACTTCCTGTCAACAGTGGATACCTGAAGAAATGTATAATCCACTTAGAAGAGTATGAATCACTGATCTGGCTGTTCTGTGCACCATGGATCCTTCTACCCGCCACTCAAAAAATACATCTTATTATTCAGAGTGGCAAAGCTGGCCAAAGAATGATGAAGCTAATATTATAAAATATTTTAAAAGGGTTTTCCAACTGTAAATAAAATGTCATCTTTACATCATGAAAAATTATGAAAGTTTCTAATAGTTTGTACTTCTTTCCTTAACATTTTAAGATGTCTGCTCGCGTTTACTGAATAGCGAAATATTTTTTTTACATTCAAAGTCTGAAAGACTACATGGATCTGGTCCTACTTTTACATAACTGCAGATTGTTACAATGTATTAGTGTAGGTAAAGGTCCATTCACATCAGTCCAACCCTCCAGTCTCTTCAATTTCTGGATTAGTACAAAAACGAATAACAAAACTGATCCCATAATTTTCTATGGTGTCAGTTTTGGTTCCACTCCTGGCACCTTTTCATGACATAAACAAGTATGACAGACGTTGACAAATGACAGACATCTGTGGAAAAAGTTGATCTGCCATTTGCTCGTTGGCTAATCGTTGCCCTATTTACATTGCCTAATCAGGCATAATCCTACAACATAATGCTTTTAACAGCGGTAATCACCCCAAACTCAATTTCACAGAACAATTACAATGATGTAGAGACGTGTTCACAACCTTCTTAAGCTAAGTACCCCCTGCTCAAAAATATGTGAACAAACTTTACTGAGCAGTGCATGTGTATACCAACTGAGTTGGCTAGATCAGTGGCACAGTCTTACTGGGAATGCCGAGAGCTCACATCGATTTACTGGGTGTCTCCAGGCAGGAATTCCCTCACACTGTCCCACCTGTCTAATTCGCTTGTTAGGTAGAAAATGTGTCCAGTTCACCGAACTATGGCTCAGAGGCTGCGTAGAGACACACTTACCACCACCTTTTATAAGTATCCTGGAGTTGTCCGCGTTTTGGTGACATGTTTTAGTAAATACAGTATATGTACAGTATTATCCATAAAATAACAATGCTAGAGCTGCTTTCCTTAGAACTTTATATTGTGCCGTTCCTCTGTTATTTCTCCTGGAAATGTATAATTAAATTGAAAACTTGGTGTTATTTTTTCTCTTGTGGGGCATGTCACTACACAGTCAGACACTGTCAGCACTGGATAGAATCATAGTGTGTAAGAAGAAGAATTATTTTATGAAAAACACAAATATTTACTAAAAGGGAACTGTCAGGGGAGTTGACAGGTCCTCTTTAGGCTATGTTCACACAGAGTATTTTGGGGGAGGAATATCTGCCTCAAAATTCAGTTTGGAACTTTGAGGCAGATATTCCTCTCCCTGCACGCCGATTTTCGCGGCGATTATCGCGCCGTTTTTCGCCCGCGGCCATTGAGCGCCGCGGGCATAAAACAGCGAGAAATACGCTTTCTCCTGCCTCCCATTGAAGTCAATGGGAGGTCAGAGGCGGAAGCGCCCGAAGATAGGGCATGTCGCTTATTTTTCCCGCGAGGCAGTTTTCAATGAAATCAATGGGAGGCGTTCTCGGGCCGTTTTTGCCGAGTTTTGCGACGCGGTTTCCGCGTCAAAAAACTCGACAAAATACCCCGTGTGAACATAGCCTTAAAATGCACCGGTCTCATGGCAGATGCACTTTTCACTGCAGTAGATTTCCAATGTAGTTTTTATAAAGATAAATGTTTACAATATTTGTAGACTGAAAATAAATTGTAAGTGCCAAGACAACACCTGCAGAATCAATGCTTCAAGAAAGTAGACTTAATTCTAAGTAAAGTTTTTCCAATTTAATTTATCATAATCAGTCGACAGACTTAAGAAAATGTAAGCGCAATGACAGATGTTGGATAAGTAGTTTACATGGTAAGGGTATGTTCACACGGCCTATTTTCGGCCTATTTTGGGGCCGCAAACGGCTGAAAAACGGCTAAAAAGTCGGAAGCAGAACACCTCCAAGCATCTGCCCATTGATTTCAATGGGAAAAACGGCATTCTGTTCCGACGGACTGTTTTTTTATGCGGCCGTTTTGAAAAACGGCCGCGTAAAAAATGGCTGTGAAAAAGAAGTGCAGGTCACTTCTTGGGACGTTTTTGGAGCCGGTTTTCATTGACTCTATAGAAAACAGCTTAAAAAACGGCCGTAAAATACGCCGCTAAAAACGCAGCGAAAAATGCGCGTGGCTTAAAAAACTTCTGAAAATCAGGAGCTGTTTTCCCTTGAAAACAGCTCTGTATTTTCAGACGTTTTTGACTCAGCATGTGAACATACCCTAAGGCCTTATGCACATGACCGTCAGGGTATGTGCACACGATGAGAGGCTTTTACGTCTGAAAAGCTAGTAAAGATAGGGAGAGACAAATAGGGAGTAATCAGTATCTATAGTAAGTAGTCAAAGAATGCAGTCTTACCCATTCTAGTGAACAGAGAGTGTTACAGGTCCGTGTTGAGTCCACCACAGAGACCCCCTCTCCCTATCTTTAATAGCTTTTGTGTATATGGAATTTATAGGACATTAGGGTGCATCAGTTTGTAACCCATTGGGGATGAGATATTATATATAATCTTTGTGGGTAGCAAATGCAGTTTGCATTCTATGTTTCTACATTTTTTATTCAGTTATTTCCGTGTAGAACTCTATAAAACCACAGTGTTAGTACTAGAGTCTTATATCTACATGTTTTTAAATGTATGTTATTTTTTGTAATAAAGTTGATTTATTCTTATATTTACTTTGACTACGAGCTCTATTTTCTTCGGTATGGTTCTAATAGTCATGGAGCAGTCTATATGGTAAAATATGGGGGGAAGTTGGTGTCCCAAACTTCACCTAGCCTATAATGATAATGCGTTTGGAGTCTATCTATTTGCAATACTTTACTAAGGTGGGATAGCTGGCATCCTAAACCCCTTAGCAAGGGGATCCCCAAGGGTCAATATCTGCGCACTCGAAGGAATTCTTAAAACAGAATGTGAATTGACTTAAAAATAGATTTCTAAAATTGGTAAAAGTTTCCCAGTCTGCTGCAAACTTTGAAGAAGTAAATCGGGAAATCTTCAGTTATAAATTCAAATATGTGTACAAAATTATACCATATGTATACTGAGATAGATACAATTACTGCATAAGAAGGCTTAGAGACAGCATGGTGGTCCAGTGTTTAGCATTGTTCCCTTGCAGCACTGAGTCCGGGTTCCGAACGTGACCAAGAGCAACATCTGCCTGGAGTTTGCATGTTCTCCCTGTCTTTGTGTGGAATTATCCTTGGTACTCTGGTTTTTCACACACTCCAAAAAATATACTGACGTAAAATTGAGATTTTGAGCCCCAATCACAGTGGGTGATGACAATTTCTGTACTGCACTGAAGAATATGTTGGCGCTACATAAGCAACATAAATAAAGATTTCCTTCTCACTCTATATTCTCTATATTCTCCCAGTGTGCTTCTATTTTTAACATTGTGTTGTAGTTCCAAGTATTTTTTTCTGAACTGAAAACATCTGGATTACTTTGCCTGCTGCATTTATTATACTCTTAAACCAACGCAGCAGATGGATGTTAAAGTGAAGTGATTTACAAACCATTTAGTCTGTGCATGGAGAGATGATTTCCATTACAGCAAGGTCAGAATGATTATAATCTACAAAAAACGAAGCCAGTAGTATAAAAAATATTTTAGGTAATTACATAGTGAAGCAAATAAGCTTCAATAAACAAGGCACTTGAAGTCTTCAAAGTTATCCCCTACTGTATATCACCATTGTAAAAAAAAAAATTGCCTACTTAAACCTATTTAAAGAGGCTCTGTCACCAGATTTTGCAACCCCTATCTGCTATTGCAGCAGATAGGCGCTGCAATGTAGATTACAGTAACGTTTTTATTTTTAAAAAACGAGCATTTTTGGCCAAGTTATGACCATTTTTGTATTTATGCAAATGAGGCTTGCAAAAGTCCAAGTGGGTGTGTTTAAAAGTAAAAGTCCAACTGGGCGTGTATTATGTGCGTACATCGGGGCGTGTTTACTACTTTTACTAGCTGGGCGTTGTGTATAGAAGTATCATCCACTTCTCTTCAGAACGCCCAGCTTCTGGCAGTGCAGACACACAGCGTGTTCTCGAGAGATCACGCTGTGACGTCACTTCCCCAGGTCCTGCATCGTGTCGGACGAGCAAGGACACATCGGCACCAGAGGCTACAGATGATTCTGCAGCAGCATCGGCGTTTGCAGGTAAATCGATGTAGCTACTTACCTGCAAATGCTGATGCTGCTGCAGAATCAACTGTAGCCTCTGGTGCCGATGTGGCCGACACGATGCAGGAGCTGGGGAAGTGACGTCACAGCGTGATCTCTCGAGAACACGGCTGTGTCTGCACTGCCAGAAGCTGGGCGTTGTGAAGAGAAGTGGATGATACTTCTCATCAGAACGGCCAGCTAGTAAAAGTAGTAAACACACCCCGATGTACGCACATAATACACGCCCAGTTGTACTTTTACTTTTCAACACGCCCAGTTGTACTTTTGCAAGCCTCATTTGCATAAATACAAAAATGGCCATAACTTGGCCAAAAATGCTCGTTTTTTAAAAATAAAAATGTTACTGTAATCTACATTGCAGCGCCTATCTGCTGCTATAGCAGATAGGGGTTGCAAAATCTGGTGACAGAGCCTCTTTAAGGTTGAGTGACTGCCACTCAACAGTCACCTTATAGAATTGCATTGTCTGCATCTCAATGCTGGTGGAATATCCTTCCCTAATCAAATTGTACTCAATTCCAAATTGACTGTAATGTTGTAGTGACAACCCAAATCAACAACCAGATTGTCCCAATAAACAACAGGACCAGCTTTGATGCTGCCAGTTTATGCTAAGTTGACTAAAGCCATCATGTATCTAGGGGCAGGGGCGTAGCTAAAGCTTCATGGGCCCCGATGCAGAAGTTCTTATTGCCCTCCCCCCCCCCCCCCCCCGCAAACTTCTCATGGCCGGCGGTCCGCAGCTTTCAGCTGCATCGCTGGGTCTCCTAAGTGACCCAACAATGCAGCACTAGCAGCCAGGGGTGTCACTAAGGACTTAAAATGTCAGGGCAAATAGCCCCAATGCATATGTGTCCCCCCAAAACTGTGTGTGTGTGTGTGTGTGTGTGTGTGTGTGTGTGTGTGTGTGTGTGTGTGTGTGTGTGTGTGTGTGTGTGTGTGTGTGTGTGTGTGTGTGTGTGTGTGTGTGTGTGTGTGTGTGTGTGTGTGTGTGTGTGTGTTATCTATGGATAGAATTAGATACAGTGGCTCAGCAGACAGCATCACACATGATAGGATTAGATACGGTGGCCCAGCAGACAGTATCACACATGATAGGATTAGATACAGTAGCTCAGCAGACAGTATCACACATGATAGGATTGGATCCAGTAACTCAGCAGACAGTATCACAAATGATAGGATTAGATACAGTAGCTCAGCAGACAGTATCACACATGATTGGATTAGATACAGTAGCACAGCAGACAGTATCACACATGATAGGATTAGATACAGTGGCTCAGCAGACAGTATCACACATGATAGGCTTAGATACACAGCTCAGCAGACAGTATCACACATGATAGGATTAGATACAGTAGCTCAGCAGACAGTATCACACATGGTTGGATTAGATACAGTAGCTCAGCAGACAGTATCACACATGATAGGATTAGATACAGTAACTCAGCAGACAGTATCACACATGATAGGATTAGATTACAGTGGCTCAGCAGACAGTATGACACATGATAGGATCAGATATAGGTCCCAGCTCGCTGACATTGCAGCTCCAGGACCCAGGAAAGGTAAGATTAATAATTGTTTTGATTCTTTATGTGTTACTAATTATTTTTGTGTGTTTGTGTTTTTTTACAAGTTCGGTTGTTGGACTACGTCGGATTCGAGGACTACTTCAATAACAGTGTTTTTTTTATTCTCAATAAAATGGTTAATGAGGGCTGTGTGTGTTTTTTTAATTCAATAAAATATTTTTTCTATGTGCTTGTATTTTTTTAAACTTTATTATTATCACCTTAGTAATTGCCGCTGGCTGATTGACAACCTCCAATACTAAGGCGGGGCTTAATGTTAGCAGGTGCAGAGGCTAACACTAACCCCCATTATTACCCGGTACTCACCACCACCAGGGGTACTGGGAAGAGCCGGGTACGAAACAGTACCCGATCATCTGTAGTGATGATCAGGCACCGGGGCGGCCACAGGCTGGTAGCATTACCAGGATGGGAAGGGCCGCTGTGTCTGGCCTTTCCCATCCTGATAATACCAGCCTGCGTCCGCCCCGTTGCCCAACCATCACTACAGATGGTCAAGTACTGGATCGTACCCGGCTCTTCCCAGCAACCCTGGTGGCGGTGGGTACCGGGGTAATAATGGGGGTTAGTGTTCGCCTCTGCACCAGCTAAGATTAAGCCCCGCCTTAGCAATGGACGCTGCCAATCATCCGGTAGCCATTACTAAGGCAGTAGTAATATAGTTTAAAAAAAAACACAAAGACATAGAAAAATATTTTATTGAAATAAAAAAAAAAACACACAACACTCATTAACCATTTTATTGAGAATAAAAAAGCCGTCATCGAAGTAGTCCTGGAATCCGACATAGTCCACCTACCGAACCTGTAAGAAAACACAAAAAAACCTATTTACTACGATTTACATGTGTTAGGCTTAGATACAGGGCCCATGTGTGATCCTATCTGTGGAACCCTGCATCTCAGCCTACCACAAGGTAGGCTTAGATACAGGGTCAAGCAGACAGTAATTTTATACAGTATAAGATTACTGTGTGCTGGGGCCCTGTCTCTAAACCTACCGTGTGGTAGGCTTAAATACAGGGCCCATCAGACAGGATCACACATGGGCCATGTCTCTAAGCCCACCATGTGATTGGCTTAGATACAGGGCCCAGCAGACAGCATCACACAATCTGTGATCCTGTCTCATGGGCCCTCTAAGACTGCTACTGTAAAGGATCTGCCAGACACAGCTTCTGTGTCGACGCCCGTGGTTAATCAGTCTGCATCTGCTCCTAGGTCTGATAAAGTGACTCGATCTGCTACCACTCAGGCTGGTAGGCTGAGGAGTGGGAGAACCTATCACAGCCTGGCCAGACGGTTCTAGCTCCCGCCGTCGGTAAATGTATACCTTCATTTGCTTCTTGTCTTTGCCTGTGATTCTCTCTTGTTTCCTGGCTCTGCTGTTCCAGCTATTACTATTAACCTCTGCTTCATATTGATCCTGGCTTTACTGACTACACTCCTGCTCTGCGTTTGGTACCTCGTACACTCCTGGTTTGACTCGGCTCGTTCACTACTCTTGTTGCTCACGGTGTTGCCGTGGACAACTGCCCCATTTCCCTTAGCTTCTGTGTACCTTTGTCTGTTTATCTGTCGTGCACCTACTGAGCATAGGGACCATCGCCCAGTTGTACGCCGTCGCCTAGGACGGGTCGTGCAAGTAGGCAGGGACTGAGTGGCGGGTAGATTAGGGCTCACCTGTCTGTCTCCCTACCCCGTCATTACAGCTACATAGTAGGCTCAAAGGGGTTGTCC
The DNA here is from genome assembly GCF_050947455.1 of Rhinoderma darwinii. NCBI lineage: Eukaryota > Metazoa > Chordata > Amphibia > Anura > Rhinodermatidae > Rhinoderma > Rhinoderma darwinii. The sequence goes on from NC_134688.1 coordinate 205,399,938, forward strand.
AGTTCCTAAACATTGATGGCCTAGCCTCAGGATAGGCCATCAATAGCTGATTGGTCGGGGTCCGTCTCCCGGGAGTCGGCTAATCAGCTGTTTTCTTTCCAGGGGCCGCAGCACTCGTACGAGAGCTGCTTCCCCTTCATTTCCCTAACTCGCTCACACTGTGAATCGCCAACACGGATTGACCGGAATGAAGGGGAAGCAGCTCTCGTACGAGTGCTGCGGCCCCTTCAAAACAGCTGATTGGCCGGCTCCCGGGAGTCGGACCCCGCCAATCAACTTCAGCAGACAGGGATATTAATCTTACCCTCCTCTTCACCCGCGGCAGAAGTTCTGTCCTGACTCTATCCAGGATCACGATGTTGTGCGCGGCGCATAGCGTTGTGACGTCAGGACCTCTGCTGCGCTCCGGAACCAGGAAGGTAAGCACTGTCAGTTACTATAGTAACAGGGGCCCGTGGCCCGAGTTACTATAGTAACTTTTTATTGATGTGGTACGGGGGGGCTTTGGGGCCCCCTGGCTTCGGGGCCTGGTCGCAATTTCAACCGCTGCGACCTCTATAGCTACGCCACTGCCTAGGGGCTTACTGTAATTGGATAAAATTATCCAATAGAATTATCAGGGGATCAACGCTGTAAACTACTTTTCTCATTCACTTGTAATAAAGTGTAAAAACCTTGGCTTGAATTGACAGCATGCAAATCAGGTCACACAGCCAGCCTGTGCCTATGATTTAATGCAGGGGCGTCACTAACACCGGGCCTATGCTACATTCAAGTCGGCGACGCAGCGGTCGCGATTGCGACCGGGCCGCGGCCACCTGCACCTATAAAAGTTACTATAGTAACTGGGGCTTATGTAATAAAATACACGGGCCCGTTACTATAGTAACGACACATACTTACCCATTTTCCTTCCCGAGCGCAGCGGAAGTACTGACGTCTTCTCGCGTCATGGTGTCACGACGCTAGCTTCTATCAGGACAGCCGAAGAGGAGGGTATGTGTAACGTTATGGTCTGCTGGGGTCCTGTATCTAAGCCTACCTTGTGGTAGGCTTATATACATGGTCTAACAGATGGGACCCGTATCTAAGCATACCACCTGTGTTACTAATGGGTTTTTTTTGTGTTTGTGTTTTTTTTACAGGTTCGGTCGCTGGACTACGCTGGATTAGAGGACCACTTCGATGTTTTGGTTTTTTTTTCAATAAAATGGTTAATGAGGGTTGTGTGTGTGGGGGGGGGGGGGGGGGGTTAATTTCAATAATATTTTATCCATGTCTTTGTATTTGTCTTTGTATTTTCTTTTAAACTTTATTATTACCGCTTTAGTAATGGCCCTGGCTGATTGACAGCGTCCATTACTAAGGCAGGGCTTAGTGTTAGCTGGTCCAGAGGCTAACACTAACCCCCATTATAACCCTGGTACCCACTGCCACAAGGGGTGCTGGGAAGAGCAGGTACGATCCAGTACCTGACCATCTGTATCAATGGTCGGGCACTGGGGCAATTTTTATAATTATGTTTCCTGTGTCCAGCGCTAGAGCCGCAATGTCAGCGAGCTGGGCCCTATATCTAATCCTATCATGTGTGATACTGTCTGCTGAGCCACTGTATCTAATCCTATCCATAGCTATAGGGTCACAGTGCTACAGATATGCTGTCTCATATATATATATATATATATATATATATATACACACACACATACATATACACACACATACATATACACACATATACATACACGCACACAATTTTTGTTTGGGGGGGTGGACATATGTTAGTACAAGGATACTTACTGCTGGTGCCCTGTATCTAAGTCTATCATGTGTGATACTGATTGCTGGGGCACTGTATCTAAGTCTATCATATGTGATACTGTCTGCTGGACCATGTATCTAAGCCTATCATGTGTGATACTGTCTGCTGGGGTCATGTATCGAAGCCTATCATGTATGATACTGTATGTTGAGACAAGGAGGGTATGTGGGTCTACCTACAAGGGACTGAATGGCACTGTCTACAAGGGGGATGTATGGCAGGATGACTGTGCATGGAACCATACAGGGGGTCTGTGACACTATATACAGGGGGCATTGTGTGCGGAACGCTCCACAGATGTCTTTGATTAAAGCCGCGAGACATAACTTTGCTTGGGGTCCCAGAAATGACAAATTTGTCTCTGAGGGTTAGGCCTCAAGCACACATCCTTCACCGTTTTCACGTCCGTTTAAAACGGATCTGTGTGTCCGTTATGACTTCCGTGTGCTTTTAGATGTCACTCCATGTCCGTTCCGTTGTTCCGTTTTAAACAGACGTTGTGCTTACGTTTGTCTTCCATTTTAAACGGTCCGTTTAAAAACGGAAGATATTAAAATTAACTTGAACTTGTCACATGACACATGGAACACCCATAGGAACGTCACATGATCCTTTGGGCGCTGATTTCTGTAGCTTTCAGAGCATAGAGAACAGTTTGAGATTCCTCTGCTTGTCTTGCTTTGGTTTCTTGTGATTTTTTGACAGAAAAGATGTTCTCCAAACTATTTGATCGTGTCTTTTTAGCCTGGCTTGTTTCTTGGTGCTTTGGACAGCAATCTGCTGTGCTTGAAGAAGAACCGAGAAGGAGTAGGAGGTATTGGGTTCATCCCATTGTCTCCCAACGGGCTTCTAAAGGGTATTTCCATACCCTCTACCGTGACCTGCGGCAGCACCCAGAAAAACTCAAAAATTTCTGCTGTATGTCAATCAGCACCTTTGATTGTCTGCTGGAGACCGTGCGTCCTGGACTCACTCTCCAGAGACACAAATATGAGAGCTGCATTTCTCCTGAAGAACGACTGATTGTCACCTTAAGGTAACTTAAATGGCCAAAACCCGCCATATCACCCGGATAAAGATAGTATTAAAGTAAATGCCCCCTTTCCATAAACCAGCCATGTAACCCTGATACAGCTAGCATTAACGTAAATGCCCTCTTTTGAAAAATACTCATCATGTTTTTTTTTTACTTTTTCATGTTTCTGGCAACAGGGAACTCCTTTGCCTCTCTACACTTTGAGTTTCTGCTGGGGAACACCACCATCTCTCGGATTATCCAGGTGAAATGTGAGGCAACCTGGCGTCTACTCAGAGATACGATGATGCCATAGCCAATGGTAGAAGACTGGATACGAATTGGCAGATGGAATCCACCCAATTTCCAAACTGCATTGGGGCGCTTGATGAAAAGAACATTAGTGTGTGGAAGCCGCCTCACTCAGGGTCCCAATACTATAATTATAAGCAGTTTTTCTCTGAAGTGCTGTTGGCCTTGGCTGACAGCAACTATAGTTATATAATTGTGGATATTGGGGCCTATGGGAGCACTGCGTATGCTCGCATCTTCAGGACTTCCAGAAAGCGTGAACGGCTTCAATCAAATCAGCTCTCCCTGAACCCAGACCACTACCAGGATCATCTGGACCGCCAGTCCCATTTGCAATTGTGGCTGACGAAGGCTTTGCACTGTCTCCCCACATCATGCGTCCATTCCCTCGTTGAGGTTTGGACAACAGGAGGCACATTTTTAACGATCGGCTGACATGTGCACGTCGGTATGTGGAGTGCGCCTTTGGGATTTTAACCCATAAATGGAGAGTGCTGATGTCTGCCATACAGATGGATCCGTACAATGTGACTCTGGTGACACAAGCGTGTGTGATATTACACAACTTCACCAGGATTCACGATTAATTAGTTATACTTGTTTGTTTAGTTAGTGTAGGGACTCGCAAGAGAATGAAGACCCTTGATGTGGGCTTACGAGCTTATATATTTGTGCTAAAAAAATAATTATTTGATCATAAAAAAATCTTATTACAAAAAAAATTGTAGTACTTGGTCTTGCCAGACAGCGCTTCATTTTTGTACGACCCAAAAAAATACATTTTTGCAAAAATATAAACAAATTGTTGAGGATCTGCCAGGCACATCTTCTGTATCCACGCCCATAGGTAATCAGTCTGCACCTGCTTCTATGTCTGTGAGACTGACTCCATCTTCCACCACTCAGGATGGCAGGCTTAGGAGTGGGAGAGCCTATCACAGCCTGGCCAGACGGAGCTAGCTCCCGCCCTCTGTCTATTTATACCTGCCTTTCCTGTTCCTCCTTGCTTGTGATTCTTCTCGTTTTGTTTCCTGGCCCTGCTGCAGCTTCTTATACCATTTGACCCTGCTTCATATTGACCCTGGCTTACTGACTACTCTCCTGCTCTGCGTTTGGTACCTCGTACACTCCTGGTTTGACTCGGCTTGTTCACTACTCTCCTGCTCTGCGTTTGGTACCTCATACACTCCTGGTTTGACTCGGCTCGTTCACCTCTCTTGTTGCTCACGGTGTTGCCGTGGGCAACTGCCCCTTTTCCCTTGCTTCTGTGTACCCTTGTCTGTTTGTCTGTCGTGCACTTATTGAGCGTAGGGACCGTCGCCCAGTTGTACCCCGTCGCCTAGGGCGGGTCGTTGCATGTAGGCAGGGACTGAGTGGCGGGTAGATTAGGGCTCACTTGTCTGTTTCCTTACCCCCATCATTACACAAATACTCCATTATGTGTTGAATGACCACCCTGCATCATTGGGTATGATTGACGCTCCAAGCTTTGACGAAAATTTTAATAAAATGAAAAATATATTTAGTTCTCAATCACACACTGTTGGGAGCACCTGAGTATCGTCAAGAAAATGCTGATCTTGTTTTAATAGCTGTGTTGTCAGATACTTACGTCCACTGTTCAGTGGACTAAAGAGCTAAACAACAGATGATCGGCCTGATTGTGACGGTAATCGCACCATGCTCAATAGGTCATAGCATGTGAACACTAACATCTGACATCTAAAGTTACACCCAAGTACGCTCAATAAAGACACAATTTTTTTCCAGTATTTTTTTTTTAAACTCAAACAAGTATTTAGGAGAAAATACAAAATAACCAACATGGTGCCAACAAACAAGAGAAAATATCTCCAAAATTATAGATCAAAAAGTTCATTGGCTAATGGTCTAGCATTAGAGGTGGCAGGTCGACAAGTGGAATGTCTGTCAGACATATCGTGACCATGATGATGGCCTTGGTAGGGGTATGCCACGTTCCCCGTGTAACTTAGCCCGCTTGATGAATGGCCAAAGTAATCTGGACCCACGTTCAGGCCTCTATCCTGGCTGAACAGGCTAGGTGAGGACTCGTACATAGGCCTATATTGCGGAGGTCGTGTAGCCGGCGGTCTAGGAGTGACCAGGTTTGGTAATGGCGCTCAACTATCGATGGTCTCTTCATTGTGGAGACGCCACAAGTCGACTGCCCGGAAGATGGCCCTGGAATCGTTGGGTGGCATTGGTGCCTGAAGCATCACGATCATTGCTCCCTGGACTCTAAGCCGACGTTCCGGAGGTAACCGGCTAAGATGAGGGGTAAGACTCCGATGGAAGGTCTCCTCTGGATTTTCTGTGGTGCTTCTGTTCGTGTACTCCAGGACTGGTTGTAGAGGATGGCTGCAACGTGTCCTCTGTTGGGTCATGAGGAGATATGCTACTTGGAGTAGACTCTGGTTCTTGTTCTTAAGCTGAGTGGCATGAGAGTCCACTTCCTGCGCATCTTCCAGATTGTCTCTTGTTTTGTTTAAGAAAATAAAAAATGTTAATAAAATCATATTTAATTTCAAGTAAAAATTTGTAGAACATAATAATTTTTGCAAAATTAATAATGGATGTCCTTTCTTCATAATATGCCATCTACTGTATATTGTTGGGGATGTGACTACATGCACCCACGGCTATCAGCTGTATTGAACGTGGCATAGCGACATAACTTTTAACCAGTAAAGTACTGTCAATTCCTGACACACTTGTAGTTGGAGCTCACAGAAGTATCTACCGTGAATCGCCGCTACAAGTGTGTGTGTGATTGACATTACAAGCAGGTAAAAAGAATGAAGGAGAAGCAGGCCACGTACAAGCGCCACTGGCACAAAAATAGGAAATATGCATGCAATATTTTCACACAATACTACTAGGCCTGTAATACGGCATGATGAACAATGCCTTCATTTTTGTTGAACAAATTACAGTAAAGTTAAAAAAAAATGCGCCAAAATTATAGAAAGAAAACATATGGTCGAAGTTCCATTACATCCTTCAGGAACATCAGCTGCTCGGTGAACATATAGGCTTTTTATTTTTATAATGAGCCTCTCCGCTTTTCCCAACATGGTTCTGCTCACGGCTAAATTGGTCCTAACAAGAGTTTCACTGTGTTTTAACTTCGTGTACTTTAAAAAATAAAAATATTAGGAAAAATTTGGTTATTAATACATTATACATAGTACAGGCCATATGTATGATCGTTGGCGGTCAAACTAGATGCACCCACGCGGATCAGCTGAATGGGTCGTGGCGATTGTGCGAGTATTCCGTTTACCCTGACACACTTGGAGCAGCACATACTGTATACCACACCTACAATTGTGTTGGCGAAGCACAGTAATGAGCCGGTAATCATTGAAATGGGCGCAGCGCTCGCAAATGCACAGCGGCTCATTTAAAAAAAAACAATTTGCGTGGGTGCGTAAAGTTTCACCACAACCAAGCATAATGGCATAATCTCAAAATCGGTCATAAATAATCAATTACAGCAAAGTGGAATGTGTGTATTTACTTACTTAATTTCTGACGCTGTGCACGTGTTCCCTGCTCCCAACGACGCTGCAACAGCTCCTTTGAAAGTTCCTCCGACGCAGCATCCTTTTTGTAGCGGTCGTGGTACGATTCTGACCTTGTATCCCACAGGTCTGGGTGGTCATGCACCATTGTGATCAGTCTGTTCACATCCATCTTGTGTGTTGAATGCTGTGAACTTTGGCACGCCCTGCTTTTGCTTGGCAACGGATCCGTCAAAAACAAACAGCACACAAATGCCTTCCGTGTGCCGTACGTTATCTTGACGGACCCATACACTTCAATGGGCTCCATAGTCACTGAAGAACGGACAAAAGAGGGACATGCTCTACTTTTGACGGAACGCATGCAAGGAACCATCAAAACAACGGAAGTGTGCATAGCCCCATTGAAATTAATGTGTCAGGGTCCTATCAGTTAAAAAAACAGATAGCACCCTGAAGAAAATTAACTGAAGTGGGCATGAGGCCTTAGTACAAGGATACTTACTGCTGGGGCCCTGTATCTCAGGCTACATTCACATGAGCGTGACAGATATACGCGCGTAAATCTGGTCATGTGCGTTGTGTTTTGCATCAGTGTGCTTTGCATGTGGCATGTGTTTTTCACGCACTTGCAAGCACTTTTTTTTTCAATGTAATTGATGCGTGAAACACTGACAACACATGGATGTCGTCCGTGTGCTGTCCGTGGTTTTCACGCACCCATTGACTTCAATGGGCGACTAGGTGCGTGAAAATGCACCAATATAGGAGATGCAATGGACACTCGCTGCGTGAAAACTCACGTATGTGTGAATAGCCGCATTGAACTCTATAGGTCCGTGTGCTGTGCATTATTTCAACGCACAGCCCATGGACGAGAATCACGCTTGTCTGAATGAGCCGTAAGTCTATCATGTGTGATACTGCTGGGGCCACGTATCTAAGTCTACCATGTGTGATACTGTCTGCTGAGACAATGAATCCAATTCTATCCAGCGGTGTAGTTGTAGGAGCCTGAGGCTGGATTCACACAAGCGTGTGCGTTTTGTGCGCGCAAAAGGCACTTGACAGCTCCGTGTGTCAGCCCCATATGATGCGCGGCTGCGTGCTTTTTGCGCAGCCGCCATCATTATGACACTGCGTTTGGATGTTTGTAAACAGAAAAGCACGTGGTGCTTTTCTGTTTTCATTCAACCTTTTCACAGCTGTTGCGCGAATCACGCGCGTCCCACGGATGTGCTTCCGTGTGGCATGCGTGATTTTCACGCACCCATTGACTTCAATGGGTGCGTGATGCGCGAAATACGCTCAAAGAATGGACATGTCGTGAGTTTTTCACAGCGGACTCACGCTGCGTAAAAATCACGCAACTGTCTGCACGGTCCCATAGACTAATATAGGTCCGTGCGACGCGCGTGAAAATCACGCGCGGTGCACGGACGTATATCCCGTTCTTCTGAATAAGCCCTTAGTTTTATAGATATACTATCTCCAATATATTTGTAAGAAGAAAAAATACTTTTCGGGGGGGGGGGGGTAAATATATGTCTCGGGGCTTGTGTCCCTGATCTTTTAAGACCCTAGCAGCGCCCCTGATTGAATGGCCAATGTTGTTGGCCCTGGCCTAGATATAACTTTATCAAACTAATTAGTTCTTAAAAAAATAGTGTTTATTCAGTACATGGATATTAAATCTAAGAACATTTTATAGAGAAATCAATGAAATGTTTGAATCACAAGGACAGGATGTCTCTAAGTACAGAACATGTTGTTACAGATTGTATCAGTAGCGGATATATATATATGTCCTTCCCAGACCTCTATCAATATTGTTCGTGAAACAAAACCATTCAGCTCAAGTATCCATTTAGAATCTCAGTTTTCAATTAAACTTTATATCTATAGATAGATAGATAGGATAGATACAGTGGTTGATCCCCATAGGCCCAATATGGGCAGTCACCCGGGTCCCGAGGCCCCCAGTGGGCCCATGGCCGCCCGAAGACCACATCTTAGTTTTGTCCCGTTTTTGTTGTGAATCGCGACAAAAACCACGACAAAACTGAAGGCCCCGGGAATTGTATATGCGTGTTTTTTATGCAGGTGGCGCGATGATGCGTCGTTCCACTGGATGCGGCCTGATCAGGAGACCAGGCCTGCATCATCGGAGTAGAGGACAGTGCTGGAACGGGGACAGGTAAGTGAGGCACTAACTACAGGGGATGGCACCACTTACGAGGGTTTCGCTGGATGGATGCGGCCTAGTGAGAAGAGACCAGGCCTGCATCATCGGAGAAGAGGACGGCGCTGGAACAAGTAAGTGTGGTACTAACTACAGAGGGTCTGTGTGCCACTTTCTACAAGGGGGTGGTGCCATCTATAAGGGGGTGTGTGGCACTATCTACCAGAGACCTGTGTGGTTCTATCTATAGGGAGTGTGGCGCTATCTACAAGGGCTGTGTGTGATGCTATCTATAGGGGGGCTGTGTGTGATGCTATCTACAGGGGGCTGCGTGTGGCGCTATCTACAGGGGTCTGCGTGTGGCGCTATCTACAGGGGTCTGCGTGTGGCGCTATCTACAGGGGTCTGCGTGTGGCGCTATTTACAGCAGGCTGTGTGTGGCACTATCTACAGGAGGCTGCGTGTGGCGCTATCTACAGGGGACACTATGTTTGTGGTGCTTTACTTTAGTGCTTTACACAATTATATTCAGGGGCACAGTGTTTGGTTCAAGGGCGCAACGTATGGTGCTATTATATTTAGGGGTACTGTGTGTGGCACCATAAGAATTTTATCTTCGTTTATAGGTGTGTAAATGTTGAAAATGTGAGGAGCCGAAGACATCTGAGAGGCAAGTTCTCCAGAAGTGGGTCATGGCTAGGAGTAGTTGTCATGAGATCTGGACCGGATGGAGAAGAAAAGAGGAAAAAAAACCACTAAAATCTGAGTACTCGTCACCTGTGAGTCACTGGATTTATAGAGAATCTGTCACCATTCCTGACATATTTATTATAGGCAATCCTTGGATTTCATAAAAAGTATTTGTGAAGTCCAGGACTAATATACAAATGGATGTTACCATTCCCCTTGTCAGGATGATGTGTCCCTGCACAGTGCAATACTGTCAGTGATGGTTGGAGACTATCAGTATGTATAAACACAGCCCTTTGACAAGGGGAATCATAACAACCATTTGTTAATGCTTGCACAAAATGGTGGTGTTCACTAAAGATAGTTACGGACTGGCATGGCGGCGGTGGAGAAGGAAGGCCCAAGTTTGGGTAACAGCCCAAAGCCTATGGTCTAATTAATCCTCCACTGGATATATATATATATATATATATATCAATAATTATTGTATGTACAGTATATATAAAAATAATTTCAATGTTTGTAAATACTGTCTGTATAAATCAAGGGGTTCTGTGTAATATTAGTGATAACCCAACAATGGAAAAAAAATAAAAATCTAAGCAACTTTATTTACGTCACAAATCTAAAGGAATTTGACCTCTGGCCTTATGCCTTTATATGGTTACACATCTCCTTACCCAATTCTAATCTTATGATTTACAGTCAGAGTACATGATACCATTTTCATTTCATTGAGTTTTATTTGGCAAAACATTTCAGCCTATAAATCATATGGATTGCACACACAATCCACAAAGTTAATGCTGCACAGTAGATTTTCTTACACTAGTATATTCATTCAGTCAAGTAGATGTTCATGTTGATCCTTATATATATATATATATATATATATATATATATATATATATATATATATATATATATATATATATATATATAATATTATATATGTGCAAGTTCATCTCAGATTTATTTGCTCAGTAATCAAATTATAATAATAATAATAATAATAATAATAACGTTACTACTTGTAATTTAGTCAAGGAACATTTGTAGCTGCAGTTTGACAAACCTTAAAGAGGCTCTGTCACCACTTTATAAATGCCCTATCTTCTACACAATGTGATCGGCGCTGTAATGTAGATTACAGCAGTGTTATTTATTTAGAAAAACGATCATTTTTGACGGAGTTATGATCTATATTAGCTTTATGCTAATGTGTTTCTTAAGGCCCAACTGGGCGTGTTTTACTTTTTGACCCAGTGGGCGTTGTGGAGAGAAGATTAGGCTGTAAACTGTTATTTAAAATGAGATTACGCTTGCCTTGCTGTAAATCACACACAAACGTTACTGAAGTGTCAGGATTCTGAATAGACATCACGTCCTGGCTGGAGGTGATGCCTATTCATTGTCAGGACACTTGAGTAACGTTAATGTGTGTGTTGGTGGCTGCACATAGTGATCTAGTAAGAACACTATATGCTGTGTAAATGAATGGGGAGAAGTGTATGACGCTGATTGGTCACTGATTGGTCAGCATCAAGCACTTCTCTCCACAACGTCCACTTGTTCAAAAAGTAAAACACGCCCAGTTGGGCATTAAGAAACTCATTAGCATAAAGCTAAAATCGTTCATAACTCCATCAAAAATGATAATTTTTCTAAATAAAAAACACTGCTGTAATCTACATTACAGCGCCGATCACATTATGTAGAAGATAGGCCACTTATAATGTGGTGACAGAGCCTATTTAAAAAGAACCTTTCACCTGCCCATACATGTGCAGCTGAGTGCAGCATGTAATAGGCAGGGATGTACAAAACCTGCCTCACTACAATTTTTTTCCCTATCTTTCTCCATTATTTAGATATCGCTGCCGTTGCATTTGATATTTAAATAACCCCCTGAACGGTCAATGGGGCTTGTAATGGGCAAGGGGGCGTGTAACATCGCTGTGACACTGTCCAATCTACGGACAGTGTCACAGCAAGAGCTGGAGAGAGGAGAGCGAAGATGCTGCTGCTGAAGATACTCCTGCCACCACGGAACAGAAGAGGAGAAGAAGGTGAATTCTTCTTCTATTCCATGGCAGCGGGAGTATCTCGGGAAGCGGCATCGAACCTGAGTGCGCATGCCGGCGGACCTGCGCGCACACCCTCTCTCACTCTCTTCAGCTCTCGGCAGTTCAGCTTGTCTGCCGAAAGCTGAAGAGTGAGAGCGTGCGCGCGCTCTCCTCTCTCCAGCTCTTGCTGTGACACAGTATTGCTGATTGGACAGTCTCACAGCAATGTTACATGCCCCATTGACAGTTCAGGGGGTTATTTAAATATCGGGTGCCAAATATAACGGCACCGATATCTAAATAACAGAGGAGGATAGGAAAAATGTTTAAAGTGCCCCAGGGTTTGTGCAGCCCTGCCTATTTCATGCTGCACATGTATGAGCAGGTGAAAGGTTTTCTTTAAAAGGGGAAAAACAATTAAAACTTATAAGTACATTACAGTAATGTAAAGTTTTTTTGTTTCTAAACATAGACTATATGGATAAAAATATTGGGACACACCTCCTAACCATTGAATTCAGGTGTTTCACTCAGTACCATTGCCACTGGTGTATAAAATCAAGCACCTAGCCATGCAGTCTGCCTTTACAAATATTTGTGAATGAATCGGTCGTTTTTAAGAGCTCACTGAATTCCAGCATATTGCTGTAATAGAATGCCACTTATACAAGTCAGTTCATGAAATTTCTTTGTGATATTATTGCAAAGCGGAAGCGTTTAGTAACCACATCATCTCAGCCATGAAGTGGCAGACCATGTAAAGTTACAGAGCAGGGTCGCCGGGTACTAAGGTGCCTAGTGCATAAAAGTCGCCAACGCTCTGCTGACTCAATAACTGCATAGTTCTAAGCCTCCTCTGGTATTAACATCCTCACAAAAACTGTGCACCAGGAACTTCATGGCATGGGTTTCCATGGCCGAGTCACTGCATGCAAACCTTACATCACCAAGCACAATGCCAAGCGTTGGATGGGGTGGTGTAAAGTACACCGCCGCTGACTCTGGAGCAGTGGAAACATGTACTGTGGAGTGACGAATTACTTTTCTCTATCTGGCAGTCTGATGGATGAGTCTGGGTGTGGCGAATGTTAAGAGAATGTTACCTGCCTGACCGGATTGTGCCAACTGTAAAGTTTGGTGGAGGAGGGATAATTCTATGAGGTTGTTTTTTAGGGGTTGGCCTAGCTAGGCCCCTTAGTTCCAGTGAAGGGAAATGTTAATGCTACAGCATACCAAGACATTTTGGACAATTGAATGTTTCCAACTTTGTGGGAACAATTTCAGGAAGGACCTTACAGTTCCAGCATGGCTATGCCCCAGTGCACAAAGCAAGGTACATAAAGGCTTGGTTGGGTGAGTTTGGCATGGAAGAACTTGGCTGGCCCGCACAGAGCTCTGACCTCAACCCCATCGAACACCTTTGTGATGAACTAGAACAGAGATTGTGAGCCAGGTTCTCTCACCCAACATCTGTGTCTGACCTCACAAATGCTCCTCTGAGTGAATAGGCATATATTCCCACAGACAAACGCCAAAATCTTGTCAAAAGCCTTCTCAGAAGTGTGGAGGCTGTTTAACTGCAAAAGGGGGGCCAACTCCATATACCTGGCTATGGATTTAGAATGGTATGTGTAGGTGTCCAAATACTTTTGTCGATATACTGTATGTGGATATCTCAAATAGTATATAAAGATTTACCACAATATGACCACAATAGATGAATATGCCCAAAGTGTGTATATACGAGAAACGTTCAAAATCGCGGTAAAAAAACACAACGGTAACTGCAAAAAAAAAAAAATTACTTATGTAAAAAGATATATTCACACATTACGATAATTTTTTTTTCCCTAAACGTGATATGACCGTTTTGGTTTGCTTTTTGTTGTTTAAATGTTTGGTATCACCCACTATGTCTAGATCCAGGTCTTCTGAGGTCTTCAGAAATAATTTTAGAGATGCCTTAGTGTCTGAATAGAGATTTTAAAAGATCACCAAACAATTCGACATCAATCATTCAACTTTCTGGAAGATCATCTACAAGTGCAGAAGATTTAAAACAACTGCCAACTTGCCCAGACCATGCTGTGACAGCAAGTTTAGCTTCAGAACAGAATACAAGATGCTGAAAAAAAGTCTCTTAGAAAACCCAGAATATCACCATTGGACCGAGAGGTAGCACTCGCCATAGTTTCTGCCAGTCTGGTCTAGTTTTATCCTGTTTATATTTAGGACAGAATTCATAAATCTGTCCCATTGTGCACTGAACAGACGAGGAAGATAGAGTTATTTGGCTATAGATGTCATGTTTGGCGAAAACAAAAAAGACAGAAGAACCTTGATATCAACTGTAAAGCATGGGGGTGGAAATGTATTTTGTGAATACCTTACTGCATCAGGGCCTTGGCAGCTCACCATCATGGAATCCCCTACGAATTCTTCATTGTACCAGAGGTGAAGGAATGTAAGACCATCTGTTAGAAGATTGAAGTTTAGACAAAGTAGAACTTGCAACAAAAAAATGACAATAAACATACCTGTAAATCCACAAAGAAATGGCTAGAGAAAAAAAAAGGACGGTTTTTGAATGACCACGTTAAAGCGCGGCTTTGAATTACAGCGAGATGCTGTGAGAGGCATTTGAAACAAGATGTGAGTGCAAAAAAAAACATACAAAATTTCACACTAGAACATATTCTCCATAGAAGAGTGGAAAAAATAGCTCCCAGTCGATGTCAGAGAACTAAAAAACAATTATAAGAAACCCCCGCTTGAGGTTGTTTCTGTCAAAGGAGGCGCTACCAAGTATTAGACCCAAGGGTTGACTATAAGACCTTTGTTAAATTTCTTTAATCCTCCGACTCCGAATACTTTTCTTCCTCTCCCTACTATCAATATTATAAACATTTGCATACTTTTTTTTAATGTATGCAGACATCTGATGTAGGCCGAAAATAGTGCTAACAGAGTGATAATCTGGTTCATATATTACATTTTACAAACTGTCTCCCTTAGTAGATATTAAATGTAAATAAGTACATTTACATTGGGGGAAATGTTTAAGACTGGCGTTTCATAAACCAGTCTTAATATAAAGAAGTTTGGAGTAAGATGCAACACATTTAGTAAGAGGTGAACACCTCTTAAAAAATGTGTTGCAACTTTCGGCTGATCATGCGCCACAATTATGGTGTAACGACCACGGCCGCGCACCATCCATTCCCAGATTCCCAACATACTGGGCACACAGGTTTGCTTTATAAATTGTATTAGGATCGATTGATCGTGTTAAAGGGGTATTCCCAGTATGGACAATAATCACCTATCCACTGGATAGGTAATAAGGGTATGTGCACACGAGAACTGGCTTTTACGTCTGAAAAGACAGACTGTTTTCAGGAGAAAACAGCTGCGTCGTTTCAGACGTAAAAGCTCCTCCTCGCATTTTGCGAGGCGTCTTTGACGCCCGTAACCTTGAGCTGTTCTTCATTGACTTCAATGAAAAACGGCTCAAATTACGTTTCAAAGAAGTGTCCTGTGCTTCTTTGATGAGGCAGTCATTTTACGCGTCGTCGTTTGACAGCTGTCAAACGACGACGCGTAAATTACTGGTCGTCGGCACAGTACGTCGGCAAACCCATTCAAATGAATGGGCAGATGTTTGCCGTTCGTATTGGAGCCGTATTTTCAGGCGTAAAACGAGGCATAATACGCCTCGTTTACGCCTGAGAATAGGTCGTGTGAACCCAGCCTAATTGTCTGATTGCTGGAGGCCTCTACTGCTTGCACCTTGACTGATCACGAGAATGGGGGTCTTAAACCTCCAGATCCTCCTCACTGCACCCCCCGCAGTAAGAAAGAGCTTGAATGAAGCGATGGTCGAGCATGCACTCCACCGCTAAATTTAGTGACACAAACAGCTGAAAACAATGCTCGGCTGTTTTTATCAGTCCCATAGACATTGAATTGTGCGACGGACATATATGCTCAACCGTCGCTTACCTCTCACTGCAGGGGGTGCAATGACAAGGTGTTTGGGGCCTCGTTCTCGCGATCGGTTGGAGTTCCAATGGTGGGGCCCCAGCCATTAGACAATTATCACCTATCCTGTGGATAGGTGATAATTGTCCATTCTGGTACAACTCCTCTAACGATCGTTTGTCCCCATACAGTTCAAATCGGCCATGTAAAGGGCCTTTAAACGAGCCTTTAAACCAGTTATTTTCGGCAATCGTTAAGGGCCAAAATCTCCCCGTGTAAACCAGGCGCTGAACTCATGCTGTTGTGGGCAAGAAGGTTACTTTTTTACTATGCCGAAAATGGAGAAACTTTGTTAGAACTGCTTGGACACCAAGCTAGTTATCTAAAAAATGCTTTATTTGCAGTGTTAAAATGCCACACATCAAAGGGCTCAATTTACCCCTTCATTAGGCTTTACATATAATTTATATCTCATAACATTTATATCCCATAATGCCTGCTGAGAAATATGGTGCAGGATATTGAACAGTGCCAGGCTATACCTTCTAGATAGAAAAAAGGACTTAGGAAAGTAATTGTCAGCCGTTCTTTAAAAATATCCATTTGGGTATGAATTAAAATCTCTCCAATTGTGTTCTACTTAAAAACACTACTTAAAACTAATCTATAGACTCTAATCAGTACCAATAATGGAAGATCAATCTTTAATGTTTTGTTGCGGATCGCTGAACCCAGGAAAATGCATAATCATAAAATAGTGTATTCCGTCATTTAAAAAAAATGTGGAAAAAAAATTACATATTTTTAGGAAAGGAAAATACACTTCAAAATGGAAGATAACTATTTGTAGATCAAATTAAAAGGAAGGTTTAATATGGAACAGATTTAAGTCCATTTTCTCTCTAGTTTGCCCTCACACAATGTCATAAAAATAAAATAAACTATAAAATAATGATTGAATAATGCTGTAAAATGTTTTTTAAAATGTTCTCTGCGCTAAATATGTCCTCATATAAAGTGGTTCTAGCTATAAACCGGATAATAAAGATATAATGCTTTCCTGTGGTGTTTGCAGTCATGCTACCAGAGTAATTAAATATAAAGGCAGAACATGATAGAAATACAACGCAAGTCATAATCTAAGTACATCCTGCCAATTATACAGAGCAGCCACGCATAACTGCTAAGGCTTTATTCACATCTGCGTCAGGGCTCGGTTCTGACGTTCCGTTTGAGCTTTCCATCAAAATGGAGCCCTAACTGAAACAAATGGTAACCATAGGTTTCCTTTTCCATCACCATTGATTTCAATGGTGATGGATCCGATGCAAATGGTTTCCATTTGTCTCTGTTGTACAAGTGTTCTGTCGTTTTGACGGAATGAATAGCGTAGTCGACTATGGTATTGCTTCCGTCAAAACGACAGAACGCTTGCACAACGGAGACAAACGGAAACCATTTGCACCGGATCCGTCACCATTGAAATCAATGGTGATGGAAACGGAAACCTATGGTTACCATTTGTTTCAGTCAGGGCTCCGTTCTGATGGAAAGCTCCAACAGAACGTCAGAACGGAGCCCTGATGCAGATGTGAACGAAGCCTAACATATGCCCCGCAATACACGAAGAATTTTTTAAGAGCAGGCATAGATTTTAGAATAAGATTTGAACGTAGCAAAATACCAAAAAAGGCGACATGAAAGTGCAGGTTTAGCTCAGGTTTTTAATGCAATTCTTGAAGCCAAAACCAGGTGTTAGTCATAAAGGGAGTGAAAGTATAAAGGACAGATACTACTTCTCCACCTTTTTTTAATCCACTTCTAGTTTTGGCTTTAAAAGATGGCTAAAAAAACCTGCATGCATACGGGCAGCATAATACCTATTCAAACAATTATAGCCAGCACCTAGCTGGCGCAGATTTCACTCTGTGGGGCTTACTAAGGAAGACGCCCTTGCCGAGCCTTGTACATTGCCCACCCAGATCAGACTACCGCCCCCCCCCCCCACTACACACACACACACCTCACCACTCCACTTCTCCCCATCCAGGTTGCCTCAGGCTCTCACTACCGGCCGCGGCTGATACAATGTACTGGCGTCAGGAAACATCAGAACATTGTATGTGAGGCAGCACTGATGACTTTGAGTGCTGCAACGCATATAAGGCCCTGACAATTCTTGGCGTTAGGACTTTGTATGAGCCGCAACATGCGGAGGGGACCCGGAGGGGAAAAGAAAAGAGGAGCTGTGAGGTGAGCATCCAATTTTTTTTTTTTACTGATGGGTGGGGGAAAATTGATGGCGCACAGCCTATGAAAGATGCAGCAGATTTATTAGGAGGCATGCTCCTCTTAATAAATCTGTTGCACCTTATTCCAGCAGAGCAGATAGCCAAGACTGGCGAAGGGAACCCCAGTCTCAATAAATCTGCCCCGATATGTCTTTAATTATTTTGTTTAGCCATTTGCTAGTGAAGAGCATCTTGTTGAGTGTCTGTTTATTATCAACATATTTTTCTTATCTCTTCAGGTAAACTAAAGTGCTCACGTATCATGTCTTTCGAAGCCCAGTAACATTCCCTCTAATATTTCTTCTACCATTAGTGGGATTTTATATCTTCATGATCCTGACTGCACTAGCAAATCACTAGCTGCCAGGGTAACATCAATATGGACAAAACATCACTATGTTCGGCAGCGTTTGGCATAATCAGGTGTTGTGTCGTCGCTATGGAAAACACATAATCTTGTAGGATCATAAACCAGGAAAGAATGGCCCAAAGAACAGCTATCCTTTGTAAATACACTTACAATTCCTATCTAGATCCTTGTGGATCTAATGATGCAATATTTGGGAACTGTTATATTGCTTCCTGTGGGATGCTTGGATCTTAAAACAAAAATAAAAATAAAATAATAAAGCTGAAGACAACACGGGCCGGAGTGACACCTGTGCCAGCCATATGGATAGGTTCACACATTATGGCTGCTGTAGTTTACAGAGTCCAAAATTTATATAGCATGCTATTCCTGGCATTTGTAAGGCCTTTTCCCCCAACTTTAAATGGGACAAAAAAAAATAATGTAAAAACTATAATTTGACGTGATTTCTACTGCATATTCAGTTTTCCCCTACTGCTTTCATTGCATTTGGCACATTACCTCATGACTTCCCTGGAACAGGTTGTGATCAGATAAGTAGAACATAAACAGTGTAGCAGCATGTCAAATTGTGTGAAACTGCATTTATCAAATTAACTGTTCACATATGATCGAGCTTGTTGCCCTTAGGAAGAATGACCAAAAAGTTGTAGCCAGGAAATGATGTGGAACTAAACATTCGTGCAACATGAACATTTAAGGAAACAGAAATCTGAAATGCTTAAAGAGAATGTTTCGCTAGAATTTTTTTACATTTTTTTTAGTTAAACAAATATTATTTAATAATACATTTTTTAATAAGTTTTGAATAAGTTTGAATAATAAGTTTTCATTTTTTCACAAGTCAGGAAATATTATAAATTTGATTCTAATTTATAACATTTCCATGTGCTGTTCACTAGAGGGAGCAGTTCCCAAAATTGCAGCATGGTCAATGTGGTAAAGCAACCTCATTGCTTTATGCTGCAAATTTGGGGTAGACACACTCGCTCTAGTGTTCTCACACAATCCCCCCTCCCTTATCCTGGCTAGTGCCAGGAGAAGAAGGGGGTTGAATCTTCAAACCTCCTACACTGAGTGCCGCCATTTTCTGAGCGAATGCACAGTGTAGGAGGATTAGATACAGTGCTAATCAGACAGTATAACACGAACATACAAGAACATAATACACAC
Organism: Rhinoderma darwinii; assembly: GCF_050947455.1. NCBI lineage: Eukaryota > Metazoa > Chordata > Amphibia > Anura > Rhinodermatidae > Rhinoderma > Rhinoderma darwinii. The sequence goes on from NC_134688.1 coordinate 205,419,385, forward strand.
ATCACAAACATAACTTACCTGCACCTGCCGCCGCTGCCGCCTCCGCTCCTATTCCTTGCACCTTCGCTTCCTTGAACATATGGCCGGAAGCCGCGGCCGGAAGTCGTCATCTGACTGTCCAGCAGCAGCTTCTGGTCCACATGAAAATGGCGCCGGATTTCGCTCTGCTAACGAGCTTCGTTTTTCTGCGTTTCGTACGCTGCAGTGAATGGAACGGCTCCCGTTCGCATTTTCTATGGGGATGTATGTGCCGTATTCCGTTAATCGACACATACAGAGATGAAAAAAAAAAATGGCAGCCCCCATATAGAAGTAAAAGTAAGAAAAAAAAAATAAGTAGAACACAAATAAATACAATTTATGTTAATATCATACTAAAAGCAATATTATAAAAAAAAATAAACATTACACCTTCCCTTTAATGCATTCTGGTTTAAAATCTTGTAGATGTAACATAAGTGAAATTATATATATTATATATATTAAAAATAAATGAAAGCATATACACTACCGTTCAAAAGTTTAGGGTCACTTAGAAATTTCCTTATTTTTGAAAGAAAAGCACAGTTTTTTTTAATGAAGATAACATTAAATTAATCAGACATACACTCTATACATTTTTAATGTGCTAAATGACTATTCTAGCTGCAAATGTCTGGTTTTTAATGCAATATCTACATAGGTGTATAGAGGCCCATTTCCAGCAACCATCACTCCAGTGTTCTAATGGTACATTGTGTTTGCTAACTGTGTTAGAAGGCTAATGGATGATTAGAAAACACTTGAAAACCCTTGTGCAATTATGTTAGCACCGCTGTAAACAGTTTTGCCGTTTAGAGGCGCTATAAAACTGACCTTCCTTTGAGCTAGTTGAGAATCTGGAGCATTACATTTGTGGGTTCGATTAAACTCTCAAAATGGCTAGAAAAAGAGAGCTTTCATGTGAAACTCGACAGTCTATTCCTGTTCTTAGAAATGAAGGCTATTCCATGTGAGAAATTGCCAAGAAACAGAAGATTTCCTACAACCTTGTGTACTACTCCCTTCAGAGGACAGCACACACAGGCTCTAACCAGAGTAGAAAGAGAAGTGGGAGTCCCCGCTGCACAACTGAGCAACAAGACAAGCACATTAGAGTATCTAGTTTGAGAAATAGACGCCTCACAGGTCCTCAACTGGCAGCTTCATTAAATAGTACCCGCAAAACGCCAGTGTCAACGTCTACAGTGAAGAGGCGACTCCGGGATGCTTGCCTTCAGGGCAGAGTTGCAAAGAAAAAGCCATATCTGAGACTTGCTAATAAAAGGAAAAGATTAATATGGGCAAAAGCACACAGACATTGGACAGAGGAAGTTTGGAAAAAAGTGTTATGGACAGACGAATCGAAGTTTGAGGTGTTTGGATCACACAGAAGAACATTTGTGAGATGCAGAACAACTGAAAAGATGCTAGAAGAGTGCCTGATGTCATCTGTCAAGCATGGTGGAGGTAATGTGATGGTCTGGGGTTGCTTTGGTGCTGGTAAAGTGGGAGTTTTGTACAAGGTAAAAGGGATTTTGAATAAGGAAGGCTATCACTCCATTTTGCAACGCCATGCCATACCCTGTGGAAAGCGCTTGATTGGAGCCAATTTCATCCTACAACAGGACAATGACCCAAAGCGCACCTCCAAATTATGCAAGAACTATTTAGGGAAGAAGCAGGCAGCTGGTATTCTATCTGTAATGGAGTGGCCAGCGCAGTCACCAGATCTCAACCCCATAGAGCTGTTGTGGGAGCAGCTTGACCGTATGGTACGCAAGAAGTGCCTATCAAGCCAATCCAACTTGTGGGAGGGCCTTCTGGAAGCATGGGGTGAAATTTCTCCCGATTACCTCAGCAAATTAACAGCTAGAATGCCAAAGGTCTGCAATGCTCTAATTGCTGCAAATGGAGCATTCTTTGACGAAAGCAAAGTTTGAAAGAGAAAATTATTATTTCAAATAAAAATCATTATTTCTAACCTTGTCAATGTCTTGACTATATTTTCTAGTCATTTTGCAACTCATTTGATAAATATAAGTGTGAGTTTTCATGGAAAACACAAAATTGTCTCGGTGACCCCAAACTTTTGAATGGTAGTGTACATATAAAGACTATGTAGATTGATAACACTGCAAATGACAATATACAGCAGTAGCGGCCAACCCGTAATATTGTGGGGGCCTCAAATGCGCTGGGCTGCCCATTGCATTTTGCTAGCATTTTTCTACACGTGTATTTGTAGTTGGCATTTGCTAAATATTTTTTATTTTTCTAAAAACAGGTTTATACTTTTCTGAGAGTTGTTCTAGTTTTTGGCAAAATACATATAGAGGGAACAACGGCCACAGGCATTTAAAAAGGCGCATACATTGATACATATACATACACAAATTTTGAAGATGGCAAATATAGGGAAATACTACTGCATCCTCATAACAAAGAGAGAAGAGGAGAAACAGAGAAGTTCTTCTGTTTCTTAGGGTATGTTCACGCGCAGTGGTTTCAGACGTAATTTGGGCGTTTTACGCCTCGAATTACGCCTGAAAAACCGCCCCTAATACGCCTACAAACATCTTCCGATTGCTTTTAATAGGAATTACGATGTTCTGTTCCCACGAGCCTTTATTTTACGCTTCGCTGTCAAAAAACGGAGCGTAAAAAGACGCTCCGTAAAAAGAAGTAGCATGTCACTTCTTGAGGCGTTTTTGGAGCTGATTTTCCATTGAACACTATGAAAAACGACTCAAAAACGCCTGAGTGTATGTTCACACGCTGAGAGGCATTTACGTGTGAAAAGACAGACAGTTAACAGCTGCCTCGTTTCACACGTAAATGCTCCTCCTCGTAATTTACGAGGCGTCTGTGACGCTCGTAAATCTTGAGCTGTGCTTCATTGAGTTCAATGAAGAACAGCTCAAATTACGTGGCAAAGAAGTGCCCTGCACTTCTTTGCCGAGGCAGTCCATTTACGCGTCGTCGTTTGACAGCTGTCAAACGACGACGCGTAAATTACAGGTCGTCTGCACAATACGTCGGCAAACCCATTCAAATTAATGGGCAGATGTTTGCCGACGTATTGTAGCCCTATTTTCAGGCGTAAAACGAGGCATAATACGCCTCGTTTACGCCTGAAAATAGGTCGTGTGAACCCAGCCTCCCACGACCTATTTTCAGACGTAAACGAGGCGTATTATGCCTTGTTTTACGTCTGAAAATACGGCTCCGTACTGTGCAAAATGCGAGGAGGAGCATTTACGTGTGAAACGAGGCAGCTGTTAACAGTCTGTCTTTTCACACGTAAATGCCTCTCATCGTGTGAACATACCCTCAACCCAGCCTTATTGTTGGGCAATGCATTCAGCAAACAGGAGTGCTCATGTCTGATCATTATGCTGGGGAAAGCAGCTGCACCATATGAATAAGCTTCCTCCTGGAATCTGCACATTAACCCCTTCCCGACATTTGACGTACATGTACGTCATGGAAAGTACTGACTTCCCGCATCTTGCCGTACATGTACGTCAAACGTTTGGCACCGGCTCAGAAGCTGAGCCGGTCCCATCATCACCGGATCTCAGCTGTATCTTACAGCTGACATCCGACTGTAACGGCGGGGACCGAAATTAGCTTCGATCCCCGCCATTAACCCCTTAAGTGCAGCGCTCAAACGCGATCGCTGCACTTAAGGTGTTTGCAGCTCATCGGAACCCCAGTAATGAAATTGCCGGGGTTCCGGTGGCTGCAATGGCAACCGGAGGCCTAATACTGGCCTCCCGGTCTGCCTAGCACCGAAGCCGGTCAAGATCCGCCCGGCGGCGGAGCCTGATCGGCTTCCGTAGCTGCCGGCAAGATGGCGCCGGGTCAGGAGCTGATCCGGCGTCATCAGCGGTGGAAGTCAGCTGTACTGTACAGCTGACATCCACCTGTAACGGCAGGAACCGGAGCTAGCTCCGATCCCTGCCATTAACCCCTTCGATTCAGCAATCGAAAGCGATTGCTGCATCGTAGCGGTTACAAGCAGATCGCCAGCCCTGACAGGCAATCGGGACTGGCGACTGCTGTTATGGCAACAGGAGACACAATGGTCTCCTGCTCTGCCATTACGGAAGCCGATTTAGGCCCCGCCGGGAGGCGAAGCCTAAACGGCTTGCTGTCAGTGAATGACTGACAGATCTAATACATTGCACTACATAGGTAGTGCAATGTATTAGAAAAAAAAAAATCTGACCGTTGGACCTTCAAGTCCCCTAGTGGGACTTGAGAAAAAGTGTAAAAAAAGTATAAAAAAGTGTAAAAAAAAGTGCAAAAAATAAAAGTTTGAAAACAATAAAAGTTTCAAGTAATCAAATAACACACAATCCCCCTTTTACTCTTATCAAGTCCTTTATTATTGAAAAATAATAATAAACCATATGTATTTGGTATCGCCACGACCGTAACGACCGGAGGTATCAAAATATTATATTATTTATTGCACGCGGTGAACAGCGTAAAAAAAACCCGTAAAAAACGTTACCAGAGTTTCTGTTTTTTAGTCACTTTGCCCTACAAATATTACAATAAAAAGTGATCAAAAAGTCGCACGTATCCAAAAATGGTACCTATAAAAACTATAGCTCGTCCCGCAAAAAACAAGCCCTCATACAACTCCGTCGACAAAAAAATTAAAACGTTATGGTTCTCACAACTTGGCGACAGAAAAAATACATTCTTTTTACAAAAGTAATTTTATTGTGCAAAAAGTTGTAAAACATAAAAAAGTTCTATAAATGAGGTATCGCCGGAATCGTACTGACCCGCAGAATAAAGGTAACATGTAGTTTATAATGCGTGGTGAACTCTGTATAAAAAAAAACCAAAAAAAGCTGTGCCAGAATTGCGTTTTTTGGTTTACCTGGCATCCCAAAAAATAGGATAAAAGGTGATCAAAAAGTCACATGTACCCCAAAATGGTACCAATAATAACTACAGCTCGTCCCGCAACAAACCAGCCCTCATACCGCTACGTCTATGAAAAATAAAATTAGTTATGGCTCCAATAAGTCAGGAAATAAAAAAATATGCAGTTGTGCCCGAGGAGAACATTTCTTCTGTTTCAAGAGGCGATTTATCAAGGACCTAAAATTAGGGAACCAGGAAGGGAGGGCCCAATCATATCCGATGGAAGCGACGGTGCCCGTATTATACCAGGATAATACTTTCCCAGCAAAATTCCCCAAACTACAAAGGCGCGGAGTGTGGACCAAAAGGGGGATAAGAAATGACACCATTTATCAGTGCGACACCGGCCTGTGCAGAAAGGATTGCTTCACAGCGTAACACACATCTATGGATTATTTTTATTTTTTTATACCACCTGACTATGCCCCTTATATACTCCGCCCCGCTTACATGTACCCCCACATTATAAAACACCAGCAATACTCAAACAAATATAGTACCAAGCAAAATCCGCTCTCCAAAAGCCAAATGGTGCTCCCTCGGCCCTGAACCCTACAGCGTGCCCAAACAGCAGTTTCCTTCAACATATATGGCACCGTCATACCCGTGAGAACCCTTTTAACAATTTTTGTGGTGTGTGTCTCCAGCGTCATAAGCTGGGCATGACATATTTGCCACTGAATGGCATATCTAGGGAAAAATATAAATTTTTAATTTGCACCATCCGCAGCGCATTCATTTATGGAAAAGACCTGTGGGGTGAAAATGCTCACTACACCCCTTAATAAATGCCTTGAGGGGTGCAGTTCCATAATGGGGTCACTTATCAGGGGTTTCTTTTTATTATTTCACATCTGAGCCTCTGCAGTTGTGAACCAATACTTTGTAAATCGCCAAATTAGGCCTCCACTCCGCATGGTACTCTTCACTTCTGAGCCCTGTCATATGTCCAGACAAAAGATTAGGGCCACATGTAGGGTGTTTCTAAAACCGGGAAACACCGCATAATAATTAGAGAGCTGTCTTGTTATGGTGGCACAAGCCGGGCACCACATATTGGCATATCTATGGAAAAAAATCCCATTTTCACTCTGCAACATTGAGCGCACACTAATTTCTACAAAACACCTGCAGGGTTAAAATGCTTACTACACCCCTTGGTAAATGCATTGAGGGGTGTAGTTTACAAAATGGGGTCACTTCTGGGGGGTTTCCACTGTTTTGGGCCCACAGGTGCCCAGAAACCAATCCAGCAACATCTGCACTCCAAATGGCGGTCCTTCCCTTCTGAGCCCTGCCGTTTGCCCAAACAGCAGTTTATGACCACATATGGGGTATTGCCGTACTCGGGAGAAATAGCTTTACAAATGTTGGGTTCTTTTTTTCCTTTATTTGTTGAGAAAATGAAAAAATTTGCGCTAAAGCTACGTCTTATTGAAGAAAAAGGACTGTTTTTATTTTCACTGACTAATTCTAATAAATTCTATGAAACATCTGTGGGGTCAAAATGCTCACTACACCCCTAGATGCATTCTTCAAGAGGTGTAGTTTCCTAAATGGAGTCCCTTTTTGGGCGTTTTCATTGTTTTGTCCCCTCAGGGGCTTTGCAAATGTGACCTGGCCTCCGCAAATCATTCCTGCTAAATGTGATCTCAAAAAGTCAAATAGTGCTCTTTCCCTTCTAAGCCCTGCCGTGTGTCCAAACAGCCGTTTATTACCACATGTGGGGTATTGTTTTACTCGGGAGAAATTGCTTTACAAATTTTGTGGTGCTTTTTCTCCTTTAGTCCTTCTGGAAATGAGAAAAAATTAGCTAAACCTACATTTTCTTTGAAAAAATGTAGATTATTATTTTCAGGGCCTACTTCCAATAATTTCTGCAAAAAAACTGTGGTGTCAAATCGCTCACTATACCCCTAGATAATTTCCTCAATGGGTGTTGTTTCCAAAATGGGGTCACTTGTGGGGGGTTTCCACTGTTTTGTCCCCTCAGGGGCTTTGTAAATGTAACATGGCCTCCGCAAACCATTCCTGCTAAATTTGAGTTCCAAAAGCCAAATGGCGCTCTTTCCCTTCTCAGCCTCGCCGTGTGTCCAAACAGCCGTTTATTACCACATGTGGGGTACTGTTTTACTCGGGAGAAATTTCTTTACAAATTTTATGGTGATTTTTCTCCTTTAGTCCTTGTGGAAATGAAAAAAAATTAGCTAAACCTACATTTTATTTGAAAAAATGTAGATTTTCATTTTCACAGCCTACTTGCAAAAATTTCTGCAAAAAACCTGTGGGGTCAAAATGCTCACTATACCCCTAGATAATTTCCTCAAGGGGTATAGTTTCCAAAATGGGGTCACTTGTTTGGGGTTTTCACTGTTTTGTCCCCTCAGGGGCTTTGTAAATGTGACATGGCCTCCGCAAACCATTCCTGCTAAATGTGAACTCCAAAAGCCAAATGGCGCTCTTTCCCTTCTCAGCCACGCCGTGTCTCCAAACAACCGTTTATTACCACATGTGAGGTATTGTTTTACTCGGGAGAAATTGCTTTACAAATTTTGCGGTGCTTTTTCTCCTTTAGTCCTTGTGGAAATGAGAAAAAAAATCGCTAAACCTACATTTTCTTTGAAGAAATGTTGATTTTAATTTTCACGGCCTACTTCCAATAATTTCTGTAAAAAACCTGTGCGGTGAAAATGCTCACTACACCCCTAGATAATTTCCTTGAGGTGTCTAGTTTCCCAGATGGGGTCACTTTTGGGGGATTTTGACTGTTTTGGCACCGCAAGAGCCCTTCAAACCTGACATGGTGCCTAAAATATATTCTAACAAAAATAAGGCCCCAAAATCCACTAGGTGCTCCTTTGCTTCTGAGGCCGGTGTTTCAGTCCAGTAGCACGCTACGGCCACATGTGGGATATTTCCTAAAACTGCAAAAACTGGGCAACAAATATTGAGTTGCATTTCTCTGGTAAAACCTTCTGTGTTATAAAAAAAATTGTATTAAAAATGTATTTCTGCAGAAAAATATGAAATTTGTAAATTTCACCTCTACTTTGCTTTAATTCCTGTGAAATGTTTAAAGGGTTAAGACATTTTCTAAATGCTGTTTTGAATACTTTGAGGGGTGAAGTTTTTAAAATGGGGTGACTTTTTTGGGGTTTCTAATATATAAGGCCCTCAAAACCACTTCACAACTGAACTGGCCCCTGTAAAAATAGCCTTTTGAAATTTTCTTGAAAATGTGAGAAATTGCTGCTAAAGTTCTAAGCCTTGTGAGGTCATAGAAAAATAAAAGGATGTTCAAAAAACGATGCCAATCTAAAGTAGACATATGGGGGATGTTAATTAGCAACAATTTTGTGTATTATAACTGCCTGTCTTACAAGCAGATACATTTAAATTGAGAAAAATGCTAATTTTTGCAATTTTTCGCTAAATTTTGGTGTTTTTCACAATTAAATACTGAACATATCGAGCAAATTTTGCCAGTAACATAAAGTCCAATGTGTCACGAGAAAACAATCTCAGAATCGCTTGGATAGGTGAAAGCATTCCGGAGTTATTACCACATAAAGTGACACATGTCAGATTTGAAAAATGAGGCTCTGTCAGGAAGGTCAAAAGTGGCTAAAGAGGGAAGGGGTTAAAACACCCGAGGGCATCATTGATACACAGTATTTTAACACAGGGTATTGATTATAACTAATGTCTATATCTGGAAATTGGTTGTCCACTATAGCAAGATGGGAACAGTTTTAATCTCGAATTATATCTAAAATCTAATTGGTTGCTGTTTGTTTTAATAACTAAGCCCCAATGAGATTGACTAAAAACGGTCTCCTAGGAACCAATCAGAGTTCGGCTTTTATTTTCTAAACTGCACTGAAAAAACGAAACATTGGCTGTAATAGTTTTCTAAAAGGGCACGACCAGACGTGGCGGAGGTTTTCCGCTGCAAATGTTGGTGCAGATTTGGGCCATTTACGCAACGAATCTGCACCAGCATTTGCATATTTGACAGGTAATTCAGACGTTGCAGAAAAGACAGCGGACTTGCCACAGATTTTAGTTTTTGCATTGCAAAGGCTGAAATCCGCAGTGAAATTCCGCTTCTTCTCCGCAACAGTCAGTGCATGTGCAGAGGGAAAATTCCGCACTGCAGCCTATGGTCCGCAGCTGAGTTTTCCGCAACGTCTGAACTAACTTGCCTAAAAATGTATTGAAACAACTGTAAAAAAACGCCGCAGGAGAATTCCACTGCGGACTGTCCGCAGCGGAATTCCACTGCAATTCCGCCACGTCTAGCCGTGCCCTAAGTAACAAGGTAAGTACAGTAGATCAAAAAATATCACAGACGTTATAATGGCTCTCCTGTCTCTAGTTCCACGAACATGGAGTGCCTCAATGCAAAGTTCTATATATAGTATATGCAGATCTATATTACACTTTATAGTTAACCCCTTCCCGACATTTGACGTACATGTACGTCATGGAAAGTACTGACTTCCCGCATCTTGCCGTACATGTACGTCAAACGTTTGGCACCGGCTCAGAAGCTGAGCCGGTCCCATCATCACCGGATCTCAGCTGTATCTTACAGCTGACATCCGACTGTAACGGCGGGGACCGAAATTAGCTTCGATCCCCGCCATTAACCCCTTAAGTGCAGCGCTCAAACGCGATCGCTGCACTTAAGGTGTTTGCAGCTCATCGGAACCCCAGTAATGAAATTGCCGGGGTTCCGGTGGCTGCAATGGCAACCGGAGGCCTAATACTGGCCTCCCGGTCTGCCTAGCACCGAAGCCGGTCAAGATCCGCCCGGCGGCGGAGCCTGATCGGCTTCCGTAGCTGCCGGCAAGATGGCGCCGGGTCAGGAGCTGATCCGGCGTCATCAGCGGTGGAAGTCAGCTGTACTGTACAGCTGACATCCACCTGTAACGGCAGGAACCGGAGCTAGCTCCGATCCCTGCCATTAACCCCTTCGATGCAGCAATCGAAAGCGATTGCTGCATCGTAGCGGTTACAAGCAGATCGCCAGCCCTGACAGGCAATCGGGACTGGCGACTGCTGTTATGGCAACAGGAGACACAATGGTCTCCTGCTCTGCCATTACGGAAGCCGATTTAGGCCCCGCCGGGAGGCGAAGCCTAAACGGCTTGCTGTCAGTGAATGACTGACAGATCTAATACATTGCACTACATAGGTAGTGCAATGTATTAGAAAAAAAAAAATCTGACCGTTGGACCTTCAAGTCCCCTAGTGGGACTTGAGAAAAAGTGTAAAAAAAGTATAAAAAAGTGTAAAAAAAAGTGCAAAAAATAAAAGTTTGAAAACAATAAAAGTTTCAAGTAATCAAATAACACACAATCCCCCTTTTACTCTTATCAAGTCCTTTATTATTGAAAAATAATAATAAACCATATGTATTTGGTATCGCCACGACCGTAACGACCGGAGGTATCAAAATATTATATTATTTATTGCACGCGGTGAACAGCGTAAAAAAAACCCGTAAAAAACGTTACCAGAGTTTCTGTTTTTTAGTCACTTTGCCCTACAAATATTACAATAAAAAGTGATCAAAAAGTCGCACGTATCCAAAAATGGTACCTATAAAAACTATAGCTCGTCCCGCAAAAAACAAGCCCTCATACAACTCCGTCGACAAAAAAATTAAAACGTTATGGTTCTCACAACTTGGCGACAGAAAAAATACATTCTTTTTACAAAAGTAATTTTATTGTGCAAAAAGTTGTAAAACATAAAAAAGTTCTATAAATGAGGTATCGCCGGAATCGTACTGACCCGCAGAATAAAGGTAACATGTAGTTTATAATGCGTGGTGAACTCTGTATAAAAAAAAACAAAAAAAAGCTGTGCCAGAATTGCGTTTTTTGGTTTACCTGGCATCCCAAAAAATAGGATAAAAGGTGATCAAAAAGTCACATGTACCCCAAAATGGTACCAATAATAACTACAGCTCGTCCCGCAACAAACCAGCCCTCATACCGCTACGTCTATGAAAAATAAAATTAGTTATGGCTCCAATAAGTCAGGAAATAAAAAAATATGCAGTTGTGCCCGAGGAGAACATTTCTTCTGTTTCAAGAGGCGATTTATCAAGGACCTAAAATTAGGGAACCAGGAAGGGAGGGCCCAATCATATCCGATGGAAGCGACGGTGCCCGTATTATACCAGGATAATACTTTCCCAGCAAAATTCCCCAAACTACAAAGGCGCGGAGTGTGGACCAAAAGGGGGATAAGAAATGACACCATTTATCAGTGCGACACCGGCCTGTGCAGAAAGGATTGCTTCACAGCGTAACACACATCTATGGATTATTTTTATTTTTTTATACCACCTGACTATGCCCCTTATATACTCCGCCCCGCTTACATGTACCCCCACATTATAAAACACCAGCAATACTCAAACAAATATAGTACCAAGCAAAATCCGCTCTCCAAAAGCCAAATGGTGCTCCCTCGGCCCTGAACCCTACAGCGTGCCCAAACAGCAGTTTCCTTCAACATATATGGCACCGTCATACCGTGAGAACCCTTTTAACAATTTTTGTGGTGTGTGTCTCCAGCGTCATAAGCTGGGCATGACATATTTGCCACTGAATGGCATATCTAGGGAAAAATATAAATTTTTTTTTGCACCATCCGCAGCGCATTCATTTATGGAAAAGACCTGTGGGGTGAAAATGCTCACTACACCCCTTAATAAATGCCTTGAGGGGTGCAGTTCCATAATGGGGTCACTTATCAGGGGTTTCTTTTTATTATTTCACATCTGAGCCTCTGCAGTTGTGAACCAATACTTTGTAAATCGCCAAATTAGGCCTCCACTCCGCATGGTACTCTTCACTTCTGAGCCCTGTCATATGTCCAGACAAAAGATTAGGGCCACATGTAGGGTGTTTCTAAAACCGGGAAACACCGCATAATAATTAGAGAGCTGTCTTGTTATGGTGGCACAAGCCGGGCACCACATATTGGCATATCTATGGAAAAAAAATCCCATTTTCACTCTGCAACATTGAGCGCACACTAATTTCTACAAAACACCTGCAGGGTTAAAATGCTTACTACACCCCTTGGTAAATGCATTGAGGGGTGTAGTTTACAAAATGGGGTCACTTCTGGGGGGTTTCCACTGTTTTGGGCCCACAGGTTCCCAGAAACCAATCCAGCAACATCTGCACTCCAAATGGCGGTCCTTCCCTTCTGAGCCCTGCCGTTTGCCCAAACAGCAGTTTATGACCACATATGGGGTATTGCCGTACTCGGGAGAAATAGCTTTACAAATGTTGGGTTCTTTTTTTCCTTTATTTGTTGAGAAAATGAAAAAATTTGCGCTAAAGCTACGTCTTATTGAAGAAAAAGGACTGTTTTTATTTTCACTGCCTAATTCTAATAAATTCTATGAAACATCTGTGGGGTCAAAATGCTCACTACACCCCTAGATGCATTCTTCAAGAGGTGTAGTTTCCTAAATGGAGTCCCTTTTTGGGCGTTTTCATTGTTTTGTCCCCTCAGGGGCTTTGCAAATGTGACCTGGCCTCCGCAAATCATTCCTGCTAAATGTGATCTCAAAAAGTCAAATAGTGCTCTTTCCCTTCTAAGCCCTGCCGTGTGTCCAAACAGCCGTTTATTACCACATGTGGGGTATTGTTTTACTCGGGAGAAATTGCTTTACAAATTTTGTGGTGCTTTTTCTCCTTCAGTCCTTCTGGAAATGAGAAAAAATTAGCTAAACCTACATTTTCTTTGAAAAAATGTAGATTATTATTTTCAGGGCCTACTTCCAATAATTTCTGCAAAAAAACTGTGGTGTCAAATCGCTCACTATACCCCTAGATAATTTCCTCAATGGGTGTTGTTTCCAAAATGGGGTCACTTGTGGGGGGTTTCCACTGTTTTGTCCCCTCAGGGGCTTTGTAAATGTAACATGGCCTCCGCAAACCATTCCTGCTAAATTTGAGTTCCAAAAGCCAAATGGCGCTCTTTCCCTTCTCAGCCTCGCCGTGTGTCCAAACAGCCGTTTATTACCACATGTGGGGTACTGTTTTACTCGGGAGAAATTTCTTTACAAATTTTATGGTGATTTTTCTCCTTTAGTCCTTGTGGAAATGAAAAAAAATTAGCTAAACCTACATTTTATTTGAAAAAATGTAGATTTTCATTTTCACAGCCTACTTGCAAAAATTTCTGCAAAAAACCTGTGGGGTCAAAATGCTCACTATACCCCTAGATAATTTCCTCAAGGGTTATAGTTTCCAAAATGGGGTCACTTGTTTGGGGTTTTCACTGTTTTGTCCCCTCAGGGGCTTTGTAAATGTGACATGGCCTCCGCAAACCATTCCTGCTAAATGTGAACTCCAAAAGCCAAATGGCGCTCTTTCCCTTCTCAGCCACGCCGTGTCTCCAAACAACCGTTTATTACCACATGTGAGGTATTGTTTTACTCGGGAGAAATTGCTTTACAAATTTTGCGGTGCTTTTTCTCCTTTAGTCCTTGTGGAAATGAGAAAAAAAATCGCTAAACCTACATTTTCTTTGAAGAAATGTTGATTTTAATTTTCACGGCCTACTTCCAATAATTTCTGTAAAAAACCTGTGCGGTGAAAATGCTCACTACACCCCTAGATAATTTCCTTGAGGTGTCTAGTTTCCCAGATGGGGTCACTTTTGGGGGATTTTGACTGTTTTGGCACCACAAGAGCCCTTCAAACCTGACATGGTGCCTAAAATATATTCTAACAAAAATAAGGCCCCAAAATCCACTAGGTGCTCCTTTGCTTCTGAGGCCGGTGTTTCAGTCCAGTAGCACGCTACGGCCACATGTGGGATATTTCCTAAAACTGCAAAAACTGGGCAACAAATATTGAGTTGCATTTCTCTGGTAAAACCTTCTGTGTTATAAAAAAAATTGTATTAAAAATGTATTTCTGCAGAAAAATATGAAATTTGTAAATTTCACCTCTACTTTGCTTTAATTCCTGTGAAATGTTTAAAGGGTTAAGACATTTTCTAAATGCTGTTTTGAATACTTTGAGGGGTGAAGTTTTTAAAATGGGGTGACTTTTTTGGGGTTTCTAATATATAAGGCCCTCAAAACCACTTCACAACTGAACTGGCCCCTGTAAAAATAGCCTTTTGAAATTTTCTTGAAAATGTGAGAAATTGCTGCTAAAGTTCTAAGCCTTGTGAGGTCATAGAAAAATAAAAGGATGTTCAAAAAACGATGCCAATCTAAAGTAGACATATGGGGGATGTTAATTAGCAACAATTTTGTGTATTATAACTGCCTGTCTTACAAGCAGATACATTTAAATTGAGAAAAATGCTAATTTTTGCAATTTTTCGCTAAATTTTGGTGTTTTTCACAATTAAATACTGAACATATCGAGCAAATTTTGCCAGTAACATAAAGTCCAATGTGTCACGAGAAAACAATCTCAGAATCGCTTGGATAGGTGAAAGCATTCCGGAGTTATTACCACATAAAGTGACACATGTCAGATTTGAAAAATGAGGCTCTGTCAGGAAGGTCAAAAGTGGCTAAAGAGGGAAGGGGTTAAAGTCTATGTACAACTTTGGAAGTAATATTGTTTGTTTTTTTAAATAAATCAACATGGTATGTGTTTTTAAGCAACTTTTAACCTCTAGGCACACCACGATGCAACTGTACAGGACAAACAGGGTGGCCAGTGTCTTAGCGCACGAGGACGTACAGTTACTGCGTTGTTCCAGCTGCACACTTTCGGCAACATTGTGCACCGGGAACTGGGAGGCCAGCTGTCCACGATAGCTGACACTCAACTGTTGCCGATCAGCGGCTCATTTCCGCTGATTTTGGCAATTAACCAATTAAATGCGGTGATCGATTGCAATTGCCGCATTCTAGGGGTTTCTAGCACATCGGCAGACCTCACAATGAAATCGCGAGGTTTGCCGATGGCTAGCATGGCGACCGGAGGTCAAACAATGGCCTCCGTGTCTGACATGTACGGAAGCCCATCAGGACCAGCCTCCTGATAGGCTTCCTGTCAGAGTGACAGGAAGTCACTGTGTCGTTCCCGATGCACACTGTCGGGAGGTCAGCTGTCCACGACAGCTGATGTTCCACTGTTGCCGATCAGCGGCTCATCGCTGCTGATTTCAGCAATTAACCCCTTAAATGCGGCGCTCGATTGTGATCACCACATTTAGGGGGTTTGTAGCACATCGGCAGCCCCCATGCAATTGTGGGGGTTTCTGATGCTTGTGATGGCATTCGGAGGCCAGACAACAGCCTCCAGGTCTGTAATGTATTCTAGCAGGTAAAAAAAAAGTGTAAAAAGTAAAAAATAAAAAAAGAAGAGTTTAAGAAAATGTTTTACAAAAGCATAAAAATAAAAGTTTCTTTTTCCTATAAGTCTTTTATTATAGGAAAAATAAATTAAAACGTTAAAAAACAGTACACATATTTGATATCACCGCGTTCGTAACGACCCAAACGATAAAACTATGTTATTTTTCCTGCACGATGAACCCCCAAAAAAACATAAAACGAAAAAACAATGTCAGAATCACTATTTTTTGGTCACTATCCCTCCCAAAATATACAATAAAAAGTGATCAAATAGTTGCATGTACCTCAAAATAGTACCAATAAAAACTACAACCTGTCCCGCAAACAACAAGCCCTTACACAGCTTTTTTCACTGAAAAATAAAAAAAGTTATGGCTCTCAGAATATGGTGACACAGAAAATAAATCATTTTTATAAACAAGTAATTTTATTGTGCAAACACCACAAAACATACAAAAACTATATACATATGGTATCGCCGTAATCGTATTGACCCGCAGAATAAAGTAAAACTGTCATTTATAGCGCATAATGAACGCCGTAAGAATTAAAAACGCCAAAAATCACAGTTTTTTGGTCACCCTAGCTCTAAATAAAATGTAATAAAAAGTGATCAAGAAATTGTATGTACCAAATGGTACCAATAAAAACTACAGCTCGTTACACCAAAAATAATCCGGAACAGCGCTCAATCGACCAAAAAATAAAAAAGTTATGGCTCTCAGAATATACAAAACATTTTTTTTTAAACTAATAGTTTTTTCTTTGTAAAAGTAGCAGAATGTAAAAAAAAATTATATACATTTGGTTTCAACGTAATCGTATTGATCCGCAGAATAAAGTTAAGTTGTCGTATTTACTGCACGGTGAAAGTGGTAAAAATGAAACCCAAAAAACAATGGAGGAATCGCAGTTTTTTCCAATTTGACACCTCAAAGAATTTTATTTTCAGTTTCCCAGTATATTATATGGTACTTTAATTGGTGTCAATAGAAACTACAACTCTTCCCTCAAAAAATAAGCCCTCACACTGCTCTATTGATGGAAAAATATAAACGTTATGGTGTTTGGAAGGCGAGGAGTGAAAAACTAAAATGGAAAAGCAAAAAAGGATCAGTCCTGCAAAGGTTAATTAATTTCTAATAAAAAAAACAATTATTACCACATGTGGGGTATTGTCATACTAGGGAGAGATTGTGTTACAAATTTTCTCCTTTATCCCTTGTGAAAATGAAAAAATTCAAAATTTTAGTAGAGAAAAAATATTGATATTCAATTTCATGGCCTAATTCCACTAAATTCTGCAAAAAAAACCTGTGGGGTCAAAATGCTCACTATACATCTAGAAAAATTCCTTGAGGGGTGTAGTTTCCCAAATGGGGTCACTTTTGGGGTGTTTCCACTGTTTTGGTCCATCCAGGGCGTTGCAAACGCAACATGGCACTGAAAACCAATCCAGCAAAACCTGCGCTCCAAAATCCAAATGGCGCTCCTTCCCTTCTGAGCCCTGCTGTGGGTCCAAAGAGCAGTTTATTACCACATATGGGGTATTTCCGTAATCGGGAGAAGATGCTTTACAAATGTTGGGGTGCATTTTCATTTTGACAGACTAACTCCAACAAATATAGCAAAATACCTGTGGGGTCATAATGCTTACTATACTCCTAGAAAAATTCCTTGAGGGTGTAGTTCCCAAAATGGGGTCACTTTGGGGGAGTTTATACTGTTTTGGCACCACAAGACCTCTTCAAACCTGACATGGTGCCTAAAATATAATCTAAAAAAAAGGAGGCCCCAAAATCCACTAGGTGCTCTTTTGCTTCTGAGGCCGATGTTTCGGTCCATTAGGACACTAGGGCCACATGTGGGATATTTATGAATACTGCAGAATCTGGGAAATAAATATTGAATGTGTTTCTCTGGTAAAGCCTTCTGTGTTACAGACAAAAATGTATTACAAATGAATTTCGTCAAAAAAAAATGACATTTTAAAATTTCCCCTCTACTTTGCTTTATTTTCTGTGAAACGCCTAAAGGGTTAAGAAACTTTCTGAATGCTGTTTTGAATACTTTGAGGGGGTGCAGTTTTTAAAATGGGGTGATTTATTGGGGGATTGTAATATATAAGGCCCTCAAACTCACTTCAGAACTAAACTGGTACCTGTAAAAATAGCCTTTTGAAATTTTCTTGAGCATGTGAGAAATTACTGCTAAAGTACTAAGCCGTGTAAAATAAAATGGACGTTCAAAAAATGATGCAAACATAAAGTAGACATATGGAAAATGTTAACTAGTGACTATATTTTTGTGGTATTACTATCTGTTTTACCATCAGATCCATTTGCATTTAGAAAAACGCACATTTTTGCACATTTTCTCAAAATTTGTGTGGTTTTCACTAATAAATATTGAATTTATCGATTACATTTTTCCACTTACATAAAGTACAATATGTCACAAGAAAACAATCTCAGAATCGCTTGGATAGGTAAAAGCATACGTCAGATGTGAAAAAAATCAGCTGTGCCACAAGGCCAAAACAGGCTCCGCCCTACAGGGGTTAAATTGACTTTTATTAAAAAATGTTTTTACTTTTTACGATACAGCTTCTATGTCGCAGCTTCCACTGTTGGATTCAGCTGAGAGAGAGCTATCGAACTTCTATGTTTACAGGATACATACATAGAAGCTGTATCGAAAAAGTACAACTTTTTTTTAATAAAGGTCCAATTGAAAGTTGCTTAAAAACACATGACACAATGATTTAATAAAATAATAATAATAATAAGAAGAAGAAGAAATGCCTTTGAAAGGTGTACATAACCTTTAATTATATACTCTTTTACCTTGGTAATGCATGACAGTCATGTGAAAACTAAAACATCGGTTGAACAAAGATGCAAACAATTAATGCCCAGGGCAAATGTAGCTAATCCAATCTTTTGAAGTGCTCAGTGGCAAGCAGTTTTCGTTAATAAAATATCAGGCCTGAAACTGAAGGGCATCTCCTTACGGTTTCATAGCAAACTTACTAGACAGAATTCATCCCACACATCTTTACCTGCAGCTTATCAAGGCAATAAAACCACAGCTACCCTGCCAAAAACCACAAATCCTCAACAAGGAAGTTCCTTTATTTCAGTAGTTCTGAAAACATCCTGAAGCGGGAGTAAAGCTGGCCACACTGTCCTATATTTCTGCTCATCCAACAATGGAGCCAACATTGGGGCTTGCTAGAGGGCTGTTAATTCTGAGGATCAGAGGTTCTCTGATTCCAAATGGCTTTCAAAATATTTGTATCCTGTGAGGCAAAATTCAATTTCAGGCCGTGGCCACACAAGGCAGTTTTGCCTGCATTAGTCTTAGGGTTCACACACACACACACACACACACACACACAGACACACACACAAGCTCGTGGCACTCCATGTGTTGCCCTATGAATCATCCATGTAGAGCCGTATTACAATGCTTCTAGGAGTGAATAGTTGTGTAACAGGGAATTTGATGGAAGATGGCACCATTTTTTTTCTATTAGATTGTTATAGAATTTGACTGAAAACGAATCTCTGTATGTCACCGTAAAAACTCTGAAGCATATGGAAGTAATGTATGGCGTCATACACGTCTATGGGTGCTGTAATAAGGTTGTGTGCATTTAAGCCCTTATCCAAAAGCAAGGAGTTAATCCTAAACAGAGCAAACATTTAAAATAAAAGACATACATTGTACTTGTACTGGTTTTTGGGGAAAAAAGCATGCAAAAATTGCACTAATTTCACTGTGTAAATAGGGACATTTTTATACAGATGTAATACAGCCGCATAATACAGTAGGTTCCGTAATTATTACAGTCGGTTACGATTATTACAGATAGTTATCTAAGTTCAGCCCTGGTGTCTGGAGTTTGTAGCCATAACATGGATCCTAATATGTCGGCCATATTAAAGCCACATGTCGTCACCCAAAGGCTTGACAATTCACAAAGAACATTGTAACATAAATATAAAAATAATGTAAACTAATAAATTAATTTAAAGCCAGTTTTCATACATTAAGTAAAATATTGTAAAACAAAGGTATCCCATGCTGAAGTACTGTAAACCTGTCCTGAAAAACAAAAAACGACATAATACTTTTATTAATATACATCAGAAAAAGACACATTTCTGCCAACAGCCTCTTGGACTGGCGGCACGCTCTATGTTCATGCTTTGAGAGCCCTGCTGAGCAAAAGCCGGTTAGTGTATCACTTCAAAAGATAAATGTTGCTGTGAAGGGGCTGCGTGCTAACATAGTATCCTTATTCTTTTCACAACCAATACATGTTATGTGCGTAAAACACAATAGGAAACGGTGATGTTTAAAGCAGAAGTAGCACCGAATGTACATTATTTCCTTGGAAATGCTGCAGAATTCCGCTTGTCCTTTGCAAGTTTAACAGCCTACCATTCCCATAACTCGGAGAGCAATACTGGAGCTAGCTGGACAGCTGTTACATTTTCCTCCAGGCTTTTATGGCTGCCGAATACATTTACTGGAAGTTCCAGAGACTGGGCTGGCTAAATATTTACCTAATCATTTAATGTCTACCTATCGTTAAATTTATTTTTGCAAAAATAAGTCCCATATTGTTTTGAAATGATATTCTAGGGGGTCAGAGCTCCTTCTTGACAGCAATAGACACTATATAAAGATTCAAATGGCCCATGCCTGAATTTGATTCATTGGGAGCCATATAAATCTGTACTTAGTTTTGTCCCTCTTTGCAGCTGTCAAGAGGGAGCACGGGATTAGACATTATATTCATCTAGGGTTCAGTTTGAAGGTTGCTTAGCACTTCCTATTAAAACTTACCACAACTATTGTTACTATTGTAAACAATTAGCTCTCTTTAGCCAATTATTAGCCATTATGTAAGAAAATGTTTGCACTTACCATGCACAGCCACACATATGTTTGGGGCTGTGTATGTGTAAACAAAAAGGGTTGGGACCCCAGCCATCACACATTGATGTCCTATGGGTCATCAAGGTGTACATCCCAGAAAACCCTTAAAGAGGTTTTCCCATCAGGGACATTTATGGTATATCCACAGGATATGGATGACGCGCCAACACGAACATAAGGGGGAGAGCCCTTTCCATCATGTGGGCTTGTGTCAAAGCATCATCAGGGAGGAAAGGACTACAGGACTTCCAGGAACACATGACTGTATTCTGAATTGATGAATGGGTACACTTTAGACAGAACAAGTTACTTAATATAAAATTATTGGTTGATTTGTATATAATTTTATGGCACTGTACAACCCCTTTAAATTTTATTCAAAGCGTACTGGAGAGCTCTTCTGAATATATAATTTTTCATAATATTTTCTAACATTTGACACATGAAAATAAATCACCTTCCAGCGTGATTAACTCCATAACATCGCTAGATTTGCGGTTTAGAACATGGCCCTATAATGTATTCTACAAGGCCTATAATGGTATGCATGTTGGTAATTTTATTGATCAGACCAAAAGGCGCAACTCTACCATCTCTACTTTCCACTAGGTGGCATAAAACTTCCCACCTATCTTTTGGTATGCACAATGGCTTGCCAAGTAAAAGGTAGCACAAAGACTGGTTCTATATGCCAAACACGTTTATTAGAATACTTTTTAAAAATGCAAATATTGTATGTAGTGAGAAATAGAACAAATTGTGAAAAATTGAAAAAAACATAGTTTGGCTAGTTTAATTATCATCCCCTTCCCCAAGTCTTGCTTACTCGGGTTTCCTTCTTTCCAAGATCATTGTTATTATACAAGATCACACAAAGTGCAAGTGAAGAGGTTTTTTTTACTACCATTATGGCACATTAGTCTTGGATCAGCCATGTATGCATGTTTATTGCCATATGGAGAGGGAGATAAGTGGCTGTCTGTCACCTTTGGTGGTACTTCTCTTCTAGGGGAGCAATAATTGGGCATCTTAAACGCGAACATGCCTAATTCTTGTTAGCCCAGAGGGTGGGAGACAATCAGTCCGCCTCATTACAGGTTGGATCTTTAGGATTTGCCAACAATTATATAATATGTATACATATATACACACACAAACATATATATATATGCAACAAAACAGAAAATACAGAAAAGTATTCCCAGATGAGGAATACATATTCAACATCCCTGTTCTATGTTCTACTTAAAACAATAAAGAAGGACCTGCAACCTCAGTCTTTGAAACTGAAGATCCAAAACGCTTTAAGGGGCAGAATTGTCTTAAAGAACAAGTCAGCTTGTTGCCCATTAATTTAGCGTTCATTTTTCAAACTCAAAGTAAAAAATATAAAACATGAATTCTGGTAGGGCAACGGAGTTAATTTTTCTCTGAGTCAGTTTTGGTATATGACATCATTAGTGTGGTCCCTTCAATAAACTTTATTTATAGTGGCCTGGAGAGCCCCTCTAAATATATCATTTTTTCATGGTATTTTATCATTCAACACATCAAAACAATTAATCATCCAGTGTCATCAACTTAAATTGCTTTGTGGTGCAGGGCCTGACACTATAATGTATTCTACAAGGCCTATTATGGTTTGCATTTTTTGTACTTTTATTGATGAGACCAAAAAGCTTAAAGTATTATTTCAAAATGACAACTAAACACGGTAAACTTTATATAAATATAAGCATACAGCCATATGGGGAAAAGCATATGCAGAATTGTAAAAATGAGAAATACAAGTTATTGTAACATTATTATCTAATTTAGATGTTATATGGTCAAGCACTGTGGAAGTATTTTTTAGTAAATGCTTGTGATATTGACATTACATAAACACATTTTCAGTGGTCTATGTTTAAGGGTATGTTCACACGAGGTCATTACGTCCGTAATTGACGGGCGTATTTCGGCCACAAGTACCGGACCGATCTGTAATCATGTTTTCAGTACGAGACAGTTATCCGGCAGCGAGGTAGGGACTCCTAGCGTCGTACATAACTATGATGCTAGGAGTCCGGCTCCCTGCACTGTGTTCGGCCCGGTACTTGCGGCCGAAATACGTCCGTCAATTACGGATGTAATGACCTCGTGTGAACATACCCTAATTCAATTTTATGTACTCATATAAATAAAGACATAAAAATATTGCTTCGTTTAGCTCACACTAAATCCATTTAAGGTCTAGAACCACTGTACCATAAATTGCTTGTTTGACATGACTGTATATGATAATAAAAAAGCAGTAGTAGGAAAAGTTGTTTTAGCTGTATTGAATAATCACAAGTTTATACATGTGCCACTGCGCCAACCTACGTAGACCACTTAGTTTCCTTTAACGTTAACTTTAAAAAAAATGGCGTTTTCCTTGAGCAGTTTCTATTTCATATTATCCTATTTGGTTTTTTTTGTTTTTAGAGAGATTCTTAAATTGTAAAATGGTTCATTTTGTGCCTTATGGATTATCCAATAACAAATATGCTCATTTTGGATGCACCGCTTGAATGGAGGTAAGGTGAACAGAACTATCGAAAAGCTCAATTTAATATGAAAGGATATCCACATGTACAGGTGATTTCACATGGCGTTTTAACCTATGAACCTGAAATCATAAATGCATGATCAAATGGAAACCAAGAATGTAACATGGACAAAAATATATGCAACATTACAAAAAGAGAGATGAGTGGCCAGATACTGTCTCATTCAGCCATTCCTAACTATCAGAACTAAGCTGATAACCTATTAACTCTTTACCAGACTACAATTGGGTTTACTGTTTAATAAACAAAATATAGAAAGTCTTTTAACAAAAGCAGCAAAACTATTCACAATCCGTCTTTAAGGGAATGATAAGAAACACATTTGACTCACTCACAGTAGACAGATATATTTAATGCATATGCTATCAACTGGTATGAACTTCACAGAACTTCCTACTTGGCATTCGGCCACTTACTGTGATTTTTTGCATAGGTTTGCACTAGGATGTAATATAACGCACCTTCATTCTATTCCCAAACCAAACCTAATGGAATCCAAAGCTTAAGGTCATTCAGGACAATGTAAATCCACAAAGAACAAAAGATTTCACCGTTTACATGTGGAAAATCAAATGAAATTTTTATAACTTTTAACCCATACATTGTTTTCCTGAATATATATATACAACCAGTAAGCAATAGCAATACAAATTCTGAAATAATATAATAGATTATTGAGGCAGAAAGCAGTCTACTCCGTTACATTTATCTTGTTTATACATTATTTATAGTGTTGTAATAATGAAATACAGTTGTGATGTTAAACTTCCACTCTTACCTCGGATTTCCAAACAATGTAAGACTGACTTATCTGGTTCTGCACTTTTTTCTGCTGCAGCCACTTTCTAGGTGAAAAGATGCTGTTGGTACTGCCACTAGGGGTGAGAGCCAGAGGGCTACGAGCCAGGAAGGGCAGGTCCCATGCAGTGTTCCTCTTGATTCCCTTAATATCATAGTCGAAGTGAAAGATGGTAGTGGGTGATTTTTCCAGTGGAGTTGTCGGGGTGGAAAAAGATCCATGTGGCACAGATTTCTGCTTGAGGCGCATAGACCTGGACGCAGCTAGGTAATCAGTTGAAGTCATAGTCATGCTTCCTGACATAGGATAACTTTCTGCATCTCTCCATTTTCTTGCGTGCAATGGTGTACCATTACTGGAGTCTTCATGCAGTACAGGTGCTTGTTCATCCCCTTCACTGCTGTAATTGCGAATAATAGCTGGATCCAAGCTGCGGGTCTGTCGCAGTCGATTTTTAGAGAGGGTTTTTGCTGTTGGGGATGAGCATGAGAATACGCTGTTTAACAAGTTTTGTGCTGACATCGTTTTTTGTTAATCAAACTTTGCTATTCTTCGTCCTTTTTCTGGGAAGTACGGCTTTCACACTCCACTCTGGGGAACTGTAGTCTCCACAGATGTTCCGTCAGATGAGAGCAATGCCAGCAGGCTTTAACTGAGATTATTCCATCGTGTCCTCCCAGAACAGCATGCTTTCCACAAAGTCTACATCGAATGACTTAGAACAACGACTAAAATGAGCACAAAGCAGCACAGGACACTTTTACTTTCCCCAGTTTGGATATCCTCAGTCACATTCCTTTATTCATTTTTATAAGCTTCAGTGCAAAAATCCTTCAGGAGAGCTGGTTTGCAAAGGATAAGAAGGGGAGGGAAGGAAAGAAAGGAGCTGGGATTCTGTCTCCTTCCACAGCTCTCCCAGTCACTCCTCCCAGCATTACTCCAGCAGTCAGCTGTGCTGTGACCTCCGCTTATTTACCTGAGTGTCAGCTCGGTTATGCTACTTTTCATAGTGGCATTATATCATAGTAAAAATCCACAACGTTTGTACTACAAATGAATGGGACACAAAATAAATGACTACAATTTAAAATTCTCAATGCTAATATAATTAGAAAATCCTTATGTATCAATTAAAGATATGGAAATGGATCATTATATTCAATATATGAACATCATACATTATTGCTATGATTATACATAATAATAATAATAATATATCATTATATAAACAAGTATTATATATTTATAGAACTTATATGGTAACGATCACCAGACGGACCCTTTAATGTTAGGGCTTCTATTGGATATAGAATAAGAGACATTAGTCGGTGGGGCTGAGAGAAGAGGGCATGACGCTTCCAATTGGCAAAGGGGGTTGTGCTTCTTCTTTAGCATAACAAATGCGTAAACCTTTACCCTTTCACTCAGGGAATTGGGGGCAATTGAGTGGGTGCAGGTGCACCCATTAACAGTTCTTTCATCATATTAAGTAAGGTCATATCATAGTGCCCTAATATTAACCCCTTCCCGACATCTGTCGTAAATGTACGGGGAAGTCCAAAAGCATCCTGAACTTACATCCGGTTTTAAATAGCGACAAAGCATTTAAGCGGTTAGGGCTTCGATTGGTGCCGATGGCTTGACATGGCAGCCTGGGGACTAATGAAGGCCCCTAGGTCTGCCATGTAAGTCTACTATTAAGCCTGCACGCAAAAGGAGCATGTTTAAGGGCTTATTCAAAGAAACATGGGGAAACTCAGACATGAGAAACAGCCGTTTCCCATGCGGGTCTATGGAGGGATCTGTGAAAACAGAAGAAAATAGGATGTGTTCTATTTTTCAACGGACCCTTCACACAGTCCGTTGAAACGACGGCCGTGTGAACGGCCCCATTGAAATACTTGCGTCCGTGTGACGGTCGTGTCATGGTCGTTGTTTTAACGTATTCAACGTTCGTCTCAATAAGCCCTAGGTAGTAGTTTAATAACGTTTTCAAAAATATACAAAAAAAGCAAAGTAAGAAAAAAAAACTTTTGCCATTTAAAAAACAAAAAATCAATGTGAACAATAAAAAATAAACATAATTGGAGTGGCCGCATCTGTAACGATCTAAACAATTAAAATATAATGTTATTTATCCCGTAAGGTGAATGCCATAAAAAAAAAAATGAAAATGCCTGAATTGCTGTTTTTTTGTCACCTCGCCACCCAAAAAAATGGAATAAGAAGTGATCAAAAAGTTGCATGTACTCCAAAATGGTACAAATAAAAACTACAGCTCCCCCTGCAAAGAAAAACAAGCCCTCAAACATCTCCATCGACAGAAAAATTAAAACGTTATGGGTCTCAATATGGCACAAAAAAAAATAAAATTTACAAATTATTTTTCATTTGAAAAAGTAGTAAAACACAATTTACACTTAATACCGTCATTGTAGTCACCTGCAAACTAAAGTTAATATATAATTTTTACAGCACGATTAACGGGATAAAAATGAAACCCAAAAAACAATGAAGGAATTGCTGTTTTTTCCCCCTCCACCCCTTTTTCAGTACATTTATGATACAATAAATGGTGTCATTAAAAAATAGCTGTAGCGGGAAGGGGTTAAGGCATCTTAAAAAAGAATACAATGCTCCAGCACAGAATGTAATGGCATAATAGGCAGTTTGCTGTGACATAATAAGCAGTTTGCTATCATACTTGGAGTAGTTGTAGATAAAGTGACATGTCATTCAAGGGGAAAGGGGGATGTGTATGTGTGTGTATGAGCTACGGTTACAGAAAGATATCAGCTAAGAAGTTCGTGACTGTGCGGTGTACAGTTTTCACAATAAAAGCATACTTCATCAAAAATATTACTGTTTTAGCGGGCTATTTTTTTATTATGGATATAAATGTAGAACTCTATCATTTGTCTCAAAAACCTTAAGAATATTAGGACCTATTTGGCATATCCACTAGTGCTTACTATAGATAGATGTCCTGTTCAATCTCCAGACTGATTGTGGCTGACTACTGACCAGAGTGTATGATAGCGCACACCAGATTTAACAGTACATTGTTTTTAGTAGGAAAGAAAATCCTGTTGGATTTCTACCACCCTGGAGTGACATGGTGACCGTTACACCATGTTGTTCACACTGACTTCAGGTTACATGAACATATCTGGCATTCCCAGTGCAGACTATACAGAGATCCAGGGCTGGACATAGAAGGAAGTTTATTATATGCCAGATTCCTATCACATCTCAGTTTATATAATCTGTGAATGATGGATATAATGTTTACAGAATATATCCGTTCATTAGTGTGTGACACTGCCCAAAAAGAGTATTGCACATAGACCATAGTTTTAAATCTGCTGACAATCTTAAGGTAGATGGGCACTGGGAGGGTGTGTTCACACAGGGCGGATACTCTGCGTGGAAGCACACAGCGTATCCGCCCTGGCGACCGCAGGGAACTTTGCCCGAAATACCGCAACAAGTTGTGGTGCAATTTTTCATCCAGAATGTCCGCTGCAGAAAACTGCACTAAAAGAAAACATTTCATACCTAACCGTAGCCATGGTGACACGTCCCTCTGCCGTCCTGCAGTCCGGCCTCCTAAAATAACGTTTCACCCAATGTGACCGCTGCAGCCTGTGATTGACTGCAGCGGTCACATGGGATAAAACGTCATCCCAGGAGGCCGGCCTGGATGAAGAAGCACAGAATTCTGGGTAAGTATAAGATTTTTTTTTTTCTGAATTGCGATTTTTGCGGCGGAATATATATGGACAGTGACATCAGGAATTCCCTATCGCTGGAGTCCCCGAGCAGAGGACCAGCAGATGCGCTGCTTGGGTACTCCGACATTGCTGCAGAAGTCACTGTCCGTATATGGACAGTGACATTGACGTCGACAAAAATGTGGTGGTCACAGCACTGGAGAAAGATGTAAAAATACTGGGTGCAAGCCTCAGAGGGACCCAATCCAAAGTCCCACAGCAGGTATCTACAGACAAAATAGAGATGAGGCAGCACTTCCATTTGAAAGTGCTGCCTCGTCTCTATTTTGTCAGTGACATTGACGTGACACTGGGTTTGTAAATTTTTAATGTGTGTCATATTGTATGAAGTTTATTAATGTATTTACTATTGATTACCACTTTGTATAATTCACTACTGGTTAATGCAGGGTGCCTCTATTTATACACCGTGTGCACAATTATTAGGCAAGTTGTATTTTCGAGGATTCATTTTATTATTGAACAACTACACTGCTGTCGGTCAATCCAAAATGTTAATAAACCTCAAACTTGAATACTTAAGGAAGTAAAAGTGAAGTTTTGGCTTTCTAAGGCCTCATTTACACGAACGTATTAAACATCCGTGTGTCGGCCGTTGAAACAACGGCGGTCACACGGACCTATATAATTCAATGTGGCCATTCACACGGCCGTTGTTTCAACGACCCATGTGAATGGTCTGTGAGAAAATAGGACATGTCCTATTTTTTCACGCTTCACGCATCCCTCCATAGACTCTAATCTATGGGGAATGTGTGATGACGCGTCCCGCAGCGCAGAGCACGGATGCATGTCGGACGTGAAAAACTGCAGTTTTTCACGTCCGAGATGCGCAACGTTCGTGTGAATCCGGCCTCAGAGTCACGATCCAGGCATATGTGGACCTAATAGGCCACTCCGCATAACCGGTTCACTGCCTGTACTTTTTCCTTCCCCTCTTTTTTTCCCCTAGTACTTTTCCCTATACATATACATTTATAACATGTTTCTATCTTTTTGACACACTAGACCATCCAAGTCCTTACAAGCGCGCTCGTTCAGGATGATGTGATGCGGCCAGCGCTGAACAAATGAGCGTCCACTCTGAAGACAGAACATGGCGGGCGTACTGCAAAACACTCCCATTTTCTGTCCACAGTGCCTGAACCACCACTCATTAGTGCAGCGCCAGCCGCATCACCTCATGCTGACCGCGAGCGCACTTGTCAGGAGCAGGGCAATGGCTGTATTACACATCTTTTTACATATTACGCAGCCTTGCACTATAACGGCAGAAATCAGAGAAACCTCTCATCTCCGCCGCTATTTCCCTGAATGCTGCATTCAGAGCTGACTGCAGCATTCAAGAAAAAAAATAGAAGGGGGGATGCCCATTGGATCGCGTCACAGGAATCCCTGTGACACAATTGAGGGACATACCATAAATGGGCAGACAGCCCAGGGTCCATTGAACGACCCCAGGCTGTCTTACCATATTTCCTTTTAGGGAATACTTAGGTATGTCCTAACAACTGCCTTTTAATATCAGTACACAGGCTAATGTACTGGCATATAGA
This sequence comes from Rhinoderma darwinii, assembly GCF_050947455.1. NCBI lineage: Eukaryota > Metazoa > Chordata > Amphibia > Anura > Rhinodermatidae > Rhinoderma > Rhinoderma darwinii. The sequence continues at coordinate 205,448,403 of NC_134688.1, forward strand.
TATATGCCAATACATTAAAGTTTAAAAATAAAGTAAAAACAAAGTAGTATTAAATAAAAAAAATACACATACACCTTTTTTACAATAAACATTAAAATAAGTCTCAGTACATAAAACATACACATTCGTATTGGCGCGGCCGTAATAACCTGAACAACAATTTTTTTGCGTCATTTATGATGTGCACCCTGTAAAAAAAATGAACTAAAAACTGCTTTCTTTCACTTATTGTGAAGCACGAGGTGTGATGAATTTAACCTCCATGTGCCTCACATTAATACTAATTAACCCCATCATGTACCTTACATATTAACCCATTATGACTGAAAAACATGATGGGGTTAATTACTATTAATGTGAGGCACATTCAAAATTCATCACACCTCGTGCCTCACATCAGAAAATGGAAGAACTTTTTTTTTTTTTTTATTACTGTTGGCAAAGTATCGTTTTGGTATAGAAATCGCAATACTGCACAAAGTATCGGTATCGAAGTCCAAATTCTGGTATCGTGACAACCCTAGTTCAGAATGTATATTATACACTTGTTCTTTTGTTTTCTCACAGCGATTGTGATAAAGGACTTGGATAGGCCGAAACGTTCATTAAAAAAAATCGATTACTTTAAACAAATTCAATATTTTGGAATAAAGCATTTTTAAAAATCCACTTTCAGTGCGTTCTTAGAGTGCTCAAGGTTTTTCTATGGACTTAGGCCTCATGCACACGAACGTATTTTTTACTGTCCTTAAATACGGGTCCTTGGTCACATGTATTCGACCCGTATTGCACCAGTATTTACGGACCCGTGCCCGTAAATACGGGTCCGGTGTCACCCGTATTCCACCCGTATTTACGGGCACGTTTTCGCTGCAAAATTACACTGCAGTAATCGGCAGCCCTTCTCTCTATCAGTGCAGGATAGAGAGAAGGGCCCTTTCCATAATAGTAAAAGAAATTCAAAACTTACCCGGCCGTTATCTTGGTGACGCGTCCCTCTCTTGACATCCAGCCTGACCTCCCTGGATGACGCGACAGTCCATGTGACCGCTGCAGCCTGTGATTGGCCTGTGATTGGCTGCAGCGGTCATATGGACTGAAACGTCATCCCAGGAGGGCGGACTGGAGGAAGAAGCAGGGAGTTCTGGGTAAGTAGGAACTTCAGGTTGATGTACTGTATATTGTGATTGGTAGTTTCTGTCCAGGGTGCTGAAACAGTTACTGCCGATCGTTTAACTCTTTCAGCACCCTGGACAGTGACTATTTACTGATGTTGCCTAGCAACGCTCCCGTAATTATGGGTGCACACACGTAGTCACCCGTAATTACGGGAGCCCCATAGACTTCTATGGGCCTGCCCGTGCCGTAATTACGGCCTAAAATAGGACATGTTCTATATTTTTTAACGGCCCGGGCACCTTCCCGTAAGCATACGGGGAGGTACCCGTGGCCAATAGAAATCTATGGGCCCGTAAAAACGTTCCGTAATTACAGCCCGTAATTACGGGCGTTTTTACGTTCGTGTGCATGGGGCCTTATAGTGTGGGTTTCCAAACCCGAACCTTTATAGCACCACCACATCTTACTTTGGAGTGCATCCTTACATATTTCTTTCTAGGACTGTCCATATATGGACAGTGACACTGACGTGACACTGGGTTTCTAAATTTTAAATAATGTGTGTCATATCGTATGAAGTTTATTAATGTATTTACTATGGACTAACACTTTGTATAATTCACTACTGGTTAATGCAGGGTGTCTCTATTTATACACTGTGTGCACAATTATTAGGCAAGTTGTATTTTCGAGGATTCAACAACACTGCTGTCGGTCAATCCAAAATGGTAATAAACCTCAAACTTGAATATTTAAGAAAGTAAAAGTGAGATTTTGGCTTTCTTAGAGTCATGATCCAGGGGTATGTGGACCCAATGGGCCACTCCGCCATATTGAAGTGGCAGCTGACAAAGTCAAAGTATATGCAAAAGTCTACACAAAGTTCGTATCACAAGGCTACCGGAGATAGTCCAGACAGTAGCAGAGGCTTTGGCATGGATGGGACTTGACGTGGCAGATAGTGCCAGATGTGGCAGATGATACCAAGAGTGGCAGATGACACCAGACATGGTGTAACAGCAGGCGTGGCCGGGGACACCAGACGTGGTGTATAACAGCAGGTGTGGCAACGACACAACACGACTCAAACACTAGAAAGGCTCAGCAACAAATACAGCACGGGATACAGAATACAGATAGCAGGGTATGGGAGCAGGATACAACTAAGGGACCATTTGCAATACGAACATGGGTAGACAACAACGCTCAGGCAAGGAGTCAAAGGGCAGGGCCCTTTTTATAGTCCAATGCGATCTGGGAAATAATTAATTACATATGCTCACGATGGCCCTTTAAGGCCGGGGACAAGCGCGCACCCCATAGCGGACATTACAGGACAGAGCGGTGGGATGCGCTGACGTCTCCGGGGAAGGAGACGTCGGCCACAGAAGTGAGGTCTGCGGTCGCGGCCGTCAGCAGGTAAGGGGAGGTGGCGGTCTGCGACTGTTGCCATTACAGTACTCCCCTTATGCCCCCTCTTCTTGGGTCCAGAGCGAGAGAGGAATTTTTTTATGAGGGTAGGAGCATTAAGGTTCTCTTCTGGTACCCAGGACCACTCCCCAGGACCAAAGCCTCTCTAGTCCACCAAATAGAAAGTCCTTCCTCCTACCCTCTTTCAGTACAGGATCTCCTTCACCTCAAACACATCAGATGAACCACTGGGAGTAACTGCAGGACTAGGAGTTTTACTGTAGCGGTTCAGGATCACAGGTTTCAGGAGGGACACATGAAAGCAGTTGGGGATTCTGAGGGTAGGAGGCAGCCGAATCTTATAGGAGACAGTGTTTATCTGTTGTAGGATCTCAAAGGGTCCGAGGAACCTGGGAGCAAATTTGTAATAAGGGCACCTTTAAACGAATGTTCCTTGAGGATAACCAGACCTTGACTCCAGGAGAGAACGGAGGAGGAACTTTTCTTCTTTTATCGGCATACTTTTTCATGCGGTTCACTGCCTGGAGGATTGCAGACTTAGTTTGCTGCCAGATATGAATAAAAGTCCAAAATTAAGAATTTGCTGCTGGTACTTGAGTCATGGCTGGCACAGGAAGAGGAACCCGAGGATGCTGGCTGTACACAATGTAGAAAGGAGACGAGGCAGTAGATTCACTTGTGTGATTGTTGTATGAGATTCCGCCCAAGGCAGAAGTTGTACCCTATTGTCGTGTTGAGGGGAGAAGGTCTGTAATAAAGTACATAGCGATATGCTGCCAAGGAGCTTTAGGGACAGGCACGGGTAGGAGCAAACCAGTGGGTTTGGAGCTGGTAGACTTGTTTTAGGCACAGTTCGTACATGAAGTTACATAGTCCGCAACATCTCTAAGCAGCGTGAGCCACCAGTACTGACGGGCTATGAAAAGGGGCGTAACTAGGAAAGACTAGGTCCCATAGCAAACTCTTGACTGGGGCCCCTCCAGCTGCCACACGCAGCCCCCTATAGATACTGCCCCCTGTAGATTGGGCCATACAGCCCCCTGTAGACAGTGCTATGAAGCCCCGCCTATAGACAGTGTCACACCCCACTTGTAGAATAGCGCCCCACCTCCCCCTTGTAGATAGTGCCATACAGCCCCCTGTAGATATCGCCATAAAGCCCCCCTTTATATAGCACTATACAGCTCCCACTCTATATAGTGTCATACTGCCCCCCCTTAGTAGATAGAGCCACAGGCCCCCCCCTTGTAAATAGTGCCACACAGCTGCCCCTTGTATATAGTGCCACACAGCTCCCCCTTGTTTAGTGCCACACAGACGCCCTTATGTATAGTGCCACACAGTCCCCCTTGTGTATAGTGCCACACAGCCCCCCTTGTGTATAGTGCCACACAGCTCCCCTTGTACATAGTGCCACACAGCCCGCCAAGTAGTACAAGGCATTGGCGCATCCGAGAAAGTTGTATCAGCCAGGGGGATGTCAATCAAACATGGAAAGGTGGGTTTGGAGGCAGGAGGATGTGACACTTCAGGTTAGCAGCACCGCCCCATAACCCTTTAATGAGTAATTAGCATATAGTGTGCACCATTTTAAAAGTTAATTTGAACGATTTTGCTGCATCTGAAAAAAACATACATTCGGAAATATTGTCAGGTCATTTATTACCGCATGGTGGCGGTTGAAGGGGTTAAAACTACCAGACAGGTTCCCGTGAAATATACAATGAATTGAGAACAATTCCATCTGCCCCACAATTTTGTTATTATAAATATACCCTATATAAATTACAGCTCCAGAACCAAGCTCATACATATATACATTACCACAACCAAGCTCTGACATATATATGGCACCAGAACCAAGCTCAGTACATATATACAACACCAGAACAAATACAGCTCAATTTGATGCAACCCCCTGCTGTATAGGTTTGTACGGCGTAAAGCTACAGCTCACAGCATGGCCCGAACCGAACAACAGTAAGGAAATGATGGGAGAGGCTGTTTCACAAAAAAAAATCATACCACCCATCATCTCGCTGCAGATCATACAGTGGCTACAGTAATGATTAGAGGCAGAATAAACATTTACTGTAATGGCAGGGGGTAGGGAGACGGACAAGTGAGCCCTAATCTACCCGCCACTCTGTCCCTGCCTACTTGCAACGACCCGCCCTAGGCGACGGGGTACAACTGGGCGGCGGTCCCTGCGCTCAGTAAGTGCACGACAAACACGACAAACATACAAAGGAACACAAGCAAGGAAAAGGGGCCGTTGCCCACGGCAACACCGTGAGCAACCAGAGTGGTGAACGAGCCGAGTCAAGCCAGGAGTGTGCGAGGTACAAAACGAAAAGCAGAAGAGTAGTCGGTAAGCCAGGGTCTGTATGGAGCAGGATCAAAAATAGCAGGAGCTGTAGCTGGGCCAGGAAACCACAAGGAAAGAATCACAAGCACCGAGGGACAGGAAGGGCAGGCTTAAATAGACCGAGGGCGGGAGCTAGCTGAGTCTGGCCAGGTTACGATAGGCTCTCCCACTCCTAAGCCTGCCAGCCTGAATGGTGGAAGCAGGAGTCAGTCTCAGGGATGTATTCTCAGGTGCTGACTGATTAGTTCTGGGAGTTAACCCCGAAGCTGTGCCTGGCAGATCCTTTACATTTACATTAAGTGACTCACTGACGTCTCAGATTCTAGTTATTTTCTTCTCCTTCCGGTCCAGACCTCTATGATGGATTTCTCCCAGTCACAACCCATTTCTGCATTTTTCCGCTCAGATGTCTTCAGCTTCTCACTTCTAAAACATTTCTGCACCTATAAACGAAGTTAAAATTCTCAACACCTCTAAATATAATAAAGCGCCATACACTGCACCCCTAACTATAATAGTGCCATACACAGTGTCCCTGATTATAAAATAGTACCATACACTGTGTCACACACACACACCGTTCCCCCTGTAGATTGTGGCCCCATATTCCCCTGTAGATAGCGACCCCATAGAGCCTCTGTAGATAGTGCCCTACATAGAAGCCCCTGTAGATAGTGCCCACATATGGACTCCAGAGCTGCAAGGCAATAGTGCTCCCCAATGAGCCACCGTGCTGCCCTACATATAGCTTCCCCTATAGATAGTGCTCCACATATAGCCCACCTCTGTAGATAGTGCCTTACATATAGCCCTCACCTGTAAACAGTGCCCTACATATAGCCCCCCTGTAGATGGTGTGCCACAGGTAACCCACCCCTGTATATAGTGTCCCACATATAGCTCACCGCTGTAGATAGTGCCTTACAAATAACTCCCCCTATAGATAATGCTCCACATATAGCCCAGCTCTGTAGATAGTACCTCACATAAATCTCCCCCTGTATAAAGTGTCCCACATATACCCCACCCCTGTAGACAGTGTCCTACATTTAGCCCCCCTGTAGATAGTGCCCCACAGGTAACCCACTAATGTATATAGTGTCCCACATATAGCCCATCCCTATAGATACTGACCTACAAATAGCTCCCCCTATAGATAGTGCTCTACATAGAGCCCACCCCCTGTATATAGTGTCCCACATAATAATAATCTTTATTTATATAGCGCCAACATATTACGCAGCACTTTACAATTTAGAGGGAACATGAAACAAACAATATCAGACTTTACATTATGACAAAGTTAATTGAGAGTTTACAATCTATGAGGAAATAAGGCAGACACAAAGTGCAACAGTGTTTGTTCTGTACAATAGTCCAGCAATTTTTCTATACACATGGGGTGGTACACATAAAGCTGCATGAGCCGGTCACCAGCTAGTATCCGTGTATGATGGACATGAAGAGAAGGAGTGTGAGGGAATCTTATTCTGATGACTAATCTAAAAGGGGGGGGCATGGAAAGGAGTCAGATTAGGGAATGTCATAGGCCTGTCTAAAAATATGTGTTTTCAGGGCACGTTTAAAACTGGGAATAAATCTGATTGTCTGGGGTAGCACATTCCAGAGGACTGGTGCAGCACAAGAAAAATCTTGGAGACGGGAGTGGGAGGTTCGGATTATGGAGGATTTTAATCTAAGGTCGTTGGCAGAATGTAGAGCCCGAGGTGGTAGACAGAGATGAGGTAGGAGATGTAAGGAGGTGCAGCACTGTGGAGAGCTTTGTGGGTAAGAGTAATACGTTTGAATTTTATTCTGAAGGGGATGGGCAAGCAGTGCAGTGACTGGCACAGAGTAGATAAAAGAATCAAAGATAGGAGCAGCATTGTGGTTCCACGCCTAATAAGGCCGGTGCTATGCTTCAAAGCAAGGAGTGACCTCTCCTTGTCTAGTACACATCAATGAAAAGAAGGAATGAAGCAGAACTCAAAAAAACTTGGTTTTATTCATCCAACAACCACTACAACGTTTCACCCTCTCTATGAAGGCTTTTTCAAGTCAAGTGTGTTTCAACATAAACGTGTATAAATAGGGGGCAAAGCCCAGACAATCAGTGGCACAAATCAGTACATAATAATAAAACAATGTTAAATTACACGAGCATTATATAAAGTGACCAGTGAAACAAACCTCATATTGTAGACATGAGTTATAACATGATGCAAATATACATACAGACGATGAAGCATGAATAACATATAAAATTTTGTGTTAATCATTAATTGAACAAGCATAGTGCAATTAGTTAAAAACAAAATCAGCTGGCACTCACCGATCTATAAAGTAGAAACATAATCGTAGGACTCATATGTAACACACGTTGTTATCTATCGGCGTTCCAGACATCAAGCAGCGCATGCCCAGAGGTAGCACACCAATTGGGTCAAAAATTAACATCTGATCAATCGTCACCAAGGCAACATAGAAGAACAAGGCCCAAGAATGTCTCGCGAGAGTCAACCAGTGTATGAGTGTCATCCCTTACTAGATACACTGACGCCATCTTTAAAGAGGGAATACTATTATCCCGGAAAGGTAAATATACATCCAGATTTCAAAATTTACTCAATATACAAAGGGGATTCCTATATAGACATATCGAAAAATGATCAATAGATTATCCACAAATGAGGGAAAAACGGTCCGTTTGCATTATAATGTGCGAACAACGTCATATGGCATATTCATCAAGGGTATACAATCAGTGGCAGTCGATATCTCGGCACAGGCCATATCACTCATTATTCATAAGAGAATAACCTGTGTCAAGTATCCACAATACACTCAAGCGGATATATCACATGTGATTTATAATGGATACTATTCAAAGATCGAAATTAGCCTTTTTCTCTAGATTTTTTTCTATTTTCTATTTATTATTTATTATTCATACCCTAGCTACAGCCAATCCAGACGCCACCGACCCCATTATGGATCTATAAAGGATCTAAGATAATTGGATTGTGGGAAATTCCTCCCATGGGTAAATGTATATACATTCATATAGGGATACTATTCACACTCATACGGCATTGTTGTACCACGTGTCCAGGTATAATCAAAGCATCAAGTGTATTTGGAAAATATATTTATATATGAGTCTCATTCTCAACATAAACAAAAGAGTCAACAGTCCAAAGCTTCTTCTTTCAAATTGTGAAATTCCAGTCACATTAGTATAGTAGTCTTCTAAAAAGAGAAAAAAGGAGAATGTCACTCTATAATCACCCTTAAAAATGATCAAAAGTCAACACACATAATATTCCAGTAACCAATTCTGTATAATATCAACAGGATTCAAAAGGAAGAACCCAGACAGAGGGAACAGATCTAGATACATCACTGTACATAGAGAATCCAATCAAGTAGTAGAGGAAATAATATAGAGTGAGTTTAGTACTGCAAACTTTATCTATAGACATTGAGTGGATAATCTGCATTAAGGCCATATGGATGGAGAGAATTAAGTTTCGTAATCCATTGTAGTTCACACTGTTTTAAAATCAATTCCCTATTACCTCCACGCTTTAATGGGGGAACCCCATCAATAATGGTAAATCTAAGTTGCTGGATTAAATGTCCAGCTTCAATGAAATGTCATGCTACAGGTAGCTCCACTTTCTTAGTCCGTATACTGGATTTGCGATTATTTAATCTTAAGCGACATTCCGTCGTTGTCTCCCCCACATAAATCAAATTACACGAACACTGCAGTATATATATATATATATATATATATATATATATATATATATATATATATATATATATCACATAGTCACTCTTGCATCTATAGAAGGAATCTATATTAAAGGACTTATGTGTCTTCTGATGTATATAAACATCACCCTTAATCATTAGAGGACAGTTGTCACAGCAGAGGCAAGGGAAACATCCCTTGCATGTCCTGCAAGACTGTCCACCATGCATATTGCCAACATCCGTTTTTACCAATTTGTCTTTTAAATTACGACATCTCCTATAGGAGAATAAAGGAGGGGAACAAAACTCTGAAATTTCATCATAACTTCCTAAAACATGCCAGTGTTTTTTGATAATCCCTGCAACATTGGAACTTCCTGTATTGAAGGTAGACACCATCGGAAGTCTTTTATCCTTAATCACGCTATCCCTTTTCTCACTCAAGTCCTCCCTTCTTAATCGTTGTACCCTATCCAGATGTACTTTAACGATCTTCTTTGGATAACCTCTATTTAGAAATGTATTCATCATCTCATTTAGTCTAATATCTAGATCACTCGGGTCATCCACTCTCCTCTTCACCCTAAGCAATTGGCTAAAGGGTAGGGGTTGATCATGCCACTTGGGTGATGACTAGCAAAGTTCAGCAAGGTATTGCAGTCAGTTGGTTTTATATAAAGATCAGTCTTAAGCCTACCATCATGTATGAAAACCATAGTATCCAAAAAAGTTAAACTTGTATCCGAAACCATTTTAGTGAATTTTATATCAGGGTCTATGTTGTTGTTGAGGACTTCAAAAAATTGATCCAAACCCAATATGTCCCCAGTCCAAATGAGGAAGATGTCGTCGATGTATCTCCACAACTTCAGCACAGAGCTGAAGTGGTGGGATACATAGACCGACATCTCCTCAAGTTCTGCCATGACTATATTGGCATATATGGGTGCCACATTTGAGCCCTTGGCGGTACCTCTTAATTGCAAAAAGAATTCATCATTAAATAGGAAGTAATTGCATGTTATTACAATTACAAGTAATCCTATAAGGAAACTCTTACAATCTGTTGAAAAATCAGTCTGGTCAAGTACCCTGTTCACACTATTCAAGCCTCGTTCATGATTAATTGACGTGTAAAGGCTTGTCACGTCAAACGAGACTAGTAGCGCTCATGTGGGAATGGAGATCTCTCTAATCTTCGACAAGAAGTCTGAGGTATCCCTCACATACGACCTAGCTGAAGTGGCAAACATCCTAAGAATTTTGTCTAAAAAGATCGCAATTGGACTTCGTAAAGAATCCCTACCCGAGACTATTGGTCTACCAGGGGGTGCAGTTAAATTTTTATGTACTTTGGGTAGACAGTGTAGCATAGGTGTGATAGGAAATTTTGGAACAAGAAATGAATGTAAATCAGCATCTATAACATCACTAGCAAAGGCACTGTCTATTAAGATTCGCATGCGTTTCTCTATATCCTTTCTAGGATCCAGAGACATCTTCCTATATACATTTGCATCTCCAAGTTGTCTGTAGACCTCCTGTAGATACATCGTTCGGTCCATAACGACAACCGCACCTCCTTTATCAGCAGGTTTGATGACCAGGTCTTCGTTATGGACCAAATCGTTAAGAGCCCTTTTCTCTCCAAGTGTTAAATTATCCTGTGTTCGTATTTTTAAACCTGTTAAGCATTCCCATTTAAATCTCTCAACATCTTTTAGTACAGACAGAATAAATGTTTCAACCACCTGCATGAATGGAGGTGGATGAAAATTGCTTTTGTTAAACAATTCCCATTCCTTGAGACATAATTCCTGACATTTCACCATGTATTTCTGTCCAGTAAGTACTTCCTGTTGGGAAAGAGTAGAGGCGTTGGTGTAGTGGTTGGTCATAAAGATGAGCCCGGCTGCTGAATTTAGGATAGATTGGAGAGGGGAGAGTTTAGTGAGGGGAAGACCGACTAGTAATGAGTTACAGTAGTCAAGAAGAGAGTGAATCAGAGCAACAATGAGAGTTTTGGCTGTTTCCTCAGTAAGAAAAGGGCGAATTCTGGATATGTTTTTGAGGTGAAAATGACAGGAGCGTGAAAGTGATTAAATGTGAGGAGTAAAAGGAAAGATCTGAGTCAAAAATAACCCAGAGACAGCGGGTGTGCTGCTTAGGAGTTAGGATAGTGCCACACGCTGAGCTGGAGGCAACAGGTTTAGGGAGGTTAGTAGATGGTGGGAACACAAGGAGCTCAGTTTTAGAAACATTCCGTTTCAGATAGAGAGAGGACAGGATGTTAGAGACAGCGGACAGACAATCACTGGTGAGGTCATGGTAAGAGGCATATAATTAGGTGTCCTCAGCGTAGAGATGGAAGCCAAATCTGCTGATGGTTTGTCCAATAGGGGTTGTTTAGAGAGAAAAGAGGAGTGGACCTAGGACTGATCCCTGAGGAACCCCCGATAGCAAGTGGATAAGGAGAAGAAGTAGAACCAGCAAATGACACACCAAACGAGCGGTCAGAGAGATAGGAGGAAAACCAAGAGAGAGCAGCGTCCTTGAGGCCAATAGAGTGGAGCATGTTAAGTAGGACTTGGTGGTCTACAGTGTCAAAGGCTGCAGAGAGATCCAGAAGAATCAGGAGAGAGTATTTACAGTCCGATTTAGCCGCCAAGAGATCATGAGACTTTAGTAAGGGCAGTTTCTCTGGAGTGAACAGTGCAAAAACCAGATTGTAAGGGGTCTAGAATGGAGTTGGCAGAGAGATAGCGAACAAGGCGAGAGTAGACCCAGCGTTCCAGGAGTTTGGAGATGAAGGGGAGATTAGAGACTGGTCGGTAGTTAGCAGTGCTAGATAGGTCAAGAGTTGTTTTTTTCAGTAATGGGTTTATAACGGCATATTTAAAAGAGGAGGGAAAGATACCAGAGGAAAGAGAGAAGTTAAATATTTTAGTCAGGTCACTAGTGACAGCTGGGGAGAGGGACTGGAGTAGGTGTGAGGGGATAGGATCACTAGGGCAGGTAGTAGGATGAGAGGAGCCTGGAGACTTCTTCTTCTGTTATTGGGTCAAATGCTGAAAGTGAATAAGAGGGAGTGTGGAAGGGAATGGGATCGATGTTACTAGGGGACTGGGAGATAATATCATGCCGGATGTTGTAAATTTTTAATTTAAAATAAGTGGCCAGGTCTTCAGCACTAAGATCTGTGATTGGCATCTGCACTTTAGGACTAAGGAGGGAGTGAAAAGTATCAAAGAGGTGTTTTGGATTATTAGATAGTGCGGGGATGAGAGAAGTGAAATAGACTTGTTTGGTATGGTGAAGGGCAGTGTTGTACGTTTTGAGCATAAATTTGTAATGGAAGAAGTCTGCAGCCAAATGCGATTTTCTCCACAGTCGTTCGGCACATCTCAAGCACCGCTAAAGAAAGCGGTATTGAGGCGTGTGCCAGGTTTGTCGTCATCTTTGTCGGGTGGTTCGGAGTGTAGGGGGGCTGCTTCATCCAATGCATTTTTGAGAGTGTTATTGTAAAGTTTGGCAGCCAGATTGGGACAGGAGAGGGAAGAGATAGCGGACAATGAGGACCGTAGACTGTCTATGAGTTGCTGAGTGTTAATGGCATGTAGATTTATGTATGTCTGACAGGTAGGCATGACCTGAGGAGGCAGAGAATATTTGATAGTAAAGGAGAGAAGGTTGTGGTCAGAGAGCGGGAGTGGAGAGTTAATAAAGTCAGAAACTGAGCAGAGACGGAAGAAGGCCAGGCCAAGCGAATGCCCGTCTTCATGTGGAGAGTTAGTAAGTCGTGACAGACCTAGGGACGAGGTTAAAGATAGTAACTGGGAGGCAGATGGGGAGATTGGGTTATCAATAGGGGTATTGAAGTCACCCACGATGAGAGTGTGTGTTTCAGAGTATAGAAATTGTGGAAGCCAGGCAGCAAAATGATCCAGGAATTGGCGGGGTGAGCTCGGGGGGCGGTAGACAACTGCCACTGAGAGGGAAAAAGTGTGAAAGAGTCTGAGGGTGTGGACTTCAAACGAGTCAAATATGAGCGAGGGTACTGGGGGAATGACCTGAAAAATGCAGTGTGGGGAAAGAAGTATACCTACTCCTCCACCCTACCTGTTCTCAGGTCTGAGGGCATGAGAGAAATGGTGACCACCATAAGATAGAGCAGCAGGGGAAGAGGTGTCAGACAGGTGTAGCCATGTTTCCGTAAGAGCCAGAAGGTTGAGAGAGTTAGAAAGGAATAAGACATGAATAAAGGTGAGTTTGTTGCACATAAACTGAGAATTCCAGAGACAATAGTTAAAAGAGACAGGAGAAGACACAAGAAATGTTGAGGAGATTTGCAGGGGTTCTATGTGTGGGAGGTAAGTGGTTGAGCTTGGCAGAAGAAAAGGGAGGACCAGGGTTGGGAGAGTTGTCCCCTGCAGCTAGTAGCAGGAGAATGGAGAGAGACAGAAGATGGTTCTGTGATTTATGAGAGTGATTTTTATGTTGAGCAGTGGGGTGAGATGGGTTAAGGCAGGGGTCTGAAGCACGCAGCCCGCGGGCTCTGCTCCGAGACTCTGGAATTCCCTGACATCGCTGTCCACATATGAACAGCAATGTCTGGGGCTTCCCGAGAGCTGGAGTCCCATGCAGAGCGCTAGTACAAGCTCTGCTCCTGGACTCTGTGGAATTCCCTGACATCGCTGTCCATATATGGACAGTGTGTCAGGGTCTTTCCCAGAGCGAAGTCCCGGGCAGAGCACCAGTATCGGCTCTGCTCTGGGACTCTGTGGAATTCCCTGACATCACTGTCCATATGGACAGTGTGTCAGGGTCTTTCCCAGAGCGGAGACCCGGGCAGAGCGCTAATATCGGCTCTGTTCCAGGACTCTGTGGAATTCTCTGACATCGGTGTCCATGTTTGGACACACAATGTCTGGGGCTTCCCCAGAGCCAGAGTCCCGGGCAGAGTATAGGCTCTGCTCCGGGACTCTGGGGAAGCCTCTGACATCGCTGTCCATACATCGACAATGGTGTCAGGGGCTTCCCCAGAGCAGGAGTCCCAGTGATGTCAGGAGCACAGCTGGAGTCCCAGGAAGAGCCTACTAGCGCCCTGCCCGGGACTCCAGCTCTGGGGTTGCCCCTGACATCTCTGTCCATATATGGACAGTGATGTCAGGAGCAGAGCTGGAATCCCAGGCAGAGTACTAGAAGCGGCTCTGCTCCGGGACTCCAGCTCTGGGCAAGCCCCTGACGTCACTGTGGCAGCATCTACAGAGGGCACTGCGGCAGCATCCACAGAGGGCACTGCGGCAGCATCCACAGAGGGCACTGTGGCATTACCTACAGAGGGCACTGCGGCAGCATCCACAGAGGGCACTGCAGCAGCATCCACAGAGGGCACTGGGGCAGCATCCACAGAGGGCACTGTGGCACTATCTAAAAAGGGGCTGCCCAATCTTGACATGTGTGTCTGCCAAACGCTGCTAACTGAGCCGCCGAACTGCATTTAGCGACACTTAAACTGGAAAACTGGCTTGTTGAATTAAGCACGTGGAGAAATATCTCAAATTTTAAACCTAGCGGTATTATTATAGTAATGTAGTATTATTATTATTATAGTAATATAGTGTTATAGTAGTTCAAATAACTAATTGATTAACAATAATTTTGTATTGTATCAAATTTGAAAGTAATGTGGCCCGTCAACTTCCCATTTTTTCTATATGCGGCCCACTTACCCGGCCGAGTTTGAGACCCCTGGGTTAAGGTGACTGAGGAAAGTGAATAGTGCATGGGAGCTGTACATGGGCGAAGGAAGGAGAGAGGGACTGATGTGGACTGATTTCTCCCAAGGCGTAAATGGTCGGTAGGATTGTAAACCAAGAGCAGCTATAATGATGAGTGCGGTAGTGAACATGTTTGTTTGTAAACAGGTAAAATATTGAATCTAATAATTAGAATGTGTGCTAGTTTGTTTGGTTTGGTAATGCAGCTTACCTGTCACTTACCCTGCCTAACTGCCATGTATAACTGCCAGGACACTTTGACAATATGACACTTAGACAGAGATGACTTCTTGCGTCGTGCCCCCCTGCACAAGTGGCTTCCCCTTATGCTACATCTCAATTTATAGGGGAGTAGATGCTCAAATCTAGGCCTAATTAAGCTCGTTCAGCTATTAATCAAATCAACTAGACACATGAGGTGAAAAGCTATGCAGAGATAAACAAACAGACGCTGGTCTGGATGATCATAAAACTTAACGACGATCAAACACTTTGACAAAAGTTAGAGATAACATTAGACTATATAGGAAGATAGGAAAGCAGAGTACCATAAAATAAAAGTTTCAGCATTTTGAAATGCAGGTTCAGTAGAGATGTAGTTAATGCAGGAATGGAATAGATTATATACCTGTATGAAGAGAAGAGAGATGGATGTGAGATCTGTTCCGTGTATAACTGCCAGGACACTTTGACAATATGACACTTAGACAGAGTTGACTTCTGCTGTGGTGCCCCCCTGCACGAGTGACATATAGCTCCCCCGTATATAGTGCTCCACATATAGACCCCCCTGTAGATAGTGCCCCACATATAGACCCCCCCTGAATATAGTGCCCCACATTCCCACATATAGACCCCCACTGTAGATAATGCCCCTCACAGTTTTAGTAGTAAAAAAATAAGAAAATTACATAGTCACCCTGATCCCGTTCCCGCGCTGTCCAGTGTGGCAATGCAGATCTGCTCTCTTCTGAGCAATCTGCTGGAATTGAACGACGCAAGTGGCATGTCGTTCAAAGGCGCTGATTGTCAGGGCAGAATAACTTGCCCAGTCAAACAGCGCCTTTCAAGCACGGGTGCGGCGCGATGACGTCATCACACCGCTAGCATCGTTGAAAGGCGTTGATTGGTGGGGGCAAGTTATTTTGCCCTGCCAATCAGCGTCATTGTAAGGCGATGAATGGTCGGGCACATATCGTGCCCGGCCATTCAGCGCTAATACATGTATTTGTACCTGGGTGCTATAGACGCAGATACAATTACTGCAGGAGGGGGTAGCTGTCGTTAGCACCTGGGCCCCCTCCGGTGCTAGCGACACCCCTGGGCACGAGAGGGCCCGGCCCATACATATTAGAGGCTTGGCGGGGCGGGCCCCGTAGTAGCGCGCTACCGCTGTAGCAGCCATGACGGCTGCTAGCGGTGCCACTGGGCATGAGGGGGGGCGTGTCGGCAGGCGACACCATCCCCCTCAAGCAGCGGGTCCCGTAGAAGCCGCCACGGCTGCTACAGCGGTAGTTACGCCACTGGCTATGAAGTCCTGAATCTCTCCAACACCCGAGTTCCCCGCCAGTTTGGAGCGGTGTCCCCAGTGGAGAATTCTCTTCCTGTCTGCAAGGCGGACAAGTCTTTCCAGGAGGAATGTCTCTAATTTTCAACGGGTTAGCGACAATAATCCTAGACAGATCTATAATATGGAGGAATTTCCTTAGAGTCATTAGTCTCAAATGATGGAGACAGGGCGTCAGCCTTCACATTCTTATCAGCAGGACGGAAGTGGAGCAAGAATTGAAATTGAGCGAAGAACAATGAGCACCTGGCTTGGCGACGATTTAGTCATTGTGCTGACTAAGTACGTAAGGTTCTTGTGGTCCATATAAAATTATAGTAGGGTGAACCACACACTCCAGCAAGTGTCTCCTTTCTTCTAATGACAACTTGATGGCCAGCAACTCCAAATCCCCGATGGAATAGTTGCGTGCTGCCTCAGAGAATAATTTCGAGAAGCCACAAGCCACCATCTTGCCCTTAGAGTATTTTTGACATAGTAGTGCTCCAGCACCAACGTAAGATGCATCCACTTCCAGAAAGTACTGCCGAGAAGCATCAGGGTGATGAAGAACAGATGCTGAGGTGAAAGCGCTCTTGGGATTAGTAAACGCTGATTCTGCCTCCGGAGACCATACCTTGGGGTTTACCCCCTTCTTGGTGAGGGCCGAGATTGGAGCAATCAGAAATGAGAAGTTTGGGATAAATTGCCGATAGAAGTCTGCGAATTCCAGAAATCTTTGTATGGAATGGAGGCCCTGTTGACGTGGCCACTCTAAGTTGGATTTCACCTTCTCCGGGTCCATCTTGATACCACGGTCAGATGCAATATAGCCCAGGAATGGCAGAGAGATTCTCTCAAACACACATTTCTCAATTTTAGGATATATGCGATTAACCAACAGAACTTGGCAAACATGCTTCCGATGAGTCGTCAAATCAGGTGAGTAAATCAGGATGTCGTCCAGATAGACCACCACACAGACATACAGCAGGTCCCAGAATATATCATTTGAAAACTCCTGGAACACAGCTGGAGCGTTACACAGTCCAAAGGGCATCAGAAGCTATTCGTAATGGCCGTCTCGGGTGTAAATGCTGTTTTCCATTAGTCACCTTTGCGGATACGGGTCAAGTTATATGCTCCGCGTAGATCCAGCTTTGTGAATACCTTGGCCCCACAAATTTTATCGAAAAGTTCTGAGATGAGCAGCAGAGGATACTTCTTCTTTACCATAATTTGGTTCAGACCCCGGCAGTCGATACATGGACAAAGAGATCCTTCATTCTTCTTCACAAAGAAGAAACCGGCTCCGGTCGTGGAGGAAAATTTCCGGATGAACCCTCTCTCAAGGTTCTCCTTTACGTAGGCGGACATGGCTAGGTTCTCTGGCAGGGAGAAAGGATAAAATCGCCGTCAGGAAGTAAATAAACAGGGCAGTCGTACTTACTGAAGACGTCCGCAAAACTAGCATAATGAGACGGTAGATCGGAGTGACTGAGGCAGTGGAGGCAAAACAGGACGAACCTGTGGCAGGCAGCGGCTATGGCATCTAGGCCCCCATTGGAGGACTTCTCCAGAATTCCAGTCGAGAACCGGAGCATGTAGACGAAGCCAAGGCCGGCCCAGCAGAATAGAGTTGAAGAACTCCGATTTGTAGTGCCAGTGGTTTAGTGACGGACACAATAGGGTCGGGCAATGGTAGTCCATTTAGAGAGGCAACAGCCAGGGGTCTCTCCAGAAGAACTGTGGGTAGATGTAGACGATCCACTAGATCCCGTTGGATAAAATTTGCAGCTGCTCCAGAAACCAGATAGGCAGAGGAGGAGTGTGACGTCTCTCCAGAGTTGATGGTCACAGGAATAGATAACTTGGGAGAGGCTTTGACGTTTGGCGCCGCCCCACCTTAGGGTTGCCTCTCCAACCAACCCTAGGTGCTGGAGTTTTTGTGGACATTGGCGCATGAAATGGCGCATGAAATGGCCTTTAAGGTCGCAATACAGGCACAGACCTGAAGAGCGTCTGTGCTGTTTCTCCTGCTCGAACAGTTTGATTCTGTCTACCTGCATAGGTTCTTCAGGTAGAGCAACAGGAGGAGACAATAGTGGTCTATGGAACGAGGTTGCCAGTCTGTGGAAACGTCTCACCCGCCGAACCTATTGAGCCCGTTCCTGGATGCTCACATCGACCCGTGTAGCCGACAGGATAAAAGCATCCAGGGCAGAAAGAAGATCACAGGCTGCTAAAGGACATTCCTTGCCAAAAGGTCGCCACCAATGCCTCATTGTTCCATGCCAACTTTGCTGCCAGGGTACGGAAGGAGATAGCATACTCTCCTACTGTGGACCCTCCTTGCGTGTGGGTTAGCAGAGTGGTCGCTGCAGAAGAGGTTCGACTCAACTCCTCGAACACAGTACGAAAAGTTTCTAAGAATAAAGCTAGGTCCGAGCATTCAGGTCCCTTTTGTTCCAAGATGGGGTTCACCCATACCAGGGCCTTGCGAGCGAGGAGGGAAATGACGAGCGCTACCTTGACCTCATCAGAGGGGAAGAGATGAGCTCATAGTCTAAAATGAATGATACATTGATTGTTGAAACCTCTACAGGCTCTAGGGTCACCGTCATAGCGGGGAGGAGGAAGCAGCGGAACTGTGGATCCGGAACAGACAGGAGTAGTAACGGGCAGTGGAACGGCAGCAGCATCCGGAAGAGGTGCACGAGGTTGATCCAGTCGGCGATGATGGAGTTCACAGCCATGAGGAGTTGATCCTGGCATACACGTAGGTCCCGCATATCCGTTTGTATCAGCTGAACTGCGGTCTTAGATTGGCCAGTGGGTTCCATGGCCTGAGCGTACTGTCACGATCCAAGGGTATGTGGACCCACTAGGCCGCTTCGCCATAGCGGAGTGGGAGCTGACCAAGTCACAGTCTATGCAAAAGTCTATACAAAGTTCGTAGCACAAGGATACTTGAGATATTCCAGACGTGGTGTAACAGCAGGCGTGGCAGGTGACACCAAATATGATGTATAACAGCAGGTGTGGCAACGACACAACACGACTCCAACACTAGAAAGGCTCAGGAACAAAAACAGAACTAGATACAGGATACAGGTAGCCAGGTACGTGAACACTGGGAGCAGGATACAACTAAGGGACTATTTGCAATACGAACATGGGTAGACAACAACGCTCAGGGAAGGAGTGAACGGGCAGGGCCCTTTTTATAGTCCAGGGTGATCTGGTAAAAAAATTAATTAATTACATATGCTCGCACTGGCCGGGAACGAGCATGCCCCTTAGCAGGCATTGCAGGACAGAGCGGGCGGATGTGCTGACATCTCCGGGGAAGGAGATGTCGGCCACAAGAGGTGAGGTCTGCGGTCGTGGCCGCCAGCAGTTAAGGGGAGGCGGCGGTCCGTGACCGCGGCCATTACACTTAGGAGAATATCTATGTGTGCGCAATTATTGGGCAACTATTACGGCTCATGCACACGACCGAGTTTGCCGTCCGGTTACATAGTTACATAGTTTGTACGGTTGAAAAAAGACATGTCCATCAAGTTCAACCAAGGGATGGGAAAGGGGTAAGTAAAAGAGTCCCATCAGTGATCCGAGGAAAGATAGGACATGTTCTATGTTTCCTCGGATCGGAGACTTGGACCATTTTTCACAGACCCGATTCACCCGTTAAAGTGAATGGGTCCATGAAGACTATCGGGTGCCAGTCGGATGCCATAAAAAATGGCCCGAGTGGCACAACGGTATGTAACTAAATGAAAAAGGAAAATTTTCCCATCTCACTTGTTTATTTTCATCTGTTAAAGTGAGAATAATAAACAAACAACCCAAAATTTACAAAAAAACATTGACATTTAACCCCTTAATGACCAGCCTATTTTAAACCTTAATGACCAAGCCATTTTTTACGTTTTTCCATCGTCGCATTCCAAGAGCTATAACCTTTTTATTTTTGCGTCGACATAGCTGTATAAGGTCTTGTTTTTTGCGAGGCAAGTTGTATTTTATAATAGCACCATTTTGGGGGACATATTATTTATTGATTAACTTTTATTAACTTTTATTTGGGGGGAAATAGAAAAAAAACTGACATTTTGCCACACTTTTTCGCGTCTTAAATCTACGCCGTTTACCGTGTGATATAAATAACACAATAACTTTATTCAGCGTGTTGTTACGCTTGCAACGATACCAAATTTGTATAGTTTTTGTATGTTTTACTACTTTTACACAGTAAAAACACTTTTTTTTCAAAATTATTTGTTTTTGTGTCTCTATATTTGAAGAGCCGTGACGTTTTTTATTTTTTCGCCGATGCGGTTGTATGAGGGCTTTTTTTTATTGGGAAGACTTGTCGTTTTTATTTGTACCATTTTGGAGTAGATGCGACTTTTTGATCACTTTTTATCACATTTTTTTAAAGTCAGTATTCACAGAAAACAGCAATTTTTCCATAGTTTTT
The DNA here is from genome assembly GCF_050947455.1 of Rhinoderma darwinii. NCBI lineage: Eukaryota > Metazoa > Chordata > Amphibia > Anura > Rhinodermatidae > Rhinoderma > Rhinoderma darwinii. The sequence goes on from NC_134688.1 coordinate 205,468,892, forward strand.
TATTACATTTTTTACGGCGTTCACCGTGGGGGTTAAATAATGTAATAGATTTATAGTCGGGGTCGTTACGGACGATACCAAATATGTGTAACTTTTTAACTTTATTTAGTTTTTTTAATAGTAAAGCATTTTGTAAGGGGAAAAGCTGGGTTTTTCATTTTTTTTCAAATTTTTTTTCAAATTAACTTTATTAAAAAAAAAAATTCACTTTTTTACTAGTCCCACTAGGGGACTATAATATGCGATTCTGCTATCGCATTTATAATACACTGCAATACTTTTGTATTGCAGTGTATTACTGCCTGTCCGTTTAAAACGGACAGGCATCTGCTAGGTCATGTCTCCGGCATGATCTAGCAGGCATTCACTCCAGGCAGACCTGGGGGCCTTTATTAGACCCCCGGCTGCCATTGGAGACACAGACACTCGGCGATCGTATCGCCGGGTGTCGGTGGGATGAGAGGGAGCTCCCTCCCTCTCTCCAAAACCACTCAGATGCGGTGCATGCTATTGTGCACCGCATCTGAGGGGTTAAACGGGTGAGATCGATACTAATATCGATCTCACCCAGCAGAGCAGGGACACTCCCAGCCCTCAGCTGCCTCTGGCAGCTGAGAGCAGGGAGATTTGACAGCTCCCTGCTCTGTTTATTTATTCCGATGCCACGACGTAAAAAGTCTATGGCATCGGAATAAGGCCCGTTAGTGACCGACGTAGAAACACGATGGGCCGGTCACTAACGGGTTAAAAAAAAATCTATAAAAAAAAAAATCCGTGACCAATATAGCCACCCTTCTTTTCAATAAGTCATAAGCCTTCCATCCATGGAGTCTGTAAGTTTCTTAATCTGTTCACAATCAACTTTTTGTACAGTAGCAACCACAGCCTTCCAAGCACTGTTCAGAGAGGTGTATGGTTTTCCTTCACCGTGAATCTGCTGTTTAAGTAGGGCCCACAAATTCTCAATAGGGTTTAGCTCAGGTGAGGAAGGAGGTTACGTCATTATTTAATCTTTAAAAGGGGTTATCCAAGGACCAAAAATTGCATTGCATTAATATTTTTATGTAAAGAGAAGTCACTTACTTATGTACTTTAATTTAAAATTCAGTACTAAACCGTGCAGTTCAAACCCGGTGAATTGTTCCCAGAAGTCCTGCAGCTTTTCTAATATTGATGACACGCCGACACGGCCCCACGTGACTGAGGGCTTGCTTTCTGTGCTGTTCGTGTCAGCGTGTTATCAATGGCTTTGCTTTGCTCGGGACTCCAGCACTGCTCCTGACATTTGGTCAGTGACTTCAGTGGTTTCCTATCGCTGGAGTTCCCGAGCAGAGCATCAGCTGATGCTCTGCTCGGGAACTCCAGCGATAGGAAACCCCTGAAGTCACTGACCATACAGTGAAGGAAATAAGTATTTGATCCCTCGCTGATTTTGTAAGTTTGCCCACTGTCAAAGTCATGAACAGTCTAGAATTTTTAGGCTAGGTTAATTTTACCAGTGAGAGATAGATTATATTAAAAAAAAAACAGAAAATCACATTGTCAAAATTATATATATTTATTTGCATTGTGCACAGAGAAATAAGTATTTGATCCCCTACAAACCATTAAGAGTTCAGCCTCCTCCAGACCAGTTACACGCTCCAAATCAACTTGGTGCCTGCATTAAAGACAGCTGTCTTAAATGGTCACCTGTATAAAAGACTCCTGTCCACAGACTCAATTAATCAGTCTGACTCTAACCTCTACAACATGGGCAAGACCAAAGAGCTTTCTAAGGATGTCAGGGACAAGATCATAGACCTGCACAAGGCTGGAATGGGCTACAAAACCAGAAGTAAGATGCTGGGTGAGAAGGAGACTACTGTTGGTGCAATAGTAAGAAAATGGAAGACATACAAAATGACTGTCAATCGACATCGATCTGGGGCTCCATGCAAAATCTCACCTCGTGGGGTATCCTTGATCCTGAGGAAGGTAGGAGCTCAGCCAAAAACTACACGGGGGGAACTTGTTAATGATCTCAAGGCAGCTGGGATCATAGTCACCAAGAAAACCATTGGTAACACATTACGCCGTAATGGATTAAAATCCTGCAGTGCCCGCAAGGTCCCCCTGCTCAAGAAGGCACATGTACAGGCATGTCTGATGTTTGCAAATGAACATCTGGATGATTTTGAGAGTGATTGGGAGAAGGTGCTGTGGTCAGATGAGACTAAAATTTAGCTCTTTGGCATTAACTCAACTCGCCGTGTTTGGAGGAAGAGAAATGCTGCCTATGACCCAAAGAACACCGTCCCCACTGTCAAGCATGGAGGTGGAAACATTATGTTTTGGGGGTGTTTCTCTGCTAAGGGCACAGGACTACTTCACCGCATAAATGGGAGAATGGATGGAGCCATGTACCGTCAAATCCTGAGTGACAACCTCCTTCCCTCCACCAGGACATTAAAAATGGCTCGTGGCTGGGTCTTCCAGCACGACAATGACCCGAAACATACAGCCAAGGCAACAAAGGAGTGGCTCAAAAAGAAGCACATTAAGGTCATGGAGTGGCCTAGCCAGTCTCCAGACCTTAATCCCATCGAAAATTTATGGAGGGAGCTGAAGATCCGAGTTGCCAAGCAACAGCCTCGAAATCTTAATGATTTACAGATGATCTGCAAAGAGGAGTGGGCCAAAATTCCATCTAACATGTGTGCAAACCTCATCATCAACTACAAAAAATGTCTGACTGCTGTGCTTGCCAACAAGGGTTTTGCCACCAAGTATTAAGTCTTGTTAACCAAAGGGATCAAATACTTATTTCTCTGTGCACAATGCAACTAAATATATATAATTTTGACCATGTGATTTTCAGTTTTTTTTTTAGATAATCTATCTCTCACTGGTAAAATTAACCTAGCCTAAAAATTCTAGACTGTTCATGTCTTTGACAGTGAGCAAACTTACAAAATCAGCAAGGGATCAAATACTTATTTCCTTCACTGTATATGGACAGTGACGTCGGGAACAGCGCTGGAGTACCCGGGCAAAGCATCAGCTGATGCGCTGCTCGGGGACTCCTTTACTGCTGCTGACGTTGGCAGCAGTGCTTGAATATATGGACAGTGACATTGGCAGCAATGCTGGAGTCCCCGGGCAGAGCATCAGCTGATACTCTGCTCAGGCATTCCAGCGATAGGAAACCCCTGAAGTCACTGACTAAATGTCGGGAGCAGTGCTAGAGTCCCAAGCAAGCGCTAGCTGAGGCTCTGCTCGGGGACTCCAGCTATAGGCAATGTGACAGCCCCTTGCGGTCATTCCATAACACACCGATACGACCAGCACAGGAAGCAAGGCCTCAGTCACGTGGGCCGTGTCGGCGTGCCATCAATATTAGAAAAGCTACAGGACTTCCGGGAACAATTCACCGGGTTTGAACTACACGATTAAGTGCATTAGTAAGTGACTTCTTTTTACATAAAAATATTAATGCAATTTTTGGTCCCCGGATAACCGCTTTAAGGCCTTTACTGGCTAGCCATGCAGTGGAGTACTTTGATGCATGCGATGGAGCATTGTCCTGCATAAAAACCAAGGTTTTCTTGAAAGATGGAGACTTTTTCCTGTACCACTGCTTGATGAAAGGGTCTTCTAAAAACTGGCAGTAGGTTTGGGAGTTGATTTTTAGTTCAGCCTCAACAAGAAAATGTCCAACTAGCTCATGTTTAATAATACTAGTCCATAGCAGTACCCCACCTCCAAATTGCTGGCGTCTGAGTCAAAGTGGAGCTCTGTACCCATTACTAATCCAGCCACGGGCCCATCCATCTGGTCTATCAAGATTCACCCTCATCTCATCAGTCTATAAAACCTTCGAAAAATCTGTCTTCAGATATTTCTTGGCCCAATCTTGACGTTTCAACTTATGTGTCTTAATCAGTGGTGGTCGGGTTTCAGGCTTCCTTACCTTGGCCATGTCTCTGAGCACTGAACACCTTGTACTTCTGGGCACTCCAGGGAGGTTGCAGTTCTGGAACATGACAGCACTGGAGGATAATGTGGTCCTGGTCGCTTTACATTTGATTCTTTACAAATCTTTGGCAATTAATTTGCATTTTTTCTACTCAACACGTTTCTTGCGACCCTGTTGACTATTTGCAACAAAACGTTTCATGGTTCTGTGATCACGCCCCAATATCTTAGCAATTTCGAGATTGCTGCATCCCTCTGAAAAGTCAAAAATTGTTAAAAGTCTTTCAGTCAGTTAAATCTCTTTTTTGGCCCATTTTGCCAGTGGAAAATAAGCTGCCTAATAATTATACACCTTGATATAGGGTCTTGATCTCCTTAGGCCACACCCTCCTCATTACACAAATACACATCGCCTGATATGCTTCATCCAATAAGCAGTCAAGTTTATACAGCTTGGAGTTGGAAAATATGCCGAAAAATTGTGATATGGTCAAAATACTCACTTGCCTAATAATTGTTCACACAGTATATGTAACTGCCACACTGTCATTTTCTTGAGAGAGGCTCTATGGAAGAGCTGAAACGGTGCATTGGACCTATAGATAAATAAAGTACCACGCTATTTTTCACTCGTAAACATATATATATATATATAGGTTTTGCAAGTTATATCATGGTTTGTAGAAGTTATGGTTCTCCTGCAAATGGAATTTTGTGTTAATTGGTAATATAGTCCCTATCCTTTCTGAAGGCAAACACTTGTATACAGTAGATCAGCGGTAATTCAAGATCTTGGGGAGCCTGGACTTTGAGAACAATCACTATAGACCCACCTGCTCCATTGTAATTTTATACTGATGTAAAACAGAAGAGAATCGTTCAAAAATCTTAGTTGCATGGTCGTAATACAGGGAACATAACCTACTCTAGGCAGAGGCATAGCTAGGTTCTCCAGCACCCGGGGCAAAGATTCAGTTTTTGCGCCCCCCCCCCCAACCTCTTTCCCGACATCTCCTTCCCCGTCGCCGTGTTTGTTTTCTCTACCAATCAATGACGTGTCATTTATTTTTCACATCTCTTTTTATGTAACTCGAGCATAAAAACATTTGTACATTTTACAAGCAATATAGTTCTATACACAATGCCAGAACCAAGCTCAGTACATATATACAGCACCAGAACAAAGCTCAGTACAAAAATACAACACCAGCACAAATACAGCTCAATTTAGTGCAACCCCTGCCGTATAGGTATGTACGGCGTAAAAATACAGCTCCCAGCATGGCCCGAAAAATGGTAAGGATATGCTGGAAGATGCTGTTTCACAAAAAATAAATCATATCATAATCATACCACCCATCATTTTGCTGCAGATCATACAGTGACTACAGTGCTGATTAGAGGCAGAATAAACATTTACATTAAGTGACTCACCGTTGACGTCTCAGATTCTAGTTCTTTTTTCTCCATCCGGTCCAGACCTCTATGATGACTTCTCCCGGTCACTGACCATTTCTGCAGTTTGCCGCTCAGATGTCTTCAGCTTCTCACTTTTCCAACATTTCTACACCTATAAATAAAGATACATTTCTCATTATACTACACACTACACCTCTAAATATAAAAGCGCCATACACTGCACCTATAATTATAATAGTGCCATACACTGTGTCTCACACACACACACCGTGCCCCATATAGTGCCTGCCATAGAGCCCCCTCTAGATAGTGCCCCCATATAGCCCACCCCTCTATATAGTGTCCCACAAATAGCTCCCCCTATAGTGCTCCACAGATAGCCCACCCCTGTATATAGCCCCCTGTAGATATAGCCCAACACTGTATATAGTGCTCCACATATAGTCCACCCCTGTATATAGTGCTCCACAGATAGCCCACCCCTGCATATAGCCCCCCTGTAGATATACCCCACCCCTGTATATAGTGCTCCATAGATAGCCCACCCCTGTATATAGCCCCCCTGTAGTTATAGCCCACCCCTATATATGGTGCTCCATAGATAGCCCACCCTAGTATATAGCCCCCTGTAGATAGAGCCCCCCCCCCGTAGATAAAGCCCCCCTGTAGATAAAGCCCCTCCTGTAGATAAAGCCTCCCCCGTAGATAAAGCCCCCCTTGTAGATAAAGCCCCCCCCTGTAGATAAAGCCACACATTTTTTTATTACAATAAAATAACAAAATAACAAACTATTCAAACTCACCTTAATCCCGTTCCCACGCGGTCCGGCAGCAATCGAGACCTGCTCTCTTCTGCGCAGGTCTCCTGGGGTTGAACGAAGCGTCTATGAAAGGCACTGATTGGCTGGGCAGAATGACTTTCCCTGTGAGTCAGCGCCTTGCAACGACGGAAGCGCGATACCGCTTCACTCGTAGAAAAGAGTTGAATTTATTGCTTCTAATTGTACCTGTGTCCTATAGACACAAGTACAATTATAGTGCAGGAGGAGGTGGCGCTGGCGCCCCCTCTAAGTTGCGCCCGGGCCACATGCCCCACTTCCCCCCCTAGCTACGCCCCTGCTCTAGGATTGGAAAACAAGTAAAAACCAATAGGCTTATGATTTTGTGTACATCTAGTACATGCATTGCTTAAACCATATCGAGATCTCAGAAAGTGAACAGTACAGGATATTAACATCTCATTATCTAAAGTCAGATATCCAGGCAAGAAGATCTTACTCTCCGCTTTGTTATTCAATCGGGCACATTCATCAAGTGGTGTGTTACTTTAAATAACTTGTAAAAACAGATAATGAATAACATTAGATAACATCTGGCATTTCATGAATAGACAAGTACCTAAAATAAGTGATAAATTTCTGGAATTACTGCTACATATGCACTTTGATTAGAGTAAGGAAATAATTATAGGGAGTAAAATATTCTTTGAGAGTTGCATTTCACTTTTAGCTGAACTGAAACCTCAATATAAACAAATAAAGCAATGTGCACATTTAAAATACTTGGCACTCTTTCAATAACGTGAAGAAACTCTCAGCGATGAAGTTTCATCTATCAAATGAGGTAATGCAGAGGGCCTCTGTTTTGTGTCCAGCTATGATCTGAAAAGCACCAAGGTGTATAAACACCCTCTAGTGGCTATTTTATGAAGTGTAACTTGCAGAATTTCACAAAATGTGCTAGTTAGAGGTATACCCTATAAGGATGACATATAGTCTTGACACATGACCATGAGAGGCAATCACTGTTTGCAGCGGTGAGGTCAGTAAGTTAGACATGTTGAGGGTATTGATTGGCTACAGCGATCACAAGCAGAGGGGAGCTCATTTCCAGTAGAACTCATTTATCAAAATATGTATGGGGCTGTAAAACCCCTTTAAACAGGCATGACGTGTGATAAGACTAAAGGCGTACCACTCTGTACTTGACCTGGGATAACACTATAATTTTTACTAGTTATAAGTAATTTTTAGATATACTATGTTGTTGTATGGTAATTATTTCTGACAATACTTTGTGTGCTTATAAGTGTGTCCAATGTCATGTGATTAGGCCTTGACAAAGCGTAAGGGGAAACGACTGTAGGTCAGCTCTGTCATATCGGTCCTATATTAATATTTTAATATACTGCAATAAAGAATGAAAAAAAAAAACACGGCGAGTGACGCAAAAATATTCTGCCTTATTTAGTTTTTGACATACCTAAAACTGTACCGCAGAGACACAACTACAGTTGTCCTTGTGCAAGTATCCAAAAGGCGTTTAAATGATATGGGTGTGTGATACAGAGGTCGTACTCCCATCATTCACAATGTTATGGCATTTTTTAGCAATATAAAGCATTTTTTAACTTAAAGTTATTGAGCGAAACAGCTTTCATCAATGTGGTAATTTTACTGCTGAATATTTCTCCGCAGTTTGTAATTTCCTATTACTGAAATATATTTGGACATGTTTCACTATTGATTTATTTGCCAATTTAACTACTTGAGAACAATAAAACTATATTTTCTGTTTAACATTCTTCAGGGATTTTCTCCACAAGTTATTCTAGTACTTTTGTAATATAATAAGAAAATATATTGATCAGATCTTGTTTTTGCACAGCTCTTATGTAAGTATTATATCATTGTTCTTACATTACACGGATATTAACATCCATGTCATTTGAAATCTATCATCTGCTATCTAAAGTGTTCTTCTCATTTCCAGAAATGTAAGTTCAGACTTAGGCTTCATGCACACGAACATGCTTTGGCAGCCTCAAGTCCCGCGAAAATCCACGGGAGAATTGCGGCCCCATTCATTCCTATGGGTCCATGCACACGACCGTGCATGGCCCAGGAGCCCGGACCACAGAAAGAACGGGCATGTGTTATTACGGCCATGTTCTGTGGTCCAGGCTCATAGGAAATAATGGACTCGGCCATGTGCACGGCCCGCAATTTGCGGGTGGCTTGCGGGTGACACTCCGCCCCCGGCCGACCCGAAAATCACGGCCGTGCACATGGCTACGGTCATGTGCATGAGGCCTTAAAGGGTAACTAAACGTTCAATAAACTTCTGACCTGTTATAGTAACACGTCAGAAGTTTTGATTTGTGGGGGTCCAAGCACTGAGACCCCCATTAATCGCTAAAACGAAGCTGCAGAAGTGCTCGTGTGAGCACTGAGCTGCCTCATTTCTGTTCGGCTTTTTCCGGAAATCAATGTAGCGGTGTATGGGCTCAATAGAAAGTCTATGAGGCCGTACTTCGCTACATTGCCGTTCCGGAAAAATCCAAACAGAAACAAAGCGGCTGACCGCTCACACGAGCACTTCTGACATGTCAGTATGACATCTAGAATAAATATTGGGATGCACTCCTCTTGGCGTAGCGTGGTGCTAGTAGGGTTGGGAAGAGATCCCAAAAAATGTAGTCATAGAACCCCAGCACCACGTGTCCATATGACATGTTAGAAGTTTGTTAAACGTTTAGTTACACTTTAATAATATTACGGGTTTTCTGCAGTATTCAGAATTTTTAGATGTCCCAGTTGCAGACAAGTACCGCAAGATTATTTTGGCATGTGGCGGCTCAATGGGAAAAATGCAATTACAGTCATGTGAAACTTTGCTAGCAGTTTCATTCAGTACTGCAGTGCACCTTCAATAGACTCAGTTTTATTAACAATACCTAGAACTGCTTCATTAAAAACAAATATACTGTATGATCTAAATCGGATTTCTGTTTAGTCATAGTGCACTTTCTCCAGGTTAGGACGAAAGAGAGAAGATGGGTATTCATACAGGTTTTAGAGAGTTTAAAATATGTAACAGGTCAATTGCATGTTATTGGTGGGTTCGTGGGTAGAAGCCAAAGGGCATAGGATAGTAAAATTAAAACGATGCTGATCCTAGGAAAGATGTGAGACTAGAAGCTAGATACAGGCAGATACACAGCGACCATCAATCACTAGTGAGTGAGGCGGGGAGAGATCTCATGGGTACAGAAATCATAATACATAATACAGCCATGTATGCGATGCCAAAGAGTAGAGATTTACCTAAAATGCTAATAAGGTTAGCAGGGCTAGCTGGCTAAACATGGCTTAATTTGCCCTTGATCCAACCAGCCTTCCAATATTCTTCACTGTAGAGATGCTGGAGATATATTGCAAGATATATCCAAAAGATCGAAATTATTTTTTCTGTAGAAAATTGTCCCTTTTACACCTTCCACATGCAGTATGACGAGTATGCTAATCATGTGCGGCAGGAAGTAGTCGTTTTGTGGCAAGAATGCGGATTGTGAAAGCACAGCTACTCTGCCCACGCTATCAGGATTGGGGCAATGACTGAAATGCAGTTACAGACTCGCTCTAATGCTGCAGATTAGAGAAACCTCTGATCTCAGTTATTTAATCCCTTGTATGTCATCCTTAAAGAGGCTCTGTCACCAGATTTTGCAACCCCTATCTGCTGTTGCAGCAGATAGGCGCTGCAATGTAGATTACAGTAACGTTTTTATTTTTAAAAAACGAGCATTTTTGGCCAAGTTATGACCATTTTTGTAGTTATGCAAATGAGGCTTGCAAAAGTCCAAGTGGGTGTGTTTAAAAGTAAAAGTACAAGTGGGCGTGTATTATGTGCGTACATCGGGGTGTGTTTACTACTTTTACTAGCTGGGCGCTCTGATGAGAAGTATCATCCACTTCTCTTCAGAACGCCCAGCTTCTGGCAGTGCAGACACAGCGTGTTCTCGAGAGATCACGCTGTGACGTCACTCACAGGTCCTGCATCGTGTCAGACGAGCGAGGACACCGGCACCAGAGGCTTCAGTTGATTCTGCAGCAGCATCGGCGTTAGCAGGTAAGTCGATGTAGCTACTTACCTGCAAACGCTGATGCTGCTGCAGAATCATCTGTAGCCTCTGGTGCCGGTGTCCTCGCTCGTCTGACACGATGCAGGACCTGTGAGTGACGTCACAGATCTGTATCAAAATCCCAAACCCAGACCAAAGGAACGACCATCAAATTACTCCAAATATAGAAAGCAGTTACCAATCTAAACAGAGTGATAGATGTGACTATTACAAAATTAATGTTGCCACAGATGAGATTCAAAATTAGCATATTTTATCCAGATCAAAGATAGATCAAGGGGAAAACATAATGTGCCTTTTATAGTATTCTTAGAGGTATTAAACCAAATTAAGTGGACCTAGTTAGTTGTTTAGTCTGACCTATTATCTGGAAATAAATATCCATACCAATATCAATGATAAAGATAGCCTGAAGACTTAATGTATGAAGAAAGACCCACCGCTGGTAACAGTTTTGTAGTGAGGGAGACAAAAAACAGAGCAAATTAAGGAAAAAAAGATTCAGGGAAAGGTTTAGACACCGGAACACAGTCATCAAACCTAAAAAAAAACCTGAAAGAAACAGAAGGAATATCAAAGGAACATATTGAATTTAATTTTATTATTAAGACCACCAGGGGCCAATGTGCCCAATGTATATATCCACATAGTCTCCTTTTGTAAAAGTACTTTATTCCTATCCCCCCCCCCCTCCTGTCACCAAACAGTGAGTAGATACCCATATATTTTAAACCAGAAGGGGATTGGCGATGATAAGTTTTGAAGTGAACTGCCAAGGGATTCTTCATTTCGCCTTTTTTTTATATCTGATACGTGTTCACTTATACGTATCTGGAGTTCACGTATGGTTTTCCCTATATACATTTTATTACAGGGACAGATGATACAATATACCACCATACAAGAGCGACAGTTAATGAAGGTTTGTACTCAAAATTCCTTCTCCCCTTTAGCATCTCTAAACCTGTGTGTTTTAAGGGCATATTTACAATAGGAGCGGCTCCCACATTTAAACATACCTTTTGGTCGATTTTTGAGACAGGCATGGTTTTCCTTTGTTTTTCTCCTAAATTCTGAGCAGACCAAAATATCTATCAGCGTTGGGGCTCTTCTTGAGACCATGTTTGGTGATGAACCAACCAAGCTCTTAATTTTAGGTTTGAGTGTCAAGTGTGACCAATTTTTTAGCATGAGGTTACGTAAAATCTCCCAATGTGAACCCTACCTAGATATAAAACGTACCCGATCATCTTTCTAAATTCTTTTTTTCTCCTTCTTTTCAAGGATTTCACTTCTATTCATTCTCAAAGATCAATTATATCCCCATTTAATTATCTTTCGAGAATAAACTCTTGATTGAAATCTCTCAGATAACTCCACAGCTTCAGTATTAAATTTTTCAAGATTTGAGCAATTCCTTCTTATTCTAATAAATTCAGCCACCAATATTCCCCTGATCTGTGAAGGGGGATGATGGCTACTTGCTGACAGAAGAGAAGAGTGTTGCCTGCCGTAGGTTTGCGATAAGTGGATGTCATCAGCCCGCTCTTCTCCTTGTATATATTTAAATCAAGGAATTCTATAGATACCTCACTATATGTACACGCTAGTGGCTAGAATGGGATCATGCTGGTCGGATCTGGGGAATGGAATTCTGATCTTCCCCTACATCTAATTTTGTTCTGACAACTGGAGGTGTCTTTTGAGAGATTTGTGTTCCTAAAAACGGCACATAGACACAGGCTCCTTATACCGTCATTAAGGACATCTATTCGGCCGAATCTACAATCTACATATCAATGGGGCCCCTTGATCACGTCAAGATATAGATAAGTACATTTGTATCTGTAGGCAATTTATGTCCACTTTGTACCTGGTCTTTACATACAACTTTCTTGGATTATGAACCTTGTCTTGGATCCTTAACCCCTTCAGGACCCTGCCTGTTTTGGCCTTCAGGACCCAGCCTATTTTTTCAAATCTGACATGTGTTACTTTATGTGGTAATAACGTTGGAATGCTTTTACCTATCCAAGCGATTCTGAGATTGTTTTCTCGTGACATGTTGTACTTTATGTTAGTGAAAAAATTTTGGCGATCATTTTGGTATTTATTTCTGAAAAAACACCACAATTTATTTTTCTAGGACGTTACAAGGCTTAGAACTTTAGCAGCAATTTCTCATATTTTAAAGAAAATTTCAAAAGGCTATTTTTTCAGGGACCTGTTCAGTCTGAGGTGGCTTTGAGCGCCTTATATATTAGAAATTCCACCAGAAGTCACCCCATTTTGAAAACTGCACCCCTCAAGGTATTCGAATCAGCATTCACAAAGTGTTTTAACCCTTTAGGCGTTTCACAGGAATTAAAGCAAAGTAGAGGTGAAATTTACAAATTTTATTTTTTTTGCAGAAATTAATTTCTAATACATTTTTTTTTTGTAACACAGAAGGTTTTACCAGAGAAATGCAACTCAATATTTATTGCCCAGATTCTGCAGTTTTTAGAAATATCCCACATGTGGCCCTAGTGTGATAATGGACTGAAGCACCAGCCTCAGAAGCAAAGGAGCACCTAGTGTATTTTGGGCCTTTTTTTTTTAGAATATATTTTAGGCACCTTGTCAGGTTTGAAGAGGCCTTGTGGTGCCAAAACAGTGGAAACACCCCAAAAGTTACGCCATTTTGGAAACTACACCCCTCAAGGAATTTATCTAGGTGTATAGTTAGCATTTTGACCACACAGGTTTCTCGCTAAATTTATTAGAATTAGTCTGTAAAAATTCAAATCTACTTTTTTCTGAAAAAACATAGAAATTTTTAATATTTACAAGAAATAATAAAGAAAATGCACCCCAACATATGTAAAGCAATGTCTCCCGATTACGGTACTATCCCATATGTGGTAATAAACTGCTGATTGGACCCACAGCAGCGCTCAGAAGGGAAGGAGCGCCATTTGGATTTTGGAGCACGGATTTTGGTGGATTGGTTTTCGGTTCCATGTCGCGTTTGCAACCCCCTGGAGGGACCAAAACAGGGGAAACCCTCCAAAAGTGACCCCATTTTGGAAACTACACCTATCAAGAAATTTTTCTAGGGGTATAGTTAGCATTTTGACCACACAGGTTTTTTACTAAATATATTGGAATTAGTCTGTAAAAATTAAAATCTACTTTTTTTCTGAAAAAACATAGAAATTTTTAATATTTACGAGGAATAATGAAGAAAATCACCCCAACATTTGTAAAGCAATGTCTCCTGATTACAGCAATATCCCATATGTGGTAATAAACTACTGATTGGACCCACAGCAGGGCTCAGAAGGGAAGGAGTGCCATTTGGATTTTGGAGCACGGATTTTGCTGGATTGGTTTTCGGTGCCATGTCGCGTTTGCAATGCCCTGGAGAGACCAAAACAGGGGAAACCCCCCAAAAGTGACCCCATTTTGGAAACTACACCTCTCAAGGAATATATCTAGGGGTATAGTTAGCATTTTAACCACACAGGTTTTTTTCAGAATTTAGTGGAATTAGGCAGTGAAAATGAAAATCAACTTTTTTTCTGAAAAAGCATAGAAATTTTAAATTTTTACAAGCAATAAAGGAAAAAAAAGAACAACAACATTTGTAAAGCATTTTCTCCTGATTACGGCAATACCCCATATGTGGTAATAAACTGCTGATTGGACCCATGGCAGCGCTCAGATGGGAAGTAGCGCCATTTGGATTTTGGAGCACGGATTTTGATGGATTGTTTTTCGGTGCCATGCCGCCTTTGCAAGCCCTGGAGAGACCAAAACAGTGGAAGCCCCCCAAGTTACCCCAGTTTGGAAACACCCCTCAAGGAATTTTTCTAGGGGTATAGTGAGAATATAGACTCCACGAGTCTTTTGCAGAATTTATTAGAATTAGGCGGAGAAAATTAATATCACAATTTTTTTCCACTAAAATGTTGAATTTTCTCATTTTCACAAGGGATAAAGGAGAAATAAACAACCAATTTTTGTAAAGCTATTTCTCCCGGGTACGGAAATACCCCACATGGGGTCATGCATTTTTTTCATTAGAAATGAATTAACCCTTTCAGGACATTTTTTGCTTTCTTATTTTCGTTTTTCACTACCCGCCTTCCAAGAGCCATAACTTTTTTTTTTTTCCGTCAGTAGAGTGATGTGACGGCTTATTTCTTGCGGGAGGAATTTTAGTTTCTAGTGATACCATTTAAAGTGAAATAAAAAGTACTGGGAAACTGTAAAAAAACTGGAAAATATAGTAATATAGGAAAAAAATCTGATTCCATTTTTTGGGGTTTTCGTTTTTACAGCTTTCGCCGTGCGGTAAAAACGAAAACTACAGCGATTTTGGCGGTTTAAATTATTTATGTTTTTTACGGTGTTCACCGTGCGAGTTAAATAATGGTATATTGTAATAGTTCGGCCTTTTACGGACGTAGCGATATCAATTCTGTTTATTTTTTTACATTACTTTTGAAGAAAAATGGGAAAAGGTTTTTTTTTGTAACTTTTTTTTCTTTCTCACTACTAATAACTTTAATTCTTCTACACATTTTAGTAGTCCCCTTAGGGGACTTGTACCAGCGATCATTGGATCCGCGGGTACAATATGCTGCGATACTAATGTATTGCAGTATATTGTTATTTTTACAGGCTTCTGTAACCGCACGATCGCTGTTCCTGTCCCTTAGTCCTGGGTGTCAGCTCTAATACACAGCCGACGCCCGCAGCGTATGGAGCGGGCTCAGCACGTGAGCCCGCTCCATACATCACCCCTGCACCATGACGTGCTATTAAGTCATAGTGCTCAAAGGGGTTAATGCACAGCGGATGGTGTGAAAATTGCAATTTTCCACTGATGTGCCATTTTAGTGCATAATATGTTGTGCCCAGTTTGTGCCACTGAAGACAAATACCTCATAAAGCGTTAAGCGAGTTCTCCCGGGTATGGTGATGCCATATATGTGGGCGCAAACTGCTGTTTGGGGACGCTGCAAGGCTCAGAAGGGAGGGACGCCATTTTGCCTTTGGAGCGCAGATTGTGCTTGGTAGTTTTTCTGTTTGGGGTTTCGCTGGTATTTCAGTTTATAATGTGGGGGCATATGTAATCTGTGCGGAGAACATCAGGGCATAATAAGAGGGTATAAAAATGCGGTAAATAAATAATAATTCATAGATATGTGGCCGATGTCGCACTGATAAATGGTGTCGGATGTTACCCGCTTTTAGAAAACACTGCACATTTTGCATCGCCATATTCCTTGGAGCCAGAACTTCTTTATTTTTTCACCACCGGAGCTGCGTGAGGGCTTATTTGTTGCGGGACAATCTGTACTTTTCATTGGTACCATTTTGGGGTACATGTGATTTTTTTGATCACTTTTTATTAAATTTTTTTGCAAGCCGGGTGACCAAAAACAAGCAATTCTGACAATGTTTTTTAGTTTATTTTTTGCGGCGTTCACCGTGCACTATAAATGACCATTATATTTTATTCTGCGGGTCGGTACGATTACGGCGATACCATATGTATATAGGTTTTTTTTATGCTTTGCAGCGTTTGCGCAATAAAATCACTTTTTTATAAAATAATTAATTTTCTGTGTCCCCATATTCTGAGAGCCGTAACTTTTTTATTTTTCAGTCAAAAAAGCTGTGTAAGGGCTTGCTTTTTGCGGGACGGGTTGTAGTTTTTATCGGTATTATTTTCGGGTACATGCGACTTTTTGATCACTTTTTATTCTCTATTTTGGGAGGGGTGGTGACCAAAAAATAGCGATTCTGGTGTAGTTTTTTATTGATTTTTTTCACGGTGTTCACCGTGCGGGAAAAATAACATTATAGTTTTATAGCTGGGGTCGTTATGAACGCGGTGATACCAAATATGTGTACTTTTTTTAACGTGTTCGTGTTGTTTATATCACTTATAACTTTTATTTGTACACTTTTTTTTAAAACATTTTTATTCTTTTTTTTACTTTTTTCACTTGTCCCACTAGGGGACACTTAGACTTGCAGCTCTGATCGCTGCTGGAATACATTACACTACACACGTAGTGTAATGTATTCTAACTGTCATTGTGACGTTACAGTCACACTGACAGGAAGCATCGGAGGACCGGCCGGAGGCTGCTCCTCCGAGGCTTCCGTACATGGCAACCCAGAGGTCATTATCTGACCTCCGATTGCCGTGACAAGCATCGGTATCCCCCACGATCACTTCGTGGGGGCTGCCGATGTGCTTCAAACACCTTAAATGCGGCGACGGCAATCCGTCGGGGGTTAATTGCCTAAATCTGCGGCGATGGTCCGCTGACCGGCAAGGCTGGAGTGTCAGCGGTCAGGGACAGCTGACCTCCCGGTTCCCGGACACTGTCCGTTAGGACAGTGTGCGCCGGGAACTACTCCGCAATAGTACGTCTGGATGCGGGAACTATCCCCTCTGCAGGACGTACTATTGCGGCGCAGTGCGGGAAGAGGTTAATCAACAGTACTTATCGTGATATGTTTATCTTCTCTGTTGATTTTGTTTCATGGTCTCCTTTTAGCAATTTATATTGTATGTCATAGATTCCTGTCCTCTAGTAAATAATTGTGTTATCTATATAGTGAATGGACTCGACTCTAATTTTTTAATTAACTAATAAATTTGTACTTATTTAATATCAAAATTCTACCTAGAGTGTGCTGGTTTTTGTCCGATAATGTTTTTTGCCATACTATCAATTTGGACGGCACCGTGCATATTATAGTTTGTTGCATTTTTTCTAGGTGATTTAATTGGAGAATTTTTCAGTTTTTTCTATACACATGTGGAGTTAGGCTGGATTCACACGAGCATGTTCGGTCCGTAATGGATGGAACGTATTTCGGCTGCACTCCTAGCATCATAGTGATGTACGATGCTAGGAGTCCCTGCCTCGCTGCAGGACAACTGTCCCGTACTGTAATCATGTTTTCAGTACGGGACAGTAGTTCCACGGAGAGGCAGGGACTCCTAGCATCGTACATAACTATGATGCTAGGAGCCCGGCTCCCTGCAGTGTGTTTGGTCCGGGACTTGCGGCCGAAATACGTTCCAGCATTTACGGACCGAACATGCTCGTGTGAATCCAGCCTTACTGAAACAGCGTAACACGCATGCTACGCTGCTTCCGTAACTGCCATTCACTACTATGGGAGTTAGGGAAACAGAGTAGCTCAGCGAGTTACGCTGTTTACGTAACTTCACATGTAACCAAGTGGCCGCTGGTTCCAGTCTCCTAGGGGAACTAATAAAATGTGTAAAAAAATAAGTGTAAGATACATTTTCAGGAGTGTAAAAAAATAAAAATATTAAAAGTTAAAAAAAACAAAACCTTTTCCCATTTTTCCCCAAGCACAATGTAAAAAAGAAAATTATTTGGTATCGCTGTGTCCGTAAAAGTCCGATCTATTACAATATACCATTATTTAACTCACATGGTGAGTTTAAAAATGTAAAACATCAAAATAGTTTTTTGGTCACCTTAGCACTTAAAAAATTACATTAAAAAAAAAGTGATAAAGAAAAATAGTATGTACCAAAAAATGGTGCCAATAAAACTACAGCCCGTCCCATATATTAAGCCCTCACTCCGCTCAATCGATGAAAAAAATATAAAAATAGTTTTGGCTCTCAGAATGTGGTGAAAGAGAATCAATTATTTTTTAACAAATATTTTTTTTCCTATTTTCTGTTGTTTAAAACCTGCGTGCGTCTTATGGTCAGGTGCGTTTTATAGTCCGAAAAATACGGTAGCAATTTCACCATTGTTTTTTGCGGTTATTTTTACGGTGTTCATCTTGTGGTCTAAATTACATATTAACTTTATTGTTTGGGTCATTAAGGTTGCAGCGATACCATATATGTGTAGTTGTATTTATTTTTTACACTTTTACTAAATAAAACCACTTTTTATGGAAAAAAAAAATATTTTTTTACTGTAATTTTTAATTCACATTTATTACTTATTTTATTAGTCCCACTAGGGGACTTCACTATGCGATCTTCAGATTGCTGCTATAATGCTTTGGTATACTTCGTATACCAGAGCATTATTGCCTGTCAGTGTAAACCTCTGGTGCGTCCTAATAGGCATATGCCCAGGGAAGACCTGGGGTCTTTATCAGGCACCCCGGCTACCATGACTACCCCGGAAGCCCGCAATTGCAGGCCGTCGTTCGGCGACAGAGGGAGCTCACTTCCCTCTGCAAATGATTTAAATACCGCAGCATTTAACGGGTTAAACGGCCGCGATCGAAGAAAACTTCAATTGTGGCAGGTGGAGCAGGGACACCCGTGCAGGGCTTAGACTGGGCCACCGTGAAAAGGCGGCGGCCTAGCCTAAGGCCCTTAGCGACCGCCGTGAAAAGGCGTATTGGTCGTCACTAAGGGGTTAACAATTAGATCTTCCTTCTAAGGGGGAGTTCACACTGAGTTTTTCTCGCGAGATTACGCTTGCTGTGCTGTAGTGTCGGGATTGTGTTAGCGAAGTGTCAGGATTCTGAATACACATCACGTCCTGGAGGTAATGTATATTCATTGTCAGGACACTGCAGTAACGTTATAGTGTGTTTATGTGGCTGCACATAGCGATATAATAAGCTCACTATCTGCTGTGTTAATGAATGGGGAGAAGTGTATAACGCTGATTGGTCACTGATTGGTCAGCGTCATACACTCCTCTGTACAACGCACACTTGGTCTAAAGTAAAACACGCCCAGTTGTCCATTGAGAAACTCATTAGCATAAAGCTAAAATAGGTCATAACTCCGTCAAAAATGATCGTTTTTCTAAATAAAAACCACTGCTGTAATCTACATTACAGCGTCGATCACATCATGTACAATATAGGGCACTCATAATGTGGTGACAGAGCCTCTTTAACTTTTTTCCAGTTTCCTAATACATTACACGGTACAATAAATTATGCCGCTCGTCCCGCAAAAAACAAACCCTCGTATGGCTTTATGTACGGGAAAATAAAAATGGTATAGCTTTTGGAAGGTGGGGAGAAAAAAATGAAGAGGAAAATCCCAAAAATAGCTGTGTCCTGAAAGGGTTAAGAGCAGATACACGGTCCTTACAGGGCTCAATCATGAAATAACGGCCGCGCATGCTCCCAGAACAAACCTCTCACAGCTCTATGTATGAAACGCTAGGCAATGACGTAGTCATGACGCAGATTATGCCAGCTGGCGCGCCCTCAGTATGATAGGTTAATTCTAGAATAACTCCACCTTCACTCACATCTAATTGGCGGAATTTCAATAACTACACCCATGTGCCTTTGTGATTGGATAAGGGTGCTGGAGGAGGTGGGGCTTCTTCGTCCCGGAATGGCGGTGTCTTCCTCTTCCCCCGTGCTCTGTGCAGCGCCGAGGCCGCTGCGGGAGTTTCGCTTCCTGCTCTGCGCCATGATGAACAAATGAATTCACGGGGAATGAAATTTAAGTTCCAAAAAGGGGAGAAAGTTCTCTGCTTTGAACCAGACCCGACCAAGGCTAAAGTGTTGTACGATGCCAAGGTGCGCGTAGTATTGAGGAGAGCGGGTAGTTGTGTGGGTGAAACGGCCGCCTCATCCCACAATGGCCTCTGCTGTGAGAGTCTGTGGCGGTAGTCAGCATCCCTCTGCATGAGCCGCGCAATACCTGAATCTCATTAGTCATTTACACATTTATTGCACTACGTGGTCGTGATTGCGTGAGAGAATGCTGTGGTGTGACGTCATCGTTGCGGTACTAGTATCATTTATTAAAGAATTTGTGTGTAACGATGGATGTACCGCGTGTGTGTGTGTGTGTTGTCTACCTCAATCGTTTCCACTGATAACAACAAGTATCCTCTAAAACAAGAGAACCCTCCAGACCCATTTACACAGGGCAATAAGTAATAGGAATAATAATATAAAAGCCAGTGCAGAAAAAAAGTGCAGCAAGTGCAATATGTAACAGGAAACTTGTCTTGCTGTCCCTAGCAACCAATCGGACCTCAGCTTTCTGTTCTTAAACTGGTTTGGTAAAATGAAAGTTGCACTGTGATTGGTTGGGAGAGGTAACAGGGACTTTTATCTGTTAGTCAGTTTTCTTAAATGACTCCCAATGTATACACGCTGGTTTTATATAACCCGCTCACATCTGTGTTCGCCATTCCGTTGCTCTGCTCGGTCAGAGGAGCAGAACAACGAGAATACAAGAAGTGCAAGTTCCATGATACGGAGACAACCGGCGCCCAATGGCACCCATTGACTTTAATGGTTTCCGACGGGGTGACCGTGGCTTTACCGGAAACAATAATGCAGCATGCTGCGCTATTGTTTCCATTATTTTCGGCGGAATCTGCGGCGGAGGCCCCTAACAGAGTCTCTAACGCAGATGGGAATTAGGCCTTACCGATTGCATTGAACCAGAGCTTGGTGTAGATGGGCCTGTCAGTGTAGTGACTAAATACTTCTGTTACTTTATATTGGCATGCGTTGGTAACGGTGCAGCGATGTGCTTCGGTGGCGTAGTCCTACTATCTAAAGCCAGGGGTCCATGACACTATTGTGTGCCGCAATTCTTGCCCTGTGAGATCACGTTATTACTGCTAAGGGGATTGCGTGAAATTGTGTTCATTAAATTTCATTAAAACCCCGATTGGCTAATATTAACACCAAAGACTTGTAGTGATTGACAATGCTATCGCATATGGAGTCCTGGCCTAATGTGTATGTGGACAGTCTGACTGCCCCCTGGTGGAAGATGTGTTCAGGAAGTATCCAACACGCCTGGTCATTTGACCTCTGCTCCCTCGAGATAAGCTGCTAGTGGTGTCATCAGGGTTATGGGAAATCAGAGGACATGGCTGGTAATTTTTTATCCTGTGTTTATGGGCAGCTTTAGGGCTCATTCACCTATCCATATTACGACTACATGTGTTGTACGGAGCGGTAGTAAAGCATCTATGGTAGCCTAAATCCATGCCGGACCGCCATATACCCCCTAATTTCATACCTATGAATCCGACTAACAAAAAACGAAATCTTGACATGCTTTGTGGGGTTCTGTGTTACGTAGGTATCCTTTCCTAGAACTAATGCTACTAGTGCGGTATGGAGACACTCCGTACTGCTCTACAAGCTCTTCCGCGTGCATGATGAGGCCTTTGACTGCGTTCAGACCACTCTAATGTGGCTGCATTTTAGCATTCATGTCAGAGATGGATCATGTTCTCTGCAGCCACGAACGATGGCGCTCCTTTCATTGATTTCTATGTATGGATCACTTCTAAGTGAGAGAGATTAGACTTGATGCAGCCACATCTAATAACTCGATCTTCCCTCTCCTACATAACTGCTCTCAAAATGTGTATTACAAAGTGTGGGCACTTGTAAGTAAGGCATGGGCTACCCCCAGACATTTGTCATCTGACATATTGTACCCATTTGGAACTACAGTATTAGCAATTCCCATGTATTGCAACCTTTACAAGTGAGGAAGTAGTACAAATAGCATAGTAGGGTGGCAGTAAAGTAAATAAATGCCTTGTGGGTGCTGCCAGCAGAATACGGTCATCCGGCACATGGCGACAAGTTGGTCTTCTCACTCCAGGTTCTGGTTTGGGGAATAGCTGGTAATTCAGTTTCCTAGTATAGTGTATAATGTATAATGTGGCTCTAAGATGGAATTCAGTACTGTCACCTAGTAGACGCCCAAATACATTCTATTATAAATTACTACAATTGCAGACTCTGGTTATGCATTCTAGAATACTATTTCCTAAAGAAAATAAAGTACATTGCAATGATCAAATATTTAGGTATTGAATATATACATTTTTCAATGTGTAAAAGAACAAAATCAAAGTGATTATGTACCTTATAATTTTTACTTATTTGCTATATTTGTTCTTTTTTTATTTTAAAGGTTGTTGATGTTGTTGTCAGCAAAGATGACAAAGGCAAAAAAAATCCAGAATATCTGATCCATTTTAATGGTTGGAATAGAAGGTAAGTTATGGCAAGCAAGATATATTACTTTTCTGGCCGTAAATAAAGCAGAATTGCAAGTTATATCAAGGAATTTGTGTTATGCCTCATTCAGACAGGTGTTTTGCACCCATGTTTTACTGTCATAAACCAGATGGTAACAACCAGACTCCCGTTTGTTACTACTCCGTAGATTCATATGGTGCTGGACATTTAATTCAATAGAATCGTATGAGGGAAGTTTTTTGCATCTTCAATACAGAAATTTGAACAGGAACAATACCCCGGTCTGGATGAAGCCTTACAATGTAGTGATATCAGGCGCAAATAATGTCAACACCTGATATCGGACCTCTTTGAAATAGCAGATCACTACTGGACACGCTAGAACGTACAGTTGAAAGAGGACTGCTGAAAACTGTATCATCTTTGTACCTTAGATGCAAAAAAGTGGTACTGCTTAGGCTCTGTTCACATCTGCGTTGGGATCCCGTTCTGACGTTCCGTCTGAGCTTTCCGTCAGAACGGGACCTGAACAGACACAAACTGACGCGAACGGTTTCCATCACCATTGATTTCAATGGTGACGGATCCGGTGCCCATGGTTTCTGTTTGTCTCTGTTGTGCACCGTATCCGTCGTTTTGCCGGAAGCAATAGCGTAGTAGACTACGCTATTTCTTCAGGCAAAACGATTTGTCAGCTTGTGCCTGTTCAGGGTCCCGTTCTGATGGAAAGCTCCGACGGACCGTCAGAACGGGACCCCCAACGCAGATGTGAACAGAGCTTTAGCCTATTCCAGCGCCACAAACTGGAAAACTCAGTTATAGACAGCTGTTCCAAGATAGCACTCAGAGGAGTGACTCCGTTTTATTTTGAAGACGTAAGAAATCTTATGGGATTGTTTAATCCGTGTCTTGAGACTAAGGCTTCGTTCACATCTGCATCAAGGCTCCGTTCAGGGGTTCTGCCTGAGCTTTCCATCAGGGGAACCCATGAATGGAACGCTGACTGAAACAAACAGAAACCATAGGTTTCTGTTTGCATCATCATTAATTTCAATGGTGACAGATCCGGTGCAAATAGTTTCCGTTTGTCTCAGCTGTGGAAGGGTTCCATAGTTTTGACGGAATGAATAGCTTAGTCTACTACGGTATTGCTTCCGTCAAAACAACAGAACACTTGCACAACAGAGACAAATTGAAACAATTTGCACCGGATCCGTCACCACTGAAATCAATGGTGATGCAAACAGAAACCTATGGTTTCCGTTTATTTTAGGCAGGGTTCCGTTCATGGGTTCCCCTGATGGAAAGCTCCCACAGAACCCCTGAACGGAGCCTTGACGCAGATGTGAACGAAGCCTTAGCAAACCACTGTTTATTTATTATGTCTGTATGTGTTTATTTTTAATATATTTTAGCTGGGATAGATGGGCAGCAGAAGACCATGTTCTACGTGATACTGATGAAAATAGGAGATTGCAAAGAAAGCTGGCAAGGAAAGCCGTGGCCCGCATGTAAGGTTCCTCTCTAGGTAGTCACTTACTGATGCTACATTTACATGCTCCATTTTTTTTTTTTTAGTCCCTTGGTCTATTATTTTACGGTGTTACATTTCTTCAATCCCTAAGGCCCTGTTCACACAAAGTATTTTGCAGGCAGAAAAAAATCTGGCACAAAATTCCTTAAGGAATTCTGGAGGCAGATTTTGTCCTGCCTGCACTTGTTTGCCATAGTATTGCTGCGTTTTTCGCCCGGGCATTTAGCAATGCGGGCAAGAAAAAATACCCGCCATAAAAAGGCTTTCTGTGCCTCCTATGGAGTTCAATAAAAGGTCAAACGGGGAACCGCGGCAAGAAAGGACATGCCGCTCCCCCCCCCCCTCCCAACTTAAATCTGCTCAGCGAAAAAAGCCTCCGCCTCCCATTGAAATCAATGGGAGACGCTTTGGCCATTTTTTTGGCGCAGATTCATACGTGGTTTCTGCGTAAAAAATCTCAGTGTGAACTGGGCCTAAGAGATTCTCCAGTAGATTGGTGGTGTGGCCAAATGCTGCCTATAGAAACAGGTTGTAGCAGGATCAATTTCTGAAATGCTCCTGTTGCACACTACAATTATCATGCAGGTATAAAAAAAAAAAGGGTCAAATCCACAACACTCAAATGTAAATACAAAAAAAAAAAAAGAATTATACAGCTCTAACGATATAAAAAATAGTAACCTAGTGAAACATCCTTAGCATATATCCCTTTACCCAGCACATACACAAATAGGAAATAATGTCCAAAAAGGATGCAAAAGGTGGACAACGTCTCCTGAGACCTGTAGCTTTATGGAGGCTAATCCAGATTTTTCAAGGTTGGTTGCCACTACACATAGATCCAACAGGTTACAGATTTAGTATTTCTAGATGAAAAAATTAGAAATAAAGTGCAATACTGTTTTGAGATTTATCAAAGTACAAAGTTATTTCCATACTCACAAGGATTAGGATATTTCAAACATAATAAAACGTTTAAAAGCACGGCACGCCAAACAAATCCAGCCCGACCCTGGGTTTCGCCCTTCCGGCTTCTTCCGGGGCTTGTAAGGCGTGTACCATAGTGCACAGTTTAAATAGCCGCCGACTAAACACACACATCTTAAAATGATTACATCGTTACAATGCTGGCTTCTATGCAAGCCTTACATCTCATAGGACATATTTAAATCATATACTAGTCCTTCTCAATGAATTAGAATATCATAAAAAAGGTAATTTATTTCAGTAATTCAATTCAAAAAGTGAAACTCATGTATTATATAGATTCATTACACACAGAGTGATCTATGTCCAGCATTTTTTTATGAAAACCCCAAATTTAGTGTCTCAGAGTCAACGCAGCCGTCTAGCAGGAAATTTTCGAGCACTTCCCTCTGCTGACAAGCTTTATGGAGATGCGGATTTCATTTTCCAGCAGGACTTGGCACCTGCCAACACTGCCAAAAGTACCAATACCTGGTTTACTAACCACAGTATCACTGTTCTTGATTGGCCAGCAAACTCGCCTAACCTAAACCCCAGAGAATCTATGGGGTATTGTCAAGAGGAAGAGGGGACCAGACCCAACAATGCAGACAAGCTGAAGGCCGCTATCAAAGCAAACTGGGCTTCCATAACACCTCAGCAGTGCCACAGGCTGATCGCCTCCAAGCCACACCGCATTGATAACACCTCAGCAGTGCCACAGGCTGATCGCCTCCATGCCACACCGCATTGATAACACCTCAGCAGTGCCACAGGCTGATCGCCTCCATGCCACGCCGCATTGATAACACCTCAGCAGTGCCACAGGCTGATCGCCTCCATGCCACGCCGCATTGATGCAGGAATTCAATCAAAAGTAGCCCCGACCAAGTATTGAGGGCATATACTGGACATACTTTTCAGTAGGACAACATTTCGGTATTAAAAATAATTTTTGAAGTTGGGCTTATATAATTTTCTGAGACACAAAATTTTGGGTTCTCATTATCTGTTAGGGTATGTGCACACACAATAATTACGTCCGTAATTGACGGACGTATTTCGGCCGCAAGTACCGGACCGAACTCAGTGCAGGGAGCCGGGCTCCTAGCATCATACTTATGTACGATGCTAGGAGTCCCTGCCTCTCCGTGGAACTACTGTCCCGTACTGTAATCATGTTTTCAGTACGGGACAGTTGTCCTGCAGCGAGGCAGGGACTCCTAGCATCGTACATAAGTATGATGCTAGGAGCCCGGCTCCCTGCACTGAGTTCGGTCCGGTACTTGCGGCCGAAATACGTACGTCAATTACGGACGTAATTAGTGTGTGTGCACATACCCTTAACATAATCATCAACATTAAAAGAAAAAAATGCTGGAAATCGATCACTCTGTGTGTAATGAATCTATATAATATATGACCTTCACTTTTTGAATTGAATTACTGAAATAAATTAACTTTTTGATGATATTCTAATTCATTTAAAAGGACTAGTATATGCTAAAAACATAAGTCAATTTATCATAGTCTTTTTAATACTTATAAATGAAATATATTTTTTTAGCATGATGCAGACCGTTAGGGTATGTTCACACGTCTTAAGAAATTACGTCTGAAATTACGGAGCTGTTTTCAGGCGAAAACAGCTCCTGAATTTCAGACGTTTTTGCAAGTACTCGTGTTTTTCGCTGCGTCTTTTACGGACGTAATTGGAGCTGTTTTTCAATGGAATCAATGAAAAACGGCTCCAAAAACGTCCCAAGAAGTGACATGCACTTCTTTGAGGCGGGCGTATTTTTGCGCGTCGTCTTTTGACAGCGACGCGTAAAATGACACCTCGTCTGAACAGAACATCGTAAAACCCATTGCAGGCAATGGTCAGATGTTTGCAGACGTAATGGAGCCGTCTTTTCAGGCGTAATTCGAGGCGTAAAACTACGTTTGAAAACAGTGCGTGTGAACATACCTTTACAAGTTCTGTTATTAGTGCCGTGAGCGCACATCATTCATCAGTCATGTAATTTTTGCTTTATAGCCCCATGATTTTATTTTGTGGAATATACTCCCTATATTCTTCAAGTTTGATGGCCAATTAAATGGGTATGCCGATTTCAGCAAATAAATGTTACTCTTTGTATAATGAAAAGTTGCAGAAATTTCAAATATACTTTTTGTATGAATTCCTTTAACACTTTTTCTTGTAGTCATCCAATAGGGACCTTCATTCTTTGCTTCCAGTAGATACAATGTGTCCTGGTCATGTGATGGACACAGGTGCTTACAGTTACACTATGTGTCAGAACTGTCTTGTAACGAGCCAAGCAGCTGTGTGTCCATCACATGACCATGGACAGAATTTTAGCGCCTATGCACCAATTTTCATAAATCTCCCCCAATGTTCCTATTGAATGACACAAGCAGAGATCTTAAAAACCATAGGGAATTGTAGAACTTTCTTTTCAAATCTTTTTATACAATTTTGAAACAAAACATCAAACAATTTTACATTAGTCGCTCTCATAAGGGGATATACAAGGAGTGGTTATGACAAAATATTATAGAAAAGCACTGAATAATATATCTGCTTGAAGGACATACAGAAATAATGAGAACAATTGGACATGCAAACAAATGGTAATGTTGGGAATTGTATAACTTTCTTTTGTGCAAAAAATATTTATTGGCTGAAGGTGGATTACCCATTTAGAGGGGTTTTCGACAATATTTTTTTCTAGACATATTTTTTTAAATTAAACAGTAATTCACTTTTTATACAGTGTCTTTACGAAACTACCCCCCTGTCTTTACTGTACAAAATCTGCTTATGTATTTAAACCAGATAAATACTGATGCGACGTAGATGAAAGATACGCTCGAAAGTGGCCTATGCTTGCTCGTATAGGCTTGTTGAATTATTTTACATGTAAGGCTGTTCTTTCTTTGTTTGAATGTTGTTTGAATTATACACTGGTGATTTTATAATATATAATATCATAATATGGAAGGTGTAATCTAGAGTGGCAGAACTGGTCAATGTACCAGATGACCTGTATCCTAACATCCATTGCGCAGTGTCTGCATATACTAACACTTACTACACTGTATGGTTATATAAGTAGCATGCTGCTTTATTATTGATTTTGGGTTAGATGCATCAAAACTGGATCAAAAGAAAAAGGGGAGTAGTTCTTCATAGAAATCAATAAAGTTGCTGCTGCATTCATTTTTCAATGGACCTCCACTTTTCCTTTGCACCTATTTTGATAAATCTCCTAAAATGGTTTTAAACAATGAATAATCACAAAATAAATTCACTGGCTTTTGTGCTTTTAGGAGAAGGAAGGGAAGGAAGAAGAGACGGTGTCGGTTGCCTGGAGTCGACTCCGTTCTAAAAAGCCTTCCAGCTAATGAAAAAGAAGATAATGATGATCATTGTAGGTATTTTTCAAAAAGTCAGATTGGACATAATATAGATTATACGTAAAGGGGCTGAAAATCCGTACAGAGATAATACTTCTTACAGCTGAGAGTTGGCTACAATGGTATTAGTCACTATTATGACTCCGAACCAAAAAATTCTCATGCAACTTTAATAAAAGGGGTTGTTACATAGCTAGTATGGTAGAAAAGAGACATGTCCATTGAGAGGATAAAGAGAAGGGGTATGGATAAACTTTAGAACTGTTTTCTGCTATTGAGCCATAGTAAGGTAAAAAACAACCATGAACCAACCTGTCCTAGAAAGAAAAAAAACTCCCTCCTGATTCCAAGTGGCGATCAGACTGGGTAAACATTCATAAAAGAAGAAGTCTATATTTTAAGAAATTATAATTGTTCCTGCTTTGTCCAACTCCTGCAGTAAGTAGGCTTGTCCACAGAGTTACAGTTCCTATGGTAAAGTAGGCTTATCTCTGGAAATTAAACCTTTTTTTCCCAGACGGAGGGAGTACCCCCTTGTCTTTTGAGGGGATTTTACATGGAACAGGTTCGCTCCATATTTTTATATGGGCCATTTCAAGACCAAAAATATGAAAATATTTTAATCTCTCCTTATAACTTAGATTCCCCATGCCCCTTATTAGTTTAGTTGCTCTAGTTTGTATTTTTCCAAATCCAGGGCATCCTTTCTATGAATTGGAGCCCAGAACTGAACAGCATATTCTAGATGAGGCCGCAATAATGCTTTGTAAAGCTGTACGATTAAGTCCCTGTCCCGCGAGTCCATGCCTCTATTAATGCAAGACAGTATCCTGCTGGCCTTAGAAGCACCTAATTGACATTGCATGCTGTTATTTAGTCTGATCGGGGACACCCAGATCCTTCTCAACAAGTGACTTGTACAATTTAAAGGCCCTTTGACACGGGCCAATGTTTGGGCAGAGGGGCGTTTATGTGAACGCTCGTTCCCGATCATTGCGCTGTGTTAACAGGGTGACGATCAGCTGACAAACGAGCAAAC
This sequence comes from Rhinoderma darwinii, assembly GCF_050947455.1. NCBI lineage: Eukaryota > Metazoa > Chordata > Amphibia > Anura > Rhinodermatidae > Rhinoderma > Rhinoderma darwinii. The sequence goes on from NC_134688.1 coordinate 205,498,166, forward strand.
ACTCGTTCATTGGCTGAGTATCGTTTATGCAGCACAAAATATTATACTTGTCCGCAGCATATCTCCCTGTGTAAACATGATGGAAATGCATGGGGCGAGTGATCGTAGCAACGAGCACTTGTCCCTATACATTGCTCCTTTCACAAGGAACTATGATCAGTAAACGAGCGCCGATCAAAGAGCTGTTTTGTTAATCGGTGCTCGTTTTTACGGCCCAAATTGGCCAGTGTGAAAGGACCCCAACTCCCTTTGTCACATATGATGCGTGCAGATTATTAGTACCCAGATGTATAACTTTACATTTAATCTCATTTGCAATGTTTATCCCCCCGAACACTCAGTGGGCAGATTTACTAATACTATCTACATTTTAGGCAGTGTAAACTTAGATAAGGCAGACCGACGATATATTAAAGTGGTGCATGATGTATGATAAATTTGGTGCATCTTGCTAGACATTTTAGACACTTTTCTCTTCCTTATACTGCCTATTGGTTAGCTCAGTTTTTTTGTGCGAAAATTTAGCATTTTAAGCTATGCCCCTTTCCCACTAAGTGTCTCAAACAGTTAATAAATGTGGCGCACAGCATGTACGCCAGAATTCGGGCACATTTCGAATAGCAAAAAGTGCCCCAGTGTGTCCATGTCAGCTTGTAACTTCTGAACATTTTCCATAGACTGAACTATACGACAGAGCTTGGGGGTCACCTGCAAAAATAGAAACAGTACTTTAATCTCATCTTCTTCATTATTAATAAACACTTTGAATAATAGTGGTCCCAGCACTGAACCCTGGGGTACACCACTTATAACCGGGGACCATTCAGAGTAGGATTCAGTGACCACAACTCTCTGGATACGGGCCTTAAGCCAATTTTCAATCGAATTACAGACTTTGCTTTCTAAACCAATAGACCTTATTTTACCCATTAGGTGTCTATGAGGGACAGTGTCAAACGCCTTTGCAAAGTCCAAAAACACAATATCCACAGCCGCCCCTCTGTCCAGGCTTCTACTCACCTCTTCACAAAAACAAATCAGGTTAGTTTGACAATTTCTGTCCTTAGTTAAACCATGTTGGCTGTCACTTAAAGGGGTATTACAATCTCGCATTTATGGCCTATCCCCAGGATAGGCCATAAATGTCCAATAGATGAGGGTCTCACCTCTGGAACCCACGCCTATCTCTAAACTGGGGCACCCTGTGCTACCTTCTCCTGCTGTCGCTGGACTCCAGCCACTGAGTTACAAGGTGCCCGGGAGTACGGAAACACCCAAGCTCGCTGAGCTATGCCATTTTTGTAACTCCCGTAGAAGGAAATGGGAGTTACGGAAACTGCTTAGCCTAGTGAGGTGCACTGTTTCAGTAGCTCCCGAGTTGCTCCCTGTGCTACGCTATTTCAATAACTCACATTCAGTTCTGGAAACAGCGTAGCTCAGCATACTTGGCTGGTTCCGTACTTCCAGCAAACTCAAATCAGTGGCTGGAGAGCAGCAACAGCGCAAAAAGGCAGAACGTGGGCACGGGGCACATTCTAGAGATAAGTGTGGGTTCCAAAGTTGGGGTGCTCATCTATCGGACACTTTCGGCATATCCTGTAGATACGCCATAAATGTCTGAGATGGGAATAACCCTTTAAATAATGTTATTTTCTGTCACATATACCTGTATAAATTCCCTTAAGAGCCTTCAAACTTCTTTCCTAAAATGAATGTTAATCTTACTGGTCTATAATTACTTGGGGGAAGACAGAGCCCTTTTTGCTCAGCCACAATCCATTGGTGTACTGCCAGTTATTAGAGAATCTCAAAATATTATTGGCAGGGGAACAGAACCAGCTGAACTGAGTCCTTTATGGGCTGTTCTGTGTAACCCATCTATTTCAGGAACCTTGTTCTCATTTATTTTATTTAACTTCGCTTGGACAATATCTGCATTCAGCCAATTCAGTATATTAATTGTTGTATTAACAGCACTGACCCTGCCTATATCAGCTGCTCTTACTTCTGTTGTAAAGCACTCCTATAGTATCACCGCCTTCTCTTAATCCTGTGACCAACTCCCCATTATCATAATGTGCTTGTTACGTGCCACATTTATGAACTTAAATTATGTAAAAAAAAAAACGACCATGCCAATTGTGCCATTTTTTTTCTCATATTTAGCACTTCGTTATCAAATGCATGTAAATTTTAATAGCTTCCTGTGACAAGTACAACCATTTTAGAAATTTCACATAATAAAGGGGCTTTCTGAACGCCTCACAGTTAAAGTACCAGAACTATTAACTTATATAACTGCTGTACAACAGATCAGCATATTTTGAAGGAATTTTCCGGTGCGATTCAAAACGGCACAACTTAAAGGCTATGGACACCTTTATCATGGAACAAATCATTTTTACACATGAAAGTGGTTAGTGGGAGTTAAAGTTCACTCTACAGCCCATGAGGAATCTTTTCTCCCATTTGCTGGCTGATGCTGAGGAGTGTGTGATTTTCCCTGCTGTAAGTGCTCTCCTCCCTCTATACACTAATATACAGCCTGTGTGATTAGCCCCCTGCAGACTGCCCCTCTATCTACACTGGCAGCCTGTATGCTCTGCCCTTTCTAAATACTTGGATCCCCCCCCCCTCTCTCTCTCTGCTCTGCGTGTTTAGCTATCTCCACTTCCCTGCTGCTGTTTCTAAGGGCTTATTCACAAGAGCGTATTTCACATCCGTGTTACACGCGTTAAAACAACGGACGTCACACGGACCTATTCAATTCAATGGGGCCATTCAGACATTGTGTTTTTCACGCAGTGTCTGTCCACTGCGTGAAACTCACTGAATGTCCTATTCTTGTGTGTTCTTTGCGCATCATGCACCCATTGAAGTCAATGGGTGCGTGAAAAAAAACAGACAGCACATGGACGTCATCAGTGTGCTGTCCGTGTTTTTCATGCACAAGTAGCTAAAGAAATGATGAGGAAACAATAACACCTCCTTCAGTTTTTTTTTTGTTGACTTAAATGCATTACATACGCGCATAAAAAAAAAGCAGACGCGCACCGTACACGGATGCCACACGGAACTGCAACGCAAGAAAAACACTGCGTTTTTTTTATGCGCGCAAAACGGAGTGTGAATAAGGCCTAACACAGAGAAAGGAGTAGGAGAGCAGAGTGAGCCCACACATCCAAGAGCAGTGTGCTGTCGGATCTATGTCACAAGTAGCAGGTCTGCCAGCTATACACAGTAGTTAGACTTTACAGTATGAAAACGTTACAACTTTCAATGAAAAATAAAAAATTCAATGCAAAGATGTCCGTAGATTTCAATGAAAAAAAGCTAACGCGGTCAGTCTACGATCCCTCGCTGGTCTGTATTTATATTGCAGAAGCTGGGACGTGACTGCTGCAATTAGTAATTGGATGGTTCAGTCACATGTGACCATGGCACATCATAGCTTCAGCAAAGTAAACACTAACCGGTGGAGAACCATGAACCATGTTGCCGAAGCAGCGAGAGATTAAAAGATGGGCTTTAATTTCCCACTTTATTCCTCTGGAACCTAGACAGCTCTAGAATGGGAGTCCCCCGTTCCGGCTGGTGAGGCTGCCATCATCTGCCGCATACACTTTGAGAATGAATGGAGATGTGGCCGCGGGTCTCCGTTAATTTCTGAGCGTTACGGAAACAGCTGAGCCTAGAAATAGGCACGGCCACCTCTCCATTCATTCTCTTCCTGTATGCAGTGGCTGCCTCACCAGGGTCAGGGGTCCCCCGTTCCGGGTATAGGTGCGGGTTTCTTAAAGTGTAAGGCCTCATGCACACGAACGTGCTTTTGCGGCTGTAATTCCCCCGAAAATCCAGAATGGGGCATTCATACCTATGGGGCCATGCACACGACCGTGGTTTTAACAGTCCGTTCATGGCCCCGGAGCCCGGACCACAGAAAGAACGGGCAAGCCTTATTATGGCCGTGTTCTGCGATCCGTGCTCATTGAAAATAATGGCCGCGGCCATGTGCACAGCCCGCGATTTTCGGGCGGCTCACGGCTGTCACTCCATGGCCGGCCGGCCGACCCGGATATCACAGCCGTGCACATGGCTACGGTCATGCGCATGAGGCCTTAGGGTATGCTCACACGGGGTGGATATGCTGCGTAAAAGGCACACATCGTATCTGCCCTGGTCCCTGCAGGGAATTCCGGCCAAAAAAAAACGCACCAAATTGTGGTGCAGTTTTTTGCTCGGAACATTCACTGCAGAAAACTGCACGATAAAAAAGAGAAAAAACTATACTTACCAGCAGCTGGAGGAGAGGGCTTGGCTCACAACCTCCATTCTAGTTCATCCCAAAGGTGTTTAATGCGGTTGAGGTCAGGGCTCTGTGTGGACCAGTCAAGTTCCACCAAACTCACCCAACCATGGCTTTATTTAATAAAAGTGTAAAAGAAAAAACATGAAAATTATACATATATGGTATTGTTGCGATCGTAACGACAAAGAATAAAGATAAGACACTAATTCAACTGTATAGTGAATGCCGTGTAAAAAAACGTCAAAAATCGCTTTTTTTCTCCATTCCCCCACCCAAAAAATAATAAAAGTTAATCAATATGTCCCGTGCACTCCAAAATATTAACGATGAAAACTACCCCTTGTCCTGCAAAAAAACAAGCCCTCATATGGCGATGTCAACGGAAAAATAATAAAGTTACGGCTCTTAGAATGCAGTTATGCAAAAAATTATTATTTTTGTAACCCGTTAGTGACCGCCAATACGCCTTTTAACGGTGGCCACTAACGGGCTTTATTCTGATGCATGTGCCTTTTTACGGCACTGCATCAGGATGAGTAAACACAGCAGGGAGCCGTCAAATCTCCCTGCTCTCAGCTGCCAGAGGTAGCTGAGGGCTGGGAGCGTCCCTGCTCTGCCGTGTGAGATCGATCTAAGTATCAATCTCACATGTTTAACCCCTCAGATGCGGTGCGCAATAGCGAGCACCGCATCTGAGTGGTTTTGGAGAGAGGGACGGAGCTCCCCCTCTCTCCCACCGACACCCGGCGATAAGATCGCCGAGTGTCTGTCTCTAATGGCAGCCGGGGGCCTAATAAAGGCCCCCAGGTCTGCCTGTCATGAATGCCTGCTAGATCATGCCTCTGGCATGACCTAGCAGATGCCTATCCGTTTTAAACGGACAGGCATAATACACTGCAATACAGAAGTATTGCAGTGTATTATAATAGCGATCGGAGGATCGCATAGTGAAGTCCCCTAGTGGGACTAGTAAAAAAGTAAAAAAAAAAGTTTAATAAAGTTAATTTAAAAAAAAATGTGAAAAAAAATGAAAAACCCAGCTTTTCCCCTTACAAAATGCTTTACTATTAAAAAAACAAAATAAATTAAAAAAGTTACGCATATTTGGTATCGCCGCGTCCGTAACGACTCCGACTATAAATCTATTACATTATTTAACCCGCACGGTGAACGCCGTAAAAAATGTAATAAAAAACGACGGAAAAATTGCTGTTTTCTGTGAATCCTCACTTAAAATTTTTTTTTATAAAAAGTGATCAAAAAGTCGCATCTACTCCAAAATGGTACCAATAAAAACTACAAGTCATCCCGCAAAAAAAAAGCCCTCATACAATAATTTTGAAAAAAAGCGTTTTTACTGTGTAAAAGTAGTAAAACATACAAAAACGATACAAATTTGGTATCCTTGCAATCGTAACAACCCGCTGAATAAAGTTATTGTGTTATTTATATCACACGGTAAACGGCGTAGATTTAATACGCGAAAAAGCGTGGCGAAATTTCAGGGTTTTTTCTATTCCCCCCCAAAAAAAAGTTAATAAAAGTTAAATAAATAATATTTACCTCAAAATGGTGCGATTAAAAAATACAACTTGTCCCGCAAAAAACAAGACCTTATACAGCTGTCGACGCAAAAATCAAAAAAGTTATAGCTCTTGGAATGCGACGATGGAAAAACGTAAAAAATGGCTTGGTCATTAAGGTTTAAAATAGGCTGGTCATTAAGGGGTTAAAAGGTTTCTTATTGTGCAAACGTAGTAAAACATAAAAAAACTACATATGTGGTATCGTCGTAATCGTACCGACACAGAATAATGGTAACATGGTATTTATACCGCATAGTGAACGGCGTAAATTTCAAACGCGTTTAAAAGTTTTTTTTCAATTCCCTTCACCCAAAAAAGTTAATCAATATAATATATGCACCAAAAAATTGTGCCATTGAAAAACACAACTCGTCCCGCAAAAAACAAGCCTTCATACGCCTATTTTGACAGAAAAATAAAAAAGTTAAGTTATAACTCTTGGAATGTGAAGATGAGAAAAAGAAAAAAAAGAATGCTTGGTCATTAAAGAGGCTCTGTCACCACATTATAAGTGCCGTATCTCCTACATAAGGAGATGGGCGCTGTAATGTAGAGGACAGCAGAGCTTTTTATTTAGAAAAACCATCTATTCACCACATTAGGAGTGATTTTAGCTTTATGCAAATTACTGTCTTAATGCCCAACTGGGCGTGTGTTTACTTTAGACCAAGTGGGTGTTGTACAGAGGAGTGTGTGGCGCTGACCAATCAGCGTCATGCACTCGGCAGTGTTCTGCGGTCTGGGCTCATTGAAAATAATGGCCGCGGACGAGTGCACAGCGGGCGGCTCGCGGCTGTCACACCTTGGCCGGCCGACCCGGAAATCACGACCGTGCACATAGCTACGGTCGAGGGCATGAGGCCTTAGGGTATGCTCACACGGGGTGGATATGCTGCATAAAAAGCACACATCGTATCTGCCCTAGTCCCTGCAGGGAAAAAATTGTTGTGCAGTTTTTTGCTCGGAACGTTCACTGCAGAAAACTGCACGATAAAAAAAATAAAAAAAAATAACCTATACTTACCAGTACCTATGGCGAGGTGTCCCTCTGACGTTCTGCAGACCGGCCTCATGGAATGAAGTTTCCGCCTGTGTGACCGCTGCAGCAGTTATGTGGGATGAAATGTCCTCCCAGGAAGCCGGGCTGGACGCAGAAGCAGAGTGTTCTGGGTAAGACTTTCTTCTGAGCTTCTTTTTGCAGCAGAAAAGCTGCCATCGTAACTCCGGTGTTTTATTGTGAGTTTTAACACCCCATTGAATTCAATGGGGGAAAACCCACAACAGAAAACCAGCGATTTCGCAGCATAAATTGACACGCTGCGGATCAAAAAACTGCACTGCAGTACAATTTATGAAAGTTTTTTTACGCAGCGCTTTGTTCAAATCTCATCCGTTCTGCCGCTTCTACTGTGGATTACCCACAGTACTTAGGCTACACGTGGACTTGCCGTTGCAGTACCACACTGGCATTCAGTGAGATCTTTAGACCGACCCATTCTTTCACAAATGTCTGTAAAGGCAGACTGCATGATTAGGTGCTGGATTTTATACACCCCTGGCAATAGGACTGACTGAAACACCTGAGTTCACTGATGAAGAGGTGTGTCCCAATACTTATGTCTATATAGTGCATCTAAACCTACTTGAACACTGTTGCAGTATGTGACAATGTTTCCATGCGGGTAGTGGCATTGGAGACGGTAGAGACCTGTAATGCTTCTCTTTTTAGTTTAGAGACTTTCCTAGAATGAAATATGGTGACAAATTTCAGCTGGAAGTTGGAGGAGATCATGACAAACACCTCTGGATGAAAACAGGAATGTTTGTGTCTTCTAAGTAGAGTAAGGCCCCTGCACGTGCTGTAGATTTTTTTTTGCAGGTGGGTTTACAAATTCGCAGCATGAGGATTTCACCATTTTCAATGTAGACGGGGTAAACTTCACATAACCCGTGCATATTTTGCTGCTGAATTGCGGTGGATGCGCTGTGCAAAGTCTGTAATGTGTGTGGGTGCCCTAAGGCCCCTGCACAGGAAGTTGTTTCTGCAGCAAATCCAGAATCTTCAGCGTGTGCAGGGGGGCCTAAGGGTTTCCATAGCTGAATCCGCTCATGTTACTTGCAGATCTACAGTGGATTTCACCCCTTCTACATTGACCAGTGAACATGCAGAATAGAATGCGCATGCTGCGGATATAAAAATTTGCAGCCATTGGATTCATGACCGGAAAATGTGCGGCAGCGTGTGGATGAGATTTGTTCAATCTCATCGCATTGGCTGGGACTGTGATCCGCATCATTTCTGTCCCATGTGAATCCAGTCTTAGTTTTTAAAGGATTGAAGTAATGTATAGGCTGTACAGAATAAAACACTTCAAAGCCTTGCTAAGGAGCTGGTATTACATGCAGCGTTTTAACTTCTGTATTTTCCATTGTGTTTTATGTGCTACATGTACAGATTTTAATTTATAATGTGTACCGTTCTTCACGTGCATGTCCTATTTCTGTGAAAGTGTTTATGCTGAAAGTAAACTATTTCTTGAGTGTGGAGATCTAAATGTTTATGTTCTGTTGTGCAGCGTTAAAAGATGAAAGTATGTATAACACAAACATTTGAGGTAACCAGTCACACTGCATTTATCCCATAGCCCTGAGCAGTTCATCAGAGGACAGCGAGGAAGGAACAGATGAGGAAATAAAAAGTGAAGAAAGTGACTTTGAAGAAAAGGCGGAAATGGTAAGTCTATTTCACAGCCGACATATGGAAATAGGTCCAAGTTGCTTTAAAAAGAGTGCCAAGGGTTGTAAGAAATTGATTTAAAAGATTTCTGTACCCCTTTAATACCTAGTATATGTTTGGCCAAGGGTAAATAAACTTACAGAAAAATTCTGACTTGTCATAGTGACAGAATTTTTCATAGTTGGGGGTCTAAACACTGAGACCCCCACCGTTCGCTAAAACGAAGCGGCAGAAGCACTCGGGGGAGCGCTGAGCCGCTTAATTTCTGATTGACTTTTCTCGGAAAGCCAAGCAGTGTGTACGGGCTCATAGATTTTCTATTGATCCTGTACACCATTTGCTCAGCATTCCAAAAAAAGCGCTAACCTAAGTGCTTCTGCCGCTTCGTTTTCGGTGGGGGTCTCCGTGTTTAGACCCCCCGCCGATCAAAACGTCTGACATGTCACTATGATATTTCCGGAATTTTATGAAAGCTTTGTCACCCCTTAAAGGGGGTTGTCTAACCTGGACAGCTTTTCTAACCCCCGGTAATCCGCTGTTATTGCCAGGGAAAGCTCCATGTGACCACTCACAAATGTAGATACATGTCGCATAGAAGAGGATTCTATACTGTAAAAGCAGTTAGGGTACGTGCACACGATAACGACAATTACGGCTGAAATTACGGAGCCGTTTTAAGGAGAAAACAGCTCCTGCATTTCAGACGTAATTGCTCGTACTCGCGTTTTGCGAGGTGTCCATTACGGCTGTAATTTGGAGCTGTTCTTCATTGAAGTCAATGAAAAAGGCTCAAATTACGTCCCAAGAAGTGTCCTGCACTTCTTTGACGACGCTGTTATTTTACGCGCCGTCTTTTGACATGCATAAAATTACAAGTTGTCGGCAAACCCATTGAAATGAATGAGCAGATGTTTGCCGACGTATTGGAGCCGTGTTTTCAGGAGTAATTCGAGGCATAAAACGCCTCCATTACGTCTGAAAATAGGTCATGTGAACCCAGCCGAAGACTATGGACAACTCTGCCATGGGATTTTATGATTTAATTAACCATTGAATCGGTTTTAAAAATCTGTTTTGAATTCCTTTGGTGAAATAAATGAAACATATGACAAGTTATGTGCTAGATTACTGGAGAATGATGATGGGTTATTAATCCAGAGATTCTAATTGTCATATTAAGGATTTGTTTTCCTAAGATGAGAAAAATACAGCTTCTGCCTCATCAGTGAATGTTCTGCACTTGTTTTTTTTTTTTGCATGACAGTTTTTAGGTCAGTATTTTGTATAAGTATTTGGAAGCTGAAGAGGGGAGTATGGAGTGAGCTCCATACGCTGCAAATGTCAGCTGTGTATTGCAGCTGATACCACGCACTCCAATCCTGGCCGTTTAACCGCTTAAATGTCGAAGTCAATAGCGACCGCAGCATCTAAACAGTTAGACAGGGGTCCCCTCTGCCACCCTATCAGGGCCTAATAGGAGGATATTAAAAGAAAAATACACTGTAATACAGGGGTCAGCAACCTGTGGTGCACCAGCTGTTGTGAAACTCCCAGCATGCCCAGACAGCCAAAGGCTTTATTATTCCAGTCCAAGGCTGTTTGGACATGCTGGGAATTAGTTTTACAACAGCTACCAAAGTTTGCTGACCCATGAGTATTGCATTGTATTTTACCAGCGATCTAACAACTGCATATTCACGTTCCCTAAAGGATGAAATATAATTATAAAACTAGTGGGGATATATATATTTTTTTCTTGGATTTGGGATATGTTATTACATTTGTGTAATTCTTTTTATTCGTTTTCTTTTCTTGTAATTGTTATTTTTGAAGAGTTTTTTTTGCTTAAAAAGTCCCCTAGTGGGACTTAACAAATACAAGGTAAATAAACATAACTACTAATGCTGCATCTGTAAAAGTATGAACTATTAGAATATAACGTTATTTGACCAGCAAAATGAATGCGGTAAAAAAATAAACCAGAGTGATCAAAAAGTTGCATGAAACCCAAAATAGTACTAATAGAAACTATCCCCAGCAAAACTCAATCCCTCACACAGCTCCATCAATGGAAAAATAGTAAGTTAATTAGGTCTTCGAATATGGAGACAAAAAAAAAAGAAATGTTACTTTTATCTGAATATGTGTACGCTAATACCAAATTTATATATTTTGTTATATTTTTCTTTTACCAACTGTACAAAATAAAAACAATTTTTTCAAAAAAATTAGTCTCCATAATCGGACGCCAAGATAAGTATTTTTTTTTTTCTGTCGATGGAGCTGTGTGGGGGCTTTTTTTTTTTTCGCCAGGCGGCTTGCTGAACACCGTAGATCCAAATAACAATGGAGGGATTGCGTTGTTTTTATATAGATTTATTTTTCCATTCCACCCAACAAAATCCTTCTTTTTTTTTTTTTTTTTTTTTTTATATTTCCCAGTATATTATGCTACATGAAATGGTGCCTTTACAAAAAATACAACTCGACCCGCAAAAAAAAGAAACCATCATTAGGCTATGTCAATGGAAAAAGAAAAAAGTTATGGCTTTTGGTGGGTGGCAAGCAAAAAAAACAAATAGATGAAAAGAGAAGGGGTTAATGGGCAGAGACTACTAAGCAATTTTTGTACAAAGTTAATTTGGATATGTACTCTTGGTTTCATTGTGTTTCTGACACATTAGATCATTTAATTGTCTTTTCTTTTGTAGAAAGAAGAACAAGAGATTTTCTCAAAACGTGACATGGAAGAAAAAAGCATTGTAATAGAAATACCTGACATCTTGAAAAAGAAACTTGAAGAAGATTGCTATTACATCAACAAACGCAAACGGGTACGTTTATACAGCATCACTTATGTTTTTTCTATCATAAAAATGCTTGTCTTTACTTTTTAAGCTTAAAAAAAATATATGGTAGCCCACTACCGCTAAGGCACTGTTCACATACATCAAAGTTATATATCTGTAATATTCTGCGTTTTGAACAGAGCCTGCAGCTGCGTTCATATCTGCGGCAGAGGCGGCTCAGTTAGAAGCCTTTGTCGCAGATCTATTAAGAAATGCCGGACAAAATAGCACAGCATGTTGCGCTATTTTGTCTGGTAAACCCAACGGAAATCTGTCGTGACCGATCCGTCACTGCCGCTATTTTTGTTCTGTTCTGTTATGACAGAGCAGAACAGAAATATATATTGTAGATGTAAAGAGAGCCTTACTCTGTGCACACTGGCGTTTTACCACCTTACCAAATACATGACAGTTATGATCCATTTCACTGGTCCGTCATGATTTCGTTTCGCTTTTTTCAACTCCCTTTGATTTATAATGGGTCTCCTAGGTTTCGGTTAGCTCTCTGTTTTTATTTGGTAGATAAAATAGCGCAGCGTGCTACGTTATTCTGACATTTAAAAAGAAACACAAACCTGATCGAAAGAAACTAACGAAAGTTTGAACGGAGTCTGAGGACTTGTAAGGAAGGCTCCGAATTATTCCATCAAATTTGACAGGAAAAATAGCGCCCTATGCAGCGCTATCTTTCCTGTTAAAGTGACAGACACATCGGCGGAACCCGACGGACCCCATTGGGAGACGCTGGTGTCCTTCCTTCTAGGTTTTGCACTATCATGGAAAACACGATACAGATGTGAACAATGTTAGTACATCCTTTTTGTTTACCAGTTACATAAATAGTATAATTGACAAATCTTTATTTTTACTTCCATTTCAGCTTGTGAAACTGCCTTGTCAGACCAACATCATTACCATTCTTGAATCTTACGTTAAACACTTTGCAATAAACGCAGCATTTTCTGCAAATGAGAGAATCCGGCATCATCAGACCACATCCAATGTCAACATGAATCTTCACTATGTTCCGCCTGAGAAAAAGTAAGGTTTTTGCAATATGTATATTCACACAGTGGTGTTTTGTTTTTTTTTTTTTTTAAGTTTAAAAAAAACCAAAAAACTGAAGGATACTTTCAGACTACCGCGTCAAACAAGCCACAAAAACACATGATAGTCCGTGCAGCTTTGTGCAGCCACATATCCTTTTTTTTTATCTTTAATAAATATCTCTAGGAAATATTGCCAGGTCTGTTGGCTTTCATAAAGTTGATAGGGGAAAAATAGCAAATCGTAACACTATCAAGATGAGTAAAACATGCTGTGGTTTAAAAAAAACTAAAAACTTCCACTTTGAATAAATTAAGCTGGTCAGGTAAATTTAGACCTGTTTAGTGGCTTAGATTTTGGAAATGTGCATTTCTCTAGAAATTGTATCTGAAAAGAGCAGAATAATTGAAAAGCTATGTACATTTTTTAATTTTTTTTTAAATTTAATTTTTTTAAATTTAATTTTGAACTTCTTTTTTTAATCGGAGTGTTTGCTTTTTGAGATGCAACTTCTATGTATCTTGCGGTCAAAGCCGAATCTGTCAGGTCTGCAGGACTGACGGCTTCGGTCCTGCAGACCTGACTGATTCAGCTTTCGTTTCAATGATTTTTATGAAGTTTTTGCATAGAACATGAACATGACAAATAAAAGAAATGTAAATATTCACAATCAGGTACAGGTCATAAATCAGGTACAAGTCATACTTCAGGTAGTGACATGTTTTTCTAGTTACAATGTAAGCATATCATGACCCTTGTGTGTAGCTGCTTGAAAATCAAACAAAATATACATGAACAGCAGTAGAAACAGAAAGAGAACAAATCAAAAGCAAAAGCCAGCCGTACATATCTAGGTGATAAGGCCATTACAGGATATAATAAAAGGTCTAGACAAAGGAGAAGTTACAAGAGACAGGAAGGTAGAAGTGAGCGCTATGAACCCATGCAATCCAACGTTTAGCAAAAGTATCATAAGTAAAATTGCCATACGCAATAATCTTCTCCTAGACATAAGACGTATTTATCAGTGATATCCGCTCATGTAGTGGGGGAGCCTTAGTAGTTTTCCAATATCTCGTTACAACTAATTTAGCCATTACTAAAAGTTTACACACTAATATTCTATACTGTGGAGCGAGACTTTCAACTGATTCAGCTTTGACCGAGAGACAGCTCCTATGTATTTGGGATACGTAGAAGCTGTATGCCAAAGTAAAATCATTTTATTTTTTAAATGAAAAAATAAATAATTAAATATTAGGCTGGGTTCACACAGAGTTTTTTTGCAGGCGGATAATCTGCCTCAAAATTCAGTTTGGAAGTTTGAGGCAGATTTTCCTCTGCCTGCACGCCGATTTTCACGGCGTTTTTCGCCCGCGGGCATAACGCCGCAAAATAAACTTTCTCTGCCTCCCATTGAAATCAATGGGAGGCATTTTCGGCCGGTTTTTGGCGAGTTTTGCGGCGCGGTTTACGCGTCAAACTCGTCAAAAATCTCTGTGTGAACATACTCTTAAGCTGTCCAAAATAAAACTGATTTATTAGAAGAAAAAAAAATTGCCTTCAAAAGTTTACATAGCCTTTACCAATTTTTTTTTTTTTTTGTGGCGGTTTATAACTTTTAGGGTATGTTCACACTGAGGGTTTTCAGCTGTTTTTTTGTGGCGTAAACGTCCCAACAAATGGCTGAAAAATCGGAAGCAGAACTTCTCCAAAAATCTGCCCATTGATTTCAATCGGAAAAACGTCGTTCTGTTCCGACGGATCGTTTTTTACGTGCCCGTTTTTCAAAAAAAGTGCATGTCACTACTTCAGCCGTTTTTTTGGATCCATTTTTCATAGACTCTATAGAAAAACAGCTCCAAAAACGGCCATTAAAAACGCGACTATTTTGAGACGTTTTTTTACTTTGTGTGCACATACCCTTATAGTAGGCTGCATTATATAGCTGTCTGAAGAATGCTTTGGGCAACAGGGAATCTAAAATCCTCTTCAGCTGCTCTGTTTCCATTCTCTCTTACGTAGTCTATAAGGTGTCTCCAAAGTTGTTTCATTGAATTTCTATCGATCTATAAAAATTGCTATTCGATACCCTTAGATCTGTTAAGTGAACAAATGTTTTTGCGGTAAGCTTGAATGTTTCCGAAAAAAATCTACACAATATCCAAATATGACATTTATTGTTAATTTTGTTGTGTAATAGGAGCTAGTGAACCTCCAGCTATTTGAAGTGCGCTTTACAAACTAAGGCTTCGTTCACATCTGCGTCATGGCTCCGTTCTGACATTCCGTCGGAGCTTCCCGTCAGAACGGAGCCATGACTGAAACAGATGGAAACCATAGGTTTCCGTTTGCATCACCATTGATTATGAGCGTATGTTCACATGGCAACGCCAATTACGTCTGAAATTACAGAGCTGTTTTCAGGCGAAAACAGCTCCGGAATTTCAGCCGTTTTTACTAGTGCACGTGTTTTTCACGGCGTTTTTTACAGACGTAATTGGAGCTGTTTTTCTATGGAGTCAATGAAAAACGGCTCCAATTACGTCCCAAGAAGTGACATGCACTTCTTTGAGGCGGGCGTCTTTTTATGCGCCGCCTTTTGACAGCGGCGCGTAAAAAGCCTGTGAATGCACAGAACACCGTAAGACCCATTGAATTCAATGGGCAGATGGTTTGAAGCCGTTTTTTCGGCCGTAATTCGAGGCGTAAAACGCCTGAATTACGTCCGTAAATAGGGCGTGTGAACACACCCTAATGGTGACGGATCTGGTGCAAATGCTTTCCATTTGTCTTAGTTGTGCAAGGGTTCCATAGTTTTGATGGAATCAATATCTTAGATGACTACGCTATTCATTCCCTCAATACGACGGAACCTTTGCACAACTGAGACCAACGGAAATCATTTCACCGGATCCATCAGCATTGAAATCAATGGAGATGCAAACGGAAACCTATGGTTAGTCAGGGCTCCGTCCTGACAGGAAGCAACACTGGAACGTTGGAATGGAGCCCTGATGCAGATGTGAACGAAGTCTAACCTGAAGTTTTTTGTTTTCATCTGCAGTTTCTTGGATGAATCTGATACGTTTTTATTCCTAAAACATTTAGGTATTAAATATAATTTTTGTTTTTTTAGTGTGGAACTATGCAAGGAAATGGTGGATGGCTTAAGAATTACATTTGACTTCACACTCCCACTGATACTCCTTTACCCATATGAGCAAACCCAATATAAGAAGGTGATCTCATCTAAATTTTTTCTTCCTATTAAAGAAGTTACATCTATTGGCAACAGGTATGTTTTATGCTTTGTTTTTATTTTTTCTTGCTTTTCAAAAATCCTAATCCATTAAAGAGGACCTGCCACTAAGTCTAATAAGTTGAACTGGTTTACTGACCTGACTAGTGCTGTCTGCCTGATTCCAGGGCTGTTTTTCCCCCATAGACTCCCATCATTCCAGAGATATGGCCCACTGATGTGCTGGCTCCCTATATGCTAATTTGCTGTAGTTGGCCAACGGGGTGGAGCTAGCTCCCCTGGCTTTGATGCTGACAAGTCAGCGTGAGGCAGCTTGAAGTTAGTTCACGCCCTGTTGGCTAACTACTGCAAATTAGTAAAGAGGGAGCCAACACAACAGTGGGTCATATCTCTGGAATGGGGGTGGGCAGAAAAGAGTGCTTAAATCATGTAGACTGTGCTATTCATGTCAATAAACTAGTTCAACTTATGACCTAGTGACAGTTCCTCTTTAAGTCCAGTAAAACAATTTTTATTTTTTTATTTCTTTTTAGAAATCAAGAAGAAGTATCGCCAAGTCCACCGCTATTAAACCCACCAACTCCACAGTCCACAGACAGCCTGCCCACCACTGTAGAGTCCACTACTCCAAAGAGACGGAGAACAGAGCCGGACATTTTACAATCCTTGAGGCGCTCCACACGCCATAGTACAAGCTGTGATAGGATGTCAGAGAGTAGTGCTTCTCCACAGCCCAAGCGACGGCATCCAGAGACACCAACTTCAATGCCAAAGCTATTTCTTCACTTAGAGAAGAGTAGGTACTCTCCTATGCTTGAAAATGCACTGTGCTAGACACTAAGGGTATGTGCACACACACTAATTACATCCGTAATTGACGGACGTATTTCGGCCGCAAGTACCGGACCGAACACAGTGCAGGGGGCCGGGCTCCTAGCATTATACTTATGTACGATGCTAGGAGTCCCTGCCTCGCTGCAGGACAACTGTCCCGTACTGTAATCATGTTTTCAGTACGGGACAGTAGTTCCACGGAGAGGCAGGGACTCCTAGCATCGTACATAAGTATGATGCTAGGAGCCCGGCTCCCTGCACTGTGTTCGGTCCGGTACTTGCGGCCGAAATACGTCCGTCAATTACGGACGTAATTAGTGTGTGTGCACATACCCTAACATTGCATAAATCAATAGTATAAACAAGTCCTATAATGGCCAGAAATAGTGTTATTCCTCATGTAGACACACAGGACAACTTATTCAAAAATGCCCCCTGAAACGGCAAGTACGCTTTAAGTTAACCATAAACCTTTTTGTTTTTTGCTGTATACTGCCATTAATGCAACAATCATTATACACACTGGAAAGCTTCACTTGTGCTTCAAGACAGAATCAAACTGATTGGATTTTTTCTTTCTTTACCATTTAACGACACTTACATGTTTTTCTGTATTTGAAGCATTATTTTTTTATTTTACCTTCAATGTTTTCTAGAAACGCCTGTTCATAGCGGTTCTTCATCACCAATTACTTTAACTCCCAGCAAAGAGGGAAGTTCTGTGTTTTCTGGACTTGAAGGTCGACGAAACAATGAACTCAATGAGGTAATTATTACCTGTAGTTGCATAGTTAGTACAGTTGAAAAAAGACCTATATCCATCAAGTGTTAAAGTGAACGACCCTTTCCTATATTGCGAGTAGTCGTTCTGCTGCTTGTATTCTTGGCCATAATGCATCTTGCACATCTGAGAAATGGTGGGGTATGTGATTGCATGTGCAAACTAAAACACATTAGATCTGTATTGCTTAGGCCTCATGCACACGTCCTTGCCTGTAATCACTGTCCGCTATTGGTGGCGCGGCCGCGGACAGCCATCTGCATTTTCAGCCCGTGCTTCCATATAAAGCATGGGAGCACAATCCGTAAAAAGCAAAAGATAGGACGTGTATTATCTTTTGCGGGGGCTTTCTACGGCCCGGACACCTTCCTGCAAATATACGGGAAGGTGTCCGCGGTCAATAGAAATGAATGGGTCCGTAATTGATGACCGTAATTACGGTCCGCAATTACCGACGAATTGTACGGTCTTGTGCATGGGGCATTAACTACCATATTTTTCGGACTATATAACACGCACCTGACTAGAAGATGCACCCAGGTTTTAGACAACAGAAAATAGGAAAATTATTTCATATTTTACTACTTTTGCAAACAAAAACTATTTGTTGAAAAAAAAATTGTTCTGTTTCACCACAATCTGAGCGCAATATCTTTGGTTTCCTTGGGGGCCGTTGGGCTGTCGGAGGGGGCTGTCCCACTCCCAACTGTTTAAATGCTGCGGTCGTTATTGATTGTGGCATGGGGTTCTCCCATGAGGGACAGTTATGATATATCCCCAGGATATGTCCCACCTCTGGGACCCACACCTATGTCTAGAACGGGGCCCCCTAAATCCCATTCTAGCTTTTTCTGGTAATGTGGACTCCCGGCCACTTCCTGATTACATGTTCGGGAGTTACGGAAACCGGGTAAGTCGCTGAGCTACGCTGTTTCAGTAACTCCCATAGTAGTGAATGCTCGATTCCCAGTTGTACCAGTCAATAATATACAATGGAAGTATTTGTTTGCCTATAATTTTCTTGAGCTAGTCCAAAAATGAATCCGAAAATTGATCTGGATAGCCCATCAATAGTCTTATATCTGAAAAAAATGACACCAATGCTGCCCTACATTATGAATCTCCTATATTCAAACCATGTACGTTTCTTAGATACTTCAATAATATAATTACAAAAAACATGTTTACAGTTAACCACATACTATTATGAATTCTCATATTTGTCACTTGATTGTTTCAAATCGTCAAACTTCTTTTAACCCCTTGGTGCCACAGCCATTTCTTAAGTTTTAATTAAAAAAAAAAAAATAAATTCTCTCCACCTTCCAAAAGCCATAAAACATTTTTAGTTTTGTGTCGACACAGCCGTATGAGGGCTTATTTTTTTAATGTAAGTTTACAAAAAAACAATTTTGTTTTTAAAAAAATTTATTGTTTTGTGTCGCCATATCCTAAGAGTCATAACTTTTTATTTTCCTGTCGCTGGGCAGTGTAAGGGCTTGTTTTTTTTACAGGCCAAACCTTATTTATTTATTGTTTTTTCTCCTGCAGCGTTTACCTAGCGGATTAAATAGTCATTGTAATAGTTCGGATTATTTTAATAGTTACGGACACAACTATTTGTTACCATACTTTAAAGAGGCTCTGTCACCAGATTTTGCAACCCCTATCTGCTATTGCAGCAGATAGGCGCTGCAATGTAGATTACAGTAACGTTTTTATTTTTAAAAAACGAGCATTTTTGGCCAAGTTATGACCATTTTTGTATTTATGCAAATGAGGCTTGCAAAAGTCCAAGTGGGTGTGTTTAAAAGTAAAAGTCCAAGTGGGCGTGTATTATGTGCGTACATCGGGGCGTTTTTAATACTTTTACTAGCTGGGCGTTCTGACGAGAAGTATCATCCACTTCTCTTCAGAACGCCCAGCTTCTGGCAGTGCAGATCTGTGACGTCACTCACAGGTCCTGCATCGTGTCGGCACCAGAGGCTACAGTTGATTCTGCAGCAGCATCAGCGTTTGCAGGTAAGTTGCTACATCGACTTACCTGCAAACGTGGATGCTGCTGCAGAATCAACTGTAGCCTCTGGTGCCGATGTGGCCGACACGATGCAGGACCTGTGAGTGACGTCACAGATCTGCACTGCCAGAAGCTGGGCGTTGTGAAGAGAAGTGGATGATACTTCTATACACAACGCCCAGCTAGTAAAAGTAGTAAACACGCCCCGATGTACGCACATAATACACACCCAGTTGTACTTTTACTTTTCAACACGCCCAGTTGGACTTTTGCAAGCCTCATTTGCATAAATACAAAAATGGTCATAACTTGGCCAAAAATGCTCGTTTTTTAAAAATAAAAACGTTACTGTAATCTACATTGCAGCGCCGATCTGCTGCAATAGCAGATAGGGGCTGCAAAATCTGGTGACAGAGCCTCTTTAAGTGAAGAATGGGAATATGTTTTGTTTTTTGTAACTTCAGGATGCTGCCATTTTTTGGGTTTTCATTTTTTCCTCCCCACCTTTCCGAAAGCCAATACCAAATTTCTCGACATTTTTTTTTATGTTTTACTACGTTTACAAGGAAGAAACGAATTGTTAAAAATGTTGTCGCCACGTTCTGAGAGCCATAACTTATTTTTATTTTATTTTCGTCAATTGAGCGGTATGAGGGCTTATTTTTTTGTGGGGCGAGCTGTAGTTTCTATTGGTACGATTTTGGGCTACATGAGACTTTTTGATCACTTTTTATAAAAAAATTTGTGGCCTATGAAATGGCCAAAATAACGCAATATTTTTTTGACGTTCAGTGTGGGCTAAATGGTATATTGTAGTGGTTCATACTTTTACAGACGTGGCGATACCAATTATGTTCGATTTTATTTATTTATTTTTTTATTTTTTTTATACATTACTTGAGAGGAAAAATGGGAGAAGTTGTTTTTTTTTTTTTACCATTACTAAAACCTTTAACTTTTTTTTTTACACATTTTATTAGGCCCCCTAGGGGAGTTTAACTAGCCATGCAGTAATTTATTGCAGTATATTGTCATTTTAACAGGAGATGAAGAAAAGTAGTCCAACTATCCGCAACCCTTGATCTCGTCACAGGGGAGCTGATGTGCTGTCAGAGTGGGGCGCCCCACTCTTTCTAATGTCTTAGATGCTGCAATCGTGATTGATCGCAGCAAAGGGGTTAATAGACCAGGAACAGCGGTATCGCTGTTCCTGGCAGTTAGTCCCGGGTGTCAGCTGTAATACACAGCTGCGCACTGAGCGGGATCAGCAGGTGAGCCCGCTCCAAACATCACCCCCTGCACTATGATTTGCTATTACGTTGTGGTGCACGTAGGGGTTAATATTCGTGTTTGATCGCTTGTACAATACAGTGCAATACTTATGTATTTCAGTGTATTGTGCCATTTACCGGGTTCTATTAAACCCTGCCTTTAGCAAGGTTTAATAGGGGCAGAAAGATGGCAGACTTGAAGGGGGCCGTCCCCCTCTTACGAACGGCTTAGATGCCGCAATTACTATTGACTGCAGCATCTAAATGGTTAAACGGCCAGGATCGGAGTTAACTCTGATCCCAGCAATTAGTGCGAGGTGTCTGCTGCAATAAACAGCTGACACCCGCAGTGTATGACTAAGCCAGCTCCATACTTCTCCCTCCACACCACGACATACAGTTTTTCCATGCTATTAATATTAGACCAAGATAATCCAATTAAACACAGTGATGTTTTTAAATGAGCATTTTTTACTTCAATAATAAAAAAATCACTATCAGCCGCATCTAGCCTTACGTGAAAAAGTAATTGCCCCCTTTGCTACTAAATCAACATGTTAACCATATTCCATTGACAACTGGGTTAAAGTTTATGTACACCTTTTTGTAAGGCAAAACATTTATTTAAAAAAAAAAAAAAAGTGAACCCGTGTGTTTGGTGCAACTTTACTAATACTTTTTATTCAATTTACATTTTTTTAGATCCAGCTGCTCTGTAGTTTCTATAGAGACATGCAGGACCCGCTGTCACTGAACCAGTCAGGTCTACGGGACTGACTGATTAAGGTAATAGCGCAGAGCAGCTGTATCTAAAAAAAGTAAAACCTTTTTAATAAAAAGTATTTGTAAAGTTGCACCAAACACACTAATACACCTTTTTTATTAAAAAATAAAATAAAATTTGGCTTACAAAGGCCTACATAGCCTTTAAACCACTAGCCACACCCAGGCCTTTTGAATCTAAACTTTATATGAATAGAACCTGTCTAAGGCCCCATGCACACGAATGTGCTTTTGCGGCCACAATTCCACCAAAAATCCACGCTAGAATTGCGGCTCCATTCATTCCTGTGGGGCCATGCACACGACCGTGGTTTCCACGGTCCGTGCATGGCCCCGGTGCCCGGAATGTAAGAAAGAACGGACAAGCCTTATTACGGTCGTGTTCTGCGGTCCGGGCTCATTGAAAATAATGTGCACAGCCCGCGATTTGCAGGCGGCTTGCGGCTGACACTCCATGGCCGGCCGACCGACCTGAAAATCACTGCCGTTCACATGGCTACGGTCGTGTGCATGAGGCCTAAGGGTATGTGCACACACAAAAATAAATAACGTATCAAAATATAGAGCTGTTTTCAAGGGAAAACAGCTCCTGATTTTCAGAGGTTTTTTTAAGCCACTCGCGTTTTTTACGGCTGTTTTTCCATAGTCTATGAAAAATGGCTCCAAAAACGGCCCATTTACGGCCCAAAAAACGGCTGAAAATAAGCCGTGTGAACATACCCTAACAATGTGAATCAGGCTAGAAAGCCTCAAAAAGCAGCACCTGATTCCATGTTCTGAAGAGATTCAAGTACAGATGCCAAACATTGTCATTAATCTGCCAGTATGGAAAGTGTAATGCTACGGGACTCCAGTGAAACGGTGATCCATGATCCACAAATGGAGAAAACTTGTAAGGGTATGTTCACACGTACACGTCCGTTACAGCTGAAATCACGGAGCTGTTTTCAGGAGAAAGCAGCTCCGCAATTTCAGACGTAGTGGCAAGTTCAGGCGCTTTTTGCTGCGTCCATTACGGACGTACTTGGAGCTGTTTTTCCATGGTGTCAATGGAAAACGGCTCCTATTACGTCTCAAGAAGTGATAGGCACTACTTTGACGCGGTCATCTTTTTTACACGCCGTCTTTTGACAGCAGCGCGTAAAAAAAAATGACCGTCGGCACAGAACATCGTAAAGCCCATTCAAATGAATGGGCAGATGTTTGCCGACGCTTTGGAGCCGTATTTTCGGACGTAATTCGGGGCTAAAACGCCCGAATTACGTACGTAAATAGGGTGTGTGAACATACCCTTACAGTAGTTAACCTTCCCAGAAGTGTCCGGCCTACCAGAATTTCCCAAAAAATCCAGACGAACACCTAAAGAAATGCAGGCCTCACTTGTCCCAGTTGAAGAGACTGTCACCAGGTTTATCCTGCCATATCTGGCAAAAGCTGCATTTTGTGTTCACTCATGTTGTCTTTATATTAAAATAAATTGGATGATCTAAAATATTTTGATGTGACAAATTCACAAAAATAGAAGAAATGGGGTGAGGGGAAAATACTTTTTCACAGCACTGTAGGCCTTACCCGTTAATCGACCTCCAACTCTTTCCAGGTAAATCTACACCAGTATAAATCAGTGGGATTATGACAGATAGAGATTATACCTTTGTATTCAGTAGGGCAGTGCTGGATGGGTCTAGTGAACAATCCATCACTGACCTACTAATAACAGATACGCAGGAAAGAGAGCCAGCAGCAATGACCAGTAAAATTCTATTTTTTTTCGAGGAATAAACTCCTCGAAAAAAGCATGAAAAACAGAAGCTGAACGCCTACAAACATCTGCCCATTTGGAAAAAACAGCATTTCATTCAGACTGGGTTTTTTTTTTTTTTTTTTACGTGGCAGTTTGAAAAAACGGGTCGTAAAAAGAAGCAGCATGTCACTTCTTGACCTGTTTTTTATTGTGTCAATAGAAAAAACGCTCCAAAAATGGCTCCAGAAAACACATCAAAAAAAGTTCCCCTTGAAATCCGCTCCGTATTATACAGCCGTTTTTACTTTTATGCGTGAACAAACCCTCATTTTTTTTTTATGCCCGCAGGTGTTGTCTTGGAAATTAATGCCAGAAAATTACCCTCAGAGCGACCAGCCACCTCCTCCTTCTTATATATATGGGTCGCAACATTTGCTTCGTTTGTTTGGTAAGAACTCTCTTTGGGAAAATCCTTTAATTTGGTTGTTTAAGGCTTTGTTCACACTGCTGTTGTAAGGTCTACTCAGATTCTGTCAGAGTTGCGTCTGCAGTTCTACCGGTTTGATTGCAAGAATAGTGCAGCATGCAGAAACTATGAAGGAACTTCTGACAGACCCTATTGTAAGTTAATGGAGCCCATTGGGCACCATTGGGATCTGACATACGTTAGGATCGGAAGACAAGACACAACAAGCAGAAGCCAATATGGTATAGGCTTAGCTTTGTAGCCTTGTAATTGAAGCAGCAGAATAGCACTCTATTACTTGCATTCACAGACGTATAGGTGGAAGAGTACATATATACTTCACCGTTCAGACACTCTCTGGACATGAAACTCCGCTGGGTCTGTGTGCACAGGGGGAAACTAGACCGCGTTTAAGTTGATGGAGTAAATGCAGCAGATGGTAAACAGCGGTGAGGGCAATCTTCTGCAGAGTGTATTCTGAGCCCGGTGATTCTACCTCCAACCAATAACTATGATAAAAATGCGTATATAATTTGAAAGCTGTTTTATATGTTAGATGCACATTTTTATCATACTTATTGTGAGTATAATAAAGTTCCTTTTAGATTTTAAATAGTGTGGCAATACTGCAATTTTCTATTAGCCTGAAATAGGGCTTTTTTCCACTCTGCAATCTTGGTTGGATGTAGAATCATTGGGCTTAGAATACCTTCTGCAGAAGAACTCTAACTTTTTTACTTTCACCTGCTCAGTTCATCTGCTGTTTGTTCTTAGTATTAATCATATTTAAGTGAAAAAGATCTTTCTGTTCAAGGTTTATGATTTTTTTTTTTTTTTTTTTAAAGTTCTCATGCTTTTTAATGTTTTTATTAGGCATGTTTTGTAATGGCAACACTGTATCATTGCAGCTTAAATCGCCTATGTGCTCTAAAACTTTGCAAAAAGCAGGTTTATAAATTGTATGGAGGAAAAGTAAGATATAAAATTGTCGCACAAAAGAGAAACTTTTATGACTGATGCAATTTAAATAAATCCAAACTTGTTTACTGTTTTAGTGAAACTACCAGAAATAATGGGAAAGATGTTCTTTGTTGAGAAAAACGTGAAGGTTTTGCTGAAGCACTTTGAGCTTTTTCTAAGGTATGTGAATGTCCTGAAGTTGTACTCCTTTAATGCCGCTCCTTTTGTAAATCTGTAGGTAATGATGGTAGAGTAAGAAATGTAGTAAGTATTCATGGTTCGTGCCTACAGAACCTCTTGAAAAAAGTAAGATGCTACAGAGCCAACAGATAATGTTATTTATAGAGAACACTGGCATGGAAGACATTCGATAATTCACTGGATCCCCGTCCAAAAAAGTAAATCGCACGAGTAATTGCATTTCCACATATCTGAGGGCCAGCAGCCATCTTCCCCTTTTGTACTGTGATTAGAAGTGATGGTCTATATCGGTACATACACATTTGATTTGTAATTAACTTTAAGAATATGCCCACCTACACAAATATTTGTATTTATTTTCATTTCTGCAATGCATCTAAAATGAAAAATGAAGCAACTTGGATAATAGTCTTCAGTTTAAATGTCCTACCATTTTGTGTATATACATTTTATGCAGACGTTTGACTCTAAAGTAACACACGATAAACCAACCCAGTGTAGTCTGAATCTGCAGGCATACTACTATTTAACAAATGTTTGGTAGGTTAGCAGGAAATAGTGGACAGATGGAGGACTAAAAAAAATAGTTGTGAAGGTGTTCATAGCCTTTAACGCAGCTGGATTTCCACGAGAGTGTGGACATGGAGTCTTGTGACACGTTGCATAGACAAGCTGTGTTTTACAAAACGGCACCAAAAATTATTAGGTAGTCTGAAAGATCCCTTAAAGAGGCTCTGTCACCAGATTTTGCAACCCCTATCTCCTATTGCAGCAGATCGGTGCTGCAATGTAGATTACAGTAACGTTTTTATTTAAAAAAAACGAGCATTTTTGGCCAAGTTATGACCATTTTTGTATTTATACAAATGAGGCTTGCAAAAGTACAACTGGGCGTGTATTATGTGCGTATATCGGGGCGTTTTTACTTCTTTTACTAGCTGGGCATTGGGAATGGGAGTGTATGATGCTGACGAATCAGCATCATCCACTTCTGTTCGTTAACACCCAGCTTCTGGCAGTGCAGACACACAGCGTGTTCTCGAGAGATCACGCTGTAACGTCACTCACTTCCTGCCCCAGGTCCTGCATCGTGTCGGCCACATCGGCACCAGAGGCTACAGTTGATTCTGCAGCAGCATCAGCGTTTGCAGGTAAGTAGCTACATCGACTTACCTGCAAACGCCGATGCTGCTGCAGAATCAACTGTAGCCTCTGGTGCCGATGTGTCCTCGCTCGTCTGACACGATGCAGGACCTGGGGAAGTGAAGTCACAGCGTGATCTGCCAGAAGCTGGGCGTTCTGAAGAGAAGTGGATGATACTTCTCGTCAGAACGCCCAGCTAGTAAAAGAAGTAAAAACGCCCCGATGTAACACACATAATACACGCCCAGTTGGACTTTAGCAAGCCTCATTTACATAAATACAAAAATGGTCATAACTTGGCCAAAAATGCTCGTTTTTTAAAAATAAAAACGTTACTGTAATCTACATTGCAGCGCAGATAGGGGTTGCAAAATCTGGTGACAGAGCCTCTTTAATGCACAATTATGGTGGAAAACTGATATTTACTGGCGTTTTATTTAATAAAAATATCCAGCACAAGCTCATCCCTTGAATAAAACTTGGTTTGCATTGTATGATAAATATGACTGGAAACGCAACAGCTTGAAATGTGTAAGCGAGTCATTGCTTAACCCCCTACCCGCACGAGGAAGCAACTGTACGTCGTCGCGGGAGGTTACTTCCCGCACGAGGACGTACAGTTACTAAGTTTTTCCCGGTGCACACTGTCGGCGACAGTGTGCACCGGGAACCGGGAGGTCAGCTGTCGCCGACAGCTGACACTCCACTCTTGCCGACAAGCGGTCCTTTGCCGCTGATTTTGGCGAATTAACCCCTTAAATTCGGCGATCGGTTGCAATCGCCGAATTTTGGGGGTTTCTAACATATCAGCAGACACCGGTCCGAAATCACGGGGTTTGCCGATAGTTAGGCAAACGGAAGCCAAACAATGGCTTCCGTGTCTGCCATGGACGGAAGCCCATCAGGACCAACCTTTGGCTGGTCCTGATAGGCTTCCTGTCAGAGTGACAGGAAGTCACTGTGTCTTTCCCGATGCACACTGTCGACGACAAGGTGTGCATCGGGAACTTGGAGATCGCCGCTAATTTCGGCAATTAACCCGTTACATGCGGGGCTCGATTGCGATCTCCGCATGTAGCGGGTTTGTAGAGCATCAGCAGCCCCCATGCAATCGTGGGGGCTTCTGATGCTTGTGGTGGCACACGGGGGGCCAGACAACGGCCCCCAGGTCTGCCGTGTATGTCAGCCTATGAGGATCAGCCTCTGCTGATCCTCGTAGATTTACTGTCAGAGTGACTGTGACGTCACACTGACAGTTGGAATACATTACACTACCTAGGTAGTGTAATGTATTCTAGCAGCGATCAGAGCTGCAGGTAAAAAAAGAAAGTGTAAAAAGTAAAAAAAATTTTAATAATGTTTTATAAACGTGTAAAAATACGTTTTTGTTTTCCTATAATAAGTCATTTATTATAGGTAAAAAATGAAACCGTTAAAAAAAAAAGTACACATATTTGGTATCAGTGTTCGTAACGACCCAAACTATGAAACTATAATGTTAATTTTTCCGCACGGTGAACGCCGCAAACAAAATAAACGGAAAACTATGTCAACATCGCTATTTTTTGGTCACCACCCCTCTCAAGATATAGAATAAAAAGTGATCAAAAGGTTGCATTTACCCCAAAATAGTACCAATAAAAACTACAACCCGTACCGCAAAAAACAAGACCTCCCACAGCTTTTTGGACGAAAAAATAAAAAATTTACGGCTCAGAATAGCGTGTCTCAGAAAATATATTATTTTATAGAAACATAATTTTATTGTGCAAACACTGCAAAACGTAAAAAAAAACTATACACATATAGTATCGGCGTAATCGTACCGACCCGCAGAATAAAGTATAACATAATTTATTGTGCACGGTGAACGCTGTAAGAAATAAAGAATTTAAAGCGCCAAAATTGCTGTTTTTTTGGTCACCTTAGCTCTAAAAAAAGATCCTGTGGGGTCAAAATGCTCACTATACCCATAGAAAAATTCCTTGAGGGGTGTAGATTCCAAAATGGGGTCACTTTTGGGGGTTTCCACTGTTTTGGTCCCTCCGGGGCTTTGCAAACCCGACACGGCACTGAAAACCAATCCAGCAAAATCTGCGCTCCAAAATCCAAAAGGCGCTCCTTCCCTCCTGAGCCCTGCAGCGGGACCAAACGGCAGTTTACGACCACATATGGGGTATTGCCGTAATCGGGAGAAATTGCTTTACAAATGTTGGCGTGCTTTTTCTCCTTTATTCCTTTTTAAAAATGAGAAAATTCTAGGTTTCCACAGAAAAATAGGTGATTTTCATCTTTACAGACTAATTCCACTAAATTCTGCAAAAAAACTGTGGGGTCAAAATGCTAACTATACCCCTAGAAAAATGCCTTGAAGGGTGTAGTTTTCAAAATGGGGTCACTTTTGGGGGGTTTCGACTGTTTAACTACCACAAGACCTCCTCAAACCTGACATGGTGTCTAAAATATATTCCTAAAAAAAGGAGGCCCCAAAATCCACTAGGTGCTCCTTTGCTTCTGAGGCCTGTGCTTCAGTCCATTAGGACACTAGGGCCACATGTTGGATATTTCTAAAATCTGCAGAATCTGGGCAATAAATATTGAGTTGCGTTTCTCTGGTAAAACCTTCTGTTACAGATTATTTTTTTTTTATTACAAATGAATTTCGGCAAAAAAAACGAAATTTGTCAATTTCACCTCTACTTTGCCTTAATTCCTGTGAAACGCCTAAAGGGTTAAAATACTTTCTGAATGTGGTTTTGAATACCTTGAGGGGTGCAGTTTTCAAAATGGGGTGATTTTTGTGGACTTTCTAATATAGAAGTCCCTCAAAACCACTTCAGATCTGAACTGGTACCTGAAAAAATGGGCTATTGAAATTTTTTTGAAAATATGAGAAATTGCTGCTAAAGTTCTAAGCCTAGTAACGTCCTAGAAAAATAAAAGTACGTGAAAAAAAAATGCTGCAAACATAAAGTAGACATATGGGGGATGTTAACTAGTAACTATTTTGTGTGGTATTACTATCTGTTTTTACAAGCAAACACATTTACATTTAGAAAAATGGCAATTTTTGCAAAAATTTGACGTTTTTCACAAATATTGAATTCATCGACCAAATTTTTTCACTAACCTAGTACAATATGTCCCGAGAAAACAATCTCAGAATCGCGTGGATAGGTAAAAGCGTTCCGGAGTTATTACCACATAAAGTGACACATGTCCGATTTGAAAAAATCATCTGTGTCCACAAGGCCAAAACAGGCTGTGTCCTAAAGGGGTTAAAGTAGAGTAAAGAAGTTGCATTCAAGCGACGAGTGTGCACTTTTTTTTTTTTTTTTTTTTTTTTTAATAATGCTATAAATCACTGCCGCTCAGTTTGATATCTGCATCTAGCATGAACTCTAGCAATGTGGTAACCAGGCACATTAGTAACCATCTTTTACTATTGTATTTACTGGAGTTTAACTTTAAGAATAGTGTAATACCTAATACAAGAAGCAAAGTGGCTCCAAGGTGATGTCTCACTTTAACATTTTCAGAACCTCTTAGAATTGTTTTAAGGAGAAATCCATCCAAAATGCATATTTTGACATACCATAAAGATGTGTCAGTAGATAACATCATTGAGTCTAAGTTTCAACCTCCACTGATTTCCCAAACCATTGAGCACCTAAACCCCTTTGACAATATCATCTTCATAGTATATGCGTAAAGCCCCCTCAGCTAACAATTCCATAGTTATCGTTAAAGTGTGTTGCTTTTCTTTTGCAGGTTTCTTGCAGAGTATCATGAAGACTTCTTTCCCGAGTCGGCATATGTGGCTGCCTGTGAGGCATATTATAGCACTAAAAATCCTCGTGCTATTTACTGAAATTGCCATCCAGTCTGGTGATTCATGATTCATTCATTTTGTGAACTATTTGGATGCTGCGTCAATTTTGGTGTATATTTTAGGAACTTTTTATGTGAATGTGTGAAATGAACTTAAGAAAAGTATGTACTGAACAAGCAGCAAGCAGATGAACAGTGGACTCTTGCCGTATTCTTTCTGAACACTTACTGTAAAAGGAACCTGTCGGACACAATGGATTTTCCTCTAGTCACTTCCCAACTATTCTGAAATGCCATCTGCTTTTATGAACTGACTTGTTGATTTGTGTTATTTCTTAAATAAATTTTGTGTTGACATTATTTTCATGTTTTGCTAGCGAAGTGGCCAAGGTATAGGGAGTCTGTCACCCGTTTTTTCCATTCAAGCTGTTTCCACCGCTAGACATGATATAGTTATGCAGTGGCCCACATAACTTTTATTACATACAGTTGTGGTCAACATTATTGACACCACTAAATATTAAAGGGGTTGTCCGTGGACCAAAAATTTTATTAATATTTTTATGTAAAAAGAAGTCGCTTACTAATGTACTTAACCCCTTCACGACTTTACGGCTATGTCCCTTCTAACTGCCGATTTCCCGTGCAGTTAGCATGTGTATAAACGCTGACCGCCTGGAACGGCTTTAATGAGTGCAGTGCTGCAGTCATGTCGGCCGGGGCTTTGCGAGCCCCGGAATACACCCCCCCCCCCTACACTGTGGATCGCGTCACCTAAGCACCCTACAGCATCGGAATCCCCGGCCAGCACTATGGCCGAGGATTCCCCTCCTAGAGGGAGCCCCCCACCGTCTCTCCTTCCCCGCTGTAGATAGTTCCACCCACCCCCCTGCAGATAGCAACCCCCCGCTGTAGATAGCTCAGGTGGCGCGATGCTGACTCTAGGAGCGGAATCCCCGATGTCAGATCGCACTGGTCTGCGATTCTGCTTCTAGAGAGAGCTCCTGACGTCACTGTCCATTTTGCCAGTGACGTTAGTGACTCTCTAGGAGCGGAATCCCCAGCCTACACTTTAGCTGGGGATTCCGCTACTGGAGAAGCCCCTGGTGTCACTATCCATGTATGGACAGTGATGTCGGGCTACTCCTGGAGCTGAATCCCTGCTTTAAAAGCGGAATCCCCTGCCAGAGTTAACCCCTGACGTCATTGTCCATACATGGACAGAGACATCAGGGGCTTCTGGTAGGAGCGGAATGTTTTGCCAGAGAGATTCCGCTCCTATAGGGATCTACAGTGGTGCTATTTACAGGAAGGGAGTGCCATTTACGTGGGGAGTGTCGCTATCTACAGGGCGGGTTTTGCTATTTACAAGGGGTGTGTGGCACTATCCACAGGGGACACTGGCGCTATCTACATGGTCACTGTGTGGCACTATGTGGGCATTATCTACAGGGAACTGGCACTATTTACAGTGTGCACTATGTGGGCACTGCCACTATTTGGGCAATGTTGCACTATCTACAGTGGTATTGCATCATTATCTACAAGGGCACTGTGGTGTTTTTAGGGGGTTGGAACAAATAACCCTAACGAATAAAATTCATCCAATATTTTTTTTTATTTTTTTAACGTCCGTGAAAAACTGATGGCAAATGCTGCTTAAAAACAGTCAAACGGCCGGGAAATGGATTAAAATTTTGAGACACATTGATGCAAAACAGGCATGAAATACTGACCGTTGATTCGTTGTTGACTGCCATTTTTTTCACGGTTGTGTATATAGCCCTCCTCACTCTCCCCTCACAGCGATCCAGGGTGACTGAGAAAAAAGAAGACTAATTGTTACAGAGCTCTACAGTGGATAGATAGATAGATATAAAAAAATTACAAAAACTTTTTTTTTTTTCTTTTAGTGATTTGTCTGCTCATAATAATACAAATTAAAAACACTGAATTAAACTAATCTAGAAAATGAAAGCCTCATAAATCTTCTAAAAAAGCAAAGTCAAATAGTTGTGATATTCCAAGCGGTTCCAAAGATATTATCGTTTAAGTGCATATCAAAAATGGAAAATTTGACCTGGACACGGGCATCAATGACCCTTTGTCATGAAAGGGTTGATTAAAATTTCGGTATTAAATGGTGACGGTCACACCCGGTGAATTGTTCCTGGAAGTCCTGTAGCTTTTCTAATATTGATGACTAGGCCCCACTTGACTGAGGGCTTGCTTCTTGTGTTCGTGTAGGCATCTCATCAATCGGATGACCGCAAGGGGCTGTAAAATTGCCTATTGTTGGAGTCCCCCGATCAGAGTGTCAGCTGATGCTCTGCTTGGGGACTCCAGTACTTCTGCTGACGTCACTGCCCATATATGGACAGTGACATTGGAAGCAGTGCTAGAGTCCATGGGCAGAGCATCAGCTGATGCTCTGCTCGGGAACTCCAGCGATAGGAAACCTCTGAAGTCACTGACCAAATGTCAGGAGCAGTGCTAGTGTCCCAAGAAAACCGCTAGCTGATGCTCTTCTCAGGGGACTTCAGGAATAGGCAACGTGAGAGCCCCTTGCGGTCATGCCATTAATCACACACACGAACAGCACAGGAAGCAAGACCTCAGTCACGTAGGGCCGTGTCGGCATGTCATCAGTATTCGAAAAGCTACAGGACTTCCGGAACAATTCATTGGTTTTGAACGGCTTGATTAATTAGTAAGTGACTTCTCTTAAAAAAATATTAATGCAATGCAATTTTCAGGTCCCCAGATAACCCTTTTTAACATACATATAATTATTGTGATGGGTCGATTGTGGGCTTTCTCACCCCAAGCAGGGGACGACATATTACAGAAGTTACTTCTGGCCACTGGTCCACCAGCACTTGGAGTCTGAAAGGGTTATTGCAGATTACATTATGTAATGCCCCATGTATCTGCGTGATGGCCAAAATCAGGAGTGGATTAGTCTGAATTACATTTTCAAGCCATAACTATCCTTCACCTACGTTCAGGGAAGCTATAGGTCAGTCGTTTTCTCAGTGTGGTTTGCTTGGAAGAGCAGGTCAGGAAAAGCATTGTACAAAAAAACACCGGCTATCTAAAAAAAATAAATAAATTGTGCAACGCTTTTTGTAACTCCACCACCTAAAATAGAAAATGTCCTTATGGTCCATCTTTCCAGTCATCATTTCTTTACTATTTAAAAATATTGTGGCCTGCAGATGGTCCAAAGCCGTCATGCTCTATTAGTGTTACACTTAGGGCCACCATCAAGGCAGTACAGGTGATATTGTAGTCATGGGCCCATTCATTTCACAGACCCTTTCCTGAAAGACTCTCCTAATATGTGGTATGGGTCTTAAAGTTCTTATACGATTCCCTTATCCGCCCACGGGAGCCTACACGTTGTTAATGGTCTTTATGGTTCGTATCAATCATGAGATGTTCCTCTCAAAAACATTCTGCTCAACAAATATACATAATGGGTTATCATATGGTGTATCCACCACTCAAGAGCCAATGGTCCGATGATCTCCGGCAATTTTTTTTTTACATACTGACCTTCATACTGTGGCCAGTGATTGGCTGCAGTCATCATGGGTGGGAACAGTGATGCAGCGAAGACCACGGGACCCTTGATCCTTCAAAAAATTGAGTATTTCTTACTTTAGGCCGTAAGCAGTTGTCATAAGATTTTTTTTTTTTTAAATAGTGATAACAGCTTTAATCTATTTTCTAATAAATATCTACTCATCAAATGTCCACCTCCCCTTTAACACACTGTAGCGGGCATGTAGCATACACATCAGCCAGTCTAGCTATTGCATACCCTTCCACGGATCGCCTTGTTGCTCAGAGCAATACGATTTCAACACTAAAGTGAAATAGCAGTCAGGGCCAAAGTGATAACATTTTTGACTCCAAGTGGAAGGGGGATAAGCGGCAGGGAAAAGTCACAAAACTGAGCTGTGGAGATTAACGCATGCACACAATTTCCCTTTCCGTGCCCCACTCACAATATACAAAAGTCAATCATTAATTAGGAGACTAGGATTCACCCTACTCTGCAGCTACGAGATTGTGTGTGTCTGTGTGTATAGTAAAAATGTCTCACTTTTTTTCTTAACTCGTAACATAGGGTCTACAATCTACAAAAACATGACTAAAAGGGATTGTCTGGTTTAGAAAACACATTTTCGGCTACCCTATTAGGGAATTTTGACTTTAGGACGATCTATTAACGTCTCTCGCTCTGACGCACCTGACGTGTCCATGCATTACTCACACAGCCCATTTATTAAATTAGGAATGGTGAAATGTTTAATTTCCCCTTAGTTGGTGCTGCCGAGGAATTTTCTTTCAACTTTCCACAAATTAATTATTTTTTAAAAAAAGATTTATTTTTCAGCTTTTTTAAACATTGCCAGAATGAGGCAAAAGTTACACAATATACAGACAAACACATGGCCAGATCTAGATAAAGGCAAATACATTGTATTAAAATAAAAGAGCACAATAAAGAATTACAGTGTGAACTTTTCTTTTTTCTGTTTTGTTTTTTTGTGAATTCTTTTTATTACCGAGAGATCCAACGACATCCCTGTAACACTACATCCCCATCTTTACAGACACACTGGACCTACCGGGACTGACTGATTCAGTGTAAAACGAGTGATACAGCTGTTCTGTATAGAGAATATAGAACAGCTGTATCTCCAAAAGTAAAACAAATGTTTAAAAAAGACTAAATACAAAGTTAGACTAAACAAACTGACTGATCCATTTATTTAAAAAAAAAATTCTTAAAGATGTACATAGCCTTTCATACTCCTGAAAGTATATGCACAAATTGACAACTGACTGTTAACATTCTGCATGTCAGAGGGCTACGTCCCTATACACTGTGACAGTGTCCAATCATCGCTGACAGTATCATTTTAACTATTGAGTGTCAGCTGCAGTCCACAAGATTTCATTCAACTAAATATATTGCTTTGTACTGCTGTTGTAGCATTATAGTTAAAATCAGTTAGTTGTGTTATAAAAAGTCTCCAGGTAGGCCAGTCTCTATTTATACATTTGCAGGAGAAATAACAGAGGAATTGCACACCAAAGCGTTTTAAAATGCTCCAGATTTATCATCTCATGTGGAATACAATAATTGACTATAAGGCCTGATTCACACGAGTGCTGCGCATCTCGGACGTGAAAAACTGCAGTCTGCGGGGATGTCACGCATCCCCCATAGTTGAGAGTCTATGGAGTGATGCGTGAAAAAATAAGATGTCACGGTCACAGGGTATGTGGACCCACTAGGCCGCTCCGCCGTAGCGGAGAGGCAGCTGACCAGGTCACAGTCTATATGAAAGTCAATATTAGATAGTAACGCTTGGGTACCTGAACTAGTCCAGACGGTGGCTGTGGCTTCAGCACGGATGGAGGCCGGTACAGCAGGTAGCGCCACACGTGGCGGGCAGTATCCGTTGTGGCAGAAGACACTGGACATGGCAAACGACACTGGACGTGGCAAACGACTGCAGGTGCAGTAGACACGACTCCAACACTGGTAGGCACAGGAACAAGAACAATATGGGATACATGAACAGGTAAAAAGGCACGGGTAACAACTGGAACGGGAAACACTAAGGGACCATTTGCAAGACAGACTGGGATAAACTAACAATGCTCAGGCAAGGATCAGAAGGGCTGGGACCTTCTTATAGGCCAGGAAATCTTGGGCCGTTGATGATGATGATTTCCTGATGTTCGCGCGCTGGCCCTTTAAGGACGGGCACGATCATGCGTGCGCACCCTACGGGACACAGCAGAACGGAACAGAAGTGAGCGCTGGCGTCTCCTAGGAAGGAGATTGGAACCAGCGCTCACGGATCCATGGCTGTGGGTGTCGGGAGGTGAGTAAACCCGACGGCCCGTGGCCATGGACGCTACATAGGACAAGTCCTATTTTCCCACGGACCCTTCACACGGTCCGTTGAAACAACAGCTGTGTGAACGGCCACATTGAATTACATAGGTCCGTGGGACGGCCGCTGTTTCAACGGCCGTCCCACGGACGTTTAACACGCTCGTGTGAATCAGGCCTAACAGAGATGTCAGGAGAGGTGATAGATCCTCTATAAATTGAGTGACTCACAGGTGACGTCTTTTCTTTTCCCTCGAGTCCAGACCGATTTTCCTGACAACTGCAGTTTCCTGGCAAGAAGTCTATGGCTTTAAGCTTCTGCAGCCATTCCCGCCTAGTAATAGAAATAAATTCTGACCCCAGACCCCTAAATAAGTTATATAAAATAAGTGCACCAGACTGTAAAAGTGTCATATTTTGTACCCCGTTAGGTAATAGTGCTACATTTAAGCCACAAACAGTAATGGAGCTCCTCTTAGTGTCGTCGTCCCCCTTTGTACTTCCACACCGCAATAATGACCCTTTTTACCCCTACATAGTAATAATGCCCACAGTTGCACCCCCAATAAAGTAATGCCCCCATTGTGCCCTCTAGAAAGTAATAATGCCCCCTTTGTGCCCTCTAGAAAGTAATAATGCCCCCTTGACAGTAAAAATACCCCCTCTATGCCCCACAAAGCTCATATGATCAGCCCCTACAAAGCTTATATCAGTAATTGGTCAGGAAAAGGGAAGGGGAAAGAATGTGGTCTGTAGGTAAATTAATATTTAACTTTTATTAATATGCATTAAGATAGATAATAAATTAAAAGTCCAATGGTGCAACCTGGTATGTGTGAGTGACCCCCAAGCTCACATACCTATTGGCCATATGTTGTATAGTAGAATATTGTTATGAAATAAATAAATAATTATGCTGTCAGTAAAGCTCAAGTGAGAAACACATGGGTTTCTGTGCTGTCTGGATGCCAAGATACGTAGTAGGTAAAATTGATGACATCAGTAAAGCCAGTAGGCTGAGAAGTATAACAATCAGTCAATCTCTAGACAGTAAGATATTTGCTTGGGTTAGCGTTACTGCGTTAGCTGTGTTAATAGGCAGCGCGATTGTAGTGATTAAACTTGCCGTGCCGTTAGTATTGGTGTCAGGTTAAGACTGTACGATAGATGGAGGCAAACTATGCCAAATGCACTGCCATGCGATATATTTGTGGCACAGTGTGAACAGTCAGTTTACAACTGCACCCTCACGCTGGTGTCCCTGTGCGTCAGGGCAGCAGCGTGGGGAGCAGCCGTAATGTGTACTATAGCCGCGCTTAGCTGTCAGCTGAGAAGCGGTGTGGGGGAGCCGTCCTTCAAATTGACTCTGCTGTCAGAGCAGCCGTGATATGTTGTAGTTGCCGCGCTCAGCTGACAGCCTTCAATGGGAAGGTGAAACGTTGCCTGTATGTTGGGAGAATAAATTTTGGATTTTTCTACATTACTGGAGTGCTGCCTCTTCTTTCGGATTGTGTATCCTGTATATCATGCTGTGTTTGTTCCTGAGCCTTATCTGATGATGGAGTCATGTTGTGCCACCTGTCACGCCTGCTGTCATACACCATGGCTGGTGTCATCTGCCACGCCTGATATCATCTGCAAAGTGTGGCATCATCTACCTTTAAGTTTCATCTGTGCCTAAGCCTTTGTTACTTTCTGGACTATTACAGGTACTCTTGTGCTAGGACATTGTATAGACTGTTATTTGACGAGCTACTACTCCGCTACAGCGGTGTGGCCTAGTTGGTCCACATAGCTTGTTGGCACTTTTATTTCTTTATGGACTGTCCGGTTGCACCATTGCCTATTTCTGCATCCCTGTCCTTGTGTTATTTTCACTGTTGCAACTGGCTGCAGTTTAACCCCTTCAGGACAGAGCCTGTTTTGGCCTTGAGGACGAAGCTGATTTTTTCAAGTGTTACCTTATGTAGTAATAACTTGGGACCTATCCAAGTGATTCTGAGATTATTTTCTTCTGACATATTGTACTTTATGTTAGAAAAAAAAGTTGGATGATAAATTCAATATTTATGTGTGAAAAACACCAAAATTTTTAGAAAATTTGCAAAAATTGCCATTTTTCTAAAATTAAATGTATCTGCTTGTAAGACAGACAGTAATACCACACAAAATAGTTACTATTTCATATATCCCATATGTGTACTTTATGTTTGCATCGTTTTTTGAGCATTATTTTATTTTTCCAGGACGTTACAAGGCTTAGAACTTTAGCAGCAATTTCTCATATTTTCAAGAAAATTTCAAAAGCACCTTTTTTCAGGGACCAGTTTAGTTCTGAAGTGGCTTTGATGGACTTATATATTAGAAAGTCCCCATAAATCACCCCATTTTGAAAACTGCACCCCTCAAAGTACCCAAAACAGCATTCAGAAAGTGTTTTAACCCCATAGGCGTTTCTCAGGAATTAAAGGGAAGGTGTCGCAAATTTATTTTTTTATACATAATATTGCTTTTTGTATGTTATTAAAATAAATTTTATTTGTTTGTTTTTTTTTGTTCTACTTTTTACTTTTTTCTCACTTTTACTTCTCTATGGGGGAGCCGTTCCATTCACTATAGCGTACGCCGTCTGTGTGGGAACGGCGCATGCGCCGCTCCAACACAGACCAAAAGGAAGGTCTTCGGCAGAGCGAAATCCGGCACCATTTTAATGTTGACTGGAAGCCGCGGCCGGACAGTAAGATGATGACTTCCGGTCGCGACTTCCGGTCCACAGCGAAGACGCAAGGTATAGGAGCAGAGGAGGCAGCAGGAGCAGGTAAGTTATGTTTGTGTATGTGATATGTGTATTATGTTCGTGTATGTTCGTGTTATACTGTCTGATTACCACTGTATCTAATCCTCCTACACTGTGCATTCGCTCAGAAAATGGCGGCACACAGTGTAGGAGGTTTGAAGATTCAACCCCCTCCTTCTCCTGGCACTAGCCAGGATAAGGGAGGGGGGATTGTGTGAGGAAACTAGAGCGAGTGTGTCTACCCCAAATTTGCAGCATAAAGCAATGAGGTTGCTTTACCACATTGCCAATGCTGCAATTTTGGGAATTGCTCCCTCTAGTGACCAGCACATGGAAATGTTATAAATTAGAATCTAATTTATAATATTTCCTGACTTGTGAAAAAATGAAAAAAATTAAAACAATGTGTAACTTATATACTAACTGTTTAACGGAAAAAAAAAACATTTCTAGCGACACATTCCCTTTAAAGCAAAGTAGAAGTGAAATTTACAAAATGCATTTTTTTTGCCAAAAATAATTTGTAATACAGTTTTTTCTGTAACACAGAAGGTTTTACACGAGAAATGCACTCAATTTATATTGCCCATATTGTGTCGTTTTTAGAAATATCCCAAATGTGGCCCTAGTGTGCTAATAGACTGAAACACAGGCCTCAGAAGCAAAGGAGCAACCTAGTGGATTTTGGGGCCTCCTTTTTTTTAAATATATTTTAGGCACCATGTCAGGTTTGAAGAGGTCTTGTGGTGACAAAACAGTAAAAAAAACAAAAACGAAAAGTGACCCCATTTTGGAAACTACACCCCTCCCGGAATTTATCTAGGGGTATAGTTAGCATTTTGACTCCACAGTTTTTTTGCTAAATGTATTTGAATTAGTCTGTGAAGATGAAAATCTACTTTTTTTCTGAAAAAACGTAGAAATTTGTAATTTTTACAAAGAATAAAGGAAAAAAAATACCCCAGTATTTGTAAAGCAATTTTTCCCGATTATGTAAATATGTGGTAATAAACTGCTGTTTGGACCCACAGCATGGCTTAGAAGGGAAGGAGTTCTATTTGGCTTTGGGAGCTCAAATTTAGCTGAAATGGTTTTCGGGTGTCATGTCGTATTTGCAAAGCCCCTGAGGTACCAAAACAGGGGAAACCCCCCAAAAGTGACCCCATTTGTGAAACTACACCACTTAAGGAATCTATCTAGGGGTATAGTGAGCATTTTGACCCCACAGGTCTTTTACAGAATTTATTCGAATTAGGCCGTGAAAATGAATATCTCCATTATTTCCACTAAAATGTTGAATTTTTTAAATTAAAGGAGGAAAATTCACCACAACATTTGTAAAGCAATTTCTCCCGAGTACGGCAATACCCCACATGTGGTCATAAATATTTTTTTATTAGAAATTAATTAAGCCTATCTGGACTGATCCATTTTTTGCTTTTTTATTTTTGTTTTTCACTCCCCGCCTTCCAAGAGCCATAACGTTTTTATTTTTCCGTCAATAGAGTGGTGTGAGGACCTATTTCTTGCGGAACCCACTGTAGTTTATATTGGTACCATTTTTTGATACGTATAACTTTTTGAGCACTTTTTGTTACATTTTTTTTAGAGCTAAGGTGACCAAAAAACAGCGATTTTGGCGTTTTAAATTCTTTATTATATACGGTGTTCACCGTGGGAGTAAAAAAACGGTATATTGTAATAGTTCGGACTTTTACGGACGCAGCGATACCAATATTGTGTATTTTTCTATTTTTTACATTGATTTAGCGAAAAAATAGGAAAAGGGTTTTCTTTTCGACTTTATTTATTTATAATATTTATTTATAATATTTTCAGTAATAACTTTATTGAATTTTTCTTTTTTTACAAATTTTATTAGTCCACCTAGGGGACTTGCATTAGATCACTGGTACAATACACTGCAATACTAATGTATTGCCGTATATTGTAATTTTTACAGGCTCCTGTAACAGCGTGATCGCTGTTTCTGTCCGTTAGTCCCGGGTGTCAGCTGTAATACACAGCTGACACCCGCAACGTATGGCACGGGCTCAGCGTGTAAGCCCGCTTCATACTCCCCCCCCTCCCGCACACTACGACATGCTATTAAGTCGTGGTGCACGAAGGGGTTAATGCGCAACGGGTGGTGCGGAGTGAAAATTACAATTTTCCACTCATATGCCATTTTAGTGCACAATATGTTGTGCCCAGTTTGTGCCACTGAAGACAAATACCTCATAAAATGCCAGATCTGTGGACGTAAACTGCTGTTTGGGTACACTGTAGGGCTCAAAAGAGAGGGAGCGCCATTTGGCTTTTAGAGCGCAGATTTAGCTTGGTAGTAGTTCTGTTTGGCGTTTTACTTGTATTTCAGATTATAATGTGGGGGGCATATGTAAGCTGCGCGGGGTACATCAGGGCATAATAAGAGGGTATATTAATGGGGTTAATAAATAATAATTCATAGGTATGTGGCCAGTGTCGCATTAATAAATGGTGCCAGATGTTATCCGCTTTTACAACACTGCACATTTTGCATCGCTATATTCTGAGAGACAGAATGTTTTTATTTTTTCTCCACTGGAGCTGTGTGAGGGCTTAATTGTTGTGAGACAATCTTTAGTTTTCATTGGTACCATTTTGGGGTACATGCAGGTTTTTTTTAACACTTTTTATTCAATTTTTTGGCAAGCAAGGTGACCATTTTACTTTATACTGCAGGTCGATATGATTAT
The DNA here is from genome assembly GCF_050947455.1 of Rhinoderma darwinii. Classification (NCBI taxonomy): domain Eukaryota; kingdom Metazoa; phylum Chordata; class Amphibia; order Anura; family Rhinodermatidae; genus Rhinoderma; species Rhinoderma darwinii. Next base: position 205,539,442 of record NC_134688.1, read on the forward strand.
GTCGATATCATATGTATATAGTCTTTTTTACGTTTTGCAGCGTTTGCGCAATAAAATCACTATTTTATAAAATAATAAATTTTTTGTATCCCCATATTCTGAGAGCCATAACTTTTTTATTTTTTAGTCAAAAAAGCTGTGTAAGGGCTTGCTTTTTGCAGGACGGGTTGTAGTTTTTATTGGTACTATTTTGGGGTACATGCGACTTTTTGATCACTTTTTATTGTATATTTTAGGAGGGGTGGTGACCAAAAAATAGTGATTCTGGCATGGTCTTTTACTTACATTTTTTGCGGTATTCACCGTGTGGGAAAATAACATTTTAGTTCCATAGTTTGGGTCGTTATGAACGTGGTGATACCAAATATGTGTACTTTTTTAACGTGTTCATATTTTGTCCTATAATAAAAGACTTATTATAGGAAAAAAAGCATTTTTTGTTTATGTAACTTTTAACTTTTATTTTTAAACTTTTATAAAACATTGTTATTATCTTTTTTTTACTTGTCCCACTAGGGGACATTTAGACTTGCAGCTCTGATCGCTGCTAGAATACATTATTACATTATTAGAACATTATTAAATTTTTTTTTACTTTTTACACTTTCTTTTTTTACTTGCAGCTCTGATCGCTGCTAGAATACATTACACTACCTACATAGTGTAATGTGTTCTAACTGTCATTGTGACGTGACAGTCACTCTGACAGCAAGCCTATGAGGACCAGCCTCCGGCTTGTCCTCATAGGCTTCTGTACATGGCAGCCCCGAAGCCATTGTCTGGCTTCCGGTTGCCATAGATACCATCGCCAGCCCCCGTGATTTCACGTGGGGGATGCCACTCTACGCTAAACACCTTAAATGCGGCGATCGCAACCGAACGCCGGATCTAAGAGGTTAACTGCCGAAATCAGCGGTGATGTGCCGTTGAACACCAACAGGGAATGCAGGACTGACACTTTGCACAGTTAACCGCCGCGGTGGTGTAGCAACTTGGTGTTGGTCACAGTAGCAGGAGCAGGTCTCGATGCTGGTCACAGTAGCAGTAGAAGAACTTGATTTTGGTCGCAGTAGCAAGAGTAGATTTTGATGATTGTTATAGTAACAGAAGCTGAAGTTGGTGTTGGTCACGGTAGCAGGAGATGTTGGTATTGTTAGTAGGAGAAGAACATGATGTTGGTCACAGTAGCAGATCTTCATCTTGATGTTTATCACAGTAACAGAAGCAGAACTTGATGTTGGTCAGGACTAGATCTTGATGTTTAACACCATAGAAGGAGCAGAACTTGATGTTGGTCACAGTAGCAGGAGAACTTGATGTTGGCCACAGTAAAAACCTTCTATAATTCCAGCAGTGAGAGAACATTTTCCAATAAAGAATATATCAATTGCAATTGCGAACTGGTAGTATATGTTATAGAATGTTTGGAATGCAAACTTATGTATGTGGGTTGCACTACCAGAAAGTTTAAGACTCGGATCTTGGAGCATTTAGGATACATTAGGAATCCAACTCCACTAAATATCTCCACTGTAGCAAAACAACAGTAGGTCGTCACAAACATTTTGCTTATATGCCATAGAAAGAGTTAAAATCTCAGCAAGAGGTGGCAATCAGAAGCATGCTCTACTAGATAGGGAAGTTTTCTGGATATATCACCTAAACACTAGGAGCAGAGTGGAGGTCGGGGCAGATGTACAATGATGACATCACTGGATCCCCAAACTCCTTGGTTCAAATGCAGGGGCGTTACTAGATTCCATAGGGTGCCATAGCAAAGTCAGTGATGGCCCACACCACCTAGATAACAGGAAGCTGAACTGCAGTAATGCAAACAGAGGGTTAGCTATTTTTACTTAAGCAGCAACCAAGTAGCTAGAGATGAGCGAATCCATTCTACACAAATCAAATTCAGTCTGAATCTCCAAAAAGTTTCATATTCTGCAAAATCTAAAACTTTTTGGGTTCATGGCACACGAATTGGGGAAAAATAGCGGATCCAGGCTTCCCTATAATGCCTTGCACTGTGGTTATCCCCCCCTCTAGCACATGCTGGCTGGACTTTAAAGAGCTTGAAAGAGTCAAATGCAGTCCTAGTGGACATCAGAGAATCAAACACGATTTTTGTAGGTCAATCGGGGGAATTGAGATTTGCAACAAATTTTTTTGATGAATTTGGATGTGAAAGTCAGGTCACTTAGCAGATTTTTTGCACCAAGGAGATCTCACACAGACGGGCTAAATAGCAGAAAACGACCACCCTCCTTTTCCCTACAATAAAGACCACATTCTTGCACCTGTGTGAGCCCGCTCAGACTATGAGCCCCATAGCGGCTGCTGTGACTGCTACAGCTATAGTTACGTCCATGGTTAGGGTCATTAGGGCGATGGTTGGAGTAAGGGTCAGGGTGGGGGCTAGCAGTCTCAGAATTCTCACCCTGGTTCCACTCTCCTCCTCATCTGTCAGTGAACTAGGGTTATTGGGTTATGTTAAGGATTAATAGACTCACAGTCCTCGCTCATGTTCTTGTCCTGGTTCATTCTCCTCCTCCTCACCTCACTGTGGGTTATAGTCAGGGTTGGGGTTAAGGCTATTAGGGTCAGAGGCGTAAGTTAAAGCTCAAGTGCCCCAATCTACCATATATCATTTATAATACTGGAGTCGTCTTCTGCGACAAAGGGGCTTTTGTGGCCCCTCAGGTTCCAGGGCCCAGCTGCGACTGCTAGTACTGCACCCCCTATAGCTATGCTCCTGTTTCAATGGGATTACTCCTCAGGTGATTGTGGCTTGGCATATAAGTCCATGATCTTACCTTCTGATATCTTATACCCGTGCTTGTTAACGAAGTCATGAAGACACATCAGGCAGACATAAATGCCCAGAACCATTATTCCCAGAGTGATTAGTATCCACAGGGCCACTTTAGACATGGGGGACTTTATGGCACCTCTGTATGAGACGGGCCGGTTGTTGTCTTCTATGGTGCTTGACTCCGTTGGACGTTCCTTTCGGGGTGGAGTACGTTGGGAAATCTGCACCGGTCCGGTCTCCAGCCTACTTGCTTATGGAGAATACAGGAGATCATCTATGTGCCTCATTAAAGGCCATCGTGGTTCAGGTTTTTTGTCTTCGGCCTTCTGGACTGAGGCGTCAAATTTGGTAAGAGCAGGACATCTCCCAGGTCAGAACATTATGGTTTGTGATGTCAATGTCCATGCATCACAATCACCCCAGTGCCACCTGTTTGTGATGTCATTGCCAATGCATCACAATGTCCCTATATGCTAATTAACTATGTATGTGCCGGAGAGTAGAGATCCCTCCTTGTCCTTTCTTAATAACCACATGACAATCCCGGACGACCCCTTTATTCTGAGCCCTCATTGTATCATTTCTTATGTAAATTCGTTTTAGTTGTGCTTTTTATGACGATCACTTTGTAGGGGTATAATCTTGTGACATTATGGCACTTTATATCACATGTATGCTAGAAAATTCTCCCACAAATCTGGCGTGTGTGAATATAAACTCTTACGCTACAGTTTGGACACTGTACGATTTTTTGGGGCTTTATTTGGGATGTATGAGCAGAGGAGGATTAACCCCTTCCCCTTGCTTGCATTCTGGGCCCTAATGACCAAGCAATTTTTTAAGTTTTTCCATCGTCACATTCGAAAAGCTATAACTTTTTTATTTTATCGTCGACATAGCTGTATAAGGTCTTGTTTTTTGCGGGACAAGTTGTATTTTTTAATAGCACCATTTTGGGGTACATATTATTTATTGATTAAATTGTATTAACTTTTTTTGGGGAGGGATAGAAGAAAACCTGAAATTTCGCCACGCTTTTTTGCATCCTAAATCTACGCCGTTTACCGAGTGGTATAAATAACACAATAACTTTATTCAGCGGGTTGTTACGATTGCAACAATACCAAATTTGTATAGATTTTGTATGTTTTACTACTTACACAGTAAAAACCCTTTTTTTTCAAAATTATTTGTTTTTGTGTCTCCATATTTGAAGAGCCATAACTTTTTTATTGTTCCGCCGATGCAGTTGTATGAGGGCTTTTTTTTGTGGCATGACTTGTAGTTTTTATTGGTTCCATTTCGGAGTAAATGCAACTTTTTGATCACTTTTTATCAAATTTTTTTATAGTCAGGATTCACAGAAAACAGCAATTTTTCGATTGTTTTTTATTTTAATTTTACGGCGTTCACCGTGTGGGTTAAATAATGTAATAGCTTTATTGACAGGGTCGTTACGGACGAGGTGATACCAAATATGTCTAACGTTTTTGCTTTATTTTTTATTTTTTTTAAAGTATATAATTTTGTAAGGGGAAAAAGTGGGTTTTTTATTTTTTTTTTTCAAGTTTTTTAAATTAACTTTATTAAACTTTTTTTTTTTACTAGTCCTACTAGGGGACTTTACTATGCGATCATCTGATCGCTTTTATAATACACTGCAATACTTCTGTATTGCAGTGTATTATGCCTGTCCGTGTAAAACGGACAGGCATCTGCTAGGCCATTCCTCTGGCATGACCTAGCAGGCATTTACTACAGGCAGACCTGGGGGCTTTTATTAGGCCCCCGGCTGCCATCGGAGACACAGAAACTCGGCGATCTTATCGCCGGGTGCCTGTGGGATGAGAGGGAGCTCCCTTCCTCTCTCCAAAACAACTCAGATGTGGCGCACGCTATCGAGCGCCGCATCTGAGGGGTTAAACGGGTGAGATCGATACTAATATTGATCTCACACGTTCGAGCAGGGATGCCCTCAGCTATCTCTGGTAGCTGAGAGCAGGGATATTTAACGGCTCCCTGCTCTATTTATTTATCCTGATGCAGCGCCGTGAAAAGGCTATTGCATCAAAATAAAGCCCACTAATGACCGCCGTGAAAAGGCTTATCGGCGGTCATTAAGGGGTTAAAGGAAAGATGTCACAAATTTGTTATTTATTTTATGTGTTTTAAGTTATGGCATTATTTTTTTTAAATTTATTTGTGTGGTTCTAATTTTGTTGTGGCAGCCATCTTTATTAGCATCTGTGTATGTGTCTCTTCATGACTTTATGTCAAACTCAGAGATTAGAAAAATATGGATGGGAGCCGACCCTATCTCCTATGCTGCTGCCCTTCTAACTGTGAACTGCGCATGCTCTTTGGCATGCACAGTTCACAGCGACCCTCGCTTCAAGAGGGAAGGACACCATTTTATTGAAGAGCAGTAGCCCCTGCAGTCATTGCAAGAGCTGCCGCTAATTAAAATAAATTGCCGGGACCCGTCTGCTGAAAATGCAGGAGCGGCCGGCAATTCATTTGAATTGCAGTCCCCCATCGCTGCAGTGGATTGGCGGCTTTGAAGGATCAGCAGCGCTTGTACTCTACTTCACTTTCAGTCCGCGCTCCTACTGTGAATCGTTGTTATACTCAAGTGATTGGAAGAAGGCTGTAATACTGTGAACCACCACTACACAGCGCTTCACAGTAGGAGCAGATAATGACGGAGACGGAAAACTGCATCGAAAAATGCATGCGTTTTTACAGCGATTTTGCAACGATTATGCGGTTTTCGGTCGCGGCAGGAAAAACGCAGTGTTTTCATGCGGCAAATCTGCAGCGTAATACAGTACCAGCAAAGTAAATGAGATTTCAAGAACTCTGATCTGCACAGTGCAGAGTTTTTATGCACGTAAATTGACCTGCGGTGCGTATTTTAAAATCCGCAGCATGTAATTTTATCCTGCGTTTCAGCTTGCAAATTGTATCTGACTAGTTCTAAAGAAAAACGCACCAAAAATCTTCTCCTCACCTCCAGCAGACTTCTGTCTGTCTTCTCCCCTGCGCTGCAATAGAAACTAGAGGTCAATGAAAAATAATTGTCTTAGGGCATATTCAAACATGGAAAAAAAACGACGTGTAAACGTGTCAAATGCACTAGCTTTTCCTGTGAAGCGCTTTTTAAAATAGGCGTTTTTGATGCGTTTTCCACGTGTTCTTTGACGCGTTTTGTGCAAGCTTTTTGGCGTGTAATTTGGACTCCCATTGACTATGGGAACATTTGGCGCGTTTATCACACCAAAGAAATAATCTGACGCTTTTTTTGTTACGCAACGCATTTTTGTTAAAACACTCGCGTAATAAAGCGCGTTGTATGTACTAACGGTGCGCTTTCCCATAGCTGTAAATGGGAAGCTTAACCAAAAAATTTGTCAAATACACGCCGTGTAAACCTGTCAAATGAAAAGTCATTCACCACAGGGTTGTCCCTCTTGAATTTCATCATTCTTAGCCTTTTGGTGTGTCCTGTAGCTGCCGTGATCAGCATGTACTACCATTGTACAATCACTTCAAAAATGGCGCTGCACAGTTCTTGACAATTTGAAGACACCTCTTCATGGTTTGTAGCTAAAAATAGGGAGGGGGTGAGTCTCCCTCCCACGTTTACAGCAGCTGTAAGTCAGGTTGCTTTGCCTGATTTACCTTGCTTTATTTCTGAGAAGTGCTCCCTCTGGTGGCGAACATAGGAAAACATGTCAAATTATTATTCCATTTTTAATACTTCCCAACTTGTAGAAGAAAAAAAAAATACACCAAAACAACTTAAAAAATATAATAAAAATAAGTAACTTAGTAAAAAAAAAGAAAACATTACCTTTAAATCAGTTTGTGGTCTAGTTGTTAAAAAAATATCAGTGGCAAAAAATATAAATCATTAAAGGATAAGATTACTATGTACAGTGAAGGAAATAAGTATTTGATTCCTTGCTGATTTTGTACGTTTGCCCACTGTCAAAGACATGAACAGTCTAGAATTTTTAGGCTAGGTTAATTTTACCAGTGAGAGATAGATTATATAAAAAAACAAACAGAAAATCAGATTGTCAAAATTATATATATTTATTTGCATTGTGCACAGAGAAATAAGTATTTGATCCCTTTGGCAAACAAGACTTAATACTTGGTGGCAAAACCCTTGTTGGCAAGCACAGCAGTCAGACGTTTTTTGTAGTTGATGATGAGGTTTGCACACATGTTAGATGGAATTTTGGCCCACTCCTCTTTGCAGATCATCTGTAAATCATTAAGATTTCGAGGCTGTCACTTGGCAACTCGGATCTTCAGGTCCCTCCATAAGTTTTCGATGGGATTAAGGTCTGGAGACTGGCTAGGCCACTCCATGACCTTAATGTGCTTCTTTTTGAGCCACTCCTTTGTTGCCTTGGCTGTATGTTTCGGGTCATTGTCGTGCTGGAAGACCCAGCCACGAGCCATTTGTAATGTCCTGGTGGAGGGAAGGAGGTTGTCACTCAGGATTTGACGGTACATGGCTCCATCCATTCTCCCATTGATGCGGTGAAGTAGTCCTGTGCCCTTAGCAGAGAAACACCCCCAAAACATAATGTTTCCACCTCCATGCTTGACAGTGGGGACGGTGTTCTTTGGGTCATAGGCAGCATTTCTCTTCCTCCAAACACGGCGAGTTGAGTTAATGCCAAAGAGCTCAATTTTAGTCTCATCTGACCACAGCACCTTCTCCCAATCACTCTCAGAATCATCCAGATTTTAATTTGCAAACTTCAGACGGGCCTGTACATGTGCCTTCTTTAGCAGGGGGATCTTGCGGGCACTGCAGGATTTTAATCCATTACGGCGTAATGTGTTAACAATGGTTTTCTTGGTGACTGTGGTCCCAGCTGCCTTGAGATCATTAACAAGTTCCCCCCGTGTAGTTTTCGGCTGAGCTCTCACCTTCCTCAGGATCAAGAATACCCCACGAGGTGAGATTTTGCATGGAGCCCCAGATCGATGTCGATTGACAGTCATTTTGTATGTCTTCCATTTTCTTACTATTGCACCAACAGTTGTCTCCTTCTCACCCAGCGTCTTACTTATGGTTTTGTAGCCCATTCCAGCCTTGTGCAGGTCTATGATCTTGTCCCTGACATCCTTAGAAAGCTCTTTGGTCTTGCCCATGTTGTAGAGGTTAGAGTCAGACTGAATAATTGAGTCTGTGGACAGGTGTCTTTTATACAGGTGACCATTTAAGACAGCTGTCTTTAATGCAGGCACCAAGTTGATTTGGAGCGTGTAACTGGTCTGGAGGAGGCTGAACTCTTAATGGTTGGTAGGGGATCAAATACTTATTTCTCTGTGCACAATGCAAATAAATATATATAATTTTGACTATGTGATTTTCTGTTTTTTTTTTTTGTTTTTTTTTTAAAATATATATATATAATCTATCTCTCACTGGTAAAATTAACCTAGCCTAAAAATTCTAGACTGTTCATGTCTTTGACAGTGGGCAAACTTACAAAATCAGCAAGGGATCAAATACTTATTTCCTTCACTGTAAGTCCTTAATGCTTGACAAGTCTAACACTTCAATACATTGGCAGTCAAGTTTCACCAAGGAACCACAAAGGAAGAGCTACTTAAAGGGAATGTGTCGCTAGAAATGTTTTTTTTTTTTGTCAAACAATTATTATTTGAGTGATTACACATTGTTTTAATTTTTCTAATTTTTTCACAAGTCAGGAAATATTATAAATTAGATTCAAATTTATAACATTTCCATGTGCTGGGCACTAGAGGGAGCAGTTCCCAAAATTGCAGCATTGTCAATGTGGTAAAGCAACCTCATTGCTTTATGCTGCAAATTTAGGGTAGACACACTCTCTAGTGTCCTCACACAATCCCCCCTCCCTTATTCTGGCTAGTGCTAGGAGAAGGACGGGTTTAAACCATCAAACCTCCTACACTGTGTCCCGCCATTTTCTGAGCGACTGCACAGTGTAGGAGCATTAGATACAGTGCTCAGCAGACAGTATAACACAAACATAAACAAACTTAATACACACATCACATACACGAACATAACTTACCTGCTCCTGCAGCTGCTGCCGCCTCCACTCCTATTCCTTGTGCTTTCGCTGCCTTGTACATATGGCCGGAAGCCGCGGCCGGAAGTCGTCATCTTACTGTCCGGCAGCGGCTTCCGGTCCACATGAAAATGGTGCCGGATTTCGCTCTGCGAACGTGCTTAGTTTTGGTCTGTGTGGGAGCGGCGTACGCTGCAGTGAATTGAACGGCTCCCGTTCGCATTCTCTATGGGGTTGAATGTGCCGTATTCCATCTCTGTATGTGCCGTTAATCGACACATACAGAGATGAAAAAAAAATGGCAGCCCCCATAGAGAAGTAAAAGTGAGAAAAAAGTAAAAAGTAGAACACAAGAACACAAATAAATAAAATTTATTTTAATATCATTCTAAAAGCAATATGATAAAAAAAATAATAATTTCATGACACCTTCCCTTTAAGAATGTGGATAATAGATAACACGTTACCCATATGATGACTAACTGCTTTATAGTCTATTTCATCCTGTGATGTCAGGGCCTGAGGAGTAGAAGGGCCCAGGAGACTCCTGTAAAAATGTAGGGGGACCTCCCAGACCCACATTGATTGTCCAGTTTGTGATGCAGACAGATGGCATCTCCCCAGGCACTTGCATCTCTTTCCCCCTTGGCAGCCACCAATCTGTGCTAAGTAAAGGAAAAAACCCAACCCTTTCTTCTCTTGGCCACTTTATTTTGTGAAACCCATGGCCATGAAGTCACGTGATGGTTATCGGCACCAAGGTTTTCCTAGAAATCAGTCAGAGCAGTCCAGAGACAATTGGGCTACTGACAGTTCCTACATCACCAAGGACAAGCCGGAAGAAGAACTAGCTGGAGATCTGACTTAATTTGGGGGTCATCTAAGCCTGGGGTCTGAATGCTCTGATAAATTGTACTACCATGAATTACAACTTTCAAAAAGGTTATTGTGGGAAAGAGTATGAGGCCGAGAAGAGCATGATTAGTTATGGTGTGGTGTGGGGGGGATGGGGCCAAGATCAAACAAAGTATATAAATTATTGTAAGCCCCATCTAATAAGCTGTTTAAGTGTTCATTGGATTTAATATGAGTAATAAAAAGCCAGAGAGAAAGTCACAAATGTTGAAACTTCCACTGTTGCCATCTTCCAGCCAGCGGAAATCCTGCTCGAAGAGTAGCTGCTTGGCTGATCTTATTATCTGGGGCCACATGGCAGTAGAGCGGAAATCCCTTAAAACTTAATTCACTAGCTAATTGAATTATCATTGTGCGAAAGACTCCTTGATTCCTGTTTGTCCTTTCAGTGTACCCCATACGCATTTCCGCAGATTGTTCACTCATTGTCCAGGCGACAGGTTTCCCGATACCTCCTCTTCTTGCACAAACATTTGGAAAACTCTGGATACATTGACTGATGTAACATTCACTGAGCGGATTTCCACCAAATGCCCAGACTTCATTGACAAGATAGGCTTCATCAGGTTCGAGGGTAGAGAATTGGAGGTCACTGCATGAAAAAAAAAAAGAAATAAGAAAAAAATTCAAAAAATTTAAAGCCCGGCTACTGATTCTAAAAATCAGGGATATTAGTGGACAATAAATTGTAACAATCAGTTATAAAACCATGACATACACCAAAAAATTTCTAAATGCCTAAGACAAGAACATAGAACCACTTGTACGGTTTTGGGCACCTGTGTACCGGGTGCTAGGTGGCCAATGTAATTACAGGAATGGATGGACCCATTCTGAAGAAACATGAGGGGAACGCACAAACTCCATGCAGATGTTGCTCACTTCAGGCCCAAGTTCAGTAAGACAAATTTGTTAGCCATTGAGACAGCATGCCAGTTAACTGTACTAAGGCGGGCATAGAGAGCAGGATACCCCTGGGCAAGAAAAGTGAGTTAACGGAGGGGTTGTTCAGGATTAGATGGTTAAAACACATCAAACGACTAAAATCCTGTGGCTGGCTCATGGGGAACGGGTAACTGTGGCTGGTATGTGGGATGTTGGGGCTGGTATGGAGGGCATTATGGCTGTCATATGGTGAATGGGGTGTAAACGTTTTGAATAAAGATGATTGGAAGCCAATCTCTAACGTGGAGGATTATAGCTGAAAGAAACATTCATCCTGGTCTGGGCCAGATGAAAAAGACATAAATGCAAGGACTACAAGGGGAGAAGATGTCACCTGTGAGTCATCGGATTTAATTGTTGTCTAACTGCACCCGTACGGCATATAGTGGTAAGAATTGGTCACGTTACAGTGGTATTATTTTTATTCCTGTTTAGAGGTATGCCATATGTATTAATGATGAGGCAAAGTATTTTGGGATGGGCCTAAAATAGGAAACATGCCTATGGTGAAAAATGTTGCTTGCCTCTACATAATATCCTTTCATGGCACGACCTTTAACCCCTTAGTGACCAGCCCATTTTAGGCCCTAATGACCAAGCTATTTTGTTTGTTTTTCTATAGTCGCATTCAAAGAGCTATAACTTTTTTTCTTTTTTCGTCTACATAGCTGTATGAGGACTTGTTTTTTGCGGGATTAGTTGTACTTTTTAATAGCACCATTTTATGGTACATATAATTTTTTTTAACTTTTTTGGGGGGGATTATAAAAAAAACCTGAAATTCTACCATTGTTCTATGCGTTTTTAAATTGACGCCGTTCACTGTGCGGCGTAAATAACATGTTACCTTTATTCTATGGGTCGGTACGATTACAGCGATACCACGTATGTAGAGGTTTTTTTTTATGTTTTACGACTTTTGCACAATAAAAACACTTTTGAACTAAAATTATTTGTTTTTGCATCGTCGCTTTCCAAGAGCCGTAACTTTTTTATTTTTCTATCAATGTAGTGATTTTTTCGGCTTGTTTTCTGCGGGACGAGACGTAGTTTTGATTGGTACTGTTTTGGGGTGCATGGGACTTATTGATTCATTTTTGTTATGGCTTTTTTGGGGGGCAATAGAAAAAAATTGCAATTTCGCCATTGGTTTTTCGTTTTCTTTTTTACGGTGTTCAACTTTTTCGTTTAAATTACATATTAACTTTATTAATGGAGTCATTACGGTCGCGGCGATACCATATATGTGTACTTTTATTTCTTTTTTACACTTTTACTAAATAAATGTAAATTTTTTACTGTAATTTTTATTAATCTTTATTTCACATTTATTATTTATTTCATTAGTCCCACTAGGGGACTTTACTGTGTGATCTTCAAATCGCTGCTATAATGCTTTGGTATACTTCGTATACCAGAGCATTATTGCCTGTCAGTGTAAATCTGACAGGCAATCTATTAGGACGTGCCTCCGGCGCGTCCTAACAGGCATATGTCCAGGGCCTGGGGGCTTCTACCAAGCCCCCGGCTGCCATGACAACCCATCGGAGACCCGCGATTGCATTTGCGGGCCGCCGATGAGTGACAGAGGGAGCTCACTCCCTCTGTAAACAAGTTAAATGCCGCGGTCGCTATTGACGGCGGCATTTAACAGGTTAAACGGCCGCAATCGAAGTAAACTTCGATCGCGGGCGTTGGAGCAGGAGCTCAGCTGTCATCAGGAGACCCGTGCAGGATTTGGACTAGGCTCACGTGAAAAGGTGTCAGCCTAGCCTAAGGCCCCTTAGTGACGAACGTGAAACGGCGTATTGTTGGTCACTAAGGGGTTAATTCCTTAAATCCTGTCTCAGTAAACCAGTGCCCCAAAATGCCCCAGGTATTTTCAGAGTCTAGCATTAAGAGACGAACTACTTCCTACCCTGATGGTGAAACCTCTTAGGGTATGTGCACACGTAGTGACCAAAAACGTCTGAAAATACGGAGCTGTTTTCAAGGGAAAACAGCCCCTGATTTTCAGACGTTTTTTGAGCAACTCGCGTTTTTCGCATCGTTTTTCGCGCCGTTTTCGCAGCGTTTTTTACGTCCGTTTTTGGAGCTGTTTTCATTGGAGTCTATGAGAAAACGGCTCCAAAAACGTCCAAAGAAGTGTCCTGCACTTCTTTTGACAAGGCTGTATTTTTACGCGTCGTCGTTTGACAGCTGTCAAACGACAACGCGTAAATGACAGGTTATCTGCACAGTACATCGGCAAACCCATTCTAATGAATGGGCAGATGTTTGCCGACGTATTGTAGCCGTATTTTCAGACGTAAAACGAGGCATAATACGCCTCGTTTACGTCTGAAAATAGGTCGTGTGAACCCAGCCTCACACTCCTAATAGACTACTGTTACGGCCGCGATCATGGACCGCAACCTCCACTTACCTGCCTCCCGCAGATCTTGCTCTTCCTGATGGCGTAAACCTCCCTGGAGATGCCGGCACATGTGTCCGCTCTTTCCCATAGTGCTCACTGTCACGATCACAGGGTATGTGGACACACTAGGCCGCTCCGCCGTAGCGCAGAGGCAGCTGGCCAAGTCACAGTCTATACAAAAGTCTATAGCAGTTCGTAACACGCGGGTACCTGAACTAGTCTAGGCAGTGACTGTGGCTTCAGCACCGATGGAGGTAGGTGCAGCAGGTTGCACCAGACGTGGCGGACAGTACTACACATGGCAGACGATACTGGACGTGGCAAAAGACACTGGACTTGTCAGAAGAAACGAGAACAGAGCACGGGATACAGGATACGGGTAACAGGGCATGGGTAACATCTGGAACGGGAAAACACTAAGGGACAATTTGCAAGACAGGCTTGGGATACACTAACAATGCTCAGGCAAGGATCAGAAGGGCCGGGCCCTTCTTATAGTCCAGGAAATCATGTGTAGTTGATGATGAGGATTGTTCACATGTGCGCGCTGGCCCTTTAAAACCGGGCACAAGCGTGCGTGCACACCCTACGGGGCACAGCGGACCTTAGCGGAAGTGAGCGCTGGCGTCTTCTAGAAAGGAGATGCGAGCCAGCGCTCACTGATCCATGGCTGCGGGCATCGGGAGGTGAGTAAACGCGATCGCCTGCGGCCATGGATGCTACAGTATCCCTCCTATTACGCCCCCTCTTCTTGGGACCAGAGCGAGAGAGAAATTTCTTAATGAGAGCAGGGACACATGAAAGGATTTGGGGATTCTGAGGGTAGGAGGCAGCCGCAGCTTATAGGAGACAGGGTTTATCTGTTGCAGAATCTCAAAAGGACTGAGGAACCTGGGAGCAAACTTGTATGAAGGCACCTTCAAACTAATTTGGCGTGAGGACAGCCAGACTTTGGTACCTGGAAGATACTGAGGCGGCTCTCTTCTCTTTGTATCCGCTTTTCGCTTCATGCGATCGACTGCCAGCAAAATTGAGGACCGGGTCTGTTGCCAGATCTGCAGAAAGTCCCCAAATGCAGAGTCAGCAGCGGGTACCTGAGATGTAGTCGACACAGGAAGAGGGACTCTAGGATGTTGACTGTACACAATGTAAAACGGAGTGGAAGTGATGGACTCGCTTGTGTGGTTGTTATAAGAGAACACGGCCCATGGAAGAAGCTTTACCCAGTTGTCATGCTGCAAGGAGATGAAGTGGTGGAGATAATTCTCCATGATCTGGTTGATCCTCTCGACTTGCCTATTGGACTGAGGGTGATAGACTGAGGAAAAGTCCAATCTCACATCCAGGAGTTTACAGAGGGCTCTCCAGAACTTTGAGGTAAATTGAACCCCCCGATCGAACACAATGTGAAGAGGCAAGCCATGCAATCGGAAATATGTGCTGAATAAAGAGACTCGCCAGTCGGGGAGCAGAAGGGGGATAAAATGTGCCATCTTCGAGAACCGGTCCACAACCACCGAGACAGTGTTGCATCCTGCTGATGGAGGAAGGTCTGAGACAAAGTCCATCGCAATGTGCTGCCAGGGGGCATTGGGTTCAGGCAGAGATTGGAGCAGGCCGACAGGCCTGGAGTAACCTTTTTAGAAGCACACGCCGTGCAGGAAGAGACAAAGTGCACAACATCTTTGGGTAGCGTTGGCCACCAGAAGAGATGAGAAATCAGGTCCCGGGTCTTACAAACACCCTAGCGTGCCCAGCCAGTTTAGAGCTGTGTCCCCAGTGAAGAATTCTTCTCCTGTCCGCCAACCGAACAAAAGTCCTCCCCGGAGGTATGTCTCTGACCGGCAAAGGATTGGCAGTGACAATGCAGGATGGATCTATGATACTTTGAAGGGGCTTCACCGTGTCATCCTTCTCAAATGACCTGGACAGGGCATCGACCCTCACATTCTTGTCAGCGGGACGGTAGTGGAGCATGAATTGCAAACGGGTGAAGAACAGCGACCACCTGGCTTGACGGGGATTTAGTCGTTGAGCGGACTGTAGATAGTTGAGGTTCTTGCGGTCGGTGTAAATCAAGATGGGGTGAGCTGCACCCTCTAGAAGATGTCTCCACTCCTCCAGAGCCAATTTGATGGCCAGCAGGTCCCGATCCCCAATAGAGTAATTGCGCTCTGCATAAGAAAAAAGTCTCGAGTAGCCACATACTACTGCCTTTCCTTTGGAGCTCCTCTGTAACAGAAGTGCACCTGCACCAACAGAAGAAGCGTACACCTCCAATGAAAACTGCAGAGATATGTCTGGATGATGGAGGATCGAGGCTGAAGTGAAGGCTCTCTTGAGGCTAATAAATGCGGACTCTGCTTCTGGAGTCCACACCTTGGCGTTCACACACTTCTTCGTAAGGGTAGAGATGGGAGCCGTCAGAGATGAGAAGTTTGGAATAAACTGGCGGTAGAAATTGGTGAATCCCAGGAAACGCTTTATGGCCCTCACGCCTTGAGAACGTGGCCATTCCAGGACAGACTTCAGTTTCTCAGGATCCATCTTGAGACCTTGATCCGAGATGATGTAGCCCAGGAAGGGCAAAGACTTCTTTTCAAAGACGCACTTCCCCAATTTGGCATGTAAGCAATTCTCCCTTAATCGCAGTAGAACCTGACGGACATGCCTCCGTTGAGTCATCAGATCTGGGGAGAAAATCAAAATATCATCGAGATAGACTACAACACAGATATAGAGGAAATCTTGGAAAATATAATTGACGAATTCCTGAAAGACTGCGGGAGCGTTATACAGTCCAAAGGGCATCACCAGGTATTTGTAGTTCCTGTCTCGGGTATTGAACGCCGTCTTCCACTCATCCCCTTTACAGATTCAAATCAAATTATAAGCCCCACGCAAGTCTAATTTTGAAAAAATTCTGGCTCCTCGTATACGGTCAAACAGCTCGGATATAAGTGGCAACAGGTATTTGTTCTTGACCGTGATCTGGTTGAGACCACGGGTCGAAGAGATCCGTCTTTCTTCTTAATGAAGAAGAACCCAGCCCCGGCCGGGGAGGAAGATTTTCATATAAAACCCCTCTCCAAATTCTCCTTGATATAGGCTGGCATGGATAAAGTATCTGGCAAGGAGAGAGGATATTCCCGTCCACGGGGAAGAAAAGCATTTGGAACCAGTTCAATTGGGCAGTCATAATTCCGATGTGGAAGCAACGTCTCAGCCTCCGCAAAACTGGCATACTGAGATAGATCGGAGAGTGACTGAGGCAGAGGGGGGCATAACAGGACGAACTTGTGACAGGCAATGGCTATGGCATCTGGGACCCCATTGAAAAATTTCTCTGGAAATCCAGTCAAGAACCAGGACGTGTAGGCGAAGCCATGGCAGACCCAGCAGGATAGGATTGATAGCCTTGGCTAATACAAGGAAGGAACCGATAATTTGGAAGAGGTTTGAACGTTTGGAGACGTCCCACCTAGAGTTGCCACTCCAACCAACCTTAGGTGCTAGAGTTTCCCGGTATCTGTGCGCACAATATGACCCTTAAGGCCACAATACATACATAGTCCAGTGGAGCATCTGCGCTGCTTCTCTTGTTTGGACAACCGGACTCTGTCTACCTGCATGGGTTCTTCAGGTAGCGCACTAGGGGAAGGCAATAGTGGTCTCTGGACCGAGGGTGCTGGTCTGTGACACCGGCTCTCCCGTCGAACCTCTTGAGTGCGCTCCCGGATTCTCATGTTAACCCGAGTGGCTAACAGGATGAGGGCATCTGAGGTAGAAGGAAGGTCGCGGGCCGCCAGTTCGTTCTTGATGTGAGAGGACAGTCCCTGCCAGAAGGTCGCCACCAGTGCCTCATTGTTCTATGCCAGCTCTGCTGCGAGGGTAAGGAAGGAGATATCATACTCCCCTACTGTGGAACCATCTTGCTTGAGGGTCAACAGAGTGGCCACGGCAGAGGATGTTCGGCCCGGCTCCTCAAACACGGCACGAAAGGACTGCAGGAACAAGGCTAGGTCCGAGGATACAGGTCCTTGTTGTTCCAAGATTGGGTTCGCACATGCGAGGGCCTTGCCAGCGAGGAGGGAGATAATAAACACTACTTTGGCCTCCTCGGAGGGGAAGAGATGAGCCCGTAGCCTAAAATGAACCGTGAATTGGTTAATAAATCCTCTACAGGCTCTGGGATCACCGTCATAGTGAGGAGGAAGAGGCAGAGGAACTGTGGATCCGGAACAAACGGGGACCAACGGGCAGTGGCACAGCAACAGCCTCTGGAGGAAGAACCGGAGGAGGAACAGTGAGTTGATTCAGACGGGCCATGATAGTATTTACACCCTCAAGGAGTTGATCCTGATGTATGCGTAGGTCATGCATCTCCGTCTGTATCTTCTGGAGTGCGGTCTTGGGCTGACCAGCGGGTTTCATGGCCAGAGTGTACTGTCACGATCACAGAGTATGCGGACCTACTAGGCCGCTCCGCCTTAGTGGAGAGGCAGCTGGCCTAGTCACAGTCTATACAAAAGTCTATAGCAGTTCGTAACACACGGGTACCTGAATTAGTCCAGGCAGTGACTGTGGCTTCAGCACAGATGGAGGTAGGTGCAGCAGGTTGCGCCAGACGTGGCGGACAGTACTAGACGTGGCAGGGCCCTTCTTATAATCCAGGAAATCATGTGTAGTTGATGATGATGATTGTTCACATGTGCGTGCGCTTGCCGTTTAAGTCCGGCACGAGCCTTCGCGTGCACCCTACAAGACACAGCGGACCGGAGCGGAAGTGAGCGCTGGTGTCTCCTAGGAAGAAGATGTGAGCCAGCGCTCACTGATCCATGGCTGCGGACGTCGGGAGGTGGGTAAACCTGACGGCCCGTGGCCATGAACGCTACACTCACTAGAGGGCGCGCATATGTAAATAATTAATTAATTATTCCCTAATCACCCTAAACTATAATAAGGGCCCTGCCTTTCTGATCCTTGCCTGAGCGTTGTTTGTAATTCCCATGTTAGTCTTGCAAACAGTTCCTTAGTGTTGTCCCGTTCCCAGTGTTCCGTGCCCTGCTACCTGTATCCTGTATCCCGTGCTGTGTTATGGTTCCTGAGCCTGTTTAGTGATTGGAGTTGTGTCCTACTACACCCCTTGTCATCCGCCACAACTGGTGCAACCTACAGCACCCGTTGTCATCCGCCACGTCTGGCGCAACCTACTGCACTGGTTGTCATCCGCCACGTCTGGAGCAACCTACTGCACCTGCTGTCATCCGCCACATCTGGCGCAACCTGCTGCACCTACTACCATCCGTGCCAGAGCCCCTGCCACCATCTGGACTATTTCAGGTATCCTTGTGCTACAAACTCATATAGATTTTTGCATAGACTGTGACTTGGCCAGCTGCCTCTCCGCTATGGTTGAGCGGCCTAGGGGGTCCACATACCCCTAGATCGTGACAACTACCCTCTTGGCAATGTCATTTGGAAGAGAGCCGCTGACTTATATGGATGCGTTTCCCAACTGCTGAATTCAGAAGCATGCCAGAAGTGATAAACAGCGACCTCCATCTCTGCCGCAGTCAGTACTGAACGTGGTGATGAATAGATTAAAAAGCGAGGATTAGAGGTACCTCATATCCTGTTACAGTAAGAGTGCAGCCCTCCTGATGTTAATCCCGCGCGATCACAGTGGTGTACATGTACGCCATAAATGTACAGAGTGAAACTACGTATACATAATCGGATATATAAAGAGTAACTAGAAACAACACAAACAGGAACACGTTAATAGTTTAGTTGTTGACATTTCTTGCAGATTACATGCTCAGATTATGACAGAAGAGTGACGTAAAAGGTGCTTCTCCGTTACATAGATGAGGTTCTCAGTGCTGGGGACATGTGAGATTACGTAGAGATTCTAAATGGAAGGGTTTTCGTTCTGGATGTCCAAACAGTAATCCTATTGGACAGTCAGACTCTCACCAGGCTGAAATGTTTACATACAACTTTATAGCAAATACGGAAAGATAAACTTTAGGCACAACTCAGATTGTTACTTTTTCCATTCGTAATCTGATTTGCACTTTATTGACTGCCTTCATTCACAGAATTATGGAGCGAGCTTGTGGACTATAAGGAGGTCCGCCCAAGGGTGTGCCACCTGTGTAATCACTCATCCCTATTGAAGGGAGTGCCACCAATGGCCTGGCACCATGGCATGTGAGAATTGTAATATTAGTTCCATATCAGTACTATTACGACATTGTATAGCACTGTATGTTAGTGTTATTTGGGGTATTATTGGAGTATTGTATGGGTATATTTACTTGTGTGGCACTACTACTTGAGTAAAGTACTGCAGATTATTTTTGCATTATATAGTGATTGTGTTATTTGGGTACCATACTGTATGGCACTGGTAATAAGGCACCATATGGAATGAGAAAGTACCACCTTTGCAACATTTGTGGAATAGTTATATGTTTAGGAGATTTGGAGCTACAACCTTTGGGCTCTGACTGCAATAGAAAGGATAGGTACAGGTTGCACCTTTTAGTATTTTGCTTTTTGAATTTTTTGCTGGAAGCTCCACTGTAACCATCTGCCTTTTTGCTGGTATCCTGTTCTGTAGGCTACGGCTTGACTTGCTTTATTATCAAGTGCAGCATGAACATAGGTAGGATACCCCTTCTTGTGATTGATAGCAGCATACTTGAGTAGGATCATAGAGGAAAGTCCCAAATTCCTGTAGGCTGGTAGAGTGTACCCCATACGGATTTCCATAGATTGCTCAGTGACTGCCCAGGCAATTGGTTGATCCACTCCTTTTTTTCGGACACTGATTGAAGAAAAGTTCTGAATGCAGCGCTCTATATAATGAAGACTATGCTCATTCTTGCCGAACAGCCACTGATCGTTCACATAAGGAGCTTCATGGGTTTGGAGCGGGGTGTACTGCAATTCGTCTGAACTGTGTGAGAAATAAGAGATGGTAATTGATTGAACCTTGTTTTCAATAGAATCCTTCCACCCAGAACACTATGTTTTCTTCCTCCTCGCTCCTTAACCTACATTTTCTTTATTCCTAGGGTCGCTTTGGTTTTCATTCTTCGCTCTGCACAATCCCTATTAGTTAGAACTTTTTATCCTTAATTGTCTCCCTGCTGTGATCACTAGCGATCAGCTGTAATCCGTGGAGAAACCTAACAATAAGTATTGAATTTCCCTGCAGTGCCACCACAGGGAAAATTATGCATTACACAGGGGTTGTCAATGGGTTGCTGTATAATGCAGGACAGGACAGGTCCTCCAAAGCGAGAGCCAGTCTTGGTAACCACTTTCTACTTTGGATAAGAGAGGAGGATCCTTAATAGAGGATTCCGCTCGATTAACACAATGTCCTAATAGGGTGTATGACAAATAAGTTTTATGAACTAGACAATGCCTGTAATGACAAGTCTTATGTTTGTATTGAATACTATAGAAATACAATCACAGGGAAACTTCTTTGAGAAAAATGGTCTCCTAGATGCTCTGAAGAAGATGCTAGTATGCATAGAATACGATAGAATGAACTCTGGCACAGGAAATATGCTCTAGATAATGGGATGGTCTTCTGAAAGAGGTACTCTTTTGGAAAGGTTTCCCCATACCCTTTATAGCTATAATATCAGTTCTACTAAATCAAACTGAGATTACCACTGCACCGGTTTGGCTCTTGCGACTTTAATATGGACCTTAAAATGTGGATTTGTAATAGCTGTCTGAAACTGGCTTAAAGAGGCTCTGTCACCACATTATAAGTGCCCTATCTCCTATATAAGGAGATCGGCGCTGTAATGTAGGTGACAGTAATGCTTTTTATTTAAAAAAAACGATCTTTTTTCACAAAGTTAGGAGCGATTTAAGTTTATGCTAATGAGCTTTCTTAATGCCCAAGTGGGCGTACTTTTACTTTCGACCAAGTGGGCGTTGTACAGAGGAGTGCATGACGCTGACCAATCAGCATCATGCACTCCTCTCCATTCATTTACACTGCACTAGCGATATAGATATATCACTATGTGCAGCCTCATACACAAGCCCTAACATTACTACAGTGTCCTGATAATGAATACACATGAAATCCAGTCTGGACGTCATGTGTACTCACAATCCTGACACTTCTGAATCTTTTTTGAATTTCACCTTGTTCATTTATGCTAAAGCCCAACAAATATGCTTCAATGGTTTGGGCGGGGGGGGGGGGGCATGGCCAGCCATAAATTTGTGAGGATGTACACTGCAGAGCACGCGCGCGCACACTAAGGGAGACTGCATAGTGGAGCGAAAGTGAAGAAGGATATGCCAACCAAAACTGGGGGTGCCTGCAGTCGCGGCCGTCGAGGGGTGAGTGGGCACGACGGGCCGCAGACGTTACAATTATAATGATGCTACTCTCTAAACTATGAACTTATTACAGACTATCCCCCTCAAGATCCCATCCTCCTTCTAGCTCTGGATCCAGAGACTGTAATAACTTTATAAGGTCTATGCAGACGTAGGGGCGTCCTCACTAGACCTAGAGATACTGATGGGTTTGGTCTACCCGAGTGGCGTTTGTGTTACTGCCTATTGCCAACTTTTCTATAATGGTCAAAACTAAGCATGACTATGGCACAGTACATCTGCCCATTGACCATAACTGCCCTTCCCTGGACCACAAACTTGCCTGGGAGCATACAGATCCCCCTTTATGTTAGACATAGGGTTTGATATGATACAGCAGGGCCTCTTCTGCCGATCGCTGAGAAACCTGGCTTCTCACCGGAGCAATCTCCCCAATTCTTTTTAGACGGCACTATCCTGAAGCTTGTCTTTTCTATCCTCCAGGGTGACACCCCACGTGATCACATGCCTTTTGAATACATAGAGCTTTTATGCTGGAATGCTCAATTGTACCATTAACTTACGGTCATTTGATGTCTATGCTTCCCTTCATCTTTTCAAAGGTAATAGTATTTTACCTAGCTGCACCCTTCCCCTATCATTATAATGCTTACAATTTTGTACGTTTGTACTTTTTATATCTCTAAAATTAAAAAATATTTAAAAGGAAAAAGGCTTCAACGCAGGCAGCCAACTAGAACACAGAGCTTTCAGGTCGTGTAAAAAAATACTTCATTTATGCTGCTTTCTGATTGGATAATGTAATACGAATAACCTCGAAATGTGTCTTAATAGCAGCTGAAGCTCTGTTTTTCGTTACTATATACGGTTGAACTCAATAATAACACTGTATGTAGTGACCGGGCTGTATCCACTGTATCCACCTGGACGATAAGATGTAAGTGCGCCGAGGATCCATCTAGTGTGTGAGTTTCCATGGATCCCTGTGCTTTCATTTGCACTATTAGGTTTCTGTTAGTGAATTGGGAAACATTAGAGGTCTGGAATGCAAGTGTCTGAGCTTTGAAGAGAAAATGCTTCACAAAAGGTACTGCACATAATGATCTGAGAGCACAAGGAAGCTGTTATTTTTGACTGAAAGTTGATTATGCTCTTCTAGGTGAGATTCCAAACTCTCGAAATGCTTGAGGTCAGATCATCACATCATATTTCGGCACAGTAGACTATTGACGATGTTATTAGCAAAGTAGTTGAAAAACAGCCAAAGCGTTACAAAAATAGCTGGTCTTCAATTGTGGTACCTCAATATTCAACCAGTTGGGAATGGGCATGAAGCCATAGTAGACTGAGCATAATGGGGTTCAGGGACATTGGTGGGATACAAAGTGATACAAAACTGGATGTTACTTGGAAGCGATAGTCTTAGAGAGAGTAGAGCCTGAAAATGCTTTTTAAAGGTGTAAACAATGAGCAGCAGAATCTGAATATCTGGAGCAAGGGTGGTCCAGTAATGTTACCAAACTACCTTAGGTCACTGTTTCCGTTTCTCAACTTGCATAGGTCAATGATAGCAGATCGGATTAATGTTCCATGGCAGGGGCAGACTGTGCACTTTTGCATGGATTGCTTGGAGGCAGACACCATTGTTTCTGTTAGGAAAGTGCTTTTTCCTGAAACTAAATAAGGGTGCTTGGTGCCAAGTTTATAAGGCTGTCCAAAGGTGGCAAATTTAACGGAGTAGAATGTGGCATTAACTCTTTCTTGACTAAGGGTGTTTTGGGCCTCTTGATGCCCAGAGCAAAATTTCACATTTTGGATTGCTGCAGAATTACATTTTTTGTTTCTTAGTCTACCCAAATATTTTTTTATTTCCTTTTCAGGACACATACGTTTTTTTAATTTGACCAAATTGGATCTAATATTTTTTTTTATTACAAAGTCCTATTTAGGACTAAAAATGGGCAGAAACATGGAAAAAACTATTTTTGTTTCATTATTTTCACATTCTTTTCTTGGGTAGTTGGTTCATTCATTATTTACCGCAAATATTTATCCCCTAATTCTTCTGAAAAGATGGTGATAAATATATGTACTGTATAAGGAAATAAGCACTAGTTCAGACAGCAATGTCAAAAAGTAGAAAATTGTGTTTTAGATTTTTTCAATGTCAATTGAAAACAAATGCAATAAAATTGCCAGATGTGAATAAAATATTTCACCCATCTGAAGGTTAGAGTCCTGGAAATGTCCTGGTTAGAGTTCCTTCATAGTTTTCTCATTTAGATCCAGGGCTTTCGCCGATAGCAGAGACAACATGCGTGGAGGATTGGCGTCTGACAATACCTGTGCGATGTTTCGGGGGACCGCCACCATTCTCAAGCATACCTGTCGGACGTTCGGTGTTCGTTTAAATAGTGATCTGTAAATATTAAATAATACTATGTATTTTATTATTGAGATATCGTTCTAATTTTACATCCGATTTACTGACTATTGAATTAATGGAT
Source organism: Rhinoderma darwinii (assembly GCF_050947455.1). Lineage (NCBI taxonomy): Eukaryota > Metazoa > Chordata > Amphibia > Anura > Rhinodermatidae > Rhinoderma > Rhinoderma darwinii. Next base: position 205,563,505 of record NC_134688.1, read on the forward strand.
TGGTTTTCATACATATACTAGTATATTAAAAAAAGAGAACTCCTTCATAAAAATAAAAAGGGAGAAAATATGTAACATTTAACCCTTCACTAACTAAATTTATTGAAACATTATAACCTCTAAAACAATCCATTCCTCTAATATTCAAAGTGAAACTCAATGCTTGTTTTAAATTATTTACACGTTTTAATATTCAAGTTTTTGTAAAATGTTATATATTATATTAATTACACTTACCTTAGTCGATCACTATTTAAATGAGCACTGAACGTCCAACAGGTTTGCTCAAGAAAGGGGACGGTCCCCCGAAACGTTGCACAGGTGTTGTCAGACGTTTCCAGGACTCTAACCTTCAGATGGGTGAAATATGTTATTCACATTTGGCAATTTTATTGCTTTTGTTTTCTGTCATTTGACATTGAAAAAATGTTCTACATTTTGACATTACTGTCTGAACTAGTGCTTATTTCCTTATACGCTATATCTAAGAGGTTGAAAGCACCTCTTGTTGCACTACCTCACCCACAGGTTAGTTCACTACTAAGGTCAGAAACCTCATACCTGATAAATATGTGTACATCATCTAACGTTTCACGCGGCTATAGCGCTACATGAGCAAAGCCCCAATTTTAGTTTTAGATGACCGCCTTACATAAACAGTGAAATTATATGTCCTTTCCTTATCAGAGTACAGAGTTGGACTGTCAAAATGACAGCCCGAGCCTGTTGATGGCATTATTCGCAGGAGCGAGCAGTGCCATTAAATAGAGAATATAAAAGTGCGAGGACTACGCCAGTAATCCTTGGAGCAGGCAGAAATGAGTTAATTCTTCCAGTCTATAACTTGCTATGCAAAATGTGACAACATAATGGTCCGCCGTTAAATTCTCCTGTTTCAAAAGCAAGATGGCAGAAACGGCAGAGGACGTATAATCTAGGGCAGACTGGAGACAATTAGATTTTGCCATTTTTAGAGATGAACTGAAGCTTTTCTAGAGCTCAATGGCCCCATGTATATTAGTTTGGAGTGATCTGAAGGGTACGGATGGGATTTCTTCTCCTACATAAACACTTGATTGATTTATTAATAATAAAACATGGACACTGGCAACATCCGGCATCTATATAAAAAGTCCTAACTTAGATAGTCACGTGTGGTCTGTACTTGTTGCATCTGCCCATTTTTGTGGCTAAGGAACTCCATATTTTTGGGTTATATCTTAAGAAGCAATGTGGGAAAATGATCAAGTTCTGTTAAGCTGGTCGAACACTTGGCTGACAGCTATCTCTCCAAATTCCCCTGTGGAACGGCTGATCTTGCATGTTTAGTACAATAGACTTAAAAGAGTCAATATATTTCTCTGGCACCACTTATTTACTCTGGGAACAAAATATTTGGGCATGTTAAAATCAAACATTTCCAATTATTCTTTCCCCTGATGACAGATGTCAGGGAACCATCGGATTGCCCCATACACATTGAATAATCTGACAATATTAGTGATTTAGTCAGCCTTTATCTACATAGATGGAGCTTACTAGTCTTTTGGTGGACATCTGTGAAACAGACATGTAATGCCTATAGAGAGTTGAGCCGGCCATGAACGTTAAATGTATATTGGCCTATCCCGCCGATTTTGATGGCAATAGCCGACTATCGAATGTGTCTGGCGGTGTCCCGACTCTCCGACGGCAGATGATGGGGGAGAGAAGGGTCTGGGATGTTGAATTTTTGCATGCCGTTTTTTTTGTTCATTATTTAGTAAGCCACTGCCAGAGAAGTCTGGGAGTGGTTTTCTTCCCAAGACCACTCTTGACCACAACTCTCTAAAATGTCGGCCAACTCTCTAAAATGTATACAACTTTCTAAAATGTATAGCCTTACATTTATCAACCCCTTTTTCAACCTAAACGCATCAGTGGCATTTCCATTCCTTCCGAAATTATACCATGTTGGTGGCTCTCATGGTTTCAAAGGCTTCAAAACATCACTGGACTAAATTTCAGACTATTATCAGGCAGGTATCCCGGGTGGGTACAATTTGTCATGAGGTTTTATATGCGATATACCACCCAAAATCACTTTTTGAAGCCTTTAAAAACTTTTAGTTGTGCATGTCTGATTTAATGCTCACTATATAAAAACAAAAATTAAAGATAAATCTTAATGTGAGAAACATATTGAGATAGACTCCTTACACATGTCTTACAACTTCTGCAGGTACCCTCCTGAGCAACCATTTGCAATTCATTCCTCAGGCATGCATGCTTTTTCTTTTTTATGCCCATATCGATGATTTTAGGTAGGGTAGCCAGATGGCAGGGTGTAAGGAGGTGCACAGGGTCCATCAGGGTGGAAATGGCAGTGAACATGGAAAGGTCACTGTCATGTGCACTGATCAAGGAGACAGCTCGTCGATCGGGGCTCGTTTGCTCATTTCACAAGGAGCTACGATTGGTTATGTATGGGGACGAGCAATTGTTACTGCAATCGCTCGTCCCCATACATTTTCATTATGTCAGCAGCGCATCTCCCCGTTTATACAGGGAGTTGTGCTGCGGACTAGCGACCATTTTATTGGCCGCATAAACGAGCCGATCAGTCGATGAACGAACGTTTGAGCGTTCATATGAACGCTTGTTTGCCTGATCATTGGCCCGTGTAAAAGGGCCTTATGTGTTTCAATTTCACAAAAAAACACTAAGACTGGGTTCACAAGACCTCTTTTCAGACGTAATGGAGGCGTTTTACGCCTCGAATTACGCCTGAAAAGACGGCTCCAATACGTCGGCAAACATCTGCCCATTACTTTCAATGGGTTTACGATGTACTGTGCCGACGACCTGTCATTTTACGCGTTGCTGTCAAAAGACGGCGCATAAAAAAGATGGCTCATCAAAAGAAGTGCAGGACGCTTCTTGGGACATAATTGGGGCCGTTTTTAATTGACTCCATTGAAAAACAGATCCAATTACGTCCGTAACGGACGCCGCGAAAAACGAGAGTACGAGCAATTCCGTCTGAAATTCAGGAGCTGTTTTCTCCTGAAAACAGCTCCTTAATTTCAGACGTATTTGCCGTTATCGTGTGCACATACCCTAATTGTACCTACACTGGCAGGGCACAGAAGGGCCACTTGCTATAGACTTTGTAGTAGCTACAAAGATGACTGTTTCCAGGCAGGAACAGTTATTATCTACAGAAGACTACACTAGAAGTGTAACGTAACTCACCAAATAGTAGAACACTTAGCGCCGCATCTGATTTGGCACTGACTAACCAAGGCTTGTAGTCCAAGTCCCCTTCCATTTCACACCATTAACCCACTCATGGATGTATAGACTTTCCTAATCCGTTCCCCAGGACAAAGGTTACTATCAGAGAGTTCAGCAAGGAAGGTTACAGGCTTAAATCTGAAGGAGCAAAGCAGGATCAGGAAAGCCAACAGAGGGAAGCAAGCGAGTGGCTATATGAAACTTTTAGAAAATGGTCGTCCTACATAATTTTTACTGGAATTATGGCAAGGTATCACAAAGAACCCTTCTTTAACCCCTTCCCGCCGCAGCCCATTTTCAGATTTTCATTTTCATTTTTTCCTCCCCACCTTCCAAAAGCCATAACGTCTTTATTTTTCCGTCGATATAGTACTATGAGAGCTTGATTTTTGCGGGACGAGTTGTAGTTTATCGTAGTACCATTTATTTAGCCATATAATGTACTAGGAAACGGGGAAAAAATTATTTGTGGGGTAGAAAATGAAAAAAACTGCGATTCCTCCATGGTTTTTTGCGCACCATATTTACGGAATTCACTGTGCAATTAAAACAACATATTAACTTTATTCTGTGGGTCAATATGATTACGGTGATACCAAATATATATAGTTTTTTCTATATTTTACTACTTTTACAAGTAAAAACCTAAGTGTAAAAAAGAAAATTTATTTTATGTCGCCAAATTCCGAGAGCCATAACTTTTTTATTTTTCCGTCGATTAAGTGGTATGAGGGCTTATTTTTTGCAGGATAAGCTGGAGTTTTTAATAATACCATTTTGGTGTACATGCGACGGTTTGATCACTTTTTATTTAATTTTTTGTGGGAGATTAGGTGACCAAAAAATAGAGATTCTGGCGTTTCCCCAAAAAATTTTTACGCCGTTCACCGTGCTCTAGGGGGAAAATGAGAAAAGGGGTTTTTTTTAAACTTTTAATTTGACATTTTTTTTTGCACAAAAAAAACTATATTTCACAAATTTTTACTTTTTTTATTAGTCCCCCTAGGGGACTTCAGCCAGCGATTGTTAGATCGCTTGCACGATATACTGCAATACTAATGTATTGCAGTATATGGTGATTCTGACAGGCATCTATTAAGCCACCCTCTTTCTAACGATTTAAATGCTGTGGTCGCTATTGACCGCGGCATTTAACAAGTTAAACGAGCGGGATCGCGCTCGATCGCGATGCCGCCCGTTACTCTGAAGTGTCGGCTGTAACAAACAGCCAACACCGGCATCGTATGGAACGGGTTCACTCCCTGAGCCCACTCCATACTTCCCCTACCCGACTTTGGCGTATGGATACGTCAAATGTCGGGAAGGGGTTAAAAGGGGTTCTCCACTTTGGACAACCCCTACTTGTTAGAAGGGTCCCTTGACAATAAGATGATAACAAGATAACCTCCTGCTGGGATACCCAGTGATCGGTTGTAATCTGTGGGGAAATTGGGCAATATTACATTTTCATGCAGTCCCTCCACAGGAGAAATGAAGCATTACAGTGTCCATTCATATCAATGGGATGTCTGTGTAAAGCAGGACAGGACAGGTTATCCAGAGAGAGAGGAGCGCTCTATGTAACTGCTCTCCACTCTGACCAAGAAATGAGGATCCTGAACAGCGGACCCATCTCTACTAATTCAGAATTCCTTAATATGGTGTATGTAAAGTTTTTTTAAACTTTTGCCCTTTAAGTTGGCTCTCAGTGCAAGGTGATGACAGACACAGATAGAAAGAGAACATATCAACATATATTTTTCACTTCATCCCAATGGGCACCTGTGCCACCATCACTAACTCGCTGCTACCCATGATATATGCATTGGTGTGGATTAATGTTTGGTCTACCTTATTTTGCTCATCTTCTCCAGCTCTTCACTCTCCATTCCATCTCTCATGAATAACAGATTACTTGTTGTATACATTTGGCTGCCATGTTTGGAGCTGACCTCTTCAAGCACACTGGTCAATTCTGGTTGGCATCCTGCGATAAGTAATTAATAAGCCGTAAACAGGACAAAAGTTACGTATTCATTTAATTAATATTAAGCAATGATACTAAGACAATCATATATATGAGGGACATTTATTAGGGCATATGGACATCAAAGAGGAGTCCCCTGGTTGGGACCCTTCTTGTGCCAGAATGGAGAGCCAATCTGTAATAGCAGCTAGAGTTGTGGGGGATTAGCGCCATCCATCTGTATTGCCACCATTTAAAATTTAATTTCCCCTGCAGAGGAGCTGTTTTTGGAGGGGGGACTGGGAGCAAGGCCTGAGCGCTCAGCTGATCGCTGTGGCGTCTATATTCTGAAAGGAGTGTGTCTGCTGAGACAACCTCTTTAAGAAGCCAAATTTTTCTTCTCGGTTTGCCTAACCATCAAGTATTGGTTACTTAGTTGACATGCACATGTTCTGAACGTGCATGAATTATTTTGTATGGTGGGCCAAAAACACCTCAGTCTGACACTGGTCACATTGATGTCACCCGTTACCATCAAATTTGAGCTCCACATTAAGTCACATATAATGGCAACCGATTAGAGCTCATCTTTAATTTCTTAAAGAGATAGCACCACTCTCTTCACATGTCTATTTTAGTAAATACTTGTAATCCTCATTAAATAACAATTCTAGAACATATTTTCTTAGAACTCTACATTGTGTTGTTCCTCTGTTATTCCTCTTAGAAATATATGAGTAAATTAACAACTGGGTGTTACCATTACCCTTATCAAAGGGGCGTGTCCCTATACAGTCTCACTCTATCAGCACTGATTGGACAGGCTGTGTAGGGACACACCCCAACTGGTAACACCCAGCTGTCAATTTATAAATAAATTACTGGGAGGAATAACAGAGGAACGACACAAGGTAGAGTTCTAAGAAAAGAATCTCCAGAATTGTTATTTCATGGGGAATACAATTATTTACTAAAAACAGACATGTCGGGAGAGGTAACCGGTCCTCTTTAAACTGCTCTAAAAAAATAAAAACTGCATTGTGATTGGTTGCAATGGGCAATAAGATCAGTTTTTCATTTAGATTTTCTATACCCCAATAAAGTATTATTATTGACTTTTACTAAATTATTGTTTGAGCATTTGTCCAAGATGTCTTTATGTAGCATAGTCACCTTGTATCTGTAACTCCTGCTTCCAGTTCACAGTTTGGGGATCTTGGAGGAACTGACGTAACCCCTGGGGGTCTTTACTGTAGAGAAAATATGTGTTGGTGTAAGGATCTGATGGATCCTTCATTTCCTATGGAAGAAAAGTTTTATGCCATTTTAGGCATTTGTGATAACAAGTCAAAACTTTTCCCAGTAAAATCTACTAGTAAAACTTGCTAAGCCAGAAAAAATAGTGATACCACCGCAATTCATACGGTTTTGTTGCATCGTTTTTTGCAGCACAACCCAACACAAGTATTTGTGAACACACCCTCAAAGTGATGTCATTAAACAAAAGAAACTAACACATTGACTTTGAAAACTATTATTTAAAAAATTCATAGATGCGGAATATGCAATTTCCTTCGGTGGAAAACACCCCCTACATTTACCTCTACGCTAAAGGGGTTCTCTGATTTGGACAATTCCTACATGTTAGAAGGGTCCCTTCTGTTGAGATCCTCAGCGATCAGCTGTAATCTGTGGGGAAACCTTTCAGTAAGTGTTCAATTTCCCTGCAGCGCCACCACAGGAGAAATGAAGCATTACACAGTGTCTATTCAAGTCAATGTGACATTCTTTGCCATCACACTCAGCCATTGTATTAAAATGAATTTCTAAACTAGACAACCCCTGTAGGGTTTATTCACATGGTGTGGTCAGATTGCAGATTTTTACCAAGCTGCAACATTTTGCAACCATTTCGCAACAATGGAAGTAAAAATCACGGTATGACCGCAACGTGTGTATAGACCATTAAAGATCTAAAATTAGAATCAGGTGCCCCACATCAGGTACAAATGATTAGAACCTAAGAGGAATCTGTCATTTTTAAACTCATACAGATAAGGTTTAGGATAGTGTGACACGGCAACATGAAGATCGCGATGTTGCATCGTTACAGCGCAGGTAAATAATGTGAATTTGGTCGAATTATGACAGGCAACACAATACGATAGTCGCATGAAATACCATAGCCTACTATACCATTCAACATACTGGCCCTGATGGAACCCTATGGATAAGCTTAGCGTGTATGTTGGGAAAACTAGACAGCTAGAGTTTTCTAACAAACCAACAGGGACAGCTAGAGTTCCTCCATAAACCAAGAGCGAGAGCAAGAGTTTTCCCATAAACTAAAAGTAACAGCCAGTGTTTCCCATAACCCAATAGCAATAGACAAAATTACCCGATAAACCAAAAATATCTTCCACTGCTCTTCTATACTCTATGCTTAACATCTGATGGACTATCTCCATCCAGGGCTGACCTTAAGGGTGCAAACTGTGCGGACTGGGCACCCGGAGTGCCTGCCCCTATTATCCGCACACTGTATCACAGTATTATTTAGGCTCTATATGATGCACCATATGGGGATGCACCAGTAGAAGGTGGCGCACAAGTTACCATCCAACCTAAGCTCGGACTCTGTCGACCTTAGTTTGGATGATATGGTCAGGCAAGAATATGATGGTGTACTATACAGACCGTACAGTCACCAGATGTTTGCCTGGAATAGGGCGCCTCCTAGTAATGAAAAAAACTAAAATATTATGCAAAGCACTTAAATCAATAATAATAAATAAAAACACTTTATCAATAATAATATTTTACACATAATAGGCATACGTTTACCGATATATATAAGGCCAGATTATAGGACGGGCAAAAGAGGCAATTAGGCATTCCTGTATATCTCTGTAATTACTCACTTCCAATGGGGGGCGACACATGACCGTAGTAAAATCTGGCCACTGGTCCACCAGAACCTGAAGTCTAAAAGGATTTTTGTCCATAACATGCTGCAAAGCGCCGCACACCTGCAAGAAGGAAAAATGCTTCAGATTAATATTCAAATGATACATTATAGCTAAGTATGACGGACATTCATTTTTTAAGCAAATTCATGTTTGACCTATAAATAGTTTTGATTAAAAAGCTTGTACTATTTTGTGTATACAGCTCCCATGCAGGTCTATGTGGCTCCATGGTTACAGACTACAAACAACCCATTTGTAATCTGATTTTGCAGCCATACTCTCTTCCATCTGTCTCCCATCAAATGATAGTAAACAAGAAGTAAGATACAGATGTAAAGCAAGGAATAAATTACAGGATCAGACTACACAACTTTTGTGTGTAGTCTGTTACCATGAATACTTATAGGTCTGCATAGGATCTGTAGACACAAAACAGCAAGAGATTTTTAGTCAAAACTATTAAGGAAACGTGCTACAAGAAATCATAAGACAATGGCGGGAGCTGAGCCCACGCTCCGAGACGTGTTTTTGACTATTAACTATTGCAAGTCTACGCTGTCTACCCTAAATATGAAGGTGGGTGCCATGAAGGAAGATATAGCCATTATCAGACATGATATTCAAAAAGGTTAATGAGCGGCTTGGTAAAGTGGAGGGCCGTGTCACAGACCTGGAGGATAACATGTTAACTACTATAAGAGACTCTAAAAAGTCGACTCACGATATTGTGGCTTTGTTTAACAAAACGGACGACCTAGAACAGGGGTCTCAAACTCGGCCGGGTAAGTGGGCCGCATATAAAAAAAAAAATGTGAAGTGGTCGGGTCGCATGAATTTCAAATTTGATACAATACTAAATTATTGTTAATCAATTAGTTATTTGAACTACTATAACACTATATTACTATAATAATACCGCTAGGTTAAAAATATCAGAGATTTCTCCACGTGCTTATTTCAACAATCCAGCTTTCCAGTTTAAGTGTCACTAAATGCAGTCCGGCGGCTCAGTTAGCACACATGTCAAGATTGGGCAGCCCCTTTTTAGATAGTGCCACTGTGCCCTCGGTGGATGCTGCCGCAGAGTCCTGTGTAGATGCTGCCACAGCAGTGCCCTGTGTAGATGCTGCCACAGCAGTGCCCTGTGTAGATGCTGCCACAGCAGTGACCTTTGTAGATGCTGCCACAGCAGTGCCCTCTGTAAATGCTGCCACAGCAGTGCCCTCTGTAGATGCTGCCACAGCAGTGCCCTCTGTAGATGCCGCCACAGCAGTGCCCCCTGTAGATGCCGCCACAGTAGTGCCCCCTGTAGATGCTGCCACAGCAGTGCCCCCTGTAGATGCTGCCACAGCAGTGGCCCCTGTAGACTGGGACTCCAGCTGTGCTCCTGACATCACTGGGACTCCTGCTCTGGGGAAGCCCCTGACATCATTGTCGATGTATGGACAGCGATGTCAGAGGCTTCCCCAGAGTCTCGGAGAAGAGCCGATAATAGCGCTCTGCCCGGGACTCCGCTCTGGGGAAGACCCTGACACACTGTCCATATATGGGCAGCGATGTCAGGGAATTTTGCAGCGTCCCGGAGCAGAGCCGACAGTAGCGCTCTGCCCGGGACTCCGGCTCTGGGGAAGACCCTGACACACTGTCCATATATGGGCAGCGATGTCAGGGAATTCCACAGAGTCCAGAAGCAGAGCCGATACTAGCGCTCTGCCCGGGACTCCGCTCTTGGGAAGACCCTGACACACTGTCCATATACAGTGAAGAAAATAAGTATTTGATCCTTTGCTGATTTTGTAAGTTTGCCCACTGTCAAAGACATGAACAGTCTAGAATTTTTAGGCTAGGTTAATTTTACCAGTGAGAGATAGATTATATAAAAAAAAAACAGAATATCACATAGTCAAAATTATATCTATTTATTTGCATTGTGCACAGAGAAATAAGTATTTGATCCCCTACCAACCATTAAGAGTTCAGCCTCCTCCAGACCAGTTACACGCTCTAAATCAACTTGGTGCCTGCATTAAAGACAGCTCTTACATGGTCACCTGTATAAAAGACTCCTGTCCACAGACTCAATGAATCAGTCTGACTCTAACCTCTACAACATGGGCAAGACCAAAGAGCTTTCTAAGGATGTCAGGGACAAGATCATAGACCTGCACAAGGCTGGAATGGGCTACAAAACCATAAGTAAGACGCTGGGTGAGAAGGAGACAACTGTTGGTGCAATAGTAAGAAAATGGAAGAGATACAAAATGACTGTCAATCGACATCGATCTGGGGGCTCCATGCAAAATCTCACCTCGTGGGGTATGCTTGATCCTGAGGAAGGTGAGAGCTCAGCTGAAAACTACACGGGGGGAACTTGTTAATGATCTCAAGGCAGCTGGGACCATAGTCACCAAGAAAACCATTGGTAACACATTACGCCGTAATGGATTCAAATCCTGCAGTGCCCGCAAGGTCCCCCTGCTCAAGAAGGCACATGTACAGGCCTGTCTGAAGTTTGCAAATGAACATCTGGATGATTCTGAGAGTGATTGGGAGAAGGTGCTGTGGTCAGATGAGACTAAAATTTAGCTCTTTGGCATTAGCTCAACTCGCCGTGTTTGGAGGAAGAGAAATGCTGCCTATGACCCAAAGAACACCGTCCCCACTGTCAAGCATGGAGGTGGAAACATTATGTTTTGGGGGTGTTTCTCTGCTAAGGGCACAGGACTACTTCACCGCATCAATGGGAGAATGGATGGAGCCATGTACCGTCAAATCCTGAGTGACAACCTCCTTCCCTCCACCAGGACATTAAAAATGGCTCGTGGCTGGGTCTTCCAGCACGACAATGACCCGAAACATACAGCCAAGGCAACAAAGGAGTGGCTGGAAAAGCAGATTAAGGTCACGGAGTGGCCTAGCCAGTCTCCAGACCTTAATCCCATCGAAAATTTATGGAGGGAGCTGAAGATCCGAGTTGCCAAGCGACAGCCTCGAAATCTTAATGATTTACAGATGATCATCAAAGAGGAGTGGGCCAAAATTAAAATCTAACATGTGTGCAAACCTCATCATCATCTACAAAAAACGTCTGACTGCTGTGCTTGCCAACAAGGGTTTTGCCACCAAGTATTAAGTCTTGTTTGCCAAAGGGATCAAATACTTATTTCTCTGTGCACAATGCAAATAAATATATATAATTATGACTATGTGATTTTCTGTTTTTTTTTTTTTATATAATCTATCTCTCACTGGTAAAATAAACCTAGCCTAAAAATTCTAGACTGTTCATGTCTTTGACAGTGGGCAAACTTACAAAATCAGCAAGGGATCAAATACTTATTTCCTTCACTGTATGGGCAGCGATGTCAGGGAATTCCACAGCGTCCCGGAGCAGAGCCGACATTAGCGCTCTGCCCGGGACTCCGCTCTGGGGAAGACCCTGACACACTGTCCATATATGGGCAGCGATGTCAGGGAATTTCGCAGCGTCCCGGAGCAGAGCCGATACTAGCGCTCTGCCCGGGACTCCGCTCTGAGGAAGACCCTGACACACTGTCCATATGTTGACAGCGATGTCAGGGAATGCCACAGAGTCCTGGAGCAGAGCCTGTACTAGCGCCCTGCCCGGGACTCCGGCTCTGGGGAAGCCCCAGACATCGCTGTTCATATGTGGACAGCGATGTCAGGGAATTCCACAGAGTCCCGGAGCAGAGCCTGTATTAGCGCTCTGCCCGGGACTCCGGCTCTGGGGAAGACCCTGACACACTGTCCATATATGGGCAGCGATGTCAGGGAATTCCACAGAGTCCAGAAGCAGAGCTGATACTAGCGCTCTGCCCGGGACTCCGCTCTGGGGAAGACCCTGACACACTGTCCATATATGGGCAGCGATGTCAGGGAATTCCACAGAGTCCCGGAGCAGAGCCTGTATTAGCGCTCTGCCCGGGACTCCGGCTCTGGGGAAGACCCTGACACACTGTCCATATATGGGCAGCGATGTCAGGGAATTTCACAGCGTGCCGGAGCAGAGCCGATACTAGCGCTCTGCCCGGGACTCCGCTCTGAGGAAGACCCTGACACACTGTCCATATGTTGACAGCGATGTCAGAGAATTCCACAGAGTCCCGGAGCAGAGCCTGTACTAGCGCTCTGCCCGGGACTCCGGCTCTTGGGAAGCCCCAGACATCGCTGTTCATATGTGGACAGCGATGTCAGGGAATTCCAGAGTCTCGGAGCAGAGCCGATACTAGTGTGCTTGGGACACCTGACCTAGAAAATAGGCTACGTCGTAATAATGTCAGAAGGCTCTAATTGCATAGAATACATGGAGAAATGGTTGCGCACTTCTTTTGGGGAAGACACCTTCACCCCATTATTTGCTATTGAACGGGCTCATCATGTACCTACTCGCACTTTACCACCTGGACATCCTCTGCGACCTATATTTGCCAAATTATTGCACCATGAATATCGGGATATCATTCTTAGAAAAGCGTGGGAGCGGACGGTTTTAGCTATAAATGGCGGGAAAGTCTCCAACTTCCCGGATTATTCAGCAGAGGTTCAGTGTAAAAGAGCAAGTTTTCAAGATGTCAAGAAAAGACTGAGAACTTTCCAGGTGGCGTATTCTATGCTATACCCAGCGAAATTGCGTGTTGCAGCTTTTTAGGAGCTCATTTTTTTGACAACCCACAACTGGCCATGCAATGGCTTGATGGCCACGAGAGGCAACTGCGAGTCAAGGCGTCCTGAACTATGATTCACATGTTTTTCTTTTACAAGTCATGTCTTATGGGACTTGCATTCTGTTAAATGATGCGTAAAGTAGTGAGTATGTGGCCTGGCTTGCTGCTATTTATTGGTTACTAAGGCAGCACTTATGGGCTTTATGCCTAGCAAGTATATTGTTATGTTGAAATGCAGGATATATGTTTTGATAGAACTTTTCTGTGGTTCTGAACATTGCACTAGTAGGAATCTAAACGCCCACTTTCTCGGTGAGACATGTTCATCTATTTTTTTTTTTTGTGGTTCTGGGGTTACAGTTGGCACATTATTTGATTGTATGTGTGTTAAATTCTGTGTCCTATTTTGAATATGGCTAGTTAAATTCTGTGTCCTATTTTGAATATGGCTAATTCAGTTAGTTTTATTAGTTGGAATATTCGGGGAATGGCTGATGCCACGAAGCGTCATGCCATTTTTCAATACATTAACAAGCACCAACCAGCGATTGTGTGTCTCCAAGAGACACATTTGATAGATGACAGATTACAGCAGCTACAAAGGAGATGGTTGGGCTTTAGCTGTCATTCCACGTTCTCAGTGTATTCTAGGGGAGTCAGCATATTAGTACACAAACAAACCCCATTTAAATGCTTAGACATGGAGATAGATAAAGAAGGGCAATATATCTGTCTGTTATGTACCATATACTCAAAACTGTTCATAATAATATCTATCTATATACCCCCTCCTTTTTCTAATAGAGTACTGCTTAGGGCCATGTCTTTTGTGGCTGATAAGCCTGGGATACCTTTGATTTTTCTTGGAGATTTTAATAATATTCCTGACTTCAATTGGGATAAATGTAGAGGTGAGGCTAGGAATGACGGTGAGGCTACGACCCCGTTTGGTACTCTGGTACAAGAGTTAGGATTACTGGATGTGTGGAGGTTAAAACATCCTTGTGAGAGTAAATTCTCATGTTGTTCATCCACTTACTCTTCTTTATCCAGAATACATAGATTTGGCTTTAGGGAATGAATGTATGCTGTCTTTGGTCAGTCAGGTAGAGTATCTCCCTAGAATGTTATCTGATCACTCTCCAGTTAGAGTCACTGTTGACGTTAATACTCAGGGTCCCCATGGCCCTCGAATGTGGAAACTGAACCCCTTCTGGCTAACTCTAGTTGACAAGCAGGGATTCGTTGTCCGGAGGATAGAGGATTACTTTCAAATTAATTGTGTCTCTTCTTCTGTCCCTTATGTCTGGGATGTGATGAAGGCGTATTTGCGAGGCTTGTTTATGCAAACAATCAGTAGACATAAAACTGCAGCTAGGGCGGTAGATAAAAGTTTGCATGAAGAATTGCGTAGGTCTGAGGAGGCATTTATTTCCAGCCCTACTGTGGTACATCAGACACGATTAAGAACTGCACAAGAAGTATTAAATCTCCATCTTTTGGAAGTAGCGGGTAGAAAGCGGCAGTTTCATGCACAGAAAGCTTTTGAAGAAGGGGAGAAGGCTGGCCATATGCTGGCAATGTTGGCAAAGGCACAGCAGAATGTTTTTCATATAGCTGCTTTGAAAACGGTGCGGGGCACTCTAGTTATGGAAACTTCGGAGGTCTTAGAGGTTTTCGGGGACTTCTATTCTGATCTGTATGCCTCCAAGGTGCATCCATCCAAAACTGATATTTGCTCATTCTTAGCTAGAGCACAACTCTCTCAATTGTCTGGGGAGGCTAAAGCCCTTTTAGATTCTCCGCTTACGCTGGTGGAATTGGAAGAAGCTGTCAAATAGATGGCTAATGATAAGGCGCCTGGGGCAGATGGGTTGCCAGTTGAAATTTATAAAAAATACTGTGCAGTACTCTTACCCAAATTATTGGAAGTGTTTCACTATTCATTGGTCCATGGTTCCTTGCCGGCTTCTATGCAAGAGGCTATTATCGTGGTCTTGCCAAAACCCGGGAAGGATCCTCAATTAGCTGATTCTTATCGCCCGATTTCGTTACTTATGACTGATGTTAAGATCTTGGCGTAGGCCTTAGCTTTGAGGTTGAATAAAGTTATTTCTACCATTATACACCCGGATCAGACCGGCTTTATGCCTGCAAGGTTCACTGCTATGAATCTGAGACGCTTATTTCTAAATCTGCAGCTGCAGGCAGATAATGTAGGGGACAGAGCTATTCTTTCATTGGACGCTGCTAAAGCGTTTGATAGCGTAGAGTGGCAGTATCTTTGGTGCACCTTGGAGGCTATGGCCTTTGGATCGTCCTTTATAGCATGGATTAAGGTCCTGTATTCTTGTCCTACAGCTCAAATACGGGCAAATGGAGGATTGTCTGCTCAGTTTGCTCTTGAAAGAGGAACTAGACAGGGCTGTCCCTTTTGTATGCTGTAGCAGTAGAGTCACTGGCTGCACTCATACGCTTGTCTGATGATATTAGGGGATTTTCCTATGGACACTTGCAGGAAAAAGTGCAGCTTTATGCAGATGACATGCTTCTCTATCTGGGGGATGTCAGTGGATCAGTAGCAGCAGCAATATCCCTAATTGAGAATTTTGGTACATATTCTGGTTTTAAAATAAATTGGGATAAGTCGCACTTGCTCCCTGTGGACCCAATGCGCTCTGCCCCAAGGGTTCATAATGATTCCTTAGTGTGTGTTACGAACTTTAAATATTTGGGGATAGAGTTTTCGGCCTCTTTTCTTGATTATATCTCCATTAGGCCTCATTCACACGACAGGGCCTGAGTGTCGGCCGGGAAAATCGGCCGTTTTTGGCCGATTTTCCCGGCCGGTTTGCATCTGGTTTGCATCCGTTCCGATTCCGTTCCGGGCCGTGTTGCCATTTTTACCGGCCGATTTGGACCCGATTTGCATCCGTTTTTCTCCCTGACCGTTTTTTAATCGGATGAATTTTTTTTATATTATCTTCACTTTACTAATAATGTTCATTCTTTTACTTCATTAGTTTTCAACATTCTTTTGTATGTCCCCCTGGACAGAGCGTTTGATGTCTCTGTTCATATCTGGATAGGGACATCAGGTGCAACTCCTGAAGTGGAATCTCCATGTGGCCGGTGATTCCGCTTCAGGAGTTTCCCCTGATGTCACTGTCCATATATGGACAGAGACATCAAGCGCTCTGTCCAGGAGCGGAATCCCCGAACACACAGGGATTCCGCTCCTTCAGGGAGTTAAAGGTAGGGCTAGCACATAGCAGAGCAGGGAGATACCTCCCTGCTCTGCTACAGTGGCGTCGCTGCAATAGTAGCAGCCGCAGCAGCTGCTAGCGGCGCCATCAAAGGTGTCGCCGGGCCAGGGCGCTTTTAAAACAAGCAGGGGAAGGGAGCCAGCGCAGCGCTCCCTTCCACCTGCTGTACACCAGGGCCCTGCCACACAGTGTATCTCCAGTGTAGCAATTCGTCCGAATGGCATCAACTCCTCCTCCTCCTCACATGCACTCTGCGCTGTGAGGAGGAAGAGAGAGTGCGCGATCGACGGTAGACTGGCCATCACTCGGGACACATTCCGGTGATGGCCGTGTATTACCCGGCCCCATAGACTTCTATGGGAGCCGGGCGGCCGGGCACCCGGCCGAAAATAGGGCATGTCCCATTTTTTGACGGCCGGTTTCCCGGCCCGTCAAAAAATCGGTCGTGTGAATAGCCCCATTAGGGGTCTATTTTTCCTAATGCAGCCGGGTGACGGCCGATTTATGAACGGCCGTCACCCGGCCGGGAAACCCTGTCGTGTGAATTCCGCCTTAATTTACAACCACTATTGGTCAAATTCAAGATGAAAATAACAGCTTGGGGTAAGTTATATTTGTCAGTTGTGGGAAGGGCTAATCTCATTAAGATGATCCTAATGCCGCAGTTGTTGTACATTTTCCATAATTTCTGTAAAGGATCTGCCAGGCACAGCGGGGTTAACTCCCAGAACTAATCAGTCAGCACCTGAGAATACATCCCTGAGACTGACTCCTGCTTCCACCATTCAGGCTGGCAGGCTTAGGAGTGGGAGAGCCTATCGTAACCTGGCCAGACTCAGCTAGCTCCCGCCCTCGGTCTATTTAAGCCTGCACTTCCTGTCCCTCGGTGCTTGTTATTGCTTTGTTTCTTTCCTTGTGGTTCCTGGCCCAGCTACAGCTCCTGCTATTTTTGATCCTGCTCCATACCGACCCTGGCTTACCGACTACTCTTCTGCTTTTCGTTTTGTACCTCGCACACTCCTGGCTTGACTCGGCTCGTTCACCACTCTGGTTGCTCACGGTGTTGCCGTGGGCAACGGCCCCTTTTCCTTGCTTGTGTTCCTTGTATGTTTGTCGTGTTTGTCGTGCACTTACTGAGCGCAGGGACCGCCGCCCAGTTGTACCCCGTCGCCTAGAGCGGGTCGTTGCAAGTAGGCAGGGACAGAGTGGCGGGTAGATTAGGGCTCACTTGTCCGTCTCCCTACCCCCTGCCATTACATAATAACAAGCCCATACCTAGTCTACCCCTGGTCCCTGACACCACTATGGATCCCCGTGAGACCCTGGCTCAGCAAATGCAGGGTCTCTCCCTACAGGTCCAGGCCCTGGCTCAGAGGGTCAACCAGCCTGATGCTACCCTGGTAGTTCCCCGCACCGCACCTCTTGAACCCCACCTCAAGTTGCCCGACCGGTTCTCAGGGGACCGGAGGACTTTTCTCTCCTTTCGGGAGAGTTGTAGGCTTTACTTTCGTTTAAAGCCTCATTCCTCAGGTTCTGAGAGCCAGCGGGTGGGTATAATTATGTCCCGGCTCCAGGAAGGGCCCCAAGAGTGGGCCTTCTCCTTGGCTCCTGACGCCCCTGAACTTTCCTCCGTTGATTGTTTCTTTTCTGCTCTCGGACTTATTTATGACGAGACTGACAGGACTGCCTTTGCCGAGAGTCAGCTGGTGACCTTACGTCAGGGTAAGAGACCTGTTGAGGAGTATTGCTCTGACTTTCGGAAGTGGTGCGTAGCTTCTCGGTGGAATGACCCTGCCTTAAGATGCCAGTTTAGGTTGGGTCTGTCGAATGCCCTGAAAGACCTGCTAGTTAGCTATCCCTCTTCTGACTCCCTAGACCAGGTTATGGCTTTAGCGATACGACTTGACCGACGTCTCAGGGAACGACAACGTGAACGTTTATGTGTTTTCTCCTCCGACTCCCCCATGATGCCTCCCGAAGCTCCGTTGCTTCGTTCCTCCCCGAAAGATTCAGAGATACCTATGCAACTCGGGGCCTCCGTGTCCCCCCAACAACGTAGAGAATTCCGCAGGAAGAATGGTCTCTGCTTCTACTGTGGGGACGACAAGCATCAAGTGAACAACTGTCCTAAGCGTAAGGTTGCAGCCAGAGAACTTCCGCGTCTAAGTGATCATCGGGGAGGTCACTTGGGCGCACAGGTATTTCCCGTAAATATGAAACGTACTAAGATCTTGCTTCCCTTTCAGGTCTCTTTTGGTGGTAGGTCTGCTACCGGCAGTGCTTTCGTGGATTCAGGGTCCTCTACTAATATCATGTCTGTGGAATTTGCTATGTCCCTTGCTATGCCTCTTATTGATTTGCCTAAACCTGTCCCGGTAGTGGGTATCGACGCCACTCCTCTTGCTAATGGTTATTTTACACAGCATACCCCTGTTTTTGAACTCCTTGTTGGCTCCATGCATTTGGAGCAATGCTCTGTACTGTTGATGCAGGGATTATCGTATGATTTGGTTCTAGGTCTTCCCTGGTTGCAGTTGCATAATCCTACGTTTGACTGGAATACTGGGGAGCTAACCAAATGGGGTAATGAATGTTGTACGTCATGTTTTTCTGTTAATTCAATTTCTCCCCCTAAGGAGGCGAATACGCTACCCGAGTTTGTTCAGGACTTCGCTGATGTTTTCTCTAGGGAGGCCTCCGAAGTGTTACCTCCTCATAGAGAATACGATTGCGCTATCGAATTGGTACCAGGAGCTAAGCTTCCTAAGGGTAGGATATTTAATCTTTCTTGTCCCGAACGTGAAGCTATGAGAGTGTATATCCAGGAATCCCTGGCCAAGGGTTACATTCGTCCCTCTTCTTCTCCGGTAGGTGCTGGCTTCTTCTTCGTGGGGAAGAAGGATGGTGGTCTTAGGCCATGCATTGACTACCGTAGCCTGAATAAGGTCACGGTAAGGAACCAGTATCCCCTTCCTTTGATTCCTGATCTCTTTAATCAGGTTCAGGGGGCCCAATGGTTTTCTAAATTGGATCTACGGGGGGCGTATAACCTTATTCGCATCAAAGAGGGGGATGAGTGGAAGACTGCGTTTAACACGCCCGAAGGCCATTTCGAATACCTCGTCATGCCCTTTGGGTTGTGTAATGCCCCTGCGGTCTTCCAGAATTTCATAAATGAGATTTTGAGAAATTACCTGGGGATTTTTCTGGTAGTGTACCTTGATGACATACTGGTGTTTTCCAAGGACTGGTCCTCCCACGTGGAGCATGTCAGGAAGGTGCTCCAGGTCCTTCGGGAAAATAAACTGTTTGCCAAAACCGAAAAATGTGTGTTTGGGGTACAGGAGATTCCATTTTTGGGTCAAATCCTTACTCCTCATGAATTCCGCATGGACCCCGCCAAGGTTCAGGCTGTGGCGGAATGGGTCCAACCTGCCTCCCTGAAGGCGTTACAGTGTTTTTTGGGGTTTGCTAATTATTACAGGAGATTTATTGCTAACTTCTCGGTCATCGCTAAGCCCCTTACGGACCTCACTCGCAAAGGTGCTGATCTCCTCCACTGGCCTCCTGAGGCTGTCCAGGCTTTTGAGGTCCTTAAGAAGTGCTTTGTCTCGGCCCCGGTGCTGGTTCAGCCCAACCAAATTGAGCCATTTATCGTGGAAGTTGACGCATCTGAGGTGGGAGTGGGGGCTGTCTTGTCCCAGGGTACCAGGTCCCTCACCCATCTTCGCCCCTGTGCCTACTTCTCCAGGAAGTTTTCGCCAACTGAAAGTAACTATGATATTGGCAACCGCGAACTCTTAGCCATTAAATGGGCATTTGAAGAGTGGCGCCACTTCCTGGAGGGGGCTAGGCACCAGGTAACGGTCCTTACCGACCACAAGAATCTGGTTTTCCTAGAATCTGCCCGGAGGCTAAACCCGAGACAAGCTCGATGGGCGTTATTTTTTACCAGATTCAATTTTTTGGTTACCTATAGGGCTGGGTCTAAAAATATTAAGGCTGATGCACTGTCGCGTAGCTTCATGGCCAGCCCTCCTTCGGAGGAAGATCCTGCTTGTATTTTGCCTCCAGCTATAATCATTTCCTCGATCGATTCTGATTTAGTCTCTGAAATTGCTGCTGATCAAGGTTCAGCTCCCGGGAACCTTCCTGAGAACAAGCTGTTTGTTCCCCTGCAATTCCGGCTAAGGGTACTTAGGGAAAATCATGACTCCGCACTATCTGGTCATCCAGGCATCCTGGGTACCAAACACCTCATTACCAGAAATTATTGGTGGCCTGGGTTGCCTAAAGACGTTAAGGCCTACGTCGCCGCTTGTGAGGTTTGTGCTAGGTCCAAGACTCCCAGGTCCCGACCAGCGGGCTTACTGCGTTCGTTGCCCATTCCCCAGAGACCTTGGACACATATCTCCATGGATTTTATCACCGATTTGCCTCCATCCCAAGGCAAGTCGGTGGTGTGGGTGGTGGTGGACCGCTTCAGTAAGATGTGCCACTTTGTGCCCCTCAAGAAACTACCCAACGCCAAAACGTTGGCTACCTTGTTTGTCAAACACATCCTGCGTCTCCATGGGGTCCCTGTCAATATTGTTTCGGACAGAGAGGTACAATTTGTTTCATTGTTTTGGAGAGCCTTCTGTATGAAGTTGGGGATTGATCTGTCCTTCTCCTCTGCCTTCCATCCTGAAACCAATGGCCAAACGGAGAGGACTAATCAATCTCTAGAACAATATTTAAGGTGTTTTGTCTCTGACTGTCAATTTGATTGGGTCTCTTTCATTCCCCTCGCCGAATTTTCCCTTAATAACCGGGTCAGTAACTCGTCAGGGGTCTCTCCTTTTTTTTGTAATTTTGGGTTTAATCCACGGTTCTCCTCCGTTTCACCTGGTAGTTCCAACAATCCTGAGGTAGAGGTCGTTCATCGGGAACTGTGCACAGTCTGGGCCCAGGTTCAGAAAAACCTAGAGGTGTCCCAGAGCGTACAAAAAACTCAGGCTGATAAAAAACGTTCTGCTAACCCCCTGTTTATGGTCGGGGATCTGGTGTGGTTGTCGTCTAGGAACTTGCGTCTCAAGGTTCCGTCCAAGAAGTTTGCTCCCCGGTTTATTGGGCCGTATAAGGTCATTGAGGTCCTCAATCCTGTCTCCTTCCGGCTGGAGTTACCCCCGTCTTTTCGGATACACGACGTGTTTCATGCCTCCCTCCTCAAACGCTGCTCCCCGTCCTTGGCTCCCTCGAGGAGACCTCCTATTCCCATCCTCACCCCGGAGGGGGTGGAATTCGAGGTGGCCAGGATTGTGGACAGCAAGATGGTCCAAGGCTCCCTCCAGTACCTGGTCCATTGGAGAGGATACGGGCCCGAGGAGAGGACTTGGGTACCCGCCCGGGATGTTCACGCTGGGGTATTGGTCAGGAGGTTCCACCTGCGTTTCCCCAGTAAGCCAGGTCCACTTAGAAAGGGGTCCGGTGGCCCCTCATAAAAGGGGGGGTACTGTAAAGGATCTGCCAGGCACAGCGGGGTTAACTCCCAGAACTAATCAGTCAGCACCTGAGAATACATCCCTGAGACTGACTCCTGCTTCCACCATTCAGGCTGGCAGGCTTAGGAGTGGGAGAGCCTATCGTAACCTGGCCAGACTCAGCTAGCTCCCGCCCTCGGTCTATTTAAGCCTGCACTTCCTGTCCCTCGGTGCTTGTTATTGCTTTGTTTCTTTCCTTGTGGTTCCTGGCCCAGCTACAGCTCCTGCTATTTTTGATCCTGCTCCATACCGACCCTGGCTTACCGACTACTCTTCTGCTTTTCGTTTTGTACCTCGCACACTCCTGGCTTGACTCGGCTCGTTCACCACTCTGGTTGCTCACGGTGTTGCCGTGGGCAACGGCCCCTTTTCCTTGCTTGTGTTCCTTGTATGTTTGTCGTGTTTGTCGTGCACTTACTGAGCGCAGGGACCGCCGCCCAGTTGTACCCCGTCGCCTAGGGCGGGTCGTTGCAAGTAGGCAGGGACAGAGTGGCGGGTAGATTAGGGCTCACTTGTCCGTCTCCCTACCCCCTGCCATTACAATTTCCCTGTATGGATTCCTCTACGCTACTTTTACCATGTTAATGCACTATTTCGGGATCTAATATGGCATAAGGGTCACCCTAGACTTAAATTGGAAATCTTACAATGAGCAAAGCATGACGGTGGGTTGGCCATACCTAATCCTTGGTTATACTTCCTTGCATCCCAATGTCAACATTTTAAGTGTTGGGGGGAACCTTTTCCGAATGGATCTAATGGTGCGATCTTGCAGTTTCAGTTTGGTCCCTCTGTTTTACTGTCTGTTTTGGAAGCAGGTCCCTCTTTGCTTTTAGGTAAAAACATGCCCACCTATACGCTAATGCACAAAGTTTGTGAAAAGGCACGGTCCATTAGAGCTATAGAGGAATGCACAGCTTTTACTCCTTTATGGGGTAATAGGGCACTTCAGGAGTTCTTTTCTCTTGAAGGCTTTGAGGATTGGCGGTTGAAGGGCATCTTCCGTGTGTCGCAGTTACTCCATGATTATACATTTAAAACTTATCAACAGCTTCAGGAGGAATTTGGATTCCCCCGAAGTTCTTTTTACCAGTATTTACAGATAAGACATGCATATGATGCCCAAAGGAAGGTCGTTGATTTGACTTTACATTCAAATGGGTTGTTGGCTGTATTGCATACTGGGAGGGGCACCTCTGGTGTTATTTCAACTATTTATCAACTATTGCTAGGTAAATTTTTGGATAAGTATCCCTTGATTGCTTCTCGAAAATGGGAGCGGGATATGGGTCCCATCTCTGAAGAACAATTATCGGATATCATGGAAGCAGTCCCGAATGTTTCTCTTAGTGAGGCTGGGCGCCTTTCCCAACTATACATTATTCATAGAGTATATAAGACCACTAAATTTATTTTCAACATTGGTGTACGTGGTGATTCTACCTGTCCCAGGTGCTCGGAAGATGGGGCTGATCATATGCATATGTTGTGGTCCTGTCCACTTTAACACCATACTGGTCGGAGGTACTGAAACTGATTCAGGATGCTTATGGGATTGCTTGTTTTGTGGTGTGTTACACATATACAGACTCCTGTCTTGGGTTAGCTTGCTATTGCATAGTTGCTATACATAGCTAGAAAACGTATTGCACTACACTGGATACAGGGCGCCCCGCCGACTACGAGTGAATTCATTGCTAAAGTGAATAAAATTATTGTATTGGAAAAAAACGTGTATGTAAAGCGCAATGCTCTTAACATTTTTTAATCCATATGGGGTCCATGGTTGTGCGTATTGGATCTTGCATCATAAGCTGTGCTCATAGGTATTTTCTGGCTGAAGATTCTCTATGTCGTACCCTGATTAAATGTATATACTGGAGGGGATAAGAATGGGTGGTTTAAGGGAGGTCTCTGTTTGCCTTGAAAATGTATTGTAATTGTTCTCATGTGAATTGCTTATTTGCTGTTTGGAATATGTATCACCGCATACGTCTTTTCTTTCTGTCAAATATGATGGTGCCTGGGGAGGGTTAGGGGAGGGTTTTGTATGTTTTCTTTTGTTTTGTTTTGTACTGTATAATTTTGAAACTTCAATAAAAAAATATCTGATTTAAAAAAAAAAAAGAAAAACCAAGACACAAAGATACGCCAAAAATAGCGCTTAAGTAAGATGCGCACAATTTATTGAGAGGTACACACCTCTTAAAAAAATTAGGCGCATCTCTAAATGACCGTGCAACAGAAATTCAAGTCTACTTCACCTGTGAGCTGGAGAAAATTTGTGCTATACTTTACTCCACATTCTGGCATAAATTATAGTAAAGTTGTTAGGCTGCAGGTGGCTACGTTGCCTTCTGTTAAGCTCCGCCAAGCTCCAGCCACTTTTTGGAAAAGCGGTGAAGGTGGCCTAAATGCATCAAAAGTCACATTTTTTTGCCCAGAACTTAGTGAATTCCCCCCAACATGTTGAGAAATGTTTCCAAAAAAAGTCAAAAAAACTGGTCAGATATCCAATTTAGACCATATTAAACCAAAGATTATCAATTGGTAACAGCAATACTTCAATGCTAAGAATAGCATGAATATCCACTCCTTCATTCAGCTAATCAGTGGATATCCAGGGGCAGGGGCGTAACGTGGAATACCTGGGCCCCATAGCACACTTTTGACTGGCCCCCCCTCCCCTGGGTGCCACACACAGCCCCCCTTGTAGAAAGTGCCCCCAGAAGATTCTGCCACACAGCACCACCTTGTAGGTAGTGCCCTTTGTAGATTGTGCTATACAGCCCCCCTGTAGATAGTGTCACACCCACTTGTAGATAGCACCCCCACCTCCCCTCTGTAGATAGCGCCATACAGACCCCCCTACTATAAATAGCGCCATCTATCCTGTAGATAGCGCCATACAACTCCCCTCCTGTAGATAGCATGATACAGACACCCCTCTTGTAGATAGTGCCATACAGACCCCCCTCATGTAGATAGCGCCATACAGAACCCCTCCTGTAGATAGCTCCATACAGCTCCCCCTCCTGTAGATAGAGCCATAAAGCTCCCCCTCCTGTAGATAGCGCCATACAGCTCCCCCTCCTGTAGATAGTGCCATACAGCTCCCCCTCCGCTAGTTAGCACCATACAGCTCCCCCACTCCTGTAGATAGCGCCATATGTAGCAAAGTTAAAGGGGTTGTCCCACAAAACACCTGTATCACCTATCCACAGGATAGGGGATACATGTGTGATCGCTGGGTGTCCGACCGCTAGGACCCCCAGTGATTAGAACGGGGGACAGAAAGTTCCCTGAAGTGTTCCATGAGAAGCATGGAACTTCCGGGGTCTGTATCTGGCTTGTGTGTTCGTAAGCACCATAGAAATGAATTGAGCGCCGGTCACGCACACACACAAGCGCTCAATTCATTTCTGTGGAGATGCCGGACACAATTGCCAGACACAGACCCCGGAAGTCCCATGCTTCTCATGGAGCACTTCGGGGGACTTTCGGAACCCCGTTCTCCTTATCGCTAGGGGTCCCAGCAGTCGGACCCCCAACAATCACATATGTATCCCCTATCCTGTGGATAGTGGATACATGTGTTTTATTTGGACAACCCCTTTAATGGCAGAGCTGGGAGATACCTCCCTGCTCCGGCGATGTGTGTTCAATAGTATACTCCTTCATTCAGCTAATCAGTGGATATCCAGGGGCAGGGGCGTAACGTGGAATACCTGGGCCCCATAGCACACTTTTGACTGGCCCCCCTCCCCTGGGTGCCACACACAGCCCCCCTTGTAGATAGTGCCCCCAGAAGATTCTGCCACACAGCACCACCTTGTAGGTAGTGCCCTTTGTAGATTGTGCTATACAGCCCCCCTATAGATAGTGTCACACCCACTTGTAGATAGCACCCCCACCTCCCCTCTGTAGATAGCGCCATACAGACCCCCCTACTATAAATAGCGCCATCTATCCTGTAGATAGCGCCATACAACTCCCCTCCTGTAGATAGCATGATACAGACACCCCTCTTGTAGATAGTGCCATACAGACCCCCCTCATGTAGATAGCGCCATACAGAACCCCTCCTGTAGATAGCTCCATACAGCTCCCCCTCCTGTAGCTAGAGCCATAAAGCTCCCCCTCCTGTAGATAGCGCCATACAGCTCCCCCTCCTGTAGATAGTGCCATACAGCTCCCCCTCCGCTAGTTAGCGCCATACAGCTCCCCCCACTCCTGTAGATAGCGCCATATGTAGCAAAGTTAAAGGGGTTGTCCCACAAAACACCTGTATCACCTATCCACAGGATAGGGGATACATGTGTGATCGCTGGGTGTCCGACCGCTAGGACCCCCAGTGATTAGAACGGGGGACAGAAAGTTCCCTGAAGTGTTCCATGAGAAGCATGGAACTTCCGGGGTCTGTATCTGGCTTGTGTGTTCGTAAGCTCCATAGAAATGAATTGAGCGCCGGTCACGCACACACACAAGCGCTCAATTCATTTCTGTGGAGATGCCGGACACAATTGCCAGACACAGACCCCGGAAGTCCCATGCTTCTCATGGAGCACTTCGGGGGACTTTCGGAACCCCGTTCTCCTTATCGCTAGGGGTCCCAGCAGTCAGACCCCCAACAATCACATATGTATCCCCTATCCTGTGGATAGTGGATACATGTGTTTTATTTGGACAACCCCTTTAATGGCAGAGCTGGGAGATACCTCCCTGCTCCGGCGATGTGTGTTCAATAGTATCTGCTTCTTAGGGACACAGATACTATTGAATGTGGTGTCGCTACCGCTGTAGCAGCCATAGCGGCGCCACCGGCATGGGGGGGCCCATGATGGCGGGTGGCACAGGCCCCCCTCATGCCGCGGGCCCCATAGCAGCCGCTATGGCTGCTACAGCAGTAGTTATGCCACTGCCCAGGGGGTAAGACCACCACCCATCCCACATTGATGACTTATGCTAAACATAGACCATCAATGTATATTCCCAGAAAACCATGCACCATGGAATTTAAACCAGGCAGATTGTTTGATGCATAGCGGACTGTGAACTTATGCAAAGGTTATCAAACAACAAAGGAAATCCTTGCCCTTTCTTCAGAGATCCAGGAGAAAATTCTCAGATCAAGGGGTTTCCATGCCGGGTACCAGAGCTCCAAGAACCAGAAAGCATGAAGAGAACAGGGGTACGAACCCACAGAGAGGAGGTTACCTAAGACTGAGGAAGATCCTTCTTTATCTTTTTATATAACTTCTGATGCCGATAACCCTCTGGTGGGCGGAAGGCTGACATCTTTCGCATCAGCCTGGCCAGAACAGGAATTAGATCCCTGGGTTATAGATGTTATACCTGAAGGCTATGCAATAAGTTTTCCTTCTATGCTGGAGCCAAATATTCAGGTTACCAGGATTCCAACAGAAAGTCTAGAAAGATCCTTGCTGCTCAAGAAAGAAAGAGACCACAAATTTAGTCGATGCTCTTCTCTAGTCAGGAAATTTCATGGCTACTTTGGATTTTTTTTCTTCAAAAAAATAATCTTCACATCCCTATAAGGGGCCGTTCACATATGTCCGGCGTCCGCTTCAGTTTACCTCCGGCGTGTTGAAGAAAAGCCGGAGGTAAACTGATGCTAGAACGGATCCCAATATCTGGGATCTATTCTGGCACAGGGGACATCAGTTGTGGCACCGTATGGCGCCGGATCTCCCTGGGAGCCACATCCACTTTCCGGCAGCACCCAGCAGGAAGATGGATGTGAGCTAGGAGCGGAATCCCCGGTCATAGCATTGCCGGTTATTCCGCTACAGGCTGAGACCCTGGTGACTAACCCCTCACCCGTCCCGGATTCAGCGGGACAGTCCCGGATTCCGGGCGGTGTCCCGCTGCTCCATGCAGCCAGGGGCATGTCCCGCTGTCAACTCTGTTTGCGTCCTCAGGACGCAGACACAGTTGAACTTAATACTGTAGCAGGGAAAGATCAAGTCCCTGCTTCAGAATGAGTTCAGAGCGGAGGAGCAGAGGGAGCTCCTTCGCTCACCAATAATTCCCCGGGCACAGCACTACTTTAAGCGCTGTGCTCGGGGAAGCCCTTGACATCACTGTCCATATATGGACAGTGCCATCAGGGGGTCCTCCAAGAGAGAATCCCTGGCCACAGCATCCGCAAAGCTCTGGCTGGGGATTCCTCTGCTAGAGGGATCTTCAGTGGCGCTATCTACAGGGGGTACTGTGGCATTATATACAGAGGGTACTGCGGCATTATCTACAGGGCATGTGTGGCACTATATACAGGGGGTGAGTAGCACTATATACAGGGGAGGGGGTGGCACTATCTAAAGAAGGCACTTCAGCATTATCTATAGGGGTTGTGTGGCACCATATACAGAGGGCACT
Source organism: Rhinoderma darwinii (assembly GCF_050947455.1). Taxonomy (NCBI): domain Eukaryota; kingdom Metazoa; phylum Chordata; class Amphibia; order Anura; family Rhinodermatidae; genus Rhinoderma; species Rhinoderma darwinii. The sequence continues at coordinate 205,591,588 of NC_134688.1, forward strand.
GTGGCATTAGCTACAGGGGGTGCGTGGCACTATATACAGGGGGTGTGTCACTGTCTACAGAGGGCACTGCGGTATTATCTGTAGGGGGTGTGTGGCACTATATACAGGGGCACATTTTCAGAGCCTAGACTACCATTTTGTGTACCATTGTGGTAAGAACTGGTGTTAAAAACGGATGGTAAAAACTGATGACATCTAACAACAACTGATGGTTTTGTAGTAAAAATCGTGAAAAAGCCTGATAGCAACTGATACATTTTCGCATCAGTTTTTGCATCAGTTGTAATCACTTGATAGACGAAAAAAACTGATGCTGATACAACTGATATATGTGAACCTATAAAAGATCTCACAAACGTTTCCAGAGGGTTGCATTTCCAATAAAACGGCAAGGCATTACCATTTCCAGCGCCTGCCTTTCGTGCTATCAGCTCCAATAATTTTTTTACTTTTTTTAATCAATAACGAGGCAGGCATCAAATATATACGAAGAATGGGGGCTTGTAGTGTTATCCTGTATGAATTCCTGTAATGTCTATGGCCACGGCCCGTCGTTCTGACTTACCCCTCGACGGCCATGGACATGTGTGTTCCCATTGAGCGTTGTCCCCCAGTGAGGCGCCAGCACTCTCTTCCTGGTATCGAGACTGTCTCCCAGAGGGCGCGCGCGCGTGCGCCCGCATGTGCGTGCACGGTCTTAAAGGGCCAGTGCGCGCATAATTGCAGGAAGTCTGCAATCAAGCCCAGAATGTTACTGGACTATAAAAAGGGCTCTGCCCTCTTGTTTTTTGCCTGAGCGTTGTTCGTTACCCAAAGTTTGTCTTGCAAATGGTCTCCTAGTGTCTTCCAGTTACCAAGTGTTACCTGTTCCTGTATCCTGTATCCCGTGCTATTCTGGTCTAGTGCCGTGCTGAGCTGTTGTCATGTTGTGCTGTATTCCACGCCTGTTCCGCTACTCTACGCCTGACGTCTGCCTGCTGTCTGGTCCCAGCTGAGCCTGCCTTGCTACTGTCTACATTGCCTCAAGTGCCCTTTCTGGACTATAGACTCTGTACTATACCTGTTTGGCCAGCTGCCATCCCGCTACGCGGTACGGCCCAGTGGGTCCACACCCCGCATCGTAACAGTTCCATACCATTAGTTGGCCTTTAAGCTGGGCCAATGCTGGGCAGTGAGGGTAAAGGGAACATCCTTGTGGAACGCAATCGCAACACCGAGAGTCAGACCTGGGGGAGCAACCATGGAACCATTTGGGAAAGTGTTAATGAGCAATTTTGGAATTTTCCCTTCCTTAAAGTGTGTTTCTTGTAAAAATTCAAAAGATTATCTATCTTTTTTCAACAAAGTCAAGTGTTGGGTGCGTTTCTTAGGCAAATTCAAGCCTTTAACTTTGTATGACACTAAGTTAGCAAATGCCATAGTAGTTGAATTGAGGCTTACTTCTATAGGTGTTTGACTAATTAATACTGACTCTCTAAACGAAAAATGGTTGGAATGGGAAAGGAGGCTTCTATTCTCCTGGTCCTCCAGAAGACTGAAATCCTTGTTCAATTGAGTCTCCTCATGCTGAAGTTTGTGGAAGTAACAGAAGGTAATGGTAACCACAGACTCCAGATGCTCCACGCGTTGGCCAATGGTTTGTATGTTTATTTTGTTGTCCGATAGATCTGTGAGGACTAAGTTAAGTGCCTGTAAGACTATTTTGTTGAGACAGGAGTACGAGAACTGTGCCTGCTCTGAACCAGAGGATGCCAAAGATACTTACCTACTCAGATTGGTCTGATCCAGGAGATTCATCCTTTGGATCTTGCCAGGAATCTGTGCATGTACTTGAAAGAACCAAAGCGTTCAGACAGTCTGGGAATATTTTTATCAGACCCCCAGACGAAGGCTCGAGGGCCGAAACGCGCGTCGGGGTTGATGCCAGACAGTGCCAACTGTGACATGGGTAAGACGTTTTGCTTCATTTCAGCCGTTCCTTCCATGCATGTATTCCTTTGATGGTTATACATGTGCGAGTGGACTGTTGCTCTCTCCAACTCCTGCATCTGGCTGTGATTAATATCACCGCCTGGTGTGATCCTCACCCATTACACTGGGTGCAGGACTGTGTGCACTATAGCTACACTCATATTTATTTATTTATATATTTATTTATTCATTTATTTATTTATTTCATTTATTCATTCATTTATGAATTAGGAATTGCTCATTTCTTCCCCTTGTCACTTTGTTATTTAATGTATTACAACTCTAACATTGCCTACATCACTGTCTGGCATCTTTTTCATACTGTGGCCATCATCTTTAACTTTTAAATGTCTTTTGTTATCTGTTCTAATAAAATTTGTCATTTTTAACCAAACCTTGGTGTGTCGGACTCCGTTTCTAGGTTTATAATAAAATATTTTTATCACAGTCTTAGGAGAGAAGAAGAGCTTCAAAAGCCACCCTAGCCAGATGGCGAAGAGAAGTAATTGAGATCTGTTACAAACTCGCGGATAAGACTCCTCCTGAGGGGATGACTTGATTCAGATAGAGTAGAGCAACCTCTTCAGTGGAAGGCAGAAGATTTCGTTGACTGAATTTGAGGTGCAGCTTCCTGGTCTAACGTTGATACCATCATGAAGAATTACAGACTAGACATTTGGGCTAGTCTTCATTTCCCTTCTTACCTTCAAAGACTCTGGAAAGCTTTGTGTCAGGAGCCTTCTGAGCGTGGCAAGCTTCAAAGAACAAGTTAGGACTTGCATTCTAGAAATTTGTTTTTTTTTGTTGAAAAAACGATTAAAACTATGGAAAAAATAAAATGATGACTTGTACAGGATTAGGGAAGACAGTTCATAGCAAGTACAGACCAGATGACATGATATGTAGCGCCGTTTGTTCACAAAATATTTTATACTATAAAATGCATTTTATAATCACAAAATAAGTGTAAATGTAATTATGTGACAATTTTATTATCACAAAGAATAACTACAAGCAATATGTTTGGGACACAGAGAATATAAATTCTATATAAGAGTATACTCTTTCACAAAGAATTGGACTTTATGCGCCACAAAAATCTAAACTGATTTTGTGTCTGAAAATGTCATAAAATGGTATTATGTCTCACAAAATGATATTTTGTAGCACTAATGTAAAGGCCTGGAGGAGTTTATGAGCAGAATGTCAAAAAACAACATTCTGTAACATATAAATAATGTTAATGACATAATACCCTTCTGTGACACAGAATACTATTTTGTGTCACAGAATGCTATTGTGTGGCACCAAATATTATTTTGTTTAAAGGGGGGTGCTATTTTAGTGGGTACGCTGAGTAGTGTCGCCCACCATCACTATCTACTTTTATTAGAATCACTAGGGTTATGCCCAATTCCCCTCCTTTTTCCCATGTATCCTCACTTTCTATTACCTTAGGCCTTATTTAGATGGCCGTGTTTGGTCCGTGATTTACGCACCTCATGTCAGCAGTATTTCCCGGACTGATCACAGTTGAAGGAGCCGAGTTCCTAGCATCATAGTTATCTATGATGCTAGGAGTCCCTGCCAGAATACTGTCCCATGCTGTAATTAGGTTTTCTGTACAGGACAGTATTCCCACAGGGAGGAAGGCATCATAGATAACTATGATACTATGAGTCCCGCTCCCTGAACTGTGGTTGGCTCAAATATTGCCGACACACGGTTCCGTATATCACGGACCGAACACAGCCATCTGAATAAGTTCTAAGGCCAGATTCATATAAACGAGTGCAAACTCAGACGTGAAAAACTAACGTTTTTCACATTCGAGTTGCACACATTTTCACGGATCCGCATAGACTTGAGTCTATGGAAGGATCTGTGAAAACTGGAGAAAATAAGACATGTTCTATTTTTCAATGGACCCTTCACACGGTCTGTTGAAACAACGGCCATGTGAATGGCCCCATTGAAATACATGCGTCCGTGTGACAGCCGTTGTTTTAACGGCCGTCACATGGAAGTATACTACGGTAGTCTGAATAAGCTCTAGGTAGTAATTTAATAACGTTTTAAAAAATATACAAAAAAAGCAAAGTAAGACACATGTACAGGACACATGTACAGGACTATATAGAGGACATATCACACAGGACAAATGTTCAGGACATTATAGAGGACAGATCAAACGACACATGTACAGGAATATATAGGGGACAGATCACACAGGACAAATGTACAGGACATTACAGAGGACAGATCACACGGCACATGTACAGGACTATATAGAAGACAAATCACACAGGGTTACATGTACAGGACATTATAGAGGACAGTTCACACAGGACACATCTACAGGACAGATCTCACAGGACAAATGTACAGGACATTATAGAGGACAGATCACACGGGGTGACATGTACATGACGATATAGGGGACAGATCACACAACGTGACATGTACAGGACTATATAGAGGACAGATCACACATTGGTGACATGTACAGGATGATATAGAACACAGATCACACAGGGTGACATGTACAGGAGATTATAGAGGACAGATCACACAGAGTGACATGTATAGAACTAAATAGAGAACAGATCACACAGGGTGACATGTACAGGACTATATAGAGGACAGATCACACAGGGTGACAAGTACAGGACATTATAGAGGACAGATCACACATGATGACATGTACAGGACTATATAGAAGTCAGATCACACAGGTTGACATGTACAGAACTATATAGAGGAGAGATCACATGGGCCACATGTACAGGACATTATAGAGGACAGATCACATGGGGTGACATGTGCAGGACGATAAATGGGACAGATCCCACAATGTGACATGTACAGGACATTATAGAGGACAGACCACACAGGGTGACATGTACAGAACTATGTAGAGGACAGATCACACAGGGTGACATGTACAGAACTATATAGAGGACAGTTCACACAGGACACGTATACAGGACAGATCACAGAGGACAAATGTACAGGACATTATAGAGAACAGATCACATGGGGTGACATGTACAGGACGATATAGGGGACATATCACACAACGTGACATGTACAGGACATTATAGAGGACAGATCACACAGGGTGACATGTACAGAACTTTATAGAGGACAGATCACACAGGGTGACATGTATAAGACTATATAGAGAACAGATCACACAGGGTGACAAGTAAAGGACATTATAGAGGACAGATGACACATGATGACATGTGCAAGACTATATAGAGGACAGATCATACAGGGTGACATGTACATGACTATATAGAGAACAAATCATACAGGGTGACATGTACAGGACATTATAGAGGACAGATCATCCAGGACACATATACAGGACTATATAGAAGACAGATCACACAGGGTGACATGTACAGGACTATATAGAGGACCGATCACACTGGACACATGTACAGGACATTATAGAGGACAGTTCACACAGGACACATGTACAGGAAAGATCAGAGAGTGACATGTACAGCACATTATAGAGGACAGATCACCTAGGACGCATGTACAGGACTATATAGAGGACAGATCACACAGGGTGACATGTACAGTACATTAAGGAGAACAGATCACACAGTGACATGTATAGCACATTATAGAGGACAGATCACACATGATGACATGTACACGACTATATAGAGGACAGATCACACAGGGTGACATGTACATGACTATATAGAGGACACATCACATGGGCCACATGTACAGGACATTATAGAGGACAGCTCACACAAGACACATATATAGGACAGATCACACAGGGTGACATGTACAGGACATTATAGAGAACAGATCACACAGTGTGACATGTGCAGAACATTATAGAGGACAGATCCCAAAGGGCACATGTACATGATTATATAGAGGACAGATCACACAGGGTGACATGTACAGGACTATATAGAGGACAGATCACACAGGACACATGTACAGGGCATTATAGAGGACAGTTCACACAGGACACATGAACAGGACAGATCACACAGGGTGACATGTACAGGACATGAAAGAAGACAGATCACACAGGGTGACATGTACAGGACTATATAGAGAACAAATCATACAGGGTGACATGTACAGGACATTATAGAGGACAGATCATCCAGGACACATGTACAGGACTATATAGAAGACAGATCACACTGGGTGACATGTACAGGACTATATAGAGGACCGATCACACTGGACACATGTACAGGACTATACAGAGGACAGATTTCACAGGGCAACATGTACAGGACTATATAGTGGACAGATCACACAGGGTGACATGTACAGGACTATATAGAGGACAGATCACACAGGGTGACATGTACAGGACATTATGGAGGACAAATCACACATGGTGACATGTACAGGACTATATATAGAGGACAGATAACATAGGACACATGTACAGGACAGTATAGAGGACAGTTTACACAGGACACATGTACAGTACAGATCACACAGGACAAATGTATGGAACGTTATAGAGGACGGATCACACAGGGTGACATGTACAGTACATTATAGAGGACAGATAACACGGGGTGACATGTACAGGACGATATAGAGGACATATCACAAAGGGTGACATGTACATGACATTATAGAGGACAGATCACACATGGTGACATGTACAGGACTATATAGAGGACAGATTACACAGGGTGACATGTACAGGACTATTTAGAGGACAGATCACACAGGACAGATGTACAGGACAGTATAGAAGACCGTTTACACAGTACACATGTACAGGACAGATCACACAAGACAAATGTACAGGACCTTATAGTGTATAGATCACACAGCGTGATATGTAAAGAACATTATAGAGGACAGATCACAGGGGGTGACATGTACAGGACTATATAGCTGACAGATCACACAGGGTGACAAGTACAGGACGTTATAGAGGACATATCACACATGATGACATGTACAGGACTATATAGAGGAAAGATCACACAGGGTGATATGTACAGGACTATATAGAGGACAGATCACACGGGACACATCTACAGGACATTATAGAAGACAGTTCACACCGGACACATGTACAGGACAGATCACACATGGTGACATGTACAGGACATTATAGAGGACAGATCACACAGGTTGACATGTACATGACATTATAGAGGACAACTCACACAGGGTGACACGTGCAGGACTATATAGAGGACAGATCACACAAGACACATGTACAGGACATTTACAGAGGACAGTTCACACAGGATGACATGTACAGGACTATATAGAGGACAGATCACACTGGATGACATGTACAGGACTATATAGAGGACAGATCCCTCAGGATGACATGTGCAGGACCATATAGAGGACAGATCACAATAGGTGACATGTACAGGACTATATAGAGGACAGATCACACAGAACACATGTACATGACATTATAGAGGAGAGATCTCACAGGATGACATGTACAGGACTATATAGAGAACAGACCACAGAGGACACTGGTACAGGACTATATAGAGGACAGATCACACAGGACACATGTACATGACATTATAGAGGACAGATCACACAGGACATTTGTACATGACATTATAGAGGACAGATCTCACAGAATGACATGTACAGGACTATATAGAGAACAGACCACAGAGGACACTGGTACATGACTATATAGAGGACAGATCACACAGGACACATGTACATGACATTATAGAGGACAGATCACACAGGACATTTGTACATGACATTATAGAGGACAGATCTCACAGAATGACATGTACAGGACTATATAGAGAACAGACCACAGAGGACACTGGTACAGGACTATATAGAGGACAGATAACACAGGACACATGTACATGACATTATAGAGGATAGATCACACAGGATGGCATGCACGGGACTAAACAGGACAGAACACACAGGACACATGTACAGGACTATATAGAGGACAGATCAAACAGGACACATGTACATGACTATATAGAGGACAGATCACACAGGACACATGTACATGACATTATAGAGGACAGATCACACAGGACATTTGTACATGACATTATAGAGGACAGATCTCACAGAATGACATGTACAGGACTATATAGAGAACAGACCACAGAGGACACTGGTACAGGACTATATAGAGGACAGATAACACAGGACACATGTACATGACATTATAGAGGATAGATCACACAGGATGGCATGCACGGGACTAAACAGGACAGAACACACAGGACACATGTACAGGACTATATAGAGGACAGATCAAACAGGACACATGTACATGACTATATAGAGGACAGATCACACAGGACATTTGTACATTACATTATAGAGGACAGATCACACAGGATGACATGTACAGGACTATATAGAGGACATATCACACATGTACAGGACATTATAGAGGACAGATCACAGAATAGTACATATAGGCTAGACCATATAAAATGCAGTGTTTACATCACCTTCTTCTGACTAGCTCCGTATACTATAATGTGGCCGTGTGGATTATTTTCAGGACAGGTATCAGGACTGCTCGATTTAGCAGAATTAATTATTTATCCACTGACGATTGCACTTTAATCTAAAACCTACTTAATCTGTCATCCATAAATGCTAATCTAGGTGAGAAGCGATTGACCGGCTACAGTTGTTCTTGGTTACATTTTAGCAGTTTATGGAAGGGTATGAGAATTACTGACCAGGCTCTTGATTCTTATGTCATGTTGAGGGGCAAGTATGATACTTATGTAGATTTGACATGCAGCATCCTGGGAAAGCTGGGTGACATTCTGTAGCAGCTGTATGAGCAGACAATTTCTGTAGTCACTTTTGGAAATCAATGACGGAAAAAAAAGTTAAATATAAAAGAGCTGAATACACAGTTTTATTAAACTTTTTGCACTTTTTTTCTATTTTAGATGGAAATTAGAATTGTTGGAATGGTACCCCTTTAATAAGCTGGTCACAGGGTGTCCTGATGCTAGGACCCCCAGCAAACAGTTTTAATCTAAGGGGTAACCTGGCAGTATGTGTACAATTTCCCTGCAGCTCCTCCACAGGAGTACTCAGGCACTACATTTTCCAATGAACTCAATAGGTTGTCCATGTAATGTATGGACATGCTCCTCCAGAGCGACAGATGATTTGTGTATCTATTCACTGCTCTGTCTGACAAGTCTAGTACCCCAAGCCAAGGAAATTTCAACCAAGTACCCCATTGCTATGTTCCTTCGCAATCTTAAAGGAATTGGCCATTTTAATGCTAATCAACGTATATTAACAATGATTATACGCTATACATGCTTTTTTGAAGTGGTGTCCCATTTGGTATATTTCTGAAGTCCCCCCTCCACGCTCGGTCAGCCTTCTGTCCCGTCCTTAAGATGACTGCAGATGGAGGGACATGTGAAGAAACAGGTCATTCAGACTCCTCTATAGTAACACAATGCACAAGAGACTAGAGCAGACGCAATGGAGGAAGCTGAATGACATGTCTCATTATATCCCCCTCCATCTGCAGCCATCTTATGAAATTGCAACATTGGCTATTTGTTGCAGGTTTTACCTTCCCATTGAATTCAATGGAGAAAACCCGCAACAGAAAAGCAGCAATTCCGAAGCATAAACTGACGTGCAGCGGATTAAAAAAATCGTGCAGCAGGTCAATTTATGAACGTTTTTTCTTTGGATTTTTTGCACTGTGTGTGGATGAGATTTATTCAATTCTCATCTACTCTGCTGCTACTGTAATACACTGTGTATTTTCCGCAATGAAATAAGTTTGGAAAATCTGCAGAGTTTATGCTACATGTGAACCTACCCTTATGGTGTGACCCACCCCTAGTACAAATAATAATATTGTCACCACCTTTAGCACAATTATATACCGTCACACACCCCAATACAATTAATGCTGCCGCCACCCACCCCAGTATAATGAATGCCACCATCCACCCCTAGTAATGCCACCCACCTCAGTACAGTTAATGCCACCACCCACCACCAGTAATGTCACCCACATCAGTACAGTTATTGCCATAATGCTACCCACACCAGTACAATTAATGCTACCACCTATCCCTAGTAATGCCACCACCCACCCCAATACAATTAATGCCACCACCCACCCCAGTACAATTAATGCTGCCACCCACCCAAGTACAATTAAAGCCGCCACCTACCCCAGTACAATTAAAGGGATAATCCGGAGACCAAAAATTGCATTGCATTAATATTTTTATGTAAAAAATCACTTACTAATGTACTTTAATTTAAAATTTGGTACTAAATGGTGTCGTTCAAAGCCGGTGAATTGTTCCCGGAAGTCCTGTAGCTGCTCTAATATTGATGACGCGCCACGTGACTGAGGGCTTGCTTCCTGTGCTGTTCATGTCGGCATCAGCTGATGTTCTGCTCGGGGACTCCAGTACTGCTGCCGACATCACTGTACATATGTGGACAGTGACATCAGGGGTTTCCTATCGCTGAAGTCTCCGAGCAGAACATCAGCTGATGCTCTGCTCGGGGACTCTAGTACTACTACCGACGTCACTTCCCATATATTGACAGAGACATTGGAAGCAATGCTGGAGTCCCCGGGCAGAACATCAGCTGATGTTCTGCTCGGGAACTCCAGTGATAGGAAACCCTGACCAAATCTGAAGTCACTGACCAAATGTCGGGAGCAGTGCTGGAGTCCCGAGCAAAGTGCTAATGGATTCTCTGCTCGGGGGACTCCAGCAATAGGCATTGAGACAGCCCCGTGCGGTCATGCCATTGATGACACGCCGACACGAACAGCACAGGAAGCAAGCCCTCAGTCACGTGGGGCCGTGTCGGCCCATCATCAATATTAGAAAAGCGACAGGACTTCCAGGAACAATTCACCGGGTTTGAACGGTACTATTTAGTACCGAATTTTAAATGAAAGTACATTAGTAAGTGACTTCTTTTTGCATAAAAATATTAATGCAATGCATTTTTTAAAAATGTTGGTCCCCGGATAACCCCTTTAAGTATACCATGTAAAATATCTCCTGAAATAATGTGTTTAGTGAAACTGCTTGGATGGATATACAGTAGATAGATATGAGAGAGATACACTCATATGTTTAATACAGAAAAAAGGATCCAAAATTGAGAACAGTGGCAGGAAGTTAGACTCGGATGTCCCCATCTTGTCAGTGCTAACATCTCTTTAAATTAGTCTATTACGAAGATTTTGAAGCTTAATGAGGCCAGTTTTATTCCCTGTTCCCTGTTTACTAAGACATAGACGAGAGCTGTCTAAACAGACCAGAAATGCTATTATCACCAAGCAGTCTTAACCCGTTAGTGACCCGCCCATAGTCTTTTTACGTCGGTCATTAACGGGCCTTATTCTGATGCCATAGACTTTTTACATCGCGGCATCGGAATAAGTAAACAGAGCAGATGTCCCTGCATCTGAGTGGTTTTGGAGAGAGGGAGGGAGCTCCCTCTCATCCCACCGACACCCGGCGATAAGATCGCCGAGTGTCTGTGTCTCTAATGGCAGCCGGGGGCCTAATAAAGTCCCCCAGGTCTGCCTGGAGCGAATGCCTGCTAGGTCATGCCGGAGGCATGACCTAGCAGATGCCTGTCCGTTTTAAACGGACAAGCATAATACACTGCAATACAAAAGTATTGCAGTGTATTATAATAGCGATCGGAGGATCGCATAGTGAAGTCCCCTAGTGGGACTAGTAAAAAAGTTAAAAAAAAGTTTCATAAAGTTAATAAAAAAAAAATGTGAAAAAAAAATGAAAAACCCACTTTTACCCCTTACAAACTGCTTTACTATTAAAAAACCAAAATAAAGTAAAAAAATTACACATATTTGGTATCGCCGCGTCTGTAAAGACCCCGACTATAAAGCTATTACATTACTTAACCCGCACGGTGAACGGCGTAAAAAATTAAATAAAAAACGACGGAAAAATTGCTGTTTTCTGTGAATCCTGACTTTAAAAAAATGTGATTAAAAAGTTGCATCTACTCCAAAATGGTACCAATAAAAACGACAAGTCTTCCCGCAAAAAAAAAGCCCTCATACAACTGCATCGGCGAAAAAATAAAAACGTTACGGCTCTTCAAATATGGAGACACAAAAACAAATAATTTTGAAAAAAAAGCGTTTTTACTGTGTAAAAGTAGTAAAACATACAAAAACTATACAAATTTGATATCGTTGCAATCGTAACAACCCGCTGAATAAATTTATTGTGTTATTTATACCACACGGTAAACCGTGTAGATTTAGGACGCAAAAAAGAGTGGCGAAATTTCAGATTTTTTTCTATCCCCCCCCCCCAAAAAAGTTAATAAAAGTTAATCAATAAATAATATGTACCTAAAAATGGTGCTATTAAAAAATACAACTCGTCCCGCAAAAAACAAGACCTTATACAGCTATGTCGACGCAAAAATAAAAAAGTTATAGCTCTTGGAATGCGACGATGTAAAAACTTAAAAAATAGCTTGGTCATTAAGGTTTAAAATAGGCTGGTCATTAAGGGGTTAAGGGTACAAGACTATCAACAAAGAACATGGCTTTCCAGCTTTAATAATTCAAAATGTTTTCAAGAATTTTTGCTACCCAAGGAACAATCAAGAATCTTCCAGGACATGGTGGAAAGAGGAAAATTGACGGGAGAACCCTACGGAAGCTGGTTTAACATGTGGAAAAGATCACCTAAAACATCCAAAAAACTTCAGGCTGTGCTGGAGACATCTGGAGTGGTCATACACAGCATACTGAAAAAGAACAGCAGTCTATGGGCAAAGGAGGACCCCACTGCTTGCATAAAAAAAGTGACGGTATGTTGACAAGTTTTAGGGTATGTTCACACTCAAACGTAAAATACAGCTCCTGAATTTCAGACATAATGGCATGTGCAGGCGTTTTTCGCTGTGTCCATTACAGACGTAATTGGAGCTGTTTTTCAATGGAGTCAATGAAAAACGGCTCCAATTACATCCCAAGAAGTGACATGCACTTCTTTGAGGCGGCCGTCTTTTTACAGCTCGTAAAAAAAAAGCCTGTCTGCACAGAACACCGTAAGATCCATTGAATTCAATGGGCAGATGTTTGCCGACGCTTTGGAGCCGTATTTTCGGGCGTAATTCCAGTCGTAAAACGCCTGAATTACGTCCGTAAATAGGGCGTGTAAATATACTCTTATAGACAAACCACGATCCTTCTGGGAAAATGTTCTATGGACAAATTAAACCAAACTACAGCTTTTTGGCAATGCATACCAGTGTTAAAGGGGTACTTCGGTTAGAACAAGTTACACCCTATCCGTAGGATAGGGGGTAACTTGCAGATCGGTGGGTGTCCGACATCTGGGACACCCTGATCATGAGAACGGGGTCACGTACCCCCGTTTGAACAGAGCGGCTGTCATGCGCACTGCGGCTTCATTAATTCTCTATGGGAGTGCCGGAAATAACCGAACGCTGTACTCTACTTTCTCCGGTGCTCGGATAGAGAATGAATGAAGCGGCAGTGCGCATGAGCGACTTGCCGCTTCTTGCAAACTGGTATGGATCCCCTAATCTCGTGAACAGTGGGGGTCCCAGCTGTCCACCGATTAGCAAGTTACCCCCTATCCTACATATAGGGGGTAACTTGTTCTAACCGGAATACCGGTTTAAGTTTATAGTCAACTTAATAAAGCATATAAATATTTTTTTATAAACATAGGTTAGTACACATAAAGCTGCAAGAGCCAATTACCAGCCAATGTCTGTGTATGACAGACATGAAGTGCATTAGGTTGCAAGGGGTATGGGGGATACGGCTAAATGAAGGGATCTGGTTCTGATGACTAATGTAATAGTGGGAAGATTACAGACAGGTCAGTAGTTAGCAGCGCAGGACGGGTCAAGAGTTGTTTTTTTTCAGTAATAGGGTTATAACAGTATGTTTAAGGGTAAGGCCACATGGAGCAGCCCTGACACGGTTGCAACGCGGCTAACAACCGCGCCGGCACCATGTTCGGTACGGCTGTCAAACAGCCTGTTAGTGGCAGCACGTTAACGTGGGTAAACCATCCCTTTATCTGCAAAATCATGTGGCCATAAATTAATACACCCTTTATGGCTGCACGATTTAGCAAATTACAAAAACTTACCCCCTATTCATTCTCTATGGCAGCGCCGGAAAAAGCCAAACACTGCACTCGGCTATCTCCGGCGCTCCCATAGAGAATGAATGGACTGGCAGTGCACATGCGCATGTAACTGGAATACTCCCTAACAAGGTATTTGACAGCCGCTCCTACATAGTGCCAGCGTGGTTGTTGGCCGCGTTGCGACCGTGTCAGGGTCGACCCTGTGTGGCCTTACCCTAAAATAGGAGGAAAAGATCCCAGAAGAAAGAGTTCAAATATATTAGGTGATTAGTGACAGCTGGGGAGAGACACTGGCCGAGACGTAAGGGAATAGTATCACTTAGGGTATGTTCAAACGCTTAACAAAAAATGGCTGTAAAATACGGTGCTGTTTTCAAGGGGAAACAGCCTCTGATTTCCAGCCTTTTTTATGCATCAGGCGTTTTTTGATGCGTTTTTTACAGCCGTTTTTGGAGCTCTTTTTCTATTGACCCAATGAAAAACGGCTCCAAAAACGGCTCAAGAAGTGTCATGCACTTCTTTTTTACGGGGCGTTTTTTTAAATGCCCCGTAAATGCCCCGTAAATGCCACTTATAAAAACGGGCGCATAAAAAAACGCCTCGTGGGAAAGTAAAGCCGTTTTCCCATTGAAATCAGTAGGCGGATGTTTGGAGGTGTTCAGTCCCCATATTTTCAGCCGTTTTTCAGGGGGCATTTACAGCCATGTGAACATACCCTTAGGCAGGTAGTAAGACGAGAGGAGCCTAGTGACTTCTGTTATTGGGTAAAATGCTGAATGTGAAGAAAAGGGAGTGTGGGAGGGAAGAGGATCAATTCTACTAGGGGACTAGGAGATAATGTGCCAGATGGTGTCAATTTGAACTTTAAGTGTATGTTCACACAGGACAGATACGCTGCATCAAAGCACAGAGCTTATCCGGCCTCTGCGCAGCAGTTAATTCCGGCCGAAAAACCACACCAAATTGTGGTGCAGTTTTATGTGTGATGCGGAAAACTGCACCTGAAAAAAAAAGCTTGATATTTACGTTACAATGGCAAAACGACCCTCCGCCATCCCGCAGCCCTGTCTCCTGGGATGACGTTTGAATCCCATGTGACCCCTGCAACCCGTCATTGTCTGCAGAGGCCACATGGGATGAAGCAGCATATCAATTTCTGACCATTTTTTCCGCTCCGCATTTACGCAGTGTGTGGATGAGATTTGTTTAAATCTCATCCACTTTGCTGCTACTATATTATGCTGCAGATTTTCCGCAAACAAAATCCGTTGTGGAAAATCTGCAGTATTTACGCTACGTGTGAACTGACCCTAAAAAAATTGGCTAGGTCTTCAGCACTGAAATCTGTGATCGGTATCTGCACTTTAGGACTAAGGAGGGAGTAAAAAGTATCAAAGAGGCGTTTTGGATTATTTGATGAGATGAGAGAGGTGAAATAGACTTGTTTGGCACGGTGAAGGGCAGAGTTGTAAGTTTTGAGCATGAGTTTGTAATGTAGGAAATCTGCTGACTTATCCGATTTCTCTCCACAGATGTTTGCCGCACCTTGGCACTGCTGAAGTGAGCGATGTTAAGTTATGTGCCAAGGTTGTCGCTGTCTGTGTCGAGATTTTCAGAGTTTAGGGGGGCTTCTTCTTCCAAGGCATTATTGAGAGTTTTATTGTAATGTTTGGCAGCCAGACTGGGACAGAAGAGGGAAGAGATAGGGGACTGTAGACTGTCTAAAATTGCTGAGTGTTGATGGAATGTACATGTCTAAGGGCAAAGTCACACGTGGCGGAATTCCTCTTGAATTCCGCAGCGGACACTCCGCAGCGTTAATCCGCAGCGGAGCCGTTTGTCCATTGACTTCCACTTTTATTTAGCAGTGTTCGTTTAGACGAGGCGTAAAATTCCGCTGCGGAGCATAGGCTGCGGAGCGGAATTTGGTGTCCGCAGCATGCTAGGGCTGTTGCGGAGTTGTGGCGGACTGGTTGCGGACTCACGGCGGAATTTCTCCATTGACTTCAATGGAGATTCTAAATTCTGCAATGAAGTCCGCAGCTGTGATGAAAATGTTATATGTGCTGCGGATGCGTCTTGCTTTCTTGACATGACATTTCTTCATTCTGGCTGGACCTATGTATTTCTAGGTCTACAGCCAGACTGAGGAAGTCAATGGGGCTCCCGTAATTACGGGAGCGTTGCTAGGAGACGTCAGTAAATAGTCACTGTCCAGGGTGCTGAAAGAGTTAAGCGATCGGCAGTAACTGTTTCTGCACCCTGGACAGTAACTACCGATCCCAATATACAGCAACCTGTAAAAAAAATAGAAGTTCATACTTACCGAGAACTCCCTGCTTCTGTCTCCAGTCCGGCTTCCCAGGATGACGTTTCACTCTAAGTGACGGCTGCAGCCAATCACAGGCTGCAGCGGTCACATGGACTGCCGCGTCATCCAGGGAGGTCGGGCTGGATGCCAAAAGAGGGACGCGTCACCAAGACAACGGCCGGTAAGTATGAAATTCGTTTACTTTCACTAGGGAAAGTGCTGTCCCTTCTCTCTATCCTTCACTGATACAGAGAAGGGCAGCACTTTTCCTGCAGTACACAGCAGCTAATCCGCATCAATTTACTGCACATTTTGGGCAGATCCGCCGCAGAATCTGCAACGCAGATTCTGTGCGGCATTGATGCGGACAGTTGCGGAGGAAATCCGCCACGTGGGGGCATGCCCTAATAGGTAGGCATGTCCTGAAGAGGCAGAGAATGTTTGATAGTTTTTAAAATTAGAGCCGGAAGTAGACCAGATCAAGTGAATTCCCATCTTCATGTGTAGGACAAAAAGAAAGCTGTAAAAGACCTGGGGAGGAGGTTAAAGATATAAACTGAGAGGCAGATCAGGAGATTGGATTATCAATGGGGATGTTAAAGTCACCCATAATAAGAGTGGGTATTTCAGAGAATAGAGGGGGGGGGGTGGGAGTGAGGGTATTCGGGCAATGACCTGGAAAGTGCAGTGTTGGGAAAGAAGTGTGCCTACTTCACCTTGCTCGTTCTCAGGTCTGGGGGCATGAGAGAACTGGAGACCACCAGGTGTAGCCATGTTTCTGTAAGAGCCAGAAGGTTGAGAGTGTTAGAAAGGAATAGGTCATGAATAAAGGTGAGTTTGTTGCACACGGACCGAGAATTCCAGAGAGCACAGTTACAAGAGACAGGAGAAGACGTACAAGGAATGTTATTAAGATTTACAGGGTTTCTATGTGTGGAAGGTAAGAGGTTAGAAGAGATGTCCCCTGCAGCTAGTAGCAGGAGAATGGAGAGAGACAGCAGATGGTTCAGTGATTTATGGAAGTGACTTTTGTTTTGCACTTTGAAATTAAGGTCCAGCAGAGAGGGAGTTAATGGCAGGATTGGAATTGACTATATACCTGTAAGAAGAGAGATGGATATTAGATCTGTACCATGTATAACTGCTGCGACAATATGAAAGACAAAAATGACTTCTGCCCTCGTGCCACCCCTGCATGATCCATAATGTTGTGGGTCAGCTTTATGCCTCTGGGACTGAAGGCCTTGAACGTGTTGCAGGAACAATAAAATCAGAGAATTATCAGAGTATTTTAGAGTAAAATGGACTGTTTTAAACTGGCCGGCAATGAGTCCTGATCTTTGGAGAGAATTAAAATCTGCTATTGGGAAAAGGAACCCTGAAAACATTCATGAGCTTGAGAGAATTGTAGTGTAAGGCTATGTTCAGACAGGGCGCATACGCTGCATAAAAGTACACAGTGTATCCTCCCCAGGGCGCCGCAGGGAATTCCGGCAAAAAAAACCGCACCAAATTGTGGCTCAGTTTTTCACCCGGAATGTCCACAGCGGAAAGCTGCACATAAAAAAAAATAATTTCATACTTCCGTAGCCATGGGGACGAAGTCCCTCTGCCATCCTGCAGACCGGCCCCCTGTGATGACGTTTCGTCCCATGTGAGCGCTGCAGCCTGTATTATGCTGTGGATTTTCAGCAATTAAATCCATTGTGGAAAATTTGCACTATATACGCTGTGTGAACTTACCCGAAGAGTGGAAGAAACTAACAGCAGACAGGTGCAAGAAGCTCACAGATGGCTACAACCAACATTTGCAAGCTGTCATTGTTGCAAAAGGTAATGCAACCAAGTATTAGGAAAGCTTGCCTTTAACTGGTTGAAGACACAGGACGAGAATACTCGTCCTGAGCGGCGGGTGCTTGCCACATTTGGACGAGCATTCTTGTTTTTTGTGACAGTCAGTGTTCCGGCACGATCAGGAGTGGGGCAAAGGCTGTAATACACAGCTTCAGCCCTGCTCTAACGCCTCTTCTATCCGCAGATACCCCCTTGAATGCCGTGATCAAAGCTGATCGCGGTCCATTGAAATCAGGGCTGTCTGACCATATTCCCTGTTGTTAGAGCATACTTAGGTATGTCCTAACAACTGCCTGTGTACATAGTACCACCGTAGAATACTTAAATATGAAATACTGGATATTTATTTAAAGAACACCAAATATCACTTTATTATGATGCTGTGTTTATTATACCTGAGCTGTGACATTGCTATTTTTCTTCGCTTATGCCTTTATGTTACTTTGCGACATCACTGTGTGCATCATTTTTGCACTATAACATCACTGTGACTATAACAGTTGGACTGTTAGATTACTTGGTCATTACCCATGTACTTTGAAATCATTATATGTATATCACTGTTCATTCTCTGTATTGTGACTTCTCTTTGTCTATTATCACTGTACTGTGACTTCATTGTGTTTATTATTCCTGCAGTAGGACATCGCTGTGTGCATTATCCATGTTATGTAACTATATTTCCTTATTGTTCTCTAATCATAGAGCAATATGAGGGTTGCAGTTAAGGTACCTTTAAACTGGCCAAGTTTGGCCGGTGCAAAGAGTGGCGATCAACGAGACAGCTCGTTGATCGGCGCTCGTTTGCTCCTTTCACAAGGAGCTAGTATGTGGACGAGCGATCGTTACTCCGATCGCTCGTCCCGTGCATTTGTATCATGTCGGCAGCACTTCTCAGGGAGGTGTACTGCCGACAACGATAATATTTTACACTTTTAAAACTATGCGATCAGCTGATCAACGAGCGTTTGCTGATCGCTGCCCTGTTTACACAGGGAAATTATCGGGAACGCTTGTTTGCCCGATAATTGGCAAGTGTAAAAGGGCCTTTAGAGTGATTCACAGGGCTACACCTAGCCTTTATGCTGCCTGAAGCGAAAAGTAAAATGGCACCCACCCCAGGGTTATTGGGCCTCCCCTGCTTACTGACGATGATCTTTCTTCCTGCTGTTAACCCCTCCCTTACAGAGACACAAAACAGAACGTAAAACGTTCCATTTTGCTCCCGGACTTTGCTGTTCTCTGAATATTTTAGGCCTGGTATCATTTGAAAGCTAAGATTCTGGCCTTTAATATGACGCCAAGATCTGAGCTCTAGATTATTATAACAACGGAAAGCATTTAAAGTCATGATGTATTACATATTTCCTTGGCAGTAAACAGGTTAAAGGAACAAGTTACTGGGGAACATGTGGTGATTCCTGCTAAATGACTTGTCACCGAATTTCTCTTTGTACCTGTGTGTAATGTATATTTCATTGTTATCTCAATGCTGCAACTTCTATGTCAGAACAGGAAATCCTATGCACCAGTGCAATAAATTTTTATTCAGTATTCGCACTAACTATTCATCACATCATTGTCCATTCTCGTCTTTCAATGTACTATATTATACTATTTTATTGAATTATATACCTAAAAGCCTTGTATCTGTCAGATAAGATGTTGGTGAAACATTATAGTTTAATGTCAGTAAGCGAAAATCCTTCCATTATAATTAGTTCAAAATGATTGAACATCATAAATGACAAGTGTTTACAGGTTCCAAATGGGCTTAAAATCTGTCTAGAAGAATAGATAAGGATTAGGACTCCAATAACTGCCTGATATGCATTGTATCATCTTTCCTTTGTTGGTAACATAAAAGCTGTTCATCCTCATGTTAAATAGCAGCCTCCAGATCATAATATTAATGTTCCATAATTAAATTATCCATCATTATGATACCTGTTCCTTTGTATTGCTTTATAGAGACTGGGACCTAAGTGAGTACATGTCTAAGAATATAATGAATATGGATTTTACATGGTGTGCATGAATTCAAGAGTATTTCCATTTGCTGTTGAAAAGGATATGTGAATATAAATTGTGCTCCATGAATAGTTTGCATAACAACCTAACGTTCTTCCAGTCCAGAGTTAGGGTATGTTCACACGCACTATTTACGGACGTAATTCAGGCGTTTTACGCCTGGAATTACGGCCGAAAATACTGATTGAAAGCGTCGGCAAACATCTGCCCATTCATTTGAATGGGTTTTACGATGTTCTCTGCAGAAGGTCATTTTATTTACGCGCCGCTGTCAAAAGACGGCGCGTAAAAAAGACGCCCGAAAGAAGTGCCTGTCACTTCTTGGGACGTAATTGGAGCCATTTTTCATTGGCTCCATAGAAAAACAGCTCCAATTACGTCCGTAATGGACGCTGCGAGAAACGCCTGCACATGCCATTACATCTGAAATTCAGGAGCTGTTTTCTCCTGAAAACAGCTCCGTAATTTCAGCCGTAACGGACGTGCACGTGTGAACATACCTTTAGTGTTGACTGGGAAAAATCAGATATCTGCTGCACAGAGAAAGTTTGAAATCGTCCCGTTATATTACATTTCACTGTAATTTAAATAAACATTTTTATTATCATAGTTACATTCTATAGCTTAATAACATACTGCTCTAATATTGTCTTACAAAAATATAATTGTTGAAATAAAGGTATAATGGACCATAAAAGTGATGGGTCAGAAAGGGAAACAACTGCATTTATGGTTATTTTTAACCTAAATGTCTGTGCAGAACTAGGTCGTTTCAATAGTAGGATCCCTGGCATTGTCATTTTTGTCATGTTCAGTGGCGTAACTACCGCCGTAGCAGCAGTAGCGGCTGCTACGGGGCCCGCGGCATGAGGGGGCCCGTGTCGCCCGCCGGCACGGGCCCCCACCATGGCCGGAGCCTCCGCTAGCAGCCACTATGGCTGCTACAGCGGGACGCCACTGAACACTACGGCAGAGCAGGGAGGTATCTCCCCGCTCTGCCATTAACTGGTTCCCGACCGCTGGCTCTATTTTTACGGCCAGCGGTCAGGGTCCTTAAAACCCGAGCCATAGACTTTCTACGGCTCGGGTTTTAACTTGCTGCCCGCGCGATCGGGCAGCTTAATGTCGGATCTCCGGCTGTCAGTGACTGCCGGGGAACCCTGAGGAGAGGATAGAAGCAGCTTTCGCTGCTTCTGTCTTCTCTGATCACTTGTACACAGCGCTCAATGCGCGCTGTGTACAGGAATAGAGACAGCAGCAGCGGCGCTGTCTCTAATCCTCCCGGTGATCATGTGACTAGTCACATGATCGCCGGGTACCGTTAGTGGCAGGCTGCTGCTGGGTCTTACTAGACCCAGCACAGCCCTATTAGTGACAATCGGCACTATGAGAGGGCTGATTTCCCCTGTAACTGGGGGCTGCTGTGCAGCTCCAGTTACAGTGGAAAAACATGGTGTAAAAGAAAGAAAAAATATATATAAAGTTCCTCAAAGGTCTTTTTTGACCTTTGGGGGACAGACCATAGTAATAAAAAAAGAATAAAGTAAAGTGCAAAAAAAATGTAAATAATAAATACACATAAAATACCCACGCCAAAAAAAAAAACGTTCCCTCCCGCCAATCATTGTTGTAACGCTGACCCAATTACCCTAATAAAGACATGTAATATATACAAATTTACGGTAGACAATGGCGATCACAAATAAAAGGTCTATTTTAGGGTAAAACTATGTTATTACCAAAAAAAAGTAGCTGAAATGTAAAAAAGCTTACTTTTTTACTATTATTTTCAAACTTTATGAATAAAAATTCTAAAATAGCAAAAAAGGTGTGTATAAAAACGATAAAAAATTAAACCTGCATTGTCTACGGAAAAAATGTCGCAAAAATCACGTCGTTAGCCCAACAAATAAAAAAGTTCTAGCCATTTAACTAACACGTGCTAAAAATGGCTAAACGGTGTCTGGTCCTGAAGGTGCAAAATAGAGCAAAAGACATGTATAGGGGATAGTCAGAGGTTTGCCGGAAGTCAGAGGTTTGTCATGGAGAAGTTCAGGGGACTTTCAGTCCCCCGTTCTCCCTATCGCTGCCAGCGATCACTCAAGTATCCCCTATCCTGTGGAGATCCTGTGGAGATCCTGTGGAGAGGGGATACATGTATTTTGTAGGACACACTGTAGGTCGCATTTTTTTGGGAGGGGGGACGCTGTATGGCGTTCCCTACAGGGGGGGAACGCTGTATGGCGTTCCCTACAGGGGGGGTGGCTGTATGGCGTTCCCTACAGGGGGGAGCTGTATGGCGTGCCCTACAGGGGGGGGCTGTATGGCATTCTCTACAGGGGGGGCTGTATGGCGTTCCCTACAGGGGGGGCTGTATGGCGTTCTCTACAGGGGGGGGCTGTATGGCGTTCTCTACAGGGGGGGGCTGTATGGCGTTCTCTACAGGGGGATGTATGGCGCTATCTACAGAGGGGGGGCTGTATGGCGCTATCTACAGAGGGGGGGCTGTATGGCGTTATCTACAGGGGGGGGCTGTAAAAAAGGCACTATCTACAAGGGGGGGGTTGTGTGACACCCAGGGGAGGGGGGGCCCCAGTCAAAAGTTTGCTATGGGGCCCAGTCTTTCCTAGTTACGCCCCTGGTCATGTTGCAAAAATAACTTCATTATCACAAACTATTTTATCATCAGGATTGCCCTTGTGAACCTTACATGGCTGATGTTTGTTTTTTTTGTGATCAGAAGTCACATGAACCTGCATAAATGATTAACTCAGCTTTTCTATGGAAACTCAGTTATGTGACCAAAGTCGTCGAGTAGCCCTAGTCTAAAGACCGGATTATGCTGGCTAATATGTGAGCATGTGTACAGGAAAATGCCCAGTTTGAATATAGGGAAAGGTTAAAAATAAAATATTGCTTATCTTTGATCTTGACTGATCGGGTCACTGTAACAGTTATTATTGTTGGCTGCACGATTAGTAAATGTAAGTGATATTTACACTAACTAAAATTCTGTATAGAAAACAATAAGGGGGAGTTCACACTGAGTTTTTTGAAGCGGAAACCGCGCCGCAAAACGCACCAAAGATCTGCCGAAAATGCCTCCCATTGATTTCAATGGGAGGCAGAGGCGTTTTTTTCCCGCGAGCGTAAAAACCGGGTCGTGGGAAAAAGAAGGGACATGCCCTATCTTCAGGCATTTACGCCTCTGACCTCCCATAGACATCAATGGGAGGCAGAGAAAGCGTATTTCGCTGCGTTTTATGCCCATGGCGCTCGATGGCCGTGGGCAAAAAACACCGTGAAAATCGGCATGCAGGCAGAGGAAAATCTGCCTCAAAACTCCAAACGGAATTTTGAGGCAGATATTCCTCCTGCAAAAAACTCAGTGTGAACCTAGCCTAAGGCTCCTCATCCTGGTGTGAGGCTCGTACCATCGCCAACGATTTTCCGAACCACCGATTGTTCGCATGAAAGTCATTGCATGTAAAGGGGCCTTTGGTAACTGAGTGGCATAAAATAATCTTTTTGCATAATTGTGGTGAATTTAGTGGAAGATGAACAGACAAAAGGAATTCGGAATAATCCAATGATTATACACTATACCTTCAAAGATATTTTTCCATGACCATATGAAAATCAGTACAATTGTACATTTTAAATATATCCAATACATTTTCTGCTTGCTGCCCAGTTGACAAATTAATTTGGATGGTGGTAGCCGTTTTGGCTCCAATAATTGCCTACTATTTAAATTATTTATGTTGTAGATGCCGCTGTTTAAAGTACATCTGTCTTATGGCAGATGCACCTTAAAGAGGCTCTGTCACCACAATATAAGTGCCCTATCTCCTACATAAGGAGATGGGCGCTATAATGTAGGTGACAGCAGTGCTTTTTATTTAAAAAAAACGATCTATTTTCACCACGTTATTAGCGATTTTAGCTTTATGCTAATTTGTTTCTTAATGGACAACTGGGCGTGTTTTACTACTGACCAAGTGGGCGTTGTACAGAGGAGTGTATGACGCTGACCAATCAGCGTCATGCACTTCTCTCGCTTCATTTAGGCAGCGCATAGGGATCCTGCTAGATCAGTATGTGCTGTCTTATACTGACATAGATAACTGATTGTATTGATGTAATATTCCGTTCAGTTAAATTGGTAGGTTTACTGCCTGATTAGAACGATTAAAAGTTAATTTTATTGATAGAATATAAAAAATTGGCTCATGTAGCCCAGATAAACATATGTACAGGCTCAGACAAGTGGTCAGGGATAGGAGACGGTCTATTGATAATTCTGTTTACAGACCGATATCTCCTCTTATACTATACAGCCCTGAAGCTACTTGCTGAAAAGATTGTTCCAGCCCAGCAGGCTCAAGCAGGTGGTCAGAGAGAAAGGGTCTATCCACAGTCCTATTTGCAGACTGATATCTCCTTTTATATGATACAGCTCTAAGACCACTTGCTGAACAATTAATTCCAACCCTACGCGTTTCAATATCACTGTTAGATGTGATAAATCATCAGGGATTGTTTAAGATTGTGTGCAGGCGTTCTACCTCCCGGCTCGTGCACGACTCTGATGCAGATGGCCGCACACGAGCCAGCGAGGCTGGGAGCATATGAAGGGCTAGAGCCCTCCCCCTCCACTGACGTGGCTACCGACCTGCCGCCAATTTCCGAGTAGACACGTCACAAGTGACGTATCCAGATTGCGGCGAGCCTCCTTGCAGCCTCGCCAATCAGGGTGAAGTTGGACGACATAGCGTCCCTGGTAACCCTGGAGATCCTGAAGCGGATATAAATACATGCTGGGGAAGAAAGATACATCGGGTAAGTATAGAATGATTAATACTAAATAAGAATCTGTTTGGTTAAGATCCTACAACTGATACAGTGGTCAGTCACATAGATATGATAGCATATCAGAATCATCTTGGGGATGCACACAAAACACTGCTCATAAATAATAGAGGTACTAGAACTCTGGCATATGGTCGTATTAGAGATCAACAATACTGAGGGCCGATGATGTAGGCGAAATGTCTTGAACAATGTTCAGACTAACGATTAACGCCTCAATAAGACATAGGAACCGCATATAAACCGCACATGAACCGCACCTCTACTGTGGATGGCGTAAAGGGTAAGAAATTGATGGTTCCTAATTAAAGAAAGCACGCATAGGAAATCTGTTCATTTAGACCCGAGGGACTGATGGTCTGCATGTGATAGATCCATTGTGCTTCTTTTCGTAGGATCTTTTTGTCATTGTCACCACCTCTTGCCGTCGGTTTAACATGTTCAATCCCTTGAAATTTCAGAATAAGAGAATCTCCATGATGGCATTCCCAGACATGCCGAGACACCGGAGTATCTTCCTTTCTCCTGATGTCACCTATGTGGTCCCAAATCCTTCTTCTAAACTCCCTCTTGTTTTTGCCAATGTACTGTAGTTGACAACCACAAGTAATCAGATACACAATGCCTTTGGTTTTGCAGTTGATGTATGATCTATTTTCAAAGACCCTTCCAGTCTTGGTTCTTTTAAAGTTCTTACTACACATAATGGAGGTGCATGCCTTGCATGAGCCACATCTGTAGCTTCCACTTACCCCCCTGTCTAGCCAGGTGTTTGTTTTATTCTGCTCACTCATGTGGCTATGTACCAATCGATCCTTCACATTATGCCCTCTTCTATATGTGATGAGAGGAGAGTCTCCTACCAAGTTCCCAATGTCGGGGTCAGCTTTCAGGATTCCCCAGTATCTCTGCAGGATTTCTTTGATCTCCTTGTTCGCGGAGTCAAAAGTACCTATTACCCGTATAGTGTCATCATCTTTTATCCGCGGTTTTGGATTAAGCAGGTCATTCCGATTACACCCAAGCGCATTCTGATATGCTTGTTTAAGAACATAACTTGGGTACCCTCTATGTCTGAATCTGCCTTCCAATTCCCTAGCTGAAATTTTGTAGTCAGAGATTGTAGAACAATTACGTCTTGCCCTCAGAAATTGGCCCTTAGGTATTCCACGTTTAAGATTCACTGGGTGGCAGCTTTCCCATCTGAGGAGGCTATTTGTGGCGCTGTCCTTACGGAACATATTAGTTTGAATGGTCCCAGATGCTGTTTTAGAAATCATCACGTCAAGAAACGTTATCTTATTTTCATTGATTTCAGAGGTAAAAAATAAACCTAGGTTATTCACATTGAGAGTCGCTACAAATTCCTCAAATTCTGCCTTGGTTCCTTTCCTGAGTCATCTATAAATCTTATCCTTAAACGGAATACACGGGGGGCGTGGCCTAGCGCTGATGGTGGAAAGACGTGCTGAGTGAGAGCTCCGAGTCCAAGCTCTGCATCTGCATCTGCATCTGTTCGGGATACGTTACCTGATGGCTCTATGATCGACCCGCTTCTCCATTAAGTTTGTGGAAGAAGCGCTGTGAGTAACATACAGATCTCCCGCAATATTTTTCACCAGTTTATCATCTTGATATTTGTGAGGAGATAATGTTTTTTCTATTATAATCTGAGTTCATAAATACGGCGATTGTGTGGCATGCACAAATATGGTCCGCACAGCTAATTTTTCCTCTATGATTGACAATAGAGAGTTCAAGATCCGATACTATATATTCTGTAGTACAACGAACGTCATATACTATGCCACATGTGGTTGTTCAAAGGTATATATCGGTCTGACATCCAGACAACTACGGATCAGAATTAGGGAACATGTGCGCGACATAGTCGCCGCTAGGGAAATTGAAGATCTTACTTTGCTGAAAACAATCCCCAGACATTTTAAAATCTATCATGCATGTGACCCAAGATCTTTCAAAGCTTGGGGTATAGATAGGGTGATATGTGGCATCAGAGGTGGGGATGCCAAGAAATTGCTAGCTCAGAGGGAGTGCAAGTGGATTATCACGCTTGGAACTATGGCCCCTGTTGGTCTGAATGAGACACTTAGTTTTGCGCCCTTTCTGTAATCCCTCTACCATTTTTTAAATGCTTGTGTTTTTAAACTGTATGTCTATTAATTTTTATATTTTCTCCTTCTAGTCTTCTACTTTGGCCATTCTCTGACCTTCATGTATTTACATTGGTCCAAGATCGATATCTTTGGAACACCTGTCTTACTGTTCGTGGGACTTTAATTCCCACTATGTGGATCTGCTTGAAATCGTGTCTAGTATCTCTACACGTCGTGGGATAATTCACTGTACTTTATAATCTTCTGTCATTATTGTTGTATATATGTTATTTTTTATGTCTTTTTGACGGCCTGGGATATGGTTGGAACAAACACATAATGTGTTCCGCTTTAGAGTGGGACTCTCCTAATTCGTTATTTTTTTCACTGTTGATTAAATTCAGCATTGTATGCTGATAATATAACATAAACATGCTATTATAACATGGATTGTATTTTGTGCACTCTCATTATATTTATGTATATATTGCTCATCTCTTATTTGTTTTTTCTTATTGATGAACCTTTTCTTTTCCATGTATTATATTTATTAATTTATCACAGCACCTTAGGGTTCACCTGTCATTTAGCGCTTTTTTTGCGATCCCGATTTATTGTATCGATTCTTCCACACTGATCTTATTATGATCAATTCCAGTGAGAACCATCGTGGATCGATGTGTGCTCTAACATCTGCACTAAACAATATTACTGTAGTATATAACTTCGTAGCATTAACATTTGTCTTTTAAACTTACCTTTATTTCATCCTATAACGTTGTATACCGGCTTCTCTGCGCGTGCGCGGTTTCCGGAGCCGCGCATGCGTAGTGGGGACCCGGCTGGCAGGTGTGCGAGTCTCGCGATGTCTCGGTCTGACAAGCACGGCCGTGTTGATTTCATTGGCCAACCCGTACCAGCTGACTGGATTAAACAGTGTATTTAAGGTAGAAAGACTAGATCGAAGATAGTATACCCCTCTGAAAAAGCCATCCACGCGAAACGCGCGTCGGGGTCCCTCCGTACTCGGGAAGTCACTGAACTACAGGAACTATATGGGTTAGTAGTACTTTACGTTGTACCCTATACTTTTTCTACTTGCCTTTCTTCTTGTGGCTTTACTTGCTGGGAAGACCTGTCTTGCTTGATGTGGGCTTATGTAAACTATTCGTTGTCATTATTCTGAGTCCAGCATATAATTATTTACTCAAAAGGTTACTATGAGTCTGGATGAATTAATGATACAATTTCATTCATATTTCACAGTTTGGCTTTTTTGCCCTTACTGATACTTAATCATATTTAACTTATATTTTGTTGCTTGAGCCCTAGCTTATCTGTTATAAAGACCTTCTTCTTCTTGGAGCTGCATTTATAAGAGGTGGTTCCTTTGTGTTCTTTCATGCCACTTGGGAGGTGTACAGGTCTTGGATTTTGCAGTCTAATTTTAAATTGTATGAAATTTGTATTGTCCTAATAAAGCTTATTTTTCTATGCCATTGGCAAATTTCATCCCAATAGTGTATGACTCCTTTGTTCTCAGTGTTTTCCATACCTAGATATGTAACCCTTCTACCATGTTCTGGTAGGTTTTTCAGTGTAGGGATTACTTGTTGGTGTATGTATAACATGTATTCAGTCCTACAGGATTTTTCTGTACCTCAAGATTTCCTCCTGTGGATAAGGACAAGCTGCCACACCCATATGATTTATCATTTTCATTTTCATGAGCTGTTATTGTCCTTATGGTTGCTAACAACCACTTTGTTTCTATGTTTATTTACTTTCCTCCCCTTGCCTATCCTCCCCTTCTTTCCCACCCGTCTCCCCCCCTTACAGATAATAGGTGGTCTTTGTCACCAAATTGTGGCTATGTGTCGACTTGCTCTTTCATCTAATCCGAATTAATGGCAGACCTGAAAATTACCTCATTTAATGTTAGGGGTCTGAACTCTCCACGAAAAAGAAACCAAATTCTACATCAAATTCTCACAGACAAAGCTAATATCGCTCTATTACAAGAGACACATATTAAACACAACAAAATTCCAAATTTACGGAAGAAAGTTTTTCCAAACGTTTATCATAGCACCTATTCGTCCTCACGTAGGGGAGTGAGCATACTTTTTCACAAGAGTGTGCCCTTCAAATGGATAGCTGATGTAGTAGACCCAGAAGGTCGCTATTTATTTATCAAATGCCTCCTAGGCAATACTCTTTATACAATTGCTAATCTATATGCTCCTAACTCACAACAGACCACGTGGATAGTTCAGACCTTACAACTGTTTAAACAATTTGCTGAAGGTGTTTTAGTGGTGGGAGGTGACCTCAATATCCCTATGGATCCATTATTAGACACCACTGGGAAATCTTCCACCTCATATAAATACACTGCCAAAGTTCGTAGGGTTTTCAACACCTTACACCTATCAGATGCTTGGAGACTATTGCACCCTTCTGATAGGGACTACACTTATTTTTCTCATACACATCATACTTACCACATGTTAGATTATATCTTTATATCCCAATCTCATGTCCCTTTCTTACTCCATTCTGGCATAGGAAATATTCTCCTCTCAGACCATGCACCCATTCACATTACCCTGACATTGGCAGATGTTCCCAAGGGCCAATGGTGTTGGAGGATCAATGATACCCTGTTAGCAGATCCATCTCATCAAACTCATATACGGACACATATACAGAACTATTTTAACACTAATATTACGCCAGATGTCTCACCGGCCATCACCTGGGAGGCCCATAAATCAGTCTTGCGAGGAGAGTTTATCTCTCTATGTACATATGTTAAAAAACAGAGATCGGCACTTTTAAATGCTCTTTTTTCTCAAATCTCCGCACTAGAAAATCTCCATAAACGCACTCAAGCAGAAACCACTAAAGACTAATTATACACTTTGCGTAATAAAGTCAAGGATCTTCTCAATATTAAATCGGCCAAATTGCTACAAATTTCACGGTTTAAATTTTACGCTCATGGAGACAAAGGTAACAAGACCATGTCCGCTCTCCTTAAAACACATCAAGATAAAGTGTTCATTCGCAAGATTGCACACTCCCCGGGCAACCTAGTCACAGATACAAACTCAATCGCTAAGGCATTTCAAAAATTCTACATGAACCTCTATAATCTTACAGACTCTAAAACGTCCATTCCCTCACCTACCACCGCCAAAAACACTATCCATTCATTCTTAGATTCAATAGACATTCCGCGCATATCCGACACCGCTGCCCAAGAACTACTAGCCCCTTTTTCCCCTACAGAACTTCTACAAGTCCTTCACTCTATCCCTTCAGGTAAAAGTCCGGGCCCAGACGGTTATACCATAAACTACTATAAACAATTTAAAGATTTATTAATAGCTCCATTCACCTCTCTTTGTAATTCACTTTTGACAGGCTCGAAACTCCCTGGCCAAGCTCTAGAAGCGCATATCACTCTTATTCCTAAAGAGGGTAAAGATGCTTCACAATGTGGAAGCTACAGACCCATTTCGCTACTTAATACTGACATAAAATGGTGGGCTAAAGCACTAGCAGCCCGTCTTAGGCCCCTGCTGCCTAACATTATTGGACCTGAACACACCGGATTTGTCAAGGGAAGACAAGGATCAGATAATTCCTCCAGGGTTTTGAGATTAGTACAATATGCCTTAAAATCTCGTATACCCTTGGTTCTTCTTAGCACAGATGCAGAAAAACCATTTGATAGGGTAGATTGGCCCTATATGATTGCTTCCCTTGAGAAATTTGGCATACCTCCTTCTTTCATTCAAGCGATACTTTCCCTATATAGTGGCCCTAGTGCTAGAGTGAGAGTCAATGGGCTACTGTCGGATTATTTTGCCATTACTAACGGTACGAGACAAGGCTGTCCTCTATCGCCAACGCTATTTGTATTGGTCATGGAGACACTGATACAGAAGATCCGACAGGACCCCATTATTCATGGCTTGTCAATAGGTTCATTTACCCACAAAACAGCAGCATTTGCAGATGATCTGCTGATACTCACCACTAATCCTGAGAGATCTTTCCCGCAGATCACCCATATTTTCTCTGAATTTTGGAAGATCTCTAATTTTAAAATAAATTTCAGCAAGTCTGAAGCCCTCAACATTTCGGTCCCACAATCAACGATTTTCCAACTAAAAAATAGCTCTCCGTATTTATGGCCAGACACGTCTATTAAGTACCTAGGCATCCGCATTGCCAAAAACCCATCCCTACTCTATAAACTTAACTATCTCAACTTGATAACTGACATTAAAACTTACTTGCATTCCTTGCATATACCCTTTATGTCATGGATGGGCAGGAGGAATATACTTAAAACCTATATTGTCCCCAAATTCTTGTATGTCCTCCAGACTGTACCTATCTGGCTTCCTATGTCCTTTTTTCTATTAGTAAAAAGAGCCTTCTCTGCATTTATTTGGAATAACAAACGTCCTCGACTTTCTTATAAGTATCTTATTATGAATTCCCGATTGGGAGGCTTCGGCCTCTTTGATTTATTGTCCTATTATAGGGCTAACCATCTACGTCGATGGACCATCTTGACACATCGTGACTCGGAAAATATTTATGCCTCTTTGGAACGATCTCTTATGTCAGTTGGGGAAAAACAGGCATTTTGGGGTTTACGTTCAGCTATATCTAGCAAAATTTGCAACGAGTCTCTACTTAAAGGTACCATATCAGTTTGGCAAGAAGTGAATACATTTTCTACACTGCTATCCTCCCCACCCTCCTTGATGCCCTTGAATTTACTTCCATATCTTCAACATGGCTCTAACTCCTCCTCTCCAGTTCCTTGGGATATATCGAACAATCTAACCATAGCCGATGTTCATAAGCTTTCAGGAGATACTGAAATAATGAATCTTATTGAAAAAGACAAGATCCCACCGGGGAATTTCTTACTGACGCATCATATTCTTATAGAATGCTAAAAACTAAAGTCATCATGTGTAACGCCTCGTACTACTACCTGGTTGGAAGACTTGCTGGCCTTAACCCCATACACTACCCCGAAATTATCACAGATATATCAACATGCTTTAATGATGCAAACAGATTTCAAACCGCGATATATTGGGAAATGGGAACAAGAGCTGGGAATACAGCTTACTGAACCTGAATTACGTTTCACACTGGCGAATACACATGGTTTCTCTAGGTGTACGAGAATTCAAGAAAATTCCTTTAAACTTGTAACACGGTGGTATAAAACACCACTAGTGCTTCACGCTATAAATAACTCAATCTCGGATCAATGTTGGAGGTGTAGAGGGGCTATTGGTTCACTGTCACATATTTGGTGGCACTGCCCCCTTATTCAACCATATTGGCTTCACATAGAAAAAACCATAAACACCATTTGCTCTCTTGATATAACATTAACGCCGGAATTAATATTAATATGGAAACCTACCTATAACTGGATTTATGCCTAAAAAAAATAATTTACCAACCCATATGATAACGGCAGCAAAATTATTGATTCCCTTGTTATGGAAAGACACCTCCCCTCCAACTTTTACACAATGGTTGGATAAGATGTTTGAAATTCAGCGATTTGAAGAACTTTCACACTGGGAATCTAAGACACGCGAGAAATACTTGTCCACATGGTCTCCCTGGCTAGACTTCCCTGATTTTGCTAACCTCTAAATGTTATCATGATTGAGAGTTCTGCTTAAAATTGTAAAATTGTATATATATGTTACTATGCTGGTACATTATATGTCATGGTATGTTACGAGACAATGTTTGGTTATCCTGGTAAACAAGAGATGTAATAACGACACATAAACAATAATATTACATACTGCTTTTATGTTCACTTAATCTACTTATCTGGACCCACCAATTATCAAACCCGACCTACTTACCCTCTCCTTGCCTTCCCCTCTTTCCCCACCCCCTTTTTTTTATCTGTTATATTATACCATTTGTTTTTTCACTTCTGATTATTAACAAGGGCTCTGCGTAGCCAATGTTCTCATATAACGTTGTATACCTTGTTCAAATATTTCTACTAATAAAAACAGTTTGGAAACATAACAGAATACACGATGTCCATTGTTCCATTTTTTCGTTGAAGACGAATTCTTGTTCCCACCAACCCAGGTATAAATTAGTGTATGTGGGAGCACATGGGCTCCCCATCGCCACTTCCCTTAGTTGGTGGTAGATCTTCTGATCGAAAAGGAAAAAATTGTGCTCCAGAATGAATCTCAACAGCACAACGACAAAGTCGCTGTGGGCCTGAAACTGTATACCTTTCCCCTTCAGGAAGTATTCAATGGCTATACATCCTTGATCATGGGGGATAGAGCTGTACAAGGCCTCAAAGTCAAGCGACGCCAGCAAGACATCATGATCGCAGCGTATGTCTTCTAATTTTCTCAAGACATCCATAGTGTCCCTCACATAGGAGGGGAGGGACACTACAAAGAGTCTGAGGATCTGGTCAATATATACACTTGCATTCTGAGATAGACTGTCAATTCCTGACACAATCGGCCTACCCTTCAACGGTTTAGTCCCTTTGTGTATTTTAGGGAGGCTATAGAAGGTTGCCGTCTGTGGGAAATCAAGCAGCATAAATGTCATCTCCTTTTCACTAATGAGATTAAGACATTTTGCTGAACTCAGAATGCATTTTAATTGATTTTTGAAAAAAACGGAGGGGTCAGATTCTAATACTCTGTAGCAAATTCCAAACGGAATTTTGAGGCGGATTTTCCTCCTGCATAAAACTCAGTGTGAACCTAGCCTAAGGCTCCTCATCCTGGTGTGAGGCTCGTACCATCGCCAACGATTTTCCGAACCACCGATTGTTCGCATAAAAGTCATTGCATGTAAAGGGGCCTTTGGTAACTGAGTGGCATAAAATAATCTTTTTGCATAATTGTGGTGAATTTAGTGGAAGATGAACAGACAAAAGGAATTCGGAATAATCCAATGATTATACACTATACCTTCAAAGATATTTTTCCATGACCATATGAAAATCAGTACAATTGTACATTTTAAATATATCCAATACATTTTCTGCTTGCTGCCCAGTTGACAAATTAATTTGGATGGTGGTAGCCGTTTTGGCTCCAATAATTGCCTACTATTTAACCCCTTAACGCACCAGGACGTACTGGTACGTCCTGCATTGAAGTGCTTTAAGGCACAGGGACGTACCGGTGCGTCCTGGCTAAAAACTGTCACCCTGTCAAAGGACAAGGTGACAGAACTGTGCTGTCAACTGTTTATGACAGTTGATCGGCACAGTAAGACGGCAGGGGACCATTCACAGCGGTCTCCTGCCGGCGATCGCTGTGATTGGTCAGTCAAAGCAGACTGACCAATCACAGCTCTGTGACGTGTGTATGTGATGACGCTGGCTCAGAAGCTGAGCCAGCGTTATCACCGCCGGGAATCAACTGCCCGACGCCCCTCTGCAACGGCCAGGACCGGAGCTAGGTTCCGATCCGGCCGATTAACCCCTTCGATGCATCGATAAACGTGATCGATGCATCGAAGTGGCTTGTAGCCCTGTCGGCAACCACGATGGTTGCCACGGGCACGGTGTGTCAGCTGTTTTTCACAGCTGACATCGTGCCCTAACGGCCAGGACCGGAGCAAGGCTCCGATCCGGCCGATTAACCCCTTAGATGCAGCTATTGCTGCATCTAAGTGATTAGATCGTACCCTATGGTTGCTAATAACAACCATCGGCACCCGCGAGTGGCAACCATAGCCTAACAATCGCTTCCTAGTACGGAAGCCTATTAGGCCCCGCCGGGAGGCGAAGCCTAATAGGCTTGCTGTCAGTGAATAGCTGACAGCTCTAATACACTGCACTATGTAGGTAGTGCAGTGTATTAGAATAGCGATCAGGGCTTCATGCCTTCAAGTTCCCTAGTGGGACAAAAGTAAAAGTTAAAACAAGTTAATAGAAATGTTCTAAAAAAGTAAAAAAAAATAAGTTTCATGTTAAAAAACACTATAACAGCCTTTTTTCCTATAATAAGTCTTTTATTATAGGAAAAAACAAAAACAAAAAAAAAAGTACACATATGTCGTATCACCGCGTCCGTAACGACCCAAGCTATAAAAATATCACGCTATTTTACCCGTACGGTGAACACCGTAATTTTTTTTACTAAAAAACGATTCCAGAATCGCTGTTTGTTAGTCACTACCCCTTGCAAAACAGAATAAAAAAAGGGATCTAAAAGTTGCATGTACCCCAAAATTATACCATTAAAAAACGCAGCCCGTCCCGCAAAAAACAAGCCCTCCCGCAGCTT
The DNA here is from genome assembly GCF_050947455.1 of Rhinoderma darwinii. NCBI lineage: Eukaryota > Metazoa > Chordata > Amphibia > Anura > Rhinodermatidae > Rhinoderma > Rhinoderma darwinii. The sequence continues at coordinate 205,627,265 of NC_134688.1, forward strand.
TTTTGACGGAAAAATAAAAAAGTTATGGCTCTCAGAATATGGTGACACCAAAAATAAATTATTTGAAACAAAAGTGATTTTATCGTGCAGATGTTGCAAAACATAAGAAAAACTATATATATATGGTATCGCCGTAATCGTACCGACCCGCAGAATAACGTAAAATTGTCATTCATAGCGCATGGCGAACGCCGTAAAAAAATAAATAATAAAAATCATCAGAATTGCAGGTTTTTGGTCACCTGGCTTGCGCAAAAAATGAAATACAAAGTGATCAAAAAATCGCATGTACCCCAAAATGGTGCCAATGAGATCTACAGATTGTCCCGCAACAAATAAGCCCTCACCCAGCTCCGGGGAAAAAAAATAAAGACGTTTTGGCTCTCAGAATATGGCGATGCAAAATGTGCAAAGTGTCCAAAAGCGGATAATATCGGGCGCCATTTATCAGTGTGACACCGGCCACATACCTGCGGATTATTATTTATTTACACCATTATTATACCCTCTTATTATGCCCTGATGTTCTCCGCACAGATTACATATTCCCCCACATCATAAACTGAAATACCAGCAAAACCCCAAACAAAACAACTAGCGAGCAAAATCCACGCTCCAAAAGCCAAATGGTGCGCCCTCCCTTCTGAGCCCTGCAGCGTGCCCAAGCAGCAGTGTACGTCCACATATATGGCATCGCCATACCCAGGAGAACCCGCTTAAGAGTTTGAGGTATTTGTCTTCAGTGGCACGAACTGGGCACAAAATATTGTGCACTAAAATGGCACATACCTGTGGAAATTTGCAATTTTCATTTTGCACCATCCACTGAGCATTCATTTATTATAGAAAAAAAAAAACCTGTGTGGTCAAAATGCTCACTACACCCGTTAATAAAATGCCTTCAGGGGTGCAGTTTCCAAAATGGGGGTCACTACTTGGGGGTTTGTTTTACTATTTGACCCCAGAGCCCTGCCGTTGTGGGCTAATGCTGCGAAAATCACCAAAATTGGTCTCACATGCGCCTTTCACTCCTAAGTCCTGTCATATGTCCATGCAAATGATAAATGCCTTGAGGGGTGTAGTTTACCAAATGGGGTCACTTTTGCCGGGTTTGCACTATTTTGGCCCCTCAGTGGCTATGCAAATGTGACATGGGGCCGCAAACTATTCCAGCAAAACTTGAGCTCCAAAAGTCAAATGGCGCTCCGTCCTTTCTAACTTCCGCCATGTCCAAACAGCAGTTTATTACCACATATGGGGTATTGCTGTGCTCAGAAGAGTTTGCTTTACAAATATTGGGGTGTTTTTTCTCCTTTATCTGTTGTAAAAATGAAAAAATCTGAGCTAAAACTACATTTTATTAGAAAAAATTTAGATTTTCAATTTCAGAGCATAATTCCCATAGATTCAGCAAAAACCGTGTAGGGTCAAAATGCTAACTATACCCCTAGAAAAATTCCTTGAGGGGTGTAGTTTCCAAAATGGGGTCACTTTTGGGGAGTTTCCACTGTTATGATCCCTCCAGGGCATTGCAAACACGACATGGCACCGAAAACCATTCCAGCAAAATCTGCGCTCCAAAATCCAAATGGCCCTTGTTCCCTTCTGAGCCCTGCCGTGGGTCCAAACAGCAGTTTATTACCACATATGGGGTATTGCCGTAATCGGGAGACATTGCTTTACAAATGTTGGGGTGCTTTTTCTCCTTTATTCCTTGTAAAATCTAAAACATCGTATGTTTTTCCAGAAAAAAAGTAGATTTTCATTTTCACAGACCAGTTCCAATAAATTTAGCAAAAAACCTGTGGGCTAAAAATGCTAACTATACCTCTTGAAAAATTCCTTGAGGGGTGTAGTTTCCAAAATGGGGTCACTTTTGGGGAGTTTCCACTGTTATGATCCCTCCAGGGCTTTGCAAACACGACATGGCACCGAAAACCATTCCAGCAAAATCTGCGCTCCAAAATCCAAATGGCCCTCGTTCCCTTCTGAGCCCTGCCGTGGGTCCAAACAGCAGTTTATTACCACATATGGGGTATTGCCGTAATCGGGAGACATTGCTTTACAAATGTTGGGGTGCTTTTTCTCCTTTATTCCTTGTAAAAACGAAAACATCGTATGTTTTTTCAGAAAAAAAGTAGATTTTCATTTTCATAGACAAGTTCCAATAAATTTAGCAAAAAACCTGTGGGATAAAAATGATAACTATACCCTTAGAAAAATTCCTTGAGGGGTGTAGTCTCCAAGATGGGGTCACTTTTGGGGGGTTTCCACTGTTTTGGCACCACAAGACCTCTTCAAACCTAACATGGTGCCTAAAATATATTCTAATAAAATAGAGGCCCCAAAATCCACCAGGTGCTCCTTTGCTTCTGAGGCCTGTGTTTCGGTCCTTTACCGCACTAGGACCACATGTGGGATATTTCTAAAAATTGCAGAATCTGGGCAATAAATATTGAGTTGCATTTCTCTGGTAAAACCTTCTGTGTTACAGAAAAAACTGTATTACAAATGAATTTAGTAAAAAAAAATTGAAATTTGTAAATTTCACCTCTACTTTGCTTTATTTCTTGTGAAATGCCTAAAGGGTTCAAATAATCTCTGAATGCTGTTTTGAATACTTTGAGGTGTGCAGTTTTTAAAATGGGGTGTTTTATAGGGGGTTTCTAATATATAAGGCCCTCAAAGCCACTTCAGAACTGAACTGGTCCCTGAAAAAATAGCCTTTTGAAATTTTCTTGAAAATATGAGAAATTGCTGCTAAAGTTCTAAGCCTTGTAACGTCCTAGAAAAATAAAAGGACGTTCAAAAAACGATGCAAACATAAAGTAGACATATGGGGGATGTTAACTAGTAAATATTATGTGTGGTATTACTATCTGTTTCACAAGCAGATACATTACAATTTAGAAAAATGCAGATTTTTGCAAATTTTCTCTAAATTTGGGTGTTTTTTACAAATAAATATTGAATTTAACGACAAAATTTTTTCAGTATCATAAAGTCCAATGTGTCACGAGAAAACAATCTCAGAATCGCTTGGCTAGGTAAAAGCAATCCGGAGTTATTACAACATAAAGTGACACATGTCAGATTTGAAAAAATAGGCTGTGTCCTTAAGGCCAAAACAGGCTGTGTCCTTAAGGGGTTAAATTATTTATGTTGTAGATGCCGCTGTTTAAAGTACATCTGTCTTATGGCAGATGCACCTTAAAGAGGCTCTGTCACCACAATATAAGTGCCCTATCTCCTACATAAGGAGATGGGCGCTATAATGTAGATGACAGCAGTGCTTTTTATTTAAAAAAAAACGATCTATTTTCACCACGTTATTAGTGATTTTAGCTTTATGCTAATTTGTTTCTTAATGGACAACTGGGCGTGTTTTACTACTGACCAAGTGGGCGTTGTACAGAGGAGTGTATGACGCTGACCATTCAGCGTCATGCACTTCTCTCGCTTCATTTAGGCAGCGCATAGGGATCCTGCTAGATCGGTATGTGCTGTCTTATACTGACATATTAACGTTACTGAAGTGTTTAGACAGTGAGTAGACATTCCTTCCAGCCAGGATGGGATGTCTATTCACAATCCCGACACTTCGTTAACGTTTCTGTGGTACTTACAGCAGAACAAGTAATCTCGCGAGATCTCGCTATAAATGTAGGAGATAGGGCACTTATAATGTGGTGACAGAGCCTCTTTAAAGAGAATAGCGCAGATTTACTAAAATTATCCAAGTTTTAGACAGCAAAAACTTCAGGCAGTCAGAAAATGTGCCAAATTTAGTATAGTGGTGCATGCTGTATGATAAATTAGGCACATCGTGCTTGACATGCTAGATACTTTTCTCTTCCCTATATCACCTCGTGGTTGGCTAAGTTTTGGCGCTTAGTGTCACTTTTTAAGTCATCACCCATTTTAAGTCATCACCCCTTAGCCACACAACTTTGTCAAACACCTAACAAAGAGTGTCTAAAACAGTCAAAGGTATTTTCCCTTCTTAGACATTTATGGCATATTCACAGGATATGCCATAAATGTCTGATAGATGCGGGTCCCAGCTCTGGGACCCGCACCTATATCGAGAATGGGGGTCTCGCAACTACCGTTTTGCCTGGTGCGGCGGCTGCTGTTCGCAGAATCCAAGCGGAGACTAGTGAACAGAGAGTCACAACGCATGCATGCGGCACTCTACATTCTTGCTCAGTTGTTTCTGTAACTCCCATTGAACAGAATAGAATGCATGCACGCGCTAGCCTCTCTGCACTAGACTCTGCTTAGATTCTGCGACCAGAAGAGAGTAAGGGTATGTTCACACGGCCTATTTACGGACGTAAATCGGGCGTTTTTGCCCCGAATTACGTCTCAAAATAGCGCCTCAATAGCGCTGACAAACATCTGCCCATTGAAAGCAATGGGCAGACGTTTGTCTGTTCACACGAGGTGTATATTTACGCGCCGCTGTCAAATGACGGCACGTAAATAGACGCCCGCGTCAAAGAAGTGACCTGTCACTTCTTTGGCCGTAATTGGAGCCGTTATTCATTGACTCCAATGAATAGCAGCGCTAATTACGGCCGTATGTGACGCGGCGTTCAAGCGCCTGGACATGCCGGTACGGCTGAAATTACGGGGATGTTTTCAGGCTGAAACATCCCCGTAATTTCAGCCGTTACGGACGCCCTCGTGTGAACATACCCTTAATCTTTAGGGCTTTGTGGACCTTATGGACTTGTTCAACAAGGGCTTTGACCAGTTAAATTCACTGTTTTTCAAAAGTGAATGTGAGGAATGTGCCGATAAATTATGTTTTGGGCTGGTGTAGAACTGCTAATGAATATTCATAGCAGGTATTTTGATTAGAAACATATTGTACAAGGATTACAATGTAATTTATATGAAGAGTAGAACTCATACGTTCTCTTTGGCGGTAGATGCAGCTCATTTTTCTTGAGTATGTAATCTTTATTTCCTTTGGTTCTTATGAATTTTTACTTAGATAATATAATAATTATATCTATATATATATATATATATATATATATATATATATATATATATATATATATATATATATATATATATACTATATATACATATATGTATATATACAGTGAAGGAAATAAGTATTTGATCCCTTGCTGATTTTGTAAGTTTTCCCACTGTCCAAGACATGAACAGTGTAGAATTTTTGAATTTTTAGGCTAGGTTAATTTTACCAGTGAGAGATAGATTATATATAAAAAAAAAAGAAAATCACATAGTCAAAATTATATATATTTATTTACATTGTGCACAGAGAAATAAGTATTTGATCCCTTTGGCAAACAAGACTTAATACTTGGTGGCAAAACCCTTGTTGGCAAGCATAGCAGTCAGACGTTTTTTGTAGTTGATGATGAGGTTTGCACACATGTTAGATGGAATTTTGGCCCACTCCTCTTTGCAGATCATCTGTAAATCATTAAGATTTCGAGGCTGTCGCTTGGCAACTCGGATCTTCAGCTCCCTCCATAAGTTTTCGATGGGATTAAAGTCTGGAGACTGGCTAGGCCACTCCTTGACCTTAATGTGCTTCTTTTTGAGCCACTCCTTTGTTACCTTGGCTGTATGTTTCGGGTCATTGTCGTGCTGGAAGACCCAGCCACGAGCCATTTTTAATGTCCTGGTGGAGGGAAGGAGGTTGTCACTCAGGATTTGACGGTACATGGCTCCATCCGTTCTCCCATTGATGCGGTGAAGTAGTCCTGTGCCCTTATTGATTTGGAGCGTTTAACTGGTCTGGAGGAGGCTGAACTCTTAATGGCTGGTAGGGGATCAAATACTTATTTTTCTGTGCACAATGCAAATAAATATATATAATTTTGACAATGTGATTTTCTGTTTTTTTTTTTTAAATATAATCTATCTCTCACTGGTAAAATTAACCTAGCCTTAAAATTCTAGACTGTTCATGTCTTCGACAGTGGGCAAACTTACAAAATCAGCAAGGGATCAAATACTTATTTCCTTCACTATATATATATATATATATATATATATATATATATATATATATATATATATATATATATATATATATATATATATATACGAATTTCTGGTGTCTATTCTTTATGCACGGCCAAATGACTGGATCACTCTTCTCCAAATCTGGCACATAAGTAAATCAGGTGTTTTCGAAGGTTCTACACCTCTATAAGGACCTACCGTTGTCAACATATTCACAAATATGCAATACAAAGGCAAATATGGCACCACTGGCTTCCACATCAAGGGTCCTCCTCCATATCACATCAGATGACTCATATTAGCCAATAGAATTTCGCAGGTACTTTAGCTATGCTGGATTTCAGCATTCTCATAAATTGAACCCTTTTCCGACCAGTTATGTCTCACAAAAAGAAACCTGCACTTGGACGAAAGACTCCTGCGGCAAAGTGCATGTCTGCTGCCACAGCTGCTGAAACCCTTCACCAGACTCAAGCCCGTCACCAGGCTGACAAGATAGGCAGAAACCTTTACATACTTGCACGAGAAAACAAGAAAGCAAACGTAGTCTACCCAGGAGTGCTGTCTTAGATTTTAAAGAAATTAGAATGTTTTGGGCCATTTCATTACTAATGTTAATTATCTAAATTGTTGAACTGTTTAATAATTTAATGTTTTCTGTATAATTAAATAAATAATATTTTAGAATTAAAATGTATGTATTTTCTAGTAAAAGTTTTACTTTATTGGATATGTCGGCTTCATATCAGTAGGAAACAACGTTTTTAACCACACACACAAACAACAAACAAATAGACCAGTGTGAAGCCCGGTAACTCTGCTAGTAATTTATGTAGTGTTTATTATGCAAGAATTTGTTTATCGGTTCTGTTTGTGCATCAGGAACGTTCTGTTCCAGTTTAGGATTTAGGGACTCGCAAGTCTGGGGATCCTTGTCGTGGATTGCGAGCTTGCGTCCTTTTGGCCAAAATGATTACCAATACCCCAGGTATTTTTCATTATTATGTATATTCGCTTCTCTTGGACACAGCCGGGTCTTTGATGCTGGGAGAGCATGGTGTGTTGTTGTTTGGCATAGCAAGCAGGGTAGCCCGCTCTATGAATTATCAAGGCGTCACAAATAGGCTTCTACCTGGCTATACACGTTGTGCCTCATGACATACACACTATCCCTCCATGTTTCACTCACTTGCACCCCATTATCCATTTATTTCTATTGAGGCACTTCATTTATTACTGCCCCCTATATTTCACTTATAGTATTACACTTGCACACACACTATTCATTTATTATTTCTTACTACACATCCCATGCACCGCACACCACTCCCCTCAAGACTAGTGGGAGTGGCTATTATTATTTAAAGCACCTGCTCGCCCTTTCATCAGCATTTCTGGCCTGGCTGTGTCCATTTGCAAGTATGGCCTTTTTCGGTGTTTCTGTATATGTCCCTGTGTTTTTATCGGTTCTGTTTGTGCATCAGGAACGTTCTGTTCCAGTTTAGGATTTAGGGACTCGCAAGTCTGGGGATCCTTGTCGTGGATTGCGAGCTTGCGTCCTTTTGGCCAAAATGATTACCAATACCCCAGGTATTTTTCATTATTATGTATATTCGCTTCTCTTGGACACAGCCGGGTCTTTGATGCTGGGAGAGCATGGTGTGTTGTTGTTTGGCATAGCAAGCAGGGTAGCCCGCTCTATGAATTATCAAGGCGTCACAAATAGGCTTCTACCTGGCTATACACGTTGTGCCTCATGACATACACACTATCCCTCCATGTTTCACTCACTTGCACCCCATTATCCATTTATTTCTATTGAGGCACTTCATTTATTACTGCCCCCTATATTTCACTTATAGTATTACACTTGCACACACACTATTCATTTATTATTTCTTACTACACATCCCATGCACCGCACACCACTCCCCTCAAGACTAGTGGGAGTGGCTATTATTATTTAAAGCACCTGCTCGCCCTTTCATCAGCATTTCTGGCCTGGCTGTGTCCATTTGCAAGTATGGCCTTTTTCGGTGTTTCTGTATATGTCCCTGTGTTTTTATCGGTTCTGTTTGTGCATCAGGAACGTTCTGTTCCAGTTTAGGATTTAGGGACTCGCAAGTCTGGGGATCCTTGTCGTGGATTGCGAGCTTGCGTCCTTTTGGCCAAAATGATTACCAATACCCCAGGTATTTTTCATTATTATGTATATTCGCTTCTCTTGGACACAGCCGGGTCTTTGATGCTGGGAGAGCATGGTGTGTTGTTGTTTGGCATAGCAAGCAGGGTAGCCCGCTCTATGAATTATCAAGGCGTCACAAATAGGCTTCTACCTGGCTATACACGTTGTGCCTCATGACATACACACTATCCCTCCATGTTTCACTCACTTGCACCCCATTATCCATTTATTTCTATTGAGGCACTTCATTTATTACTGCCCCCTATATTTCACTTATAGTATTACACTTGCACACACACTATTCATTTATTATTTCTTACTACACATCCCATGCACCGCACACCACTCCCCTCAAGACTAGTGGGAGTGGCTATTATTATTTAAAGCACCTGCTCGCCCTTTCATCAGCATTTCTGGCCTGGCTGTGTCCATTTGCAAGTATGGCCTTTTTCGGTGTTTCTGTATATGTCCCTGTGTTTTCATCGGTTCTGTTTGTGCATCAGGAACGTTCTGTTCCAGTTTAGGATTTAGGGACTCGCAAGTCTGGGGATCCTTGTCGTGGATTGCGAGCTTGCGTCCTTTTGGCCAAAATGATTACCAATACCCCAGGTATTTTTCATTATTATGTATATTCGCTTCTCTTGGACACAGCCGGGTCTTTGATGCTGGGAGAGCATGGTGTGTTGTTGTTTGGCATAGCAAGCAGGGTAGCCCGCTCTATGAATTATCAAGGCGTCACAAATAGGCTTCTACCTGGCTATACACGTTGTGCCTCATGACATACACACTATCCCTCCATGTTTCACTCACTTGCACCCCATTATCCATTTATTTCTATTGAGGCACTTCATTTATTACTGCCCCCTATATTTCACTTATAGTATTACACTTGCACACACACTATTCATTTATTATTTCTTACTACACATCCCATGCACCGCACACCACTCCCCTCAAGACTAGTGGGAGTGGCTATTATTATTTAAAGCACCTGCTCGCCCTTTCATCAGCATTTCTGGCCTGGCTGTGTCCATTTGCAAGTATGGCCTTTTTCGGTGTTTCTGTATATGTCCCTGTGTTTTTATCGGTTCTGTTTGTGCATCAGGAACGTTCTGTTCCAGTTTAGGATTTAGGGACTCGCAAGTCTGGGGATCCTTGTCGTGGATTGCGAGCTTGCGTCCTTTTGGCCAAAATGATTACCAATACCCCAGGTATTTTTCATTATTATGTATATTCGCTTCTCTTGGACACAGCCGGGTCTTTGATGCTGGGAGAGCATGGTGTGTTGTTGTTTGGCATAGCAAGCAGGGTAGCCCGCTCTATGAATTATCAAGGCGTCACAAATAGGCTTCTACCTGGCTATACACGTTGTGCCTCATGACATACACACTATCCCTCCATGTTTCACTCACTTGCACCCCATTATCCATTTATTTCTATTGAGGCACTTCAATTATTACTGCCCCCTATATTTCACTTATAGTATTACACTTGCACACACACTATTCATTTATTATTTCTTACTACACATCCCATGCACCGCACACCACTCCCCTCAAGACTAGTGGGAGTGGCTATTATTATTTAAAGCACCTGCTCGCCCTTTCATCAGCATTTCTGGCCTGGCTGTGTCCATTTGCAAGTATGGCCTTTTTCGGTGTTTCTGTATATGTCCCTGTGTTTTTATCGGTTCTGTTTGTGCATCAGGAACGTTCTGTTCCAGTTTAGGATTTAGGGACTCGCAAGTCTGGGGATCCTTGTCGTGGATTGCGAGCTTGCGTCCTTTTGGCCAAAATGATTACCAATACCCCAGGTATTTTTCATTATTATGTATATTCGCTTCTCTTGGACACAGCCGGGTCTTTGATGCTGGGAGAGCATGGTGTGTTGTTGTTTGGCATAGCAAGCAGGGTAGCCCGCTCTATGAATTATCAAGGCGTCACAAATAGGCTTCTACCTGGCTATACACGTTGTGCCTCATGACATACACACTATCCCTCCATGTTTCACTCACTTGCACCCCATTATCCATTTATTTCTATTGAGGCACTTCATTTATTACTGCCCCCTATATTTCACTTATAGTATTACACTTGCACACACACTATTCATTTATTATTTCTTACTACACATCCCATGCACCGCACACCACTCCCCTCAAGACTAGTGGGAGTGGCTATTATTATTTAAAGCACCTGCTCGCCCTTTCATCAGCATTTCTGGCCTGGCTGTGTCCATTTGCAAGTATGGCCTTTTTCGGTGTTTCTGTATATGTCCCTGTGTTTTTATCGGTTCTGTTTGTGCATCAGGAACGTTCTGTTCCAGTTTAGGATTTAGGGACTCGCAAGTCTGGGGATCCTTGTCGTGGATTGCGAGCTTGCGTCCTTTTGGCCAAAATGATTACCAATACCCCAGGTATTTTTCATTATTATGTATATTCGCTTCTCTTGGACACAGCCGGGTCTTTGATGCTGGGAGAGCATGGTGTGTTGTTGTTTGGCATAGCAAGCAGGGTAGCCCGCTCTATGAATTATCAAGGCGTCACAAATAGGCTTCTACCTGGCTATACACGTTGTGCCTCATGACATACACACTATCCCTCCATGTTTCACTCACTTGCACCCCATTATCCATTTATTTCTATTGAGGCACTTCATTTATTACTGCCCCCTATATTTCACTTATAGTATTACACTTGCACACACACTATTCATTTATTATTTCTTACTACACATCCCATGCACCGCACACCACTCCCCTCAAGACTAGTGGGAGTGGCTATTATTATTTAAAGCACCTGCTCGCCCTTTCATCAGCATTTCTGGCCTGGCTGTGTCCATTTGCAAGTATGGCCTTTTTCGGTGTTTCTGTATATGTCCCTGTGTTTTTATCGGTTCTGTTTGTGCATCAGGAACGTTCTGTTCCAGTTTAGGATTTAGGGACTCGCAAGTCTGGGGATCCTTGTCGTGGATTGCGAGCTTGCGTCCTTTTGGCCAAAATGATTACCAATACCCCAGGTATTTTTCATTATTATGTATATTCGCTTCTCTTGGACACAGCCGGGTCTTTGATGCTGGGAGAGCATGGTGTGTTGTTGTTTGGCATAGCAAGCAGGGTAGCCCGCTCTATGAATTATCAAGGCGTCACAAATAGGCTTCTACCTGGCTATACACGTTGTGCCTCATGACATACACACTATCCCTCCATGTTTCACTCACTTGCACCCCATTATCCATTTATTTCTATTGAGGCACTTCATTTATTACTGCCCCCTATATTTCACTTATAGTATTACACTTGCACACACACTATTCATTTATTATTTCTTACTACACATCCCATGCACCGCACACCACTCCCCTCAAGACTAGTGGGAGTGGCTATTATTATTTAAAGCACCTGCTCGCCCTTTCATCAGCATTTCTGGCCTGGCTGTGTCCATTTGCAAGTATGGCCTTTTTCGGTGTTTCTGTATATGTCCCTGTGTTTTTATCGGTTCAATTTGTTTATATGTCACAAGATAAGAGCTGTGAAATTACTCATTTCTGTAATGAATTTAGTGAGCTAATTTAACACCCACAATACTGATCAGTGTATATGCTCTTAGTTAAGAATGCTGCACCCACTGCCAGGTCTTAGTGTTGGACATGGTAAAGAATACTATTATCCCAGTGATTTCTACCTACATTATACATTAGATTCATTCTAAAGGCAGATATATGCATATTATTGAGTGGTGATCTAGAAATCATAGTAGCCCTCTGAAAAAAAAACAGCAATTCCACCAGTGTCCTTTGTGGCTTAAATTTACACTATTCACCGTAAATAAACTTTATTAAACTTGAATAATTTTTTTAATCCCACTAGGGGACTTCACAATGCGATCTTCTGATCATTTCTATATTACTTTGGTATGCTCAGTATACCAAAGCATTATTGCCTGTCAGGTCAGCAGGACTGACAACTCGGCTGGTAGCTGGTCCTGCGTGTCTCTGAGGATTCAGCTAATAACTATGAAATCTTTGTTAATGAATTTAGATATGATCAATAACAGCTGGATCCTGCGTGTCAGAGACACACAGAATCAGCTTTCAGTCAAGTTGTCAGTGTCAGGGCCGGCCTTAGGATAAATGGCGCCCCTTGCGAAATCATCTTTCAGCACCCCATCGTTAAAAAAAAATGCCCCATAAAAAAAGTATAATGCCCCTTTAGTGTCCCCCATACAGTATAATAATAATATTTAATAATATAATATATTACAGCCCCTTCAAGGACACAGTATTTTGTACTCTAATTGTGCCCACAGTATTATGCCCCCTGTAGTACCCCTACACAGTATAATGTCCGCTTAGTGGCCCCCACACAGTATAGTGCCCCCTGTAGATTTTGCCATACAGCCTCCCTGTAGACAGTGCCATTATCCCCCACTTCCTCCTTGTAGATTGTGCCATACAGCCCCCCACCTCCCCCTTGTAGACAGTGCCCCCAAACAAAAACAAAAATTGTACTCACCAAGGCCCCGTTCCCATAACGAACTGAGCTGCTCCACGACGGGAGCCTTGCGTAGGCCGGCGTGATCCTGTAGCCTAGTACAGAGTTTCCCAACCTTTTCGGACTCGAGGCAGCACTGGAAAAATTGTTTTGAGAAAGACAGAAAACGGCTAAAAACAAGCACTACACTCACTAGGGTATGTTCACACAGCGCTTTTTGTAAGGCAAAAAAAATCTGCCTCAAAATTCCTTCAGCAATTGACAGCATTGTTTGTTTTTTTTGCGTTTTTTCTTAAGCCGTTGAAGCGAACGCAAAAGACGCAGGAAAAAAAGCTCCAAAAATGGGCCGCAGGTTTTTTCCGCCTCCTATTAATTTCAATTGGAGCTCAGAGGTGGAAACCACTTGAAGACCATGAGCCCCCCCACTCACAGTAAAATGACCATCAGCCCCCTACTCACAGTAAAATTACCATCAGCCCCCACTCACGGTAAAATGACCATCAGCGCACCACTCACAGTAAAATGACCATCAGCCCACCACTCACAGATTCCTCCTGTAGATAATGCCACACAGCCCCTTGTAGGTAGTGTCACACAGCCCCTTGTAGGTAGTGCCACACAGCGTCTTGTCGGTAGTGCCACACAGCCCCTTGTAGGTAGTGCCACACAGCCCCTTGTAGGTAGTGCCGCACAGCCCACTTGTAGATTGTGCCACAAAGCCCACTGGTAGATAGCACCACACAGCCCCCTTGTAGATAGCGCAACACAACCCCCTTGTAGATAGCGCCCCACTGCCCCCTTGTAGATAGCACCACACAGCCCCCTTGTAGATAGTGCCACACAGCCCACTTGTAGATAGTGCCACAAAGTCCCTTGTAGATAGTGCAACACAGCCCCCTTGTAGATAGCGCCACACAGCCCCCTTGTAGATAGCGCCACACAGCCCCCTGTGGATAGCGCCACACAGCCCCCTGTGGATAGCGCCACACATCCCCCTTGCAGATAGCGCCACACAGCCCCCTAGTAGATAGTACCACACAGCCCCCTTGTAGATGGCGCCACACAGCCCCCTTGTAGATAGTGCCACACAGCCCCCTTGTAGACAGCACCACACAGCCCCTTGTAGATAGCGTCACACAGTCCCCTTGTAGATAGTGCCACACAGCCCCCTTGTAGACAGCGCCACACAGCCCCTTGTAGATAGTGTCACACAGCCCCCTTGTACATAGCGTCACACAGCCCCCTTGTAGATAGTGCCACACAGCCCACTTGTAGATAGTGCCACACAGCCCCCTGTAGATAGTGCCACACAGCCTCCTGGAGAGTGCCACACAGCCCCCTGTAGAGAGTGCCACACAGCCCCCTGTAAGTAGTGCTACACAGCCACCTGTAGGTAGTGCCACACAGGACCCTGGTAGGTTGTGCCACACAGCTCCCTGGTAGGGAGTGCCACACAGCATCCTGGTAGGTAGTGCCACACAGTGTCCTGGTAGGTAGTGCCACACAGCCCCTTGTAGGTAGTGCCACACAGCCCCTTGTTGGTAGTGCCACACAGCCCACAGACCCCTTGTTGGTAGTGCCACATAGCCCACAGCCCGCTTGTTGGTAGTGCCACACAGCCTACAGCCCCCTTGTAGGTTGTTCCACACAGCCCTCTTGTAGATAGCACTCCTGGAGCGCTCCGCTTGATGTCTCTGTCCATATATGGACAGTGGTCAAATATGTGGACAGTGACATTAGGGGCAACTCCTGAAGCGGAATCCCCATCCACAGCGTTGCCGACACTGTGACTGAGGATTCCACTCCAGGAGAAGCTCCTGTCGTCTGTGTCCATTTATGGACAGCGACGTAATTTGCTTCTCCTGGAGTGGAATCCCCGGTCACAGAGTCGGAAATGCTGTGGGCGGGGATTCCACTTTAGGAGTTTCCCCTGATGTCACTGTCCATATATGGATATAGACATCAAGCGGAGCACTGCAGGAGCAGAATCCCTGGCCACACGGGGATTCCGCTCCTTCAGGGAGCTACAGTGGCACTAGTAGATAGCAACAGCAAGGAGATACCTCCCTGCTCTGCTATAGTGCCGTTGCTACCGCTGTAGTAGCTGTAGCGGCTTCTAGTGGCACTGCCGCCCATGGGGGGCCCGGCGTGGGCGCCCTCATGTCCGGTGTTGCCGCTAGCAGCCGCTATGGCTACTACAGCGATAGCGATGCTGCTGAGTGAAGAAGCGCCCAGGCGGAAAGGCAGCTGCTGAGTCGCCGGGCCTGGGAGCTTCTGAAACAAGCAGGGGAAGGGAGCAAGCGCAGCGCCCCCTTCCACCTGCTGGAGTGATGCGCCCTGTGCAAAGGCACAGGACACACACCTCTAAGGCCGGCCCTGGTGCTTGTCCCTGTGCTGCTTGTCATCCGGACAGCGGAGACCGTATATCCTGTATCCGGCCTTGTACTAGTGCCAAACAAGACTCCATGATGGGAATCTATTCCGCTTGCTGCAGCTGAGACCACTCTTGGACACCATTTTACTGGATGGACAGTGATTGACTTTGCCTAAGGGCCTGTTCACATGAGCGTTGCCCTTCCGTTGAGGGGATCCGTCGAAGGTTTCCATCGGGTTAACCCCTCAACGGAAAGTCAAACAAAAACCTTAGCTTCCGTTTGCATCACCATTGATCTCAATGGCGATGGAAACTTTGCTAAAGTTTTCCGTTTGTCACCGTTATGAACAGGTTCTGTTGT
Organism: Rhinoderma darwinii; assembly: GCF_050947455.1. NCBI lineage: Eukaryota > Metazoa > Chordata > Amphibia > Anura > Rhinodermatidae > Rhinoderma > Rhinoderma darwinii. The sequence goes on from NC_134688.1 coordinate 205,642,691, forward strand.
TTTGACGGAATCAATAGCGCAGTTGACCCGTTATCTGTCTGTTACACTATGCAGCCAATTTTACTTGTAGTGTTTCACCACCTTGAAGTTATTGACCTGCCTGAATTATCCGCTACTCATTATAGCCTCATGTGCATATAAATTATAAACTATACGTACACCATTATATTTGATATGCACCATTTACCAATTTGGCTATATTGCTTTCACTTAACCTGGCCAGGTATGTGATGTCTTTATTGTGATGCAGGATCACCTTTGATGCTGTTTTTTGATAACTTCATTTTTATATATATTTGTGTGAATAAAATTTGATATTTTTATAATCCAAGAGTCGAGTGCCCTTTGTTTCCCAGGTGTTTCTGTCCGCTTTTTCTCTTTTTAACTATATATGATGAATGAGTTTTTCCATTTGTCACTCTTTTTTTCTGGCTTGTATACCTAGATGTATGTAGGTTGATATAAAAGTGAGCATCTGAGAATGCCAAAATGTATGCACTCACTTTGAGTTACGCTGGCTGTCTCATCAACATGCTGATACAAAAATGTGTTGAACTATGATGTTCCTACTATGATATAAATGTGACCTCTAGATACTGTGACATCTCTCAGAAAGAGAGTGCTAGAGATCAGGATAGGCCGAATTCATCATTTCCAAATTAAGAGGATATTGCCAATATTGTAAAAACAAAATTAAACATGCCTTATAACATTTCCACCAGAGGTCACTATGATACCTCCTATGCATCTTCACTTGAAAAAGAAAGAAAAACGATGGATCCAAACCTTTACACAATATTTAGCACAGTGTAAATGCAATCATTAGAATCATCTTTCTAGCTCATATGCAGAAAAAATTCTCATGGTTTTCTTTTACATTTCTACGTCTCTATCAGGACGACTTAGAGGGTCGCACAAAAAATAAGAAAATAATATTAAAACAATTAGTTTTTTAAATAAACTTTACCAACTAAACATCATAAAACTTAAATAACATACATAAAAGTAAATAACATACATCTTGTGCAATAAAGTTAACACATTGGGGCAGATTTGTTGAAACTGAAGAGAAAAACTGTCCTTGTTGCTCATATCAACCAATCACAGTGCAGCTTTAATTTTTCCCTAGCAGTTTAGGAAATGAAACCTGAGCTCTGATAGCCCCAATGGGTTATCTTTTTTGCATGGGATGTATGTTATTTACTATTATACTAGGGGCCCCAAGGAGAGGTGGCCCTGCTTGATCTCAGGTGCTATAGTTATGTCAACAGCATGTTAATCGCTTGAGAGTTGAATGAATCTGGACCCTGGTTCATTTGTATACCTAACATCAGACTTTCACTTCTAGATTACTCATGTGCATATTTGACATATATCCCATAGGAGAACAATAGTTTGCACTACTCCAACAATGAAGTCATTATTTGGAGTCACTACATCGCTGGGATCAGTAGTACTACTATGCCACTAACAGGTGGTGCTCAGTGCTATGCAAGTCACACAAATTTCCAATATGAGAAAAATAAATTTGACGGCACTCACTCACTGGTATACGCAAAATTCCTTTATTGTAGTGCTTCTGTGCAGATATTTACACCGGAGATAGACACATAATGTTTGGCGTTCATGTATTACATGTTTTACAAAAGCAAATGGCACAACCACCCAATGAATTTATTGTCTATATCACTAATGCCCAATTAGCGGCAGGGTGTGTATGCTGTACAGCCTAGGTCCCAGCAGCTGTATTGGGTGCATTATTGTACCATGACCAGGTTAACATTTTGACAAGGGCATTGTACACTGAGTAATCTACCTGATCATAGTGGACAGAGGAGCTGTTCTCTATTGAGCATGGTCAAGTATGGATGTGTAAAAAAAAACAAAAACATAGACCGTATTTTTCGGACTATAAGACGAACCTGACAATAAGACGCAACCAGGTTTTAGACAACAGAAAATAGGAAAAAATTGTATATTTCACTTCTTTTACAAAGAAAAAACTGTTGGTTAATAAAAAAAATTTGTTCAGTTTCACCACATTCTGAGAGCCATAACTTTTTAAATTGTTTGAGCGATGTGAGGGCTTAGTTTTTGCAGGACGAGATGTCGTTTTTATTTGCATTCTTTTTAACGCTATGGTGACCAAAAGACAATGATTTTGGGGTTTTGATTTTTTTTTTTTTACACCGTTCACTGTGTGAGTCAAATAATGCTATATTGTAATCGTTTCTGACTTTTACGGATGCAGCAATACTATTTTTTTAATTATTTTTACATTGTGCTTGGGGAAAAATGGGAAAAGGTTTTTTTTTTTTACTTTTAAAATGTTTTAAACACTTCTGAATATTTATCTAACTTTATTTAGTTCCCCTAGGGAACTTGAACCAGCGATCATTAGATCGCCGGTACAATACACTGCAATACATGGATGAGTTACGGAAACAGCGTAATTCACTGAGTAGTGAATAGCAGTTAGAGAAGCAGTGTAGCCTTTAGAAGTGTGACAACCAATTGAATATACATTCAATCCTCTCACCAAGGAGTATATTACCATATGAAAGGTTCATGCCCAAATAACTACATAGGGAAGACCTTATGCCAATTTTGCCGCAAGATCCGGGACCATATTTGTGATGTAATCAACCAAAGGGATACCCCGATGGCCAAACATGTCTGAGAAGAGAATCCAGGTGACATCCAGTGTTTGAAATTCCAGGCCATAGAAACAATAAAACCACCAAAAAGGGGAGGAGACTGGGACAAATTGATTCTAAGAAAAGAATAGCAATGGATAAATAGGCTAGGTATCATGAAACCAAAAGGTCTTAATTAAAATGTATCATATGCCATCTTCTTATTATTATCCCCCACCAAAGCACATAGATAAAGAGAGATCCAAGACCATCATAATTAATTTATTTATTCCGATGATATGGCTCAGAGACACGTTTAATAGGCATTAATCTTGGCTAACTGTGCCAAACCCAAAAAATACTATACAATACCCACCAAGAAGACAAATCTAATTGGTAGGTATGCATCTCTGTCCCACCCTCATGCGGTTGCCTCTAAATAGAGTAAGACCCAGTATCCTAGTGATTACATACTAATACTCTGGCGTAAGAACCGTGGAGTCCGCCTTATACTGTCCAGCACTGGGAGGCATAGGTGGATGCAACAGGAGCTTTGGATAGGCATAGGCATACCTTCGACCGTGGGCACTCTGCACACGATCACTCCTGAATACACATACATTGGCAATTTATAGCGTGATAAGCACGGTGGTATCCTGTGTAAGCAAATACAGTATATATAAATAACCCGCTATGCTCGGAGGCATCATGGGAGCATGCTCTGATACTTCCTTATGTGTGATCATACACTTCAGTGCATTGCTTGTATGCACAAATACAATCTATAACACGACTATACCACTGAGACTGATGATCAATATAAAGAGCATTAATAGGAAAGCCCAAATTCAGGTACACGTCATAAGATAGTAGCCATTTTTTTTTATGTATAAGCTATCTGTCAAGGACGCAAGAGGAGTGTCTAGCATTCCCTAGGCAACCAGGTAGGGCTCCCCTTCAGACTCACATCACAGCTCTCCACCAATAGACCCATAATATGTCATGATGACATATATAAGTTTGCTTGGTGGAAGTGGTGGGCTTGTCTTAATGGAGGGAGTGGTATTCTGCTTAAAAGATAGCACTCTCAAAGCTGGCGTATCAATGTTGTGCACGCCTGTCTGCACACCATGCAGAAAATTTGTCTAAATGACACCTGATGATATGTGACAATTACAATTCTCTGGGTATTTTGTTTTATGGATTCCAGTTAGATAGCAATAATTGACAAGTCAGAGAGAGCGAGTAGAATTTAGAGGATGGGGAATTGTAATTCTCCTGCTCACTCTATCCTGACATATAGGGAAAGGTTTTTCTATCAGGCTATCCTATAAGGGTATGTTCACACGGCTTATTTTCAGCCATTTTTCGGGCCATATATGCCCCGAAAAATGGCTAAAAATATGGAGGCTAAATGCCTCCAAACATCTTCAAATTGATTTCAATGGGACAAATGGCATTTCGTTCCCACGGGGCGTTTTTTACCCAGCCGTAAAAAAGAAGTGCATGTCACTTCTTTAGCCGTTTTTGGAGACGTTTTTTATTATCTCAATAGAAAAACAGCTCCAATAACAGCTCTAAAAAACGCATAAAAAAACTATTGATGCATAAAAAACGGCGGAAGAACAGAGGCTGTTTTTTTTGTTTGCCGTGTGAACATACCCTCAACCCCTCGCTCTCTCTATGAATCAGACACATAAACCAATGTGCTGACCCCAATACCTTTCTATCTAGCGGTCTAGATTTGTTTTACAGTGCAGCTCAGCTATCCACGAGCAATATCATTGTGAGGGCTTATTCAGACGAACGTATAATACGTCCGTGCTACGCCCGTGTTTTTCACGTGCGTCGCACGGACCTATGTTTGTCAATGGGGCCGTTCAGACTGTCCGTGATTTTCACGCAGCGTATGGCCGCTGCGTGAAACGCACGACATGACCTATATTTGGCTGTGTCTTGCGCTGCACGTACCCATTAAAGTCAATGGGTGCGTGAAAACCGCGCACGTCACACGGACGCACTGACGTGTGCCGCGCGTGATGCACGCTACAGTAGTCAAAACTATTAATGAAAACAGAAAAGCACCACCTGCTTTTCTGTTTACAAACATAAAAACAGAGTGTCGTAATGATGCCGGCTGCGCAAAAATCACGCAGCCACGCATTATATGTTGATGACGCACGGAGCTTTTGCAGACCTTTTGCGCACGCAAAACGCTGCGTGTGAATCAGGCCTGAGTGTTTTTTAAAGTATACCAGTAAAAATTTTATTTTCATTCTTGAACATAGTGAATATAAAAGGTTTTCGACTTATTATGATTATGGCAGTTGTTTGTTGGATAAAAAATGGTAGTCACGTTTATGGCAATTATTTACTGAGGAGCTAACAATTGTCATTAGTAAATCCACTCTAGTAACTGGAAAATGAGCTTTTGCTGAAAACAATCATTATCAGAGGAGAACGTATTATATACTGATTACAATTTAATTAAATGTCGTAGGTGTGTAACTTGCACCCAAAAAATAACACTTTTTATACTTTGCCACACAGCAAACCAGCCCTGTCATTGTTTTCAACTCCCAACACACAAGACCTTTAACCCAGCACTGAATTCAGTGACATAAAGGAATTGTGAACATCAAATTGTTATTTTTTTTACTTGTCTTTGCTCTGTCTAAGGCCTCGTAATAATATTTTATTGGATACACTTCAGCTGAACATCAAGGCCAACTTGCCATTTAAATCCATTTTGACATTACATGCCCTGTAGACAGCTGGTTTATAGTACTGTACTGCTCATATTCTGTATTCATTTTATTGTGCAAGAAAATTATTCCAACTCAAGCGTAGTAGAACTCTGCAGTGTCTACACAGAACATTTAGTGACAACTCTTGTTTATATTACTTAGGCCCAAAATTTACAATTCAAATGTTACGTAGTAATGCCAAAGAATATTGCATAATGCTGGAGCACCAAAACATGCTTTTCAAATGTACAATAAAATGTCCTTTGATGTAACATGCGCCACACAATACCAGCCAGAAAACTGAACACAGGGAACATTGCTGGCAGAAGACATGGAGAGAATGTGCCAAAAGAAGACAGAAGCTGAAAGACAACTGTTTCACTCTTTCACCCAGCATACTTATAGTTGTTTTGAATGCAAAATTTGGTCTATTCAGGGGCACAGCATGGTACAGCATAAGGCCATATTTTTATTTAGGGGACACAGTGTGTCCATTTTTTAATTCAGGGGCACAATGTGGTACATAATTTTATTTAGGGGCACACTGTGGGGCATATTTTTATTCAGGAGGCACAGCATGGAGCCGGGCCTATTTTTATTTAGAATACACAGCATGGGGCATATTTTTATTCTGGGGAACAGCGTGGGACAAATCTTCATGCAAGCATTCAAGGGGCACCGTGTACTACTACCTCTTAAGATTAAAAGAAGGGCAAGCAATGGAAAATAACAACAAAATAAGGTGATCTTCTAATGATATTGTTGTTCATTTTATCCTCCTGACATAAGTTTGTACTGCAAATTTAATTGGTTTAGTAAGTACAGTGACATGATATCCGACTATATCAGATGTACTGTCTATAGAAAGTGGCAAATGCTAAATTTTGGGAAACTTGCCAATTGCTATATACATATCAGGGAAATTTTTACAAGATCACATCAGGTTAATCTACTTCATTTTTTTTTTTTTTTATCAATGAGCTTGATATCTATATTTTTGGTTTGTAATTTATTTTTATTTACTTTTATTTAGATATACGTTCGTATGTGCTGCAGTAATGTTATATCTGTCTAATACGTTTTTTGCAGTAATTTATTGTTCAGTAGGGTTAGTAACTTTGCTCCCTTATTTTGAACTGTCCTGTCCAAGTTTTATTCGTTGTTTGAAAGACCTATAAATGAGGGAATCATGAAAGGATATCATATCTTTCTTTGAGCTACGGAAAGATAACTCTGAAAAGCAAATAGCCAGTAGAAAAAAATAAGTTTTATTAACAACCAGCATACAATCGTCTATATACATCATCATATCGCAATTATTTCTGTCTATTATGTGAGCCTTCAGTATATACTGTACATGTTTACTGCCATATGGATTGAAACCAAGTCGAGCAATAGTTCAACTGTGGCAATATAATTTCTAGTATATAAAACTACTGAGTAGTACCTCAAGTCCCAGTACACCTATCTGCAACACGAATCATGTGCCAGCATTAAAGGGTTTGTCCAGTCCCAAAAAATTGATGGCCTATCCTCAGGATAGTCCATTAATATCTTATCGGTCGGGATTTGACTCCCGGGAATCTATATAGAGACTGAATTTCCCCTCCCCTCTTATCAAAAACGATTCAGGACTTGCACCATTGGCAGACTTGTCCTTTGTCGCTCTTGGGTCATAATCATTTGCTCATGATGATGAGTATGTCGAAAAAACTGTACCCACTACAAACTATTCCGGCCTTGTTGAAGCATTTGGATGTCAAGAGGTTAGATATAGCTATTTCACAATATCTTTCGAGGTGGGGTGGTCCCGTAAACATTACCAAAAGCTGATGGTAATTAGGGAGAAAAAGGGAATCAATCGTCCAAATATACTACCGGGCATGTCTTACTAGATATGTAATTGACTTGGTAAATGCTTCAAGCTTTTACTCAGACTACAAGCTTGAATCTGACTTTAGTCCCCCTTGGGCGTTATGTACCCTAATACACACCAATATGAAGGCTCTACCACCAGAGGTTAAAAGATCCTTATTGCTCAGAGGCACGATCGTCTCATGGAAGGAGGTATGCAAGAAATTTCAGTAATTCTTTAAAATATCTAAATACTGAACCATTGTGGAACCATCCTGAATTTTCTCAGGGTAGGGAAAGCAGACTCCTTCTGGATTGGCGAACAAAAGGCATTACCACGGTTCGCCACTTAAAACATGATTGGTGTTTACTGGTATACTAAAGAAAAGCGTTATGCAAAGTATGATTTACAGCCCACTCCGTTCTTACAAAATGCGCAAATACAGGGCTTTTTTAATGGCCCGCCGATATATGTTCGTAGGGAGGTACAACCTAGATAAAATCTTGATCTCAGGAACGGGTTGCCCTTCAATATCATTGCTATATGATCGCTTGAAAGCGGTACTCTCCACTGTTTCATCTAAGCGCATGGGCTAAACAGCTTAATGATCCGGAGGTGGGAGACAAAATCCTACAGTGGAAAATGGTACGCTGCCTCGTTTTGAATAAGTTCTGGAGGGACACTCACTCAGAATCAGAGCAATCTAGGCATTTTATTTACCTCCAACCTCGTTTTAACCCATTGCCCTAAATGTAATACTCCTAAAACGGACTTAAATCATGTTCTATGGTAATGTGGAGTGGTCCAGTCTTTCTGGACTCAAGTTACGGCATTGGTTCACAAGTTATGGGGTATTACAGTGCCCCGCTCTCCATTTTTATTTCTCTTTAGTTATTATGAAGATGTGGGGGGAAGTGGTGTCGACAGTGGGAGATACTTGTCTGTATTAATTCATACATGTCTGGTTGCTAAGAAATATTTGCTTCAACACTGGCTGTAGTCTTCGATACCAACTATTCAACTACTGATAGTCCATATGAATACTTTGCTCACTTAGAGCAGAGACAGAGTAGAATAAAGACAAATGGACAGAACATTTATTTAGAATATGGAGATGTTTTATTGAAAATAATTACATGCCATTGGAGATTGCACAGTTTTTGGTTCCTTTTACTCTTATGGAATGGTATCTCCTATAAAATGAGAAAGACAAATTGGAATCTCTAGAGTCACTTAAAGGGCCAATCATAAATAACATGATTGTACATTTCATGATTATAATTTACATGAATATAATGGATGGACACATTTTCTGTTACACATTCTCTAAAAAAATGGTATTGCGGGAGATCTCCTTGCTTGTTTGTTCATAATAAACAGTGTTTGAAAAAAATAAATAAAAAAATGTGGACACAGGTATTTATATCACTAATGTCATGACCCAGTGCTATTCCTAGACCCAAAGAGAACTCAACTCAGGATCGAGGAGGGCAAGTACTATCGGTCATATGCAGATTGTAAAACCAGAGGGAGGGAAGGGTCAGCGTCATACACTTCTCTTTACAATGCCCACTTGGTCAAAAGCTAAAAAACGCCCAGTTGGGCATTAAGAAAGACATTAGCATAAATCTAAAATAGGTCATAACTTGGTAAAAATGTATTGTTTTTCTAAATAAAAAAACACTGCTGTTATCTACATTACAGCGCCGTTCACATTATGTAGGAGACAGAGCCTCTTTAACTCTATTATTAAAAAATATGTCCAACGCTGGTCTGCCGTATTCCAATGGCTAAACTGTTAAAACAATCACAATCACAAGCACATTTCATTCTTATTTGTGGATCCTTGCTGCTGATTCCTGATGATCTGCTTGCGGACTCCAGCTCTGCCTTAACTCCTGATATCACTGTTCACATATGGACAGTGACCTTAGGAGCTTCCCTAGGGCCAGTGTCCCAGGGCAGATAAAGCTTTAAGTATAGTTCCAGGTCTGGGGAAGCTCCTAAGTCACTGTCCGTATATAGCAAGTGGGGTTAGGAGCTTCCTTAGGGCCAGAGTCTCTAGACAGAGTGAGTCTTGATGCTTTCCCTGCCCGGGGACACTGGCCCTGCGGAAGCTCCTGATGTCACTGTCCATATATGGATAGTGAAGTCAGGCGCTTCCACAGGGCCGGAGTCTCCGTGAAGAGCGCTAGCTGATGCTCTGCCAGGGATTCCGGCCCTGGGGAAGCTCCTGACATTGCAGTCTATAAATGGACAGTGCCTCCAGGAGCTTCCCCAGGGAAAGAGTCTTCGGATGACGTATCCCACTGTATGGCAGGTACTCGTTGGGCATCCTGGTGTATACCTCCGAAAGAAGGCCAAAACCGGATGTCAAGAGGGTCTTTTGCCATGTACAGTATTTAACTGTACCATTGTTTTGAATTTATATATTTTTATATTTATGTACAGTACTGGACTGTGTCGCTCGTCTCTTAAGCTGCGGCTGAACAGTTGTACATGGCTTCATGCGCCACCTGGTGAGGGAATCAGGTTATTACATGTCAAATGCTGTGATAAAGCTCAAAGCCAGCCACACGTTACATTATGTTTCTGTAACGTGCCGAAACACATTACTATGTCAAGTTAACGCATTATGCCAGTCAAGATAACGATTGCTATGTCTGTATGTCCAAGCAAGAAAAAAATTAATTGACAGACTATCTTTTCAATGACTAGGGAGCTTAGTAAGTAAAACTTCTTGGGAAATTTTTTATTAAATAGTAAATTGACAATTAAAAGTTGGATGTGCTAAACTGATTAAATCTAGGCAGTTTCATTTCCATAAAAAGTTAGATAATAGTTAAATGGTTTTGTTATTCCTTTAATTAGCTGGTAAACGTGAATATTATTTTCGTTGTTTTCTTTTTATGAGATTTCTACATTTTGGGAGCCAGAACAGTAATTGTTTTCAAAATGATTGTATTTGTTTCAGTGAAACAATTACATCATTAAGTTATTCACAGAAGTGCTTTAAGTGACTCTTGCTCATTAAAATAATATTTTATCATTCTAGCTTTCATAATTCATAAACTGTGTTGTGGTAAACATATTGCCCTATTTGTTACGCAGCTCGGGCCCTTCACTGTATTTAAAAATCCATGTACAAGTTGCATGGGCTCTTGATGCTCAATTCTGAGTTCACAAAATCTGTTTTGGTGTCATTTTTACCACTGTAATATTGCACCGCAGCAGTACACCAACTTTGTTTAGGCTCAGGCCCATCACTATATTATAGCTTAGCACCAGTTCCGAGCTGCACAAAATTATGATAACATAACCATAAAAACCTATGGCTCCATACTGTACCTCCGTATGACTTAAAAGTTTTTCACACCGTTTCAAACAAAATCAGACAGAAAAGAATGTTGACATGCTCCATCAGACGCTGTATTACGGAAGTATTCTCCACTAGAAGAATTGCTTCTGGGGAGAATGAGCTCCTACATCTCCATAGTATGGAACCCAAGGGATTCTGTGTGCTCTGAGTAAATGTGAATGTATGAATTTCCATTTACACACATAATTATTTTAGATTGGCAGTTCTAGATTATGTTGTGTTTTTAAAAAAATCACAGCTTGTTCTCTAGCTACTGTTTTTTTCATCATTTTTCCCAGTTGAATTAGGGGGGAATTTAAATTTAAGAATTTAATTAAAGGAGGTCTTAGAATATTTCTTAAAGTTATCCTTTGCGAAAAAGCTGAAAATGCAGTAGAAAGTACAGGTGACCTGTACAGGTTCCCAGGCGGATTATGACAGCTAGTGCTCAGCAACCATACATGCAGTCTTTTGAAGAAGTCCAAAGTGGAGCAACACTGTGTAATTTGATCTGGTCCCAGTCCGGGTGCAGGCTTCAGGAGACCTGACTCCAAGGTCCAAATAGGTAAAGCTGTACAAAAGAAAAAGGAAGCAACACTCCAGGTGAAGTGACTGCAGTGGTTTATTCACCAATGATGCAGACAAGCTACATTTCAGCTCCTACTGGGAGACATTATATAGTGACCCCATAAATCTCTGGAATGTCAGGGATCAGGTAAGTATTATTTTGGCACCCTATCCCTGAGCAAAAGTGTCATTTTCAGCAAATAGACATTTAAAACATATATAGCAACCACATCATTATAACAAGTGCAAGACTGAGTCTTAAGGTGGCCATACATCTTAAATAGCGTCAATAGCTGAACTCCCTAACAAACTCCCCATACACATGCATGCTCGGTTTGGGGAGAGACTCCTCTGGCAGCAGCTTACCTACACTGAGAGAGGAAGGTTTTAGCATTGAAATTCAACATAGAGTACTTAATCCTCCTTTCCCCTGAGATCATCTGTCGAAGGAAAGTCAGGAGGCCCCCAATACACAACCCCCCGAAATCGTCAGGTTCAGCCGACATTCATCTAATGTGTATGGGGGCCTTTAACATGTGTACATAAATCTCATGAAGACAACCCCTGTCCTGCTCTCCATATACCCTATCAGGGCTTTTAACAGGTTCCCGACCGCTAGCTGTATATATACGGCCAGCGGTCAGGGTCTCTGAAGTCCGCCGTATAGACTAATTACGGCAGCACTTCAGAGACTGTGCACGCGCGATTGCGTGCACACAGCTCTGTGCCCTGGCTGTTGCTAACAGCCATGGGCACTGGGCAGAATGTCAGGGGCCAATCTTTTGGCCCCTGAACATGTGATCGCTGTGACAACCAATCACATGCATTTCTGCGTATAAAACAGTGTGCACGCGATCGCGTGCACACAGCCCTGTGCCCACGCTGTTACCAACAGCTCTGGGCACTGGGCAGAGTATCAGGGACCAATCTGATGTTTTATTTTTACTTTTCTGGCAGTAAATCTCCTGCCTCTTTTCTTCTCCTCAAACATTGTTTCAGTTTGAGAAGAAGAGACTCGAGAGAATTGCTGCCAGAAGATTACAGTGAAAAAATACAGTTACACTCATAAAACATTCTCTGTATAGATAGATTTCTATCTATCTATACAATCTATCTATCCATCTATCTTTTTTTCTATCTATCTACCTTTCTTTCTTTTATTCTATTAGAATAGGCAGGTAGGGAGTATATAATTATATATATATCCACATATATATAATATATATAGCAATAGCGGTTTATTTTTTTGTTAGTGGTAGTGTAGATATATATAGCAGTTAGTTTGTGTGTTTTATAAAAAAAATAAAAAATAAAAAATTGGTTTAGTTAGTGTTAGTGACGTTATGTCGAGGAAGTTGTTTAGCGCCGAGGAGGCATACGCCATGCTGTGGTCTGAGTCGGAGACCGCATCAGAGATGGCGTCAGAGATGGAACCTGTTGTAGGCAGTGACGATGATAGCGTCACTTCAGGTTCATCTTCAGGGGACGTTGTCCCTGATGCAGTTGAAACTGCAGAACATGAAATCGCAGGGCCAAGTAGCGCTGTAGCACGGGACAGCCTGGTCCCTCCAGTCCAGGCTCTTGTATGGGCACCTGCCCCATCTTTTGGGCCTAGAATCCACGGATTTACTGCCACCCCTGGCATAACCGTGGACAATACAAATTTTGTCCAAATGGATTACTTCCATTTATTTATAACGGACGACATCCTAAATCAGATTGTCCACGAAACAAATTTATATGCCACTCAATATATAAGGCAGAAACCTTCATCCACCCATGCCAGAGATTGAACGCCCACCAATTTGCAGGAATTCAAAAATTTTTTGGGGCTCACCCTAAATATGGGTATTGTCAAAAAGCCCTCCATTAGGTCTTACTGGTCAACAAGACCCGCCCAAGCCACCCCAATATATTCTGCAGTAATGCCCAGGTCTCGTTATGAGACAATAATGAGGTTCCTCCACTTCAACGACAACGCACAGGCCCCCCCAAGTACCGATGCAAACCGGGATCGGTTGTTCAAAATAAGACCGCTAATAAATTCCCTGAATAATTTATTTCTGCAACTCTACACCCCTGAGCAGAATGTAAGTGTGGACGAATCCCTCCTCAACTTCCATGGCAGACTTAGCTTTCGCCAATATCTACCTTCCAAAAGGGTAAGATATGGCGTTAAGCTTTATAAACTGTGCGAAAGCGGGTCAGGATATACCACCGCCTTCAGGATTTATGAAGGGCGGGACCGCTCAATACATTTTCCTGGATGCCCCCCTGATCTTTCCACCAGCAGCAAAATTGTGTGGGAGATAATGCAGCCTCTGCTTCACAAGGGGTACCACCTGTACTGCGACAATTTTTATTCCAGTGTGCCCCTGTTTAGGCATTTGCATGCTGCAAGGACTGGGGCATGTGGTACCATGCGCAAAAACCGAATTGGTTTTCCACAGCAATTAGTGGGGAAGCGCATGGTAAAGGGGGACTCCTGTGCTTATGCATCTGAGGAATTGCTGGCGGTCAAGTTCAGGGATCGCAAAGACGTGTATGTGCTAAGCACGATTCACACCGCAGGAACAGTGGCAGTGAGGGAAAGAGGGGCAACATCGGACAAGCACAAACCAGTGAGCGTGTCCGAATATAACAAGTACATGGGGGGGGGGTGGATTTAAGCGACCAGGTTTTACAGCCCTATTTAGTAAAGCGAAAAACAAAAACCTGGTACAAAAAAGTGGCCATTTATTTGTTACAGGTGACAATCCACAACTCATTTGTTCTCTACAAAAAAAACAGAGGCAGAGACACATACCTGGATTTCCAGGAAAAAATTATTGAAGGCCTCATTTTTGATGTTCAGGACACCAGAGAATGCCCCCAGTCTGAGGATGTCACGCGACTGACTGAAAGACACTTCATCAGTCGGATTCCCCCAACACCAACCAGAAGCAACACCCAGAAAAAGTGCCGCGTCTGCAGAAAAGACGGGCACCGCAAAGATTCCCGATATTTCTGTCCCTCATGTCCCTCACAACCAGGCCTGTGCATTGACCCATGTTTTAAAAAATACCACACGAGGGGGCGTGACCGGATGTCGATGGAGTAGGACGCACGATCCGGAGCTCCTCTACTAACCACCCTTTTAGCAGCGGTTAATTTCGGATTTAGCCTCCCGATAAGCCCGCAAGATGGTGAAACGTGGTCCTAAGAAACCGGAGAATAAGCTGGCACCCTCCGGAGCGCCAACTCCCGGAACCCTGGAGGCATTCCTCCGTGCAGACGCGCAGACAGAGCAGGCGCCATTACTGGCACCCTCCTCGGACACAGCATCGCAGGCTTCATGGTGCCCGTCGGAAACCCTGGAGGGAGACCCGCATACAGAACCGCTCACAGGGCAAGTACAGACCCAGATACCGGAGCCACCTAGTTTGACAATTGCCGACCAGAGATATTACCAGAGGAAGGAGGGCAGCCACGTGGAGATCAGTCCGCCATCTTTGGATGCTTTAGTGCAACATGCAGAGACTCTGCCTATTTTCTCGGAAGGAGTCTTCCCAAAACACAAGAACCTACAGGTTAGTGACTTACCTCTTACCTTGGAAGATTTCCCACTTTTGCCCAGGGCTCTGAGACCTCCGAGAGATGAGACCCCCTCCCCCTCCTCCTCCTCCTCCTCGAAACGTCTTAGGGACAGGGGAAGGGAGGTATGTGAGACGGAGCGAGAAGCTTCCTCCATCTTAGTGCGTCCATCCTCATGTGACCGAACCCTAGATCTTCAGGTGGATCTCTCATCCTCAGACTCTGAGTACCCTGCACCTAAAAGGGCAGACTGGCATGCCATCCTAAGTCAGCTTCCTACCAGAGAGGATTTTAAAGTGCTTATAGCGGAGGTAAAAGATACCTGTAACGCCGCCATTGCAGCTGTAAGACAAGACATAAGATATGTAGCAAATAGAGTGGAAACGCTGGAAGATGACCACGACTCCACCCGCCAATATATTTCCCAGCTACAATCCACGGTAGTGGCCCAAAATACGGCTCTCAGTGATTACCATAACCACCTGGAAGACCTAGATAATCGGGGTAGACGCCACAACATCAGAGTAAGGGGTGTGCCTGAACCGAAACAAGACGAAAATGTGAAACAGATCCTGACTACCATTTTTAACAAAGTCATAGGTGCAGCCGCGGACCAACCTATTAAATTAGACAGAGCTCACAGAGCCTTACGACCTAAAGGAGCCAGCACCCTGCCACGAGATATAATTTGCTGTGTCACGGATTTTGAGTTGAAGGAAACCATAATGGCCAAGGCTAGAACCCAGCGAACCATTGAATATGGAAATGCTACAATTCAATTTTTGCCGGATCTCTCTTGGATAACCCTACATAAGCGGCGCCAACTGCGCCCGCTGCTCTCCATCCTGAAAGATGCTAATATCCTGTATCGATGGGGCTTCCCCTTTAGTCTTACAGCTAGAAAAGATGGACGCTCTGCAGTTTTACGGTCGCCTATAGATGTTCAGGACTTCTGCGCCACATTGGATATCTCTGCACCGAAGTTGCCCAGTTGGGATCTAGTCTTACCCCCTCCACCTCCTCCACCCATCTGGCATAAAGTCCTACAAAAAAAGAAACCTGATACACGGGAGAACCCTAGTGTTGACAGGGGTCGCAGATCTCCAATCCGGAGATGAAGGAAACTGTTGCGGGAGGCTATTACTCGAATATGCACTTCCTAGTGCACAAGCCGCATTGAATGTTTTCTTGATGCAGTTGTTATGTGTTAATTCTCTATCTTTTTTCTTTCTGTTCAAAAATTGTATTATACTCGAATGGGTGGGGGTGGAGGATTCTCAGGCCAAGTCACCAGATTTGGCTGATCTTCGAGGAAAGGATGCTAGGACGGGTCCTGGCTGTATCGACTTCTGGGGAAATGTATCCCCTAGGGAGACGAGTCACTTTCCTAGGGCATTATATGCACCTAGTGTTTTCATTGATTTTTATGCATAATACTCGGTTGAATTATTATGTCTCCATATGGAAAGCATTTTCCATTCACAGTCAATTGTATGACTTGATAACGTACCGGTGCTGTATATGTTTATGGCTAATATTTTATGTGTTTTTATGTCTATGTCTCCCCTATCCACCCCCTTCTTTCTCTGGTAGTGAAACATATATTAGGAGTTATCCTCGAGAACATGGCTCAAAAGAAAAAAAGAGGAACTGCGGTCTCTTGCCACCATACCATGGATACAGGTTGGGCCCCTTACAGGGGTTAATATTTGTGTTTGATCAACAGACATTAGATCTGTCATGGCGCGTATAGTTTCATTAAATGTTAAAGGCCTAAACTCTAATGTGAAACGGAGATTAGCGCTCAAAGAATTAAAGGATTTGAAAGCAGATATTGCTTTTCTCCAGGAAACGCACCATGACAGATCGGGCTCCTTTAAATTTGCGCAGTCCCACTTTCCTATGGTATACACGGCGACACAAAATAAGAAAAAAGCGGGAGTCGCGATTCTAGTATCTAGAGATTGCCCCCTGCAAGTTAATAAGTCCATTATGGACCCAATGGGGCGATATGTTATCCTGGTAGGGACATTGAGAGGAGTCCCACTCACGTTATGTAATATTTATGCACCAAATACCCTGCAGGTCCCTTTCCTAGAGAAAGTGTTTGCAAAACTCGCACGTCTTCCGCCTAACACTCTTTACATAGGGGGAGACTTTAACCTTCCAGTATCGGACATAAGGGATAGACAGTCCCTCACTGTACCCACACCACCAGCAAACTTACGCAGACATACCCTAGCCTTTCGTCGACTGATCCGTAAACATAATCTCCATGACCTGTGGAGGGTAACTAATCCTTCGGCTAAACAATACACTTTTTACTCCCACCCACACAACACTCATACAAGGATAGACCTCTTTTTAGGTAATGTTCCGGGATTACGCTCTACGTCCTCGACAGATATTGGCCCTATCACTTGGTCGGACCACGCACCGATCATACTTGACCTCAGTTCAGACTTGCGGACTACAAGACAATGCCACTGGAGACTAAACGAAAGGCTGATTAAAAATCTGATACACCGAGAGGCTCTTAAGAATCACATTGACACATATTTCATCCTTAACAAAAACTCGGTCCCTACGCTATCTACAATATGGGAAGCTCATAAAGCAGTTCTTCGGGGGCACTGTATCTCTATTTCTTCACGGATTAAGCGAGACACAAAACAACAGCAGAAAGATCTGACAGTGACACTTGCTTCCCTGGAGCGTAAAATGGCTATATCGCCTTCTACAGTTACTCTCCGTCGCATTATTGAGACGAGAGGAAAATTAAAAGATCTCTCCATAGCCAAAGTGGAACGGTTATTATTATATACTAAGCAGAAATATTACGAACGGGGAAACAAGGCACACTCACTATTAGCAGCACAGTTACGTACTAAACAATTAAATTCGACCCCAGCGGTACTTAAAAACTCACAAGGACAGTTACTCTTTGACCCTAAACAACAGGCTGACCTATTCCATCAATATTATACAAAGCTATATTCACTACCGTCCCAACTCCCTACAGATCCCACAACCCGAACCCAATGTCTCTTGGAATATTTAAAACCCAGCTCTCTACCTACTCTCACAGCATCAGACATTAATATGCTTAATGCACCCATTTCGTTAGAAGAAATGCAAGATACGATCAAGGAGCTCCCTAGCGGCAAATCACCAGGGCCTGATGGTTTCTCTTATCTTTATTACAACATTTTTCAGGACTCACTAACTCCACACATGATAGATCTCTTTAACTCTTTCCTGATGGGGGAACAGATACCTCCCTCAATGCTCCACTCTTTTATTACGGTTATTCCCAAACCAGAAAAGGATCATACTGATTGCTCTAACTATAGACCGATATCGCTGCTGAACGCGGATTTAAAAATATTTACTAAGATTTTAGCCAATAGACTGAGCTCCCTACTACCTGGACTAGTCCACAAAGACCAGGTGGGATTTGTCATGCATAGACAGGCAGGGGATAATACTAGAAGAACTATAGACCTGATAGATGTGGTTAATCAAACAGAAACATCGGGCTTACTCCTGAGCTTAGATGCTGAGAAAGCTTTTGACCGATTAGATTGGTCCTTCCTCTTCGCCACCCTAGAGACAATAGGCATTTCTGGCCCTTTCCTCCAAGCGATACGAGCACTATACTCTTCTCCAAACGCGGCGGTGAAATTGCCACATGCTACATCCCAAACCTTTTCTATATTCAATGGTACCCGCCAGGGCTGCCCGCTCTCTCCCCTCCTTTTTGTGCTTTGCGTAGAGCCACTGGCTTCATATATCAGGAAAAATCCAGATATACAGGGTATCATGGTAAGAGACAGGGAATTTAAGATATCCCTCTTCGCGGATGATGTTCTCCTGACTCTACGCAATCCACAAATATCCCTGCCTAATCTGCACTTGGTTCTGAAGGAATATAGTCGATACTCAGGTTATAAAATTAACAACTCTAAAACAGAAGCCTTGCCGATCAATCTAGCCCCAGCGCTCATAACAACCCTGCAATCTTCCTTTAAATATACTTGGAAGACAGATACAATAAAATACTTGGGCACTCGGATCTCTAGCTCATATACCTCACTGTACAAACATAATTATGTCCCCTTCTTTGAGGATATAAGCAAACTCATAGCTAGATGGTCTGTCCTACCCCTGTCGTTTTTTGGCAGGATATCGGCGGTTAAAATGAATATCCTACCAAAATACTTATACCTTCTGGAAACCCTCCCGGTCCCTATACCACGAAAAGACATCTGCAGATTTCAAACAGCACTACTGAAATACATTTGGGCGGGTAAAAGACATAGAATCCCAGTATCAGTCATGCTTACATCGGTGGGGGCGGGTGGATTAGCGGTTCCAGACGTTTACCGGTACTATTTAGCGGTACATTTGAGAAGGATACCATGTTGGACCTCTCTAAGGGCATATAATAAATGGACTGAGATTGAGAAACTGTGGATAGCACCTACACACCCAAATGCATTATTATGGTCGGGGACGACGGACACTTTAGCGACCCCCCTCCTACACACAATGACATTCACTAGGAATATCTGGAGGTTATCGAAGGCGAAATATGCATTATCTTCCTTAAAGTCCCTAATGACACCTTTCCTATATAATCCCTCCCTACCAGAGAGCCTCACTACAAAGATGTCACAACCATGGTCGAGAGCAGGATTATTTTACTTTGCTGATATAGTAGACCCTTGTCAACGCACAATTCTACCGTTTTCAACGTTGCAAGCTAAATACAATTTGCCCAACAACTCATACTACAGTTACATTCAAATCACACACTTTGCTAGCTCTATACGAACAGAACAGGGTTTCTCTAAGCCCACAGCCTTTGAAAGGCTCTGCAAAACAACTGTTTCAACTAGAGGGTTAATATCGGAGATGTATGCTATTCTGGCAGACTCCCCCCTTCAAGAGCCAGCCAGACATAGATACATGGCCAGGTGGGAGGCATATTTGGGTAGGGAGTTACCCAGGTCGCTGTGGCAAATCATCTGGTCCCAGGCAGCGAAGTCATCTTTATGTGCGGCTTATAAGGAGAACCAGTATAAAATTTTAATGCATTGGTATCACACCCCGGAATTCCTCCATCGCATTTACCCGTTGGTATCGGATAGGTGCTGGAGATGCCACAGCGACGTGGGGACACTTCCTCATATTTTTTGGGACTGCAAACTAGTGCGACCCTTTTGGGGGGAAGTAGAAAATCTCATTCAAGAAGTATTTGGGAATAGACCTGCGAACCAAGCATTGACTTATCTTTTAAATGTGCCTCCGAAGGGTTGGGGGAAAGTTCAGTCCCGGTTACTTCTACATATACTGACAGCAGCGAAATGTCTTATTGCGGCCAATTGGAAACGTAAAACGCCTCCTACGCTAGAAGCCCTTTACAACAGAATAAAGGAGGTCAAGAGATTGGAATCATTGACGGCCTCACTGAATAATTGCGTAGACCGCTTTACAAGTGTGTGGAGGTTTTGGGACATGTACGATTCCTCTAGACCTCCATGAGAGAGAAAGACCACTGTTCTTAAAGTACATCCAGGTTTAATATAGAGATTAAGATATCTCCTAAAGCTACAACTCCTACCTTATCCCTTCCCTATCCTAATGTGTCTGTCGATTGTCGTGTTAATATTGTTGGAATTAATCTTTATTTTGTGTAGGCGAGAGATACAACTGTGAATTGAGGAACGAGTTAAAACTTCATATCCTTTATTTCATACTCAGAACAGACAATAACCTCTTTAATGTTTCTCGGATATATAAGCGGACAGAGGGCAATTTGCATATGGAATCCATATGCTACACTGGGGTAATAAGATGTTGACGTCTGTAAAAATGACCAATATACTATGCAAAATGTTGTCGCCTTTATCCGAATAAGATGTATCTACTTGTCTGAATTTACTACGGTTTTGTATATTTATGTTATGATAAATGAAAATAAAAAACATACAATTATAAAAAAAAAAAAAAAAATACCACACTTTTCTGAATTATTAGATTTTAGTTAATTCGTTGAAAATATATTTGCCCTACATTACTTTTTTATTTTTCCCCTGATTTTACTCCAAGTGTGAGGGAGGGAATGGGTGGGGTGTGGATGTCATGTTTGCATATTCTCTAAAGTTCATCTGCTGGAGAGCTCCATTTGCATAAACCTGTAATTTCTTATTTTAGAAAACCCCAAAAAATAAATTCCCATTATACCCCTAGATGAATATTTTGGGATTTCTGCTTCAAGAGCAGATATTTTGGAAGTGTTATAGAAACTCTGTTCAGTTTTGTAAAACCAGCTTTGAAAAAAAGCGATTTGTGAAATAAGCTTCTTCTATCGTCCGCCCTCCTGCATCTCTATCTGATAATAAGGTCCACATATTTGGTATCCCCATGCACGGGAGAAGTGGAAGAATGTGAAAGGAGATTAATTTTGGCCGTGGTCTATACTGTGTGTGAAAAATGCTGGTATAAACTGACGCATTTGCTAAAAAATTGCTAATTTTATTTTGATCCATCTTATTCAAGAAACTTTCAGAAGAAAACTGGACTGTCTAAAAATATGATAAACCCCTTGAAGAAAACCTTGTGGGGTCTACTTGTGTGATTGAAGTAATTTATGGGGTGATTCTAATGTTTCAGCAGCATTACACCCCCCAGAAAACAGTATGCGGCTATAAAATCAAGTGCAGAATTCCTGGACCGAAAAGGCCAAAAAGCCTCCTTTTATGCCAAGCCCTGGCACATGCCCGTGAATAAAGCACACATATTTGGTATCCCCATGCACAGGAGAAGTGGCAGAATGTGAAATGGGAAGAATTTTGTCCGTGGTTCATTCTGTGTGTGAAAAAGCTGGCATAAACTGACGCATTTGCTAAAAAAAAGCTAATTTTATTTTGTTCCATCTTATTCAAGAAACTTTCAGAAGAAAACTGGACTGTCTAAAAATATGATAAACCCCTTGAAGGAAACCTTTTGGGGTCTACTTGTGTGAATGAAGTCATTTATGGGGTGTTTCTAATCTATCAGCAGCATTACGCCCCCCAGAAAACAGTATGCGGCTATAAAATCAAATGCTAAATTCCTGGACCGAAAAGGCCAAAAAGCCTCCTTTTATGCCAAGCCCTGGCACATGCCCGCACAGTGAATAAGGCACACATATTTGGTATCCCCATGCACGGGAGAAGTGGAAGAATGTGAAAGGACATTCATTTTGTCCGTGATCCATACCGTGTGTGAAAAATGCTGGCATAAACTGGCGCAATTGCTAAATTCTTGCATTTTTTCCAATTTTGCCCACTTTAGAGAAAAAAATAAAAATGATATATACTGACAAATTCCACTAAAACAAAGCCCTATCTCTCCTTTAAAAAGAGTGTAAAATTCAAAGATGAACTTTATTCACCTGCAGAGTTATAGTCATCTAAAGAAGCGCATAGCAAAATTGTAAAATTTGCTCTGGTCATTTAGCTGTAAAACAGCCTAGTCCTTAACCGGTTAAGGTGGGTCCCCTGCTAGGGATCCAACCTCTATGAGCTAGGACGGAGAGTCGCTCTGGCGGACTTGCTCTGTAAGAGCAGCCCCCTGCTCTGGCGGACTCATGTTGTCCACATTATCAACATAGATGACTGTGAATAATTCAGAAATGGTAATTGGTGATGATTTTTTACAAAATATTTTTAAAATAATTTTTATGGATTTTTATTTGTTTTATTTTTTAGATTTACTGTTTAAAAATATTTTATATTATATGGCGATGCTGGTACCAATGTTTAAAGATCTCACCTTATGAAATGGTTGAGTAATCATTCAAGCAGAGGAGAATGTGAGATCAGATTACAGCTGCAGTATCACTAATTCACTAAAA
Source organism: Rhinoderma darwinii (assembly GCF_050947455.1). Lineage (NCBI taxonomy): Eukaryota > Metazoa > Chordata > Amphibia > Anura > Rhinodermatidae > Rhinoderma > Rhinoderma darwinii. Next base: position 205,665,330 of record NC_134688.1, read on the forward strand.
TCACATGACGCTAAAAGCATATCTTGTTTCATGATATCTCAGAGGCGAAACTAACTGTCCTCCATGGTAAATCCTGTCTCATTCCTGTTGTACACTGGGTGTGGGGAATCAGTGTCTACCTGCTCTTTTACTATATGAAGACAAACTGTGTATTAAAGTCGTTGCTTATATTCTGAATATTTCTGAGCCATGATGGAGAAAGACTGCGATATCGATGGATGTCCATGTATTGATCCTTCTCTCTGGAACATGAATTGTGATGAAGATGAGATTGCAGACAAATATATTTGCCAGTAAGTTTCCTAAGGCCACTTTAACACTTGCCTATTTGTGTCCGTATTTTGCATCAGTATTTGTAAGCAAAAACTAGGAATGGGTCCAAAACACAGAAGAGTTACAAATCTTCCCCTTATACTTTTCTCTGTTTATGTTCCATTCCTGGTCTTGGCTTCCAAATACTGATGCAAAATATTGACCAAAATACTGCCATGTGAAAGAGGTCTAAATCTTTTTGGTTTTATAGTAAATATATAATAGATGACATTATATATTTGTCCATTAGTAACCTCTGAGGTCCACAAACTCTTTAAATGCCAAAGCACATTGTAGCCGTACAGGAGTTCAGATTTTACATTTTAATGTTCTTAAAATATTCAGAAAAACTGTAAAGCATGTGTCATAGAAATCCTTTACATGCATCGACGTTCATTTTGGATATGCATTTACATTGCAATGGTGTATTATTATTCATGTTCACTCAGTAGTAATACATGTGCATGTGTTGATATACAATATTTATAATACAATATGCTAATTTATATTATTTTGTCAGCAGAAAACCGGGGTAGGGGGGGGGGGGGTTTGGTGTTGTTTTTTCATTCTTCTCTCTTTAAAGGTTGTGTACACTTTTAAGCACCTTTTGACATGTTTCTGAAATATGTCCCAAGATGTTGTCTATTGTCAAGGGGGACATCTTGAACCAAGATCCCCACTGATCACTGTTATACCCTGTTAATACCCTGTTATGAAAATAGCCAAAGGGGCACAATGCCTGCAGAAGTGCCACAGACCCTTCATTCTAGAGATTGATTGTACTCTCAGCTCACAAACCCCCCCATAATAGCATTTTTTTAAAATATATATATACACATATATATTTATATATGTATATACATATATATCTATATATATATCTATATATATATATCTATAAATATATATATATATATATATATATATATATATATATATATACATATATCTATATATATATATATATATATACACATACATATATATTTTTATATATATATATATATATACATTTATATATATATATATATATATATATATATATATATATATATATATATATATGTGTATGCATGTGTGTAACTTATTTGTTAGCAATTATAATGTATGTAGTGGCCAGCAAGTCATGTGTAATTTTATTTTCTTACAAACAGTTGTAAATTTATAAAGCATATGCAATGACAGTCACCAGTTTCTTACATCAAACTTTTAAGGTAAAGATTTTTATCCTAGGTTACAGTTAATTGCTTACCCAGTTAAATATAATCCTCCCTTGTGCACAGAAGGTGAACAATATGGGGTGTCTGTGATTTGATATAAAGCATCTTGCCATGTGGGGACAGCAGTAACATGATCTTGCTGTCTCATCCATACAAATGGCATCCTTGTTTTTAAACAAAAATCTTACAGAAAAAAAAGCAATAAAATAATTTCTTAAAATTATGTTAGTAAAGTATATAAATTATAATTGTGTAAAAATTAACCATATATTTACATCAATAGCCTCCACAATTTATATCCTTGTGTAATTGAATAATAACAATAAAAGTTTTAGTATAATACAGTCTTTCTTTGTTTTTATAGATTGTATAGAAAAAAAAATGATGGCATTATAAAAAAGCCAAGGGACAGAGCAGGAAACTTTCACAGTTCATATTCATTTATTCTGTCATGCAACATTCAAGGTAATGAAATTATTACATGATAATGAATAAATAATGTCACTTGCAAAGCTTCCTGTATCTTTATTGGCTTATTATGCAGTCCGTGCATCAGTTTTATTAAGTCGACCGCTTTAGTTATTTTAGTGCAAATGGTGGTCATTTAGGAAACATTTCATATAAACTGATCATTTAGAAACAGCAGCACAATGAATTTGTCAACAATATTTATTCCCCAATCTAAATAATTTTGAAGACTGAGATAGAGCCTCCTGATATGAGTGAGTCAGCGCTAACAGTAACACATAAATTGAAAATGTACCAGATAGTTGCAATAGGTAGCTGAACCAATTATTGCTATAAATAAGGTTAGACTGAGCTAAACTGCCATAAAAATCCAGTGTCAATCTTTCTGATCTAAAATGTGTCAGTTTTGCAGTTACAATATTTGATAGGTGTGATCAACTTAAAATATACTGAGCCTGAACGGCACAGTTCTATATTATATTATGTAGTAAGTCTATTGCAGCTGCTGTATATAAGTTTTAAGTTCTCTACTTATTAAATAGTTTAGAAATATTAGAAATAACAGTAGCATAATATACAACAATATACAACAATATACAACAATATACAACAATATACAACAATAGTACCTATAAAGTACAGCTGAGAAAAAGGGACGGTATATGAGAGAGTAGCTGAATAGAGGGTATAGAAATCAGCACTGTAATGTTCAGGTAGATTATGTGTATGGTCAGCAAACCTCATTCAGATGAATTGGACAGTTGCAGAAATTTCTGCAATAGATCCGCCGCGTGTTAACATACCCTAAAAGAGAGAGAGAAGAAAGTGCCCATAAGGCCTCAGGCACGCGGAGGAGTTGTGTACAGGAGGCTGTAAGGATATCCCTGTGCCACTGTATGGTGCTCCATGTGGCACTGTATTATGGGGTGATTCTGCCATGCGATATACGTCATTGGTATGAATTCCTAGACATACGTAGGTACAGCAGGACCCTGTAGAAATGTATAGGTGCTCTATTAGGTTCAGTTTAAACATTGCGTTTTTGTTGTGGAATTTTATTTGCGGGATCTATACCGAAATTCCCCAAAAAAAGTATAGTGCATTGTGAGTGAATGTGTTTTAACATTCCCCATGCATTTACA